>NC_091262.1:23043000-24272500 GCF_042477335.2 Ovis canadensis
AAGCCCAGCTGGGAGCCTCGGTCCCTCGTAGGAGACAGAGAAAGGGCGAGATTGAGAGCCCAGGGGGTGGCCCTCTTGCAATGAGAAGGCCCCCCTTCGTTTGCATCTCTGGTCAAGTGTTTAGAAGTTATACTCAAGGCCGCTGTCTATTCCTTTCCTGTGGGTCTGGAAAAAAAGACCCAGACATATATATAGGACATGCCGATCTAGAAGAGCCGCTATCCTGTAGATATAGGGCCGCTGGCTCCCAAACCTCCGGGGCAGGAGGTTCTGCCCTGGTAACCTGAGGGTCTGCCAACGGTCTGGATGTGAGATTTGAGGGGCACTCTACTTTTCCCCCGCCTTTCTTCCGGAATTCCAAATCCAGGGGGTCTGCAGCTGAGTGCCCCCCACCCCAGCCTGGTACAGGAAAGACTGGCCGCAGCTGAGGCCTGGTTCCCTCCCCAGCTGCCACCCTGGTTCAGCCCCTACTCCCCAACTAGAAGGGGCTGGCAACGGCTGCTCTGGCGGACAGAAGCTAGAGTAGTCAAGGATTTGGATTTGTAAAACCAGTTAGAGCAACTCTTAACACTTTTCCCTTTCTGCCCACCTGTTAAAGAACACATGTTCTTAAACGGTTTGACTTGATAATTCAGAGAATAGGAGACATTCTTTACTCTGGCCTTTTCCTCCTCTGTGAGGTCACTGCTCTTAATGCATGCACTTAAGAGAAGTTCTTAGGCATTTAACTTCTGCTCATCTTGGTCTCAGACTTAATGAAACCCAACCATAATTTAGATTATTTCTCAGAAGTACCTAGCTAGGTAAATAGGAAAACTGGCAAACTGATGATGAATTAGCCATTCTTTTTTGATCTTCCTAAAGTTGGTCAAACTAATAGAAATTCATTTTAGATGACTCCCATTTTAGCATAACTGGCAGGACTTCTGCTTGTTCACAAAGTCTTTTACAGCTGGGACTGTCAAACCAGCCTCCTCTACTCCGCCTGGTCCCATTTCAGAGTTCCTTACAACTGTTCTCATAGGACCCACCCTCCCTGTCCCTTTATTTCCTCCCTCCACCAGCCATGGATCAATCAGAGAGACAATTGATTTTCCTGTGTCCTGTTTGAATCAGAAAATGCTGACGTCGTGAGGTGTTGGATGAAATCTGAGTGAGCACGAAATCCCACAAAATATGAAGCAGCCAGGCCAATCTCCAGGTTTAACAAAGTTCTGTGTGTATATACATGTATATGTGTTAAGTGTGTGCTTATATTTATCCACCCGAACTTGCATAAGATTGACAGTGGGAAGAAATTTTAATGTAATGTAGGGACACAAGCTGAATGAGAAATCATCTTAATAATCTGGATAAATGAAGAGGAGACCCAGACCTAAATGTCTAGGAGTAAATCACTAATTATGAAATCCCAAACTCTTTTGAGCTAGGGTCCTATGCTTGCCAGAAAATGGTCATTTTTCCTCTCTTTTATTGGAAACAAGATCCTAAATTTCTTTTGACTGAAAAGAAGTTACGAGACAAGATGTAATTTTCTCTTTCTTTTCTGACAACTCTGTCATCCAAGGGATCACAGCTATGTCAGGGTGTCTGTCTTGGGAAGAAAAAAGGGAGGGGGGTCGGAGAGAAAGAGTGAGCTAGTGAGAGAAACGGTGCAGCCCGTGGCCATCTTTGCATCAAATTCTTCCAGACCTCTATTTTTGATTGTGATCCCACTGATCTGAGTTTGAAATGCAAGCACAGTGAAGCCCCTAAGCCTTCAATCGTGTGAAATTTTCAAAAGATCTCTAGAAGCAATCTCAGGCTGCCTGACCCCTGACAGGAGCCGATCTCTTTATTCCTCTCTCTGCCGGCACTTCATTTGTTGGAATATCTTTCAGATTTGCACCTCCAGATGACAAACCTGAGTGTTTATTATGTGTACATGAATCGGAAATCTTCAAGCCCGCAGAAAAGCACCATCTTAAACATAATATTTAATTTCCCGGCCTAAGTGCCTGCTTCTTAGCTTTTCATTAGCTTAAATATTTTTTCCAGGTCTCCCCATGTGTCACTTTGATATTTAGATGATTCTCTCTTTTAATCATCATTTCCCCCTTGGAAAAAAAAAATCCCCTGTCGCCTGCGTCTGCGGAACTCACACTGCCACGTCACTGCGCGGCGGGCAGCGAGGCCGAGAAGCTGGACGCAGAGCCGTTCGGAGTTTGGGGTGGGGGGCGCCTCTCCGGGCCGGGTCGGGGGCGGCCGTGTCACAGAGAAACGCTTGCTTTGTAGCTGGCGGCCAGGGCTGGGCTGGGCCCGCTGACCACCTCGTGTCTCATTCCACCTCTCCTCCTTCAAGCCTTTTTAGATGCTGCTTCTCCTCTTTTAAGAACAAAACAAAACCCCAGGCGGCATGGAAAGGTGCTGCTTTCAGCCGCTGGCAGTCGGGGCCCGGACCTGTGTCTTGAGCCAGGGCGCCAAGTTTAGACATCTCAACCCAATCATGCGGGCGCTCCTTCCGGCCCCGCACCCCCTCCCACCAGGCTCTCTGTGGGCCCCAGATCCTGGGGGTCCGAGGGCACTAGAGGCAGGAGTGTGGGGGAGGGCTTCCTGGGAGACGATTGCTTTGTTAAACTTCCCTCTGTCGAATAATTCCGCGTATAAGATTTTGGGGTGGTTGCCCCAATCTCAGCCCCAGAGTGAGCTTTAGAGCCCAGCCCTGCACTCAGGGTGGACCGAGATGACACGGAGACTCACGCTACCCTGCGCAAGCGGGAGGTGGAATCGCCACCCACAAGCCCAGTCCCAGGTCGCGGAGGTGGTGGGCTGAAGCCCGAACGCCCCTCCCTCTGTGTTTGGATAGGCCGTGTTGCTATGATTAACTTATTAAACCCCCTCGTAATTATTTTAATTCGACTAGAAAAAATACTTTGGGCGGCAGTTACGATGTTTGTATTTATCCATCCCCCCCATAAAACCTGTGTTAAAACAAATGTTACTTTTCTCTCTCTGTACATAGACCCTCCCTATTTGAAATAGACCGCAGGGACTGCCATTAGATCGAATGGCAAGTCTTTATGGAAAGTGTTTTGCATAATTACATACCAAAGCCAGAACAGTCACCTCCACATTTTATGGGTCACAAACCATCAACAATTGCCACATTATTGTCCACGAAACCTTAGTCCCTTCATTGATGGAGCGGACTCCACTGCTAATCTAGAACGGGAAAGGATGGAAATTTCTTCTAATAAGAACCCGAGAAGATTATGTCCCCACTGACAACGTGTTTACATATAGTTATAAAGTTCAGAGGACCGACGGGGGAGAGGAAAGGAAATCGAGGGAAGCCTGATTAAGAGCCACGCATCGGTCTAATATAGATAGCGCATCAGAAGGAGTGTCTGAATGTCCTCCCCTTTTCAGATCCGACCCCTTCCTACCTTTGTCATGCAGTAATTAAGATATTCTTATTTAGACAGACAGCGTCTCTAGTAACTGAATAATATTAGCTCCTTTGATGTCAAACTTTTGACAGTTATCACACCAGCACTGGGCAATTTAGCACAAATGCCCTCCTTTAAAAAAAAAAAAAAAAAAACAGAAAACCCCCATTGGCTTTGAAGAAATCTAATAAGTGTGATCCTTATCACCAAATGATCTAAATCGCTGCCGACAGGCCGCCCAGCTATAAATTACATTTCGTGTTACATAACGAGGCCGAATTTGGGTTTGAGCTCATTGAGGCAGTGTTGGTGGGAACTGGGACGCTCCCCCCCCCCGCCCCATCCGTAATTCCTGTGGCCCCATTTCCGACTCCCAAAGCCTCTGTCCACTGTAAGAGCAAAACCTCACGAAATCGAGGGGTCAGGGCAGAGATGGAGGATCCAGCCGAGGTGCGGGCGCGAAGCTCAGTGCCCTGGGTTCGGCTCTAGAGCGCAGGGCAGGTTCAGCCAGCCACCTACTCCCGGATGCCACTTCGCCGTGGCTTTCAGAGCTCAGGCGCCAAATTTGGGATTTGCCAGATGGCAGGATTATCTTCGCGTCTGCTATATTATGTGTGTGTGTGCGTGTGGAGTGTCTCGGGGTGGGGGCGAAGATGGGCATGGAAAGCAGAGCCGGATCCGCCTCTGCCCGAGCTGCCGCTAGCAGCCTGGACCCGTCCCGGGGCTCGGGGCAATCTCCGGGCCGCCCCGCCGCAGGCAGCAGGCGGAGTTCCGCCACCCCCCGCCCGTACAGACCGAGGCCCCGAGGCCCAGATGCGCGGAGCTAGGGGAGGGGCGAGGAGAGCGCTTCCCTCGGAGGAGAAACGGGGTTGGGGGTGGGGGGGCAGGCGAGTTGGAAGTGAAGGGGGCAGAGTGGGCGGGTGGGGAGGGCTGAGACGGCGACGGTGACACCTGGAAGGCATTGTCCTTGCGAGCGACACCTGTCAATCTCCGCTCCGGGGTCCCGGGGCCGGGGAGGCTGATGTCATCGCAGAGTCGTCCCTTCCCAGCCGAGGGCGGGGAGGACTGGGGGGAGGCGGGAGCGAGCGGAGCCAGGCGGCCTGGGAGACGGGTGGGGGAGGAAAGAGGGAAAATAAACAGCAGTTGCACTCTCTCGCCGCGTGCTCTGCTCTGAATTTACACGGCCATCAATATTCCAACTTCAGTTATTATTTCTCATCTCGCAGGGCCTGCCTAGCCTTGTCACTGGGGGAGGGGAACTGGTCCAGGGCCACACAGCATCCTCTATCCCTGGGAGCACCCCGCCATCCCAAAAGCCTGGAGGGGGGCTGACCCTCCTTCCAGACCCAGCTCCCTCTTTGCCCGGCGCCTGTTCCCCGCCAGAGGCTGCGGGCTTAAGGAGGAAACACTTGGGATGAGTTGTGCAAAGTCTTGTGAGATTGCAGGGGGTGAGGGGAGAGTTAATTAACGTGGGGCTGGCTCAGCGAGTGGGAGAGCTGGCGACTGCGTGGGTGGGCGGGCCGGGTCGAACGCGGGGATGCGCTCGGTGCGGGGTGCTTGTGATCTGGGGGCCCAGCTTGGAGGCCTGGGCTCGGGGCGGGGCGGGGGGTTGGAGGGGGGCGGGAGGAGCGATGGGAGGGGTCCTCCGCGGGGGCTGCTGGCGTGCTCCGCGAAGCCTCCGGTTGGTCCCTGGGAAATTCTGGTCTCCCACCTACCGAGCTGGCACCCGCACCCCCCTTAGCGCTCCTGGACTCTCCCTCTGCCTATTCTTTTCGGCCCGAGCTAATTAGCAGCCTGCCAGCGGCCTGATTTATGGAAACGCTCGGGCGGGCGGAGACGCGCGGCGAGCCGCGGCTGGGTGCCTCGGGGCGGAGAGGAGGAGGAGTCTCAGCGGCCCCCTCCGCCCGGCCGGAAACGGGGAGTTGCTCTCCCCGCTACCCACCCTCCAACCCTGGCGAGGCCCGGCGCCCCCGCGCCCCCCGAAGCCCCGGCCTGGGACGCTGGGAACCCTGGCGCCAGCGGGGCGGGCAGGGGGTGGTGGCAGCGCTGCGGCCAGCGGGGTCCCCGCAGCCGGGTTCCAGCTCGGCTGACCTGGAGGGCGGGCCGAGCGCGCGGAGAGCGAGAGACTTGTGCGCCCGGGTTGGGGCACCTCCTTGCCCCCGGTGTGGTCTGCAGAGAAGGAAAAACGAGGGGAAGGGGGAGAGGACGCTGCACGGGGTCGACAGCAGGCCCCCTGGCCGCGGAGGGCGGGGGCGTCTCAGGCCTGGGTGGGCAGCGTGGAGCCACCAGCCCAGCGTGGCCCCTATGTCGCTAGTGACTGTCCTCGGAAAGGGCATGGTCCCTTTCTTCTCCCTTCCCCTGGGTCTCACCCTCAAAGTCGTGTGAGTCGGAGCCTCCCGACTAGAGTCGGAGCCTCCGGACTAGAGTCGGAATTTGGAGCTGGGTGATGGCTGGGGAGGGGGGAACCACAGGACAGGTCTAAGAGCCGCCCCTCCCGGCACTTGCCCGCAAACTCCGGCGCTGTCTCCTCACTGGCCTTGAGTTGCCCCCGAAAACCCCGAGAGAGGAGACGGGAGAGGTGCTCCCAGGCTTCCCAGTGGACCCCAGAAGTTGACGATGGAGAGAGCAAGGGGAGGCGAGTTCGGGGGACAAAGTGCAGGGACCTGTTGCTGGCGCTCCAGCAGAGTGGCGCCTCTCCCTGGGGAACAGGGACAAAGGAAACGGGGGAAACCTCCGGGCCCTCCTCCCCCGGGAGAATTGTTGGAGGAAAGTGATCCTGGCAGACCCAGAGGGCTAGAAGCCCCTGGCATGCTCCTTCAGACTTCGGGGGGCGGGGATAGGGACTGGGGGTTGAAGTCATTGGGACGGGAACCAGTCCCCCCAAGCCTGGGCCCAAAGGTGCAGTTTTGAGGAACTTGAGATGTCCAAGAAAATGTGTCAACTTTCTTTTAAAACACCCTGCAAGTTCACATCCCTTAGAACCGCCTCTCCGACCCTCTGCCTGGGGGAGGTGCAGAATTAAGACCTTTCTCCCATCGCAAGACCACCGGATGCCTGTCCCGGGGTCTCTGCCTTTTCTAGGTTCCCTCGTAGATAAGGCCATTTGATGTCAGTGAGAACAGGAAGCGCTCCCAGCGCCACCCACCCAGGAAATTTAGTTTTCTGCTCTTCTTCACCTTCCAGCTTCTGCTACCAGTTCCAAAGGGTTAGTAATATCGGGGGTCAGGAAGGCCCTGGTCTTTCTGAACCGCGGCAGGAAGTTGACACCCTCAGCTGGGTGGGGAGCTGGGCTGAGCACCCATCTCTCTCCTGCATAGCGTTTAGTCCCCTGGGTAGTGGCCCCTCTGAATTTCTAACCGTGCTGAGGACTGAAGTCACCTGCCCAGACAAACTGCGGTAGCCGAAATCTGCCCAAGGCTAAGCGGAAAGAGAGACCCATCCCCGTCAAAGTGTTGCCTTCAGGCAGCGCGGGTGCCAGGACTGCTGGGACCAAGGGCCAAGCTTCAGTCTCAGGGCCTCACCAGGCCACGGCTCCCAGGGTAATCGCAGGCCGGTTTCAGAATCTGCAGCTTGCCCAGCAAACGCTGGCGGTTAGGCGCCCAAGAAATATTCTTCATTCGTCTTTTTCAAAGTTGATTTATCGCAATCGACAGGTTAAAGCCTCATCTGACTTCATTACTTTTAAAAGCTGTCTATTTCACAACTGTCACTTTTCATTGCTTAACTCAAATAAATACTTGAAGAAATGAATTGGAAGAGACTTTTAGATCATGTTTATAATTCTTGGTCGCCACGTTAACATTCTAATGACCTGACCCTCTGAGTTTCTGTAGACTCCTAAATCAGACCGAAATTTCCTGCATTTATATCAGAAAATGTCAGGGAGGGTGAGGGAGCCGGAAATACGGGCTAAAAGAAGTGCAGTTGGCGACAAGTCGGCGACCGGGTGCAGCTTCAACAGAGTCTCCCCGATGGGGGCTAGGGCCTAGGCCAGGTAACCAAAGCCCCTAGGTAAGGGGGCAACTCTCGGGGCAGGGCCCCGGGAAATCGAAATGCTGAAAAGAGGGCCCAGCCTGATGTTTGCACGTGGAGCCCGGGTCCCAGAGAGCCGGGGGCAAACCGCAGAGGAAGTTCACGAAGGATAGAATTTCTGTTCACCGTGACTATTTATGACTATTATGATTTCTGACATTGTTTCCAAACTGGTTCTAATGGGCCCCACGCAGGTTGAGTGTGACAGGGTAAAAGGCATTTCCTGCCCGTAGTCTTTGACTTAGAGCTGTGAGATACCCCCTGAAGGCAAGTGTGGAAACGAAATCGTGTGGATGGAAATAGTTAAGTAATTTGAAGTAGTTTATTCTGCCATTCTGCTGTCATTTGCCCAATGCTGGGTCTTCTGGAGCTAGTGTTAATCTCTCTCTCACCCACCAACCCACAAGGAACCAGCTCTCAGAAGTATAATAGGTTGGGGGGGGGGGGAAACAGAAGGGGAGGGGGACACCACAGGGGGTTAAAGTTTTTTTAAAAAGGCGGGGGGAAGGAAAAGAAAGAAAAAAGAAAAACCTATCAGACTGGAAGACTGCCTAGTTTGGGGACAAACCAATAAGGAGTGCATTAGATTTTTTTTTCCTGTATTTTTTTTTCTTTAAATATATGTATGTGTGTAAATGAAGAAGAAAAAGAAAAAAAGAAGGAAGGCTCCCGAGCCCAGGGAGGAGCTGCCTAACCCTCCGCAGTGTCCGGGCCGGGGCTGACCCCGCGCGCGCTCACCGGGACAGCGGACCCTGCGCCGCAGCTCCGGCCCCGCCCGGGTCCCGCTGCGAATACAACTTCGCAGGCTCCCGGGACCACGGGGCCCTAAACGCGCCCTAAACGCGCCCCGGTGGGCCCCCGCCGCGCTCCGCAACCCCGCCAGCTTCGCGGTCGCCGCCCTGGGCCTCCGCCCACCCCGAGAACCAGCGCGCCGAGCGGGTCTGAGCGCTCCCCGCCTTTGGGCGCCGAGGCGAAAGGGAGGCGGCGGGAGTGACGCTCGCAGGCCGCGGTCTCTCCGGGAGCGAGGCCGCGGCGCTCGGCGCGGACGGCCGGGCGCTCTGCCGCGCCCTGGAGCGCCACCTCGCTGCGGAAACGGGAACTCCTCGGCCGCCCCGCGCAGCCTCCCGCCTCACTGGACCGTCAAGAGTTTTCCTTGCATCATCTAAACTTGAAGACAAGCCGAAACGCACAGGCCTTCTTTCCACCGATCTGTGACCAACATACCCCACAATGTCTGTACTGGGCGAAAGGGCAAATCATAGGAGAAAGGGGAGCAAATATACAGCTACAGCATCACCGAGTCTAAGTGGTGATGCTGCTTTCATAGGAAACATAAAATAAATGAGCGGGGTCTTCCTGGAGGACACGGATTTGGGCCGTCTGTGTTCCAGGGCCACTCAGCTGTGGCGGCTGCGAATATCTCCCAGGAGGCGGGTGCTTATGAAGTTAGACCTTCCCAATTACGATTTCCACCCATATCCACTCATTCTCATCAGATGGACATAAAGAGGGGCTGTGCCATGCCTGTCGCCAGCCTACTGGGGACCTTGTCCCCTCCCCCCCAACCTTCAGCTCTGCTGATAACCACAAAATGCCGCCCCTAACTTGTACACCTGTAGCCCAGTGAGAACAGGAAAGTCAAGAAGTACAAATCATGCAGCGTTTCTCTTCAAGGTGCAAGTTTGACCTTATTTTATCTGGTTGGTAACGTAACTGTTTTGTCCTACTCTTAAGCTCACACGACTAAAAATACACAGAAATTTTAACTTAGTTATATGTGTACTTGTTGAATTTGTTGTTTTAAAGCACACTGCCCCAGACACAGGGTGATTAGTGAAATATTTCACAAAACAAGATTTTTTTCGTGTTAAAAGTAGAGAGTATCTACTTTAGGGTCCTGTGAAGATTTGTGTGGTTTCTTTCTTTTGAGGCAGGTACAGAACCTTTCTCTAATTTAGTTCTGACTGCAAGTTTGTTTTTGTTTAAAGGAACTTGGTGGCTCCCACATAGAATGATGGTTGGACTGGGGACTACAGGGTGGGGGGACACTGTGCCTGTGGTGGTGGGTGAGCCCTGGCATTTCCCTGCCTGAGCAAAGGCAACATGGAGAGCCTTACCCGGAAACTCTGCCCTCCCTGAGTTGGCAGGGTGAGTTCTCTAAGGGCTGGCAAGCAAGGAGGGAATGTTCCTTCTCCCTGTAACCAGCACTCCTCAGTGAAGATTAGGGGGCTCTCTGAGGGCCCTTGCTCGAAAATTATAGGGCTGCATCAGGAAAATAGCCACGTTGGCTTGCTGGGTGGTGGTTCTTTCTCCATCAAGCCAGGAAAGATTCCTGAGAGACCCGATGGGAAAGAGGCCCCAATTTCCTAGCAGGACTTGAATGAGGATTCCTCACCCCAGCCAGCTGAGAAAGGGTGGCCCAGCCTCTGGGAGTTCTGGGGCTTCCTCACCAGAAGGGATGCTACGTTGGGGCAGAAAGGAGTAGCTGAGAGACCCTGGGAACTAGGAGACAATTCCGATCAGGGTTCAGGGGTCCACCGAGGCACAAGGATGAAAACAGACGAGGAGAAAGCAGAGAAAATGATAGGCTTGAATCTGTGTGCCTCTAGTTCTGAGAAGTCTCTAAACTGGAAAGCTTTTTCTTCTTTCTCCTTCCCTCCTTATCTTCCCTCTCTTCATTTTTCTCAACTCCCCCTCAGCTTCTCACATTCAGATTTTCTCCCCCCCCCCCTTCGAATAATGCCTGGAGATGAAAAATGATTTTTATTGCTATTACACTTCCTACCGCAAGATGCAGTGCAAGGCGGCAGAGTTTGTATTACAACTATGTCACAGTGTTTCACTGATGCAAAACATGTAGCCAGAGGGTGTTGCTAATGACTCCTGGATTAGAGAGAGATTGAGACTGGGAGCAGGAGAAGAGACACACAGAGAGAAAGATAGGAAGGCAGGAGAGAGAGGAATTTCATTAGAGGAAAGGGGAGGGGGTGCCACCATATAATCAAGTCTAATAATCTCATCAGGATATTTTCAGAGTTCGAGATTTTAAGAGTGTGAACTAGAGAGAGAGCAATATCCTTTTAAACACCATAAAGGTTGCTTTCTTTTTTTCTTTTTTTGCAAGTTAAATAACTATTAATTATGTTTACAGTCATTTACGTGAAGAACTCTCCTTTGGAAAGAATCACACTTCGGAAAACCCTTAATATCAGATTAAATGCTTTTCCAGGAGCCGCCCCGCTTGGAGGGAGGTGGGGACCCGGTAATCACCCCACAGTGCGTGCACCGCTGCGGGGCCTGCGGAGGCTCACTGCCCTCGCCCGCGGTCGTGCACACTTGCACACCTGCCCAGGACGGCCCGTCCGGGCCCGGGGCTCAGCCTCCGCTCGGTCTTGGCCAAAGTCTCTACGGGCTCGGAACTCCCCGGCGCCCTCCCCCGAGACCCGCTCTACTTAGGGAAGCGGGAGGTTTCGAGGTTCCTACCGTGGCCCGGGCCGGTCCCACCGCCCTGCGGTCCGCTTCTGCCCCCCGGGGCACAGCGAGGAGGGCATCCCCTCGGGGCCGCGGCCCTTTGAACCCGTGAGCCCCGGACTCCCGGCCGGCGGCGTGGAGCTCGCTCGGGGCCCAGCTGCGAAGCGGAGTGTGGGTGGCGGGCGGGGTGGAAGGGGAGTGGGGGAGGCGGGGGGACGAGGGGCGGGGGCGGGGGCGGGAGCCGGGCGCTAAGCCTGGAAGCTTGGCTGTTTACCCAAACGATTTTCCTTTCAGGCCCGAGACACCAATGAGACAAGATCAAGCTCCCCTCTTCGGGTGTGTGTGTGTGTGTGTGTGTGTGTGTGTGTGGCCTCCTCCAAGCGCGGCTTTGTGAATGGGGGCTCCGGGGACGCTGACGGGGAGGGACCAGAGGCCGACCCGGGCGCCAGCGCCTCCTCCCGGGGGCTGGGAGAAGCCGGGAGGAGGCCGAGGGGTCTGAGGGCATCGCAGGCGCCCCTGACACTCAGTGTGGTCCCGATCGAGGGAAGCGAGCGACAGGGACACAGGCCGCGGAGAACCGAGGGCCGCATCCGCGAAGGCCGAGCCGGGAGGCGCCTGGTCCTGTGTGTGTGTGTGTGTCTCTGTGTGTGTGTGTCTGTCTGTCTGTGTCTGTCTGTCTGTGTGTCTGTGTGTGTGTTGCGGGGAGCGGTGAATAAAGTGAATCACATCCTCCTTCCAGTCCCTTAATTTCCGATCCCTCCAAAGCCCCAATCTAGCTCCTTAGGCCACTGATTTCTTCCCGACTCCCTCGCTTGAGATCTATTAGCTGTAAATCAGGCCAAGGTTTTGGCGATTACGGTACAACGCAGGCCGTGTAATCCGCGCCGCTGGGCTTGCGCCTGGGTCCATCCTCGCTCCGGAAAAAAAAAAAAAAAAAAAAAGATGAGAAAGCAGGAGGGGAGGGATGGTCTGTATTGACAAGGCATTTGTCATTTTTAAAGGGCTCCACATCCAAGGATATCCATCAGCCTAGGTGGAGTGGGGAGGAGGCAAGGGACGCGGATGGGGCAAAGTCCCGGGGTCCGCGCAGCAGGTGAGCGCCCTCCTGGGCGTGGCTCCCGCTGCAGTTCCAGGGGACATCCGCCGCCGAAACGTCGTTTGCAAAATAACAAGAATATTAGAGGTATTATTGATAATAAGAATCAGGAAGGCGGGGTGATATTTAATTGAGGTCGTAAGATGAAATCCGGCCTGAAGGTGTCGTATGTATATTTAGTGGCAGGTCTCCGACAGCTAGCTCAGCCCAGGCCTATGAAAGGCTTACCCAAGAATGTGTTTCTGGAAGAAAAGGGTGTCCTTCCGGTGCTTCTGACTCAGCTATTATTGCTCCTGTCTCGGCCTGCCCTGCTCCCCCCAAACCCCACACTGAAGGTCGTCATTTTTTCTTGTTTGCTTTAAAAATCGCCCTCCCCCCAATCTTTCCCAGCAAGTTCTTATTTAATAGAAGTTCCCATCTCCTGGCGCTGACCCGGGCAGAGCTCAGAAGAAACCGGGTAACACATGGTTCGGGCCTCAGTGTCGGGTTCACTGTGGTTCAGACCTGGACAAGCACGCTCCGAGAGGGAGGAAGGGCGGAGGTCCCCGGGTGTTCTTCCCGTGTGTTAGGAGTGGAGGGCTGTGGCTCTGGGCTCAGAGGGGCCAGAAGCAGCTGTTGGGCATCTGGGTACGAATTGGGGGCTGGGGAACCGCGGCTGTGCTGTGGTTGATCCGGAATAAACGTGTATTAGAGAGGTGCTGCTCACGGAGGAACCAGAAGCGCCTGATAATGCTAAGAGCCACAGCTAACATTTACTGAGTGTGTCCACACATTTACACTGTGTCCTCCCCTGGGACACCCCTCAGGGGTCAGGGGTAGGCCGCAGAGCTGGGGGGCCCAGAGGGAGGGAGCAGGTAGGTAGCTAGGGAGGTGGGAGCCCGTGGCGGTGGATGAGAGGTTCCTGCCTCGCAAGGCGTCTTCTGCCTGAGAGGGGTCGCGCGGGGCAGCCAGGCCCCGGGCGCAGCCAGCCTCCCGCCCTGCCTGTGGTCCTCCCACATCCGGCCGGCCCCGCGCGGCCACGCACTGTGCGGGGCCCCCAACCTCCGGCCGGAGAGGAGGACTAGGAGTTCCACTGATGTGCCCGCTCCTTCCTGCTGGAATTCAGGAGGCAAGGAGACTGGGCAGTGAGGAGAGCGAAGGCCTCGCGAGGGCCGGGCGAGCGCAGGGCGCGCCGAGACCAGGCCCGCAACCAGGCCCGAGGCCTCCTCCCGCCGTCCAGGCCCCGGGCGCGGCGGCGCTCCGAGGGAGGTGCGCCTCCCCGGCGGGGCCGCGGGCACTGCACCGGCTCCGAGGCCGCCGCCTTCCTCGCGGCCCCAGGGGCGCCCCGGGGCCGGAGCTGGGCGCAGGCCCGGCCGCTCTCCACGCACCACCCCGCCGGGGCGCCCCGGCCTCCGCTCCCAGGCGGCTCCGGGGAAGAGGTCTCTGGCTTCCTCCTGCACGGCCTCCCCTTCCTACCCCCCCAAACCAGGGGCTGAGACTCGCCGGTGACCCCTGCCGTGCCCCGCAAGGGTGGAAGAAAACAGACGCTGCGCTCTGTCTGCAGACAAAAGGCCTCCGCGTACAGGCTCGGCTGGAGCACGTTTCGCACCCGCCTCCACCTAGGCGGAGCAGGTGGTCGGGGTGGTCGGGGTAGAGAGCTCCGACTGATCCCAGAAACCAAACACCTCCGAGGCCCAGGGCATCGGCACGACCCGAGTACCTGCTCCAAAAATATCCAGTCTGCCCCCGCCCGCCCCGATTGCCCCCACCCAGCCACCCTCCTATAAAAGGGGCCCCTATTCGCTCTTTTTTCTTTTTATTTTTTGGCTTCTGGTCTCATTGCGAATCACCTGGCAGCTCGGAAACACCGGCTCCTGATATCCACCAGTAGAGGTTACTTCTTTCTCTAAAAACGACTCTAGCTTCTTCTACTAGACCCGAGGGAAAATTCACATTAAGAAAAACAAAACAAACTTTAAACCCTCTCTGGGTGCGAGACATGGTGGGGCGCGCTGAGCTTCCGATCTCCCCACGCTGACTCACCGCCGCACCTGGAAAGCTCGTCCTGCGAAGAAGAAATAGTCTTATCCTGCAGTCTATCATTTTGGTATTACAAGTAACAACCGTGGAGCGAGAAATACCCCCGGCCTAAGAATATTGATAGATGATAGTAGCGATATTCACAATCGATCCTTTAATAGGCAGATGTCATAAATCATGTTCAATTCCCTGACAGCACAGTACTTCACTTAATAATATAATTAAGATGAAAACTCCGGAGGTATTGGAGGCAGCGGGTATTGATAGCGTCAAAAATTGCGTTCTGAATATGATGATGGAAGGGGAAAGGACTTTTGGAAAATACAAACCCCCTTCCCAAAGGATGGGGTTTTCAGGGTGCTCTCTTCTGGGCAGCCCTTTTGACCTTTTTGACCCCCAACGCTCAGCGTACACCTTTTCCCCTTAGCAGCAATCCCCATCTCTGATTGGGTGGACTGGGAGTAGACCAGTTCTTTCTGAGAAAAGGAAAATAAGGAGAAATTGGCCTTGGCCTGGGTGAATGTCCTGTGTTTAGGAATCCTATGGAAATCCATCCCTTCAGCCTGAATCTGGAGGGGAAAAATGTTTAGGAGAACTAGGAAATGAAACTGTTTGGTTGTCTCAATAAAATTAATTTCCTCAACAATGTTTTCAAAATTACACATAAATCACTGAACATACGCAGATACCGTCCCCCCCATCCACTCCATTTCTGCAGTTTAACTGCCTATGAGCTTTTCCAGCATTGCTCTCCAGTCAGAATCATGGACCTCAGGATGGAAACCAAAACTTAACTTGAAAAGTAAAAGCAGAGAGGCGAGGTGCTGTGAAAGTGTGATGATTTGCTCCCTGCTTCATGAGTAGAGCTGATTGTAAGTGCGGCTAAAGTTATTCCAAAGGATGGAATATTAATCAAATCAATCAGAGCTGGCAAATGAGAAATATTTGAAAGTCAGGGGTAATTTACAACTTTGTTATTAGTTAAGAATCACCTGCCTTGTAGCAGTAATTAATAACACTTAGGAATGATTTGGAAATCCCCCTCCCAGACTCTTTATTTTCCTCTTAAGGAAGGAAAGAGAAAAAGGAAGCAAATGAGTGATCACTAGAAACAGGGAAAACACTGAGTCGTTTGTGGGGAGAACAAAACTGGATAATATAAAAGAAAAGGGGGGAAAAAAAAGATTAGCCCCATGGGAGGCCATCAGGAAATAAAGAAAATACAGGAGGAGGGATAGTAAATCAGAAAATGAATTCTGTAACCATACCCCATGAGCAGGCTGGCTAAAGGTTGAATTTCAAATGGCCCAGAAACCCCATCAAAATGAACAGTGCTGCTAAAAAATCTTGAAAGTAGCTCAGCTCTGAATCAAGGCAGAGCTCAGGGCATTGTCTGTTTTGTTGTTGTTAACAATGTATTTCTTTATAGCCCAGGAGCAGACGTGTGCAGGCTCTTTCCCAAATTCTATCCCTGGAGACCGGACTGGCTTTCATGTTTCTGATGTTAACTCTCCTCTCGGTCACTGACAATCCCCTCCCCCCATCTTACGTTGATTATTAGATTGTCTCAACCCCACCTAAACAACACACCAAAATAATGACTTGTTGAAAAACTATAAATCATTTCAGTGTCTGAGCTTGGAAAACCACTTCAGTCAACAGGCTTGCTGCTAGAAGGTAAAGAAATCCCCAACCTTCTGCTGAGGAAAAGCTGCTACTTCCCTGAAGTTTTATTTGTTAGATGGGGGATTTTTTTCAGGCTAGTTTAAAAAAAAAAAAATGGAGAGGGGGAAGAGAGAGAAAAAAAAAACTTTGGCAAACTTTATCTGGTCTTTATTATAAGCCCCAGTCTTGTCTCATTGAGCTCAGGCTGAGTCTACACAAGGTAGCTAGAGATTGAGATTTATTGGTCTCTAAATGAAAAGATTCATTTGATATAAGAGGTTAACTCAAAGTTCCTATACCGTGACTAGCTTCGGCAAATGTCTCTGTCGAGTCAGCACAAAAGCAGTTCAAAGAAATCTGAAAAACACACACACAGATATAGACACACAAACACACTCGCCCACTTAAGCCGCAAATGCAATTCTCTTTTCTTTGTTGTTTCTTCTGTCCTTACAAACCTTCAACTTCTTTCTAGGTGGCTGGGGTGGCTGGCTCCCCCCAAGAAACAGGCAGCTGAACTTTGCCATTTTGTATCTTTTGCTTTTACTAGCCCTGAATGAAAGGATAAGGGGAGGGGAGAAAGTAAAAGAGGAGACGTGAACTAATTCAAATAAAGCAGAATCCGTTTGTAAATGAGGTGCATAGAGGAAAGGGGGGGGGGCAAAGAGGGGCGGATGGAAGATAGGGGCTCCAGGATGAAAATAGGCAAACTGTCTGAAAATGGATGAGATGGGTTTTCAGAGATTAGAGTCCATGAACCCAATAGGAACCTGGCAGAACGTGAGGTTGTGAAGGAAGGTCCAGAAGAGAGAGCCAAGGTGCCAGAGACTTCTAGAGGGGAGCCGGGAGGTGACACACTGAGGACCTGCGCTCCTGGGCTGTAAGCAAACTATGGACATGCTAATGAGAGAAAATTAACCTTTGGGTTGGGTCTGTGACATGGGCCCTCTGCTGAATGCCTGACCCAGGGGCTGCAAGCCGCTTCGCTCTGCACCAGCGAAATGAGATAATCGCCCTGAAACCCACCAGCCTTGGTGCACACAGGCGCGGAAACACTGCTGTGGAGAGGGCAGAGTAGCTAGCAGCTCCTTCAAAGAAAAGGAAAACAGGAGAAGCCACCAGAACCACAGCCAGGCATGAAGAGCAAACCTGCAGACCCTAGGTGCATCTGCTTAAGTCCCAAGCCCCTCCAGGCTGGCACAGGAAAGAAAGAAGCAGGGCCTGCAAAGTAAGAAGTATCTTCCTCTCTCTTGCTCCCTTCTGTCGCCAAAAACCCTGGATAACTGGGCCTCGGTGAAGCAACAGAAGGGATAAATGGATTTTTTATCTCCAGGAACGTGGCCGGTGGGCCAGAGGATTATTGCTCAGGCCAAGGAAATATTTTGGGGAGGGAGGGGGCAGGGATGGAGAACAGAAAGAAGTTGCAGAGGACAGACTAAAACAGACCAACTGAAAAGAAATTCAAAGGGAAATTTTTAAAGTGGAGTGGCTGTGGTTACACGTCACAGACACTGAGACAGTAAAACACACACACACACAGGGATTTTATTAAACAAACAAGCCAACAACCAAACGCACATCAAAAACACATTGGCTCCTGCTATCACAGGGAGAGGGGATTTGAAATGATTGCGGGGTTCTGGTAGGGACCCTTATGGCCTTTATCGCAGTCTCTCTCTTTCTCTCTCAGGGTGTTCCAGAAACCCTGAAAGCCTCGGTGGAGAAGCGGCCTCCCAGAGGCTACGCAGGGAGGACTCCCCGTTGGAGGTGGAGGGGTCGTGTTTCCAAGTAGAGACGTCAACAAACCGCAATCTCAGTGACACTGACAGCGCAAAATTATGTTTAATGTTGTGAGGGGGAAAGGGGAAATATAAAATTAGCACGGAGAAAATGCTTCCCAGACCTTCCTCTCAATTAGGGCCTCGGCATGGGGGTGGGCACAAGGCAGGGTGGGAGCAGAGGCCCAGGCCCGGCAAGGCCACATCGCTGAGTCCAGGCAAAGGTCCCTCTCCGCCCCAGGAGGAAGAGGAAGGCTTCTGGAGGGAGGCGAATGACATCCCGTCCCATCTCTTCCCTGGGTTCAGAGCCTTTCTTTTGGAGAAGCGGGGAGGTTCTGGATGCCCCATCCTGGTAGAGATGGCCGTTCAGGGACTGGCCTGCGCAATCCCAAGAGCCACAGGGGTTTCAAATCAGTCATGAAGCTGGCCAAGAGCTGCCCAGCCTAGAAAGCAGAAGAGGAAGTGGGTGGCGGTGGGGTGGGCTGGGTGGACAGGCGTAAAACCTCAGACACCCCCCTCCTTTCCAGAACCTGGGGTGTCTGCAAGGGGAAGTAAGAACTATCTAATAAATTAGCAAGCTCCCCTCTGGAACTCGCCAGCAGCCCTGCCTCAGCTGCCTGGTACAGGTGAGCTGGACCTCCCACTTTCTCATGATGCTCCAGGTCTCCATAGGCACCCCCAACCCCTGCCAGGACCAAGGACAGGCAGACTGCCACCAGGCAGTCAAGGGGATTGGCCCAGAGAGAGCCAGGGAGGTGGAAAAGGTGTCATTTTTAAGAAGGAAGCAGTTTCTGTTCAATGCAGATTGTTTCCTAAACTGCTTATTGAAAGAGACAGAAGTGTGAGTGAGAGAGAGGGAGTGTGAGAGAGAGAGAGAGAAAGGATGAGTCCCCTATTCTCATCATGTTGTGGTTATAAAGAAGAGAATTTTGTCTTTGTCTGGAAACCACTATATTACTGTGGTTATTAAACACACCGGCTTCCCTTATTAGTGTCAAGGCAAGGAGAGAGGGATAAAGAGAAAGGGTGAGCAGACAATTCATTTTCAAATAATACAAATTAAATGTTTTTTTAAAACTAAACCTAACTGATCAAGGCAGGAGATGTGAGATGGCAGTAAGAGAGAGAAACGGAAGGAAAAAACACAGAAAAGAGTCTGAATTTTTTAAAAAAGACCAATCTGTGCAGAGTAATCAGGAAAAACAGCCTGGGATGGAAAAAAGCAACTGCCATTTCCTATGTGGTAGCTCCATGACCTTAGGAAAAATGGAGAATCAGCTCTACCTTGGGGTGGTAGTTTTACACTTTGATTTTAGCAACAAGTATCAAAATATCTAAACTAATTGATTGTCGAGTTCCTTGGCCCTTCTCCAAAGAGCAATATAGATTTAATTGTATGTTGTTTAAAACTCCATTTCTCCAACAGTGTGAAACATGTAATAAAAGTTGTAAACCGTATCGCAGATCCCCCCCCCCCCCTCACCTCCAGTAGCATAAATACCCGACTGACACCTGGAAATCTTAGCTAATACTTTTAATAGGCTAAAAAAAAGGGTGGGGGGGGGGCATCTGAGACGGGTAGCCACATAATAAAATCTAAACTGCTAATCCATTTTAACTCATTCAAAAAGAACCTGTGGTTTTGCAGAGGAGGGGTCGGGGTGAGGAGACCCCACGTCAGACATCTGATTTGTTCGAACTCGGTTCAGCTAAACCACACTCCCCTGAAGCAAAGCAAGTAGTGAGTGGCCTTCCAGAAGACTACAGAATGATCTCTACCGGGGAAAACAGAGCTGAAAGTTGCCAGCGAACTGCCTGGCCCGAGCTCCCCTCTCGCTCACCGAGGCGGGGAAGCCGGTCGGCGGCCGTGGCTCTCCGCACGCCTGGGCCCGGCTTCCTCGAGGCAGAGAGGGGGGCTGGCGGCGGGCAGGAGCGCTCCAAAGCGCCGTGGCCAAGTCCCCTCGCGGCCCCTCCCCGGCAGCCTCCCCTCATTGTCCGCGGTCATCCCCGACCCCCCGGCGGCTGCTCGGGTCCACAGGCAGTCCAGGCGCCCCCCTTCCCGGCCCGGGGCATCTCGGAGGGAAGGGAGAAGGGGAGAGCCCCGGCCACGCCTGCGATGTGCTCCGGGATCGGCTGCAGTCCCGGGTTCGCTGCCGTCATGAAGCCGGCGGCGGCGCGCGGGGCGGGCCGGGCCCTGGCGTGGCCACGCGGGCCGGCTGCTGGAGGAAATCTGCAAAAATCCACGTGAGCTGCCCCCTCCTCCAGCCGCCCGCGGCCCCTGACACGGCGGCATTGAAGCCGGCCCGGAGGTC
The DNA here is from genome assembly GCF_042477335.2 of Ovis canadensis. Taxonomy (NCBI): domain Eukaryota; kingdom Metazoa; phylum Chordata; class Mammalia; order Artiodactyla; family Bovidae; genus Ovis; species Ovis canadensis. The sequence goes on from NC_091262.1 coordinate 23,062,802, forward strand.
CCCGAGGTCTCCGAGTGTGACAGTACTCAGCATAGCGGGTAGATGGCACAATTTTCTAACATTTAGAGAGAGGAACCCACGCTGGGAGCAATAAGTCCATTTAAAAGCCCTTTATTTAAAAGGAACAAAGATAACTGACAAGCGGAGTACAGAGACATCTCAATGAAATTTCCAAAGAAGAAAGAGAAATCAGAGGCCAGAGCAAATGCGAACCGGGCTTGATGGAACAGGCCAGCACTTTTCCTCCTCTCTCCAGAAGAAAGATAAAAAGACAGAAAGAGGTGGTGGTCAGTGGGGGTTTGTGCGCATTAATGATCACAGTCCAAACCAAATTCTATAAAACCCATTGGCACAGAAACTTTAAAATGGCAGGGTGGGCTCTGCCAGGGCAGGTGGGAGAGAAGCTGGATCTGTTCAGGGGAAGACGCTCGGAAGTTTTGCCCTCCTGCTTAGGGGCTCCATCCTAACCTCAGAAAACAGCCGCCTCTGCTTTGGCTTGGCTGGTCTGGGGAGCCTGGGGACAGCAGGCCCAGCAGGCCCGCCAGGCACCCACTCTGGGCACACTGGGGCCCTCTGAGGGCCTGGCAGCCCAGACCTCTGTCCTGGAGCCGCCTCTCCTAGAATGGTGTCCAGGGCCCAGCAAGAATCTGAGGACCTAAGATGTGCTCAAAAGCTGGGTTCTGGAGAGCCCACTCGCAGGAACAATTGCTATCTCTTCGAAACTGAGGAGCGAAAGGGGGCTTTAGCCCCCTGATGTCACCTGGCCAAACCAAGACAGCTCACACTTCATCGTGTGCTCCAACACTGTCATCACCCACTCCCCATGCCCAAACCTGCAAGCCGGGTCCCCCACTCGTCCCAAAAGTGAGATCGGGACCCGCAGGCCTAGAAGAGAGGCAAGAGGCCAGGGGAGAGGTGGTGCCCCTCTGGTCCTCCTGGTGGCGCTGGCCCCGGGCGACCCTAGGCTCCTCCCCACCCCCAAGCAGGCGGCGGAAGAGGTGAGGTGTCTAATGCCCGCAGGGGGTCAAATGATTGTATTTGGGTGGGTGCTCGCCGACGTATTTGCTGAGTAAACCTCCCTTGCTGTGTTGAAGGTGAATCCCCGTTGATAAATCCATCATTACCGTTCAGATTCAGGGAGGCAGCCGCGCCACTAAATTCATCTTACATTTGTAGCGCTTTAATAGACATTTATTAAATGCTTTTAGAGAGAGGCATGGGGCGCGTGATTACATCCTAGTTATAGACAGAACATAAAGACCCACGTTAACACCCGTTTGCAGGAAGGAAGGAAGAGGTGGGGAGGGGGGAGAAAAAGCAGAAGGATGGGGCGAGGGGAGATGGGGCGGGCGGGGACACAGCGCCTGGGCGTTATTAGCCGGGGCTGCCTGGCGGGGAGCGAGGCGGGAGCCGCGGGAAGCCTCCGGCTGCGGGGCGGATAAGCCCGCGTTGGCCTCGCAGTTCCCTGGGCTCCCGTTCGCCCCGCACCCCGCCCCCCGCTCCGCCTGGGGGGCTTGTGTTCTCAGTCGCAGCGCAAGGGATGCTCGCGCGCTGCCTCCGCTGACCCTCTGTGGTCCCCAACCCCCAACTCCTCCTTGACTGTATCCCAGGCCTCTCCAACTGACACTCCTTGGAGCAAGCCAGGGAGAGGCGGCAGGGAAGCCCCAGCACTTGAGGATTCCGAAAGCGCCTTTAAAGCGTCCCCTTCGCCCCACCCACCCCCCAACCAGTTAGCCAGAGAGCTGAGCCAGGCCTCCCTCGACACAAAGCAGACCGGCGCCTTGGCCACGGGGCGGGAGAGCCCCGCTCGCTCCAAGGTGTCTCTGGCCCGACCTGCTCGGCCTGTGGAGCCCTCCTCCGTCCGGCGCCAGGAGGGAGCCACGCCACCTCTGCACCTCTGACCATCATCCGGCCTGGGGACCTGCCCCAGGCTAGCCTCACGGCCCTCGACCTCGATCTCAGGGAGCTGGCCTGCGGGAATGCCTGGGCCTCCAAAGGGCCTAACCCTTCCTGAGCGCCCCAGGGCCTCACCTAAAGGCCCAGTCCCCGGCTCCGTCAGTTCTGCGTGCCTCCTCGCTCCCCGGGGACGCCGCCACCAGCCCCGGCCGAGGGCAGCCTCGGTCAGGGCTGCTGGCCCTCCCGGGCTCTTGGTGAGGAACACTTCTGCTACCTCAAAGTTGCCATAAGAAAATAAATACAAGTGACATTGTGCTGGGCCAAAGCTCATTAGTTCGTTGTCCAGGCCTAATAAAGAAACAGAAGCGCAAATTACAGAGTTCAGCTTCCACACACGCTCTGTCACCCGATATCAGCGGTCGGCGAGCCTGATTCCAATTGCTCCGAACTTGCTGCGCAGTTCGCCCCCCACCCCCTCCTCGCAAGCAGGAGGTTGGGTGGAAAAATATAGTTCCAGAGGGGGTAATGATCAAGCTTTTCCTCTCGGAAGCCTGCGCCACCTCATTTCCCATCAGTAATCCCAATAAAATTAACGTCGTGGCTGCAATTGAAAAGAGGAGGGCCCGCGACACTCCTGAAATAACACACTCTCCCCCAGCAAAAGGTAAAAAGCAAAACGGCCCTTTGTTCAGCTAATTAACGAAGGCCCAACTCCGAAAGCAGATGTGTTTGCTTAGCTAATCACAAGCATGTTTCTTTCAAGGAACGTCATTTCGAGGGGGCTGCTCCGGGGAATGGGAAAGGGGGACACAGCAAGCCCCCCCCACCCACGTCCTCTCTGCCTCAGGGGTCTCTCACCCCCAGACTGAGATCCAGAGGCTAAACCAGGCAGCCCATCTCTCACACCTCTCTCCCTCTTGGTCCAACCCCAGAGGCCCACTAGGCACCTCGGGGCTTGCCCGAATGCCAGGCCTGCAAGACGCAAGGGGGAAAAAAATGGAAAAGTTTTAATGACGCAGATGCCATATTAAATGAGGCAGTTTTACAGTTCACTTTGAATAAGACGCTAACTTATTACAAGTCTGTTATCAGAAGGACGATAAGATTTATAACTCCAAGAGTCAGCTTTTCCCCTTAATGACAATGGATGTTAAAGAGAGGAAATCTGTTCTCTATTAGAGATGAGAGTCCCTTCCCTGTTTTCGGGCATTTACGGATGCGTCCAGGAGGGCAGATACCAAGTCCCTTTGTGTCTCCTTGTGAAAAATTCGGTCTTTCCCCTTTGGCTATGAAACCGGGTCTCCTGGCTGGGTTAGCACCTCGCTCAGCCTTTCAGCTTGAGCTTGGCAGAAGGAAAAAGAGCGAGCGAGAAGGGCAGGGAGATAGATAGACGTGGGGATGGAAATGGAGCGGGTGGGGGGCAGTCTCAGGCCTTCATGCAGGAAAACTATTTCCCCCTCTTTCTTCGCCATACAAAAGATAGCTTTCTCCTAAACCAACACAGTAAGCAAACTTTAAAAAACTGGGGTCCTATTACAAACCAACGCCCAGCACTAACTGCTTTAAAATTACTGCATAATTAGATTTAGTTGAATTTCACCATTAATTAGGCAGCCGCACTGCAGGGAGCCTTTGAAATCTGAGAAAATGGGAAAAAATCATCTGAAGCACGTTTTTTAAACCTAACTTCAATAAATCTTGACGAGGCCCGGAATTCAGAGAGTAACCTCCCTCCCCTCCCAGGAGGCTGAGGGTAAGGGTCTCCAGGCCTGGGCTGGAGCTACAGTGGGACGTTCAGGGGCGATTCCCCCCGTCGGCGGAGAGCTCAGCCCGGGCCCAAGCCAGTCTCTGAAGAGGCCCTCAGGAGACCCTCTATGGGCGGCCAGATCTGTCCCACGGCCGACCTCCCCTGCTCTCAAACCTGTTCGATAAAAGAGATCCCCTCTACTGCAGAAGCGCTCCTGTCAGGGGCGCCGTCCACGCCGGCTCCCGCGCTTCTAGGGCCTGCGACCCCCGCCCCCGCGCCCAGAGCCCGCCCTCAGCCCCTGCGCGCCCCCAGGCAGCCCCCCACCAGGAGAGCCCCCTTTCCTCCAAGTTTGCCACGGAAGAAGCAAGTTAGCTGTGCCCAAGTCCTGCAGGGGGCATGGCCGACCGGTCCCCACGCTCCACCATCCCACCCCCCCACCCCAACAACTCGGAGGGGCTCGCGGGACGACCCCCCAGCTGCAGCCCCGACATTAACGAGCGCGACGACTGACCGAGGTCTGTTCCTGTGGCCTCGTCCCCTCCCCCTCCACCACTCATAAGACCAGCGGTTGTGGAGGCCGACTTTCTCTCACTCGGTTCTTGCTGAGGGGGCAGACCTGGAATAACCTCTCCTGCTCGTGAGGGGCGGGGGGCGGACGGAGAAGGGGGCCACCGCGTCACCAGCGTGTCCCCTCGCAGTCCTGCCGCTCTGACGACAGGCAGCACCGAGGCCCGCACTTGCTCGCCGGGGAGAGTTTGAAAAGGGAGCTCTATGCCTGCAGAAGCAGCGGCCTTTAGCCGCCCCCCCCCCCTTTTTTTTTCCTTCTTTCGGATACCCAATGTGTTTCCCATTAGCCGGCCCCGCCGCGCCTGGCAGCCCGGCGCTCGCGGCGCGCTGGGAGACGCCATGTTGGCTCCGCTCACAGGACCCAGTCAGGAGCGGGGCTTCGCGGCCGAGTTTCGCACGCGCGCGCGCCCCCCGCGCGCCGCCCGCCGCCTCACGCGCGTCCCGGGAGGGCGGCCCGGCGCGCCCGGCACCCCGGGCCTTCCGGGGGGCGCGGACGGGGCCCCGCCGCGCGTCGGCGGGCCGGGGGGCACCTCTCCTGCGGCTGCTCCCGGCCCCCGGCCCCCGGCCCGGCGGCCAGCCGGATGCTCGCTCCGGCATCCCGTGTCCGCGGGGCCGGCCCCGGGCGCAGCCTGCGAACTTTGAGCCCCGGCCCCTGGCGAGAACTCGCTGCTGAAGGGCCGAGGCCGGGCGACCGCGAGCCGAGCGCACGGGCTAGGATTCCGCAACCCACCCCCCCTCCACCACCATCACCACTCCCCTCCCCAGCTCGGTCTGCCCCCGGGTTTGTTTGAAAGTGGCGAGAAGCAGCGGTCGCCCCTTTCTCTCTCTCTCTCCTCGGACCATTGTTGCATTTCGCGTCTAACTGGGTTCTCTCACACACCCCCCATCCCCGAGCACCAACAGGAGGAGGGGCAGCGGGGTTGGGAAAAGAAATAAAGCGAGCTCAGATCAGATGGGGGCGGGGGGGGAGGAAAAAAAAAAAAAAAGCAAGGAAAAAGAGACACTTAAAGGGAAAGAGTCGCCATGTTTAGCAGCTTTTTAAAAAAGATCTCGTCAATTTCACACAGAACGCACTCGCTGGGTCCCAGCCCTAGTCTTTTGTCCAATTCAGTCGCAGCAAAGATCTTTTGTTCTAACTCAGCGTGAAAAGAAAAACTTTCTTTAAATGCTATAAACTTAAACCAAACTCAAGACTCTAAACAGATCCTCCTCCGGCCACTCTAAACATATACAAGGGGTTTTGTTTTAACCGTTTGAAAAATTTTGGGTCCTGTTTTTCTGCCTCGTAGATCCCAAGCTACATGCTGAAACTTAGAGAGTGAGAGAGATTTCCAACGTCTAGAACACATGCTTAAAGCAGAATAAAACAGGGACTGTCTTTTGCTTTGAAAATCATAAATTATAATTTAATGCCAATAATAATTTACAACAAATGGCTGTTTACAATAAACTAACACAAAACAAACAAAGCAAAGGGCCTGTGTTTTACTTATTAGCGAAAACTTCACACACTCACATGGATAGCACTTGCAAGAGGAGAAAATAAACAACCACCTACGAAACCTCAATCTAGAGGTCAGCAATGTTCTGTCATAAGAGCATACTTAGATTTATGTATGTATATATCTACAGAAAGAAGCTGAGGGTCAGATGGAGAACTCTGCTCAGATGCACAAATCAGACAGATTTTTCTGGTCTACATGTATTGACTGGAACTGAGTTATCAAAGTTTAATACACTTTACAAAATGATCCCTTTTCTTTCACATCCCCTTACCCACCACCCCCTTTTAAAATCAAACCACAACACAGTGATGTATGGTGGTGGTGTGGGTACTGCAAAGCCTCAGTAAGAACAAAAATTGCAAGCTCCCACACACTGAGCTTCCTTCAAACCAGGAAAAGAGAGAGGGAAAAGGAAAAAACAAACAAACAAACCTCCAAAACAAAATAGTTAATACTTCCAAATCCACACACCCTATAAAGTTTCCTTCTTTCTTTTCTTTTTAATTTGGCTTTTAAGGACAAAGAATCCCAAGAGTAGTACAGATTGTATCTATACAATCTGAAATGTCAGAATGTCGCTGTGTTTTTATGTACAGAACTCCAATGGAAAAGATTCCCTTGACCTGTGGTCATGCTCTCACAGAAGGAACGTACAGGGGGGAGGGGAAGGCAGGCCAACTGCAAGTTATCATATATACATTAAAAATAAACCCTTCAGCCACTCTAAGCTACATCACTGAATTTGAAATCCTCTCAACAACCACCCTAGATGAGAACCACAGAATATTTTTAAAAATCACGCCTACTTAAGGAAAAACTCATTGCAAACAACTGCCTTCTATTGACAAGGCTGGATTAGCTTGCTTGAACCGTCTTCTGCGTAACTGTCAGAAATGTACAAAACAGTATTTTTTCCTGATCATAAAATAGATACTGATCTCAAGATTTCTAATACTTTTCACAATACCTTCCCTAAGCAGGCACTTAAGTGTGACAAATATAAGGGCCTTTTTTTTTTCCCTAGAAAATCCATTTTTAATTAAAAGAAGGATTAGGTGAATGGGGGTGGTTTACTATATCAGTATGGCACTTCCTAAACCATAGATAAACCATTAACTTCAGCTCCCCCCACCCCATCACACCCAAATTAAACAGGCAAATACACTAGTCTACCTTTGAACAAACTGGCTGAGGGAAGTGAACAAACAGAGCGAGCCCCTGGCCCAGCTCAGAGAGAGCTAGCTCACAGGGGCTTCTCGATGGAAAGACAGTGGGGACAGCCAAACAGGTTTCAGATATCAAATAATATTTTAATTTCTGAATACTTTCAATTTCCTTGGAATATAACACACAAAGACTCGACCAAACAGTTCAGTTATTATAACTTTTACAGTATACAGAAATGTTGCACTTAAAAAAAAAAAAAAACCTTCAGTTTTTTTTTAAAAACACAAACTGTAAACTCTAAGATACTGAATCAATCACGTTACCTATAAGTGCCAACAGTGTTATTTTGTCATGCTGATTTCAATGGTATTTTTTAAAAAGGGAAAATATCAACAATTATAATACAAAGGGTTTGCAAATATACAAACAGATATAGGATTTTCATAACAATTCAAGAACTAAGCGGGACCCAATTCAAATTACAAAAGTTCACTTTTTATTCAAAACCTCAGCATGTGTCTTGGACACATTCCTTGGCTGCCAATAAATTCCACAGTTCATTCTCTTTCTTAAAATATTTTTTAAAAGCTAGGTTTGTCATGGTCTTTTGGGGGGCGGGGGTGGGTCAGGATAGGGGAAGTTTTTAAGTGTTGTATGTGGTTCCTCCAGTTCTCAAATTAGAGTGCTCAACTTCATCTAAAATTTTTGGTCACCACTTGTAAGTGCGTTTCCATCATCTTTGAGTTGCCTTTTAAAAGTTTTATGTCTTCCTATGATATTTTCATGGACTCAGTTTTAATTCTTGCAGAACATATATTTTAAGGATACACAGTTTTTAAGAAGCCAAGATTATATCAAAACTTATTATAGAACCACAGAATAAACTGGTTTGGAACCAGAAATGTACAAAAAAGAACAGCTAGAGGTACATAGACACAGGACAATTAATAATTTGGAAAAAAAAAAAAGACTTACTTTCTCCATTCTGCTAATTTTCTCCCAATCTCCTTAAATGCACTTTTAGCAATATTTTTCCAAAATTTACCAAAAAAAAAGAAAAAAGACTAATTTCCTTTTTATACAAAAATGATAAGTAGCAAGTTGTTCTGACCGACACAGGAGTTTGTTTTTTTTTTTTTAATGCATTCTGTAAAAGTTCATTCGACAGTCTTTTTTTTTTTTTTGGAAATTCACAGTCCATTAAATTCTTCCCCTCTCTTCTTTTAGCAAACTTGTAACATCCTTTTATATCCTTTCTTAACAGAAGGAATTTAAGCAAACAAACCAGTCTTTTGCCTTTTCTTTCTCTCTGTTTCACTCCCCCTTCTTATTTTGATTGATTTATTTATTGAATTGCCATATACGGCCAGTTAAAACTGCTGCCAGACAGTAACATATCCCGGATGAGGGTTTCGATGGGGGTTTTACCTACCAAACGGACGAAAAACAATTGCTCTATGACTGAGGAGGAGACCGTGCGGAGGGAAGGGAGGCGAAGCAAAAGCTTTCCGAATCGTGTTGGTTGGTTGGGGTACTGGCTCCTAACGTATTCTTCCAAAGCACACTGGGACTTTTCCTGCAAGCTTTCCACATGGGCTACATCAGAGAGACCACAGGCATCTGGAAGAAAGTTTAAAAAAAAAAGAGAAGAAGACGACGAAGAATTCAGTCATCAGATTAAGAGGTTTGAAATGGGTCACATGAAGTGTGTGTGCAGTGCTCTGTCAAACTGCCCCAACCAGAGCTGGAGCAAATGCCTACGGACTGAAAACTTGGGAGCTGGGGAGGGGGGAACCGTGTGAGATGGTCCTGGGATATTAGCTTTAAAACAGAACGCAGCTCAGTGTACTGCAGCCTTTCTATGTCCCACTCCTCAGTCTTGGTGACCGGGAGGCCCAAGCAAAGTGCACTGGGTGAATCTAGCTCAGGTCAGGAAACAGACTGACAAACAGATGAAACCAAAACTACCAGTGCTCCGCCCCTCCTCCTCTGTAAATAATAGTTTGGCTTATAATTATATGGGGGGGGGGGGCAACAACCTGGCCCAGCCCCGGGTAATGGCGCCCACGACCCAGCCTCAGATTCTCCCCAAAGAGGGCGACTCATTTTTCTCCAGTCTTTGAAACTGATTTAAGTGGCCCTTTAAAACTGATCTTGTCAGTTTAGCCTATTGAAGGGCAGCCATGCAAACTGTGATCTCTCTGTTCATTTGAGCTGTTTCTTTTCCCTCCTTTTCTTCTCTCTCCCTTTTTCTCCTACCCACCCCCTGATTTTTTTTTGTAAACCCAGGTCCCTCCAAGAAGAAACCCCCTCCCCGTTATCTTCAGGAAAACACGTTTCTTTTTCGGATACGTGAAAATACAATAAGTGCCTTTGAAATGAGAGGCTTCTCAGCGAAGGCGGTGCAGGTTGTGACCTGACCTTTGGGGGCTCCTCAGGCAAGACTAGGGCTAACACATGCATATTGTCAATCCTTAAAGCAGATATTCAAAAAAAGCCGCCACTGCGTCCACCCCAAGAACCAGAACACACATACAACCTCCTCATGTGTGGGTCTAGGGCTCTGCATGTCTACAGAATGCATAGGTGTCTGTGATCAGAAATTAAAAGATCTGTTTGCATTGGACTCCTCTCCGCAAGCGCACTGTCTCTCTCAGAATCAGATAACAGGGACCTTTATCTCTTTGTGAGGTGCTCTGCATTCTCCACACAGGCCTCTACATTTTACAAACACTAATAAATTAAACTGTTACAAGAGCATCAGGCATTTCTTTCCCTGGAAGACTAAGGTAAGTCTAAGAGCTAACAATGAGCTCAAGAAAGGAACCACCGGCTGGATGGTCTGGGAACATGGGCTGGGTGTTGGGTTGCAGGAAGGGTTGAAGGTGACTCTGGGTTAGGGGACGATCCTGTCTGTACATTTGCATCAGGCAACCGTTCTAGTTGTGACAGGTCCCCCGAGAAAAATAATCCAGATCCAAGCCTCTGCATACAGCCCTTCCTTGCCCAGACACTGCCCTTTAATTGATTACCTAAGGACTTTCAAAGACAGAATTTGGGGGTGGCGGTGGAGGGGGTGGATTTTATGCAAAAAGCAATAATATATAAAAGAAAGTGGGTTAAGGACTCAAAACCTACCAGACTCAGCTCAAGACTTGGGTCCCCAGATTTCCTTGGAACAATAAGGAAGAGACTGTGGATCTTTTTGTCTGCTACAGGAACTCCTCAGCTCTCCTGGTGTCCTGATTACAAGCTGCAGAACCTGCAGTGGGTGACTAGGTTCCAAACCCTACCCAGGTCCAAATTTTGTTATCTTGAACTGGGAGCCCCCTTCCTCTCTGAGCCGTGACAAAGGGGGTCAGCTGACAACTCGGAACAAGCATGTGGAAAGGGTGATTTCCACCCACCTGGGCTCTGCTGAACTCAGCCTGGGGGGCCAGCCAAAAGGCTCAGGTGTGGCCCAAAGTGGTAAGCCAGACACCTTCCATGATCATTTGACCTCCAGAGTTAATTAATATTAGACCTATTACTCATACAGGTTAAACTACCTGAAAACTAATTAGATTTCATAATGCAGTCAGTGATGGTTTTATATCTCTGGCAACACTCATATCCAGCCCAAGTTGGCACACACTGTGGGGTGTTTAAAAATTGCCTTAAGTGTTTGCCTGGGCAGGGGAAGTGGCAGACCTGAGTCTTGAACCCCCTGCAGACATTCTGAAGAGTGATGATGGCCCCTTTCTTCCTCTTGCCCCTTCCTGACAGCTCTTTCCCCTCTCTGGACAGTCTGCATTGTTTTAAGAAAAAAATATGCTTTTGAAAATTGCTGCCCTCAGGTTGGCCAGGCCTGGAGCTCCAACTTGCACTGAGTTAGCAGGCAAACTTTTCCCCCTCCCGCCAGGGGCAAACCTTCCCCTGAGGGGCTGATACCAGGACTGTTCCAGCGCCTACAGGCATCTCCCGGAGGCTCAGCCCGGGTGACAGGAGAGCCATAGGGGTAGAGGAGATTCCCGCTCAGCTGGCCCAGAGTGCCTGAGGTGAGGGAGGGAACAGGAGTGTGCATCCTAGTCTGGCGGAAGGGCAACAGGCCTGCGAGGCTTCCCCATGGCCCATTTTGAGACAGTCAACAGTCTGAAGCATCCTTCCCGTGGCCCAGCCTTTCTCTCCTCTCCCCAGAACAAGCCTGCCAGAGCCCCACCGCTAGGCAGAGTTCCCATTCCAAGTTTCCCTCGACAGTGTGGCTCTAGGGGCTCCCAAGAGTTTTAGGCCCTAACTCTGAGCTAGGAGCCCCGACGCACGAGAGAGCAGGGTTCCTTCCTACCTGAGGTGAACAGGACTATGGCCTTGAGGCAGCTGTACTCGGCGGAGTCGACGTGCAGCGCTTTTAGCTTCTCCACTTGCTCTTGGAAGATCCGTATGTGGTCCATAAAGGCGACCACCCGGTCGGCGGACATGGGCGAGGCGTGGAGGCCGGCAGCGGCCAGGAGCGGGGCGACGTGGAGGGGCATGGAGCACTGGGCCGCGTTCAGAACGAACAGCTCGCTCCAGGTGAGGCGGAGCAGGGCCACCTGGTCGGTGATCTGCAGGTCGGGGAAGAAGGGGATGTTGCGGGCCCACTCGACGGCGCTGAAGAGCATCCGCGCGGCCAGTTCGCAAATGTTCTCGATGCCCATGATGTTGTTGGGCTGCATGCACTGGCTGCCGAAGCGCGACGTGGGGTAGGGCTCCGCGCGCAGCAGCAGGGAGATATATCCGGACAGGTAGGAGTGGCAGTTGAGGGGGTCCCCGTTGGTCAGCGCGAACTGCCCGTGGCTCGGCTGGGTGGGCGGCATCCTGCCCCTCTGCACGGCTGCGGGGAGGAAAGGAGACACTCCGCCGTTAATGCCCAGCCTCATCCTCCCTGCTCCCCCGGCAGGGCCAGCCCCAAGCCCGCCCCCCTCGCCCCCCCAAAACCCCCGACCCCGACTCCGCGCGGCGCAGGAGCCCGCAGGCCTGCCCCTCTCTCACATGCGAGCCAGGGCCACCGACCCAAGGGGCGCCGGGAGCCCGGCCGCCCTCTCCGCCGACCACCACCTAGGCCAGCTCGGGCGATCAGGGCGGCCCACTGGCCTCAGAGGCCCGCTCCGGGCCGGGAGGCCGCGCACCCAGCATGGACCACTTTGCCTCGGGGTCCCCGGCACAGTGGGAGGGATGGAGCATTGTGGGGGGCATCTTTCTTCTTTTACTGCTGAACGGCTGATATATTTTTTTATTGATTGGAGAAGAGGGAGCGCGGGGGGCGGGGGGCCGAGGCTGGGGGGAGGGGGAGACGCTTTTGCAAAAGACACCGAGGAGCTTCACCCCGGACGGCCTGTGGCCACCCCAGCACCGCTCTCCATACCCCCACACCCCCAAGTCCGCAGCCCCGGCCCCGTGGGCCACCCCTGGCGAGAGGCGAGCCGAGAGCCAAGGTCTGGCGGCAGCCGACTCGGTGTGCTCGCAGGAAGAGAGAGGGCGGAGAGACAGGCCGGCCGAGGCGAGAGGAAGCCGGGCGAGAGGCGGGGAGCGAGCGGCCGGCGGCGGCGCCGCCCGGGAGGGTCGGGAAGGGCCGGCCAGGCTCGGGCACGAGCGGTTATCTGACGCCGGACGGGGAGAGTCGCTCTCGCAGAAACACAAAGAAACCCGGGCGTTCGCTCGCCGCAACCCGGAGCCCGCGCCCGGCGCCGAGCGCGCCATTGGCCGAGCAGGGCTCGCGGCGCTCGGCGAATTTCATATCACAAAGACCCAACTCGCGCAGAGCGAAAGCAGCCGCCCCAGGCCCCTCGCCCACCCTGCTCCTACTCCCTATCGCGCTCTCCTCCTTTCAAAAGTGAAAGGAAAAAAGAAAACAGGTATTTTTTTTTTAACCGAATGTTAATCCACGGAGGGTCACATGAGCGCTGCCCGGGCGGCAGCGTTAATACGGCGAAGTGCATAAAATTGCCATTTGTAATTTGAACCTCCTGTACAAAAAGTACAATCTCAGGTTGTTGGTTTTTTTTTTTTTTTTTTGAGAGGGTGGGGGCTGGGGAGAGGGGTGAGGAGGAGGGACATATGTTGAACATGCAGGGAAAACAAGGAGAGAGAGAGAGAAACGGAGAGGAAAAAGAAGTAAACCAGGCTTTAAAACAGCCACCACCACCACCATCACCTCCCCATCCCTTGCAAACAGGCGAACTCGAATGAACTGGCCATCAATGCAAAGGAAATGAAAACAGCCCAAAGAGAGAGTTGAGGAAATCAGTCGGCCAAAGCATGCGGATTTGGGGGTGGGTGGGGGGGTCTGGGTTCCACTGCAGAACTTGCTTCTAGTATAAAAACCCCTTTCAGCTGCAATACGAAGAGCAGAGCTTGGGGCGTCTGTGTCCTTACCCAGAGCAGGCTAGCCAAACGTACCCAGGGCCCCGGGACCCCGGGCGAGGGGAGGAGAAATGAGAGGCCGATACCTTCCCGTCTCATGCCCACTTTGAGGCACTTTTTGAGGCGGCAGTACTGGCACTGGTTGCGGTGGTGCTGGTCGATGGGACAGTTCCGGTTGGCGCGGCACGTGTAGCTCAGGTTCCTCCGCACGCTGCGCTTGAAGAAGCTCTTGCAGCCTTCGCACGTGAACTGCCCGTAGTGCTTGCCGCTCGACTTGTCCCCGCACACCACGCACTCGATGTGCTGCTGCTGCTGCTGCTTGTCGCTGCCCGGCCCGCCAGGGCCGCCTTGGCCGCCGGCTGCCGTCTGGGCCGGCGTGCTGGCCGGGCCCCCTTGGCCGGGCGTCTGTGGCGTGTGCGGGGCGCCGGGCGGCGGGCCGGGCACGGGCGGCGCCTGCGAGGCCTGGCTGCCCTGAGAGCCGGGCACCTCGTCCTGGGGGTCGCGCCACGTGCTGACTACCATTGCCATATCTATGGGGGCCGCGTCCGGACTTCCTGCTCCCCTGGCTGCGGGCGGCGGCGGGTTCCCGGGTCTCGGGCTCCGGCGCGCCGCCTTTTGTGTGTGCAAAGGGTGCGAGAGGGCGCGGGAGGGCGCCCCGGGTGGCTCGGGGGGGCTGATTGGTTGAGGTTGGTTAGTTTTTCCTTTTTTGTTTCTGCTTTTGCAAAGTTTTGTCGATGGCTCGTCTGACCCGGTGTGTTTGTTTTGTTTGTTTCTCTCGGCTCAGCTTTGTTGCTTTCGGGGGGCTTTCCGCCGGGGAGGGGAGGGGATGGGGCCGGGGGAGAGCAAGTGAGAGCAGAACGTGGAGAGAGAGGGAGGGGAGGGAGAGCTGCAAGTCGATTGTCTGGCTTCAAGACAGAAGTAGGAGGCAAAAAAAAAAAAAATCTCTCCAAAGATCTTCCTCGCTCTCACTCTCTCCCTCCCTCTCTCGTTCACTCTCTCGCTCTCAGAGCTGGTGTGTAGCCGAGGAGTTGGAGGAGGAGGAGGAGGAGGAGAGGCGACTGTCCGGGGGCCAAGTCCAGGGCAGCCCACAGTCAGCCATTCAGGAAAGCCATCGAAATCGGGAGGACTCGGAGAGCAGAGGCGCCGGTCTCGGGCGCGCCCAGAGAGCCAGGCAGGCCGGGGCGGAGGCCGGCGGCCCGCGGAGTGGCCGGAGCGCTGCCCGGGTCCAGGGGAATCAGCATGAAAGTGGTCCGCGTCGGGCGCTGAGCGGCGTCGTCCTGGCGCTGGGCCGCCGCCGCCGCCTGCCCCGGGCGCCCCGGCGCGCGCCTCGCTCGCTCCGGCCGCCGCCGCCCGCTTTCGCCGGATAGAGGCCGCTCGCTGCTCCCTGCGGGCCGCCTGGGCCGCCGCCGCCGCCGGAGCCGGAGCCGCCGCCGCCGCCGAAGCCGCCGGGTCGGGCCCGGAGCCGCCGCGTCTAGCGCCGCCGCCGCCGCTGAAGCCTCTGCCGCTGCTGCCGCTGCTGCCGCCGCCGGAGCCGCTGCTGCTGCCGCCGGAGCCGCCTCACACACATAGGGAAAGAGTCAACTCGCCGGCGGCGGGGGAGAAATGATAAAAGAGAGAGAGGAGGGCAGATCACCACCTAGAAGCACATCCTTCGTGCGCAGAGGGGGGAGAAAAAGACGGAGAGAAAGAATGAAAGAGGGGAAAAAAGGCAGCACGGCACCCGGAGAAAGAAGGCAACTCGGGGAGAAGAGGAGGAGGACGAGAAAACACACACGCGCGCACGCACACACACACCGCGGAGAGAAAAGAACAGAGAATCAAAGTGATCAAATATGCTAAAAAGGGGGGCGCGGGAGGGAATGCGATTTATAGGCGCCGGGGCTGGCAGAAGTGGCTTCTCCGCGATCAGCTCACTGAGCTCTCTATATAGTGAACTTTGACACGACTGCTGCAACTTAGCGCACGTTGCCATGGCGACGGCGCGCCTTATAAGGCAGCCGCCGGGGTTGGCCTGGCCAGGCGCGCGCGCACCGCCCCCTCGCCGTCATTGGCCGGAGCGCGGCGGCCCCGCCATGGCGGCCGCGGGCGCAGCCCGGTCCTAGCGCGAGCGGTGTCGCGGCCGGGGCTCGGCACGCTCCGGGGGCTCGGGGCGGGGGGCGGGGCGGGGCGCGGTGGCGGTGCCCCCGCCGCAGCCAGGCGGGGGATGGGTCCGCGCCGTCCCCGGGCGCGCGGCCACCGCGTTCTGCGCACCCCGCACCCGAGGTTTCCGCCCCGGCGGGGTGAGGAGCGCGGCGCGCACGGAACGACGCCTCTTAAAGGCTCCGCGAGAGGCTTTGGATGGAATCGGGGACTTCGATTCTCGCAACTTGGCAATGCCACCGGATCCACAGCTCGCGCACCACCCGGGGCTCCCGGCGCATCTTGGTGCCCGCGGTGCCAGAGAAAGAGAAAAGTTGCCCGGTTTCTTTGCAGAGGGGTAGTGGGTGAGGATGGGAAGGCACCTAGAGCCCAGCTGGCAAGCATTTTCCAAACGAACCATTTGGTCAAATCCGGGAATAGACCCTTTCCTTACTCAAGTCTGATCACTTGCTTGGTTTGGTGGTTCTTTTTCTTTATTTCTTTTTTAAAGAGAAAGAGCCGTTCAGTGGCGCTCTCTTTTTTTTTTTTTTGCCCATGTAGGGTTAACATTTCACAGGTATGTGGCCTGACATTTTAATTGCTCAAATAAAGCATCTCAGATGCTGAGAAGCCGAAGTAGACTTCATCTCATTGTCATGACGCAATTAAAATCAATTTTCTTCAACTTTATTCTCTCTCGTTAGTTTCAGCTAACTCCCAAGCCAGCGAGCGTCCTGACAGATACCCAGTCGTGGGGAGAGGTGAAAAGACCTTTCTGCTGGCTGATGGACAAGTGGACGCAGCCTCCAGCGTCCCCTGTGCGTACCCTCTGTGCACACATGTAAGCGCACATGTATCAGAGGCACATTTGTCAACGTACACAGACAAAGACTTCAGCGACTATGCTCCTAGGTCATAGAACAGTTGAGTAGGACTTCATTGTTCCTCAAGTTCCTTTTAAGCATTCACATAGTTATTAAAACACACACAGAGATTCTGCCCCAAATTGGCAATAACACCAAGTACAAGTCACAGGAATCATTGCACAAGCCATATTCTACCTCAAGAGATTTGCTGCAATGAGAACTTCATTGCCTGTGCCATTCTGCTCAATGTGCTAAAAATCATCAAGCCGGTTGTATCTCTGAATTCTGGAGCATTTGGTTTTAAACATCAAACATCTAGAATTGTCCCCCAGAACACATTATATTCCAACGCAGTAATCTTTCTGTTCGCTTTTGACCAGCTAGTGGATCATGACTATTCAACATTTATAGAACAAAACTGCATCTCCATCATACACTCTCTGCACCAAGAAAAATCTATGGACTAGTAATCCAACCAGGTTTATGAACAATTAAGATATTTTACACAAAGCATGCTGAGCTTCAGGAAACATGAACACACATAAAGAGTAAATTAATGACCACAGGAAAGCATCCTTGGTAGTTTTAGAAATCGAGGCAATGAAGAATTTAAAAAATAAAATGTAAAAATAATTGACATGTGTAGATTGTATTCAATACCCTTTACACACGGGGCAGAATACGAGGTAAGAACTAAAGGAAGATGTAGGCGGAGAGGGGCTTGGTTTTAAGGCAGGAAGGATCCTCCTTGCTTCATTCTTGAAACCTTCTTAGCCCTCACCCTTTCTCTGCTGAAATTAGATATTTCACTAAAGCTGCAGGTGCTGGGATTATTTGGAAGTTTTTTTTTAAAAACCTCCAGTGGACACTGAACTATCATGAACCTGAGATTGCCGTAGAGCAAAGCCAGGCAGCAAATTTCAGGATGATTATAGATACAATATAATTTTCTCCTAAGGAGGACAAGAAGGATGGAAAAGAAATCATTTCAGAGAAGGTTGTATCTTTTTTCTTCTTTTTCTTTTCAGTCTCTATGATTCGAGGAGGAATTGCCTAATGCTACAGATGTCAGTAGATTAGGGGCAAACTCAGCAAAGATGTGGTAGGGCTGGGGTTGAGATAGAAAATCTAATGGGCATCCTTATCTCAATTTAATAGAAGATAAGAATAATTGATTACAGAGAAACCCTAAACTCACCTCTTGGGTGCAGGCATTTCTATGGCAAGATAACCTTCTACAAACATGCAGTGGAAAAAATTTTGAGGAGCAAGAGTTACCCTGTCCACTTTGAGATTTTTGGTATTTGAAGTACGCTCTGATGGCCTGATTTTAAATGAAGGATGTCCCAACCATCTTCAACAGCTCTGGAGTCTGCTAGGCATACGACCCCAGGGCAGCTATAGAGTCAGAGGTGTTTCACTCTGTATCTTAGGACTCATTCAGTTATGGGGGTGCTATTAAAAAGCCAAAAAGAAACAAAAAAATGACTATCAATTGCAGTTAATTTTATTGTATAGAAGAAGAGAGAAGATTCCAGACTGAGAATGAAAAAGAGGCGAGCAGGTTTTAAAATCTCTTCTTCAGAGATGTTCATATTCTTTGAATAAAACAGCTCTAAGACTAAAAGATAAATATCAATGTTATTTTTTTAAATCCAGCCCAGTCTTTTATTGCAGATATAAATTTATTTTAATGAGAAGAATGGCAAGCTTAAATTTGGCCAGAGAAAGTTGAAAAAACATTTGTTTAACTGTGGGGGGGGGGGGGAAACCCACCCAGGAATATGATTTTCTTGCAGAAAGTGCCTGTAATTCTACACAAATTAAATCACAATATGAATACAGACCCCAGCAAATGCTGAGTTTAACTCTGAACTCAGTAGAAACCAGTTCTGTCCACCAGGATTCATTGAAATCCTCCTTCCCCTCAATCTAGTCCGTGTGTGTTTTTCTCTTCCACCACACTGGAGCTCCATGAATAGGGAAAGGGGCTTCCATTGTGTCTCTCTGAACTTCCAAGTCAATGCAATTTTTAACCACTGGCTTGTGGTACTTTGAAAATCACCAGGGGCTGTCAGAGTTGGGTCCTCTGAAAAATTTACAGTGCTAAATCAGAGCATATGCTGGGAGGGAAAAAATTGCTTAAGATTGGAGCTAGTACAGTATCTGTCTGCCCCCTAGTGTAAGAGTCCTCGCTGCCTAAAATTCAACTTTAAAAGAAAAGAGCTCTTAAAGGGAAACGACTTTGAGCTCACGTAGGCATAGCAGAATGAAACTTCTGTACATTTTAATCTGAATAATTCTTCAGGATTTAAAATTAATTGGTTTTGACTTGGTTGGACCGGACTCAGATCTCGCTGCCTCTGCGTTTCCCGATTCCCTGGCAGAGAGGTGATGATTTTTTTTTTTTTTTCCTTCCTGAACTGGGTTTATGTGCGTCCCCCTCACCCCCTCCTCTCTTTTTCTTTCTCTGTCTCTGTCGTCTCTCTCGCTGGCTTTTTAAAAATGAGGAACCGTTCCTTGAACGTTTTGGATAGAGCACAGAATTGCTTAAGTCAGCCCGACGCGGTTGCAATAGACAGCAAAAAGGTAAACGTTTGCCTGAAATTCGCACGCCAGCTCCACCACCCCGCCCGATGGTGAGTACCCTTCTCGTCGCGCTTCTCCTCCTAGCTTAACCGAACGCTCGCCTCCCCGAGCCGCGGCCGAGGGCGCCGGGCAGCGCTTTCCTCCCTCCCTGCCTGGCTGGTTGTCAGTTGCACAAGGTTGCAAAATGCAGCGCCGAGGCAAATCGAACAGTAAATTCTGACACTTAGTGCGAGCCTAGCAGCTCCTTTGCTAGAAAACCGAGTCGTCTGTTGCTTGGAAAAACACGCTTATAAGGACTGGCTTTTAGTTTGCTCTAGCGAAGGAAATGAGTTTGAGGAGATGGGAGGCACCGCAGTCTTTACGCTTCGGTTTAATCATATTTTGGCAGCTTTGCAATTGTATATTCCCCCTCTTCCCCCCTCCACCACCTCTCCTACCACACACATGTAATAAAATATGGCAATGCATTGAATTGACGGTTTCCCCTTCCCCAAACCCCTTAAACCACAGTCCTAGGCATTTCATACACGTTAGCAATCCGATTTTTTCTTGAAAAACCCCAAGTCATCCCCAACCCCACATAGCACAAGGAGAAAAGTGAGAAAGGAGAGAGAGAGAGAAAAAAAAATACTGTAAGTAAACATACCAAAACCATATTTGCCTTGTTCAAGGTCCCAAACCGCTTGCATCTTCCTTCTAAACAGGAATAACTCTCCTTTAGTTTGGCGGGTGAAATAAACCGCTTTGTTGGCCCCCTGAAAAGATGTGTCTTTGATAATTAAAGAGAATCTCCTCCTCGGTGTTTATCTAAGCGATTGTGCAAACTGATAAAAAGTAGGCACTAGCCTGCAGGGAAAAAGAGGAAAGGTGAAGGGAAAGATCTTCCACCTCAAGGAAGTGCTTCCCCATGTATCAGACGCTCTCAGCCTTGGAAAGCCCTGCACAGTAACTTTAGAGAGACGAGGTTTCAGGGAGCTTTGTACATAGCTGCTGAGGAATGCAAGCCTCGCCTTTAAGAAAAAAAACCCCAAACCGTAGGTAGGAGAAGTCTGGAGTGATCCTTGTCTCTCATCTCATTCCTTAGAAGGAAGAGTGCGTTGTTACACCTTGTTTGGGGCTGGAAAGAGGAGACTTTAAAAACACCCGTCCAATTGAAAAAAATCTCCCAACTTAATGAGTTTAGTCGGAGGCTGGGGCTAACGGCTCAGCCTCAGCAGAAAGCCGCCAACAACTATAGGCGATAGTGCAGAGCAAAGACGACCCAAGGCACAGCCAAATTCCACTGTTTGGGGTCGAGAGGGATGGAGACTAATCCTAAAGCAAGTTGGAAAAAAAAACAGAGGTGGGAGAGGAGGGGAAAAAAGCAGCAGCCTCACAGACTGGCAGACAGGCTCCCCTCACCCTGGATCAAAGATAGAACTTGAAACAGGAGGGCAACATTTTTCCTAGGAATCCGTTGAAATCCTCATTTTCTACTTTTAACTACCCCCCAAAGTGATTTTTCCCTCTCCCCTGCAGATTCATGCCCCCCCCTTTCCCAGTTCTGCTTCTAGAACTTTCCTGAAGCCGGAACCTATTTCTTTGGGGGGGGAGGGGTTCCCTACTCCAAGTCTTCAGATAATGAATGCTTAATTCACCCCCCTCCCTCCATCCACCTCCCAAAATGAATAAAGGAAGCAGGAATACAGTAACTAGCGAAAAATGAGAATAAACTATGCTGCCTCTCAGAGTTTAATGCAATTTTAACTAATGGATTTTTGTTTTGTTTTAAGAGAAGAATAATGGGGGAAACACGGATCTTTTATTTTAGGAAACTGTTATGGTAAGATGTATGTCAGAATTAACAAATGGAACTAACGCTCTTCGGCTGCTTCTTGTCCTTGTCTTAAACAGGAATTAAGTTAAACACAGTGCTGAATGTTAATTACATGTTTACTGGCTAATGAAAATTACAAATGGTTTTGCCACCTCAAACAATGATGAAAACTCTGAAGACACTGTAATTATATACTTTGAGGGAAATAACTCAGAATATTGATCATAAGAAGTGTAAATCTTTTTTAACTATTCATTAATACTATAAATATGGGCTACAGAAGTCTTTCCTTGCGGTTTGTCTCATCAGCTACACCGAGGGGACGGATGGTGAGACTCCTCTGGGGAGGTGGTGAACTCATTCTCTTCGAGAAGGAGGCCACTTGTGTAACTGGGGGTGCCCCCCTCCCTTTCGCCCCCGCCCCCTTTAACCCCAGCAGAAGGTCGAGGGATAGCTGAACAGGGGGGCCGGGCTCCGGGCAGGTGAAGGTGATCACAGCCCAGCCTCTTCCCTCCCCTCCCCTCGCCCTCGCCTCCCCTCGCCTCCCCTCCCCTCCTCCCTTTCCTGCCAGGTCTGATCGGTGACCGCCTTCCCCAGCCAGGGCGCCAGTCGGATAACCTGGCGTTGAGCTCCTAATGGAGGACAGCACATCGCAACCCAAGTTCTGACAACCCAAGTTCCCTCCTTTAGAGGTAGCTAGGGCAATTCATTGCAAAAGAAAGAAGGGGGAAAAAAAAAAAAGTTGAGGGTGGAGGTGTTTATTGGGTAAGATGGCTCAGGCAACCGAACCGGAACTGGTTTCTCTGGGTTTGGGAGTAGAGACAAATATTGCTGATTGAACTCCGGCCTGAGATGTAGCTCTGCACTCCGCAGTGTAGCCGCCACTTCGATCTCGGGGTCAAAGGTGAGGTCTGCACTAACCCTAAAAGGCTGGTCTGGCCTGGCCAGAAGGCCGAGCCGGCGGAGGAGTGGGCCGCCTGCCGCTTCCGAGGGGGTGCCCGGTGAAACCCGCACGCGGGGGACACAGAGCTGAGAGCGGGTTTTCAGTGCAATATTGAAGATTTCTCAAAAGTGCCCTAGGCTCGTGGGACTGGAGTCCTCTTTTCCCCTGAGAATTCCCAAGGCGCTGGTCTTTGTCTTGGAAGGAATGGAGTTTCTGAATGGTGTGAAAGCGACAGAGAGGGTCGCTTCAAATCGATTTTACTTGTCCTTTCTGTCTTTTCGGATCAACGCCCTTCAATGGGCACAGAGGTGCTCTTTCAACCAAAAACTTGTGCTACATTTTCTGCCTGTATTGGTGCTAAATACAATAAGCACCGGGCAGATTTTTTTTTTTCTTTGCTCTCCAAAGCCAGAAAGCACCCTAATTAAATTGTTTTATATGGACAGTCAAGACGGACCAATTAAGTATGCATTAGTATAAAGATATAGTCTGCAGATAAGGCGGTTTAGAAAATCACGTGTGGGACAAAGGAGAGAGGGCTAGCGCTGGGGAGGAGGTGCCTGGGCCAGCAAGGTCGCTCACCTCTCTCCCTGGGCTCCGGGGGATTTGAGGAACCCGGGCCTCAGGTGAGAGGGGGTCAGGGCCGATCACAGGTGGGCTGTGTTGGAGCTTTGCAGGCCCGCGCCCCCGACCGGAGAGCGGCGGAGCCCAGGGTGTTAGCATCTCTCACAACCTCACCCTTGGCCCGAGGTGGCGGTCCCGCAGGAGCGGGCGAGGGTGGTGCTCTGAGTCCAGGTCGGGCCCACAGCTGGTGTCTCCCCTCCCCACCGGGCCCAGGGCGCCCTGATCGTGGGCGCGGCCCTGGAATAAGGAAGGAGTGTGCGCCCCGGGGAGGCCCGCGGGGCCTGGGGGGCGCGGACAGAGCCGCGGCCGCAGCCCTCTGGCAGCCGGGATCAGGGTAGGAAGCCCCCCTTCCAACTTGTCCAAGCTACGGGCTTTCTCTGCTTCTGAGGAAACGGGAGTTTCTTGGCGAGCAAAGCGAAGTTCCCGCCCGACGCCAGCCGGCCCAAGGGGCGTCGAGGGCCAGTCGCAGAAGTGGGGAAATGACCGGGGGTTGGAGACGAGGGCGCCAGGACAGTAGCTCGAGGGCCGGGTCCCCGCAGCCTCCCCGGGCCTCCCCACACCCCCTCCGCCCTCGGAGGTGTGGGCGGACAAAGTGCAGCGCGCCCAGAAGACGACCTCCGGGGCCGCGGCCTGCGCTTCCCCGCGTGGCGGCGCAGGGCTGTGATAGGTGGTCCCCGGGGCGCGGGAAGGGCGCACGGGGCGCCCTGGGTCCGGGTGGGGAGGGGGGAGTAGGGCGAGAATTAGAGCCTGGGGAGGCGGCTGAATGTCAAAAGTAGAAAGGTTGAAAAGCCAATTTTCCCGGCGCGCTTTCGTCCCCCACCCCCCTCCCCGTTGCTGGTTGCCGAGGCCGTAAATCAGCGGCCGGCGGCGAGGGCGGGAGGAGCCCCCTCGGCGCGGCCCCGCCCGGCCCGTGCGCACCTCCCGGTGGGCCCCGGATCGATCCGAAGCCTAGCTGAGGATGTCACCGCACTAAATATTTACTGATCACACACAAATAGCCGGGGCTCCAACGATTTTCCTCTGTGAGGAGAGCTCAGAGAGAAGGGTAAATCATTTTATTAGTGTGGATAAAGCCCAGAGCACACTCCGGGCTGGAGTGTTTTAAGATGTGTCTTCAACGGGATGAAAAGAGTTAGGGAAATCGATACGGAGTGATTAGAAGCCCCCGGGGTGACCGAGGGGGCCGGGGCTTTCAGGGATTTGGCGAGGCTGAGAGGGGGGGCGAGCAAGCCTCGAGGGGGGCGGCCCGAGTCCCGCCGGGGAGCTTGCGGGCGCAGGCCTGCGTCTCTCTGTCCTCGACGGGAGACGCGAGGGCGCAGCCCGGCTCGGCTGGGCCGGCGCGGGGTGAGCGCAGAGCCGGCCGCTGCGGGGCCGAGGGCTTGCGCTCTCGGGCTGCACGTCGCGCGGGCCAGCGGTCAGGTGGCCGCGGAAGGGGATCGCAGGCCCAGCGCCGGGATGCTGGCAGGTTGGCCACAGCTCGAGCGCTCCAGGCAGCCTCCTGGAGGAACCTTGTGGCCCAAACGGGTTGCGTTTCCCCCCCGCCGCGCCACGTAGCATCCTCGAACTTTCTCCTGGATGAATCTCTGGGCACCCCCGTCTCCCTTAGTGTTCCGGCAGCGGCCCAGCCCCGCTGGCTGCCTCTCCTTCCCACCCATCCAGGGTCAAGGGCAGCCGCCGGGTGGCGGGACCCGCTGCGGACCGTAGGGCGAGTGGATTCGGGGTTCGGGGCTCCTGGGCAGGTGGAAGGGAGTCTGAGGGCGAGCAGATAGGCAGAGGCGGGGTGACACACACCAGCGACGCCCCTAAGGAGGTCTCGGTCCTCTCCAGGGCTGGGAAAGCAGTTTTGGGCCGGCGGGGGTCTCAAGCGACTGTCCATCGAGGGAAATGGGTCTGTGGCCCCAAGGCGAGATGCAGGGGCCTGAAGTGCGAGGGCGCAAAGGCTTGCGGGGCTCGCTGGAGTTAGGGGGGAGGTTTGCTGGGAAGAAGAGGAAAATCTCAAGCAGCAAAGTCCTGGAGTATAAAAAAAAAAAAAAAAAAGGCTTTTCACTTCTGGAAGAGGAAGAGGCATCGCTCTCTCCTGTGGACAAACCTTGAGGTTCGAAACAGCTGCAAATAATCAAGAAGGCACAAATTTCGGGGGGGAAAAGGGGGACACAGAAGGCGAGAAAGGGAAGAATCTCTTTCGTTTCTTCGTCCCTTTCTCGCTCTTAACCTTTCCCTGACAATCTGCTCTTCTTGAAGATGCTGATAGCTTGCTGGCTTATTTATTTATTTACTTCCCCTCTCCCCAAATTTGCTCGATTTCCTTGGCAGCTTGAGGAATTCAGTTCAGGCTGCCCTACTTGGCTCCTCGGCGCAACAGGAAATATAACTGCAGATCCAATTAACCGTTTTTCAGAAGGGAGGTTTTTTTTTTTTTTTTTTTTTTAATATGAATCCCAGTGGATTGGAGTGATGTGTTCAGGTGTGAAGCGATTGGTGCCTCGAATTCTTTCCTCGGTAATCCTTTAATTCCTGCGATGGAAGCTCGAGAGCATCGCTGACCTGCAGGCTGTCAGGAGCCGGGTCTCTATTAACCCTTCTTGGTCTCGGCCAGAGCGAAGGTTAACTACACTAATGTACCAAAGGGGCTGTAGCAAGGAGGAAGGAAGGGTGGGAAGAAGGGAGGGAGGGAGAAAGGACAGAAAGGTAAATTCATTCTAGCTGCAAGGATTTTTAAAGCGCTCCCTGGTCCTCCCCCACCCCCACCCTTCCTACGAAAGCGGGTTTCCACTGAGAGAGACAACAGTCTCATCCATCAAGGTACCCCAGTCCACCGAGAGGAACTTTGGGGAATAAGAAAACGCAATGTCGTGAAATATTTTCTTTTATTTAACTGACCACCCAGTTCACTTTAAAAATCATTCTGACATGTAAGCAACAATGAACTATTTGGGGAGGGGTTAAGCACTCCCCCTCAATCTTAAAACATATTTTACCTTCTTTAAGTAAAAGCTAATTTAGAATCTTGTCAGTAGTCAAATTATAGCCATAAAATCCAGATGAGATTTGGAAAATACATTCCGCAGTTTTCATACCTGGTGGCCTTTTAATGAGTAGTTATATAATAGTTATGTGCATGAAGGTATATGCACATGGGTGTGTATATATTCTTGGGGTGGTAGAAGTTCCATGATGGATTAAAGGTTTATATACTCAAGCACTAGATAGAGGCTGTCACTCATGTGTATACGCTGGGGTTCTGGAGGAAAACAGTACAAAAAAGAGTTTCGAATGAGTTCCTTGGAATCACTATTGTTGAAATACAAGCTGAAACAACTTAGTATTGGTGAAGCTATTGTGCCTTGCAGAATCATAGAATGATACTTCAAAGTAAAAATGTCAGTTTCCAGTTTGGTAGCTTTGGCAGGGCATTTAAACAAAAGGTGAGCATCTTTTGTCTTATTTAAAAAGTCAACAATACCCTACTGTTTATTTTACTTTTCAATGAATTGAAGAATTAAAACAGAATAGGCTCTAGCTAGAGATGATAACATAAGGGATTTGTTGCCCATTTAACCAAGTCTGATGTGGTCTGTATATGCTTTTAATATTATATTACAAGGCAACTCCTGTTGAAAAAGTTTTAAAGACATCTAAAGCCATGTGGACATCAGTTCTTATTTAGAAGTGGACAGAGTGAGGAAAGATTCTGATTCTGTATTTTTTTTTTTCTCTTAAGAGACTGGTAATGAATTCTTTAAAATGACAGTTCATTTTTGGTATGTCAAAAAAGGCATTAATCAAATGGCATCAAGTGCCAGTCATTTAAATGTGAAGGTGTTAGTAAGGCAAATATCCAGATAAATTAATTTGTTAATTAGCTGCATCAATGTACTTAGAGAATATACAAAATAAAACAACAGAGGGGATTTATCTTGTTTAATTTCCTTGAGCCACAAACTCAAGCTGAATTTCAGAAGGAGAAAATAATATAAGGGGTAATTTCCATTCTCTTGGCTTTTAGAAGGTTGAAAAACCCCAGTTTTAGTACAAAGCATATAATTAGAAAAGTAAGTAAATGGACAAAGATATACTACCATAATAGAAAAGCATAATGTATGAATTTAGAAAACACAATTAATTAATTATCAACTGTACTCCTCTTAAAAGGATGGTTTCTTGAAATGGTAAAGGTACATATTAAAGGACTACTGTGCAAAATTAAGAGGAGGCTATATAATATAATATTCAGTTTTATTTTTTTGACCGTAGGAAGTATCGCTTGAGGTTTTACAAAGTGTGATGTTTAAATAAAATTTACACTGATCGTTTTTGTTTTGAATACAGAATAAAGGTGCCTTTTCTATCTATTACAATTTATAATAAATTAGTCAACCTTATCAAAGGGATTACAATGTGCTTGACTGAGGCAAATTGACTGAGATGATATCACTTAAAATAGTTTAAAGCAAAAGTGAAAATGTAAAAGGAAGAGAATATTGACTTCAGTGAAAAATGTCACATTGGGTATTTCTTGACAGGACTACATTACATCACAGGTCAGGGAGAAGTTAAAAATTTAGGCACTCCTATTTCTCTGCAGAATGCATGTTAATAATATATTTATTGACTCTAAAAGGTACGGTGAAAATTTTTACTTTTCATATACTTTGTTGTTATATTGCCATCCAAATAGAAAGAAGTGAAATTTAAGTGAGGTTTAAAAAATCTTAAACAATATTTTTCATTATAGTTTCCAAGAATTATGCCTATTTAGTCATTGACTTTTCCATATGATTTTGATTAATAGCTTTTAAAATCATATACTATTGTGATGAATTCTACATTATTTTTACATTGAAAACAAATTTAAAGGCATTGGATCTTTCTCAGAAAGTGTAATTGAATATTCAGTTATTGAAGAGCTACTGTATAAATTTCCCAGGTTCTAAAGACCTAAACTTATTCTTTCCTACCAACTTTTAAAATTACAACTGGCATGGCTGTGGATGAATATTTTATATAAGAGCCTTTATTTCTCTTCTTGTTTATCTGGGAAATGCCTCTAATTTGCCTTTTATGCTTAAATACTTTAAAAAAGCATTAGTCCATCTGCAAGAATTATTCATGCTCTTGAAAAATAGTGAATAAAATCCTAATTATAGAGAAAAGGTGTGATGTTTACTCTGAAGTTTCAGGAACATGTAAAGTTTTCTTCATAAACTGGAAGAAAGTCTATCCTAGATAAATTTAAATAGGGCAGCTGTTGGGTATGGCTTATATAAGCCTTCTGCCTTTTTGCCTTTGGCACTAAAGTATCTGGGTTCTTGTCTTCACACACTGTCTGTTGTTAGCAGATTTTGAGATTAAAATACTTTCAAGTGGTCTTCTCTTTATAGTTTCATACATTATTAAATTGGGAAGTAATATTCAGTTCTGTGTTCAAATTTGTATGTCCAGACAATAATGAGGAGGTGACTCTCTGCACTACTCCGCCCATCCCCCCAAATCCAACAACAACAACAAAATTATTATATACACAAGTTAAAGAGGAAAAAAACTAAACCTTAGGATTCAGTGTGTTGGAAATACAGGATCATTGTTTTTACAATGGAGCTCTTTATAAGACTTTTTTCATCTTAACAATCTCCGAAGATGGGACACTTCAGTTTTATATATAATTTTTGAAGTCTGAGCAACTTTTAACACTATATCAAATTTTAACAACATATCACAGGCTTTTTGAAGTGAAGGAAGATTTGAAAAATAAGCCTCCAAAGTAAAAAAAGAAACACACACACAGATAAGTGACAGGGCATGAGGCTTGTCTTCGTTTTTAGGGATGTTATGAAAGTTTTACTTTAAAAAATTACAATAACATGCTTTCTCATTAGGTGCAAAGCAAGATAATTATAGGGAAAAAAGAAAAGATTCCCTCTCATTCTTTTCCACCAAAAAACCAAAGCATCAACAAAAGCCAAAACAAACCCCAATCCTAACCCCCACATAAGAAGCCCCTTACCACTTTAGGGAAAGTTTCTGTGCTAACTGTGGGTCCTGCCCGAGCTCCTGGCTGGTTTACTTTGAAACTCGCCAGGCAGTGGTTACACTCCAGCCTGGCAGCCTCAAAAAGGAGGCAGATTCTTTGAGCTCACTGCAGATAACCTACCACTTAGAGGGAAAGTTTGGAAAGCAACTGTTGAAAGTTAACCTCTGCTTTCCAAAGAAGGTTTGCAGAGGCAGGACCGTGAGAGTTGATATTACCAATTTTATTATTTTCTAAGGCATTCCTAACTTTTATGATTCCACACCCCCCACACAATCCCCCTTCCTTTACTATCTGTCTTGTGCCTCCAGGCCCAGTGAAAGAGCAGGGCAGATTCTAGATTGCTTTCAGAGTTTGCCTTCTCTGATGATGGATTACCATGTCAATTTAAACGGCATAGGATTAATTTGTTTCAATGATTTCTCTTTAGGCTGAATGCCAGCCGTTTTTCTCTCTCTCCCCTTGCTCTTCAGAACAACAACCACCACCAAAAAAAAAAAAAAAGCCTTCTTTCCATATTCTAAGTTAGGAGACAATAATAGAAATAGACAAGTTAGGTGTAATGTTGCAACACAGTTATAGGTCTGAGTGTTTTTATCTCTGTCTGAGAGGCTGAAACATAGAGTCAGTCACATTAAAATGAAATTGGACTCAACATTTATTCAATAAATACTTGTAGATAATCCAGTGCCGAGTGCTTTTGACACATAAGGACTTAATTTGTCTTGGATAAAAAGTTATTAATATGGCACATTTAAACTTGCCACCTACAATAAGAATTTTGAGATCTATAACAATTCAAAAGATCATTGTGAAAGATAATTTGTGTGAGGGAAGGAAATCTTTTTGAGAATGACTATCTTTATTACTTATGAAGATATGTACATACAGATACATATATATATGTAGTTACCTACGTACACACACACACATACACAAGTAATACATATACATTTCAGATTACATACAAACAAAAAGGTTCAATAAATTAAAAAAAAATCCATTCAATATGCAGGTAGATCTAACCCTTCCAAACTAAGAACATCAGCCAGTTTTCTCTTTTGAATGATTTCTAAAGTGCACAAGAAAAATGCTTTTCAAATGTACCTTCCTTGCAAGACCAAACCCATTATAAGGATGAAACGGCACAAAAAGCACTTAGGTGCAATCCAAAATCAAACACCCCCTCCACACTTTTCACTGAGACTAACCTTGCAGCTAGAGAGAGCATTTTGCTTGTAGATAGAGGCAATTTAAGTAAAATAATCTACCCCTAAAGTGATTACTGTATTTCTTTCTTAACAGAGGTCCTCCAGCAGATGCAAAGGATCAGGAGAGGGGTTTGATCCTATAGCCTTACTGTGTTGAGTACATGTGGCTCTTTCGAACGCTGGGCCTCTTTTTTTTTTTTTTTTTGCTGGGCCTCTTTTTTATTTTTTTGTTCCATTTTCATAATAGCATCTCCTTTTCCCAGCATTCCCCTGCGCTGAAATTAAGCATCACAGTTCAGAATACTACCTTGCATTCCGAATATGAACACAATGGCTTTTCCAGCCTTCCTCTTTTCCTCCGGCCTCTCAAGGCACCAGTGGCTGCACTTGAGCAGGTTCTACTTTCTAAGGACATACGCCATCAGAGGCCAGGACAGTCAGAACTGGAATCTATATGCAATATTAATTTGTAAAAAAGTTGTTGGTTGTTAACCTTGAGATTGTGCATCTCTAAGAAACCAAATCTTTGAGTGCTCTCCCTGGAAAATGATGTTACACATGAGCAGAAAATCCAGGCAAGAAAGGCTAATTGAATGAAGAGAGAGAATTAGGTTAAAAAATAGAGTACAATGTAGTATCACATTTTCACTAGTGTGACTTGAAATGAAGGTGTCTTCAAGTCGCCAGTGATACCAGAGTGTTTAGATGTTGGCCACAGATGGGAACACCTATTGAAATGTGTCTGAAGAAGATTAATAGGGCTTGTCACTGTTGGGAAAGCACTGCTTTGCTGTAAATTTCTACCAGCACAAGATGAATTACCGATGAATGCTCACTTATCAACCCCATCACTATCGTTCGACAGTAAATCAAATTGAGAAGTTATCTGCAATCAGAAAATTTCTTTTTAAAATAGACATACACCTTTAGGCCCTGACTCTTTACTAATCCTACTCACAAAACAATTACGCATCCCATGATGCTTCTTTAGTTTAAACAAAACTGTATCTTAATCATGCATATACTTTTAAGTTCACATGCAATGGACAGCTGGTCATTGGCAAAGTTTGCCAGTATTTTAACACAGTTATGAAGCCTTCTTGGAAGCGCTCAATGAATATTTCATAGAGTATGCTTTCTTTACTTTGAGATATTTCTTTCTTTCCCTTACTTGAAAGGCAAAGAAGAAAGTGCTGCTTTCGCTGTTCTAAACCCTGTCTCTGCCACTTCAACATCTCCTAATTCCCTGGTAAAATAAAATTAGGAGAGAATTACAAGTTTAGATAGAGAACAGTGGAACAGGACTAAGTGGATAACAGTGATAACTGAGGAAACGCATTTTTTCTTTTATGATTTCGTGGTGTTGCATATATCTCATTTCTAAGGTGATTTATCTGAGAAGCAAATCAGTGGCATTAGCTCCTTTATCACCTGTTAACTGGCGCTAGGCATCAAGAGGCCTTGTGACCTCGGAATAATAATGTTTTAATAAAACCATCAACCCTTGCATTTTTATAGAGCTCTATTTACAAAAGTTATCCTTATATGCATAACTGACTGGATTTTTTACCAAAATCCTGCAAGACTGAGATTTTAAATTCCCATTTTGCTGATGAGTAAACTGAGGCTCAAAGACTTATCTGAGGCTATGGAGCTAATAGGAACAGAGTCAGAATTCATACCTTGGTTTCCTAGGATCCTTGCAGGGTTTTTCACTATGTAAATGAATAAAATGATGGTGATGCTAACAGTGGTCAACATTTACTGTATATATATACCAGAACTATAGTGAGTATAGACATGGATTATTATATTTTAAAATTAATTAATTTATTAGTTTTGGCTGTGCTGGGTCTTTGCTGGTTTTCCGTGGGCTTTCTCTATTTGCAGTGAGCGGGGACTACTCTCTAGTTGCCTTTCGTGGGCTGCTCACTGTGGAGGCTTCTGTTGTTTTCAAGCACAGGCTCCAGGAACATATATGGGGTCTAGCTGCGGTGGCGCAGGGGCTCAGTAATTGTGGCGCATGAGCTTAGTTGCCTTGTGGCTTGTGGGATCTTCCTGGACCAGGGATGCAACCCATGTCCCCGGCATTGGCAGGTGGATTACTATCCACTGCGCCACAGGGAGGTCCTACACATGGACTATTTTATTTAATTTCTTACACAACTCTGAGGGAGATACTGTGGTTATTTTCCGTTATCCATGAGGAAACAACAACAAAAGCAAACCGAAGCTTATGGAGGTCAGGAACTTGCCTGAAACTCACATTGTCAGTAAGCTGGGACACATTATTCAAATCCAGGAAGCCTACATTCAAAGCCACCGCCCTATCCTATGTTCTTGTTTCCAATTGCAAGGAGTCTTCAGTTGCACTGAGTAGTCACAAGAAATTCTACTTTTTTGGTAATAGAAAAATCCCTCAGACTCTGAGGCAGTGTGTTTTACAAGAATAGATCTTGGTTTGGAAATAGACCTGGGTTTAAATTCCAGCTTTGCCAGTTACCAAATATTTGACCTCCACTACTTGGGTTTGATCCCTGGGTCAGGAAGATCCCCCTGGAGAAGGGAATAGCTACCCACTCCAGTACTCTTGCCTGGAGAATCCCATGGACAGAGGAGCCCGGTGGGCTACAGTCTGTGGGGTCTCAAAGAGTCGGACTTGACTGAGCGACTAACACTTTCACTTGCATTTGACCTTGACTTTCTTCATCTCTGAAATGGGATTCTTTGGTCAAATGAAACTACGGGCATTGCTTTTGGAGCTTCCTTCCGTCTTGGTCTCTAAAAGGAAAGAAGTGAGGAAGAGAAAAGTGACAGCCGTGCCCGAGGAGGAGAGCTGGGAGCAGGAGCATTCGAGGTGCTTTGAGAAGGTGTGACTGCTGTCTCTCAGCACTGGGGACCCTCAGCATTGGACAATGTCTCTATTTTCTTCCTCTCTGCTGCCAGAGGACACTGAATATTTAAGACAAACATTTTGTTGTTGTTTAGTTGCTCAGTTGTGTCGGTCTCTTTTGCAACTCCATGGACTGTAGCCCGTCAGATTCCTCTGTCCTTTGGACTCTTCAGGCAAGAATACTGGAGTGGGTTACCATTTCCTTCTCCAAGGGATCTTCCCCACCCAGAGATCAAACCCACATCTCCTGCACTGGCAGGTGGATTCATTACCATTGTGCCATCTGGGAAGCCCTAAGACAAGGACAGTTCTTTCCAAACCTTAGAATTTAAAACTTACAAGGAGAGCTTTAACTCCCTTATTTCTCAGATGAAAGCAAGAAGAAAAACCTTAGGTCTGGAGAAGCAGGGTGACTTCTGTAAATTCTCTTAGCTGATTGGTGACAGGGTTGAAATTTGACTCCTTTTCTCTTGGTTCCTAAACCAGAAATCCACCCTCCCCCTGTATCTTCCAAACACTATGTTCCTATTCATAAACAAAACAAAGCAAAACCTATTTTAGATGATCTGGTCATGTCCTTATTACAACTATTTCTCCGTTCTAACTATTTTGATATGATAATTTGTGTGGGTTAGTATTGGTTGTAAAATGAAATCTTCCTAGATCTCCCCCACAGTAATTTTCCATAAAATCTCTTAAGCTAACCAGCCAAAGAGTTGAAGCTGCAATGAAGAATCACACAATAATAAAAATATTCTATAATCTCCATTAGGTCACTGTAATATTCCAATCTGTATTTATTACAACCCTCTTCTGATGCTTACATAACCAAAATTGCTAGATTTATATTCTCTAATGGTTCCCCAATGGGAAAAACCTGTGTTTTTTATCTTCCTTTTCCTGTCCCAAATCACCCTTCCACATACATTGGCTTCTTTGGGAAAACCCGTCTGGGTTTAATCAGAAGTTGCAAGACAAAATGTGCATTATTAAGAAATATAAATATTTTCAGAAGCAATCAAAGGGATGAAAGATTGATTCAGCATGTAGATTGGACCTAATTCGAAGCAGCTTTTTTCTAATGAAGGCTACTGGGATACAGAGTCAGGAGTTCTTGTGGCCACCAGTTGGAAACGCCGACCCATTAGAATAATGTCTGGATTTCTCCTGCTAGGCACAGTATGTTGAAATACTTTTTGCAAGGTGTATTCTGTAGTCTCTGGGCTGAGCCACCTTTCTTGCCACCCTTAGGGACTTGGAGTAGTTACCTTTGAGAAATTATGACTAATTCCTTCTCTTCAGAGTTTAGATCAGCAAGTATCTCCCTTTTTACAACTCGGAAGTTGGCTTTGCATTCACTTTCATAAGAACATTTTGGCCCGGAGGCATCTGTATTACAATCTCTTTCTTGGCTTAATAAAAGGTATCACATTATCTACCTGGTCAATCTCTATCGACTTTCAAAATAGAGACATGGAAAAACCTAATAAGCCTCATTAAGATATCTGCTTTAAAAACAACAGGCCACCTCATTTAGCAGAGCTGGGTGGTCATTGCTTGAATATAGGTATTGCTAATTTGGGAATTTTGTCAGTCTGATAGCTCTGAAAAAAAAGAGTCTAATGCGTAGGTGGAATTTTAATATACAAGGGATCAAACCCTTATTGTATTTTGTTTTTGTTTTCTTTTTTTTCTTGTCTCCTTTAATCCCACTTTTTGTCCACAGGGCGCTATGTGTGAGAGATGGCTTGATTTTCTTGTTATGGTTTACCTATCCACAGATGGATTTCCAAAGAAGACTGAAAATGTCTTTAAAATCAACACAACTCAGGGAGACCGAGTGAACAAGTTTTCCTTTGTTGTAGGGTATAGTATTATTGGCTGTAGGTTTTTTGATATACATTCTAAATTAGGCCTGCAAAGGCATGCTTCATCTTTAATTCATCACTCTCAGCTGAAAGAGATTAGCAATGTCTAGCACGCACCCCTCGTATGGTGCTGACCTCATCAAGTATGGCCTGAAATTAATTAGCCTCATTCATTCCAAATGGAAAAGGATAATGGAGCAGCATTTTAGAGATGACCATCACAAATTGTATGCAGCATATTTAAAAAGGCTCCTATTTTCAATCCATGTAGATTAAAATTCTTTGCAAGGTTTACAATATGCCAGAGTTATCAAGGACCCAGAGCGAAACCCGAGCAGGTTTCGGGTGTATATATTTGAGTGTGCGCATGCGTGTGCCAGCGTGCGTGCATGCCCAGTTGTTTGTTGTGTGAGTGTTACAGCCTGTGTATAGATGGGTCCATATTTAGCTGACGTGCTGTCTAGGGTGATACCTGGAATACTTGAGCGACAAAAATCTGATGTTTCATGCTGTTTTAAATGATCCGGTAATAAAATATGTTAAGTGGATTTTTTTTTTCTTTTCTTTTCTTCTTGTTACCATAAAGTGGGCATGCCAGCACAAACTTGCTGCTATTTTCCAGTTAGATGCTATTCATCCTCTAATTTAGAAACCAAAAGCCTCTTAAAGAGATGCTCGATGTTTCTATTCGGAGTTATTTTTGAAACTTTCTTTGTCGTTTCCCAGTCTTTACTGTTTGATCATATTTCAAAACACGATTGAGGACTAACTTGGATTACAGATTCACTTAAATTTATCATCTTTCTAAGATTAGCTGATTTTTTTTCCCTTTTGGGGATTGACTAAGGAAGGCTAAATTTTTGAATATCAAAATTGCT
The DNA here is from genome assembly GCF_042477335.2 of Ovis canadensis. NCBI lineage: Eukaryota > Metazoa > Chordata > Mammalia > Artiodactyla > Bovidae > Ovis > Ovis canadensis. Next base: position 23,097,896 of record NC_091262.1, read on the forward strand.
TTCTTTTCTAGCCAAAATAATCTTTACTGGGGTTCTTTGGGATTCTCAAAGACGTTGTAAACTTTATTTTTATGACCGGTCATTTGGGGACTGCAGATTAGAGGAAGAAAAAAACCCATGACTTTTTGTGTATGTCTTTACAGGATTTTTTTTTTTACATAATATAAAATGTGATTAATTTATGAAAAGATAGCAGCACTTAGGGGAAATTTTATCTAAAGCACAGATCTTTAGGGAATTTTTGTTTTTTAATCCCAAAGTGACTTTGTTTAGTTCCATTGAAAAGTAGGTATTCCAAGTAATGCAATTGCAAAGCTTCTACTTAACTATTGGAGTGAAAAGTGCACTTTCAGGCAATCTTTATAGAGCTCATTGATATGTTAGTCTCAATATGTAGGTTATTTAAGGTCATTTTGTCTTAAAACAGAAACAGGAAGCATGTTGCCCATATCTCTGAAAATGTAGGATTTGGAAATTTCTCTAAGCTCAGTCTTGTTTAATCTTCTCATCCCAAGGCCCCTTTATTTAATGGGCATATATCATTTATATGCCTAGGATCATCAATCACAAACTGTGAACCTATCATTTTGACATAAAAGATCTATCCTTAAATCTCCCCAAACATCTAGCATATAATTTGAGGAAATTAGCTAAAGTCTGGGCTTCTGACTTCTTGGGAGAAGATATGTAAAAATGGAGAAAGCTTATATTATACAAATTTGATTTTAAAGTCATGGTTTAGGTAAGCCAGGGATTAAAAACTGATGCAAGAGCAGATCTTTAAATGTTGACAGAAATAGATAATTTTATTAATTATTATCTGGTCAGCTTGGAATTTCATGGCTAATGAACACAGTATGAAATAAAGGAGAATATTTGCAAAAATAGCATGACTCATTAAAGCATATATTACCAAAACTATATTTTTCTCACAGTTATTTATTATTGAGACAAGGAAATTCATATGTTCTAAAATATTGCAATTTGCTTAAATATTGAACAGCATGTCTCAATTTTTATTTTAAAAATGTTTTTTATCAACTGAGGTGAAAATGGCAGGAAAACCATAAATATAAGGATTAAGGCTGCATGAAATTTGAGTTCATTCAAATGACAAACCCAAAGTAAAACTCAGATGAACCTACCAAATTTCATTTGGTATCCACCTGAAACTATAAATCCTCTTTTGGCATTTGAGAGTAGAAAGGACGTTCACCTAAAATTCAAACCAGGTTTTCCTAAAGCTAACCCAGACTCACTCACTTTGGGGTAAACTATAGTTCCATTTTGTGTTCATAATAAAACTTTCATCCCACTTTAGCTAATGATGAATAGATGATGGGCTGGGAAAGAGAACTAGATGTTTTTGGAATTACTGATTCGTCTTATTTTATTTCATATTTTCTGTAAGGTTCTGAGGTAGGGAAGAACAGTACGTGAAGCTCATTTTCAATGGTACATGTGGAGATATGACCACATATGAGAGACCAGAGGGGGAATCAACAGTTAAATACACGTATGATTTTTTTTTAAAAAGGAGACTCTAAATGAAATATCAGTAACTTACATTTCTTGAGTGCTTACTATAACCAGGCACCATTTTAAGTATTTTGCATGTATTAACTCAACTTAGCTGACCGTAACAGTACCATACAAACACTATTATCTCCATTTTGCAGATAAGAAAGACTAGGCACGGGGAAATTACGTAACTCGCCCAAGGTTACACTGCTCCTGAAAGGGATTTGAGCCCCAGCATGTTGGGTTCTGGGATCTCTGTACCTAAGCACAGTGCTCTCCTGCCTCCCTAGAGAAATTGTAATTGCAGTGTTGTTTGCAAAACAAACTGCTACAATGATATGTAGCAGAAGCGTTTTCCCGTTTTTAACTGCTGAGAATGGTGGTAAACGTAATGGCAGAAACCAAGGTAGAGAAAGCTCATTCTTGTCTAATCTCCTTATCCCAGAAGTAGGAAGGGAGTTGAAGGCTCAAATCTCCCTGAAGTCTTTGCTGAGCTTCTGCTTGGAATGCTACATATGTAGAATACTTTAATGCCACAGAGATGGAGATAAATGGGGTGGAATTCAAAGGAAAGAAAAGACAAAATGACAGGGTGAGAGGATGACTAGGGAGAGAAGTTCAGAAGAACTAAAAAAGGAAACCTTGGAAAAGCAAGAGTTAATGTAAAACTCAGTAGCACTCTAGAGATATTCAGAAGAAAAACCAAGGCCTACAAATGTCACCAGGGAGATTGGAAATAGGTGAAGAGGAAGGTCTGAGAGACAAACAAGGGAACTCAGTTAGTTAGATTTTGTCATGTTCTTGAAAGACCAGTAATGAAAGCTATATATTTTTTTTGAATACTAAAGCCCAAGCCGGAAATTTCACAGGAAAACAAAAATGTATTCCCTGCCTTGTGTAGGTTGAAGCAGAAAGATGTTGTTGCTGTTTAGTCCCTAAGTTGTGTGCAGTTCTTTACAACTCCATGGACTGTAGCCCTCCAGGCTTCTCTGTCCGTGGAATTATCCAGGCAAGAATACTGGCATGGGTTGCCACTTCCTTCTCCAGGAGATCTTACCAACCCAGAGATCAAACCCGTGTCTCCTGCTTGGCAGGCAGATTTTTACGCCTGAGCTACTGGGGAAGCCTGAAGCAGAAAGATAGGCTTTATATATATAATATAAATACTGTTATATATTACTATATGATAGTAATATATATACATACTATTATATATACTATAATAACATAAAGGATTTTAAAAAACATATATATGGATTTTAAAAAGTACTTGACGACATAATCATATGTAGGGAGTGAAAGTCTCTCAGTTGTGTCTAACTCTTTATGATCCCATGGGCTGTAGCCCACCAGGCTCCTTTGTCCAGGGTATTCTCCAGGTCAGAATGCTGGAGTGGGTAGCCATTCCCGTCTCCAGGAGACCTTCCCAACCCAGGGATCGAACCCAAGTCTCCCTCATTTTAGGCAAATTCTTTACCGTCTAAGCCTCCAGGGAAGCCCAGTCATATGTAGCCTGCCCCCATAACCTTTATATTCATTTTCTCATTTAATCCTCATGGTGTGTTTGTCAGATTTACACTATTAGCTCCATTTTGCAGACATGAAAACCGAGGCCCCGGGAGGTTGTGTTACCTGCCCAGGGTCCTGCAGCCTGTGGTTCCCCCTGCAGTATCCCAAGCTTCGTCTCCTCCCAGAACATCACACACTGTCTTCTCTCACACAGCATCCCTAGGACTTCTCCCAGAAGATGATGTCACAGAACAATTGGTTTCAGGCCAAATTCACTGCGGAGCATCACTCCTGGGGCACACGCTGATAAGAACATGCTCTGCCGGAATGGGACACAGCCCGGTTTCTGGCGGGCATCCTCTAAGAGCTGGCCCATCTGCTCAGCTCTTGCAGAAGTTGTGCATGTTAAGTAAATCTTCCGAAGTTGGCTTGGATGGGGGCGCAAACCGTGGATGGACGAACATTCGAACGTGGACTGGAACGCTCCAAGCAGACCCCCAAGCACCCAAATGAAATCACCTGGCTGTTTATAGGAGTCTTAGTGCTGATGAAAAGACTGAGTTACGCTCCAAACTTTTCCCTGCCAAAGGAGAAAAGTTCCAGGTTCTTTAAAAAGTATGTAAAGCATCTGATCTGAAAAGTGGCAACAACATTTGGGACCAATTACTCAGATTAAGAGGCAACAATGCTCTGTTTACACTTCGTAGCCAAGAGGCGTTTGGCTCTGGCCCACAAGCTGGAGATTGTAAATTATAGAAATTTCAGCCTAACTTTGCCGTCTCTTTTGACCTGTGTGTCTGAGGGTAGAGAGAATCAGCTAGAAAAGCCCTGTTGTTACTTGCCTTAAAATGTCAATGAATGGGAAACTGAATGTTGTCTTCCAGGTAAGACGTTTAACATAGATCCTCTGCGAGGAGAGCATGCATTTTCTCACTCAGGGAAGGGTCTAATTGACTGAGGATGCTGTGTCAGGATGTGGTTTTTCAGTTTGCTACTCCTCAAAAATTAGTTTTGCAAAAGAAGTTGAAACTAAAGGCTGTCTGACATCTTTTGCTTCACTGCCATTGCATTTCACTTTAACACTGTTTTCCAGTATGCTGTGGATTAATCATTAACAAGCGGAAGTTGGTGGCATTATTACCGTGAGAATGCATAGACACAGCTCATGTGGACAAAAAAGAGGCCTCAGTTGGCCAAAATGTGGAGGCTGAACGGAGCTGGAATCATTTGGGACTGAGATTTCCTTTTCTCCCTTCACTGAGGAGGCCAGCCCTCACTACATGCAATCCTGATGATTCCAGAAGTTTGGGAAAAATTCTCGTCTTTCTTTTAACGTAATCCTGATGTTAAGGGCTTGACCTTGCCAGGGGGAAAAGGAACCACAGAGGTCAGACAACAAGAAGAAATGAGAGGCATCTATTCCTGTAGCACAGACCTGTGGAAAAGACAAGTTGTTATTTTACCAATAGCTGAAATGCATGTGTGCGGAGGTTTATAATTTAACCACTTTCAATATTGCATTTAGACCATCAAGCTGGACACATCACAGGTAGGGAGTGAGTGGGCTCTCTTTTTGAAGTTCTACAGGTTGGATAGTCATTTAGGTGAAAATGTGATTGGGGTTTTGATTGTGAAGTATTATGAAAATCTTAGCATTGGAAAACTTTTTTGTTTTGGAAAACATTTGTACCCAAGAATCCAGTGTCCACTTCACGGAGGACTGTCTTCTGTGGCAACTCATTTGAGGACATTCCAGTCCCCTTGGATGTCAGAATGTATATGTATATATTTTATAAAAACTGATCAACAATCAACTGTATTCATTTTGGATTCTTCTGACCCTGGCTGGTCTATCTCAATAATTTACCATTTTCTGCAGTGTCAGAGCTTCCTGACATCTACAATTAACTCACAAATTAACTTAGAAATGATAGTAAGCTCTCAGCCAAATGATATAGTGGCCACTGGGGACTAGGCCAATTTTCTAGAATAAGGTTAGGACCAAGTTACTCTGTAACAATGCTAAAGTTGGTTGTGTAGGAGTAGTTCTTCAAATGTGAGCAGGAATCTAGCTGTGAGGGGGAGATGTTGTCAGCATCTAATTCTGTTGGTTACTCAGCCCTCTGATATTTCTTCATCTATGAAACAGGGATAACCGGTTTTTACAAGGCCATGGAAGCCTTAAATGAAGGCTCCATAATGGAATCAAGAAGTCATGGAACGGTTCCCTTGGAAGGAAGCTTGGAGAACACTGGTCCAACTTCCCACTAAAGCCAGACATCTGGAAATGGGCAGATGGGCAGGCAGACATGGATTTTTAGGACTTATAAACTCAAGTCAGGTCTTGTAAATATGTGAAGACCTGGGTGAAGCCTGCCAGTTAGTCCTGGCCGACCACCTAGACAGATGGGAGCAGGAGGGGTCCTTTTTCTGAGGCTGCCACTACTGGGGGCTTCGTTTTTAGAAAGTTTTGTTCCTTCTATGGGAACCAGAGAGTTTCCCAGTTGGTGCAGTGGAAAGAAATCTGTCTCCCAATGCAGAAGATGCAAGAAATGTGGGTTTGATCCCTGGGTTGGGAAGATCCCCTGGAGCAGGAAATGGCAACCCATTCCAGTATTCTTGCAATGAAAATTCCATGGACAGAGGATCCTGGCAGGCTAAAGTGCATGAGGTTACAAAGAGTCCACGGGGTTACAGAGAGTTGGACATGACTGAACATACACAAAAGGGACCAAAAACCGTGTCCCTGGAGCGTCTTTCTACAGAATTGGAGCCTGTCTTCAGAAGCAGTACAGCTGAACCTCATCCCTACACCATATGGCAGCCTTTCAAACCCTTCAAGGTAACTTTCATTCTTCACCCATCCCCTTGGCTAAATTCCCCAGTTTACCGTAGGATATGGACTCAGAAGTTTTGTCTTCCTGAGTTGGCCTTAGTTTCTCAGAGTCTCTTAAGACAAATCCAGAAACAAAATATTCAGAAGTCTCGTGTCCAGTGCTGTGTACCATGCATGCCATGTGACTTTAATCAGAACCCTGGTCGGGGAGGAATCCCATACTGTGGAGTCAGATCTCAATCATCAAGCAGCGTGTAAGGAGGGATTTATTGCATTTGAGAACGTCTCATGTTTATCCCCATTAAATTGCATTTTGCTTTGGCTTTTTGGTGGCTTTTAAAGTCTGTCCCTCTCATCTTTTGTTCCTTTACAAATTGCATTAGCATGTCCCTTACAGTTTGTCCGATCATTGATCTGCATATTACAGAAGCCAGTGTTTCTGGGGTTTCTAGGTTCTTTGATGTCACTAGTAATTATATTGAAAATAGTTAGACGTTTATTTCTTCAACTAGCTCATAAGCAGTGGTTAACAGTAGGACCTCTGCAAACTAGATTTGCCAGGATTTAAATCCTGGGTCTGCTGATATACCAGGAGTGTGGCCTCGGGCATGTGGATTTGCCTGTGTCTCAGTTTCCTCATCTGTAAAATGGGGGATAATATATGGCTGCTTTGATGATTAAATGAGTTAATAGATGTAAAGTGTTTAGACTAGTTTCAGGTACATAGCATGCACTGTTTATTATATAATGAAAATAAATCAAGACAAGGTTCCTAAGGACAGGGACAGTTTCTCATTGATATCTGTATCTCCAAAGACAAGCACTGTGCCTGGAATATACTTAGGGCTAAATAAATTGGGCATATGGACCAGTGAGTTTCCATAATGTTATGGACACTAGATGCAGACAGATAATATAAGCAATGCTATGGTTTCCAATGATAACAGATTTTCAGTTCCATTCAGCTCAGTCTTGTGCGACTCTTTGCAATCCCATAGACTGCAGCACACCAGGCTTCCCTGTCCATCACCAACTGCCAGAGCTTGCTCAAACTCGTGTCATTGAGTCCGTGATGCCATCCAACCATCTCATGAAACTGTACACCATTCAACCTCAGGCCATCATCGGACTGGTTATTTTCTCCCTAATTTTTCTAGGAACGGTCATCGTTGTCACCAGGGTCTTCACTGATACTAATCTGTTATGTCTCGGTTTAGCTCAGAAGACCAGAAAAATCAGACATTGAAGTTTACTCTCAACTCAGAAAAAGGGCAAGTGTACTGTCAAGTTTTGCCTGCACCAATGGGAAGAGGGGACACTATTTTTAGCATGCAAAGTCTCTTAACCCAAGACTCCTAGCGTTCCTTACTCAGATCTTTGTGTTTAAACTTTTGTAGATTCCCTAGCCATAGGCAAACTCATTCCAAAAGACATGCTAAACAATTTAAACGTTTGAAAAGGCATCCACATCCACAGCGTGGAAGTTTCCGCATCTGCGTACCTTTCCATTAACAACACCCACAATAAAGTGCTAACATCAGGGTAGGTCTTGATTTAAGTGCATAGCAACATAATGCCCGCCCCTCCTCCCGCCCTCCTCCCCTCTTCAGTTTCCGGGTGTTAAACCAAGTTCTCCTCGGGTTGCAAATTTAAATCGTTCAGAGATACCTTTCACAGGGAGTTCTCTTTGAACTTCTGTCCAGGCTAATTCAAACCCGTTCGGTATTTTCCTCCTTCTCCATTAATACAGTGGAGCTCAAAGAAGAAAATTCACCAGTGTTTTCTCCTTTGTACGTGTTCAATAGGTACCCCTGCAGCAATAACCTGGAGGAGGAGCCGGTCTGCGAGAGCAGGGGCCACCGGTAATCGGATCCGGGGTTGTTGTGCGTGTAAAGTGCTAACACTTTTGACAGCCACCATCCTAAAGGGGTGTAGCAAGTCATTGGGAATTTGTACACAGACTGCCCTATCCATTACGCATCGCCCATATCATACCCATAATCTCCCAAGGCAGAGATGCTATTACACTCAGCGGGCCAAGGGCTGCCCGCGCTTAGATACACACAACTCCCACTGACTCTGTGTGCTACCGACGTACTTCAATGGGACTTGTCAGCGGCATAAATTTAGCTCAGTACAGTCACTGCCGCAGCGGGCGCAGCCAAACAGAGAGACCAGGCTGTGTGTTTAAAAGGCTGAGGAAGAACAAAAAAGCTGCCAGTTTTCATAGGAAATCTTATCCCTAGAGCATGAAGAACTGGAGCCTGACACCCGCCACACCACCCTCATCTCACAAACTGCCGATTCCAGCCTGGAACTTGGAAGCAGCAGAAACAGAGAGGGCATGAAAAAAAAAAATTTTTTTAATGTCCTGCTACAGGGCATAAAACTGTGCTTTGCATCCAACCTGATTATGTGAGGGAAAAATTCCCCATAGATGATTCTCGCAACATTTATCGAAATTTCAAGGAACATCTTGGAACAAATGACCCTCTTTAAATAGAGAATATTTAAAACACATATCGCAAGGTCACATAGATGGCCAGCTCTTGAAAGCCGCCGCTCTATTTTGAGTCACACACAGGCGTCGTGGGCCTTGTGGTATATAGTACAGCATTTCTTTTTGGCCCTTTCATAATGTTTTTGCCATGTTATCTAATGTAATTCTTTGAGAGGTCTGTCTTGGCTTTTCAGACAACCCCAAATCATACCTGGTAAGGTGATGAGTGTCACTGACCACAAGGCGAGCCTACAGTAAACTCCAGGGTTTAATCTGTATTCTGAGCCTTCGCCACTGCAGACAACAAAGTCTGTTCATAATCACAGAATGTTTGGTGAGCAGGGCCTGAGTGCCAGTCCATGCTTCGCATTGCACTGTGTGTCTTGGACGTATCCCTTAGCATCTCTAAGCCCTGGTTTTCTCACCTGTGCAGAGAGTACCAGAAAAGATATGCGAAACAGCTTGAGATCTCCATCAAATGGGTGGATCCACGTGTCATACTGTGTGGTATACGGTCATAGTGTCTGAGCTTCCCAGGCGGTGCTCGTCGTAAGGAACCCGCCTGCCAAGGCGGGAGATGTCAGAGGTGTAGCTTCAGTCCCTGGGTCTGGAAGATCCCCTGGGGGAGGGCATGGCAACCCACTCCAGTATTCTGGCCTGGAGAATCCCCAGGGACAGAGGGGAGCCTGGCAGGTTACAGTCCATGGGGTCACACAGAGTTGGACACGACCAAAACGGCTTAGCACACAGCACACAGGTACTCAAGAAAAGCCTTCTCCTATTTCTTTTTCCTCTCTTCTTCCGCAAGACAGTCTTAAGAAGTTACTGCTCATGCAAACCCAGGTCTATTAAGAAATATACTGCATTTCAAGAAAATGATTATTGCCCCAAGAATGATAAATGGTCACATGTGAAAAAGAGCACATTTAAAGCTATCCTCATCCTTTGATAGTTGTTACAGAACAGATAAGAATAATCTATTCAAAAGGAAAATAAAAAACTAAAGGGTAAGGAAACAAATTAGACATTTACTTAGGTCTGATTAGTGGCTCCTTCCAGTGGTGATTTGAGCTGAGTTTAGGGTCCCTGAACTGTTAATGTGCACTGCTGAGAGGTGACCATATTAAGAAGCTGAATGCATAACTCATTCAAAGTTCACACAGATTGTCTTAGTTTGGGAAAGAACAAACTCAGGTGCAGTTCCATTAATGCAGCAAAACTAGTATGTTTCATGATAATAAGTTTAGGTATAGAAAGCTATCTTTCTCCTGGATAAATTTAGTTTTCTTATCATTGCTTAATTTTTTTTTCTTTTCGTTTTTTTCAATATGAGGACCCTCGTTCAGAGTAGAATTAATCATGTTGATCATGTGTTAAAAAATTACATCACTCTAAAAGACTTCCATTCATTCTAAAAAAGGTAGTCTTGGTCAGATTTTTATAAGAATGCATTCTTGAATAGGAAGAAGGGCACTAGGTTAAATTTGAAAAGTATGAGTAATTCAGGAAAAAAATCATACTTTTTTTTATGTTTTCTGATATAAAAATATTGCTCTACCATTGTTAAGTAACTCCCATTGGCACATTTAACTCTCTGAAGGCTCTGATGGAAGATGCAATATCATGTTTATGAGAAGAAAGTAACAACTGAAGTTTAATAAATTTGGAGAGAGCACATGCTAGTTTGTGTGCGTGTAGAAACTGACTTTTTTCAGTTATCTCTGGTGTGAAGTTTTGCAGTTAGAAATGTTGAAAGTGAAAAGAAAAATTGAATTTGCACCACGTTCAGGGGATCTGAAGAGCTTGTATTTAAAAATTTGGTAGTGGTGGGGACCATGCAACCTGTTCTATTTGTGTAAGAAAATCAGCAGAAATACAGCAAGCTTTACTCTAAATATAAGCTGAGGTCATAAATCAGGCTGTAAATGGAAAATAAAATGGATATACACACATCCAAATATACATGATAAATTCTTTAAATTCTCTTTGTCTTATCAAAGAGAATAGAAAAATACTAATAAAATTAAGCTGCCTTCTGCCTTCCTCCTTTCGTGTGGACCTGATTGTAATAGTGGCCTCTTCATTCTGGCTAAACTTTGTGGTTAGTAAATTTTGTTTAACAGAAATTCTTTTTGAAAAACAAGGTCTGTCCCCTGTTCGTGCACACACTTGCCTCCATCTGACTGATCCCTGCCGTCCGTCTCAGGCAGGTCAGGTCAGAGCGTCGCATCAGCCTGCGACGAATGGATTTAGGACACGAAGCATTTCCTCAAAAATAAAATTCCCTGTGAAAACTTTGCAGGAGCAACAAATACATCAGAAATGCGATATGGGAAGAGTGCCAGAAGTCAAGCTAAAATGAAGGCCGAATCCTTGAGATCAGAGAGAAGGGGAAAAGGGTCAGAGAGAGAAGTGAAAGGAAAAGCAGGGCAGGAGGAGAGAAGGGACCCAAATTAGAACAAGAGGCGATGCTTATTAATAACCTTGCTGACCCACGGGCCCCTGACACAAAATGCATTAAGTATTGTTGGGACATTCAGCTCCATCACTTACAGGAGAAGCGTGTGAAATGGTGTTGGAAGCTGCAAACTCTCGAGAAGAGCCAAAAAAGCCAGGGTAAGGTAAGGGCGCGGACTCACGGGGTTGAGAAGTTCCCTTTCTTCTCCTGCAGCATCCTCTCTGGGCAGCCTACCTCACACCTCCACGCTTCCAGCCAGCTGGAATTTAAAATACACATATGAAACTATGTTTTTCTTGAATGCAAAAAATAACACACATCCTGAAATTCCATGGCGGTCCTGTGGTTAGAACTCTGCGCTTCTACTGCAGGGGCCCTGGGTGGATCCCTGATTGGGCAACTAAGATCCCACAAGCAGAGCAGCATGGACAGTTGAAAAAAATAAGAATAAAATAGATACACGTTCATTGCAGAACATTTGGAAATTATGGAAAAGCAAGAAGTCGATAATTCTTCTAGTCCCGCCACTTGTATATAATCATTGTCAGTACGTGGATACACATTTTCTCATCTTTTTCCTCTGCTTTCTTGCATGCATATATTCGCATGTTGGAAAAGTACAACTGAGGTCCTGGTGTCATCCACTGTTTTGGAATCTGGTTTTCCTATCTGACTAGTCCTAAAAGATCTTTGCAAGGGTTATTAAAACTATTATAAAACACGATTTTTATCTTGGCATCATAATTCCTTATTTGATGGTGAATTCATTTGACCTCTAGATATTCATGGAACGTTGTAAATTTTTGCATTTTAAAATGTTCGTGTGCATCTCTGTTCACTCTGGAAATAACTGTGAGTGAAATTCCTGGGTCAAAACCTTTTGGGAGGGGCTATAATTTGCAGAGATGCCCTCTGAAGTACTTATGCCAGTTTATATTCCCACCTGCCATGAAAGAGAATCCAGAACTCACAAACCATCATTAATTCTTCCCAAACCGAGTTAAGAAACTTAGAACCTACTGTGATCCCTATTTCCTTAATAACTTCATGTTTATTGGCTGTCTTGTTTTGTGTGCATGTTATTTGCCTGTTATTTTAATTTCTATTTAAAATTGGAAAAGGTGTATTTAATTTTTAATGGTGTTAGATCTTTACATGTTAAGATGTAAAGGTTCTTTGAATAGTGCATTTATTAACCCTTTCACTCTTGCCCATTGCAAACATTGCTCCATTTTGTCACTAGATTTTTAAAACTGTTAATGGATTTTCAATGTATATGTTTATCAATTTAAATATATAACTATTTTCATTTAGTCTTTCTTCCTCTGCTTTTGTGCTTAGATAAGCCTTGCACATCTCAGGGTTAGAGAAATATTAACCTGTATTTTCTATTAGTATTTTTGTGGCTCTTGTTATTTAAAAAAAAAACACACTTAAATATCTCTCATATATTTGGTCTGTGTGATAAGAATCTATTTCCTCACTGATCTAAATGTCGCTATTTATTGGACCTATTTCTGTATTTTAGAATTTTATTCATTATCTTTCTGTCTTTATCACTTCTTTTGCCAAAACTCTCCTCTTTTAAAAAAATCACAATTTAAGGATATGCTTTCATATCTAGTAATGCAAGTTTTTTTCTTCTTCTTTACAATTAGTTTTCTGGGTTATGCCTCCCTATTTGTTATACCATAAGAACTCATCAAGTTCAAAATGTTAAGAGAAGACAATTGATACGTCAGTGTGAGGATCTGACGTCTCTAATACTGAGTTCTCTCATTTAGAAGTAAAGCATGCCTTCCCATTTATTTTTTTCATGTGAACTCCTATTAAAGTTGTAGTTTCTTCATGCATTTTTCAGTGTGCATGGTGTCAGATTTATTCACTGCTATTGTGAATACAATTTCTCTGTTAAATCCTATAACTGTTTTCTGAGGAAAATGATTTTCTTATGTATTTTTATTTTGTATTTTCCTACTTTACTGGTTTCTTATTCAAAAGAATTTGCCAATGGATTCTTTTGAGCCATCTAAGTAAATACTTTCATCTGCAGATAATAATTTTGTCCCTTTCCTTCAAATTATTTAATTTCTTCATTTTCCCACTTTTTACAAAAGAGTCAACTTCCACAGTATTTAAATTATTCTTTATTCAGAATGCTGACAATATTTTACTACCATGCATAATGGCCTGAATATAATGTATTTTGGAAGGGCTCTGGCTTTTAGAATGTGTTCAAGGCTTCAAATTTTGATATCCCTTCCCGAACCTTCTGTCCACTGGTCTCACTGTGTGTCTCCCAGCCCTCTCTGCCCAGGACCGAACAAGTCTTACACAAGTCAATACACAAGTGTTTTGTCTCTATATGAACAGCCTCATCACTTACCTACCTAGTCTAAACACCCACATTTCACTGTGGGAAAGTTCACCTTCAATTCTCAGACCAACACATCTAAACCACTATTGTTTTACTTAGGGCCTCCCATGAAACTGCCAGGCTATTTTCTGCCAACTTAGAAGTTAGAGTCTTGTGTAAGAATTTTTTTTAAGTTTGCATTTTAAGAAAATGCTAAACTATTTTCTCACATAGAAATTATCATTTCATTTGAATTTGCTGACTTTTTGCCAGTGAAAAGTTAAAATAACCTGGATTTTGCATATGCCATGCAAAAAGGCTTGGCTCCCTGGGTTCCACTGGTTAGAACAATGTGTGAAAATAAGAGTGAGGAGAGGAGTAAGAGCGATAGTTTGGGATCTTGCCCGGGGTTACCTATGGGGAGGACGGCGGGTGAGTCCCTGTAAGATGGGAATGGAGCTGGTCTCTGAATCACCTGAGTCTTCATTTCTTCAGCTCTAATTTTGGGCCATCACCTGCCTCGAAAATGTAATTCGGGAATGAGAGAAAATATGTGTAAGGGGTTTTGGAGGACACTTGGCAACTAGTGGGCACTTACTGAGACAAACTGTTGGCTTCTGGCTAGGTTTGAAGGGAAGGATTTAGGTCACATTATAGGTAAAAAAATGGAAAGAAGATACCCTTTACTATAAATTTCTACATAGTTAACCCCAAGTCCACTCAAGGACTTTAGGATTCAGCTAACAGTCGATGCTTCCCAAGGGGTGCCATTCTTAAACAGTGTCTGCCCACCACCACCTCCCAAGGAGACAGACACTGCTACTTGTTTCTTCTCTTCTGTCCGGCGTGGTCTTTGCCGTGAATGCCAAATATCACTGGAATCAACCTTTCATCCCACCTTGATGAAGCAGGGGCTCCAAATGTTTAGATTTCCTCATCCACTAAGGGGTACCAGAAGGGCTCCTCGTTTTGATAATACAGTACATACTCCTTGTGGCCATGTGCCTGGCATTTAAGGACTTCCTTGTCAGCACGCCTTCGCTTTTCCAATTTGTTAGCCTAGAGAACATGCTTATTAGTATCAAACTTAAGCCTTGCCAAGGCAGAGTGAAAACTTTCTTCTATCTTTTCCAAAGTGAAGCTAGAGATCTGATTTTTTTTTTTACATGGTGGGAGGTTTCTGTATTATTATTGTTTAAAATCAATTTCCTTTACTCCATATTCTTTTCCTGTTGTTTATTTTATCTGTCCCTCTCTCCCAGAGGAGTAGCATTAAGGCCCCCATTTGGTTTTTATTAGTGTAATCAGTTAATAGCTGTTCTATAATGCTTTACTTATTGTGTTAATTTTCTGTACTTATGTCCAGAGGCAGCTTCCTGGAAGACCACATTTAAAAAAATAGAAGATCTAACTTACTTCTTCTTTAATGGGTCCAGCAGCCATTTATAGTTTCAGCTAAGATTACTGAATACTGTTGATTTACAAGGTCATTGAAAAGATATATAAACCGCAGCCACTATTGTTTTTTACTAGGAAAAAATTTTATTTTTCAAATACATAAGATTCTTTACCCTCAATTATTTCTATAATAATTTTATCTTTTTATTAAGACTAAATACATATAGATATTAATACATTTCATCTTTTCTCAAATTAATGACAATGGTATAACTGTGATTATCTTTTAGCAACCAAAGTCTGTTTCCAGAGGTTTGAGTTTGACATGAGAGAAACACTGTATCAATTCCATTGTACCTGATTTGGTGCTGAGGTTGAACTAGTATAATGGTTTGCTGCAGGATCCAGAGGCTATTAAAGCTTGAAAGCAAAGTGAAACCCTTAGGTTGACCTTGGCTGCTTAAGGATCCTCTGGATGGGGGTGAGGGGTGACTGGTTCTATTTTGCACAGGACGGCTCGTCCTCAGGCTAAGCTGGAAACTGTGCAAAAAGTGTGTGTGTGCGTTAGTCGCTCAGTCCTGTCTGACTCTCTGCGATCCCGTGGACTATACCCCACGGAGGCTCCTCTGTCCATGGGATTCTCAGGGCAAGAATACTGGAGTGGGTTGCCATTTCCTTCTCCACAGCTACTATTTTAGATCTATCTATAGGAAGTCTTAAAAACCTACTAGTCTGATAAAGGTACAGACACTAACCTCAATATTTCAGTCTCTATTATTCCACTTCTCTGTGTCGGTGTTGAAAAAGTCAGAGCTATGGGTATATGCTATTCTGTGTACTTGTCAGTTTCCATGTTTTAGCCCAGACCTTGGCGGGACCCAAGAGCCGGGAATGGAGATTCCATTCATCATCTGCTCCTCTTTCCTGAGACTTCCCCAATCTCTGTCCCTTGGGGCCCATGTGTATAGTGTGCCAGTCACTGCATGCTAAACTCTGGGTCCCGGGACTACTGTCTGATTGTTGGGGATTATAATGGAGGGTAACTTACATGAACTTCATTACTTGTAGGACTAGTTCTCAAATTAAAACACAAGCTTCAAAGCAGAGCACAGGGACCAACTAACTTACCTGAAGGATGACAGAGACGATATGGGTAATCCATGTGACAGGTTGGGCTCCCCTGTTAGGTTGCAATCGGAAATTAGGTGGAGGCATGGAAGTGAACACAGCTCAGTGATCAGATCGTGGGTTCAAGATCTGCCTCTGGGGTGAATTAGCTTTTAAGGTTTTCAGGGCCCTCGATTTCCTCCTCTGTAAAACAAAAGTTAGGAAGAAAGTTCTAAAGTTCCTCCACTTACAGGCGAGGCAACGTTCAGTCAGTGATCTGTCTGGGCATCATCTCAGGGAGGATGGATTATCAACAGGCGATTGGATCAGGATTAGACTGCTTCCCACTCATTGCTGAGTCTCTGTCTTTGATGAGCAAGTTCTTGGCACAAAACGGAGCCCATCCACACTTTTATCCTAC
Source organism: Ovis canadensis (assembly GCF_042477335.2). NCBI lineage: Eukaryota > Metazoa > Chordata > Mammalia > Artiodactyla > Bovidae > Ovis > Ovis canadensis. The sequence continues at coordinate 23,114,002 of NC_091262.1, forward strand.
GTTAGTTTTTATTGTGAGGCCAAAGTAAATTTCTGTTGGAGATGTGGTTCCTACAGTACCATGACTGTGAGTTGCAGAGAGGCGAACACTCTAAGGAAGCCCTAAGTGCTAACCGCGTGACCCGGGGAGTCAGCTCCTCTCTCTCTCTCTTCTTTATCTGTCACATGATGTGTGTGGAGAGGAGTCAGCAAAGTAGCTTCAACTAAGAAAGTTAGTTACCTTGTGAGAATTGCCTGCTGTGTTAAACAAGTACAAAGGGTCAGATGCCCCCAACATCTGGTACGCACAGCCGGCAGAGCATGCTACCCATGGTTCACTGCTCCCTGAGAAGCTGTACATGACCTGCTAGGGGACAGGCTGAGAAAGAGAAGATGGAAAGGGGCTCTGTAGGCAAAGGGTTGACTGGGAATTCTAAACAAACAAGGAAATGACACCTCCCGACATGGCCTGTTTTTGAGCTGCAGAATGTATCAAATGCTGTATTTAAATCCATGCAGTGCCCAGCTCTTAGCACCATGCCCCACCGGTTTTGTGTTTCTGTATCATGCCAGTGATGGTGATGTTTGAGGACTTTCCTTTCAGGCTGTGCCATCCAAGAGGGCGATGGAAGGCAACCTAGCAAAGTCAAAGCAAATTCAAAAGAAAGAGGGGAAAAGCCATATACATTTCAGTGGAAGTACTTTAAAGCATTTCAAGTAGGAGTCTGAAAAATAATTACAAAGTTTAAAAAGAAGAATCTTAACTTTGATCTGATTTTCTTCTGTAAAGCGATTAAGTGCATCATTTTTCAAATGTGAAACTGAAAACATTCTAGTTCAGTTCAGTTCAGTCGCTCAGTCGTGTCTGACTCTTTGCAACCCCATGAATCGCAGCACGCCAGGCCTCCCTGTCCATCACCAACTCCTGGAGTTCACTCAGACTCACGTCCATCGAGTCAGTGATGCCATCCGGCCATCTCATCCTTTGTCGTCCCCTTTTCCTCCTGCCCCCAATCCCTCCCAGCATCAGTCTTTTCCAATGAGTCAACTCTTTGCATGAGGTGGCCAAAGTACTGGAGTTTCAGCTTTAGCATCATTCCTTCCAAAGAACACCCAGAACTGATCTCCTTCAGAATGGACTGGTTGGGCCTCCTTGCAATCCAAGGGACTCTCAATAGTCTTCTCCAACACCACAGTTCAAAAGCATCAATTCTTCGGCACTCAGCCTTCTTCACAGTCCAACTCTCACATCCATACATGACCAGTGGAAAAACCATAGCCTTGACTAGATGGAACTTTGTTGGCAAAGTAATGTCTCTGCTTTTCAATATGCTATCTAGGTTGGTCATAACTTTCCTTCCAAGGAGTAAGTGTCTTTTAATTTCATGGCTGCAATCACCATCTGCAGTGATTTTGGAGCCCCCCAAAATAAAGTCTGACACTGTTTCCACTGTTTCCCCATCTATTTCCCATGAAGTGATAGGACCAGATGCCATGATCTTCGTTTTCTGAATGTTGAGCTTTAAGCCAACCTTTTCACTCTCCTCTTTCACTTTCATCAAGAGGCTTTTTAGTTCCTCTTCACTTTCTGCCATAAGGGTGCTGTCATCTGCATATCTGAGGTTATTGATATTTTTCCCGGCAATCTTGATTCCAGCTTGTGCTTCTTCCAGCCCAGCATTTCTCATGATGTACTCTGCATATAAGTTAAATAGCCAGGGTGACAATATACAGCCTTGATGTACTCCTTTTCCTATTTGGAACCAGTCTGTTGTTCCATGTCCAGTTCTAATTGTTGCTTCCTGACCAGCATATAGGTTTCTGAAGAGGCAGGTCAGGTGGTCTGGTATTCCCATCTCTTTCAGAATTTTCCACAGTTTATTGTGATCCACACAGTCAAAGGCTTTGGCATAGTCAATAAAGCAGAAATAGATGTGTTTTTTTGGAACTCTCTTGCTTTTTCCATGATCCAGTGGATGTTGGCAATTTGATCTCTGGTTCCTCTGCCTTTTCTAAAACCAGCTTGAACATCTGGAAGTTCACGGTTCACGTATTGCTGAAGCCTGGCTTGGAGAATTTTGAGCATTACTTTACTAGCGTGTGAGATGAGTGCAATTGTGCGGTCGTTTGAGCATTCTTTGGCATTGCCTTTCTTTGGGACTGGAATGAAAACTGACCTTTTCCAGTCCTGTGGCCACTGTTGAGTTTTCCCAAATTTGCTGGCATACTGAGTGCAGCACTTTCACAGCATCATCTTTCAGGATTTGAAACAGCTCAACTGGAATTTCATCACATCCACTGGCTTTGTTCGTAGTGATACTTTCTAAGGCCCACTTGACTTCACATTCCAGGATGTCTGGCTCTAGATGAGTGATCACACCATCGTGATTATCTTGGTCGTAAAGATCTTTTTTGTACAGTTCTTCTGTGTATTCTTGCCACCTCTTCTTAATATCTTCTGTTTCTGTCAGGTCCATACCATTTCTGTCCTTTATCGAGCCCATCTTTGCATGAAATGTTCCCTTGGTATCTTTAATTTTCTTGAAGAGATCTCTAGTCTTTCCCATTCTGTTCTTTTCCTCTATTTCTTTGCATTGATCACTGAAGAATGCTTTCTTATCTCTTCTTGCTATTTGGAACTCTGCATTCAGATGCTTATATCTTTCCTTTTCTTTGCTTTTCACTTCTCTCCTTTTCACAGCTATTTGTAAGGCCTCCCCAGACAGCCATTTTGCTTTTTTGCATTTCTTTTCCATGGGGATGGTCTTGATCCCTGTCTCCTGTACAATGTCACGAACCTCAGCCCATAGTTCATCAGGCACTCTATCTATCAGATCTAGGCCCTTAAATCTATTTCTCACTTCCACTGTATAATCATAAGGGATTTGATTTAGGTTGATTATAATCTTTGCAGCCAAAGATGGAGAATCTCTATACAGTCTATACAGTCAGCAAAATTCTAGTGGTTGGACCCAAATGCTTTCATTTGTGTCTTGGGATTTCTATAATTCCCCCCTCCCCCAACCAAAAGTTAAAAAAGTTATTGAGGTGATTTTCCAGAGGGATTAATACATAAAGCATCTGCTGGTCAGCTCTCATAAAAACTATAGCAGCATAGACTAGCTAGATTCAAATGATGCAAGTGTCCAGTTAACAGCACCAAAGTAAGAAATCTGTAAAGTTGATTTGATGGAAATGAATTGTCAAGGTACAACTGGAATTTGCCCTTTCAGTCATTGTTGGTGTTTTAATGGGAAGGCACCCAACCTGGACTTTAGAAATCCTGGCAGTAGTCCTCAAATTCAAGGAAAGCTTCAAAGCAGAATGTAGGGACAAACTAACTTAATTAAAATGTATCAAGGGAGTTAAATACAAAAAAAGGAATGTGATAGATTGAGCCCCAATGTAGGTTATTTCTTCTCAAAATTTTAAACCCTAAATCCTCCATGAAAAGTGAAAGTGAAAGTCATTCAGTGGTGTCTGACTGTTTGTGACTGTACAGGCCATGGAATTCTCCAGGCCAGAACACTGGAGTGGGTAGCTATTCCTTTCTCTAGGGGATCTTCCCAACCCAGGGATTGAGCTCAGGTCTCCTGCATTGCAGGCAGATTCTTTACCAGCTGAGCCAGCAGGGAAGCCCAAGAATACTGGAGTGGTTAGCCTATCCCTTCTCCAGGGCATGTTCCCGACCCAGGAATCTAACCAGGGTCTCCTGTATTGCAGGTGGATTTTTTTTTACCAGCTGAGCCACCAGGGAAGCCCTTCATAGTTCCTGTATATAAATGCTAGACTGTCAGTTCCTTGATGACAGATAAAAGGTACTGTTCTCTTTTTGCTTCTTAGTACCCAGGCTTCCCTGGTGGCTCAGCTGGTAAAGAATCCTCTTGCAATGTGGGAGACCTGGGTTCGATCCCTGCGTTGGGAAGATCCCCTGGAGAAGGGATAGGCTACCCACTCCAGTATTCTGGCATGGGGAATATATAGTCCATGGGGTGGCAAAGAGTTAGACATGACTGAGTGACTTTCACTTTCACCCAGCATGTAGTTTCGCACATAATATATTTCTGTTAACTGTTTGTGAAATAGTGGAATAAAAACACTGTGTTAACTTTTAAAAGGTGTGGCATATTTCCCCCCTAGTAACTAGATGGATTCACCACTTGGGCACCCACTAGGAATCCAAGCAGAGTTGGCCTCTGGGCTCAGTTTGGCCAGTGCTTGTCTAACCTTCAGAAAGGGAGAAACTTCAGCCTCACATAGCAGTGTGGGTTTCTGGGTTCTTTTGACACCTGAGATGCGGCAGGCTTTGGGTCACAGCTGCACGTGGTGACGCTTAGCTGAGGCGTAGGAGCAGCTGCCCCCATTACTCAGGGTTCCTTCCAAGTTGCCACCATTCCCTAGCATATGACTCCAGGCCAATTTCACTTTTTAACTTACCAGCCTGGTCCACGGGACAGGCTTTCAGATCAGGAGGGAATCTTTGGTCTGCTTTGTATCACTGCTAGTTTCAAATGGAGTTAAAGATCTGAGTGTGGGCTTAACTGTTTTCTCCAGGTTCGTGAAAAGAGAAGGCGTGCTTCTAGGTACTAGGCTTGGAGGATTGGTCTTTACTACGTTCATTGCTGACGTCTCTGTGCTCCAGGGGCATTAGCGTGGTCTTGGAGTTCTGGATACTCCTCATGGTATCGGATAGGAGCCCACTGGGGCTCTAGTTTGTCAAAGTATACTAAAACGCAACACCCTCACATCATCAAAAAGGGTACAGCAGTCCATCTGTCTATACCTTTCTTTCTGATATTATGTTTGTGCGGGAACTTTTCAAAATTACATCTATTCTCTTACAGTGAATCAAAATGGGGAAAGAATGGAGACTAAGTCGGAGTAATGCCCATTGGTGAAAGTCCAATAATTGAAATCATTATTGCTTAAGATACCATTGCTTTAATCAGCCTTATCATAAATCAATGCTTTTCACAAATGAAGGTTTAAAGTAAAGTGCTATTAAATCAGGACTCTTAAAAGGCATGATGCAATCGGGAAGCTCCGGAAAATGGCTAAAAAAGTGGTTTCTGAATGGATCCACTGGTTCGAGCATTTTAGCTTCCACTTAATTAAAAAAAATATTACCTGTTCCTTTCTTAGAAATTACATATCGGAGGTCTGTAATGGCCAAGCCTTTAACCCATTAAAAAAATTTACTCCCAGGAACAGTTCATATTTGACATTTAATTGATTTTTCTTGGAGAGGAAAATATGTTTCTCTCCTTCCTTTCTTGATTGACTTTTCAAAACTCACCTTATGAGCTGTAAAGAGGGAGAGGCATAATCGATTTTCAAAAACAAAAGTGCACATACACATGTACTCACATACGTATGTTGGACACCTGTGTGGACATAAAGTGAAGTCACTCAGTCATGTGTGACTCTTTGTGTTCCCATGGACTGTAGCCTAACAGGCTCCACTGTCTGTGGAATTTTCCAGGCAAGAGTCCTGGAGTGGGTTGCCATTTCCTTCTCCAGAGGATCTTCCCGACCTGTGGATCAAACACAGGCCTCCGGCATTGCAGGCAGACGCTTTACCCTCTGAGCCACCAGAGAAGCCTGTGGACATAAAGATCTCCCCTATACTGGGAGCTGGCACTTTCCTGATATAACTCTGTGAGGCAGGCATTGCTATCTCCATTTAACAGAGTAGAAACAAAGGCCCAGAGAGGTTCATTGCTTGTGGAGGGTCATGCAGGCAGTATTGACGTGAGGTTGAGTCTTTATCCCTTCCACCATGTTGCTTGCTTTTGGGTGCATTTCATACCCAGGTGTGCAAGCATCCATACCAATGATCCCCACCTTTGCAGTCACTAATCCTTTTAGCCTGTTTACCCGACACCAGGTTCTGGAATTTAACAAATAACACTACACCATCTATAAATGTCAAAAGAGCCCAACTCTGATTTGTACTTTTTCTGTGAATATTGCATTGTGAGTGAGCCAGGAGAAGCTGCTGAACTAGCCTCCTAAGTGATAGCATCTTAAAAGAGATTTCTTGTTGAAGAGTTTGGTGTGGATGAGCAGGGAGGTCAGATGTTTTCTTGTTAGAACAATGCCCACACGGATTTCAAATGAAACTTCGGGCTCCTCAAAATTTGTTTAAAGAGAAAGAGGGAGTCAGCAGGACACTGATGTGGAAAGGGAAGAAAAAGCCTCTATTTGGTCACCTTGAGTAAGAAAATTTCCATTTCGATGTTGTCAGTCCCTCAGCTCTAACATGCAGTAACTCATCACCAAAGGCCAGAGTATTCTCTTTCTTTCCTTTCCTCTCTTTCCACAAACCCAGCTATTATTTAGTCTCTAGCAAAGCTGCACAAACCAACGGTTCCTCCTCAGATTATCCCTTTCAAGGCTCAGGTGATATGCCTCCTTGGGTTACACCTTCCAGGTTTTGTGGTCAGATGGGGCTGTGACAGTCTCCAGTATTCCACCTTGCAAGAAAATATTTATATGAGTCTCACCAGGTCCCATTTCCTCTGGGAATGGTCCTGCGTGCTGTGCCTTCATGCTAGTGGTGACAGCTGAATCGCTGGTTTTCATGGGACCACTGGACAGCTGGCAGGAAAACCAGGAACCTGCACCTTCCCCTCTGTGACTTCACTCAGCCTGAAAACTACAAGGTGTGTGACTGTGGGCTGAAAAGTTTCTGAGAGGTTACATGCAACACTTTGAGAAAACACTTGGAAGGAAACTCGCTGCTGCTGAAGCAATGGAAATTTGTACCATACACAGAATATTTATTTTCCTAGATCTGGAAACACCAGAGCTTGCTTGTACAGAGTCTTTCTATTATTATTAATTTTCATTTTGTTACTGGTAAATAGTAATTCCCATTATTCACCAAAGGGTCGTGAAACTGACACTTCTATATGGCTGAGAGGGGGGGTACATTTGCAAAACCCTTTTGGAAACTCAATTGATCACATGTGTCAAGAGCCACTGGCTTTTTTTTTAAACAACGTTTGACTAAATAATTTTACTTCTAGGAGTCTGTTCTCAGAACCAAAAAGATAGTGCTTGAAGATGTTCATCAAACTATTGCTTACAATAGTTAGAACCTAATATAAACCTACCAATATGGTAAATGGAAGTATAGAATATTTTCTTTATATTTACTGTTATGCAGCTGATATAATAACATTGAAACAGGATATGCATTCTTAATGATTACAAATATGTAGGCAAGATATCCACAGTTATAAAGTAGATGAAATTTACTGTCTGCTTAATACATGATAGGCAAGGTGGCAAATGCTTTATAGCCGTGTCTCCTTTAATCTGTTCGTCAGGTTAAGCCAAATTTATCATAGCTCCAATTTACAGATGAGGAAAGAGAGTCATAGGAATTGGTTTATCTAAAGTAATACTTCTAGGGTGAAATTTGAACCCCATCCTAGTTGACAACAGACCTTCTACAACATACAATTCCGGGTGCTATGTGATGAATTTCAAGTAAAAAACAAACATCAACCACCAAAAATAGAGGAAAAAACACCCCAAATCAAAAACAACCCAACACCAATAAACAAAAATCTGACAAGCCCTAATCTTAATGGTAATCACATGAAAAGGTGAGTAGGAAAACTTAAACCAAGAGAAAACATTCAAACTTGAAAAGATTGATCCTACACTAAATAAAATGACAGATAGCTGTCTAAAACAACCCTCATATGTTTAAAGTGTTTCCTGTGGATGGGAATTAGACCCCGTGCATCTGATCTTCTACTAAGAGAATCTAAGTATTAGTGATCAAATGTAAGGAAGCAAATCTTATGAGAGCAACTTTTGTACACAGGTGGAAAAGATCGTGTCCAAAATGACCTGTTAGGACCTAGGACTTCCCTGGTGGCTCAGACGGTAAAGCGTCTGTCTACAATGCGGGAGACCTGGGTTCGATCCCTGGGTTGGGAAGATCGCCTGGAGAAAGAAATGGCAACCCACTCCAGTATTATTGCTTGGAAAATCCCATGGACAGAGGAGCCTGGCAGGCTACAGTCCATGGGGTCGCAAAGAGTCGGACACGACTGAGCCACTTCACTTCTCTTCAAAATGATTGGAGAATTTTTTTGTAGGGTGGGTCCTAGACCAGTGATTCTTAACATACCTAGTGTGAGAACATATTTGAAAATACTAATGATAACTTCGGTCCATCTCTGATTCTCTCTCTCCAGAAAAAAACCCACTAATATAGTTGTTTCTCCGTCTCCTTCTGGGATAGTTTCCTGGATTTCTGAGGATACCAAAAACTGCAGATGCTCAAACCCTTTATATAAGATGATGTAGTGCAATTAGCCTTCCATAGCAGTGGGTACCAAATCCACAGATTCATCTAATTGTGGATCAAATTTTGATTGAGTGAACACACAGATGAGGAATCCGTAACAAGATCCCATCGTATTACCATAGGTACGTTTGATTGTATATCTATCTACTCTTATTTAGAGATCTTTGAAAACTTTTGGGTTCATTTCTGGTTTGAGGATTTAAATTACAATTACCCTTTATGTTTTGGCTTGCAGAATGTTCTTTGTCCCACAGTATGGGAGGTATTTTTTTCTTAAATCATTCAAACACTGATACCATTTCTTTGGAGTCTTGTCCACACCTGCATAGCTAAGATTTGTAAAGTAAGTTAGTATAATGAATAATTTAGCTTTGATGTTTTCTTTCATGTGATCACATGTTATTAAGGAGACTTGTATTCCAATGCATAGTTGACAACTGCCTTTTTGGTTTTCCACGCTAGGATGAAGAAAAAATGGAGAATATGCATTTTAAGGGGCTTCCCAAATAGCACTAGTGGTAAAGAACCCACCTGCCATTGCAGGAGATGTCAGAGATGCAAGTTCGATCCCTGGGCTGGGAAGATCCTGGAGGAGGTCATGGCAACCCACTCCAAGGTTCTTGCCTGGAGAAACCCATGGCAGGCAACAGTCTGTAGGGCCAAGAGTTGGACACTATTGAAGCGACTTAGAGCACTCACATGCATGCATTATAAGAATTAAAGGAAGTGCCGGCAGTGTAACTGATTCTCTAACAAAGAGAAAAGCTTCACAATGTGAGTGGACTGTATTATGAGCAGCTTTCCTCCCACATCTGCAAAAATGCACTTTCATTAAACACATACGTGTTAAGTGCACACGCAGAAGGTGTAGTGTTAGGTGGCTGTGCAAGATGGATGGATGATGCCTTTATACACGATGTTCCCAGGCCTCCTGCTGAGGTTTGGAATTGCACAGGGTAGCTTCCTAGAGCTGTTGGCTATGCCACTAATAAGATTACAGCTAGAGTATGATTTCATTTTCTGAGATAGTATCATCATCAAAAAGAAGAAAGTTATTTTTACCTTTTCTGTTTTCTGAAGTTGAAAAATCTTCGAGCAAAAGTCCCCTCCAAATTTATGTGTTTTCTCTCCCTTCTATTCAGGACTGTATAACAGCAAGACAGAAATAACCATGGTAAGAGGTCATTGGTCTGACTTCTGCAGAAACTTCCCCTGGGCAGTGGTCTCTACCTCTGTTACAGAAGACTGCAAAAATACCAGCCATTGTGCATCTGGCCAATTATGCAATGCTCTATCACAAGGGGAAATTCCTTCCTCACCCCAGCTGGTGAGCAGTTATGCCCTGGAGCCCAGGACGGACATGCCTTGTAACTTTTTAACCTAGTTAGTGTAACTGCCAATATTATTCCTATTCATATAAATGTCTAATCCTTTCTTGAATCTTGCTAGACTATTTGCCTCAATAATATCCTGCGGCAGTGAATTCCACAGGTAGATTATATGCTGTTTTAAAAAAGTGTTTCCTTTTATTCATTTTAAATTTGTTACCTTTTAATATCACAAGATGGCTCTTGTTCCTGCATTAAGTGGTATAGTGTACAGGCATTTCAAATTGAGCTTTAATTCTTCCAGGTCCTTTCTCTGCCATTATTAAAATCCCATCTTCTTCCTGTACTTTCTATTTAGACACGTGTAATCTTGATTAAATTTTAAGCCCCCCTGGACCATCTCATACTGCTTTGGACACATAGTAGGCACTGGAAAAAGTGCTCTGTGATTTTCAGTGTCGTTTATTGCACAGATATTTTTAAGCACCTATTCTGGGCAGGAATTGTTTTAAGTGTTGGAGAGACAGCTTTGAATAAGAGAAGGTCCTTGTTCTGAACGACCTCACTTTCTAGAGAGAGAGAGGACAAGTAGTAAAACAGTGGATAAGGAGAGGATCTACATCGTTTCAGATGTCTTACATATTCTGGGGAAATTAGACAATTGTCACTAGGAAAGGATGCCAGGGGCCACTTGAGGTCACCTGGCCAAATATCCACCTGTAAAGGGGACATTTGAAATTGACCCTCATGGAGTCATCTGTGTGAAATCCCCACGTAGGTGCATTTCAACTCCTAGATCAAGGCCTGGCTCCGGTTGAGATTCAGTTGTGGCTGAGTGAAAAAATGGATCAAGGCTAAGAAGGGAAATCTTAGTTACAGAAATCATCAGTGTATTACCAACAGACCCAGGAGGAACATTTCTTGAATCCCTGGGTTCAGTAACTCCAAAGACTATTAGAGTGGAAGGAACAGGGGATTTAATCAGTTAGACTCAGCTTTCGAGACCTAGCCATGTCCCTAAATACCTAACTGTATGACTTTGGCCAAGTCGCTGAATTTCTCTCATTCACCATGTTCTCATTTAGACAAAGAGGACTAAAACTTCCTTTCTTCACCAAGTTGGGAGGCCGGGAGGTCAGGTTAAATGACAGCACTTTATAAGTGGCCAAATGGTGTGGACATGTTTCTCATTCTTTCAGGAACCCGTCCTCTGCTGCACGCTGCTCTCTGTCCTTGTCTTTTGTTCTTATTCTTCTACTTACTGGTCCCTATTTGGAGTCTTGCCTCCACCTAACATTCATCCATGGCATCCTTGTACTTGGCTTTCTGCCCCAGGAGTAGCTTAAGAAAGGAGGAGGGGGGGGGTACCTTTCTGACATTCTTGTCTATATTTTAAGGACTTTAAAGATAGAAGAGGATGGAGCTGGTTGTTGTTGGGACAGTAGACTGGAGGTCTATAACAAATAATCAGTAGTGATTATTTGTTTTTATTTTGTTTATGGCTTAATCTTCTAGGGTCAGGTTACTCAAACTTTTGTGTGTAAAGACAAAGGCCTTGCCTGAATGTCTGAGGACATCTTGCCCCAGAAATGGTGACTTCGATTGTAGCTTCCTTTTATGTGCCAGTCTGACATTTTCTCTTTATCTCCTTGTTATACTTTCTAGTTGCCCCTTCATTTGCTCCCCCTCCCTCCGCCTGCCACTCCCCACCCCTCATCCCACCACCCTTTGAGCAATTTGAAGTAGAGGCGTGCCCAGCTCTGCATAAAGATATATTATAAAGGCATTTCAAGGAATGAATGATTTGAATTGTTTACATGCATGGTTCAGATTTACTGGCAAATCGCTCAGGCCTCGGTTTTATGGTGTAGCTGCCAGCTAGCTTCCTTCTGGGTAAAACTCTGAAATAGGAGAAGTTTCCTTTTGGTATTCCTCACCAACACTTCCTTTGCCTTGTTCCACTCCTTTCAACACCTCCCTTCCTTTCCCGCCCCCACATAACTCCGGGGAGCTGCCAGGCCTTTTACACCTTCATGTGAAGACATATGGGTGCCTGGGTCCCTGCCCCCACCCAGACTGACCCCCAGGGAAAGTGAGGTGTGCAAAGGAATAAATCTTCGATGGTATAATTTTAGACCCAGCGGCAACTGGGGAGGGTGTCTATTTTGGGCTGCGGGTTTTCTCCTTGACCTGAGATGATATTACTTTGCCTGCTGCTGGTGTGCTGGGCCAAGCCTGCACGTGGTCCTTTTAGCAGCGTGTTTGCCATTCCTGGGGGTGGCTTTTTCCTTTCTCTGCTGGGCAGCTCCGTGCGCCTCTGGAATCCCCGTGCGTTCCTGCGGCCGCATGGCTCCGTCAGTGTGCGCCCACGTGGGATTATCGCAGGTGATGTTTCCAGGTCCCGGTGCAGGCTGCTCCTTGCGGGGCAGCGCAGATGGACCGCACATCCTTGCGCACAAGGGGCGGGGGAATCTTCTGGTCTGGCTTTTGCCTGTCTCTCAGCTTCCATTCTTTTTCAGCTGTTTGGTGACCGTTCAGGTGACACACTCAGTGCCTCTCCAGGCCAGGTGGGTCATCTCCAGATTACAACGTCCGAGCATCTCTCCTATGAGAGATGCTCTTTGGAAGCGGCACTCAGCATCCTCATCACAGCGGTTCTGACCACCCTGCTTGCTGTCTTTCCCTTCAGGCTCCTGATGTGGCTGCTGCCTGAGGACCCCCTGTACTGCCTGGGGAAGCGAGCTGGGACTTCTGCAGCTGACAGGTGGGACAGCCACAGGACGATCCCAAGGTGGCAAAACAGCCGTGCTTTCCAGGTGTGGGTAAGGTTATGACTAAGAGCATCACAGCTAGAGTAGCTTGCTCCTAATCTTTACAACCTGAAAAGTACACCCAAGACTCCAAGATCATCGGGGAAGGATGACTAAAGTCAGCAAAGAACAGGAAAAGGAGAACAATTTTTTTTTTTAATGAAGAATTTGGGCTCTTTTACTCCAAAAGAGGGCTTCCCTTGTGGCTCAGACGGTAAAGAATCTGCCTGCAATGCAGGGGCTGCTGCTGCTGCTGCTAAGTCGCTTCAGTCGTGTCAGACTCTGTGCGACCCCATGGGCGGCAGCCCACCAGGCTCCCCTGTCCCTGGCATTCTCCAGGCAAGAACACTGGAGTGAGTTGCCATTTCCTTCTGCAATGCAGGAGACCTGGCTTCAATCCCTGGGTCAGAAGATCCCCTGGGGAAGGGAATGGCAACCCACTCCAGTATGCTTGCCTGGAGAATTCCATGGACAGGGGAGACTGGCGGGTAACAGTTCGTGAAGCTGCGAAGAGTTGCATATGACTGAACAAGTAACACACACACACACGCGTGTGCACATATGCACACATATGCACATACACTGTAAAAGAGAGGGGGGAAAGCTTCATAGGTATGAAGAGAAGCCTGGCTTTCTGGATGGAGCTCTTTTCCACAGGGACGATTGTGGATTTGGAGAGAGAGAAAGAAAGAAAGACTAACTGAGGATATAAGGAGAGTCTGACTATAGAACAGAAAATAACGGAGAGTAAGACAAAAAGGGAGAAAAAGATCAAAAGACAACGTTGCTGTCCCTTATCTGCTGTTGAATGAAATGTAACACGTATTTGTTGAGAACCAACAGTGCCTGCTCCAGTTATCTCTTTCTGCATGACAGATTCACCCTGACATATACACACATAAAATCACAAGACATTTTATATTATCTGTCATGGTTCTGAGCGTTTGCAGGGTTCAGCTGGGTGGATCTCAAAGAGCCTTCCAGAAGGAAGAGATGGCAGAGACTGCAGTGACCGCTGAGACTGCCTCGCTCACGGGTGTGATGGTTGATGCCGGCCCTTCTCCACTGCGTCGTCCACTGGGACTATCAGCTGGAGCGCTTGCTCGTTCCCTGTGACCTGAGCTTCCTGACAGCCTTGCTCTTATGCTCCTTTCCTGGACACTCAAGGTTCTAAAGACAGCATCCCAAGAGAACAAGGCAAAGGGTGGAACGTCCTTTTCTGTCCTAGCCCAGGCACATCTATCGCTGGTCCACCAGTCACTCAGGTCAGCTCAGATTCAAGGCGAGAGCACATAGTCCCCTTCTCTGGATTTGAAGAGTGTTAGAAAGCTTGTGGACACCTCTTAAAATGGCTGATCTCTCATCATAGCATTCCAGTCTCCAGGAGCTTCCTGTCTAGTTGGAGTTATAAAAAATTCAATGAAGTAATTAGTGAAAAGGAATGAACTATCTATTCTCTAGGTGAGCAAGGTGATAGGGAAACAAGTACCAAGTGATAGACAAGATGAACACTTGCCTACAGAAAGGCCACCAGCAGAGTGTGATTAGGGAGGCCCGTGGCAACGTACGATTTGGGGAGAATTGAAAGATAAATCAGACAGCAGCGGGTGACATTCCCTAACTCTGAACTGGGTGTGCATGCCAGCTTTATTTCAGCCCAAATGTTTCTCCTCAGTATTTCATTCTCCGGTTGCTTTTCTTTTCTTCTGCTCCACCGTGATTCCACTACTGTCCTTTCTCTCAACAACTTCACACTTCTGTGTTCTGTACCTTCTGTGGGCCTAACAATCTTTCCATCCCTTCATCTCCCCCGGCAGCACTTCAGCTTTCCTTTCTGTGCGTGGAAAAGACTTGCTGCTTCTTCTGCTTCCTCGCTACCTGCAACAGTACCGCCATTTTTCAGACCAAAGCAACGAACCTGCTTTTCCTTGTCCATTCTCCACCTGACTGTTTGAAATATGTGTTTTCATTTTGGTTTCCTCTTTGACGGGCTCTTGCCTTCTGCAGTGATGTCTTACATTCCATGTCGCTCTTGCCTTTCTTCTCCGCTCTGGCTTGTCTATCCTAGGAGCCCTTAGCGCAGCACGTGGTTATGGGGCAATGGCCTGAGTGCAGTAAGTGTTTAGTATCTCCATCAATACAAGTGTTTTTTTCTTTAGAGAGATTTTTTTTTATTTGGACCATTTTTAAAAGTCTTTTTAAAATTGAATTTGTTACAATATTGCTTGTTTCTTTTTTTTTTTTTTTTTTTCTGCAAGGCACATGGAATCTTAGCTCCCCAGCCATGGATGGAACCTGCTTCCCATGCATTGGAAGACACAGACTTAATCACTGGACCCCCAGAGAAGTCCCAGCAATACCGCTTTGACATCTTCAAGGTGAGGTCTTGCTCTACATGCAGCGACTTTCCGGTGGGGTCTGCTGTTCAGCTAAAATTTATATCTGCTGTAGAAAACTTAGAATGCATAGAGAAGCAAACGTAAGCAGAAAAATGTGTATTTAAACACTGTTAATACTTTGATGTGGGTCTTCCCCATCTTTTTGCCACAAGGTTTGGTTTTTAGTTACAAAAAATAGAATTATTTCTTAGATGGACACTGCTTTCCTCCAGGCCATTTACTGTTTTGTAGATCAGTTGTTAGAGAACTCTAGCCCTAGCTGAGTGGACAAGGGGGAGTTTCAGGCCCCAGCTGGGTTACACTGAGGTGGGATTACAGAAGAAGGTGGTTTGCAAGAGAGAAGTAAGCGAGACACAGGGTGAGAAGCAGAGGCACAAATGGAAGGATGCTAGAGGTGCTCCTTGTAGCTGACACTGACATGCAGGGATTTTTGTGAGATAGTCTTTCTTCTCACTTCAAATCCTTCTTCAGTGAGGGAGCAGTGTCTGCTAGATTGTGATATTTTCCTAGAGGCCAGAGCAAGATGAACTTTTTTTGTAACCTGCTTTTTCCACTTTATAGCAGTCTTGTATATATCATCCTGTATTCTCCTAGATTATAATTTTGGTGACTTCACAGTGACCACAGTGGATGTCAGTTATTTATAGGAGAAGGGGAAGACCCTGCTTAAGCTCTGGTGTTAGATAAGTACTGAGTTCAAATGCCTGTGTTGTGTGATTTGGACCAATCATTTAAACACTCTTGTGTCTCAGAGTCCTCATCTGTAAGATGGATAGAACATTATGGTTAAGTGATAAAAGGAACCCAACATTCCAAGTACATAGCAATAACAGTCATTCATAAAATTATTATTAATAATAGTTTATTAATTAATAAATACTAATAATAGTAAATCCTCTATTACTGCGCATGTAACAATTCCTATATTTTTTCAACATTGTAAACAAAGCTGCAATGAATATACTTAAAGCCAAGCATTTATGCATGATTATTCCCTAAGTGGCTCAGACGGTAAATGAATCTACCTGCATTGCAAGTGACCTGGGTTCAATCCTGGGTTGGGAAGACGCCCTGAAGAAGGGAATACCCACTCAGTATTCTCGCCTGGAGAATCCCTTGGACAGAGGAGCCTGGCAGGCTACAATCCATGGGGTCACAAAGAGTTGGATGTAATGAAATGATTAACATTTTCACTTTTCATCCTTTGAAGGAAGGACCTCATCAGATCAAAGACTGTGGGCATTCAAAAAGGTAAAAAAAATACACTGTCGTTGCTTTTGCTGCATCTTCTGAGTTGTGCACATTTCAGTAGTCACCGTTTCTTTTTCTTGCCCACAGTTTCAGAGACAGCATGTCTCTGATCCAGCATTTGCCTCTGGCCACCTTCCACCAAAATGAAGACAGTGGCATGTCTGACGCTTGAGCTGGGGTTCTGGCAAGAAGATTTAGCTCATTCATTGAGTTATTCACTTGCATGCCAGGTACAGACTAAGTGTATATGTAGGCTGTGTAGACTAGGTTTATATTTTCAGGGCTGATTCCAGTGTTGCTAATCATGGAGTAGACTTTGAAACTTTGTAGGAAGAGTCCCAGACAGTTCTAAGGAAGTCAGATACTGACCAAGGCTTCAGTTCAGTTCAGTTCAGTCGCTCAGTCGTGTCCAACTCTTTGCGACCCCATGAACCGCAGCACACCAGGCCTCCCTGTCCATCACCAATCCTGGAGTTCACTCAGACTCACATCCATCGAGTCGGTGATGCCATCCAGCCATCTCATGCCTGTCGTCCCCTTCTCCTCCTGCCTCCAATCCCTCCCAGCATCAAAGTCTTTTCGAATGAGTCAGCTCTTCGCATGAGGTGGCCAAAGTACTGGAGTTTCAGCCTTAGCATCATTCCTTCCAAAGAAATCCCAGGGCTGATCTCCTTCAGAATGGATTGGTTGGATCTCCTTGCAGTCCAAGGGACTCTCAGGAGTCTTCTCCAACACCACAGTTCAAAAACATCAATTCTTCAGCGCTCAGCCTTCTTCACAGTCCAACTCTCACATCCCTACAGGACCACAGGAAAAACCATAGCCTTCACTAGACGGACTTTAGTCGGCAAAGTAATGTCTCTGCTTTTGAATATACTATCTAGGTTGGTCATAACTTTTCTTCCAAGGAGTAAGTGTCTTTTAATTTCATGGTTACAGTCACCATCTGCAGTGATTTTGGAGCCTCCCAAAATAAAGTCTGACACTGTTTTCCCATCTATTTCCCATGAAATGATGGGACCAAGGCTTATGATATCTATAACATCTTTTCTCTTTAGGAAGAGGGACATTTGGAATGGGAAGTCCTTGATTCTTTGACCTCCCTGGAATGACCTCCCACCTTCAGACCCTACCCTGTCTTTCAGACTCAGGAAAGATCAATGTAAACTTCTCTGAGATGCTTTTTTGAGCCACTCGCTGCAGGCATTGGAAAGACAAAGCACTCCCAACATACTCCTTGTCCTTCTTGGAGAAGTAGGCGTGCTAACAATTATAGACAAAGAATGGAAGGTGCACCTGTAAGGAAATCCCTAAGTCTGGTGACTCAAGAGCCAAGGTCTGCATACAGTTAGCCATTTGGTCCCCAGAGGGTTTTGTCTGGCCCAAAGTTATAGCATTAATAAACTTTTGGCATATGTGCTAAGTTGTTTCAATCCTGTCTGACTCTCTGTGACCCTATGGCCTGTAGCCCTCCAGGCTCTTCTGTTCATGGGATTCTCCAGGCAGAATACTGGAATGGGTTGCTGTTTCCTCCTCCAGGAGATCTTCCTGACCCAGGGATTAAACTGTCATCTCTTATGTCTCCTGCATTGGCAGATGGGTTCTTTACCACTAGTGCCACCTGGGAAGCAAAAATCCTTTTAGGTGTCAACAATTAATGACTGGAGATTTCAGGTGAGAATGTAGATTTTTTTCTTCCTTTGAAACAATGGAAGTTTTGGCAATACTGAATGCTCATTTTCTCATGGCAACAGTGGGGAGTGGCTGACCCTTTAGCCAAAGCAGGGGTTCTCCTTTTCACCGCAGTCCCCACCACTCCCTACTGCATCACCTTGTCCTGCTTCACTTAGCTACGCTATCTGTGTGCACCCTGAGTTTGCAAACATTGGCCTCATAAAGGGAACACTTTTTTTTTTTTTTTCATAGCATGTCAGGGAAGACAGAGAGATCTGCTAGAGAGCAGACCAGCAGGGTCAGCAAGCATTGCCTGTGCAGTAGGTGGAAGGTGAGCCATCCATGTCAGGCAGGGTGACCTGTGCAAAGGTGTAGGGGCTGGAGCCCAAAGGCCTCTTTGGATGATGATAAGCAGACAAGGATGGGAGGAGAGTCGTGTATTTGAGGGAGGGGATTGAGAGAAAGAATTAGAGAAGCAGGCAAACATCAGCTCCTGAGCAGCCTGGCACGCCAAAATAAGCACATTAGATTTTGTCTTTTAAAAACCTGGATGTGATGATTGATAGTAGAAGAGCTAAAAGAGTTTCTACCAATAGAGTCCTGACTTTCAAGCACATTCTGTGCAGACTTCATCAATTCCTGACACCAAACCCCTGAGATCTGCACTTTGGTTATCCTTATCCTACAGATGAAAAAATACAGGTTTGAAGGAAGTTGGATAAGTGAATTCCTCAAGGTCACAACCAGTAAATGACAAGGCAAGATGTGGACTCAGGCCAAACTAGAGAGCTTGCAACTTAACCAGCTTCCTTTATAGAACTAAGGTTTCAGAACCCCTACCCCAGCAGGAAGACTGATGCTGAAGCTGAAGCTCCAAGACTTTGGCCACCTGATGCAAAGAGTCCCTTCATTGGAAAAGACCTTGATGCTGGGACAGGATTGATGGCAGGAGGAGAAGGGGGTGACAGAGGATGAGATGGTTGGATGGCATCATCGATTCAATGGACATGAGTTTGAGCAAGCTCCGGGAGATGGTGAAGGATAGGGAAGCCTGGCGTGCTGCAGTCCATGTGGTTTCAAAGAGTCAGACATGACTGAGCAACTGAACACCAACAACTCCAGCAGCAAAATGAGGGTTATAGTGGGAGTGGGTGGGGGGAGGCTGAGGACTGAACTGCTGGGAGACTAGCGCAGTGGCAAGCCAGAGAGCTGGAGGCCTTCGTCGGGGCGACACTGGTGCATGCCGAGGAGGCGATGGGAGGCCTAGAGCAGGGCGGGTCAGAGGGCTCCTCCTTCATGGGACCTGCCAGCCAGAGGACTTTTCTCAGCCTCCCCTAAGTCCTCAGAGTACTGGGTGTCCCTTTCCCAGGGCCTGCTTTGGCCATGTCCCCATAACAGCTGTGTGCATCTTATCACATCTTGTATATTTTAAGTTCTTAAAGGGCAGGAGGAATTATGCCTTATTAGCCTTAGTAATTTTTTTTTTTTTGCATTGTGGGGCATAGGGCTTTCATAAATTCCAAAATTATCTCTTTCAGATCATTTCTCCTTACGTATGCAGTTTAGAAGTTCATGGCGAGTTAAACACGTTTTCTTTAAAAATGTGAAAATTGTTTCTTTCCACGATCTGCTTTAAAATGCGCGGGGAAAAGGAAAGATTGGGAAGTTGTTTAAAAGCAGCAAACCCTTTAAGAGTCAATGTCACATTTATTGCTATAAAATATTTTTCTCTCTCTGTTAGACATCTGGTTCCCATTATATACAGTATTGGGTACTTGAGTTCACCAGCCATTTTGCATACCAAGCAGCGTGTCTGCGAAATCCCAACTGACATCCGCCAGTACGTATGTGCCGCGTGCACTCTTGCTTTCCATTTACAGACAACCCTCCTATCGCCAACTTCATTCTTACCTATATGCTTCTGAGGTTATTTCATTCATGCTTAGCTCAAGGACCAAACTGCCTATGTGTGAGAAGTGAAGAATTTAAAAACCATGGAATCTTTGCTTTCTATTAATATTATCATATGGTCCAACTATCTCTAATCTAGCTCTAAAGTCAATGAAACAACTAAATCTTAAGTCTATATTTCCTAATAACATTGACCCAGAAATGAGAAACAATATGGAATGTTTGCTAATGAGTCATGAATTTCATGATAATTGCTTCCACATTCAGGAGAGCTCCCTTAAACCGTCTAATCTTGACATATCCTGCAACAATCCCATGTGTTGTAAATGATTTTGTTTTATTTCTAAGGTTACTGTTAAGGGCTTATTTTATGGTTCATTTCATTTTCTTAAAGAAAACCACACACATGTACGTATATACACACACACACACGCGCACACACACACACACACACACACCCCATAGGGGATTTTGTCTCAATCTGTACTTTTTGAAATAAAATAATTACAAAACCAAAAGGAGCCCTTGTCATTTGGTTTGGAAATAAAAATAAATACAGTTAGGAAGAAAGTGGAAATATGGTCAATTTTAGAGTTCCAATTCAGATCTCAGAATGAAAGCCAGGGTAGAGCAATGCCCTAGGAAGTGGCCGTCTGTCTTCTCTGGACTTGAGAATCTCTAACCGATTGTATGGATACAACTAGCATTCAGTCCAGTGATAATGGAGAATTAAATACGACTTTTAAAAACTGCTCACATTATAAAGTGATCTATTAGCATTATATGACTTCAGCACTTAAAGTGACTGATTCTAATTGCACAATTTGGCCCATGGCAAGCATTAAAGAGCTGTAGGATCTTGCGGGTATTTTATCTCTTTGGGGATATTTTAAAGTGAATTTTCTTTGGAATAAAGCTTTGTTCCTGCCACACAAAAGATTGTGTGGAAGAAATCTCTCAGTTCTGATAAAACCAGAGATAATTATAGTTTCTTCTTTGATTTGTGAATCAGTAAGCCAAATATTAAAAACATTCTTGCACTTTTTCCTCCCTTTTTTTTGTTAAGTGAAATTCTGTCTCTACAGTGTGTGGCTGTTACCCTGAAGAAGAAAAGATGGATGCCCTTGTCTAATGAGCTTTTCCAGCCATCAGAGAGGCATTCTCCTTCTGCACCTGGTTATCATACATGGTCCTTCCACCTCTTTTCCGGGCAAGCTTGTGGGTTGCTAAGATGATGTCCCAGTTCCATCCCTGGAGCTGAACTTGATTTAAACAGGTTATCACAAAACCACAGGGACTTCTGAGCAGGTACTCTTCTTAGATGTACCTATTCACAGGTTTTCAGTTTTCAGAAAAAAAAAAAAAGGATGACTATATGGAGGAATGTCATTTATCTTTGAATTTGACTTTATGGCATCTACAGGGTTTTTTTTCATAATTTTCATCATATGGATTTCTAGGAATCTTATTAATTGAATGGTATTGGAAATTACAGATTTTTATGCTGGGGAAGTTCTTATTGACCTTCCATGTTTAAGCAGTTTAAGATAAACTGCAATTTCACCTTAATCTGTGTACACAGGGATTTCTTATTGGTGGTTTTCAGATCTTCCAATAGGAGAAAAATTGCCTACCATGCTTCAGATTTTTGAAGTCATGACCCATATTGTTATCCACGTAACTGACAGTGGACTCTTGAAAATGTAATTTAAAAACTCCAGGAACACCATGAGAGTGTACACACTAAACATATTTGTTTAAAACATCTTTTTCTAACATTGACATTTTTTTTCAAAGAACGGTGCTCTGCAGAAGGAAGTTTAAAGGCACTCTGGCTTCCTGTGAGTTTTCCACTAATAGTTCCCTGTTGTCTGTAATTGCTCTCTATCTTCCAAACCCGGGGCTCTGCATAAGACAGACTTATTGACCTGACTTAGGATAAAAGGAGAAGAGGAGAGAAGATCATAGCCGTCGGCACTTTGTTTATGAAACTACAATTTCGAGGATATGCTTGAATCAGGCAAAAGTAATGCCTCTTGTTCCTCTCCCAGCATATTTTAAATGCCAACCTGTCAGGACCAAAAGAACAGTGCCCAGAATTAGGGCATTATCTTTCCTTTTTGCTGGTGTAGTGTCTGACAGCATCATTTAAATCATTATATTTTTCTCAGCTATGGTCAAAATAGATATGAAAATTAAAAGTAAAAAAAAATAAAAATACATAAAGAGGTAAAGAGCAAAAAATTTAAAATTTGTTTTTGAGTCATTATAATCTATTTTAAAACTGTTTTAAACTCACAGGAAGTTGTGAAAAGAATTCAGAGATATCCCGTTCCCTTCATTCAGCTTTCCCAAATATAACATCTTGTGTAACCATCATACCTTGTCAACGCTGGGAAATTGATTCACTACTATTAACCCAGTTATAGACCTTATTTGGAGTTCAGCAGTTTTTACATGAATTCTCTTTTTGATTGTGTATTAAAATGTAGAAATGCATTAGCCATCAGTGTTAAGCCAGCATCTTTCATCAATGAATACTGATGGCATGTAGGATTCTAGAGAGAAGGCATTCGTGAAGTACCTTCATATTAATTACTTTACCCATGCATTACTTAACAGTCAATCCTATACCAAGTGCCAGCTGGAGATGCAAACATGGTGACATTGCTCTCAAAGAACTCACAGAGGGAGATTGAAAAAAAAAATCCACAATGACAATGCAGTGCTGTAGAACCTAAGACACGTGAACAAACCAATGTTACGAGGCACCGACGAGTGTCCCGCACAGTACCAGGCCTTAATGAGTAAGTGGTGACCTGAGATCCCTGCTTCTCCTGCTCTGTGGATCTTCCTGCTGTGTGGAGGAAACAGGCCATAAGAAGTCCTGCCAGCAGGGTGCTCTAACAGGGGGATTCAGAATGGGTAGGTCCTGACCAGTCAGAGGGTGCAGGACAGGGGGACGGGGGAAGTCATTTAGCCCAGGCAGCATTCTGAAACTGACTGCTGATGGATCTTGGGAGCTGTTCTCACTCCATTTCATTCAGAGCCTATGCATCATCTTCCAGGTTTGCTGCAGCGTTTGAGCAGCTGTCTTGCTCTCCTGCGAACAGTCACCGTTTCTTAGAACTGACTCAAAAGTCAGTCTTCGGTGTCATACCTGCTGAGCCAGAGCTCCTCCATCAACACTGGGGACCCTGCTGCTGGGTTCACACACCAGGTAGGTTGGAGAGGGCTCTGTTTTTCAGCAGTAAAGGGGCAGTGGTTCCCTAGAAGAGCTCAGTTGGTACCAGGGCTAGAGAAACAAAACCATTGTGTGTTTCTTTCTTAACAAAGGGAGGTGCCTTGCTCAAACTGCGACAACATCGTCACCAAAAAGCCCACTACAAATATGGGCAGGGGCCCCTCCTGCTTAGAGACCCTCAGTTGCTTTGCACTAGATTGAAGGTAGCCTCCAGAATGCTTTCTGGGGTCTACAAGCCACTACACGGACTACCTACCTATGTCCTCAGCGTCGACACATTATCGTTTACTTCCAGTCCAGCCTTTGCTCATACTGCTTCTAGAAATGTGTCCATCCCTCCCCTCATTCTCTAAACATTCATCTATCACCTCATTCTCCAGGCTTCTGTGTAAGACTTCCTATATGGAAGCACTTTTCTGTATATCAAGATCCCACTGTGAGTCCCCATTTTGTCCCCATTTTTTACTTTTCCGTGTGCATTATAGAGTATGCAGTCTTGCCTTCCAGAGTGATTATGTATGTGTCTCTCTCATTAAACTGTGAGTTCCATAAAGGCAGGGATGACATCCGTTTTTGCCATTGTCTCCTGAGGACTCAGTATGTATTTGTTAGATGAATCACTGAATGGAGGGATCAATGACTAAACGAAATAATGACACATCCCCTCATTTCTCCTACAAGGTTATGTAGCGTCACATCTGGGATTTGGACATCATACTTACACATTGTTTGGGGATCGTTTGTTTTAGGCCCATTTCTGGTGTCTTCTCTTTCTCCCAATTCAGGCAGGAATAGTTTTTTTTTCATAGGAAATTATGGCTGGTGTGATTTTATCTTTGACTTTTGCCTACTCCTGTAGGCTTCTGCTTAAGTAGTTTTATTTGATAGAATTGTCATCTCAAGGCCACTTCTACAAGTGGCAAGCCATTGGTCAGGTGCCTGTCTCTTAACAAACTGGTGGCCATTTCTCTCAAAGAACTGCCCAGAACTGCCTTGCTAATCTCAAGGCTCTGAGTCATGAGCATGGCATGTTAGTGGGGTAGGAAACTTCAACAGATGGGTGCAGCACAGCCTTGAAAGAATTTATATTTTCCGGATTCTGGATGTAAATCCCATCTTCACTGGCTTCGCAGTGGAGGAGCCCTTTACTGGGATGGATGAGGCTTGCTTGCTGAGATCAAATCGAGGAGGTATTTGGAACAAGGGTAGGGATAGAAGTCAGCCACTGTTTCTGAAGAGAAGTGATCTTTGAGCTGATTCTGGAATGATGGTCAGGGTTGAGTTAGTTCTATGGGAACGCGTGGCAAGGGATAAGGGTGGGGCAGAGGGTGTGTTCAAAGGCCATGGAGAGATGTTTGGTGAAAAGACTCGACCAAGACTCTGGAAAATTTGGATGTAAACCAATAGCTCTTAAAAACAGTGGTCTTTGCTCTCCTCAAGTTTGAATTATCTAGATAACTGCTTCAGTTTTGTGGCTGACATCTCTTCAGCCTCAGCATATGCTTATAATGAAATATAGATTATTTATCTTAAATTTAGGTAGGGAAGTAACCAGGCAGTGTGAATTCTACTCTTTTCTTCATTGGTGTTTATCAAGGTGTGTGTGTGTGTGTGTGTGTGTGTGTGTTTACACTCATTTTTCAGTCTTGCCCAAGTATAAATAAAGATTGAAAGGTTTGTTTATGGTAAGAGCTATGAGATTCTGAAGAGCTGCTGCTAACGGCGACTTCTCAGCCAGAAAAGAAACAGTGTGGCCTGCCAGAAGGTGCTCAGATTTTTGGTGTTCAAGGCATGGGGACAAGGACCAACTTTGCCTTTACGGACTGGTAACTTTTAGGCAGATGACTTAATCTCGCTGAATGCCACTTATCCCCCCTGTAACTTTGGGGTATTAATGAAATGATTGCCTCATTTATCTCAAAGGGTTATTTATATGGTACAATTTATATGAAAGAACTGCAAAAACTATGAAGCAAGGTAAATATAAGTCATTATTTTTATAGAATAAATGTACTCTTAAAAAATTGTGACAAGTTTCAGCAAGGACGTGCTATGGAGGAAACTTTCCTAGACTTAATGCCACTTGAAAGTTTCAGTTCAGTTCAGTCGCTCAGTCGTGTCCGACTCTGACCCCATGAATCACAGCAAGCCAGGCTATCGAGTCGGTGATGCCATCCAGCCATCTCATCCTCTGTCGTCCCCTTCTCCTCCTGACCCCAATCCCTCCCAGCATCGGGGTTTTTTCTAATGGGTCAACTCTTCGCATGAGGTGGCCAAAGTACTGGAGTTTCATCTTTAGCATCAGTCCTTCCAATGAACACCCAGAACTGATCTCCTTTAGAATGGACTGGTTGGATCTCCTTGCAGTCCAAGGGACTCTCAAGAGTCTTCTCCAACACCACAGTTCAAAAGCATCAATTCTTCGGTGCTCAGCTTTCTTTACAGTCCAACTCTCACATCCATACATGATCACTGGAAAAACCATAGCCTTGACTAGATGTACCTTTGTTGGCAAAGTAATGTCTCTGCTTTTTAATATGCTGTCTAGGTTGGAAGTTTACAATAGTATATTTCCAACACAGCAGTGATGTGGCAGCTACACAGTCAAACATTTCAAGGAGCAATGAAAATACGCATTTATTATATTTCAGGTCTATATTTTACGCAGAGTTCAATACTGTAAAAATTAAGGAGAAAACCCTCAAATAAGGACTGATATGAACTTTAGATTTTAGCAAAAAGGGTATCAAGTAAATTTTTCTGAAATATTTCTGAGTAGCTCATTTTGTGGAACTATTCAAAATTATGTAACATTAGTATCACTTTACAGGATATAGTAATAAACTTTCCCAAAAGGTTTTATTTAACCAGGAACTAGGAGGAAATGCAAACACATTTTATATGTAACAAAAGACTATCGCAAACATGAATTTTAAAATATAACAAATCTAAACATGCATGTCCACTTCAGCATTAAGAAGTCAGTGAGATCCTTTTGCTATAAAAGTGATTTTTTTTTTAAGAAAAGCAAATAAGGTTCACATTAAAGAGGGGAGGGTTGGATTGACCCAGACTACACAAGCCCAGGAAGTGTTTGGTGGGTTATACAAACTGGGTTATTGATGAGTGGCAGGAGGTTGGAATATGGAATTGAAACAGAAATCAACCTCTTGGTAAGTAACCCACCATAAACTATTTTGAAGCAAGATAGATTTTTGTCTTGTTCTGTTTTTCCTTCTTTTCTCCTTCTATCTTGCCAGTTGGGACACTTGTTTCTTCCTTTACTCCTGAGAGTCTCATGAATGAAATAAAAGAGATATTAAGATATTGGATCTGGAGAGCACAAACAGCTTTGGAAATACACCAGCTGCATTCACTGGCTTGCTGGTCAAAACCTTGGTCAGCCGGCCTGTGTAGGAAGTTGAAGAATGTTTTCCTGACAACTTATGACAGCTTAGCAACTTGAAACGACAAGACTTTTTGTTGAGGGGGGGCTGGAATTCACTTAAAGATGGTTGTATAATGAAATGCATGGTGTAGGGCTAGCTTTAACGCTAGCTTTAACTCCTCTAACCCAGGAGTATAGACTGAGCTGGTGTTCCAAAACCAAGCACGGGAGATGAAACACACGTTTTGGCCACCTGGATGCTCACTGGACACAGAGTCACCACTGGACACTTTGTCAGACTGTCCCGGGGTCTTCATTGACTCTGAGTACTTCCAATGTGTTACCAGCTCATCCGCCTCAGAGCCGGCAGGCAGTTAGATAGCTCTTGGCTATCAGAGTCCTGCTCTCTCTCACCACTACCTGGGAATTTCCTCTTGAGTAGATCTCTTTCCGTGGAGGGTAACCCAAAGTCAGGGGGTTGCTTACCTCAAGCCTCAGAATGCACACACTGCATCTTTAAGAAATAGTTCACTTGTGAATCAGTAAAAACCAGACAAAGCAGCCATTACTTATGCATTCCTGCATACCCGGGAAGGTGAAAATAATAGAATAAACATCATATACTTCATTATGATATCGGTTTACACTTCCAGGGTACACAAAAAGAGGCCATTTCATCAAGCTAATTGCCTGAAAGTAAAAGAGAGAGA
Source organism: Ovis canadensis (assembly GCF_042477335.2). NCBI lineage: Eukaryota > Metazoa > Chordata > Mammalia > Artiodactyla > Bovidae > Ovis > Ovis canadensis. Next base: position 23,141,024 of record NC_091262.1, read on the forward strand.
ACTTTAGCTATTAGTCTATTATGGGGCTTTTTTCTTAATCACAAATAGGGGCCGTGTGTCCCTGGGGGGATGTGTATTCTAATTTACAATTGAACTACAGATCAGAGCAATCAATCTTGGGCAGCACTTTTACACTGTAATTGCTGCAACATAACAAATAAAAAAAAAAAAAGAAAGAAGAAGAAGAAGGCCTGAGCTGCCGTGTGAGGTGGAGATATTTCCAGGCACTAGTTCGGGGTGGGAGGGAGAGAAGAAACGCCACGGACATGAATATGCAATGAGGGCTCATTAGCCGCCGAGTGTTGCCATGACGAATGGCATTATCCCCGGCCTGGTGCTGCCTAAACATGAATTTTATAACGACCCATTTATCATGACTTGTCATGGGCTTCAGTACTGTACTTTCTTCCAGCTCACACACCTTTCCTGGTTCTGATGGTGGAAAGCGTCCCTTTTATTATTATTGTTTCCTTTTGCATCGATTTCTGGTTCTTCACAGGAAGTGTTCATCACACAGAGCCACATGCTGATGAGAGGTCTGTGACTTCAGAAAGTTGAGGAGCTAAAACCCGATTCCTCATTCCGTCTCCCCTATGGTTACATATTGAGAAAAAAAGTTGGACTCAACTTTGAAAGAAATTTCTTAACGTGGGAGCTCTTTTGTAGTGTGGTGTTCTGACACTGCGGATTTTTTTTTTTAATTAAAATTAACCAGGTTTGTCTTCCTTGCATTTATTTTCTTCCCTTTCTTGTACTTCAAGAACCCTTCCATATCTTAAAAGTAGAACTCAAACGTTTTGAGGTTTTTTTTTTTTTTCCCGAAATCTTGGAGTCATGACAAAAAAGTCTAAGATTAGAATGCTTGAAAGGTTTTTAGTGTTTAGGGTTTTACAAATGCAAGAGCTGATTTCTCACTTAGAAACCCTCTTATATTGTAGCAGGAAGGTTGGCCTATTCTTTGATGACAGTTTTTTAGGATGCACGTTTTGCTAATAGCACAAAATCGTAAAAGCCATCTCCCTTGATAGAAACCATGAGGTCTGTTTGAATATTTAGGAGCCCACAAAATTACTATATGCAGATGTTTGAGTCTTTGCATTAGCCAGGAGGGTCGGTGAGTCCATCAAAGTTAAGTGCAACAGAGGTTCTAGATCGGCAGGAGTGCCCTATTGTAGTAGAGACCAAATCAATGGGATCTAGGATTAGTCTATTTAGTTACCTGAGAGAATATCCCTACAATTATCTCTCTATTTACCTAGATGAAGTGCAGTAAGGGCATAGATGCACGGAGGAGTTGCAGGGAGGATGCCAGTTCTGACTCCAAGTTGGAAACTGTTTCCTTGACTTGCTTTTATTATTATAATCATACTCATGGCTTGCCTGGAGGACCCTGCCCCTCTGCTTGACTATAAACTAAAGTGCCTTTGTTCAGCTCAAGGAGAGATAGTTTGTCCCTGCCCTGTGAAGAGAAGAGATTAACACGCCCCTTCTGAGGGCTGGACATTCCCTTGGCGATGTTTCACAGGACTGGAGACCCTTTTACTGTGCTTCCCCACTGCATCTCCCTCTCGGTTCTGCCTGTTGACTTTGGTTCCTCATTGCTTCTTTCTCTCTGATAAAAGAACCTGGCACACAGACCCCAATAAGATGGCGATTGTGAGGCACTAGCCTGCCGTCTTCTGGGTCTGCTGGCTCCCCCTTAAAATCTCTTCCTGGCCTCGACACCTCATCTCTTGGATTCATTGGCCTGTTGTGCGTCAAGCAGAGAGAGAGCGTGGACTTGGGAACATAATCTGATGTTTTGTACACCCAAGAATTACAATCATTTCTGTATACAATTTGGAAACCGTAAATAATCAGATCTTTTTGAGTGGGTTATCTTTGCTGTTCCCCTGGATTCCATATTAACAGTGACAGTCATTTTCCCTATTAATACTTAAACATTGCATGCTAAGTTGTTTCAGTCCTGTCCGACTCTTTGCAAACCTATGGACTTAGCCTGCCAGGCTCCTCTGTCTATGGGATTCTCCAGGCAAGAATACTGGAGTGGGTTGCTATGCCCTTCTTTAGAGGATCTTCCCAGTCCAGGGATTGAAGCCACATCTCTTACATTGCCTGCTTTGGTGAGTTCTTTACCAGTAGCACCGCCTGGGAAGCCTCACTTAAAGATTAATAATACATTAAAATAATTATAAAATATTTTATAACTAACAATAATTTGTACCTGCGAAACATTTTGTGGTTCCAGATTTCTTTCATTAGATCCTCAGGTTAACTGAGGGAAGGGTTATTATTCCCATTTTAAAGAAGAGAAAACTGTGGCTCAGAGCTTAAATGATGAGGTCAGGGTCACCCAGTCAGAAAATGGAAGAGCTGAAGCTCAGTGGCAAGTCTTTCAAGTCCTAGGTCAGAGCTTCTACATTCCCGAAGTCACCAGAGCAGAAATTGTTCCTGAAATGTCTCTTCTGGGATTTAGGAAGTTGGGAAAGGAACCCATTGAAAAGATGGCCATCATTTACACTTGAGAGCCTGGGGTTCTCCCATATACTTACTAGAACTGAAATTAGCATGTACCTGTCAATTAAAATTAAGTTGCCATTCCAACCATCTAAGCTGAATTGTCTTTCCTTATTTAAAAATGCACATGGAAAGTGTTTTGCAACAAAAAGACTTGGGCATCATTCTGGCTGGTGGTCTTGTGTTATGAATCTTCTGGCTGTTAAGTTTTTTACTTATTTGTGTTTTCCTCCATGAATGAATTAAACAAAAATTTTAGAGATAATATGGTGAAGAGAGGATCCAAATATTGGCAAATGATATTAAAGAACACTGTGATTATGACTAAACAGATTAAAAGTGTGTCTATATGACACCAAACATCTGGATGGAAATGGGGAAAAAAAATAGTAAAAAACCTTGATGTTTTGTTTACTTGACACCTTACATCTGGATGCTTAAAAACATCTGGGCTTTTAACTCATTTTCTCCCAGGTTTTATCTGGGTATTTGGCATCATGTACAGAAAACTGAACAATTAAAAAATAATAATAATGGTTAAAAATTAGTAATGGTTATTACTGAATTAGAGAAAATTATTATATTTAATTTATCTGCAGATATTAACTAATTATTCTGTTTAGCATAACATTTAATGAGTAAAATTCTCCACCAGGCAAATAAATACAGAAAGATATAATTAGGTGATTTAAGAATAAAACTTGGCTTCAGGCACATTGAAATCTTGGTCATAGTTTACTGACAGCAGTTTCCTTAGGTAAAAATCTTTTTAGGTCCTCAGACAACAATTGTCTCTTCTGGTGAGTAGTTTCCATGTGTTATGAGAATCTGTTAATTTACAATGTGTTTTGACAATAGTAAAATTTCATAAACACTTAATAACATGAGATACATCGAGTAATAGACGTTTGCTTTGCCAAGTGAATTACCCAGCCTGATAAAATCTGTGTAAACCCACTCTCTAAAGCAGCCTTCTGACATGCCCGAGGCTGAACCCCGAAGAGGAATCCACTGAACCGAACTTCAAAGACTTCATTGCAGGGAAAAGTACCTTATGTGACTGACATTTTTTTGTGATCTCATCTAAAAAAAGTTATCATAATTATTGAACATTTCCTCTGTAGCTTATTCTCAATCCAATCAGTTATAATGAAAATAGTCTGCTTGCTTTTCAGATTCTCAAGTTTTCAAAATGATTAGTGCTTCCTTGAGATATCCCATTAATTGGACACACAACCCAGATGAAAAGCCTGAAACCCAAGAGTATATAAAAAAACATAAGGTTGTTGCAATTTAAGTGCCTTCAAAAGATCTAATTTGATTTTTAAAAGCAATTCTGCAGATGTGAAAATTAAAGGCAGGCAGAAACAAGATATGGTTTAAAGAATGTGTAGGTTAAGAAACATTTAGAGGTTTCAGTAGCCTTCCTCTGAATTTTTTTTTTTTCTTAATTTAGCTGTTAGGTTGGAAAGATTGGTCCCGCCACACAATAGAAATTGCTAAATTTTACGAGTTGCTATTTCCTTACCAATTGCTCCATTTTTTTCTTACCCAGTGTATTTCTGAAGCAACTGGGTGTTTCTGAGTACAGAAGTTCAGTCCCCGTACCTGTCAATCAGATTTCAAGTTCTAATAAAGTTAAAGGGTCTCTTCACCGGGTTTGCCTTGCCCCCTCTCACCAGGAGCAAATTGTGCACTTATTCTCAATAAAAGAAGGAAAGAATGAAAGAAAAAAAAATTAAAAACCCTTCTATTGGTTCTAATGACATCTTCAGTCATTAATGAGTTAATAAAAATCTCAAAGTCATCTGGGGCTAGATAAGAGGAAGAAAGGAAAGTATTGTGCTATAATGACAGGCTCCCCGACTGCCCTCTGAGATGTCATGAGTCAGTCATGTTAAGAATGCGTGCATCCAATCATCTGGTGATTTTTATCAGCAAGCCCTCCAGCGGGAACTGACAAGGGCCAGTTTGGGAGTCACGATGAATAAACAATGACTTTGGGGATTGTTGGGGGCTGTGGAATAGAGTGAGGGGTTTCTGTATACTAAAACATGATGACATTAGCAATCAATATACCAATTACCAGACAAGTTATTGGTCGAGGCATTCACGGGTCCTGGGCCTCCGTGCACTTTGAAGATGCCCCGGGCACCGAGGCGGCTTCCTCCGCGGGCAGACAGGCGGGGCGCCCAAGGCCCGGGGCGCTGATCTAAAAGGCAAGCCCTGCTTCTCTGGCTGAGGTAGTCCAGGCCTGGAGGTTTCGAATGGCTTTGCAGCGTTTATTATTATACAAATACAGACTCCCACGTTTCCTTCCTAGAGATGCCATCTCTGGAGTCTGGGGAAGGGCTGCTCTTTGGTGTTTGCAATAACACCCCCAGGTAACTGATCAGGCAAGTTGGGGAGCTGTCCTACAGCTGGAACTCCCTCAGTGCGCTCCCAGACCAGCCACACCAGCATCGCCAGGACGCTCCTTAGCCACGCAAATCCTCAGGCCTGTGCTCAGACCCGCTGACGCATTTCTGGAGCAATGTGGTATTTCTGTGCGCAGACAGTCAATCAATCAGACTCTGAAGGTGTGGCCCCAGACCTGTTTTTTTAAACACAGCTTCCAGGTGGTTTTGACGCTTCCTCACAGTTTGTGAGCCAAGGCTGTCGAGCAAAGATCCTTGCCAGGGGTTTGTCACCCAGCACTATCAACCATCTCCTCTCAGGCGCCTCACGGGTAATTTTCTACCCATACAACTTAAGGGGTTGAAATGTGCAAATGGTTTACTTAAAAAAAAATTAAATGAGGGCAGATCCAACTTCTCTCCGCAGTCACTGTCACTCTCATTCACTCCCACACACCACTAGGTTTTCTTGAATGATCTTGATGTCTGAGTGGCTTTGATTACAGAAAGGAAAGGAGAAACACTGGCTTGTGGCTTACATCTAAAATAGAACAGGGAAGTGGGTTTATAAGTAATCTTAGAAAGAAAAATCAAGGTATGTGAAGAATTTATTTACTAATACATACAACTAATATTCACCTAGATATAGCATCACTTTGATGACAAAGGTCTGTCTAGTCAAAGCAGTGGTTTTTTCCAGTAGTCATGTATGAATGTGAGAGTTGGACCTTAAAGAAGGCTGAGTGCCAAAGAATTGATGCTTTTGAATTGTGGTGCTGGAGGAGTCCCTTGGACAGCACAGAGATCAAACCAGTCAATCCTAAAGGAAGTCAACCCTGAATATTCCTTGGAAGGACTGATGCTGAAGCTGAAGTTCCAATACTTTGGCCAGCTGACTCATTAGAAAAGACCCTGATGCTGGGAAAGATTGAGGGCAGGAAGAAAAGGGGGCATGACAGAGGATGAGATGGTTGGATGGCATCACTGACTCAATGGACATGAGTTTGAGCAAACTCCAGGAGATGGTGACGGACAGGGAAGCCTGGTGTGCTGCAGTCCATGGGGTTGCAAAGAGTTGGACATGACTGAGTGACTGAGAGCAATATTCATCTGGGCCTTCAGTGCCCACAGGCGCTTGTGTAGATTAGTCACAAAACAAATATAAGGACTTCCTTTAGTCCAGTGGTTAAGAATCCGGTTTCCAATGCAGGGAATTCAGGTTCAATCCCTGCTTTGGGAAGTAAGGTCCCACATGCCTCGGGGCAGCTAAGCCTGGGTGCTGTAACTTACTGAACCTGCAGGCTCTGGAATCTGTGAGCCACAACTAGAGAAGGAAAAGAAAGACTGATCTCAAGGAGAGATCCTGTATGCTGCAACTAAGACTCAGCGTAGCCAAAATTTTGTATATGTATATAGCCATGCCAATTAGGAGCGGAACGTGTGCATGATTCAAGGGTGGTATATGGCACGGAGGACGCCTTCTTGCAGTGAGGTTGGAGATTTCTCTTATTTTGCTGGAGAGTCTTACTGAAGGGACATTCCAGAACTTGTTAACCTTTCAAATGAGGTGGCCCAGTCTGCTAGATATGCAGTAGGTTTAAATTAGTGTTTCCCACTAATTTAAGAGCAATTCCTAGGTTCTAAGCTTAATACAAAAAAAAAAAAAAAAAGAGTCTCAGGTCAAGTGAGAAGCTGTAGGTACACTGAACAGGTAGGATTGTTTGCAACAGCGGTCCTAACACTTTCCTATGTGTTACGATTTGCTTCCCCGGTTGCTCAGTTGGTAAAGAATCTGCCGGCAACGCAGGAAACCTGGGTTCTATCCCTTGGTTGGGAAGATCCCCTGGAGAAGGGAAAGGCTCCCCGCTCCAGTATTCTGGCCTGGAGAATTCCAGGGACTTGTATAGTCCGTGGGGTCGCAAAGAGTCGGACGTGACTGAGCGACTTTCACTTCAATGTATTTGATCAGCAAAACCCTTTTATAAAGGATGGGTCCATGCATACTTGCTAAGTCACTTTAGTCATACTCAGCTCTTTGCGATGCTATGGACTGTAGCCTGCTAGGCTCCTCTGTCCATGGGATTCTCCAGGCAAGAATACTGGAGAGGGTTACCATGCTGTCCTAAAGGTTTTTGAAGGATAACCTTGTAGAATCAGTGTTCCAGGGAGTAACCTTTAGGAAGCATGCATTCCCATTTTCTAAGACGGCTCACATCTGTGGGGAGAAGCTAGTTATTCTCTGTGTTGTATAGTAAGGAGTCTCTTTGTTATAATTTACTAAACCCTGTATGTCTGGCATCAACATTAATTATGTGGTGGCTTGAAGCCAACAAGAAGGTTCATGTAGCCATCACCAAAGAGTTAAGTAAGTTGTCCAGCTGTTGGTGGTCTGGTCAAATCATCTCTGAGTTGTTGGCATATCTCCCAGAACAGGTACTCATTAAAAAAAAAAGAACAAACTGGATTTTGCTACTGAGATTACACTGTGTTTTCACAAATGAGGGACAGTTCCATCATAACTCCTTGCATGTACCCAGAAATGTCACACAAGAGCAGATGTGTACCTAAGCTGGTGCTGGAAAGTCCTGTCCTCCGCCCCTCGCCCCACTCCCCACTGAGGTGCATTTTTGCTCAGTTGTGCCCGACTCGGCAACCCCATGGACTGTAGCCCACCAGGCTCTCTGTCCATGGGACTTTCCAGGCAACAGTACTGGAGTGGGTTGCTATTTACTCCTCTGGGGGATCTTCCTGATGCAGGGATCAAACCTGAGTCTCCTGCACTGGCAGGCTGATTCTTTGCCACTGGGCCCCCTGGGAAGCCCACCCCATTGACAGCATGGCCCCACCTGTTTCCCACCACACTGAGGTCCAGATGGTGGTGGCTGTGGCAGATCTTGGCTCCTCCTCTGGCTATTCACGAAGGTGACCGGAGGTTGGGGGTGTGTACCACAAAGGTCAGCCCAGCAGGGATCTTAAACACACCCTCGCTCATAAATGTCTCCTCTTGAAGCTCTTGCCAGCGCTGTGCATTAATGCCAAATGCTAATTCTTGCTGGGGACGTGATGTCTTATAAATGTTATGAAAGAATATCATCTTTCTTTTAGAAGTGAAGGTACTTTTAAGGCCACGTTAGGCAAAGGATTAGTGTCCCAAGTCACATCTATAGGTCATGTGGTTGCCTACCAGTGGCTTCTTTGCTAATAACCCCACCCTGTCCCCCGCCCTGGTGACACAAGAGTTGGAAGAAACTCTCAAATGGAAGAAAGAAGAGAACTGACATTTGAAAGATGGGGAGAGATGAAAAATACACAAACAAGAAGCCTAAACAGAAAACAACCCCACCACCCATGCTAACACTTGTCATCTTTTCTCCATAGTCCTGCAAGTCTGGCCAAGACACGGGACTTATTGGGTTGTGTCTCTGAACTAAAAATAATAGAGCGAATTCAACCTTGGGAGGTCTCAAAGCCTTTTTTTCTCATCTCCTTTGTAAACATATTGTTGACACCATATGTGTTTCCCAGCTTTGCAACCACAAGGCATTTAGCTGGAGGGAAGGGCTTCACTCTCCGCCCTTGGAGGAAAGAACAGAAGTTCAGCAGAGTTAACCGAGGTCTTCCCACCGCTTGTCTGGTTTGTTATGGAGTTGAATATTTCTCCCCTCTCTATTCTTTGAAATGTTTTGAATTAAAATAGCTTACTCGAGGTCACTGAAGGCATATGGTCCTGCTCAAAACTTTAAACAAAACATTAGTTTTTACAACCTTTTGTAATTTGGTATTGTATACAACATGGTTATATGCAGAGTTTCTGTAATCTTTTCAGTGGGTGACAGAAATATGAGAAGCAAATTTATAAGCCATTTAGTGAAGCATTTAATCAATTTCATGCATAGGAAATAACTCCGATGGCTTTGCTTTATCAATCTTTCTCTCCAGGAGAACTCCAGTCCACATGATCTCCAAACGCCGGCTGGGGTGGAGGTGGGGGCGCGGGGGTGGCAGGGAGCAGGGTCAGGGCTGAGGAGGGGTGGGAGTGTTCGCACACCTTGTGTTGCACTTCAAATGTCAGGGATGTCTGAAGTCTGCCTCACAGTGTTGCCAGCATCTCAGCTTTCTGGAGGCTGTTAATGTATTTCCAAAAGTAAGCACAGGTCTAATGTTTAGAGGAAGTTTTCAAGGCCTTTTACTGCAAAGTTATTCATTAAACACCCTTTTCCCAGAGTGACCCTCATGTGCTCAGCATGGCAGACTGTTCAACTTTTCAGCTCAAAGTAGTATTCAGTGGCGATTACTTTCAAACACATGAAAAAGAAAACAACTTATGTGAAAACTTACTTCTGAGACTTGAATGAGTCAAAGCAAGGTGACCAAAACAACTGAAAACCCACTAAGGTGGACTGTTGCAGTGGAGATAGTCAAGCAATTTTCAGAATACTTGAGCTGTCTTTCAGGGTTCATGTTCTGATGCTCTTCTGAATGCTTAAAAGATTAATCCAGCTCTTGGCTGCATAGTGGGTTAATATTTTCTTTTCCATTATGTGCTAGAAGCCCTCTTATAACACTTTACCATAAACACCATCAAGTTTTTAAGTGAAAAAGTCCTAAGGGATCAAAAGAAGATCTTGTGATAATCACTATCTGCTAAACTATATTGAAATTGCATCAGCTCTGCCTTGTCCTCAAAAATTAGAACCGATTGAAAGGTACTGCAGACATAGTTTCTCATTTGGAAAATGATTTGCTTTCACTTATTTCTAAACCCCCCCAAAAATAGTTGAGTGAATAAATTCCAGTCTAGATTATTTGGAGCTGATTTCAAATCAGCTCAATTGCTGGATTTCATCTCAGGAAGAAATAATATTTCACATTCCCTTTTAAATAGGAGATAAATGGGGATGTTCGTGCATCGGCAATTCAGTGGCATGTCCTTGGATATATATTTTGCCAAATTATTTAAGCCATGGCAGCTGTACCATTATTTTGAGAGCTGCTTTGGTAATCCTACATACATTTGGTAGCTCTACCAGAGTTTGCCAATGAGGGTTTGTCGGTCTGTCTAGCATCTGTTGTGATACAACCATGAACTCCTGGATTGTACCTCACTTGACTTTTTTTTAAAAAATGAACGATTTTAGAGGAAAAGATGTCTTTGGTATAAAACGTGTCATATTGTAACTATCATTATGCTCTTGATTTTTTCACTCGTCAGTGTCTTGGAGAGATTACCTTGTTAGTGGACAGATACAGATCATACATTCTGTTTCTAGATCCACATGTTATAACTAGTAAAATAGCCATATTACTCCCCTATATTAGAGGTAGATTCCTTTTGATATTATAAACAGCCCTGCAGTGAATATACCTGTACACACTTCCTTATGTGTCCAAGTATTTCTCATGTACTCCTAAGCATATTACTCATTTGCTATGAGTATTTTTCTAGCATGGCTACTTAGAGTGAAGTTGCTGGATCTGCGTGTTTTATATTTTAAGTTACTGGCAAATTACTTAGCAATTTTAATTTTCAGTTAAAGTCCTACCAGAATCTCTGATACAATTTTTCTCAACTCTATTTAAACTCACATGTACTCAGCCGCTCTAATTTTTTCTTTGCCTTTGCTTCTCCAAGAAGATGGAGACTCTCCGCAGTACCTTTCACTGAGTTTTCTGTCTGCCAGGGCAGGAGGGGCCAGGCAGCTTAATCATCGTTGCCAGATGTTTAGAAATAGGGCTGTTCATGTCCGCCGAGGTGGTGAGCCATTCAGAGACTGGGCAACATCAGTCAAAAAGGCAAACCGAATCACACCTGTTGGTCCTTTCCAAATACGGTCACAAAGACAATGACACATTTCCATTTCAAACACGACATTGGTGCCCAGGTTCAAATGATTGTTTCAGCCAGTTTTATACCTGAGTCTTATAGACTTTTGCTATTTTAGAAGATGGCTTTGTAAAATCTGGTGTTTTCTTAGGACATAGGGCCTAGGAGGAGATTGTCCAGATAACAACTTTCTAAGAATAACTCTCCATGCCGCCTTCACAAATTTCTGTTCCTCTTACACCCATGTCCTTTCCATTCTTGCTGCTGCCTCTTTGTCCAGACCCTTCTCACCAGCTCTTAACCATTTGTAGCTCCATATTTTCTTAGCCTGGAGAAGGCGATGGCACCCCACTCCAGCACACTTGCCTGGAAAATCCCATGGGTGGAGGAGCCTGGTAGGCTGCAGTCCATGGGGTCGTGAAGAGTCGGACACGACTGAGCGACTTCACTTTCACTTTTCACTTTCATGCATTGGAGAAGAAAATGGCAACCCACTCCAGTGTTCTTGCCTGGAGAATCCCAGGGATGGGGAGCCTGGTGGGCTGCCGTCTATGGGGTCGCACAGAGTTGGACACGACTGAAGCGACTCAGCAGCAGATTTACTTAGCCTTGGCAGGCCCTTCTCTCTTCCATCCACTTCACCGAGCTAAATCTTTACAGAGCACAAATCTGGATCTGATTTACTCCTGCTTAAAATAATTTCTTATTATCCAGACTCTTTGTCCTGTCTTTCAAAGTCCTCTGTGACAAGGGCTCTTCTGGCTTTTTTTTTTTTTTTTGCTTGTTTTGCTAAGTAGAAGATCTAGGCAGGAGAAGGAGAAAATAAAATTTAAAAGATTGCTTGTCCCCAACCCCAAGTTGGGCTATTCCATGTGGCTTCTACTGTCTTCCTCATGTTCTACCAAAACCAGTGTCGCCATCACTGGCGACGGGGCAGGGGGTGGGGGGAGACCAGGACCAGTAACAGAACAGAAAAGGGAACGCAGAAGTCAGATGTTGGGCCAGCTCACAGTAACATGGCTGGATTGAGTGTAGTCAAATAAAGGTTAAACAGATTTTAATGTGTTTTCAATTCTACAGTCTAAAACAGTGAGAATGCAATCAAATTACAGCTGTATTACAATGTTAGGCTACAGCAAATCTCTAGTTGGCTCTACCCAAGTGAAGGCATCTGATCAGGAAGTGGCCGACTATCTAACCCGTGAATTGTTTGTAACTCAGAACCTTTCAGTGCAATGAAGCCAACCCCATATATATTAATAACATACTTCATCTTTATTATTTAGAGTAAATTGTACATGAAAAATAATACTTCTGGGTCTCTTAGTAGAACATGTACATTCAGCTGATTTTTAAGATAAAAAGGATCAATCTTATATAGTTTTCTTTATCCTTTTCTGCCTGGTCCCCACTGTGACTAATGATATGCACTTATGAGTAGGCTAATGGAAGTCAGCAAAGTAATCCTGGCCTTGGGCCAGCTTCTTCTTTTCTTTAAGGATAATTGTTCAATATTGGGATTGGATCTCTAAAAATCTCTAAAATTAGCTTTTAGAATGTATTTCTCAAAATGAAAAATTGGCAGCCAACTAGATGTCCAAGAGAAGTAGCTTGATTCCATATACATAGTATATCAAGATTGCAATACAAGGCTACGAAATCTGTAGCCATATTCAAAAATGCAACATACTTTTGAAGAAAGTTAAAAAGCAAAAGCAAGTCCATATGTAAACTTAGTTCTCCGTGTGTATGGACCATGAACTTGTCAGGGTGGTAGACTTGAGAGCAATTTTATTTATTTAAAATTTCTCTTAATGTTACAATAATGAGCTACACTAGCTGTGGTGCTCTTAGTTGAGTGGTGACAATTGGACCAGAGGAGGATAATTCCTTCTTCCCTTATCCCAGGTTGGAGGCTGGAGGGGTTTCCCCAAGCAATTGCAAGCAAGGAGAAACTTCCCCAGGTGCCCTCATGGCGCCTGGTTTAAATGAACACTTGTATGAGAAACCTGAAGCTTCAGCCTAGGGTAGAATTCATCATGGCTTCCTTAGATACTGTAAACACACCTGGCTCTCTGAATCCGATGGATTGATTGTCATATAAGTGTGCAAAAAAGCCAGCAGATGGGATTGCCCAAGGGCTTTACTTGTCAAGGAACTGTGGGAAATGGGAGGGTTACTGGGAGTTTAGAGATGTGTGTGCATGCATGCTGTTGCTTCAGTTGTGTCTGACTCTTTGAGACCCTGTGGATTTTAACCCACCAGGCTCCTCTGTCTATGGGATTCTCTGGGCAAGAATACGGGGTGGGTTGCCATGCCCTCCTCCAGGGGATCTTCCTGAACCAGAATCGAACTTGCATCTCCTGCGACTTCTGCGTTGCAGGTGGATTCTTTACCGCAGAGCTGCCAGGGAAGTCTTTAGAGATGTGCAAATGATAATTTACTTTTCAGATATTTCAGAGGTGTATTCGGGAAATGCTTGAAACTCTCGATAGTCCATGAATTTGAATTTCAACCAAAGTTGCAAGAATATTTGAGTTGGTATTTTATCACCCTTGACCAGAGGGTGATGGACATGGAGAACACTGGACTGGGAAGGAAGTTGGAGATAGAAGTTGGGCCGGCTTGGAGTCCTTATGGGTTCACTAAGAACACAGTGTCATGTTGCCTGGTTTTCTCTGATAAGGTGAAGGTTTAACAGGAGACGGATATTGTAGACCTGCACTCTTTAGACTTGAAGTGTGGAGAGAACTAACTTGGGGAATCTCCAAAGTTTCTGAATCATTAAGCATAAGGCTATTTTTTGCCCAAGATTCCTCGTTAAATTTCTTATGCAGTCTCATCAAAACAAAACCAAACAGCAGCTTTAGACATTGCATCACTAGTCATAAGATTCTTAGAGTTTTGCTTACAACCCAGATATATTTGCAATTAACTGGATCTAGATGAAGTTAATTACGTCCACCCCTGTACGACAGAATCAGACATGACTGAGAGACTGAACTGAACCGGACAAGCTCCATACCTTGCACGGACTTCTATTGTTGCATTTCTCAGTTTCTATCCTTGTGTGCCTTAGCTTCTCTTATTCATGCCCTCCTCACCCACACACCCACACACCCACACTAGACTTTGTATGCCCAGTTTCTCCTTAATTAAACACTGACTTGTCCTGTGTTTCTGAGCTTCAGCTCTCATTCGTCCATGGACATGGTATTACCTTCTCCATCTCCTTTGGTGAGGATGAAATAAGAAGCCCGGAGGAATGTCCAGAGTCTGATGTGAACTGGCATGCTTAGTTTCTGGGCTGTTTTCTGTTAAACCTGATGTGACTTCGCATCAGTCATCTGAAGTCTCTGACTCTCTGTCTCTTTCACTGATAGCAAAAAGGTTTTTAAAAATTATGAAATGCAGGGGATAGCATGGAGGGGATAAATTAAGAATTTGGAGTTATCAAATATACATTCAGTTCAGTTCAGTTGCTCAGTCGTGTCCGACTCTTTGCGACCCCATGAATGGCAGCACGCCAGGCCTCCCTGTCCATCACCATCTCCCAGAGTTCACTCAGACTCACGTCCATCGAGTCTGTGATGCCATCCAGCCATCTCATCCTCAGTCGTCCCCTTCTCCTCCTGCCCCCAATCCCTCCCAGCATCAGAGTCTTTTCCAATGAGTCAACTCTTCACATGAGGTGGCCGAAGTACTGGAGCTTCAGCTTTAGCATCATTCCTTCCAAAGAAATCCCAGGGTTGATCTCCTTCAGAATGGACTGGTTGGATCTCCTTGTAGTCCAAGGGGCTCTCAAGAGTCTTCTCCAACACCACAGTTCAAAAGCATCAATTCTTCGGCACTCAGCCTTCTTCACAGTCCAACTCTCACATCCATACATGACCACAGGAAAAACAATAGCCTTGACTAGACGGACCTTAGTCGTCAAAGTAATGTCTCTGCTTTTGAATATACTATCTAGGTTGCTTATAACTTTTCTTCTACGGAGTAAGTGTCTTTTAATTTCATGGCTGCAGTCACCATCTGCAATGATTTTGGAGCCCCCCAAAATAAAGTCTGACACTGTTTCTACTGTTTCTCCATCTATTTCCCATGAAGTGATGGGACCGGATGCCACGATCTTAGTTTTCTGAATGTTGAGCTTTAAGCCAACTTTTTCACTCTCCTCTTTCACTTTCATCAAGAGGCTTTTTAGCTCCTCTTCACTTTCTGCCATAAGGGTGGTGTCATCTGCATATCTGAGGTTATTGATATTTCTCCCACCAGTCTTGATTCTAGCTTGTGTTTCTTCCAGTCCAGCGTTTCTCATGATGTACTCTGCATATAAGTTAAATAAGCAGGGTGACAATATATAGCCTTGACGTACTCTTTTTCCTATTTGGAACCACTCTGTTTTTCCATGTCCAGTTCTAACTGTTGCTTCCTGACCTGCATACAGATTTCTCAAGAGGCAGGTCAGGTGGTCTGGTATTCCCATCTCTTTCAGAATTTTCCACAGTTTATTGTGATCCACACAGTCAAAGGCTTTGGCATAGTCAATAAAGCAGAAATAGATGTTTTCCTGGAACTCTTGCTTTTTCCATGATCCAGCGGATATTGGCAATTTGATCTCTGGTTCCTCTGCCTTTTCTAAAACCAGCTTGAACATCTGGAAGTTCATGGTTCACGTATTGCTGAAGCCTGGCTTGGAGAATTTTGAGCATTACTTTACTAGCGTGTGAGATCAGTACAATTGTGTGGTAGTTTGAGCATTCTTTGGCATTGCCTTTCTTTGGGACTGGAATGAAAACTGACCTTTTCCAGTCCTGTGGCCATTGCTGAGTTTTCCAAATGTGCTGGCATATTGAGTGCAGCACTTTCACGGCATCATCTTTCAGGATTTGAAACAGCTCAACTGGAATTCCATCACCTCCACTACATTACTATATATAAAATAGGCAAACAACAAGGACCTGCTATATAGCACAGGGAACTCTATTTAATCTCTTGTAACCTGTAAGGGAAAAGAATCTGAATATATTGAACCAGTGTCTTCCACATTGCAGGCAGATTTGTTACTGTCTGAGCAACCAGGACAGCCCTATATATATATGTATAGTATTTATATATGTATATATATATAAGTGGAACAATTTGCTGTATGCTTAGAACTAGTACAACCTTGTAAGTTAACTATACTTCCATAAAAACAAAACCAAAAATATGTTCCCAGGTGACACAGTCATAAAGAATCCACCTGCCAAAGCAGGAGATGCAGGAGACATGAGTTTGATTCCTGGGTTTGATCCTGAGAAGATCCCCTGGAGGAGAGTATGGCAACCCACTCCAGTATTCTTGCCTGGAGAATTCCATGGACAGAGGAGCCTGGATAGAGTTGGCCATTACTTAAAACACATGCACACAGCAGCACACAAACTTGAGAGTTTCATTATTAGTGATAAGAAAATATATTACTGTTTAGTTTTGCAAAATTAACACCCCAAATTAATTCAACAGCACTTATTGCCATGCCAGTAATTTTTACATGAATTCTCCCCACTGGTCATGTTTCTTATGAATATCGGTGAGAGTGGTCCAATACACAAGCATTGCTCACTGGTAGATGATTTGCACCTGACACATATGCTAAATTTCCATGCTGTGCATAATTCTAGCTGGGGACCACATTTTTCCAGTCTTAGTTACTGCTGAAGTATGTGGGAATTGATTTTTTCCATGTTGTGCAAACCTGTTGTGAAAGCCCAGTGCCGTCAGCACTGTCTGTTTGTCCCTCTGGAGAATTATAGTTTTTAACCCTCTTTGGCTTTAGCCAGAGAAAGAAGCCAATGAAAGAAGTATGCTGAATTTGCTTGCTGCCTCTGGAGCTGTCTTATCCCACTGGGATGTGGAATCAGTCTCTGCAATGACCATCTCTTTTTACCATTCTTTGCATAAACATTCTTTCCTAAAGTGAATTTCGGAGAGAAGAGATATAGACAGCTTCTTTTTTTTTTTTTTTTTTAGGGTTAATCTGCCTAACTGAAGACTTTTACTGAAAAAAGTCGAGCTAACAACATAGAAGTATTCATGTCTCAAAGATCTAGAGAAAGATGAGTTGGAAATAGTAAGCATATTAGTGAGCTGGTGGGTTCTGAATATCGGTTGACTATGTGGGTTATTATTCTGACTTTACTGCCTTTTTGCTGAATGACCTTAGGTAAGTGATCTCACCTGTGTGAGGATTAAAGGAGGCAGTCAGTTCAGAATCTATGCTGGTTGTTGTTCAGTTGTTCAGTCATGTCCAACTCTTAGTGACCCAGTGGACTAAAGCAAGCCAGGCTACCCTGTCCTTTACCAACTCCTGCAGTTTGCTCAAACTCATGTCCGTTGAGTCAGTGATGCCATCCAACCATCTTATCTTCTGTCTCCCCCTTCTCCTCCTGCCCTCAATCTTTCCCAGCATCAGGATCTTTTCCAATAAGTCAGCTCTTTGCATCAGGTGCCCAAAATATTGGAGTTTTAGCTTCAGCATCAGTCCTTCCAATGACTATTCAGGGTTGATTTCCTTTAGGATGGACTGGTTGGATCTCCTTGCTGGTAGGAGCAGAGATCTTTGCTTTATACTCCAATGCCTAAGAAGTTCCCTGCACATAGTAGGTGCTCAGTTTATATTTCTTGAATGAATAGCTTCCTCCCAGAGTGACAGGAAATACCTAGGCTTTTCTTGAAGTTCCTTCAAAATATTTCTCCACATTTTCTGAAGGCTGCTTCATTGGAATGTTCTTACTGTTCTCCAGCAGTTAACTAACCCCAGCATTTTGTTTACTAAGCCAGACAAAAGCCAGTTAAGAGTCTAAACTCTCAAAGGACTTTCCCATCATCTGAAGTGTTTATTACTTGAACTAAAGTGGATGCACAATTTGAAGCTTCAACCAAGTTTAGTCTTTTTTTTTTTTAATTTTTATCGTTTTCAAAACAAGATATTTTATCAATATAGCTTACACATCAAATAGAAGAAGGCTATTCCCAATATTATCTTTATTTTCTAGACATAAATAACAAACAACTCCAGTAATCAATTTACTGCAATTGTAATAGATTTTGACAGAGTTTATGTATTGTGTACAATGCTAACATAATGCTGACTTCCAAGGATAGAGGCCAGAATTTCTAGTTTGGTTATGTTAAATGGAAAAAAAAAAAATCCACTACTGAATGTAGTTTTACTACGTTCGAGATGAATTTTTATAAATAAAATTGTTTATAGCAGTTTCTAATCAGAAAATTGAAATTATCTGTGGCAATGTAACCACTAACAGCGTGTATACTATGAAAATATTTCAATAATTAATGCATGCTCCATCTAGAGTAATTGACAGGGGGTCATAAATGTAATGGGCCATCTGTGTTTGATTTGTACACGAGAATGCTTAAAGGGATAGGCAGGTAGTTCAAGATTCCCTGGCCAAAAGATTTGTTTCAATTCCTCCAAGTAGCAGGGCCATTTACCATGTTTTTTCCTCTTTTTTTCTCCTTCAAGTCTTTTCCAGATTTCTACTTCAGCCCTGCATTTCTCACTACTTCTCATTCTGATTCAAGTCTCTTTCCAAGTTTTGATGTGTATGTGAATCAACAGCAATCTTCAACAATCAGACTGAGCTCTCTGAACCATTTCAGCAGCAACTTAAAAGTCACACACGTGATGAAAAAAATAATAAGAGGCTCACTCCAATGCTGTGATTATCATTCACTCTGCTCAGTCCGATCACTTCAAAAATTATTTTGCAAATTTTTCTCTGTCAGTAAGCAAACAACCTTGCTTATATCTGTTAACAATAGGACCGCTAGGAATTGTAGTAAGATTTTTATAATTCTTTCCTTTTTGAGTGGACCATAATTGTCCTATTTCTGGAAGTGAAGTGGTCTTGGTGGACATTAGAAGAGGCTCTAGAATTTTCCGTGCAGGGAAACCAAAGAGCATTGAATCATTGCCTGGAACACTGTGCTGTGATTCAGATCCAATTCATCCAAAAACACGTATTCAACTGGAATTTACTAACTATTTACCTTCTGCTAGATAATGTGCTAAACAGTGATCATGTTGAAAGCCATGTGCCTGGTTGGTTGAACTAAAGCAACAAGATCCCTGCCCCCAGGAATCTCACATTCTAGTAAATGCAGCTTCATCCTTTGATATCACATAGGCACCATAAGCTCTATGCCTAGAAGACTAAATATGCCATCTCTCCTGATCACCTTACTCCTTTCCTTCTGTGTTGCCTATTTGGGAAAAATATGCAACCATCTACCAAATTTCCCAAGTACAATTCTCCTAGATTCTTCCCTTCCTTTTTCCCCTTCACAAAAGCAATTCACCATTTCTGTCAATGCCAGCTCCTGACCACTGCATGACTCTGCTTCCATATTCAAAAGAATATGGAATTTTGCCTGTAATATTGCAACAGATTTTCATATTATTTTCCAGCCTAGTCTTCATACTATGTATCACCAGAAGGATATTTTGAACATTAAGATGCTAATACCATGATGTCATTTCCCTGTAAAAACATCCTTGTAATAATAACTCTACAACTGCCTTAAAGACAAAACCCAAACTTAACACGGTGGAAAGAAAGACTTTCGCTAATGTGCGCTGGACCTGACTCTATAGGACCACCTCTTGCCACCCATCCTGATCTTGAGTTACACAGAAGTGTATTCTCTGAGCACAACTGGATACCTCAGTGCCTTTGAACATGCAATTTCCTCTGCCTGGAATGCTTGGAATTTTTTCTTCTATTCCCTTGGGCAACCTCTCTCCACCTATCAAACTCATCTCAGACAGATGATGCCTTTTGTTGACAGCTTCTCTTCCTTGATGTTTGCCTGGGTTATCAGTGGCCTTTCTGGGGGAATATTCCAGGTCTCCTCAATGGCAGTATGGCTCAGATCTGCGTCCTTGCTTCAGGTGGCCACCAGTGCCTTATGTGGGAGATGTGTTGAGGAGGAAGTATTGAGGGACATTCACAGCGTGTCCAGCACAAGCTAAGTTTAGTCCAAGACAGGACAGAGTTTAAAGGCAGGTCTCACAAATCATCATCTTTTTAAAATCAGGTTGGCAGCAGAGAAGTTACTCTTTTTTTTTTTCCCTCCCATGCTGTTGTTTATTCAGAATGTATTCTTTTTTGGACATGATTTCTTTCTCTTGGACATGAGTCAATATTTCAGAAAGTAGACCCTAGTCTTCTCTTTTTCCAAGCTAATTTTTCTTAAATGTTTTTTGGTTTTAAATATTTCTTAATATTCAGTTACATCATATATTAACAAATATATTTTAATTGCCTTCACCTGGGCCTTTCATGGTTTCCAAAAGCCTCTAAGATGTAAGAAACTATTTAAATTACTTTTATCTTAATTATTGTTTTCTTTCGTTTTCAATTCATTGTTTTAGTTTTTATAAGTTTGCACTATGTGATATGAAAAAGTACCCAAATAGCTCAATGCTGTCTAATTAAAAACCTATGCTTTCTCCATGTCTAGTATAAACCACTTTTATGTATGGTTAATTCTTATCATTATGTTTTGAAAAAATTAAAAAATAAAACATAGTCTAAGAATATTTATTGGTATTACATTGGATTCACAGATTATTATAGAATGATTTTTTAGCATTTAGATGAGAGGATTCTTTTTAAATGTCTGGGTTTTGTTTTTGTTTAATTATGTCCTTTTTTTTTAAATTGGGTTTTATTGAGTATCTTAATTTTTGAAAAAAAGTTAATCAGTTCCATTGTGGCATTTTACATAGTGCTAACTGACCATATTAAGAAAAAAATACAGGACAACTATCCAATTATTCATGTATTTGCCATCGTAAAGGTAATATCTGAATTTTTAGGATATATTTTTATTTTTTTCAGATACATTTTTGTTTTTGAACAGGCACAGCCCCTGTCTTTCTGTCCTATGGAAATGAAGGAAACACCAGCTACCCTTCTGATTTTAATCAGAAAATATAAATATAAAATATGAATTCAATAAATATCTAAGCTTGGCTTTTACTATTTCCAGAACATGTGTTCACTATCTTTTACTAAATAAAGCATGCTTTGGAGTGATAAGAAAAAAAGAGAACTTTAAAAATTGTTAATGAACATGGTTAACATTTGTATTGAAGTAAAAGCGTAGTTTAAGATAAAACGCAGTTACCCCAGGAAGAAAATGCGGTCCGTGGTCAAGGAACCTGCGTCTGTGGTTGTTTGAAATGTTGCTGAGTGTGACCTGCTCTGTAGATGTGGCTGGAAGGAGACAGAGGATGGTGACACGGGTCATCCTTTGTTTCTCTTTATGCTCCAGGCTTAGGAGGTTGATATTTGCCTTCAACATATTGAACTAGTGGTTCTTGATTCATCCTAATGATCAGAAGAATTTTAATGTATTTTTCTGTATACCTAAACACTAAAAAAACAATATTAGCTAGAGTCCCTGCCACCCAGATGTTCAGAGTTCAAAGCAAGCAACAACATGGCAGGCCAGAGGCAGCTGAGCCATCTATCAGACACATGCATGGCCTGATGAGACAGCACATTAAAAGGCTTAGCTGAGGGCAGTTTCAGCTGGTGGAGATGAGCGTCCAACTGTGTTTTCCACCAACATGTAGTTTCTTCCACTGTTTTCCGATACTATAGGGCAATGTATACTCATTACAGAGAAAAATTAGAATATGCAAAGTAAAACTAAGACACCCTCAAAATGAATTTTCCCTTTCACCACAAATCAGCTATTGTGATTATACTACTACATATTCTTGTAAATTAATAAAATTGCATCTTATACTACATACGCTTTGTAACCAGCCTTTTCCATTTCATAGATCATCAGATATATCCTCATTACTAGACTGACTGACTCAGTCTCATTTTTATGACCTCAAGTTATTCCATTTCTGGATTTACTGATGTGTATTTCAATGATTCACATTTACGATAGGTTCTGGTTGTTTCTAACTTCTTTATCTGAAGATGTTGCTTTAAAATATGTAGAGTAAGATGTCTTGATTGGTACAATCATCTCAAATGTTCGTGTGCTAGAACAAGAAACTGCTGTTTATTAAGAAAGCATGTGGCAATCTGCGTGGGAGGGGAGTTTGAGGGAGAATGGATCCATGTACATGTTTGGCTGAGTCCTTTTGCTATTCAGCTGAAACTGTCACAACATTGTTAATCAGCTATACCCAGATACAAAATAAAAAGTTAAAAAAAAAGCATGTTACATGCTGCAAATCAGTTCATTTATCACCTTAAAAAATTGAAACATACAGAAAACTGAGAATAAGATATAACTACTTCAAGTTGACATGATTCTTTATTGAAAAATTTGGAATGCTATATTTTAAAAACAAACCAGTCCAACATTTGAGAGTGATGGTAAAAAAGTTTGGAAGGCGAGGTGGATGTTTTAAGGATATTAGCTCAAGAGTAGACTTTAGAGGGCATCCCTGGTGGCTCAGCAGTAAAGAATCTGCCTGCAAGGCAAGAGAATGCGTTCAATCCCTGGGTCAGGAAGCTTCCCTGAAGAAAGATCGGCAAACCCACTCCAGTATTCTTGCCTGGGAAAATCCACGGACAGAGGAGCCTGGTGGGTTACAGTCCATGGGGTCGAAAGAGTCAGACATGACTGAGCAACTAAGCAACAACAACAAGACAAGACTTTGGAGGCGAATAGACAGCTGAAAAGTGAAAGTCGCTCAGTCGTGTCTGACTCTTGGCGGCCCCGTGGACTATACAGTCCATGGAAATCTCCAGCCCAGAATACTGGAGTGGGTAGCTGTTTCCTTCTCCAGGGGATCTTCCCAACCCAGGGATTGAACCCAGGTCTCCTGCATTGTAGGTGGATTCTTTACCAGCTGAGCCACAAGGGAAGCCCAATAAACAGCTGATTGAATCTTAGCTTTCCAGCTGGGTCTGGTCATGATCACAGGGGCCCCAGACTACCTGTAGGGAGAATACCTAGCATCATACTTGGCACCCTGTAGGGCTAGGAGAGTTGGGACCCATGTAAATGAGATGGAAGAACTAGGGTCACAGAACGTGAGGAAGGGGGATGTAAAGATGGAGGGGGAGATGGCAAGAATGTGAAGGAAATGCTCAAATGACTCTTTGTGCCTGAGAAATGGGGCAAGAACTTGGTGATGGAATGAGGAGAGAGAAAATGCCACCAAGTGCCGCATTGCAACAGAACAACGGTTAGGTGGTGAGGAGGGCAGCAGCTAAAACATGGCATTCATGGTGATAATAACAGCAGCTTATACTTACACAGCACTCAGTAGGTGCCAGACGACAAGACCTGTAAGACTAAGTATTTATACTCTAAGTATATTCACCTTTTAATTCTCACCATCCCCTATCTGACCCACCTCCTACACCTGCTGTAAGGATTAAATAGGTTAATATTTGCAAAGCACTTAAAATAGTGTTCCATAAATGTTTCTAAGTAAAGTCCTCCTTTTACTGAGGCACAGAGACGTCAAGACTCTTGCCTGAGGCCACACGGTTAGCCAACGGCAGGACTGGGGCCGGGATCTGGCCATCTGCACCAGAGCCCATTCTTCCTTGGAGACATCCCTGGACACACAGGACAGCGATGGGGAACAGCTGCTTCTGGCCTGACTTTATTTCACCCAGAAGAGAATGGCCAAAGCTTGCTTCCTTTCTCCACATGAATGGTCCTTAAAGCTCAAGCTTTCTGGACACTCACTGGACTGCTGGTGGCTACATTACGGCTGCCTATCTTGCCCACTTCCATCCACTCCATCCTCTTTGGGGTGAACTTGGTGGGGAGGGCACTCTCTTGAGAAGTTTGGCATAATATTATTTAGCAAACTGGAAATGAAATAGAGAACCAACTTGTCAAAATGTCACCATTACAAGGAAAGGATTTAAAATTTCTCTTACATCCTCGATGTTTTCAAGACCATTGAATTAAGACTGGGCTAGCGGCTTCCCTTTCTTGTCCTTTTCCCATCTCCACTTTCCCTTGGGGGGCTTCCACCTCTCAGTTAGTTCCCACCCCATCATCCTGGGCCTACTATAACTATAGGGATAATAACAGCAATGCTGCGAGCTCATGGTTGTGGAGTTCTTATTACATGTCAGGCGCACTCATGCATTATCTCACTTAATCCTCATAGCGGCTTTGTGAGGGAAGAACTTTTTTTTCACCTGCTTTATATATGAAGAAACTGAAGTTTGGGAAAAGATAAATCACTTAACTGCTAAGTGGAAAAGGTGGCACTGGAGCCCAGCTCTATCTTGCCCAGATCTGATTGTCGCACCCTCTCCTCTAACAGAATCCCCTTTCATTTAGTTCAATCACTCAGTCCCCATGGACTGCAGTATGCCAGGCCTCCCTGTCCATCACCAATTCCCAGAGCCTACTCAAAGTCATGCCCATTGAGTCAATGATGCCATCCAACCGTCTCATCCTCTGTCGTCCCCTTTTCCTCCTGCCTTCAATCTCTCCCAGCATCAGGGTCTTTTCCAGTGAGTCAGTTCTTCGCATCAGGTGGCCAAAGTATTGGAGCTTCAACTTCAGCATCGGTCCTTCCAATGAATATTCAGGACTGATTTCCTTTAGGATGGACTGCTTGGATCTCCTTGCAGTCCAAGGGACTCTCAACAGTCTTCTCCAGCACCACAGTTCGAAAGCATCAGTTCTTCTGCACTCAGCTTTCTTTATGATCCAACTCTCACATCCATACATGGTTACTGGAAAAACCATAACTTTGACTAAATGGACCTTTGTCAGCAAAGTAATGTCTCTGCTTTTTAATACGCTGTCTAGGTTGGTCATAGCTTTTCTTCCAAGGAGTAAGCATCTGGTTGATTTCATGGCTGCAGTCACCATCTGCAGTGATTTTGGAGCCCAAAAAGATAAAGTCTCTCACTGTTTCCATTGTTTCCCCATCCATTTGCCATGAAGTGATAGGACCAAATGCCATCATCTTCGCTTTTTGAATATTGAGTTTTAAGCCAATTTTTTCACTCTCCTCTTTGACCTTCATCAAGAGGGTTTTCATTTCCTCTTCACTTTCTGCCATAAGACTGGCATCATCTGCATATCTAGGGTTATTGATATTTGTTTCATATCTGGTTCTTTCTCCTGGTAATCTTGATTCCAGCTTGTGGTGTATCC
Source organism: Ovis canadensis (assembly GCF_042477335.2). Lineage (NCBI taxonomy): Eukaryota > Metazoa > Chordata > Mammalia > Artiodactyla > Bovidae > Ovis > Ovis canadensis. The sequence goes on from NC_091262.1 coordinate 23,165,942, forward strand.
AGCCTGGCATTTTGCATGATGTACTCTGCATAGAAGTTAAATACGCAGGGTGACAATATACTGCCTTGATGTACTCCTTTCCCAATTTGGTAGCAGTCTGAACTGTTGCTTAACTTGCATACAGATTTCTTAGGAGGCAGGTAAGATGGTCTGGTGTTCCCATCTCTTGAAGAATTTCCCACAGTTTGTTGTGATCCACACAATCAACGTCCTTGGCATAGTCAATAAGTCAGAATTTTCTGGAATTCTCTTGTTTATTCTATGATCCAACGGATGTTGGCAATTTGTTCTCTGGTTCCTCTGCCTTTTTCAAAATCCAGCTTGAATGTGGTTCACATACTGTAGAAGCCTGGCTTGGAGAGTTTTTAGCATTACTTTACTGACATGTAAGATGAATGCAATTGTGCAGTAGTTTGAAAATTCTTTGGCATTGCCTTACTTTGGGATTAGAATGAAAACTGAGCTTTTCCAATCCCGTGGCCACTGCTGGTTTTTCCAAATTTGCTGATATATTGAGTGCAGCACTTTCACAGCATCATCTTTTAGGATTTGAAGTAGCTCAACTGGAATTCCATCACCTCCACTAGCTTTGTTCATAGTGAAGCTTCTTAAGGCCCACTTGACTTTGCATTCCAGGATGTCTGGCTCTAAGGTGAGTGATCACACGGTTGTGGTTATCAGGGTCATGAAGATCTTTTTTATATAGTTCTTCTGTGCATTCTTGCCACCTCTTCTTAATATCTTCTGCTTCTGTTAGGTCCATAGCATTTCTGTCCTTTATTGAGCCCATCTTTGCATGAAATGTTCCCTTGTGATCTTAATTTTCTTTAAGAAATTTCTAGTCTTTCCCATTCTATTATTTTCCTCTATTTCTTTGCACTTATCACTGAGGAATGCTTTCTTATCTCTCCTTGCTATTCTTTGGAACTCTGCATTCAAATGGGTATATTTTCCTTTTCTCCTTTGCCTTTAGTTCTCTTCTTTTCTCAGCTATTTGTAAGGACTCCTCAGACAACCATTTTGCCTTTTTGCATTTCTTTTTCTTGGAGACGGTCTTGATCACTGCTTCCTGTTCAATGTCACTAACCTCTGTCCATAATTCTTCAGACCCTGTGTCTATCAGACCTAATCCCTTGAATCTATTTGTCACTGCCACAGTATAATCATAAGGGATATGATTTTGGTCATACCTGAATGGTCTAGTGGTTTTCCCTGCTTTCTTCAATTTAAGTCTGAATTTTGCAATAAGGAGTTCACGATCTGAGCCAGTCAGCTTCTGGTCTTGTTTTTGCTGACGGTATAGAGCTTCTCCATCTTTGGCTGCAAAGAATATAATCAATCTGATTTCAATACTGACCATTTGGTGTTGTTCATGGGTAGAGTCGTCCCTTGTGTTATTGGAAGAGGGTGTTTGTTATGACCAGTGCGTTCTCTTGGCCACACTCTTAGGCTTTGCCCTGCTTCATTTGGTACTCCAAGGCCAAACTTGCCTGCTACTCCAGGTATCTCTTGGCTTCCTGCTTTTGGATTCCAGTCCCCTGTGATGTAAAGGACTTCTTTTTTGGGTGTTAGTTCTAGAAGGTCTTGTGGTTCTTCATAGAACCGTTCAACTTCAGCCTCTTCAGCATTAGTGGTTGCCGCATAGACTTGGATTACTGTGATATTGAGTGGTTTGCCTTGGAATCCCCCTTAGCATTCAGTTTTCCACCATCACCTAAGTTTTGAAGATTCGTGGGTTGATGTGCATAGGTTTCCCAGAGTTAGATACTCTGGCAAGTTTTATACCTTCCATATGAAAAAATAAATCCTACACATATTTAAAGAAGTTCTATCAATGGGCAAAAAGCTGTGCTCTGTACTTTGGGAATAGAAACAATCAAGAGGAAGAGATTCTAATTTTGTGAGATAATGTATACAGAAATGATCATAAAACAAATATGGCAACTCTGTAGCTGTGACATTTATTCAGCTACAAGAATAGCAGCTGAATAACCACAACTATAAAATGTAGTAGCTGAATAGTAAAATATATACTATGTGAGACAGTCAAGAAAGCTTTGTACTCAGACAAAAAACTATATCCTGAGATTGTCTTTATTGTTTAAAAAATAAAAACTGAAAGTAAATTTAAACTAAATTTACTTGAACTAAATTTACTTAAACTACTTGAACTAAAAAGTAACAAAACTAAAGAAGGAGGTAGTTAGTAAAGATTAAAAACTAAAATTTATGGAGTCAAAACAAACAAAAATAGATAGGTAAAATCAAAATTAGGTGCTTTGAAAGATTAATGAACTAAATATATCCTAGGAAAGCCTGGTTAGAGAGAAAGTTATATAAATACAGCACAGTAAAGGAGACATAATCATAGATATGGAGAAGAGAAAACTCTCTGGTGGGTATTATGTGCAGATCTATAGAAATAAATATGGAAAACTGAAGGCAATGGATAATTTCCTAGTAAAAATACCAAAAGTGATCATTTAAAGAACCATGAATAGATCAATTATTATTGACACTGGAGAGTAAAAGATTTATTATTAAAAAAAGCACCAGACCTAAATGGTTTTATAGATGAATTCCTTATTAAAAATCAGTTTCAATGTGATAGAAAAATCTATTCAACCATAAAAAGGAAAGGTAGTAAAATTATTTTGTGAAGATTGCTTCTAAAGACAGCACAGAATTTGAAGACCAATTTCTACCAAGAATTATAAGCAAAATGTTAGCAAATCAAATCCATCAGTCATGGTTACTAGAAGTGTATGTCATGGTTACTAGAGTCTATTACCAGAATGCAAGAATGAATGTTCAGTTTTATGTAAATTGCGGGAAGGCTCCAATCATTTACAACGGATGCAATGGTGGCCAGTGAAGTCTTAATGTGCAACTCTTAAACTCTAGTTCTTGAACAGTTTGGAAATTGTAGGAGTGAGGTAAGGATACAAGGTGGACATGGGGGGAAAAAGGAAGAGGTCATTTAGCTTTAAGCATTGCACGAGTTGTTTGTGCTTATTTAATTTGGAGGATGTGCAAATTGAAGAGAGGTGTGATAAATAAGGAAAGAACCTGTAAAGAATATCAACCATGTTCTAAGCACTTGCTAGGTGCTCTGCATAAAATGTCATTAGTGGTTTAATCAGGTCTGTGTTAACATGCAGGATATACCTGTGCACAGGCACTTCAATAAGGAACTTAATAAGGAACTTAATAAGTTCCTCGGTAAGGAACTTCTCAGAGAACAAAGTTAACTTATTTTATATATAACTTATTATATATGTAATATCATACATACATACAAGTGAAGTGAAGTGAAGTGAAAGTCACTTAATCGTGTCTGACTCTTTGCGACCTCATGAACTATACAGTTCTCGGAATTCTCCAGGCCAGAATACTGAGTGGGTAACCTTTCCCTTCTCCAGGGGATCTTCCAAACCCAGGGACTGAACCCAGGTCTCCTGCATTGCAGGCGGATTCTTTACCACTGAGTCTCAAGGGAAGCCAGTATGAATATAAATATATATATTATATTTTATATGTAACTTATTTTATATATAGCTTATATTATAAAAATAATTATTAAGGAACAAAATCCAACATATTGTTTTAAAAATGTTGGTTAGGAGAGGAGCTTTTACATACACCATTATTATGGAAATTGACTACAAATAAGCACTTCAAATACTTTATATATAATATATATAAAGTATAATTACATATATATAATGTATATAAAATATTTGAAATGTTTATATAATATATAATATTTATGTATTATGTATACATATACATACACAATATATTTTATATATAATATATATTATGGAAATTGACTACAAATAAACATGTCAAATACTTCATTGACAGATGTCATTCATGAGACAAGAGAGACAGTAATTTTAGCTGACACATGAGTTCATAGACCCTGACACTCCTTTACAGGCCCATTAGGATGGTTTTGCTGGTTGCAGCTTCAGAGAACTAATACTCACCCTGTAAAGACATCCCTGCTCACTGTGACCTTCTCAAGCAATCTTGACTGGGTAAGTGCCTCCTGGTTGTAGCATCTCTGAAAGAGGACCTTCTAAGCTCACAATGCCTGGGCAGAAGTTTCTTTGCTCTCCAGCACAGCTCTGTCTGGAGCCCCTTGGGGTCCTGGGGGAGGAGAGTGGGTCTCAAGCGGAAGGAGGAGATCTCTGGACATAGTTTTGCCAGGAAGCAGTCTCCCATTATGGCCCCTTGAGGATGCTTTCTCCTTTATGTGTCTCTGGCATAGCCTGGGAGCTGCTTTGTAGGTTTCTGTTTTCTGTTTATCTTCAGATAGGGGATTCTGTGCTACAATTATCCTCTCTTGCAGACCTGGTGCCTTCCTATGGGGAGGGGAGAACTCTTTTCTCTAAAGAGCAACAGAGCAGAGCTCTGGTCCAAAGATATTGCTAAGAGAATTTAAACAAAGTAAACTGCGGACACCTCAGATGCTAGACTTGGTAACTTAACAAGGTGGAGTAACAACTATTAGGTCAGCGACTGTAAGCCTATCCTATAAACAATGATTATAAGATTTAAACAGGGCTTTGCCTCCCAACAACTATGTCAGCAGCCAGTGGGTGATAGCTACGGAGCTACCCTGTCTTTCTGCTTCATCACTTAAAGTGACAGTATCCAGCCTCCCACTCTGCATCTATCATAAAGACACATTGATTTCCTTTCTGGAGAAACGCATATTTCTTTTCTCCTGCTAAAAAGATAAATCTGACAGATTTTAATCAAATGTAGTTGTTCACAACTGCAGAAATGCGTCCAGTGCACAGATGAAAACAAAAATATACCAGCAACTAAAGAAAGAGTTTGGTGGCCAGCTTTGTTTGTAGAAAATACTTATATTAACACACATCCACGTGCGCCCACGCATGCACTCTCTCTCTCTCTCACAAGGCAGTAAAGCCTGAGAGTTGATTATTATAAGATTCTTCCAGATAGTGTTTTGTTTGTTGTGACATCAGTAAATGTCGACCTCAGTTTAAATTTTCACTAAAGATGTGTTCTTCAGATTCTCTGTTTAACCCTAAGATTCTAGAATACTGGGCTTCGGTCTTTAAAATGAGGTCATTCCCAAGCTGAAACTTGGCTTTCAGAGGAAACATCATTTGAGATGTGATATGTGATATTTGAGATCTGACAGGTTTATGTGGTATATAGTCCATCCGAAAGGAAATCAACCTTGGATATTCATTGGAAGGACTGATGCTGAAGCTAAAGCTCCAATACATTGGCCACCTGATATGAAGAGCTGACTCATTGGAAAAGTCCCTGATGCTGGGAAAGATTGAAGGCAAAAGGAAAAGAGGGCAACAGAGGATGAGATAGTTGGATGGCATCACTGAATCAATGGACATGAGTTTGACCAAACTCCAAGAGACAGTGAAGGACAGGAAAGCCTGACATGCTGCAGTCCATGGGGGTCACAAAGAGTTGAACAACAATGACAGCAACAAATGGAAGGATGAAGCATCTTCACGTCCTTATCCAATGGGTTCCCATAATGTTATTTTTGTTCCTGACTTGGCTAAGATTCAGCTAAATGCACTGTGAAGCATTTGCATTATTTCATAAATTTATATATTGATTTGGAGTAGCTCAAATTTTTCTTTTCAATGTATCTAAGGGAGCCAAGATGTTTTATACATATATATATATATATTTCTGAATTAAAACATTTAACCTTATTTTTTTAATTCTTGGATATGAGTAATTCTGTGACAGAGAGAGACTTAAAGTCTACAGGGCTTGATGCTGTTTTACATCTTACTCATTGATTAGGTCATGTCCTCCCACGGGTTGCACAGAGCTGGATTTTCCATGGCATTTTTCTAAATTTTTGAGCCTTTAGTATGGTTTTCTTCTTCTCAATATAGATATGATTGATCACATTTTCATTAGAATGGAGAGATTGGATGCCTCTTGCCCACACCTAGTGGCAATTTCCTGCCCAGATATATTGGCATAATGTATCTTATTTCAGCTACTTTACAGAGGTTAAAAAAAATAATCCACATCCTGAATTAAAGTGTGGAGATACAGTTTTTGTTTTTTTAACTTTTTATTTTGCATTGGTATAGGTGGTTAACACTGTTGTAATAGTTTCAGGTGAGCAGCAAAGGGTCTCAGCCTTGCATATCCATGTATACATTCTCCCCCAAACTCCCCTCCCATCCGGGCTGCCACACAGTCCTGAGCATGTACTATATAGTAGGTCCTTGTTCGTTATCCATCTGAAATGTTCAGTGTGTACGTGTCCATCCCAGACTCCCTAGTTATCCCATCCGCCCATCCTTCCCCACCCCCAGCAACTATCTTCTAAGTCTCTGAGTCTCTTTCTGTTTTATAAGTAATTTCAGTTGCATCATTATTTTTAGATTACCCATATAAAGGATGTCATATGATACGTCACCTTCTCTGTCTGTTTCACTTCACTCAGTGTGACAATCTTTAGGCACATCCATGTTTCTGCAATGGCATTATTTCCTTCTTTTTAATGGTTGAGTAATATTCCGTTGTATATATGTATCACATCTGCCTGGTCCATTCCTCTGTTGATGGACATTTAGGTTGCTTCCATGCCTTGGCTATTGTAAACAATCCTGCAATGAATATTAGGGTATATGTATCTTTTTAGATCATGTTTTTCGCTGGATATATGCCCAGGAGTGGGATTGCAGGGTAATATGGTAGCTCTGTTTTCAGTTCTTAAAGGAACCTCCTACTATTCTCCATAGTGGCTATACCAATTTGCATTCCGACCAGCAGTGTAGGAAGGCTTCCTTCTCTAGAGTGTGGAGACACAGTTTTAATTGACCATCAGTCCAGTTCTGTCTTAAATAGACCATTTTTTCAGTTAACTTTTTTCACTCTGTTCTCATTATTTTGAATATTAAATTAAGATATATGATTCAAGAATTGTACTTGGAAAGAAAATCATTGAAAGGAAAGTTATTTTAATGATCCTATGTAGTGATTTGTAGTGTATATACATATATAATTTCACTGCATTTCAATGGGCAAAAATAGAAAACTATTTCTCTTTTAAATGTGAGCTTTAAAATTTCCTTTGAGTGTGCTCTCACTGTCATTTCTAAGTTTGCAAGAAATTAAAAACATTATTATTTATATGATAATTTATCTTATAAGTGAATTGAGCTACATTGCATTATTGGACTAATTTTGACAACCACTTTTGTTTAAAAATGATCTTCAACTGTGATATTTATTCTAGTGCGATTTAAAGATTTTTTTTTTTCTGAAAAGCATAAGGTAATATGGGAAAGAAAGAAGATGAAGACTGGCCAAATTCAGTTACCTTGCAAGAATAATATTAGAAGAACTTGGCATTTAAATTGTAAGAGGAATAAATTAACTTCTTAAAGTAGAAAGTATGAAAAGGAAGCCAATAAAAATGGATAAACTCATTCACTTGAAAATCATGGTGTCTTTATTAAGTGTCAGCCAAGAAACTGGTGGCTAAAGATGTGTCCCAGTTTCTATCGAGTACTAGTGTCATTGAAAAGTGACCAAATTGAAATGCCATCATGACCCAGGAAATATGTGGCTTTTTCCTGAAAGGATATTTGTGATGTTCCAAACTATAGCCACTAGTAGATATGAAGGCAAGCACAAAATATTACCTGGATCATGATTTATACATGATGAACAGACAATAAACTCACTGCCTTTCTTTGCCCCCACAGAAAATGCTACCAGCTAGCTGTAACTCTAGCACAGTATTTCAAAGCACTATTTCCCAAAGTTTTTCTTATTTACAAAAGAAGCAATTCATTTTGTAGGACGTTCCAAACTGGCAAAGGGCCAACAACAATTTTGACCAAAGCAAGTGCAAAAGGTATTGCAAAACTGAAAGCGAAAGAATATTTTGGAAATATGGAAACAAAAAGGAAGATTATTCATCCTTCCATATGGGTTTTTAAGGCCATTTACAATTATGTATCGTTTATGGTAGTTTCTATAAAAACGTTTCCATTGAGCAGGCAGAAGACTGAATAAGTTTGTGAATGCATCACACAAAAAAGAAGATATTCAGAACAATGGAATTTAGCTAATTGTTTGAGGATGTGCATGTGATAATGATGCTGTTAACCAGGAGAATGCAGAGTGCGATTGCATTTGTTTTTCCGGAAAGGGATCTCAAGAATTTAACGAAAAATTACAGTTGCTAACAACTGTGTGAGACCTAAGCAATGACAGTGCTACTACAATTAAGCATCTGATTGAAAAGGTACAGTTTATCAGAAGTCTTAGAGCAGTGATTTTTAAGCTATCTGCTCTGCATGGAAACACACTTTGAGAGAAAAGACTTAGTGTTGGGTTTTCTCAAGATGTATTTAGATAACTTTATGCAACACACAATTTATACCATGTGCCGTGCCACCAGTTCATGTCCTTGACCTCTTCTGGAAACTGTAAGGAAGTTTATCGACATCTGTGGCTAGATGGGATTCTTGGAGGTGTTATAGACTATTTCATGGCTGCCAAGTAAAGACTTAGTTACAAAACTCCAGCTAAATTGAAAGACTTTTGTCAAATTATTTGCAGATCATCACAAACAACCCTACTTCCCCAACACACCACCACTTGACAAGACCCAATTTTCTCTTAAAGATGAAATGTTCAAAGCCTCTCTACTGGGATTGGCTTTCCATTTGTTTTGGAAATAATTCTTGGAACCCTCTCAAAATTCTCTATAGCTCCCTAGAATTGGGATGTATAGCTATGACATTTCTTTAAGAGGATACTCACTTTGGATATGGTAAGACCTAGTTTGAGTCTCAACTTGGCCAAATACTTGATGCTTGACCTCAGACAAATTATTAACATTTTTTTAGGCCTTAGCGTTCTCATAGAGAAAAAAAGGAATAACAGTGCCTACCTCGTAGAAATATTATGAGCTAACGTAGCTCATGTATTGAAAAACCCTAGCATAGAAGAACTTACTAGATAATACTGAGCTAAAGATGGAAGTCGAAAGATCCTCTGTTCTGCATGAAGGCTTGAATTTCACGCAATAATTTCACCAATAATCTCTTCATTGTGCAAAAAGTATTTGTTGAGTACCTACTAGGTATATTATGCTATGTGTTACGGATGCAGGAAGCAAAGTAGAGTACCTAATCGCAAGAAGAATGAGATTCTAGTGGAAGAATGATGGAAACAGGTTATGATGGAAATGCGGAGAATAGGAACCCGAGCCAGACTATTGAGCATTTTAACTGCGACAAGTCCTTATTAGGGCCTCCCTGGTGGCTCAGTGGTAAAGCATCTGCTTGTCAATGCAGGAGGCTCTGGTTTGATCCCTGGGTTGGGAAGATCTCCTGGAGGAGGAAATGGCAACCTCCTCCAGGATTCTTGTCTTGAAGATCCCATGAACAGAGGAGTCAGGTGGGCTACAGTCCATGGGGCTGCAAAAGAGTTGGATGCAACTTAGCAACTAAAAAACAACAACAAACTCCTTATTAAGATGTACTGAAACTGTGAAATGTACATCAAATTTCAAAAATTTAATCCTGGAAAAGGATGCACAATATCTCTATAATTATTATATTGAATCCGTGTTAAAATGATATTACTTTTTATATATTGGGTTAAATAAAGCTACTATTAAAATTAAAAAAAAAAAGAAGTAGGAGAGACTTGTGGCTTTTATTTTCCCATCATTCCTACCTTGTCATTTCTGCTTTTTATCAACAATACTGTGGACACGAACATTTGCTAGATTCTTGTGTTTGTTCCCTGTTTCTTCCTGATGCACTTCTGCTCATCTTGTTACAGACCACTCTAAATTTGGGACCTCAGAACTTCAAGAAATTGAATCTTCTCTGTAAAAAAAGGGACTTCTCCAGAGGAAGCCCCCTCTCAGGTGTTCCATTTAGTAAAGTACTATCAATACTTTGATGCAATAAAGAACACCCTGGAGACAGGAAGTGATGTCCCCTGCGTCCAAAGTTCCCAGCCTTCCCTGGGATTAGTCACTTGGCTGTCTCTCTCAGCAGCTAGTAATTCAGAGATAATCATGTTACCAAGATGCCATTTAATCTGTATTTGGCATATCTCAAGTTTTCATCTTCATTAATAGAGCCATCAAAGTTTCATTGGGCCTGACTGATGTTGGACACACTAGTGATTCGCCCACAGGAGGGGTTTGCAGTTTGCACGCAAAGCCTCTGCTTGCCAGATGGCAGCTGTTAATCTGCTTGCATCACGGGTGGGGTGGGGGGCTAAGCTTGTCTGGCCCCTGGCCAGTGGGGCTCTTCTGCACCTCTGATTACACAGCACTGTGGGCCAGGCTAGGGAACACAGACCCTTGGGTCAGGGTTAGCTTTCCCTGCAGATCTGAAGACCCCTGGGGGCATGGATGCCTGGAGAGAGGAAGGAATCCTTTTCTGGCCTGTTTCCCGCTGCCTCAAGCATCGAATCAAAAAATCCATGTGGAAGGCAGGGTGGTGCAGTGGAAGCGAGTCAGAGAAACTTGGCTTTGAATCCAGACTCTCCACCACTGAACCAGCTCTGTGGAGGTAGGCATAACTCTCAGGAGTTAACCTCTTTGAGCCTCAGATGGCTCCCATTTCTGTGATGTGAACCTGGTGATATGACGGGGCCACATAGGTGCTCCTTAGAGTAATCAGGACGGGACAGCCGGACGGAAACCATCTTTCAGTCCCACGCCCGGATGTAGAACCCAGAGAAGCTGTCATGCAGGTCCCTGAGCGGGCTGGCCAGGGATGTTCATCACAGTGTTCCCTATCGTGGTGAGGATGGTGGTGACCTTGGGGTTCATCCCTGGAGGGACAGATAATGAGGCTTACCGCAAAATACCATGCAGAACAGATAGAAGTATCCAGATAAATCTTACAAACTGGGCTGGGTGGATGAAAAAGAAACAGAAAAAGTCTGTGGATATCACATGTAAAAGTTAAAAACATACACGTAGCAGAAGGACATACCACGTGTTTAATGAGGATTCCTAAAAATTCGAGGAGACCTTGAAATCTAGAAGTGCTGTGGGTATTGGGCTGGGGAGGAAAGTGGGGAAGGGAAACGGGATAAAAGGCAGTAAACAATGAGAGAAGGACCTGGTGCAAGCTTGCACTGATAGTGTGTTATCAGCAAGAGAGTATGATTCACCCAGTGTGCTGCCTCTGGATCGAAAAGAAAAAGGAAAGATCAAGAAAAATGTCAACGTGTTCCTGACCAGGGTTCTTGGGCTCCTTGTTGTTCAGTTGCTAACTTGTGTCAGACTCTTTGCAACCCCGTGCAACGCAGCATGCCAGGCTTCTCTGTCCTTCCTTATCTCCCAGAGCTGGCTTAAACTCATGTCCATCGAATCAGTAATGCCATCCAACCACCTCTGTCGACAGAGACATCCATTGTCCTCCCTTCTCTCCTGCCCTCAATCTTTACCAATATCAGAGACTGGTCTTTGCAGCAGGTGGCCAAAATTTTAGAGCTTCAACATCAGTCCTTCCAATGAATTTTCAGGGTTGATTTTCTTTAGGATTGACTGGTTTGATCTCCTTGCTGTCCATGGGACTCTCAAGAGTCTTCTCTGGCACCACAATTCAAAAGCATCATTTGGGCTCCTTAATCAATAGAAATTGATCAGAGAGGCCAGACAAGAAATTCAGGCAAGGCTTTTTCTGGGTTCCCGCTCTAACAGGAGGGAGCAAGGACAAGTAGCAGGTGTCTTTGTTCACTTGCTTCCTGGGAGGGTCAGGCCAGCTGGTTCCATACATGGGGTGAGGAGGGAGTGTGTCCAAGGGTTGGGCTGGTGGGATGGCTTGGGTGGCGTGCCCACCCTTTTGGTGGTGGTGTGTGGAGGGGGCATGCACGATACCCTGCTTTTGTTCCTTGACTTTTCGAAGCAACATTTGGGCTGTTTTTTTTTTTTTTTAAATCTCAGTATCAGGTCATCCAGAATTTGCCCCAACCAACACAAACACAGAGTTATTTTTAGTCCCTTATAATTTTTTTTTGTCGTTCGAGGAGACTTAGTCCAGGTCCTGTAGCAAAGGGTCCCAGGTCCCAGAGGGTTTCAAAGGGAAGGGAGAGGGTTCCATAAAACTAGTGCTGTGGGGGCTTCAGGATGCAGGCATGAGGATGGGCACCTCCGAGGCTGTGGAATGGCTCTCCATTTCTCTCTCTCCGCCTCTCCCCTTCCCTTGAATGAGAAGAAGTCTTAAGAAAATGTGAGACTGGAATGAAGCAGAGCAGTCTGAGATCCTCATTTTCCCTTATCTGAACTCTCAATCTCTGCAGACTCCAGTTGCCGGAAGGCACTCCTGGGGTTTTTCCTGTTCTCATGGTGGACCCAGTTTTTGTGACTTGCTCCCTGAAGAGATTCAGGAAGGTATGGTGCCCATTCTTGTTGAACCAGTTGGTAATTTCCTGGATCTGCAACCCTTTGGGCCTGCACATCAATATCACTACCCTGCCAGTCAATGAGACCTTTGTGTGCAACAGGGCAGAAGGCTACATCTGTGTGAGAAAGGACCGCAGGGGACGTCTCATCATGTTCCTAGAGTCTGAGAAAAAAAGTTACAAACGTGTAACAGGGCATGCTCTGTGGTGTCCTTTTGTTAATTTATGAGTTGGAAGACGAATGTGGGTTTATTGGAACGGCATAATGAAGCATCACTGGCAGGTGGATCATATTATCACCACGTATAAGGAAGCAGGGAAAGAAACAGCTTCCCTGCTGAAAGGCATCATCCATATAAGCCTCAGCCTCATCAAAGCTCTGTGTCCATTTCCTTTAAGTACAAGAAATAAGGCAGCACAAATGCAGGAGGTGATCTAACAAGGAGGATGGAATGACCTATCACTCACTTCCTTTCTTGGACACTAAATTAAAAACATAATAATTGATTGATTATTTTTTGGCTGCTCTAAGTCTTCATTGCTGTGAGAGGGCTTTCTCTAGCTGCAGGGAGCGGGGGCTACTGTTGGTGGTGGTGCAGGGGCTTCTCACTGCCGTGGCTTCCCCTGCCGTGTGGAGGGCAGGCTCTGGGCACCCGGGCAGCAGTAGCTGCAGCACGTAGGCTCAGCAGTTGTGGCATGCAGGCATAGTTGCTCCACGGCATGCCGAATCTTCCCTTTGTTTGAACCAGGAAACAAACCCATGTTCCCTGCACTGGCAGGTGGATTCCTATCTACTGCACCATGAGGAAGTCCTTGGAAGCTAAATTTTTGAGATAACAATGAAACTAAAAATCAGCAAGACATCTCCAGAGTAAGAAAGGTTACTCTGGTGTCACTCTTCAGTTTATCACCAGCTTCTTCTCATATTCTTTCTCCTCCCTTCCTCTGAGTCTCTTCCTCCTTCTTGGTTGGCAAATCAGACAACTTATCTCTCTGAAGGCAGGGACTAGCTCCAGGATGTGTGATCAGGCCACTCCAACTCCAGGCTTTCTTAGGACTTTTGTTGGTGATGTAAAGAAAGCAGTGCTATCAGAACAAATAATTTCACAATTTGTATGGAAATACAAAAAACCTCGAATAGCCAAAGCAATCTTGAGAAAGAAGAATCGAACTGGAGGAATCAACCTGCCTGACTTCAGACTATACTACAAAGTTACAGTCATCAAGACAGTATGGTACTGGCACAAAGACAGAAATATAGATCAATCAGAGATAAATCCATACACCTATGGACGCCTTATTTTTGACAAAGGAGGCAAGAATATACAATGGAGAAAAGACAATCTCTTTAACAAGTGGTGCTGGGAAAACTGGTCAACCACTTGTAAAAGAATGAAACTAGAACACTTTCTAACACCACACACAAAAATAGACTCAAAATGGATTAAAGATCTAAATGTAAGACCAGAAACTATAAAACTAGAGGAAAACATAGGCAAAACACCTTCTGACATAAATCACAGCAGTGTCCTCTATGACCAACCTCCCAGAGTAATGGAAATAAAAGCAAAAATAAACAAATGGGACTGAATTAAACTTAAAAACTTTTGCACAATGAAGGAAACTATAAGCAAGGTGAAAAGACAACCTTCAGAATGGGAGAAAATAATAGCAAATGAAGCAACTGACAAAGAATTAATCTAAAAAATATACGAGCAGCTCATGTAACTCAATTCCAGAAAAATAAACAACCCAATCAAAAAATGGGCCAAAGAACTAAACAGACATTTCCCCAAAGAAGACATACAGATGGCTAACAAACACATGAAAAGATGCTCAACATCACTCACTATCAGAGAAATACAAATCAAAACCACAATGATGAACCATCTCACACTAGTTAGAATGGCTGCTATCCAAAAGTTACAAGCAATAAATGCTGGAGCGGGTGTGGAGAAAAGGGAACCCTCTTACACTGTTGGTGGGAAGGCAAACTAGTACAGCCACCATGGAGAACAGTGTGGAGAGTCCTTTAAAAACTGGAAATATGATCCAGCAATCCCACTTCTGGGCATACACACCGAGGAAACCAGAATTGAAAGAGACACGTGTACCCCAATGTTCATCGCAGCTCTGTTCACAATAGCCAGGACATGGAAGCAACCTAGATGCCCATCAGCAGACGAATGGATAAGAAAGCTGTAGTACATGTATACAATGGAATGTTACTCAGCTATTAAAAAGGATGCATTTGAATCAGTTCTAATGAGGTGGATGAAACTGGAGCCTATTATACAGAGTGAAGTAAGTCAGAGAGAAAAACACCAGTACAGTGTATTAATGCATATATATGAAATTTAGAAAGATGGTAACAATGACTCTATTTGAGAGACAGCAAAAGAGACACAGATGTAAAGATCAGACTTTTGGACTCTGTGGGAGAAGGCGAGGGTGGGATGATTTGAGAGAATAGCATTAAAACATGTATATTATCATATATGAAATAGATCGCCAGAGGAGGTTTGATGCATGAGACAGGGTGCTCGGGGCTGGTGCACTGGGATGACCCTGAGGGATGGGATGGGGAGGGAGGTGGGAGGAGGGCTCAGGATTGGGAACACATGTACACCCATGGCTGATTCATGTCAATGTATGGCAAAAACCACTACGATATTGTAAAGTAATTAGCCTCCCATTAAAATAAATGAATTAATTAAAAAAAGAAAGCAGTGTTATCATTTCTAGAATAATGATATATAACTTAATAACTGCTGGTAAAGAAAGCCTGACTGAGAAGGAAGCCAAGGAAGAGGAAGGCAGAGCAGAGCAGGCGTGGTTGTGAGATGGACAAGGCATGCCTGAGGGGACCTCTAGACTCTAGACTCTTTACTTACATTGTTCAAACGTAACAATTCCTCTTTTGCTTTTAACTGGTTGAGTTGACTTTTTGTCATTTGTAAAGCAAAGATTTCTGAATAACGCGCTAGGTAAGTAAGGCAAAATCAGTCATACTGGGGAATACCTGCTTATGTATCAAACATTTAGTATATGTTTACTTTATGCCAGAAAGAGCCTTCGCAGAGAAAAATCTTATGACTTATTTGAATCATTGTCTAATCAAGAGAACACACCTATGTGTTAGTTCGATGCCTGACATATCTCTGGTTATCTGAATAAGTTCTCATGTGTGTGTACATGTGTGTGTCATTTATCTTCAATAACTACTAGTCATGTATGGATGTGAGAGTTGGACCATAACAAAAGCTGAGTGCCACAGAATTGATACTGTTGAACTATGGTGTTGGAGAAGATTCCTGAGAGCCCCTTGGACTACAAGGAGATCCAACCAGTCCATCCTAAAGGAAATCAGTCCTGAATATTCATTGGAAGGACTGATGCTGAAGCTGAAACTCCAATACTTTGGCCACCTGATGCGAAGAACTGACTCATTGGAAAAGACCCTGATCCTGGAAAAGATTGAAGATGGGAGGCAAAGGGGATGACAGAGGATGAGATGGTTGAATGGCATCATTGACTCAATGGACACGAGTTTAGTAAAATCCAGGAATTGGTGATGGATGGGGTAGCCCGGTGTGCTGCAGTCCATGGGGTCGCAAAGAGTCGGACATGACTGAGCAACTGAACTGAATAAGCCATAAGCAGGGTTACCTGGATTACATAACATAACAGACTTAATTCATAAAATTCTGCCCATACTTTTATTTGCATGAGGGTGTGAAGGACTACTTTGATGGTCACAGGCTGATGAGCTGTGTGACCTTAGGCAATTTACTTAACTTTTCTGAGCTTTTAGTGTTCTTCTGTAAAATGGAGATAATGGTAGTCTGATATTAACCAAGTGTCACGAGTAATAAAGAAGCAAATAAGTGGAAAGTGCTTAGCATAGTTGCTGTCATATAATAAAATCACTTAACTAATGAAGAGATTTAGTTGATCAGTCATGTCTGACTCTTTGCAACCCCATGGACTGTAGCCCGTCAGGATCCCCTGTCCATGGGATTCTCTAGGCAAGATTCCTGGAGTGGTTTGCCATTCCTTTCTCCAGAGAATCTTCTTGACTCAGGGATTGAACCCAGGTCTTCTGCATTGCAGGCAGATTCTTTACCATTTGAGCTACAGGGATGTCCTCAGTCGATGATAGCTATTATTATTATTGCTACCATCACCATCATCATCATGAAGGAAGGGCCACAGGTAGTCTGAATAGTTTGCATGCTTGTAGTGCTTTATTTGGACTTCCCTGGTGATTCAGAGGTAAAGAGTCTGCCTGTCAATGCAGGAGACTCTGGTTCAATCCCTGGGTTGGGAAGATCCCCTGGAGAAGGAAATGGCAATCCACTCCAGTATTCTTGCTGGGAGAATTGCATGGATAGAGGCGCCTGGTGGGCTACAGTCCATGGGGTTTCAGAAACATTGAACATGATTTAGTGACTGAACAACAACAATAACGTTTTATTTATCATTTACAAAGTACTTTCACATGCATCATCCACTGTGACACCATGAGTCTACAGGGCCTCACAATATCCATTTCACATCTTGGCTTCTTGCAAGTTGATAAGAGTAGTTTTTAAACAAGGTTTTCATACTTGACAAGATCTACTGTATATAGTATCACATATAGTGAATGAGAAATGCATTTGTTGTGGCAGCAGAATTGTAAAAGACAGGAAAACATATTTTAGCACAAATGTGTTGTTGTTCAGTTGCTATGTCCAACTCTTTGTGATGCCATGGACTGCAGCACACCAGGCTCCTCTGTCCTCCACTATCTCCTGGAATTTGCTCAGATTCATGTCCATTGAGTCGGTGATGCTATCTAACCATTTCATTCTCTCCTGTTCCCTTCTCTTGCCTTCAATCTTTCCCAGAATCAAGGTCTTTTCCAGTTAGTCAGCTCTTCGCATCAGGTGGTCAAAGTACTGGAGCTTCAGCATCAGCATCAGTCTTTCCAATGAATATTGAGGGTTGGTTTCCTTTAGGATTAACTGGTTTGAAGAGTCTTCTTCAGCACCACAATTTGAAAGCATCAATTCTTTGGTGCTCAGCCTTCTTTATGGTTCAACTCTTTCATCCATACATGTCCACTGGAAAAAAAGCATAGCTTTGGCTCTATGGACCTTTGTCAGCAAAGTGATGTCTCTGCTTTTTACTATACTGTCTAGGTTTGTTATGGCTTTCCTAGCAAGGAGCAAGTGGGTGCAGTCACCATCTGCAGTGATTTTGGAGTCCAAGAAAATAAAATCTGTCACTGCTTATAATTCTCCCCTTCTAATTGCCATGAAGTGATGGCACTGGATGTCATGATCTTAGTTTTTTGAATGTTGAGTTTCAAGCCAACTCTTTCACTTGCCTTTTTCACTGTCATCAAGAAGCTCTAATTCCTCTTCACTTTCTGCCATTAGGGTGGTATCATCCATATATTTGAGGTTGTTGACATTTCTTTCAGCAGTTTTGATTCCAGCTTGTGAGTCATCCAGCCTGGTGTTTCGCATGATGTACTCTGCATGTAAGTTAAGTAAGCAGGGTGACAATATACAGCCTTGTCATATTCCTTTCCCAATTTTGAACCAGTCAGTTATTCCATGTCCAGTTTCAACTGTTGCTTCTTCACCTGCATACAATTTTCTCAGGAAACAAGTAAAGTAGTCTGGTCTTCCCATCTCTTTAAGAATTTTCCACAGTTTGTTGTGATCCACACAGTCAAAGGCTTATTGCTGGCGAATTCTTTACCAACTGAACTATCAGGGAAGCGCTTAGCATAGTCAACGAAGCAGAAACTGATGTTTTCCTGGAATTCCCTCGCTTTTTCTATGATCCAAGGGATGTTTGCAATTTGATCTCTGGTTTTCTGGCTTTTCTAAACCCAGTCTGTACTTCTGAAAGTTCTTGGTTCACACACTGTTGAAGCCTAGCTTTAAGGATTTTGAGTGTTACCTTGTTAGCATGTGAAATGAGAGCAATTGTAAGGTAGTTTGAACGTTCTTTGACACCTCTTTGACCAGAGTGTTTTTCTTTTTCTTTTCCTTACTATGTCATTGTTACCATAAAGAAAAGTCTGAAGCAAATTCATTTTTTATGTCATTGGTCACTTAGAATATTCTCAAAGTTGGAGCTCTTAGAAGACTTGTATTTCATGTTACCAACATAAGCAGATTGTTGAATTTGACACAGTTAAATATTTTCTTTGTTGAACGTACTTCTGAATTAACTGGGTAAAAACCCTCAGTTGTATTGTTTAAGGGAATGTTTTATTTTTGATCTTATACAAAAAGTTCTAGAATAAGAAAAGGCATTGATTTACTAACATAGCAAAGTTTGTTAGATTTTTCGTCTTTTTGAATCTGGATACTACTTCATCTAATTCAGGGAAAACATGGCTTCCTTATTAACTACTAAGGTGACAATAGTGATGTGAAAAGGAAGATTTATACAATTTTGAAAGTATAAATTTTATCAATCTCTTGCATAAAAACCCAAAAACAAACCAATAAGCGTATAAAACAGGGCTTTCTTATGTACTTAGATTATTTCCTCTTTATCAGAGCTTCCACAAGAATTCAGCAGAAATATTGAGTTCTGGATTTTTCTCCTTTGTTTAGGTTGCTCATGTAGTTCTGTTTCTAAGTGACTTCTAATGTCACAACACTAAAAAAAAAGTCAAGAAACATTCTTTGCTTTGTATCATTAATTTATTGATCTATTCTATATTCTGTTCTATATTTAAATATATCTGTTCTATATTTCTTAGAGTAACTTATCAAGAGTACTTAGTTCCGTATTATTTATTGTATATCACAACGTGAATGCTAAATTCTAGTCTTAGATATTGACACATAATTATGACTGCCAGTCATTATAAGTAGATGAACCATGGTATTTAGGTTTTATGAAAACTGAATATATTTTAAAAGACAGAAATTTTGATTCTCCTAATTCTTAAGCAATTGCTTACTAACAAATCAGACAGTCTTCAAAGCTGTATTAATTTAAATGTCCATTGACAAACGAGTGGATAAGGACAATGTGGTATATTTATATAATGGAGTGTTACTCAGCCATAAAAAAGAATGAAATAAGGCCAATTTTAGCGACATGGATGGGTCTGGAGATGATCATACTTTGTGAAAAGCAGACAGAGAAAGAAAACTATCGTATGATGTCACTTGGGTATGGAATCTAAAAAAATGATACAAATGAACTTATATACAAAACAGAAATAGACACCCAGACATAGAAAACAAACTTACAGTTATCAAAGGAGTGCAGGCTGCATAAGTTAGGATTTGGGGATTAACATATACATACTACTACTGTGTATAAAAGAGATAACCAACTGGGGTAGACTGTAAAACGCAGGGCACTATGGGCTTCCCAGGCAGTAATAGTGGTAAAGAACTCTCCTGAGATGCAGCTTCTATCCCTGGGTTGGGCAGATCCCCTGGAGAAGAGCATGGCAACCCACTCCAGTATTCTTGCCTGGAGAATCCCATGGACAGAGGAGCCTGGTGGACGACAGTCCATAGGGTTGCACAGAGTCGGACACGACTGGGCGGCTTAGCATGCATGCATACACAGGGAGCTATATTCAATATTTTGTAAAGAAGTAAGAAGAATCTAAATGTATATACATGAAGTGAAGTGATGTGAAGTCGCATATATGTAAAACTGAATCACTTACTACTACTACTACTACTACTAAGTCACTTCAGTCGTGTCTGACTCTGTGCGACCCCATAGACGGCAGCCCGCCAGGCTCCCCTGTCCCTGGGATTCTCCAGGCAAGAACACTGGAGTGGGTTGCCATTTCCTTCTCCAATGCATGAAAGCGAAAAGTGAAAGTGAAGTCAGTCAGTCTCGTCTGACCCCCAGTTATCCCGTGGACTGCAGCCCACCAGGCTCCTCCATCCATGGGATTTTCCAGGCAAGAGTACTTACTGTACACCTGAAATATTACACAATATTTTAAATCAACTACACTTCAACAAAATAAATATAAAAAATATGCAGCAGAATTAATTGGTAATACATACAAAAGTCCACCCTAATGGAGAAATCAGTCCTGAATATTCATTGGAAGGACTGATGTTGAAGCTGAAGAGCTTTGGCCACCTGATGTGAAGAGCCAACTCATTTGAAAAGCCCCTGATGCTGGGAAAGACTGAAGGCAGCAGAAGAAGGGGACGACAGAGGATGGGATGGTTGGATGGCATCACTGACTCAGTGGACATGGGTTTGGGTAAACTCCGGGAGTTGGTGATGGACAGGGAGGCCTGGCATGCCTCTTTGCATCCATCGAGTCACAAAGAGTTGGACAGGACTGAGTGACTGAACTGAACTGAACAAGAGGTGTGTTAGTGTTGGTGGTGGAGGGTCTGTATTAGGGAAAGAAGCACAGGGTCAGGCTTCATATTATCAGTGAGCATTTTAGGTAACTGCTAAGTATTTCAGACTTAACAAATAATTGCTTATAGGTTTCAGTTGGGTAATGCACATTCAACTCAATGTTCCCTACGTGAAGGGAGACTGGTTGTTCCTAGGTCTCAGTTAGCTGGCTCAGAGGAGGTCAGATTAACCTTAGTAGCTCTTGAGAACCTCCCCCTGGACACCACCAAGCCCTCCTGTGAATGCCTGGCCCTTTGCATCACTCCGTCTGGGCTCTACTGGGCTCTGCGTTTCTCTGCCGCAAGTCAGAGCTGCTGTGAGGTCTGGGGAAGGCTGTGCGCGGGAGGGCCCCTGGTCTGTGTGCTGCTCTTCAGCACTCTAGGCTAGAGGTAGCACAGCTTGGACCCGAATCTCACAATTTTGGTTTTCATCAAAACAGCCCCTTTAGCCTCATCCTGCAGTATCTTCGTAGACGGTACGATTGAGTTTCTGGCACTGCCTGGGAAATACATATCATCTTGTTCTATTGGTGTGGCCTCCCGGGTCGTTACTGATGCTTGCCCGCTAAAGTTCTTCTCTTTCAGTTCAGACTCCCAACCAAAACTGAACATGAATTTATGCAAACAAAGGATTCAAATAAATGGGGTAGCAAGAATGGGAATTTCTGGTCCCATGAGTTTCGATATTTATCAATATTCTGCCTCTATTATTTGCATATTTCATTTTAAAAATTAAAATGATTTGATTTAAACTAAAAAAAAATTGCTGATTTCTTTAACCCATGCCCCCTGCCTCTGGGAACCACTAATCTGTTCTCTGTGTCTATGAGCTTGTTGCTGTTTACATTTCACATATAGGAGAGATCATACGTATTTGTCTTTCTCTGTTTGACTTATTTCACTTAGCATAATATGCTCAAGGTTTATACATGTTATTTCAAATGGCAAGATTTCATTCTTTTTTATAGCTGAATAATATTTCATTATATATTTTATATATATGTATATTCACCTCAACTTCTTTATGCAATGAGTACTTAGGTTTTTCCTTTTCTTGGCTGTTGTAAACAATGCTTCAGTGAATGGTGGTGCATCTGTCCTTTTGAGTTCATGTTTTCATTTTCTTTGGAGAAATTCCCAGAAGTGGGGTTGATGGATCACAGGATAGTTATGTTTGTAATTTCTTGAGGAGCCTCCATACTGTCTTCCATAGTAGCTGCATCAATTTACATTCCCATCAACAGTACCTCAGGATCCCCTTTTCTTCCCATCCTTGCTCACACTTTTTATTTCTTGTGTTTGTTGATAACTTTTCTAACAGGTGTGAGGTGATATGTCATTGTGGTTTTGATTTCCGTTTCCCTGACGATTAATGATGTTGAGCATCTTTCCATGTACCTTTCAGCCATCTGTGTGTCTTCTTGGAAAACTGTCTCTTCAGAGTTTTTGCCCATTTTTAAATCAAATTGTTGGTTTTTTTCCCTATTGAATTGTATTTGTTCTTTATATATTTGAATGTATATTTCATTTTAATAGATTAGAAGATGACTTGAAGTTAGTATAGTCTCAAAAGATAAATATACCCAGAACTTTATAAAAAAGCTTCTTTTGTGATTTTGTGGTTATGACTATACTGGCCTCTTAAGAAACATATTATTAATAGGTGATGGTTGTAGGTACACAGACCATCATAGAAAGTGAGCAAGAATTTAAAGAAATCTGTGAAAGATCAAAATACCAAACTTGCCATGATGATTTTTTGGGGTGGTTCAAATATTGAAGAGATGTCAGTTTTCAGTAGTCAGTGACTTCTGCATGATATTTGCATAGGAAGAACTTTAAAAAGGTTACATTTCTTTTCTACTTTCATATTTACTTTGTGTTAAGGTTATAGGATCTTGTTGGCAACGTTGCTGATGCTATTTCGGTAAACTCCAACTCTGTTCAAATGTAGTGGGATGGAGAATTTGAGCTGCAGGAACAATAAATATATTTTATGTCCTTGTAACATTCAAGCTGTAATATGTTTGAGATGCAGTGAAAGTTGCCTTTTTTTTTTTTTCAACCTCACACTCTTGAAGGAAGAGAGAAACTTTTGTTTATACATTTTAAAGAGTTTTGTCTTTGCAGTTAACACAAAGTCAAATGTAGATATAATCCACTTTAAGCATTTCTGGCAAAATATCAAGTATACCTGTGTTTTGATAAGGGACAAAAATAAACTTTTCATCAATACAAATCCTCTGCTCTGTGTATGACTTCTGTCAGTCAAGCTGTGATCTTGTGGACTTATGGAATACTGATGCTTTACAGGAAGTAAGAGGCAGATGTGTAATCTGAGACATCTCCCTATGCTTATTAGTTTTGACTGATTCTGAGTTGACTTATACAGAATTTCACATAAAGGACCCTGTTTATATATTCTATAGTCCTCTCTTCTAAATGTGTAAAATGTTCTGTGCTTATTTGAGTGAAATGGTCTGAGGGTATTCAAAATCAATCAGACAAAGATTATTTAATTTGTGCTTCACTGTGTTCTATAATGGATTCCTTTACAAAGATATTTGATAACATAAGAACTGTCTGTGTGTGTATAAATTCTTTTAACTCACCACGCTTGCATGTGTGTGCTAGACTGTAAGTGCCTTGAAGAGCAAGACTATGTGGTTTTGTTCATTTTGTTAACTTTATAACACCTAGTGGATGGCTTTTGAGAAATAAACGCCAGATTAAAATTGTACAGACTTTACCCTCCTGAAGATGTCTATCTAGGGTGCTTAGCCACGAAAGGTGCCTTACCACAAAAGGTGGTGGGAAAAGGGTTGCTGACAAGTTTTATGTTTGCGTTCATGGGTCAGGTTGTTGACACCTGATAGAAGCCTTCCTACAAAGCTGCAGGACTTCTTCCTCACCATTGGTACCTCACTTCCAGGGCTAGAGGGAGTATCCAACTACAATCAAGATAGAGATGAGCAGAACCTCAGCGTGATTGGCAATGGAAATGCATTAGATGCATGGATAGCGGTGGAAATGCACCTCTGCCTCAGGTGATCTCCGGTCGTCATTTTCCCGTATGCTTCAGGTTCAGTCCTTGAGTTGCTGGACCATCTTTACCTAACTTTTATGCAGTCTCACTCACTATAGACTGAGTTGTCTCTCAGATAGACAGGAATCTGTGTTGAGAATGAATCAGTAAGATCAGCATGGCTCATTGCACGCATGACACATTGTGTCTTTGAGTTACGAACATTTATCTAGCCAACTGTTCTTATCTCTCAGAGTTTTAGTGAGAGGCTTAACATTTAGCTAATTGCTGCACATAATTCTGGGATGGATGATGTAGCAATCTGGCTTGACCCCTGGCACTGTGCTATATGCTGATACGTTTCTATCCAATTCAACGAATAGTTTACTGAGTGCATATTACATGCCAGGTGACTGTGCTCATGCAGGAAATGACAGATACACAGTTCTTGCCTTCATAGAACATATAACCTAGTAGGGACAGATGAGAAGAGAGGAATGGCTGTTGGATTAATGTGATGAAAGAAGAGATGGAAAAAGTGTTTTTTTAGAGGGCCAAGTATGCCGGAACTTTCTGGTTATCTCAGATCTTAGATTGCCTTAACTTCTTCATGTCCTAACAGGTATAGACTCTGGTCTTTGTAGAGATGAAACATTTTGAAAGTTCTACGGTTATAGATCAAGCTGTAGTTTTATGGTCTGTGAACACACAGGGATTAAACTGGATGGTTTTAAAACTCTTGGCAGTGAAAAATTAGAGTCATTCCTCTAAGACTGGGAATAAGGCAAGGGTGCCCACTTTGACCACTTCTATTCAACATAGTTATAGAAGTCCTAGTCAGAGCAACTAGGCAAGAAAAAGAAATAAGTTGTCTTACCTGGAAGGAAAAAAGTAAAACTGTCTCTGTTTGCAAATGATATGATCTTATGTATTGAAAATGTTAAAGATTCCACCAAAAAACTCTTAGAACTAACAAATGTATTCAGGAAAGTTTCAGGACAAAAAAATTAAATAAATACAAAAAATTACATAAATTGTGTTTTTATATGCTACCAACAAAATATCTGAAGAAGAAATAAACATTTTATTTATAATATCATCACAGACAATAGGAATAAATATATTCAAGGAGTTGAAAAATCTGAAACTAGAAAACTAAGAGATTTTAATGAAAAAATTGAAGAAGTCACAAGTAAATGGAAAAAAAAATCTGTTAATCATGGATCAGGAGAGTTAACATTTTAAAAATGCCCATACTACCCACAACCATCTATGTAATTATTAAAATTCTAATAGAAGTTTTCAGAGAAATAGAAAAATTCTAAAACTCATTTGGAACCACAAAAGACCCTGAAATTGGCAAGGAAATTTTGAGAAAGAACAATGTGGAAGATATCACATTTATTTATTTCAAACTCTATTACAAACCAATAGTAATCAAAACACTGTGGTACTA
Source organism: Ovis canadensis (assembly GCF_042477335.2). NCBI lineage: Eukaryota > Metazoa > Chordata > Mammalia > Artiodactyla > Bovidae > Ovis > Ovis canadensis. The sequence goes on from NC_091262.1 coordinate 23,191,254, forward strand.
GTATAAAAACGTAGATTAATGGAACAGAAAGAAGAGCCTGGAAGGGTGCATGTAAGATCCACTAATATTTGACAAATGAGCCAGGAATATTCAACAGAAAAAGGCTAGTCTCTTCAATAAATGGTACTGAAAAACTGGCTAATCACATGCAAAAGAATTACATTAAACCCCTATCTAACACAATTCACAAAAATTAACTCAAAATAGATTAAATACTTAATCATAAGATGAAAAATCATAACACTTAAAAGAAAATACAGGGATAGTCTTCTTGACACTGGTTTTAGCAATGATTTTTTTTTTTTTTGGAAAAGACATTAAAAGTAAAAATAACAAAGGCAAAATTAAATAAGTGGGACTATAGCAAACTGAAAACCTTCTGCATGGTAAAAGAAAAATTCAACAAAATGAAGATGGAATGGTAGAAAATATTTGCAAACCATATATCTGATAAGAAGTTAACATAAAAAATTGTTAAGAAATTCATACAACTTGATAGCAAAAAAACTTAATCTAGTTAAGAAATGATCAAAACACCTACATAGATATTTTCCAATAGAAAGGATACAAATGGCCAATGGGTATAGGAAAAGGTGTTCAACATCACTAATCATTAAGAACATGCAAACCCCAAATCACAATGAGATACCATCTCATGCTTGTTAAGATGGCTATTATCAAAAAGAAAGCAATAACAAACATTGTTTTATCAAAAAGCAACATTGGTCAGGATGTGGGGAAAAGGAAACCCTTGTGCACTGTTGGTGGAATTGTAAATTAATGAAGCCACTATGGAAAACAGTATGGAGACTCCTCAAAAAATTAAAGAAACTACCCTGTTATTTAGCAATTCCACTTTTGAGTATTTATCTGAAGGAAATGAAATCTGGATCTTGAGTGTCTGCACTCCCATGTTCCTTCAGCATTATTCACAGTCGCCAAAGATATGGAAACAACCTACGTGTCTGTAGATGGATGAACGGATAAAGAAGATGTGCGATATAAAATATTCCCCAACCCCGATGAAATATTATTCAGCTATGCTGTGCTTAGCTGCTCAATTGTGTCTGGCTCTTTGTGACCCCATGGACTGCAGCTCACCAGGCTCCTCTGTTCATGCGGATTCTCCAGGCAAGAATACTGGAGTGGGTTGCCATGCCCTCCTCTAGAGGGTCTTCCTAACCTAGGATCTAACTCAGGTCTCCTGCATTGCAGGCAGATTTTTTACCATCTGAGTCACCAGGGAAGCCCCAGTGAGAAAGCCATGAGAAAGAAGGAAATCCTGCCATGTGCAACGACATGGTTAAACCCTGAGAACTATGCTAAGAGAAATAAGTCAGACACAGAGAGACAAATACTGTAAGGATCTCACTTATATGTGGAACTTAAATAAGTCATATTCATAGAAACAAAGAGTAAAATGCAAGCACCAGGGGCTGAGGGCTTGGAGAAATGGGGAGATACTAGTCAAAGGATGAAAACTTCCAGCTATAAGATGAATAATTTCCAAGGATCTAATGTATGGCGTGGGCTTCCCTGGTGGCTCAGAGGTTAAAGCGTCTGCCTACAATGCAGGAGACCTGGGTTCGATCCCTGGGTCGGGAAGATCTCCTGGAGAAGGAAATGGTAATCCACTTCAGTATTCTTGCCTGGAGAATCTCGTGGATGGAGAAGTCTGGTAGGCTACAGTCCATGGGGTCGCAAAGAGTCGGACACGGCTGAGCAACTTCACTTCACTTTACTTCATTTCAATGTGTGGCATAGTGCTTATAGTTAACAGTACTGCATTGTATACTCAAAAATTGCTAAGAGAGTAGATCTTAAACAATCTTACCATACGCACATAAGTGTGGCTGTATATAAGTGTGTCAAATCATCATTAGTACACTTTAAACTTACGCAGTGTCAATTACCTCTCAATAAAATCAGAAAAAAACAAAAACCTTTTCAATCTGAAAGTATTCTTTTGTATTATTGCAATAGCTAACATTGATCAAAGGTTGAATATGTACCAGGCATAGAATGGGAGGCTCTGACAGGCATTGTTTCATTTAATAGAAGAAATAGATGGGGAAACAGTGGAAACAGTGTCAGACTTTATTTTTTGGGGCTCCAAAATCACTGCAGATGGCAGGAGTCATCTTACTCCTTGGAAGAAAAGTTATGACCAACCTAGACAGCATATTAAAAAGCAGAGACATTACTTTGCCAACAAAGGTCTGTCTAGTCAAGGCTATGGTTTTTCCAGTGGTCATGTATGGATGTGAGAGTTGGACTGTGAAGAAGGCTGAGTGCCGAAGAATTGATGCTTTTGAACTGTGGTGTTGGAAAAGACTCTTGAGAATCCCTTGGACTGCAAGGAGATCCAACCAGTCCATTCTGAAGGAGATCAGCCCTGGGATTTCTTTGGAAGGAATGATGCTGAAGCTGAAACTCCAGTACTTTGGCCACCTCATGCGAAGAGTTGACTCATTGGAAAAGACTCTGGTGCTGGGAGGGACTGGGGGCAGGAGGAAAGGGGGACGACAGAGGATGAGATGGCTAGATGGCATCACTGACTCGATGGACATGAGTCTGAGTGAACTCCAGGAGTTGGTGATGGACAGGGAGGCCTGGTATACTGTGATTCATGGGGTCGCAAAGAGTCGGACACGACTGAGTGACTGAACTGAACTGAATGTTTGTGGGATCTGCTCTGTAGACTTGTCTACAAGTATCATCAAGAGTAGTGTGGCAGTTGCTAGACAGCCATCGAGAGAGCAGATGGTCCTGCCCAGATATCTTTCTGGATTTAGATAGTTGATATCCTTTTGGGAGGAATTTACATCACCTATACCTATAATCGTCTATGTTCAAAATATGTAATATTTGCATGTCAACTTTTGTTCAAGTGAGAGCCAATCCATTTGATGCCTCATATAATTTTAAAAATCCTCTCAAGACAAAAAAGCAGTTTTTTTCAAAGCAAAACAGGATCATTTCATTCATTATAGCTATTTATTTAAAGGGAGAATTATCTTTAAAATGCTTCATAGTCACTCATCTCTGTCAAGTATCTTTTTCTGCAAAGCTGTTTAAGTCTTTTTGGAATTACCCTGTGCTGCTTTCAAATGTTCTTGGATTTACTTGCTGCCTGACTCATTAGGCTTTCCTGGTGGCTCAGCTGGGAAAGAATCTGCCTGCAATGCAGGAGACGCCGGTTCGATTCCTGGACTGGCAAGACCTGCTGGAGAAGGGATAGGCTACCCTTCCCAGTATTCTCCAGCTTCCCTGATGGCTCAGCTGGTAAAGAATCTACCTGCAATGTGGGAGACCTGGATTCAGTCCCTGCATTGGGAAGATCCCCTGGAGAAGGGAACGGCTATCCACTCCAGTATTCTGGACTGGACAATTCCATGGACTGTATAGTCCACAGGGTCGCAAAGAGTTGGACACGACTGAGTGACTTTCACTTTGTTAGGCATACGTGGTCCTCTGCTACCTGCCAGGGGTTAGTGCACATTTCTTCTATAAGGTGAAAGGAGGAACATGAGCGATGCCTCTGCAATAGGCTAAAAGTACTTGCTAGGAGAAAGAGGTGGGGGTGTTCAATGTCCTCCTCACCTGTTATTGTTGTTCCGTTGCTAAGTTGTGTCTGCCTCTTTGCGACTCCATGGACTACAGCACATCAGGCTTCCCTGTGCTTTCACTATCTCTTGGAGTTTGCTCAGAGTCATGTCCATTGCGTTGGTGATGCTATCCCCACTAACCTGGCAAGTTAGTTAAGTAACCATGAGGAGGATGCTATGACTATAACAATGATGATGAAGATGATGACAGCGGTGCTAGTGGTGTTAGTGACAAATGAGTGTCTCAGAAAGTTGGAAAACTGCTTTGCGTAACTATTTTACTTAACCTCTCATCAACCAAGTGAACTCAGTGCTCATACATTCATTTGTGAAGAATGTAACCGAGCGTCAGCCTCTGCACTGGACAAGCCGGGATTTGCACCCAGGTCAGTCTAATTCCAGATCTTGGGCTTTATGTTTCTACATGGCACCAACTTAATACCTTGGTGCCAAGATTCCTGTCTAAGGGACAAGGTAAGTCAGCTCTATTATCTTTAGTACTCCTATGATTTAAATGGAGCTATCTTTATTTGAACGGTATCTGTAAATGAACTGGAAATTCTCCTCATGTCACACAGCTGGAAAAAGTAATGTTACATAAATGTCATGAAGGAGGATCAGGTGAAGAGTCTGTCTGTGAGTGAGAACGCAGCACGGCCCAGAGGAGGGAACCTGTGTGTGGGGCGGGCCTGGCCTGCTCCTGGCCCCACCCTGCCAACTGTGTGATCTACTGTGATCTTACCCTTGTTCAGTCTCAGGTTCCCCTCACCTAGAGGTGGGGCTAAAGATGGCCACCTTGAAGGGCTACTGGTACCCATGGAGAAGAAAAATTACGAATATCTACAGTGCCTGTCAAGGAAAGTGCAACATTGCCACTACTCAAAAATGGTCGTAAGGTCCTATGGTGGTAATGACCATTTTACCTTCCTGCTTACAAACCACTAGTTTCAGTCACATCTGGGGATAAAGTTATAACGCCTCAACACAGCGTAAAATAGCTGTTCCTGATCTCATCCCTGCCCACGCCGTCAGGCCTGTTTTTAGCCATTCTCCCTCTCACCGGGTTTTTGATTGCTCAAATGGTTTAAACATTACCTTTCTACCCCAGGACCTTTGAACATGCTGTGTCTGTGGCTTTCTATTAACTCACTGCTTGTTCTTGTCTTTGAGGTCTCAGGTTAAATGTCACTTCCCCAGGGAGCCTTCCCTGAACCCCAGAAAACATCAGGCCCCGTTTAATATATTCCTGTAACCTTTTCTTACTTGGGATACTCCTCACAGTGGTAATTAAGTACTTAATGCATCATTACGTGTTTAATGTCTGTCTCTTCGCTAGGATGTAGCCTCCAAGGGCACCAAGCCCATGCTCTAGCTCCAGCTCCTTTCATAGGGCTCCATTCATAACCGGTATTTGATGCGTGCTTATGGAGTGAATGAATAAAATAATGAGTGAGTTGATGAATAAAGCATTGCCTTCTTTAAAAGATGCCTCTTGTCATTTCTCAACCTGTTTTGCTTGAAGGAAGATCATGGGCTATGAGCCATGAGACTTTTACCAAAGTCACAGATTTTTAGCCAAAGTTGTGTCCTTTTCACTCCTGACGAGAACAAGACTTCCTGAGGGACTATTTGTTACCTGTGGCACAGCAGGCAGCCTTGTGCACCCGATGAGCCGCATGCACTCTGACCAGAGTGATACACCGGGTGATTAAAAAGATACCACCTCCTGAAAGAGATGCTCCATTTTATGACGGAAGTAGAGAAGCTGAAGGCTGCAGGTGCGGGCTAGGCTGACACGGGCTCTGTGGAGGATCATTAAGAGCCTCCTTAGAAATGTGGGTTTACTCTGTGTTTAATCAGCCAAAGGGAGAAGAAATGGCTTCATTTCAGCTCGATGAGAGCCAGATCACAAAAGGAAGATAGATGGCCAGTACAGTCCATCACTGCAAGCATATTGTCTTAATTTGAAGGGACAGCCTGGCACTCGTACTAATCAAGGAGGAAAGTACAACATGGTTAGCATGGAGGATGGGCCAGTTTAACTCTCAGTGAGCCCCTTAAAGAAAAGCTCTCATTTGTTTCCTTAATTAATATTTTAAGGAAAGTGAGAACCATAAAACACATGACTTAATCACTTAAGAAGTTCCCCGGCTTGGAATTCATGATGTTTAAGGGAGGACTTTTTATATGCAAAACTTCTAAACCTCTAACAATAAAGAAGTATTGCAATCAATGAATGAATTGCCTTAGGAAGGACAGTCCATTTGCTGGTGGCTTTACTTACCTGGTCATATTTGCAGCTGACTGCAAAAGAAGCTACAAATAGAGACAAGGTCCTGTGGATTGTGTGGTTACCTGATGGTTGCTCAGAGGCTCCTGTCAGTGGCTTGGACCTCTGTTCGTCTTAGGTCCTTGAGAGCTCACCTTGGGGAGGCATGTGAAATGAGATTCAGCTCAGCTCAGCTCAGCTCAGTTTGCTTCTTGATCGCCTGAAAATGCCAGAAAAGGGATTTGAAGCTTGGGTGGGAGCCGTGACACAGATCTGAACTCAGAGTCCTTGCCAAACCCCTCTTATTTGAAGTTGGAGCAGGTAATGAGTAGTTTGGGTACTTACAAACAAGTGGATGTTTTAGAATCATCTGGTGTGTATCACATCCGTGTTTTTCTGAGATCCCCGGAGCCTTAGCACAAAGAGCTTTCACCGCCCTCCCCACCCCAATGACTATTTTCCAGATGTTCTGAAACAATGTCAAATGACCCAGTTTACCCCTGAGAGGTTTAGAAGGGGGCATTTATGGAGAGACTGGTGAGGGAGGCTGAGATACTCACTCAGCAGCTAAGTCCTAGATAATCTCGCACGAACGTGGTATCGGATGGTACTTTACCTAAGGCACACTGAGGATGGTTTTTAGAAAACGATATGCTAAACACTCCTACAGTGAAGAAGAAACTTAAGAAGCTTAACAATGGATGTAGAAATATTATCATCGGCTAGCGAGGTAACAGTATCCAGTCATTCCTCACCTACAGGCGCAGATTTAGGCTTAAGCAGATGAAGACAACATGGAAGAAGTGTGTGGTCTTAGAGTGTTTAACCATCAGCCAGTCAAGGCAAAGGACTCTCTGCTAACATAAACCCTGAACATGTGTCTTTTGCTTTTTGCACTGACTCTCATGAATTATAGAATCACAACTGCAGAAATGAAAGTAGCATATTGAGGTGGGCAGGGATAAATTAGGATGTTGGGATGAACAGATGCTCATGCTTTCTTCCCTGATGGCTCAGCAGGTAAAGAATCCACCTGCAATGTGGGAGATGCAGAAGATGCAGGTTCAATCCCTGGGTTGGGAAGATCCCCTGGAGAAGGAAATGGCAACCCACTTTGGTATTCTTGCCTGGAGAATTCCATGGACAGAGGAGCCTGGCGAGCTACAGTCCAAAGGGTACAAGGAATCGGACTTGACTGAGTGCCTGAGCACGCAAGCACTACCATATATAAAATAGATAAATAACAAGGACCTACTGTAGAGCATAGGAAACTATATTCAATGTCTTATTTAACCTACAATGGAAAAGCATCTGAAAAAAGAATATACGTATGTGTGTGTGTATATATATAGAGACAAGGAAAGGGCACCCCACTCCAGTATTCTGGCCTGGAGAATCCCATGGACAAAGGAGCCTGGTGGGCTGCAGTCTGTGGAGCTGTAAAGAGTCAGACATGACTGAAATGACTTAGCATGCATGCGTATATATATTTATACACACACACATATATATAACTGGATCACTTTGCTGTATATCTGCAACTAGCACAACATTGAAAATCAACTGTACTTTGTAAAAAACCAAAAAATAGCAAGAGGCATCCTGAGGCTTTGTACAGACCTTTATGAGGAAGTAATAACACTGAAACAAGAGAACCATAATTTGCAGTTAGGAAATTGTTTCACTGCTCTTGACAGAGCAGTCCCCAGGATCGGAACCCAGCTCTTTAACCACAGGATGGAAGCGAGTCATTCGCGAGGAGAAGTGGTACATTGCCTTATGCATACGTGTGTACTGAGTCGCTTCAGTCATATCTGACTGTTTGCGACCCCATGAACGGTAGCCTGCCGGGCTCCTCTGTCCATAGGATTCTCCGGGTAAGATTACGGTGGGTTGCCGTGCCCTCCTCCAGGGGATCGTCCAGATCCAGGGACTGAACCCGTGTCTCTCATGTCTTCTGCACTGGCAGGCCGGTTTTTTACCACTAGCGTTAGCTGGGAAACTCCACATTGCCTTATACCCAGTCTTATATTAAAAAAACAAATAAACCACCAATTCCTTCCAAACGTGGACATCAGACAACATGTCAAAATTTGGCAAGAAGGTAGGATAACTCTTCCACAGCACATCTGCTGCATGTAGGTGGCGTTCAGCAGAATCGGTTCCCCCAACGCCCCAAAGTAAGTAACGTGCCAAAGCCTTGATGGGAAAAGTACCTCATGATCTACAGTGTGTCAGTCACCCAGCGGCTGCCAGTGCAAAACGACACCCTTTCCTGGCACCAGCTTCACAATCGCTGGCACTGAACTCAGGGCAGCCGTCCTGCTGGGGTCCTCTATACACGCAAGGGAAAGGGAACACACGTGAGGGCTCCTAGTCTCTGCAGAGCTCAGGATGCCTGCTGGTCGCCCCGATGTTTAGCAACTGTCTATGCGGGAGACTGTTAGGCTGCAACACGCCACCAACTCAGGCTAACAGTCCTTTCCCTGAGTTCAGAAATAGATACCCCTCATCTATTAGAAGGCTGGGAATCTAGGCCTGTGCTGGAGGGTTTGCCTGACTCCAACTCTAGTAAAGAAGCAGAACTCCACTCTTCACGAAGACTTGGATGCCCACGTGAGATGAGATGGCTGCTTGCTGGTTTGCACACACGTGGTCTGGAGCAGAAAAGACTGAAGCTTTTTACTCGATTGTGTCACCATTGGTGCTTTTCTGATTCCTCCCACCGATCTGTTCATAGTTAGAAACATGACTTACATTATCCTTATCTTAACATCCTGAACCATCAGTGTTGTTATTGATCATCAAATTAGGTACTTCCTCTCATTTCAGATCCACTGACAGTTTCGGATGGTTTGAGTTGAGTGGGTTGGACAAGGGGAAATAGGCGATTTCCTTTGCCTCTTGTAGAGTTAATCTCTCATCCAGATACTGCTAAAGCATCTCTTTCAACAGAGGTCTTTATTCCTAGTTTAGCAGCATAACTATAAGGAATGAGTTTCTTCTTTACAAGGCTACAACTCAAAGTCCAAATGATAGACGATTTCCTGGTCCTGAAGAAGACACTTAAGCACTTATATTTCTTTCAACAATTTATTCCAGTTTGAACAAGACAGTCCATTGCTCATGTAAGCATGGAGCAAACAAGTTATGTGTGTTAAAAAAAAAATTGTATGGCATTCTGTCAAGTATTGGATTAGAAGGACTTAGAATGTTGCCAACCAGAAGTAGTATTTTTTGAGTGTCCACCACTTAATATTTGGGGGCCTCTCTGTCTGCTGACTTCCCAGGTGGTGCAGTGGTAAAGAATCTGCCTGTTGATGCAGGAGGCAAGGGTTCTATCCTGGGTCAGGAAGATCCCCTGGAGAAGGGAATGGCAATCCATTCCAGTATTCTTGCCTGGAAAATTCTACAGAGAAGACTGGCAGGCTACAGTCCACGGGGTCACAAAGAGTCTGCCGCAACTGAACAACAGAGCCTGCACACAGTCCTGTCTGCATGAGCTTTCTCTGTTCTTAAAAGTCCTGTTTAGGTCTGCCGAGAGAATAGACTTTCTTACCAAGGATCGTTGGATGCTTTCTTTATTTACTCCAGTGGCCCCAGTAAAGGAGATTTCTAGTTCTTAATCCCATTTTTCTTTGTTATGTATGGACCTCTCTCCCTCCTTTCACAGCCTGTCTACCTACCAAATAACTATTTGGGCTGCTCAGGGAGTCAGGATGGCTCAGAATCTTCATCCAGCTGTGGAAGTTTCTCTTTCCCCTCCCTTCTCCAGGGGATCTTCCCAACCTGAAGATTGAACCCGGGTTTCCTGCATCGAAGGCAAATTCTTTGACATCTGAGCCACCAGGGAAGCCATCTCTTTTCCCCTAAGTAGAAATATTTGTTTCAACTAACATGTTTTATTAAGTGTGTTGCGTCATCACTGTTAAAAATATAAATTCTGCTGCAACTATTGCCACAAGGAAAGATTTGTAAATATCTGGAAAAAGAGTCCTTTTTCACCCCCAATACAAATAGCTAAGTTAGCATATGTCTTTCTAAAATATCTTTCTTTATAAAAATCATCCCTTTCCTTCCTTCCTGATCTGTCAAAAGAGGTACATTTGCCGATGTTCTCCACCCAAGAGGGAAGCATTATATATTTTGCCATATGTACTTGGCCCAGAGAGAATCAAAGTGGCTGTAACAGCTTTGATCATAGCAGTGATCTGAGTAATCTTGTGAAAGATTTTTCCAACCAACAGGTCTTTGGGGGAACTGAGACAGGCTTCTTGTATGGGTGCCTCTCAAGGGATCAGTTAGGATCAGAAGTGATCGATGCTTCTCTTCTATACTCATAGTCTGTAATGAGAGACCACGTTGCCCAGGAGTCTCACCTACATGAAGCCTCCCTTGAAGGCTGAGCCACCCTATGCTAAAGACGAGCAACTGCCACTCAGAAACACTTTCATCAACGTCTTTCTGTATTGCATGAACCTAAGACTCATCTGAGCCACGTGTTATGAGAAAATTCATGCCCCATCACAGCAAAACAGCTGTGTTGCCGCAGTCACTGACTGCTGAAAGATGTTAAGGGAAGATATTTGTTTTGAGCCAGTCGTTTTGGCTACAACTTCCCCTTCAGGTTTTCGTATCATGCTGTCTCCTTTTGGTCCTGTAACTGTTACTTTGTTTCTCTGATAGGAGTGGGGGGAAACCAGGACCAGTCCTTTCTGGCTCCTAATCAGAAGGTTGGTGGACATGACAATATGCCAAGAATTATTTCTGATGGGGCCCGAACAGCAGAGGAAGTGCCTCTATAGAATGGCTCATTCTAACAGAAGATAGCTAAGCCTGACCTGGCTTTTATGACAGATGCCAAATATATTGAAGCATGTTGTGAAGCAGATCAACTTATTGGCAAAGAAATGGAAGACCACCAAGAAGGAGGGTGGCCAGCTTTCCTGTCTCTGTGCAGACACAGCAGTGAGTCTGATGGTGGGCCAGTGGGTGGAGAGAAGGGAGACCTTGGCGAGCTGTCTGAATTGCTGCCTTGTCCACACCAGTCTTGTCAATGAAAATTCCCAAACCACAGAGATTGTTGGGAGAGTGCAGGATGGAGGACCAGGGTGGGGGGACTAAGGCGACAGGGGCCACCCTGAGAGCAAGCACCTCTTCCATGTAGCATCTTAGGTGCCTCCTGGGCCTGCTCAAGAAATGTTGGTTCTTCAGCTCTCCTTCCTGGGTTCAGTTCAAGAAAGACTCCTTGAGGGTCCACCGTGTGCCAAGCACAGTGCTGGGCGTTGGAGATGAGTGTTAATACCACCTGGGGTTCAACTCAAATCCCACCCCAGTCACAGAGCTCTCTGCCTGCTTCTGTGTCCCTCTACCTTGGGAGAACATGGGGTATTTGGGTGACTCATTAGCTGCTGAGTGGTCTGGCGTAAGTTGATTGACTTCTCTGAGCCTTGTTTTCTTCAGTCACGAGAAGGACACTTGGACTCCTGGCTCATAGGGTTGAGAATATTGTACTTAACAGTGTGATTGTGCTTTGCTAAAAAGACCAGCTAGGGAAGCTCTCTACGGGGGAGTGATGACTAGCTCACTATTCACCGCTTATCTCATCAAGGCTACTTTTCAGGCAATTTATATCACCCTCCACTGAGATTATCTGCTGTTAGATTACAAGCTCCTGGTACCCTTGGTCCTGAGCTTACTTAGTCAAATATGACTATCAGAAAACCTTGGGACAAATGAATTATGAAAAGGCCACTTTTCCTTCAAATGGTTATAGCCAGCACCCAGGTGTTCTGCTTGGTTAGAGAATAAACTGGGTTATCAGCTGTGTCTTTAGCGGGGCCCCCTTGTACTGTGTACAACCCACATGACCGCCCATGGTGAGCCTGCCAGTACTTCACATGGTGCTCGGCCCAAATGACATATCTAAATGTTTTTATACTCAATTTATTATAGTCACTGTTGTGCCCAGAATGATGGCATTACATTTTCAAGAAGATTACTTTAGCCATTGGATAGACTTAATGGATAAATTACAGATAAAATGTAAAAAGTCACAACAACGGGTTCTTCTCTCCTTTTAAAATGTTTCTTCCTTTAAGTCAATCATGGAAATAATATAGTATTGGATTTTGTCTGGGTTTGCTGGACATAAAGGGTACAAGGTTGTTGTTTCTTTGCTTTAAGTTTTTGTGACCGTGAACTGTGGGAAATCAACACTGATATGGACTAGGAGAAAAGCAAGGAGGTGACACAAATTATTAAAGAAGGACAGGTATGTCTTTATAGATCTGGGTTCCCCATGATTAGGGAATGGAGATGAAATAGAGAAGTTGAGACTTGCAGGGAAAATTCCTTGTGATATGGAACATTTGTTGGTTTAACTCTCTTCCCTTTGCTTATTCTGTCTAGATAGTTTAGTTGCTAAAAGTAAAATTCTTGTTAGATGGAAGAGCTGAACAGTTTCATATTTATATAGTCCATTTTGTAGTAGTAACATGGAGAGAAATCTCAAGAATGCAGATCTACACAGATTTCATCCTCCACACCAGCTTCCAGGGTGGTCAGATGCTTTTTCTGTGGAGCAGAAAGTGCAAGTCTCTCTAGAAGGAAAAAAAACAAAACCAAAAACAAAAACCCAGAATCTAGCTTTATGTAAATGACAAAGGAATGGGGTAAAAATGGAACTCAAAAATGGAATTGCTTTGTATGTGGGGCAGTCAACTTTAGTGAGATCGTAATGATTAGATTTTTAGCTTCGGGAAGCAGTGTGATGGTGTAACTGCCTATCTCTTAGGCGTGCTTGAGGTATCAAAGGAAAAACGATTTTTCATTTGAATCTAGAAAATGTAGACTCTGTCACTGGGCTGAAGGAGGAGCAAATGGTTTTTCAACCACAAGAGGATTCCACAAATTCATATTCTTTTCGATTCCTCATTCTGATCCCCCACCCCGCCTGGCTCCTTTTATTTCCCTTTGAATTTGTGTTAAATTCATTACAGGCTCTTAAAGGAGAAAGGTTCTCAAGGGTTTAATAGAGATGTTAGATGCTATGAATAAAAGAAGGGGGGTGGGGAAGAGGAATTCACCATGGCTTCTTTGAACTAAACTGTAGATCATCTCAAGTGCTTTTCCCCCTTTTGGAGAAAAATATACCCTTCTCCTCCAGGAAGCTCAAAGTCTCAAAGGCCTATATTAACTTGATCTTTGGGAATAGTGTTTTAATTTTTTCCATAATCATCATGCAAATTGATCGTGATAATCTCTGGGAAGGAAAATAAGTGAACCAATGGCCTCATTAACTCCAATGCTAGGGGGACCCACTTTCCTAAGAGCTGGTACCCTCACGCCACACTGGCCCAGGCCTTCTTTGTACGTGACTTGGTCCAGTCCCAAGCATAAGCTGTGACTTCTTCCGTCCCTGACCTGTTTAAGCTGCCTTATGCATTTTACTTCTTTAAAAAATAATGGGGGAATAATTTGAAAGGTCCCAGCCTTATAAAAGGGGTGCTTTTGTTCTCTAGGTTCCAACCAACATCTCCAACTGTGCTGTGACAGGACCATACCACCGATGGACATGTTTCATTCGGGCCTTACCTTAGTGACACTGAGGTCTCAATATGCTTTGGACAATAAACTGAGTCAGTCGGGATTAAAATGTGTGACTGAGATGCCTAATTCTGAATGCTACTCTGTTGAATTAGGAGGGCTTTTTTTTTTTTAAAGAGGGTGTTTGTTTTGATTTTAATTTAACATGGAGAATGGCAGAGACAAATAGATCTGTCCAAAATAAACTGAGTAACAAATTTTTGAGCTGTGGTGGTTATTAATTTCATGCAAGTGGCTCCTCTTTTTATTTTTATAAAGTGTAAAATTCAAGAAGCAGAACCAAATATACTTTTATTGATTGCCTGCTAGGTGCCAAGCAAGGTGTTAAATGTTTTCAAATGCTGCCTTATTTATCCTTGTCTTACAGATGAGGAAAAGGGGATGGGAAGAGGCGAAATAGGTTGCCCTGCTGGAAAACAGCCCCGTCATTTACAGATCTGCCTCACCGCTGAAAAGTATTTGACACAACTGTTTGAAAATTAACTTCCTTGGAGCATCAAGGTAGACTGTTTCTCAGTGGACCTTGTCCTTCCAGTGAGTAGTGAGGAAGTTACTAGAACTCTTGGAGCCACTGGGTCCTGCGTGTCTGGATGAGGACAGTAGGTGTCCAGTATTGTGCCTTGTACCCACTATTACCTTCCACTGATTAACTATCCACGGCTGAAAAATCGGTATCTGGTGAGTGAGTGCATGCTAAGTCGCTTCAGTCATGTCTGACTGCGACTCTATGGACTGGAGCCCACCAGGCTCCTCTGTCCATGGGATTCTCCAGCAAGAACACTGGAGTGAGTTGCCATTCCCTTCTCCAGGGGATCTTCCCAACCCAGGGATCAAATGCGAGTTTCATGTCTCTTGCATTGACAGGCAAATTCTTTACTGCTAGCACCACCTGGGACGCCCAGATTATCTGTATCTGTATAAGCAAATCACTTTGCTGTATACCTGAAACTAATACAACGTGCGAATCAACTATACCAATATAAAATAACAAATTTAAATAACAAAAGAAAAACATTAAAGCTAAGGAAAAGAGAAAGAATATGGCAGGGCTTCTCACTGAGGTGGTTTCTCTTGTGGTGGCGCTCAGGCTCTAGGGTGGGCGGGCTTCAGTAGTTGCCGGGCCAGGGCTCGGTAGCTGCAGATCCTGGGCTTTAGAGCACAGGCTCAGTAGCGTGGTACTTGGGCTTACTTGCTCCGTGGCAGGTGGGATCTTACTGGACCAGGGATAGAACCCATGTCTCCTGCGTTGGCAGGCAGATTCTTTGCCGCTGAGCTACCAGGGAAGCCCCAGGTGACTTTAAAGTCAATTTGATCTCTCTCAAGAAATTCTACAGTCAGTATGCATTGACACCTACTATCTGTAAGGTATTGCATTAGAAGACAATGAAATACACCTTCAAGAATCATTAGTTGAGTTTGGGCTACATGCTGGAAATTGTGCTATGAGCTCCAGGTACAAAGATAGAGGGGTCTGATTGCCTGATTAGGAGGGTGGCTTTCTGAACATACACAGTCAGTATTAGAATGATACCAAACAGCAGAGTGACTTGAAGACTTAAAGAAGACTTTGGAGATAGAGTAACACTTGAGCTGAGTTTTAAAATTGTTAGTAAGAGTTCTTCAGATGGAGATGTTGGGGGAAACACTTGCTATTTTGTGGCAACTTCATGTTTAACTTGATAAAGCAAGAGCATGTTATTGCCTTTGAAACAGCCATAACATGGTATGATTGGTGTGTCATGGAGCAGGGTTGGCGCTTCCATTCATTTACTGGCAGAATGGTATTTTCTCAGACTACGCTTAGAAGAACAATGGTTCCTTGAGATGCGAATTGGTATTGACTGGGAAAACAGGAGGATTTTTTTTTTTTACGTTTCTATTATTATTATTATTTTTACTTTACAATATTGCATTGGTTTAGGATTGGAAAACAGGAGGTTTTAAGGTCAAATAAAATAGAGGGAACAATGGGTTAGGCTGTCACATTGGATTTTTTCTTTAAGACCTCAGACTGTTTAACATGTTGTTCTGCATGATTAATTTGCAAGAACTTGCCCTGAACCTCTTTGTCTCTCCCTTTTCATAGTGCACCCAGGGTTCCATGGATCTCACAGCGGAAAATACTGCTTTATGATAGAGGCAGGTGTCACCTGCCTTTAAGAAGTGAATGGTTTCTATTTCAGAAAGGAAATTTGGGCACCTGGGAGGAAGAATGCCAATGATGACAGACCAGACGCAAGGCAGCTTATAACCAAATTGTTGAAATCTTCTAGGCAGAAGAAACAAGTAGGAGTCAAAATTAAAGCACGTAAGCCATGGAATGCAGTGGTGGAATGGAAAGAGACTCAGCAGGTAGCCTGGATACTTTGAGATCATATGGGGGGGTTGATGAGAAAAAAACATATGAGGGTGATACCCTGGTGTCTAGTTGGGACACTTGGACAGTGAAGAGAAATGATAGGTAGAAGATGAGAAAATTAATTCCATTTGGGAATGATATCATTGAGGTGTCTATAAGAGCTCTCAATAGAGCTGGTCAACTCAGCCAAGGTTTGGGGACCTAATCCCCATCTCAAGACACACAGGATCATGGTTTTATTCTTCTATGATGCTTCAAATGACTATTATCCAAAGGTGTCTCAGGATTTACTGTAATTGTGTTGCTTACCAATCAATTTATAGAAATGCAGCTAATAGAGAGCTGTGTTTAATAGAAAGAGGAAAGTAAGTCAATGATTGACTGTATTTATTGAACTACTAGTGTGTTCCTAGCCTAGCAACTCTGTGTGTGTGTGTGCATGTGTGTTTGTGTGTGTTGGTCGCTCAGTTGTGTCTCTTTGCAGCTCTATGGACTGTAGCCCACCAGGCTCCTCTGTCCATGGGATTCTCTAAGCAAGAATACTGGAGCAGGTAGCCATTCCCTTCTCCAGGGGATCTTTCTGACTCAGAGATCAAACTCTGGTCTCCCACACTGCGGGCAGAGTCTTTACTGTCTGAGATACCTGGGGAATCCTAGCAATAGTACATAAGGGAAAAGCAAGCAAACAAACAAACAAACAAAAAATACATAAAAAAAGAAAGACAAGGAAAAGAAAAATACACAACCTTACTCAGTAAGGTCTCAAGGACCTTATTGTCTAAAGCTTACAGAAAGTGTTGCAAGTGGTTGGATTTCTCTGTTGGGATTTTTGGACATCCTGCTTGCTAGATGGGGCTTCCCCGGTGGCTCAGGCAGTAAAGAATCTGCCTGTAATGCAGGAGACCTGGGTTTGATCCCTGGATCAGGAAGATCCCCTGGAAAAGGGAATGGTTACCCACTCCAGTATTCTTGTCTAGAGAATTCCATGGACACAGGAGCCTGGCAGGGTACAGTCCATGAGGTTACAAAGAGTTGGACACAACTGAGTAACTAGCAAGATGACTTACTGGATGAGCAAGGGCAAGTTATATAACTTCTTAAAGCTTAGGTGTTCTCATTTGTAAATTTTTATCTGTAGAATATTAGCATAGAACTTGTGAGGACTGCTAGGGTTAAACTAAAATTTATTTACTGTATTTTGAATGAATAAAATAAATTTATTTAGGAAATAATGTATGCATTGTGATCCATTAATACATTTTACTATTTTTATTTGATTTCCAGTTAATATCAAATAATAACTTGTCTATTTGAATTGCAAAAATCAAGCTGGTTTGAATTAAAGAAGTGTGAAAAATTCTTGGGTTGGCAAAATACATAACACTTTCACAATTAAAAATAGGTAAAATGTGTTAAAAATAATGAAAAGTTCATATTTTAATTGAACTGGCTTTTCACAAGCCTATATTTTATGAAGCTTAATGAAACAAAAATTGAAATGGTGCCCATTATGAAATCTGTGTTAATTGTTATGATTCTCATAAAGTTCATATGATTCCAAAAAGTTTTGCAGTTACACCAATTCAAAATGTATGGTACTTGTCTTTCATTCTCTCTGGATATATTTTTGGTAATAAAGACCAGTTATGCACCTTGGCAAACAGAGCATTTGCTAAATTGAAAACTTCCTTTAAAAACACTAGAAACTTTGGACATGATACTGCCAAAACTGCAGGGTGCTTTTGCTAATCTGACAAAACTTTCTTTGTTCTTTCTGGCTTCATCAAGAGCAAGGCTGTTTCTTCACTTTACTATTACTCCAATACTGTCATCATCTTAAATATCCTTGTGCTAGAAGGCACTGCAATATTAATTAAAAATACAGTCTAATTATTTACCCTAGTTGGTTCACACAAACCTCCACAGTATAATCAGTGCACTCCCTTCTGGGGTTTCACAGCATTTTGGACTGAAATAGGAAGGTTTGTTACTGACTTACACTTGGCTTATGAGTGTAATTAAGTATAACCTACAATTCACCTTTAGGTCACTAGATCAAACATAACTTATCCAGCCCATGTCGAAAAGTATGGGCTGCATTGACTGGTGGGCGGCACATATGAATAAATGGAACTTTTAATTTACCTTCCAGGCCTCTCAGGGAACATGCGGAGTGTTTCCTAAGACAGAGGGAAAGCAGAGGGTTACCAAATCAGTCACTGACTTCAGACAGTTCTCAGCACAAAGCACCATCAACCATGCCTGAGCACAGCTCGTCTGCGACTGTGTTTAGCGACATTCAGTAGCCTAGAGTGGCAGAGAGATATTTTCTAGCTGTTAGAAGTGTAGTGTGAAGACTCTGGGTGTGCCTGGTCCTGAATCACCCAGTGAGCTTGTCTTTTGGAAGCTCAGCATAGAAATGTTGCTAGGCCCAGTGGAGTGGTCAGATCTTTATAAAGATTTTTAAAATCTTTTGTCCTTGGGCTTATCTGGCATTATTTAATAAGGGAGAAGTTTCTTCCGGAAGGACCCACCGAGGGCCCACCAAGGGCCCATTGGTCTCCTCCATAAACATGTCTTAGAAAGAGTGAGGGTAACGGAACTGCTTTATCGGCATAAAATGTCCAAACGTTACCCCTACCACCTTAAAATTTAAATTGCTGTCTGGGAGTCCTATTCAGTTTGAAATGCCCAACTGGCTGGCCTGAGGAAGAAACAAAGGGGCAAACAGCCACATGAAAATTTTGGACAATGAGAAACAATAGAAAAAGTAAAATAATATTTAATTCTAGTTATCGAAACTCATTAGAACTCAGACTGATTGACGTGTGCGTTCTTTGATAGACATGAAGATGAGATTCTGTTCTTAAAAGTTGTTTGGGCAAGGTGTGGAAGACTTTGAGTGTCTTGAATGTTTTGTATCTTTAAAAAAACTTTTAATTTTATATTGGAGTATAGCAAAGAGTCGGAGATGACTGAGCGACTGAAATGACTGGCTGACTGATAGCCAGTTAACAATGTTTTGATAGTTTCAGGTGGACAGCAAGAGGACTTGGTCATATATATATATATCAATCCAATCTGCCCCAAACTCCCCTCCCATCCAGGCTGCCGCACAACATTAACCTTGTTGGTTATTCATTATATGTAGCAGTATATATGTGTCTATTCCAAACTCCCTAATTATTCCTTCCCCTCCATCCTTCCCCCTTGGTAACCATAAGTTTGTTCTCTGTCTGGGAGTCTGTTTCTGTTTTGTAAATAAGTTCACTTGTATAATTTTTTTTTTAAAATGATGTAGCTTTACCTACATAATCTATTCAATAGGAAATCTTAAAAAAATTTTTTTTTAATTTTTAATTGGAAGATAGTTGCTTTGCAGTATTGTATTGGTTTCTTCCAAACAGCAATGTGAATCAGCTGTAAGTATACATATATCCGCTCCCTCGTGAGCCTCCCCCACTCCCATCTCACCCCTCTAGGTCATCCCAGAGCAGCAGGTTGAGCTCCCTGTATTATACAGCAACTTTCCACTAGACATCTATTTTACAAGTGATAATGTATTTCAGTGCTACTCACTCCACTGGTCCCACCCTCCCCTTCCCCAGGTGGCTCAGTGGTAAAGAGTCCACCTGCCAATGCAGCAGACGCCGGAGATGCAGGTTTGATCCCAGGGTCGGGAAGATCCCCAGGGGAGGAAATGGCTACCCACTCTAGTAGTCTTGCCTGGAGAATCCCACGGACAGAGGAGCCTGGCAGGCGACAGTCCACGGGGTTGCAAAAGAGTCAGACACGACTGAGTGACTAACACTAGCTGTTATCATCCCTCCTCCCCCTGCGTGTCCACTGTGTCTCTATTCCTGCCCTGCAAATAGGTTCATCAGTATCATTTTCCTAGGCTCCATGTATATGTGTTAACATAGACATTACAAAAAAAAGAAAGTTATAGGTCAGCGTCCCTGATGAACGTAGGAAGATCTTAATTCATCCAGAGTCTGAAACGGTGGCAGGCATCTTTAGTGACTTTCCCGATTGAATTTAACCTGACGTTTTGGCTGAGGTAAGTGAAGACTTCAGGGTAGAAATGGGCTAACTCTGTTTTACAATTCTACAGATAGTAGCTGTCAGGAAGGTAAATCAAGACACCAAAGGAAGATAGTACACGATGCCTCTCCTGGGAGGTCCTGTGAAGAGGAAAGAGGACAAAGCAACCAGAGGTGGTGGTGTCCACTTTCTGCCTGCAGAGAAGTGACTGTCAGCTGGAGGCTCTGATTCACGGAAACACAGAGGTCACATGAGATATACAGTCAAACAGAAAGAGATATATGTGTACCTGGAACATTTTTTAAAATAATGAGTTGATTTGGGGAGTTAGTTGAATCCACTGGAAAGCATTATAAGACCCACCACATCTATTCCAGTGGATACACTGTCTACCTACCCACTCACTCAACAGTATTCATGGACCACTTACTACCAGCTGGTTACTAGGATATGCAAAAACAAAAGCCCTTAACCTCACAGAACTTGCACTCAGATGATGTGTCCAAGGAGAGCAGGCTTTCACTATCCACTGGGAATGCGGGCAGAGGGGAGGACCACTTGAGGAGGGGAGGGGAGGTGGACAGGTCCCATCCTGCCAGCTCTTGTACTTTTAACATTCAGAGAAATGCGGAGCCATTGAACATTTTTAAGTAGGGAAATAAAACGATCAGATTAGCTTCTAAGGGTCCTCTTTCAGTATCCTCCTGGCTTCTGTACATGTTCCATTTCTCCTCGCTGCCCGTGTGGACAGAGTTTTCTAACCACCTCAGAAAACTATGGGGAGCAGAGGAGCTTTGGTGCAGTGAAGCTGGAGAACTGGAAATGGGTGAAAATGTTATTTTTTTTCAATTGAGTTTGGACTCTGGAAGCCACTGGGGGATTTCCCAGGTGGCTCAGATAATAAAGAGTCTGCCTGTAATGCAGGAGACCTGGATTTGATCCCTGGATCAGAAGATCCCCTGGCAACCCACTCCAGTATTCTGGGCTGGAGAATCCCATGGACAGAGGAGCCTGGTGGGCTACAGTCCATGGGGTAGCAAGTAGTGGGAAACAACTGAGCGACTCTCATTCACTCACTTGGACTCCTGAGACCTTACAACTGGACCACACAGTAGCTCATGGTTGCCCTGGGTCTGATGCCCTCTTCTCCTGCCCTAGGAGCCTTCCCAAACAGTTGATCACACCGTGTCCCAACACGGAACCCTCTATCGGCTGCCTCGGGCTATATCCTCAGAGCCAGTCTCTCTACAGAATGATCCCATCAGCCTGTCCATGCTGTTATCCGTGAGGTTTAATTACACAAGAGCACTTCCTAAACTGGTTCCACAGATGCAAGTTTAGTGAGATATTAAAAAATGCTCTACAGAAATGGGAGGGGAGTCGATGAGTCAAGCAAATTGATAAAACTAACCCAGAGTATGATAACATCTTCTTTTTGAGACTCATAAGGCAGTTAACCTCACTAAAGGCTCTAAGAAATGCTGCAAAGGGTTCTTTAACCTAGCACTTCTCAAGCATAATTAACAGCAAATACTCTTCTCTACTTAACAACTGTGGTCACCTGGTTGACCGGTTTGGGAACCAGTACTCAAGCTAACCCTTCACTTTTGCCAGGTTGGTCTGTCTAACCTCAGATGTGCCTTTGAACTTCCCTTGCCGAGGCTTTCCTTATCTGTTCCCTGTTTTGGAAAATTCTTCATTAATAACTCTATCCTTCTAATCTCATCCAGTTCAAATGCCATCTCCTTCATGAAGCCCACCTTGATTATTCCACCCCAGAATGAGGTTGCTTTAAGTACACGTTATATCCCCTCCCTCTTGTGTTATACAGCAGCTTCCCACATTTTACACTGTTTAACACATGGTAGTGTATAAATGTTGATAGTGCTCTCTCAGGTCGTCCCACCTTCTCCTTCCCCCTCTGTGTTCACAAGTCCATTCTCTATATCTGTATCTCTATTCCTGCCCCCAAAATAGCTTCATTAGTACCATACATGTATACTTCTAACTGATTCACATTGCTGTACAGCAGAAACTAACACAGCGTTGTAAAGCAATTATCCACCAATTAAAAATAAAAAATGTGTTATCAAGCTTCTTATAAAAACAGAATGATGATGCTCTTTTTCTGACTTTTAAAAGCATTTTATTTGCTGCCTCATATTGTTCATGAACAATAATGTTTACAGTACTACTCTTTTCGTCTTTAGAGCTGTGAAATGGCTGGATCAGTCTCTTGAAGGGATTGATAGTTTTACTTTTTACATGAAAGAATTATGAAAGAATATGAGCTTTGTAATAAGACAAATAGTTGGTCCTGTCACATTTCAGCTAACCAGCTGCATGACTTTGGACAACTTACCCAGCCTCAGCAACTCTCAGTTTCCTCATCAGTAAAATAGGGATGATAAACTGCCTCCTTGTTAGACATGGGCCTTCTTGGTGACTCAGATGGTAAAGAATCCACCTGCAATGCAGGAGACCTGGGTTCGATCCCTGGGTTGGGAAGACCCCCTGGAGAAGGGAATGGCAACCCACTCTGATGTTCCTGCCTGGGAAATCCCATGGACAGAGGAGCCAAGTGGGCTAGAGTCTTTGTAGTCAAAAGAGTAGGACACACACGACTGAGCAACTCACGCTTTCATTTTATTAGAAGGTTCGTGACGATCAAATGAGACCATGGTCAGTATCCAACATGTTGTAAGCAATTAATACACATAAACTCCAACTATTATTATAATTTCTGTTACTACTGTGTGTGTGTGTACTCAGTTGCTCAGTCATGTCCATGGGATTTCTCAGGAAAGAATACTGAAATAGGTCACCATTTTCTTCTCCAGGGGATCTTCCTGACCCAAGGATCAAATCCACCTCTCCTGCATTGACAGGTGGATTCTTTACCCCTGAGAAAGCCCCTAGTACTACTACTACAAAAAAATCTCCTTTTTTTTTTTGTTTTAGTGACTGTAACATGTTTAATATTCCAGGACATTAAAATTCTAAATGGTTTGATATTTTGGCATCCAAAAAGACTGCTGCTCTCTTTTCGGAGAGCGGGATATTGGATAAACCCACTGCCTAGTAGGAAATGGTTTTCTTTCCAGAGAGGGAGGGCCTGTGGCTATAATAGCCATGCTTTCTGGATTTTCTGGTCCACCCAGATTTTAAGAGTAAATTTCATCAGCAAACAAAGAATTAGTCCAATGAATCTGATTTCCGGTTCACTGTGACCGCTGTGCGTAGTGTGGAGAGGTGCTTGGTTCTTGCTTGGGACTGATTTGCCTGGCCTGTGGCCTGGAGATCAGGAGCCTGGCAATCATGAGTCAGCGGCTGGGCAGAATCAGCACTTTGATTGCTTTAGTCTAGGTTTCCCTTGAATCTTGACATGTGATTGTCTGATTTCAAAGTTCAGCAGAAGAAAATGCCAAAGATTCTTTTGTGTCATACATGGTAATTATCTGTGAATTGAGATAAAAGAACAGCATATATGTATACATAATTTCATGTTTCTACTCATTCAGTAAATATTTATTGAGTACCTACTATGTGCTAGGCACAGTTATGGGCAGTTGTGATGTAATAGTAAACAAAAGACAGATATCTTGGGACTTCCCTGGTGGTCCAGGGGCTAAGACTTTGAGCTCCCAAAGCAGGGGGCCAGGGTTCGATCCCTAGGCAGAGAACTAGATCCCACGTGCCGCAACTAAAATCTGGGACAGCCAAATAAATTATTTAAAAAAATCATACTTAAAAATATTTCAGTTTAAAAGAAAAGACAGACATCTCTACTATAATGGAGCTTAATTCTGTCTGGAGAAGGCAGAAAACAAACAAGTAAACAGATGAAGATATTATACACAAAGTGGTGGGAAATGCTATGAGAAAAATCAAAGCAAGGGTAGGCGGGATGCAGAGCTGGGGAGATCAGGGAAGGTTCCGGGTTAAGATGACATTTGAGCAAAGGTGTGAAGGAAATGTGAGAAGCATGTAGGCTAAGGAACTCTGGAAGGGAAAAGAACCCTGCCACCTAATAGGCAAGAGAAGAAAGCTGAGATAAAGGAAAAGAATGCTTGATGTTAGATAAAGAAACACACTGCATCTTCTGGCCACGTCAAGTTTGAATTTACCTGACGTAAAGGAATTGGGAAGCCATCGGTGCACGTTAAGGCAAGGCACTACATTTGTCTTTTTAAAAGATCCTTCTGGCAGCAGAGAGTGGAGAGTGGGTTGGAGAGAGCCAGGTGGGTATGGAGAGAGGGGTGGAGGAATGTGAAATAGCTCAGGTAGGAGATGATGCTGGCTTGGACTGGACCAGGGTTTATCAGCCTCAGCGCTAGTGATATTTTGAGCCGCATCATCTTTGCTGTTGAGGGCTGCCCTGGGCACTGTAGGCTGCTTAGAAGTTGCCCTGGTCTCTACCAACTGGATGTCAGTAGCATCCTTTCTCCCCAGGTGTGACCCCTCTAGATGAATATCCGCTGAGAGGCAAAATTGCCCCCAGTTGAGAGTCTCTGGACTGTGCTGCTGATAGAGATGGGTGGAGGAGGATGGATGTGAGAGATCTTGGAAGGTAAGAGTTAATAAGAGGGGCTGTACGTGGGCTGGCAATGGAGAAAAACGAAGAGGGAGAGAGAGGAGCCAAGATGCTCTGCTGACCTTGATGCTGTGCTGAGGCTGTCACGTTGGAGGAGGGGCAGGCTTGCTGCTGAAGATGCCAGTTCAGTTCTGGAAGGGCAGCACTGGGCAGCCCACGAGACCCCTCTCTCCTGCCAGGTGGAGGCGGGAGCAGCGAGGCCTGGAGTCCAGCAGAGGGGCCTGGGGCAGAGGCAGGTTTCTACATTGGTGACCGGGGCCACGATGGGAGGAGATGGAACCAATCAGGGAGCTATTCACAGGAAGAAAGGAAAGACGAGGGCCAAGGGTAAAGCCACAGAAACCCAAAGGATTGAAGCCTTCATGCAGAGCCAGCCAAAAGGCCAGAAAACTCCCCAGAGCCTGTTAAACCTGGACCCTATGCAGGAAATAGTGTGCGAATCAAGACAGCGGGCTCTGAGTCCAGTGACCTGTGTTTGCATCCTGATTCCAGCACTTAAATTTACATGCCTGTGGGTACATTACTTAGCCTCCCTAACCCTTGCAGTGACACGGGGAGGGGTTAGATGCCATGCTGTGTTAACATCTTTCAGTCGGTGCCCGGCTTGTAGGAGGTCCTCAGCGGTACATGCAGAAAGAGGTGTGGACAGGCACAAAGCTGCAGATGCTGCACATACCCGGCGTGGGGGTCCTCTCTGAGAGGCTCAGGTGGAGGCCCTTGGCGGCGGGCACAGAGGAGCAAAAGCACCACAAGCAACGTGCCTGAGTGGGATCTGCTGAAACCCTACTCAGCCCCCAGCCGGCGGGCCCGGGGGTAATGTAATGAGAGGTGTTTTCCTCCCTCCGGGACAGGTGCTCAACTGATACAATTTAGAGTCTCAAATTCCAGAGCTTAATCGTTTGTTCTACATACAAGTTAGCCCAGCTCAGCACACCTGTGGACTAAGATCTTGTGATGCACCCAAGCCTGTCTTTTATTAAGGTCTTTGCAAGCTGTCAAAATAAGACCAAATGTCCATGCATCACTAAGTATGCACATGGACGGAAAACGAGCCATTGTGAGGACTGCACAGTGAAGAGCTCAAAATAGCACGTGAATCCTGGGGCTCTGGAAAGTACAGTTACATGATTAATGTAACCAGAGTTAGATATAAAATGAAATTAAATATTTTATATAGCGAGAAATGCCTACACACACATAAAATTCCCTGTTAGTTGTATTTGAGGTTTAGCCATGTTGAATCGATAAAAAATGATTTAGAACGGATGGCTTCCAGCAGCTGGTTGTGCTTTCAGTCTTCCATAAAGAAGTTAAAATTAATTTTAATATGTTGATGGTGCTTATTGATGATAATATTCATAATAAATATCCATTGGAAAAATTCTCTGGCACATCTATGTGACAGGGAGGTCAAAAATGTTAATGACAATCACAACTACAAAATGCAATTCAGTCAATTACTTTAATTAAATCTAAAACTACTTTATGTCTTCTCATTTATACAGTAAACTAATAGTGGGGAAAGGGCATCATCTTTATCTGGCTCGTTTCAGCGTCCAGAGATGTGGTCTCAGGTTGTGTTTTCACACTGGTAGCTCTTACATCCTTGCGGAACATTTAAGGTAATTATGGGTCTTACAAGTAATGCTTCTGCTTCTATGCAGGGGAAAAGGGTGGAGAGTTCCTTCTGAATGCAGTTTTATGGAAAGAGAGCTTTCCCTTCACAGATGCTAATCTTGTATTTACAGACTGGGTTATGTAGGATGGAGCCAACATTCCTCGGTAAATGGTAGAAGCGTCTACATTTCAGTGAATCCTTTTTAATTATATTGTTTGGTATCAGAAGAAAAGGAACGCAGCTGTCTGAGTTCTCACTGCCACACAGGTTCCAGTGCTCTCAGCTCACTCAGTCCTTACAACCCTAACAAATATTTTTTCTACAAAAAATGGTGGGGTCGTAGTAAACTTTAGAACCCTTATACCTTAATGTTATTGAGCTTGGAAAGTAGAAAGGTGAGCATTTTAAATAATCAATCAAGTAATCAACAGTTTATTCAATATTTCTACACAGTTATTTAATATCTACTATGTGCTAAAAGTGCTGTGGGCATCCAAACACAGCTATAAATTACACAAATGAAATCCTGACCCTCCCCTTAAGGGTCTTACACTTTGTTTGGAAGGAAATGAGAAAACAAACAAGTGAATTGAATAATATTAGATAGTGGCAAAGATCATAGGGGAAAAAAGTACGATGATGGAGAAAGTGGCTCAGTTGTGTCCAACTCTTTGCGACCCCATGGACTATATGGTCCATGGCATTCTCCAGGCCAGAATACTGGAGTGGGTAGCCTTTCCCTTCTCCAGGAGATCTTCCCAACCCAGTTCGCCAACATTGTGGGAGGATTCTTTACTGTCTGAGCCACCAGGGAAACCCAAGAATACTGGCGTGAGTAGCCTATCCCTGCTCTGGCAGATCTTGCCCACCCAGGAATCACCAGGGTCTCCTGCATTGCAGGCGGATTCTTTACCAGCTGCACTATATGGTAGGGTAACAGGCTTTTCAAGTTTGCCCTGAGTTATTCTGGGTTTGGAGTAGTGAATGGCAACCTACTCCGCTATCCTTGCCTGGAAAATTTCATGGAAGGAGAACGCTGGCAAGGTCTGCATGGGGTCGCAAAGAGCCTGACCCAACTGAGCGCACTCACATGCTTTCTGATTTTAGCATAGAAAGTCTTGCATCCCAGGAAAACCCTCTGGTCCAGGCAAACTGAGATAGTTGGCTGCCCTTGCCGTGGGAAAGCAAATGACTAAGAGAAACCCATCTTTTGGATGAGGAGTCAGGGAAGGCCTTCCTGGGGGGTTGACATTTGAGTCAAGACAAGAATGATACAAAAGAACTGTCTTCAGATTTCTGTTGAGCCATCAGGATGAGGCTCATCCCCTCCTAGAGAGGGTCCAAACAGGAATTTGTGTTTTGAGAATATGAATAAACACTTATGGAATATTTTCCATAGGTCAGACAATGTAAATATTTTATGTCCTTCAGTTCCTATGTCCAAGTAGTAGGCAATGTTACTCCCATTTTACAAGTCAGACATAAAGTGACAAGCATTGTCTGAAGTCTTGAGTCTAATAAATAGAGTTGGGATAAAATTTTGCTCTGGCAGTTTGACCTATTTTAGGGAGAAAGAATCGCTTCTTGCTTAGAGAGGAGATAGAAACAGAACTTTAATTTCACAGAGCCCAGACTCTTGCTATATGCCCATGAAAACTTCTCTAAACTGGATTTGCTTGGACATTACTCTTTATCTAATCTAGACTTGATGGCATCTGGGTTAAGCAGCCTCTAAAGAGTTGGATACTTCCTAAAGAGCTCAAGATGCCTTGGGGAAATATGATGGGATACAAAGGAAAGACTTGGAGTTTCTGAAAATCACAGATGAGGTAAAAAGCAAAAAATAAACATTTTCTTTTAAGTGTAACTGTGATTCCATTTATCTCTGAGCTAGTGCTGCCTGTGGACAAATTAGGAGGCATATATTTTTGTCTTCTTACTTAGCTTCTGGCATGGTTTCATTCCTTAAGTCTTTTCAGGGAAGATCTTGTATACTATATCTTTGGATTTCCCATTGCAACTAACAGGTCCTTGCATTTAGTATGAAATCTATAAACATTTTCTGAAAGTAAAATATTTGGAGGATCAGCATTAGTACCTTATAAAGTTATGATTACAATTTTTAGTAATTTTCTACAAGATAAATTCTGAAATGACTGGGTTTGGCTAACAACCATTTGGACCTCAAAAAGAACACTATTCCTTGCCATAGTTATAGTTTAATCCAACTCATGCCATGATGACAAGTTCTGAATGTATACATTAATTTGCATTAAAGTACATAGAAAACAGTCCTAGAATGATAGAATGAGGACATTAAAAAAGCCACTCCTCCACAAAAGCAATGAGACCACTGGCAAAAATCATCAAAAACAAATTTTTCAGTACTCTGAAAATTAACCAAAGGCTTCAGTTCAGTTCAGCTCAGTTCAGTCACTCAGTCGTGTCTGACTCTTTGTGACCCCATGAATCGCAGCACGCCAGGCCTCCCTGTCCATCACCATCTCCCGGAGTTCACTCAGACTCATGTGCATCGAGTCAGTGATGCCATCCAACCATCTCATCCTCTGCCGTCCCCTTCTCCTCCTGCCCGCAATCCCTCCCAGCATCAGAGTCTTTTCTAATGAGTCAACTCTTCGCATGAGGTGGCCAAAGTACTGGATTTTCAGTGTTAGCATCATTCCTTCCAAAGAAATCCCAGGGCTGATCTCCTTCAGAATGGACTGGTTGGATCTCCTTGAAGTCCAAGGGACTCTCAAGAGTCTTCTCCAACACCACAGTTCAAAAGCATCAATTCTTCGGCTCTCAGCCTTCTTCACAGTCCAACTCTCACATCTATATGTGACCACTGGAAACACCATAGCCTTGACTAGACAGACCTTAGTCGGCAAAGTAATGTCTCTGCTTTTGAATATACTATCTAGGTTGGTCATAACTTTTCTTCCAAGGAGTAAGCGTCTTTTAATTTCATGGCTGCAATCACCATCTGCAGTGATTTTGGAGCCCAAGAAAATAAAGTCTGACACTGTTTCCACTGTTTCCCCATCTATTTCCCATGAAGTGATGGGACCAGATGCCATGATCTTCGTCTTCTTAATGTTGAGCTTTAGGCCAACTTTTTCACTCTCCTCTTTCACTTTCATCAAGAGGCTTTTTAGTTCCTCTTCACTTTCTGCCATAAGGGTGGCGTCATCTGCATATCTGAGGTTATTGATATTTCTCCCGGCGATCTTGATTCCAGCTTGTGCTTCTTCCAGCCCAGCGTTCCTCATTGATGTACTCTGCATAGAAGTTAGATAAGCAGGGTGACAATATACAGCCTTGATGTACTCCTTTTCCTGTTTGGAACCAGTCTGTTGTTCCATGTCCAGTTCTAACTGTTGCTTCCTGACCTGCATACAGATTTCTGAAGAGGCAGGTCAGGTGTTCTGGTATTCCCATCTCTTTCAGAATCATCCACAGTTTATTGTGATCCACACAGTCAAAGGCTTTGGCATAGTCAATAAAGCAGAAATAGATGTTTTCCTGGAACTGTCTTGCTTTTTCCATGAACCAGCAGATGTTGGCAATTTGATCTCTGGTTCCTCTGCCTGTTTTAAAACCAGCTTGAACATCAGGAAGTTCACCAAAGGCTTACAGTAACTCAAAACGTGTTTATTCAAGGAAGATGATTAAATCATAAGAAGAATGAGTGCCATGACATTTTAACTTACTCATGTCCCATCCCATTCTTCCCAGTTCTGCAGTAGCCTTGAACACCAACAGCCTCATACGCATGGTAGGTATGAAAATGAATGGTCTAGAAGCCACTGAAGGGGAAAAAATGATACTGAAGCCCCCCCCCCCCCCCCACACACACAGGCCCCATCCCCAGAAATCTGTCATTATTTCATCTCAGTCTCACAATTTGTCTTTCTTTGATCTGATTCAGAGCTCACTTTACCAATTGCCTTTTCTCTAGGGTCTTGGTTAAAAATAATTAGTGGTACTGTTTAGGTCATCAAGTATCCGAGTTGCTGATAACAGTTGGAGCTAGCAAGAGACTGAATAGAACATTAAAAAGGAAAAACTGAGGAGTAAGAACAACAAAAATAATAACATCTACAACAAATCCTGAGCTGAGGGGGATCCTATTTATATCATGTTTTTTAAAATGTTTTCAAAACAGGAAAATATGGCTTACACCTAGGGAAAAAGCAATGAAAACAACACTTGAATTAGCTCAGGTGTTGGACTTACAAGACAAGGACTTTAAAAGAACAAAGGGAAAGTACATCTAAATAATTAAAGGAAAATATGAGAATATTTCACCAAGCAGATAATATCAATAAAAAGATAGAAATTATATTAAAAAAAGAACAAAATAGGATTTTTTGTAGTTGAAAAATACAAAAATTGAAAAATTTGCTAGAGGAGCTCAAAACATATTTGAACTGACAGAGGAAAGAAGGACTGAGCTTGAAGACAGTTTATTGAGATTACCCAGGCTGAGGAACAGAAAGGAAAAAATAATGGGTAAAAATAAATGATGCCTCAGAAATCTATGGAACATTATCCAACGTATATGCGTAATGAGAGGTGCAGGAGAAAATGTGAGGGAAAAGGGTTGAAAAATATTTGAGGGAATAATTGCTGATATCTTCCAAATAGGATGAGAAACATTAATCTGTATATTCAAGAATCTCAAAAAACTCCAAGTAGCATAAACTTTAGTAGCATAAATCCACTTTTAGCCACATCATGTAATTAATCCCAGATAAAACTGGAGATTGTGGCTAGCACACCTCCTACAAGAAGCACTAAAGAGGACTCTTCAGGCTGAAGAACTAAAATGCTGCTAGTCAATAACTCACAAATACATGAGTACCTGCAAATTTCTTCCATAGGCAAATACAGATGGGTGTAAAGTGTTTCGGCTTTTAAAACATTTCAGGTCTTACTGTATTTAAAAGTCAGCTATATAAAGCAAGAACTTTGTTGATGTGCTTACAGTGTTTAAAGCTAATGACAATAATTGCACAAAAAAAAGGGGAAAAAATGGAGGTATATTGGTGCAAAGTTTTGGTATTAGTATGGAAATTAGGTTGGTATTCATCCAAACTAGATTATTGTAAGTTAGGAAGTTTATTATTATACCCAGGGCAAGTACTAAGAAAATGAAAACTAATAGCAAGGACATTAAAATAGTATACTATTGAAATATCTAGTTAATGCAAAATAAAGCAATTATGGATGAATAGGAAGGCAAAAATGATGTAAGTATATAGAGAATAAATAGCAAAAGAGCAGATATAGATCCTATCCTATCAGTAATTACCTAATGTAGATGGACAGCCACTTCAATCAAAGGCAGAGACTGGAAAAAATGGATAAAAACATGATCTGACTATATGCTGTCTATAAGAGAAACACTTGAAATCAAAGGCGTAAACAGACTGAAAGTAAAACAAACAAACAGAAAACCTATACTAATCGAATAGTAACCAAAAGAGCATTGAAGTGGCTATACTGCTGCTGCTGCTGCTACTAAGTCGCTTCAGTCTTGTCTGATTCTGTGCGACCCCATAGACGGCAGCCCACCAGGCTCCCCCGTCCCTGGGATTCTCCAGGCAAGAACACTGGAGTGGGTTGCCATTTCCTTCTCCAATGCATGAAAGTGAAAAGTGAAAGTGAAGTTGCTCAGTCGTGTCCGACCCTCAGCGACCCCGTGGACTGCAGCCTTCCAGGCTCCTCTGTCCATGGCTATACTAAGTCATATTAAATAGGCGTTAAGACAAGTTGTTGCTAGATGTAAAGAATGACATTTTATAATAATAAGAGGATCAGCCCATCAGGAAGACTTAGTGATAAACATATATGCACCCCAGAGTAACGAAATCTATGAAACAAAATCTGACATAATTGAAGTGAGAAATAGAGAATTCCACAGTGATAGTTGGAGACTTCAATAGCCCACTTCCAAAAATGAATAGAATGACTCAGCAGGAAATTAAAAAGAAACCAGAAAACTCAAACAATAGTGTAAACCCACAGAACCTGGCAGACATCTATAGAACTCTCTGCCCAACAATTACAGAATGCAAATTCTGTGGGACATTCTTCAGGAAAGACCATAATAAGTCTCAGAAGTTCAAAGTGTTAGTCGCTAAATTGTGTTTGACTCTTTGCGACCCCATGGACTGTACCACGCCAGGCTCCTCTGTCCATGGGATTCTCCAGGCAAGAATACTTGAATGGGTAGTCATTCACTTCTCCAGGGGATCTTCCCAGCCCAGGGATCAAATCCAGGTCTCCCACATTACAGGCAGATTCTTCACTGTCTGAGCCACCAGGAAAGCCCATAATGAGTTTAAAAGGACTGAAATCACACAAAGTAAACAAGTACATTCTTTGACTATCATGGAATGAAATTAGAGAGCAGTAACAAGGATTTTTAGGAAAGTTACTAGTATATAGAAATAAAACTACATCTAAATAATCAATGGGCCAAAGAATAAATCACAAAGACAAATTACTAAATACTCTGAGATTAATGAAAAGGAAAACAAAACCTACAAAACTTATGGGATGCAGCTAAAGCAATGCTTGTGGGAAAATTTATGCAGCTAGCGCTCAATCACTCAGTTGCGTCCGACTCTCTGCCACCCCATGGACTGTAGCCCATGACACTCCTCTGTCCGTGGAATTTTCTAGGCAAGAATACTGGAGTGGGTTGCCATTTCCTACTCCAGAGGTTCTTCTCCACCCAGAGATTGAACCTGCTTCTCCTGTGTCTCCTACATTTCAGACAGATTCTTTACCACTGAGCCACCTATGCTGCTAAGCACCTATCAATATATTAAAAGGAAGAAAGATCTCAATCAATAGCCAAAACTGCTACCTTAAGAAACTAGAAAAAGAAGAGCATATTAAACCCAAAGCACACAAGGGAATAATAAAGAATAGAACTGCAATAAATGGAATTAAAGGCTAGAAAACGATAGAGAAAATTATTTGGTAATTTGGAAATAACAAAATTGACAGATCTTGTAAATTTACTGGCAGTTCAGTGGTTAGGACTCCATACTCTCCAGGCAGGGGGCTTAGGTTCGATTCCTGGTCAGGGAACTAAGATCCTGCAAGCCATTAGTGAAAGTTGCTCTGTCGTGTCCAGCTTTTTGCGACCCCATGGACTATATGGTCCATGGAATTCTCCTGGCCAGAATCATGGAGTTTGTAGCCTTTCCCTTCTCCAGGGACTCTTCCCAACCCAGGGATTGAACCCAGGTCTCCCACATTGCAGGTGGATTCTTTACCAGCTGAGCCACAATTGGGAGCAGCCGAAAAGAAAAAAGAGAGAAGACTCAAATTACTAAAAACTAGGAACAAAAGACAGAGAAGGAGATGGCACCCCACTCCAGTACTCTTGCCTGGAAAATCCCATGGCCAGGGGAGCTGGTAGGCTCTAGTCCATGGGGTCATGAAGAGTCGAACATGACTGAGTGACTTTACTTTCACTTTTCACTTTCATGCATTGGAGAAGGAAATGGCAACCCACTCCAGTGTTCTTGCCTGGAGAATCCCAGGGACGGGAGAGCCTGGCTGGCTGCGGTCTATGGAGTTGCACAGAGTCGGACACGACTGAAGCGATGCAGCAGCAGCAGCAGCAGCAGCAGCAGCAGCAGCAGCAGGAACAAAAGAGAGGCATCTTTACTTACCTTACTAACATGAAAAAGGATTGTAAGGGAAAACTATAACCAGTTGTTACTAATAAATTATATAACCTGGATGAAATGAATAAATGAAATATACAAACGACTGATTTGAGAAGAAATAGAATAAGTGAATAGACCTTTAAAAAGTAGAGATTGAATTAGAAATCAAAACAATTCCCACAGTGAAAAGCCAAAACCTAGATGGCTTCACTTATTATGTCTTTCAAATATTAACAAAAATACACAATGAGACCAGTATTACTCTGATATCAAAACCAGAAATGACATCACAAGAAAAGAGCTACAGATTATTTTCCTTTCATAGCATAGCTGTAAATCTCAACAAAATACTAACAAGCCAAGTGCAGCATCATAGAAAATGGATCATTTACCATGATTAATTTAGCATATGAAACTTTAACAAGATTAGCTTAGCATATGAAATTCAGTCTATTTGATACAACGTATTAACCACTTCACTATTCTGGCCTTGAGAACCCCATGAACAGTATGAAAAGGCAAAATGATAGGATACTGAAAGAGGAACTCCCCAGGTCAGTAGGTGCCCAAAATGCTACTGGAGATCAGTGGAGAAATAACTCCAGAAAGAATGAAGAGATGGAGCCAAAGCAAAAACAATATCCAGTTGTGGATGGGACTGGTGATAGAAGCAAGATCCGATGCTGTAAAGAGCAATATTGCATAGGAACCTGGAATGTCAGGTCCATGAATCAAGGCAAATTGGAAGTGGTCAAACAGGAGATGGCAAGAGTGAATGTCGACATTTTAGGAATCAGCGAACTAAAACGGACTGGAATGGGTGAATTTAACTCAGATGACCATTATATCTGCTACTGTGGGCAGGAATCCCTCAGAAGAAAGGGAATAGCCATCATGGCCAACAAAAGAGTCCGAAATGCAGTACTTGGATGCAATCTCAAAAACGACAAAATGATCTCTGTTCGTTTCCAAGGCAAACCATTCAATATCACGGTAATCCAAGTCTGTGCCCCAACCAGTGACGCTGAAGAAGCTGAAGTTGAATGGTTCTATGAAGACCTACAAGACCTTTTAGAACTAACATCCAAAAAAGACATCCTTTTCATTATAGGGGACTGGAATGCAAAAGTAGGAAGTCAAGAAACACCTGGAGTAACAGGCAAATTTGGCCTTGGAACACAGAATGAAGCAGGGCAAAGGCTAATAAAGTTTTGCCAAGAAAATGCACTGGTCATAGCAAACACCCTCTTCCGACAACACAAGAGAAGACTCTACACATGGACATCACCAGATGGTCAACACTGAAATCAGATTGATTATATTCTTTGCAGCCAAAGATGGAGAAGCTCTATACAGTCAGCAAAAACAAGACCAGGAACTGACTGTGGCTCAGACCATGAACTCCTTTTTGCCACATTCAGACTTAAATTGAAGAAAGTAGGGAAATCCACGAGACCATTCAGGTATGACCTAAATCAAATCTTTCATGATTATACAGTGGAAGTGAGAGATAGATTTAAGGGACTATATCTGATAGATAGAATGCCCGATGAACTATGGACTGAGGTTTGTGACATTGTACAGGAGACAGGGATTAAGACCATCCCCATGGAAAAGAAATGCAAAAAAGCAAAATGACTGTCTGGGGAGGCCTTACAAATAGCTGTGAAAAGAAGAGAAGTGAAAAGCAAAGGAGAAAAGGAAAGATATAAGCATCTGAATGCAGAGTTCCAAAGAATAGCAAGAAGAGGTAAGAAAGCCTTCCTCAGTGATCAATGCAAAGAAACAGAGGAAAACAACAGAATGGGAAAGACTAGAGATCTCTTCAAGAAGATTAGAGATACCAAGGGAACATTTCATGCAAAGATGGGCTCGATAAAGGACAGAAATGGTCTGGACCTAACAGAAGCAGAAGATATTAAGAAGAGGTGGCAAGAATACACAGAAGAACTGTACAAAAAAGATCTTCGAGACCAAGATAATCACGATGGTGTGATCACTCACCTAGAGCCAGACATCCTGGAATGCGAAGTCAAGTGGGCCTTAGGAAGCATCACTATGAACAACGCTAGTGGAGGTGATGGCATTCCAGTTGAGCTATTTCAAATCCTGAAAGATGATGCTGTGAAAGTGCTGCACTCAATATGCCAGCAAATTTGGAAAACTCAGCAGTGGCCACAGGACTGGAAAAAGTCAGTTTTCATTCCAGTCCCAAAGAAAGGCAATGCCAAAGAATGCTCAAACTACCTCACAATTGCACTCATCTCACACACTAGTAAAGTAATACTCAAAATTCTCCAAGCCAGACTTCAGCAATACGTGAACTGTGAAATTCCAGATGTTCAAGCTGGTTTTAGAAAAGGCAGAGGAACCAGAGATCAAATTGCCAACATCCGCTGGTTCATGGAAAAAGCAAGAGAGTTTCAGAAAAACATCTATTTCTGCTTTATTGACTATGCCAAAGCCTTTGACTGTATGGATCACAATAAACCGTGGAAAATTCTTCAAGTGATGGGAATACCAGACCACGTGACCTGCCTCTTGAGAAACCTATATGCAGGTCAGGAAGCAGCAGTTAGAACTAGACATGGAACAACAGACTGGTTCCAAATAGGAAAAGGAGTACATCAAGGCTGTATATTGTCACCTTGCTTATTTAACTTATATGCAGAGTACATCATGAGAAACACTGGGCTGGAAGAAACACAAGCTGGAATCAAGATTGCCGGGAGAAATATCAAGAACCTCAGATATGCAGATGACACCACCCTTATGGCAGAAAATGAAGAGGAACTAATAAGCCTCTTGATGAAAGTGAAAGAGGAGAGTGAAAAAGTTGGCTTAAAGCTCAACATTCAGAAAACGAAGATCATGGCATCTGGTCCCATCACTTCAGGGAAAATAGATGGGGAAACAGTGTCAGACTTTATTTTCTTGGGCTCCAAAATCACTGCAGATGGTGACTGCAGCCATGAAATTAAAAGACGCTTACTCCTTGGAAAAAAAGTTATGACCAGACTAGATAGCATATTGAAAAGCAGAGACATTACTTTGCCAACAAAGGTCCTTGCTAGTCAAGGCTATGGTTTTTCCTGTGGTCATGTATGGATGTGAGAGTTGGACTGTGAAGAAAGCTGAGCGCCGAAGAATTGATGCTTTTGAACTGTGGTGTTGGGGAAGACTCTTGAGAGTCCCTTGGACTGCAAGGAGATCCAACCAGTCCATTCTGAAGGAGATCAGCCCTGGGATTTCTTTAGAAGTAATGATGCTAAGGCTGAAACTCCAGTACTTTGGCCACCTCATGTGAAGAGTTGACTCATTGGAAAAGACTCTGATGCTGGGAGGGATTGGGGGCAGGAGGAGAAGGGGACGACAGATTATGAGATGGCTGGATGGCATCACTGACTCGAGGGACACGAGTTTGAGTGACCTCTGGGAGTTGGTGATGGATGGAGAGGCCTGGAGTGCTGCAATTCACGGGGTCGCAAAGAGTTGGACATGACTGAGCGACTGAACTGAACTGAAGTGAACATTGTATAAAAATTTTTTGCTTCCAAAAACACCATCAAAAAAAATGAAAACATAACCCATATAATAGAAAATATTTTCAAATCATGTATCCAATAAGAGACTTATAGCCATGATACACTAAGTAGTCTTATAACTGAACAATAAAAAAAGAAATAATTCAATTAAAACTGGACAAGGAATTTGCATAATTTTCCAAAGGAGATATATAAAGCGCCAATAGGCATATGAAAAGATGCCCTCCACTGTTACTCCTTAGGGAAATGCAAGGCAAAAACCACAGTGAGAATCCACTTCACACCCACTAGTCTGGCTAAAATTAAAAAGACAACAAAATTGTTGATGGGAATGTAGATAAATTAGAACGCTTATGCATTGTTATAAGAGTGTAGAATGGTGCAGCCACTTTGGAAAACAGTTTGGCAGTTTCTTAAAATGTTACACACAGAGTTACCATATGACCCTGCAGTTCCACACTTAGGAATATTCCTAGGAGAACTAAAATATACATGAAAATGTATGTTCACACAAAACTTCAGGAAAGTTCTGAACATCCTTATTCATAATGGCTTCAGAGTGAATGCAACCCAAACATTCATCAAGTGACGACTGGATGAACAAAATGTGATATATCCATACAATGGCTACTATTTGGTCATGAAAAATAATATGAACTATTAGTACACATGGTGGCTACAACAGTTCAGTTCAGTTCAGTTCAGTTGCTCAGTCATGTCTGACTTTTTGCCACTCTATGAATCACAGCACGCCAGGCCTCCCTGTCTATCACCATCTCCTGGAGTTCACTCAGACTCATGTCCATCGAGTCAGTGATGCCATCTCATCCTCTGTCATCCCCTTTTCCTCCTGTCCCCAATCCCTCCCAGCATGAGAGTCTTTTCCAATGAGTCAACCATTCGCATGAGGTGACCAAAGTACTGGAGTTTCAGCTTTAGCATCATTCCTTCCAAAGAACACCCAGGGCTAATCTCCTTCAGAATGGACTGGTTGGATCTCCTTGCAGTCCAAGGGACTCTCAAGAGTCTTCTCCAACACCACAGTTCAAAAGCATCAATTCTTCGGAGCTCAGCTTTCTTCACAGTCCAACTCTCGCACCCATACATAGATAAACCTTAAAAATATCATACTAAATGTAAGAAGACAGACAAAAAAGGCCACTTATTGTATGATTCCATCTATGTGAAATATCCGAATGAAGCAAAACATAGAGATAGACATTAGATTAGTGGTCAACAGGAATCGGGAGAGGGGAGAACAGGGAATGACTTAATGTGTGCGGGGTTTCCTTTTGGACTGATTAAAATGTTCTGATAGTGTTGATGGTTGACTAAATTCTGGCCTACAGTGTAAGAATGGAATGTTTTGTGAAATTGCTCTTTGTGCTTTTTAGAGGGAAATTGCTGGCCCTCTACCTCTTCATTCCCGTTTCAGGCAGGCGAGAGCCTGGATTTTAGGGTATTAAGCCATTTCTCTACAGGTTGTCAAGAGCAAACTCTTAGGGTGTGCCACAGAGCAAGATGAAAGGAAGCTGGGTGGCTGGACCGTCTTGAGGAGGAGAACCTTTTGAATCATTCTGATGAGATGGATTTGCCATATATTTTGTTGCTGTTCAGTCACTTGGTCGTGTCTGACTCTTTGCGAACCCCATGGACTGCAGCATGCCAGGGCTCCCTGTCCTTTACTATCTCCCAGAGTTTCCTCGAACTCATGTCTGTTGAGTCAGTGATGCCATTCAAACATCTCATCCTCTGTCACCCACTTCTCCTGCTGCCTCAACCTTTCCCAGCATCAGGGTCTTTTCCAGTGAGTTGGTGCTTCACATCAGGTGGCCACAGTATTAGAGCTTCAGCTTCAGTGGCAGTCTGTCCAATGAATATTCAGGACTGATTTCCTTTAGGATGGACTCGTTTGATTTCCCTGATGTCCAAGGGACTCGAAGAATCTTCGTCAGCACCACAGTTTGAAAGCATCAGTTCTTTAGTGCTCAGCCTTCTTTATGGTCCAACTCTCACATCCATAGATGACTACTGGAAAAACCATAGCTTCGACTATACGGACATTTGTTGGCAAAATGATGTCTCTGCTTTTTAATATGCTGTCTAAGTTCATCATAGCTTTTCTTCCAAGGAGCAAGCATCTTTTAATTTCATGGCTATTGTTATTTTGGACACTTTCAAAGCAGTGAAATCAACCTTCCAATTTCTATAATAACATCTTTGGGATCATGGTAACTCTTGTTAAAGATTGCTTTTCTTTCTGTGAATTTATGCTCACATGGTTTCAAATGAACAACTCCAAAGGTGCGAGGACAAACAAGGCATCATCATTTTCCTCTGTGAGTTCAATGTGGGGTGGAAGCATTTGTCATGTGCATAAATAATGAATGTAAAAACAACTGAAGCCAGAAATTCAGGTAGAATTTTGTGAGAAGAAAAGGAGGGCTGGGAAAAACTGAGCAGAGAGGGCAAGGACAAGTTAGAAACATCATTTACTGGCAGAGAAAGGTAATATACCCTCTCATTTCATTCTATGCATTTTTATTACATAATTTATTTTGTGTCTTGATAATGTGGAGTTGTTATTATTGTCAAAAACTTTTTTATTGTGAAATGATCTGAGAGTAATAGAAGAATTCAAAGATAGTGCAGAGAATTCCTATATAACTTCTAGTTTGCAGTAATGCTAACCTATGATACTAAGAAATTAACTACAATTAAGTACAATAATTCGGAGAAGGCAATGGCACCCCACTCCGGTACTCTTGCCTGGAAAGTCCCACGGAGGGGCCTGGGAGGCTGCGGTCCATGAGGTCGCTAAGAGTCAGACACGACTGCACAACTTCACTTTCACTTTTCACTTTCATGCATTGGAGAAGGAAATGGCAACCCACTCCAGTGTTCTTGTCTGGAGAATCCCAGGGATGGCGGAGCCCGGTGGGCTGTCGTCTATGAGGTCGCACGGAGTCGGACACGACTGAAGCAACTTAGCAGTAGCAGCAGCAGCAAGTACAATAATATTAACGGAAGTCAAGACTGTCAGATTTCACCAGTTTTTCTTTGAATGTGTTT
This sequence comes from Ovis canadensis, assembly GCF_042477335.2. Lineage (NCBI taxonomy): Eukaryota > Metazoa > Chordata > Mammalia > Artiodactyla > Bovidae > Ovis > Ovis canadensis. The sequence continues at coordinate 23,231,665 of NC_091262.1, forward strand.
TCAATTTCTGTTCCAGGCTCCAATCCAGGATCCAGAATTGCATTTAATCTCTAACTTCCAAAATCTTCCGTAGCTAGCTTTAGAACACAGGGCATTCACAGACCATCTCTCTAGCCCATCTGAAGTCAACAAGTTTGGGATGGGAGCCCCGAAGTGACAGTTCCAGGCCTGAATCAGTCATTAATGAAACACTAGGACTGTCAAGTGGATGGTCGGGGTCTCAAACCTGAAAGCGTCCTGCAAATGATGGAGAAATATCCTCCAGTGAGATCAGTTATTCATTTATCCATCACCCAGAAAATTTTTCCTGAGCAGCAGCCACACCCGAGACATAGGGCTGCACAGCCCATGAGCCCTATTCGTCACTTGCCAGCAGTTCCAATCCTGTAAAGCTGATCATTAAGTATTTATCGAATGCCTACCATGGGCCCTATGACACGCATTATGAGCTTTCCATTAGCCTGTACTCCATGAATATTCCATTACAGGCCTGAAAGAGTTAAGGTGCCGCAAAGCCTCCCCTGGGTCTGGGGAGTCCCGCGCCACTCAGGGAAGGTTGCAGACGCATTAGGATCCAAGTATGTATTTTCTTTTCCCCTCTGTTTATGTCTCTGTTTTCTGTAAAGTCTCCTAAACTGCAGCCGTATCTCCCAACTTCTCTGACAATGCTATAAATTTCATTAAGAAGATGAAGCCTGTGGGGCAATTAACTCCAAAAGTGGTACAAAGCAATAGCGAGGAGATACTGGCCTGTAGTACTTAGCACTTAGCTCTGAAATTGAGATAAGCCCTATCAACTAGGGGTTGTGTTTAATGTTCACTGCCGCTTCCAGACCACAGCTACAACCCAGCGGTCACCGTGTTAACACTCCCCAATATCTATTACAATTAGTTTTTGATTAAGAGGCCTAACATGGCTTTTGAAGCCTTTTATGTTGTGTCAAATGGCTAGTGATGGAGTGAGATGGCTGGACACCTCCCAGTAACAAAGCATCTTGTAAAAGGTTTCAAGTGAACTATTTTATCATCCTAATGGAAACCAGATGACTCTAACTCCCCCCTTAATTTCAACTATTTACTGAAGAGTCCTTGTTTTGAATTACTTAAAGATTTATTCTTAAACGACTACCTCATGCGTCAAGAATCGCTAATAACAGAGCCATTTGGAATTTGGGAAGGCTTTTAAAGATGACGGAGGTGATTTTCACAGAAGGTTTACTTTATTTTTATTATTTCTTTCAATTTTTAAGGGAGCAAATGCCTTTGCCCTTTTCTGGTATTTAATTATTACTTTAATGATTGTTTAGGAGGTCTTTCTCTGAGTTATGCTTTCTCTGCTGGGGCTTCAGTTGATAGTCTTGGCCTATTTTCCGAGAGAGGTCAGCAGTATTTTGTGAGGAAAAAACAATTTTTTGTAGCTATGTATGATTTAATTCTGTGTGAGTGGAAGCTATATGTCATTTTTATAAAGGTACATCAAGATCAAACAAAGTAGACTGATTTAAAAGCTTTTATAAGCTATAAAATATACTTATAAATTTAATCAAAATAGTACGTAAATAAGATGTAACGTGTATGTGAAACACACTGGCCTTTTTTGCAGCCTTTTTTTTTTTTTTTTTTTTGCTGTCTCAGTAGCCTTGGCTATGTCCCTGCTTTGAACCTCTGTTTTGTGTTATCTGGGGCTTGGACTAGATGCACCCTGAGTTTTTGTTTACCGCTAGGAGTCATTGATTCTGTGCTATCAGATGTGCTGGAAACGATTAATTCCTAGGGTACAAAAACCTCATCAAAGGAAGCAGTGTGGTATATGGGTTCAAGCTTTCTTAGTAGCTCTGTGTCCTTTGGTGTGATAATCAACTCACTGAGATGCAGATTCCTTCCATGTGAAAATAAGGCCAATGTTACCTATTCCACATGGGCTTCCCAGGCAGCTCAGTGGTCAAGAATCTGCCTGCCAAGGCAAGAGTGGTGGTGGTTTAGTTGTTAAGTCGTGTCCAACTCTTGAGACCACATGAACTGTAGCCCTCCAGGCTCCTCTGTCCATGGGATTCTCCAGGCAGGAATACTGGAATGGGTTGCCATTTCCCTCTCCAGGGGATCTTCCTGACCCAGGGATTGAACTCAGGTCTCCCACATTGCAGGCAGATTCTTTACCAACTGAGCTATGAAGGAAGCCTAAAAGGGGATGCTGTGGCTGCATGGGCCAGGAATGCAAGAAAAATTGATTTCAATTCCTGGGTCAGGAAGATCTGCTGGAGAAGGGAATGGCCACCCACTCCAGTATTCTTGCCTGAAGAATCCCATGGACAGAGGGGTCTGGAGGGCTATAGTTCTTGGGGTTGGACACGACTTAGCGATTAAACATTAGATGATGATGGATGTTAACTAAACTTATTATGGTAATCATTTCATGATGTCTGTAAGTCAGATATTATGCTGTGCACTTTAAACATATATAGTGTTATGTGTCAATCATACCTCAATAAGATGGAAAGAAAGCAGAATTAAACAAGAAAAAATGAAATTATTTTCTTATATCTCCAAATTTTCATTCAGTTCAGTTCAGTCGCTCAGTCGTGTCCGACTCTTTGCGACCCCATGAATCGCAGCACGCCAGGCCTCCCTGTCCATCAGCAGCTCCTGGAGTTCACTCAGACTCATGTCCATCGAGTCAGTGATGCCATCCAGCCATCTCATCCTCTGTCATCCCCCTTTCCTCCTGCCTCCAATCCCTCCCAGCATCACGGTCTTTTCCAATGAGTCGACTCTTCACATGAGGTGGCCAAAGTACTGGAGTTTCAGCTTTATCATTATTTCTTCCAAAGAACACCTAGGGCTGATCTCCTTTGGAATGGACTGGTTGAATCTCCTTGCAGTCCAAGGGATCTCAAGAGTCTTCTCCAACACCACAGTTCAAAAGCATCAATTCTTCGGTGCTCAGCTTTCTTCACAGTCCAACTCTCACATCCATACATGACCACAGGAAAAACCATAGCCTTGACTAGATGGAACTTTGTTGGCAAAGTAATGTCTCTGCTTTTCAATATGCTATCTAGGTTAGTCATAACTTTTCTTCCAAGGAGTAAGCGTCTTTTAATTTCATGGCTGCAATCACCATCTGCAGTGATTTTGGAGCCCCCCAAAATAAAGTCTGACACTGTTTCCACTGTTTCCCCATCTATTTCCCATGAAGTGATGGGACCGGATGCCATGATCTTCATTTTCTGAATGTTGAGCTTTAAGCCAACTTTTTCACTCTCCTCTTTCACTTTCATCAAGAGGCTTTTTAGTTCTTCTTCACTTTCTGCCATAAGGGTGGTGTCATCTGCATATCTGAGGTTCTTGATATTTCTCTCACCAATCTTGATTCCAGCTTGTGTTTCTTCCAGTCCAGCATTTCTCATGATGTACTCTGCATATAAGCTAAATAAGCAAGGTGACAATATACAGCCTTGACGTACTCCTTTTCCTATTTGGAACCAGTCTGTTGTTCCATGTCCAGTTCTAATTGTTGCTTCCTGACCTGCATGCAGATTTCTCAAGAGGCAGGTCAGGTGGTCTGGTATTCCCATCTCTATCAGAATTTTCCCAGTTTATTGTGATCCACACTTTCATTACTAGTGTACAGTTTTTTTATATTGATCTTAGTGACTGAACAAGAACAACAATCTATTCTATAGTTACAACTGGTAAATATCAGATATATAGCTGCTGCTGCTGCTGCTAAGTCACTTCAGTTGTGTCCGACTCTGTGCAACTCCATAGACGGCAACCCACCAGGCTCCCCCATCCCTGGGATTCTCCAGGCAAGAACACTGGAGTGGGTTGCCATTTCCTTCTCCAGTGCATGAAAGTGAAAAGTGAAAGTGAAGTTGCTCAGTCGTGTCCGACCCTCAGCGACCCCATGGACTGCAGCCTACCAGGCTCCTCCACCCATGGAATTTTCCAGGCAAGAGTACTGGAGTGGGGTGTCATTGCCTTCTCTGATCAGATATATAGAGTGCTCAGTAAATGGTATCCTCTTGATAATTTCTATTTCTCTTTTATTCTTTCATGTTCTGTCCTTGTTAGTGGTGTCTGGTACCATTGGAGTGAATTTTGTACCATGATATTTATTGTGTATATCGTTATATTATGAACATTTAGTGAGCACTTGCTAAGTTCTGGGTGTCCTACCAGGTCTGGGAGGCCTGAAATTAGAGGCAGAGTCTTTGTTCAGAGATAAACTGGATCAGTAGGCAGAGAATTTTAATAGAGTCAGACAGAGACTGTCTGACTTGATCTCCCCTGGCTTGGGAAGATCCCCTGGAGAAGGAAATGGCGACCCACTCCTTACTCTTGCCTGGAAAATTCCATGGACAGAGGAGCCTTGTAGGCTACATACAGTCCATGGTCATAGAGTCGGACATGACTGAGCGACTTCACTTCAGACAGAGATGGGCAGAGGAGGCATGACTCCTCAGTCCAGATTGCATTTGGGGCTTTATCATTTGTAGGGAAGACCTGGGTTTGATCCCTGAGTTGGGAAGATCCCTGGAGAAGGGCATGGCTACCCATGCCAGTATTCTTGCCTGGAGAATTCCATGGACAGAGGAGTCTGGCGCACTATAGTCTATGGGCCTGCAAAGAGTTGGACACGACTGAGTGAGTGCGTTTTCACTTTCAGTTGCTTTTCATATACTCTCACATACATTATATAAGGGAGTCTTTCCAACCATGCCCTGAGCCTAGCAGGGCCATGTTGTCGCTTCCGCTTTACAGATGAGGGATCTGCAGAGCTGAACTGCCACTATGTATAGTAAAATTCTAAGATTTTTTGAAATGGGACTCGCTGTCACAAATGTCATTGCAGTGAGCATATGAAAGGTTCAGACTGAAAAAGCTGCAATAGATCCATTCGCTCAGATTTTACTTGCCAGATTCTCCTTTTTCTAAGTGTTTCTGCTGAGAGGCCCATTTAGTTTATTCATTTGGACATGTGGTCAACATTAATGTGCTGTTCGCCAAGTGCATCATCACGAAGCAAGCTGAGGGAGGCTCACAGGCGAGAAAGCTCCAGCCTCTGCCTTCGAGAAGGAGTTCAAGGTCCTGTGGGGACAGAGCTGTGTGCACCCGAGGCCCCCAGAACTGCAGTCCTGAGGTGGGGCTGAGACAGGGGCCAGCAGAGGGGCTTGAGGGCGCAGAGCAGAGACACCCTGACCACTGGGATGGGCGTTAGGTGTGGCTCTCTGTAAAAGGAGGCACTTGAACCTAGCTGAATTTCACAGGACAAAAAAAAAGGAATTGCTCAGGTCGAAAGTAAGGGTGATGTGGAGAAGGCTTTAGGTTCCGAGAAATCAGGAGAGATGAGGGAGTATGAGAACCAGGCCAGCTGTCAAAGGTGGGCAGGAAGCTCGGGGTGGGGATGCGGTCCTGGAGGAGGGCAGAGGGATCAGAACCCTCAGCCCTCTCATGCCACACTCAGAAACAAGACCCCACATACCTCTGCAGCTTGTCTCAGCATCAACCCCACATTTCACTGGTAAACCAGCCCTGTTGTGCTTAATTTTTTTCCTGCTTCCTCTCATGCCCGTCCCAGTTTACTGCCTTTGGCTAGTCTGGTTTTATAGTTCACCTGAGCAGTTGGTTAGAGGCTGTTATTAGTATAACCAACCTTAAATAATTTGATTTTCAGGTTGGGCACGTCACAGTATCTCCTGTGGGCTTGATAGTCAAACTACACATTTATTTAAAAATTGGTTTCCTCATATTATATTTGAAAGCGGTGCTACTCACTCATCTGTAAACCATTAGGCCACATATAAAAACGTATCTCGTCTGACTTTTATTCACACGGTTCTGAAAGTAAGCTTTAGGTCCTAATAGTCCACTCCTCTGCTGAGCCGATTGTCCTATTTTGTTAGTTTTTCTTTTTATTTCTGAATATTCCTATAGAGAACTGTGCATTTAAAAGAGAATGTGTACAACAAACTTTAAAGATACACTCGGACTCTCTCCTTCTTCAGTAAATTTTCAGGAATTTTTGTTTGTTTATTTGTTTTTAATTTAGATGAGCGATTAAACTGGGCTGATGTGACCTGCAGTTGAATCCATAGTGTTTGGCTTGAGCTGAGTTTCAATGAGTTGTCAACAGTTAAAAGTCCAGGAACTTAGAGATTTTACAAAAAAATCTGGCTTCTTAAAAAAACAATCCTAAAATGTGATGCCCTGGGCTTTCAAGGGGTGCTTCTGAAAGGTTCAGGTCAATTACTCTCAGTTTCCCACCGGCCAAGAGAGGGGTGGGGTGGCAGTTGGGGAGTGAGAGTGGGAGGGGACCTCGCTTATCAAGTTTCTTCGCCTGGTGCCCCAGGCTTATGCCTTTTGTAATCACAGATCTGACTTTATATCTTCCCAATAAAAAAAATTGGGAAGAAACCGATGTCCACACAAAAACCTGCTCACGAATGTTTTATAGCAGCTTTGTTCATGATTGCCCAAATTTGGAAGTGATCAAGTTATCCTTAAACAGGTAAGTATGTTAGTTGCTTTTTTTAAAGTATGTCCTTAAACAGGTAAGTGTGCCCAACTCTTTGCAACCCCATGGACTGTAGCCCACCAGGTTCTTCTGACCATGGATTTCTCCAGGCAAGAATACTGGAGTGGGTTGCCATTCCCTTCTCCAGGAGATCCTCCTGACCCAGGGACTGAACCCAGGTCTCTTGCACTGCAGGCAGATTCTTTACCATCTGAGCCACCAGGGAAGTCCATAAGCAGGTAAATGGACAAATAAACTGTGGTTCATCCAGACAGTGAACCAGCATTCAGCACTAAAAAGTAATGAGCTATCAAACCATAGAAAGACAGACAGGGAACTTAAGTACATATTACTAAGTGAAAGAAGCTAATCATCTGAAAAGCCTGCACATTCTAACCGTATGATTCTAGCTATATGACATTCTGGAGAAGGCAGAACTATAGAGACAAGAAAAACATCAGTGGCTACCAGGGGCTGGGGGTTAGGGGACGAATGAATAGGAGGAGCACAGAGAATTTTGGGTATGAAAATACTCTGTGCAGTACGATAATGAGCGATGCATGTCATCATGCACGTGTGCTAAGTCACTTCAGTTGTCTGACTTTGTGTGACCCCATGGACTGTAGCCTGCCAGGCTTCTTTGTCCACGGGATTACCCAGGCAAGAATCCTGGAGTGGGTTGCCATGTCCTCCTCCAGGGGATCTTCCTGACTGAGGAACTGAACTCACGTCTCTTAAGTTTTCTGCTTTGGCAGGCAGATTCTTTGCCACCAGCACCACCTGAGAAGCCCACATATCATCAAACATTTGCCCAAACCTAGAGAAAGTGCAACACCAAGGATGAGCCCTAAGGTAAACTATGGACCCTGGGTGATCATGCTGTGTCAATGTAGGTTCACCAGTTCTAACAGACGCACCACGCTAGTGGAGGATGTTGACAATGGCGGAGGCTATGCATGTGTGCAGTGCAGAAGAGATGTGGAAACCTCTATGCCCTCCTCTCAACTTTGCTATGAACCTATCATTGCTCTAAAAAATAATCTTTAAACAACAACAGAAAATGGGGGTGAATGCCGATCAGCACATGTGGAAATTAACCCTCTCAGCTCACAAGTTTCACTATAACAGAGGGTCAAAATAACAAAATGAGGGAGCTAATACTTTTGGACTTTATAGGGTAATAGAAAAATACATTTCTTGAGCAGTTTTACACACTGCTAGGAAAGGAAAACAAAGATATAGGCCGTGTTCTGCCAAGTATCACTTTTCAAATAATTAGTCACTGAGAAGTTTTTCTTCCATGATCCATTTACTTCCTATTATTTCCATCTCAAAACGGAGTAGGTGAGAAATGTAAAAATGAAACAGTAGTTTTTCCCTCTCCAGCAAACCAGAAATCAGCACGGTGTTCTCATCCACTTCTGGGGAATTTCCTTGGCACCTACTCTCCCGAACTTGGTTGAAAGTGCTAAGTTTTTCCTGGTGTTAATTATTAATGTGACCTGTTTATGTACCAGTTATCCAGCTAACCATTAATATCTGTTTACTCATTGATGACCTTTGCAATTCCGTACCTCTCTCCTGGTTGTAAATGTCAACCTTTTTTTTTTTTTCCCCATATGCACAACGTTTTCGTCATATCTTCTGGCTGCCTGAAACAGTTCCTTCATATAGTAAAATAATACCAGGTGACACAGGTATAATCTTTATGTATACGAAACTAAGACAAGCGCTATTGTTTTAAGAGGATTAAGACAGAACTTTCAATTCTGGAATGAGCGAGAGATATACACAAACGGCATAGGCAAGGGCTCCCTGAGAGGGAGACAAAAAAGCAACAGAAAAGAAAGTTATTTGTCTTCTGTGCCTGGGTGGAGGGGGAAGTGCGGACCGGCTCTGGGGAGGGGAACCCAATTTTCCTTTTGTAAAATGTCAGTGTTAAGCACTAGTACATGGGAGCAAGCCTGCGGGATTTATTTCTAGTTAGCCAGTCAGTCTACGTTAACCCCCAAACTAGCAAGACAGTACCATTACGCTCAGTTGTAATGGCTAAAGCCGAGATTAAGCAATGCAGCTGGGTTAGGACTGCAACTGGTGACCTTAATTTTACCCATCATTGGAGCCTGTGTATATTTGACTCATCTTAATTGCATTTACCTAATTTAAACAGACAACAGCAACCCAAGACATTTTTCACCCTCAAATAATAATAAAAAAAAAAACAAAAACGAAGAAGAGCTATTTCTTAGAGATGAAGCATAGGACCATCTTGCTGTAGTCTTTGTCCAGATGACAAAAACAGCCATTTTTTTTCCCTCTCTTTGGTCCATTAACATACCAGCACAGGGAAAGACCCATTGAAATATTATTATCTATGTATAATACCATTTTAAAGTCTCATGGTGCTTCCATATTGAAATATTTAAAAATATTAATATCATCTCAGCCATAAATAACCATTATGGCATTCATAGAGATTAAAGGATTGAGATAGGCCCTAGGTGTACATTCTCATTTTCTCATTCATTGAGTTCTAACTCCAACAAAATGAGTGTTTTTAGATACGGCCCTGAACACTTGCTGCGACTGTCACTTCGTGTTGCATTTATCATATAGAATTCAAGGCGGAAGGTGGGGGAGCAATCTGTCACAAGCGATTGTATTTGTAATCTGTGAGGGTAGGGCTGGGGGCTGGGGAGAAGATAAGCCTTCGAGAGCCTTGGGCCACTCCTTCGGCTCAGTGGCTGCTGCGCTGAAGGGATTGGCGTGGACCATGTGACGCCTTTCCTCTCGGCCTGGCTCTGTGTCGACGGTGATGCTGTACTTTATACTCATAAATGCCGCTCAGGTTTTCTCTGCTAAAGGATAACTCAGCTTGTCTTTCCCAGTGAGTGTGGTAATAAATAGATACATGGGCGAGACATGGGGTGTTCTGACTCAGCGAGATACTCTAGTGTCCTGGAATAGACGAGTGGATTCAATCATGGTGCCAGAAACAGAATGCAGACTTTCCAAGGAAACACAGGGCCCGGAGTTTTATGCTAAGATTCCAGTGGCATGAGATGAGAAGCAACTCAAAGTCAAGGTTTAGTATCCCAATTTCATGTCAGTCCCATGCTTTTAAGGGGAAAATGTGGTAAAAACCCACATCATTTTATTCGAAAATTGGATGTCTATTGGGAAATTTGAAATTATAGGTAAGCAGAACAGCCGAGTTGATTCTTGATCTCATTGACTGTGTACCTTTTGCTGTGGGAACCAAGCAGAGAATTTTCCCAAGACCGCTCTTCACAGCTGTACTTTTTTCCCTTGTGATGTGCAAAGCAGGCATTCCTTTACAAGCTCTGGAGTTTGGAAGTCAAGTACTCGTCATAGCCTGCAGATCTATCTCCGGGTATCGAAATCAAAGGCTCTGAATGGTGCCAATCACAGGCCCGTATTTACATTTCCTCTCTGTATCACGTGGTCAGTAGGCTTAATTGACACACGGAAAATGTTCCTTTACACACCCTGTTCAAGGCAGCTCTGGAAATTTGGGTTTACGGAATGTGCCGGCAGCCCTGAGTCGTCTTGGCTTCTCCTCTGCTGGCTTGGTCCACAGCCCAGAATGATGCAAGTTCTGCGTTGCTCAAAACGCTCAGATGAACTGCTGGAGCAGTATCAGGAGGGTACTCAGGCCCAGGAACCTCTCCCGGGGGCGGGACGGGGGTGTGAAGCAGAGGTGTGTGACGACTGGGGCCATTAACCTCTGTAGGAAACCCGCCCGCTTTCCCACCCTGCAGTCTCCTATGGGGCCTCTGCCCTGGGGCCCCAGGGGACACTGGGAATATCCCATTTGTAGCCCTTACCACATTGCACTGAAACATGCCTCGAGTGTCTCTTCTCAGCCAGACCTCGGGTGCTGAGGATTCCTCATCACCCAGCGCGGTGAGTGACACACAGAGGTCCTCAGGAAGAGCAGCCAAGGCAGGTGGACTGAACAAGACTGACCGCTGGGATAATGACAATGATACCAGTAATGGCAGCAATAATTTCTAATTATTGGACAGCGATCCAATGAGTCTAACTACCGAACGAGGCGATTTCTCTCTCTTGATTTTACAGAGGAGCAAATGACTTGGCGAGGTCAAGTCATATCATAGAGAAGTTTGGAAACAGAACAAAGGAGGGAGAAGTGGAATTCCAGGCATCGGTGCTTGACTCTTCACACTCTGAGCACAGGCGCTTCTGCTGCGTCTGAACTGCGTATTTCCATCATCGCTGTCGAGCTCAGCAGGAGTTGCAGAGCTGGTGATGTTTAGAGAGAGGCTATTCAATGGGAAAGAAGCAGGCCTGCTCCCAGGCCGCCTTTCGGGACTCAGAGGGCTGGACGGGTTCGGTTTCAGGTGCGTCGTTGTTTGGCCCGTGCAGCATTTCTTTCTTAACATTCAACACTAAATCAGTGGCCTCTTGTAACATTTCTGCCTGAATTGGTCTCCTGGCTTCGCCACACCCTGGCTGTGTGATCTGGAGGAAGTTGCTTGACTTCTCTGTGCCCCTTCCTTTGTGTGGGGAAGTATCGGGCTGCCTTGGGGAGCAGCTGCTCTTACACTTGTGAAGGCCCTAGCACGGCGCCTGGCACAGGCTGAGCGGTCAGCAGATGGCAGATGCTGTGATTTGTTGTTTTGCTCCATCCCCATCTCCTCCAGTCACTGAGTCCCAGTGGGCATGAGCTTTACTGCCTCTGTGAGTCTGCTGCCCATGGGGGCATCGGTGCAGGGATGGGTTGTGGGATGTTAGCTGAGCCCAGTGACCTAGGTCTAGGAGCTGGTTGTTTAGACATGCCTGAAAGCCATTTTCTTTGTGGTCCAGTCACTTCCCTGGGGGGAGGGGAGCGCTTCCCAGGTGGCTCAGTAGGTAAAGAGTCTGCCTGCAATGCAGGAAGCGTGGGTTTGATCCCTGGGTCGGGAAGATACCCTGGAGGAGGGCATGACAACCCACTCCAGTATTCTTGCCTGGAGAATCCCATGGACGGAATAGCCTGGCCGGCCACAGCCCATGGGGTCGCAAAGAGCTGGACACGACTGAAGCGACTGAGCACAATGCTCGCATATCCCCAGGGGTCGAAGTGGGCAGGAGCCAAGACTTTCTGGAAGCTGGTCTTCTGGCGCTCATCTTCTCCCCATCCATCAGAATCCACCCCCCTCCCCTGTCTCTTTCCTCTCAAAGACCTGAGCCTCTCTCCTCCTCCTGGCTGGCATGCTCTCCTCCCAGAAAGTGGGGCTTTGGGGAAACAAAAGCCAGGTGTCTCAGCTTTGGCCTCTTAACACAAACCTCCCCTGAGTCAGGGGCACGGAAAGGCCTGGCTTCCTTTCTAGAGCAGAGAGCTGGCAAACGCGGAGACAAAAACAGAAATTAATATATCAGTAAATTATCCTGCCACGCTGACATACGCTGTAATCAGGAAGGCAGTGAAAACACAGGGAGGACGCCAGAAAGGAATCTGGCGGAGGGGGGAGGCGCGGAGACCAGAGCTAGAGGGGGAGCAGAACCTCGGAACACTTCAAGGGCTGAACTTTCCCCCGGAATGTTCACTGGGTGTGCAGGGAGCACCGCTGCCAGGGCATGACGGGTGGGGGTGGGGGATGCGAACGGAAGGGAAAGGAGGATGGAGGAAACTAAGCAGGAAGAGGAGGAAGGGGCAGAAAAGACGGGTAACTACGGATAAGCGAGAGGCAAGCATTGACAGCTTACCTCATGCCAGGCACTGCGTGTGCTGTGATTCAACACCTTTGAAAGTGCACATCACTCAGTCCTGTCTGATTCTTTGTGACCCCATAGACCGTAGCCCACCAGGCTCCTCTGTCCGTAGGATTCTCCAGGCAAGAATACTGGACTGGGTTGCCATTTCCTTCTCCAGGGGATCTTCCCAACCCAGGGACTGAACCTGGGTCTCCCAAACTGCAGGCAGATTCTTTACCATCTGAGCCACCAGGATGTCCTGTAATTATCACAACCACTTTCTGCAATGGATGCTTCCTATTATTCCGTTTCCCCACCCCCCCCCCCCAAAGTTTTCTCTTTTTTTGATGTGAACTATTTTCAGTTGATAGTTTGTGATACTATTGCTTCTGTTTCATATTTTTGGTTTTTGGGTAACAAGGCATGTGGGCTCCTAGTACCCCAACCAGGGATTGAACCCACATTTTCTGCATTGGGAGGTGAAGTTTTAACAAATGGACAGCCAGGGAAGTCCCCTATCCCCATTTTAAAGGTGAGAAAACTGAGGAGGTCAAGGCAGAGTGGACAGTTCCAATGTCTACATCTAATAAAGTGATGGAGCTAGGCTTTCTGCCCCCAAATTCGAGACTGCACTTAACTGCTTTCCTATCTGGCTCCCCACTATCAAGTCCATGTTCTAATAAAAAAGCAGAAGTGGAAATTAACTTATTCTCAGCTGGGGAGTTTGCTGATGGTATGTGGAAAATGAGCTAATCCCTGTTACAACAAGGAGAAATTAAGAATGTGAAAGAGAAGGAAGATCTACTCCCAGGCTTGCGGTCTGAACAAAAGCATTAAAATGAAGACAGAAAGTCTTCACATCCTACAGCTGATGAAGATACCGCCCAAGCACGACCCCATCGGCTCTACCCAACCCTGTAAGACAGATCTGACCCCAAGTGTTAGTACCATTTTTATAGATGGAAACTGGGGCTCAGAGAAATTAGATGATGGGGCAAAAGAGTGAGCAAGAGGCTGAAGTCAAGAACGAACACAGATCTAACAGTAACTGGACGTCAGATGGTGTCTGTCAAGGTGGCCCAGAGCCTCACACTCAGGGGCTGGCCAGAGGAGGGGTGTAAAACAATATCCCTTAACCCCGTGCAGGTTGGTGGGCTCCCTCAGGATGGATACATGTTGAAGTCCAGTGGTGAGGGTTGACTCACACAGGAGCGGGGGTGTTTAGGTGGGTCCCAGCTCCCAGGGGGTGCAGTGGTAAAAAATATCCCTCTGGCAATGCAGGAGATGCAAGAGATGAGGGTTCCATCCCTGGGTGGGGAAGATCCCCTGGAGGAGGAAATGGCACCCACTCTAGTATTCTTGCCTGGAAAATTCCATAGATGGAGGAGACTGGAGGGCTACAGTTCGTGGGATCTTGAAGAGCCAGATATGACTGAGTGACTGAGCATGCGCATGCAGCTGACTCATTCGACTTGAGCAAAAGCGGAAAAAAAAAGTGCAAAACTCTGCAATGAAGAGGAAATGCAGGTGGGGCTTCGATGTGGTGACTGAGTGTAGACTGCTTGGCAAGCCATATGGAGAGGAAAAAGGTGGGAAAAGAAAGTCGGAAGTGAGAGGGGATTGATCATGTGGATGAGCTAGAAGTTGTCCTCAGAAACTAGAGGTGTTGCCTGGAATTTGTATACAACAGACTGCCATGCAAAAGGAAAAGAAGCGTGGGGGTCAGAGAGGAAACATCTGTGTGATGGGGTGTGTGGGATAAGTTCAGAGCCACGCCTAGACCAGAAGATTCAGGCAGATTGATGGACATCGTTAGGAAGAGAAAAGAAAATAACGTTTATAATCTCCAGCCAAAATAAAAGGAAAAAAAGGGGGGGAATAGGAAAAGGAAGAGTGAATAAAATGATGCTCTTTTGCGTGGTCCCTGGAGTCATAGCAGAAACATTGTGTTAACGATGAGACCAGCATTTCCTGAGGATGCCTAATAGCAGCCCTTCCTCTTATTTTATTATTTTTTTACTTTTTATTTTTAAGGACTATCTTCAATACCTTGTGGAACTGTCCCCCTCGTTGGTGATATTAAGCTGGACCCTTTTGGCCCATAAATTTATCCTCCCCAGTTATAATGCATATTGAGTTTTGAATGCTGGTTGATAATTCTTCCCATTCTTGCCGCTTTCACTATGCCCACCTCTGGGCAACCTCTCTTAAGGCGTGAGCTGGGAATCCAGGCTTGTTAGAATCTTCCCTGTGGAAGGATCATAGGATTTCGAGTGTCGGCTTTAGAGACTCTTCCAGGAGTGAATACAGGAGCTTGGCGCCCTGATGGTCTCACAGCCAGTCTAACTGCCTTTGGGATTTTTCTTTCTTACTTCCTTGGTTCTTAGCTTCCATTCAGAAACAGCAGAATTTTCCAGCTAATTGACCTCCAAATAGTTGAAGCATGATTGTGTTATTGCTACTAATATTGGCATTGCATAAAAGCAACAGAATCAGACTGCAGATTATACTTTGCAGAGGCCCTTTAAAGAAACAGTTAATCCAGAGATTAGGCTGCATCTTTTGAGAACTTTTTCAAATTTTTAGCATGCACACACGCTCATCTGATGTTTGTAACAGTGGCAAGCATATTGTTTGTCAAATGATAGTCAATCGTACTATGAGAAATACATGACAGCCTACTGGTGAGGTTAAAGAGGCCAGGAATTCAGCCATGATCAAACGCATTCCTCTTCTTTCTACAGCTCCACGAGGCAAGAGTGTAAACTCACTTCTGGAATGTATACTGTTTTCTGCAAATGAATTTGATGGAAACATTTCACTGGGATGTTTCTGTGTCTTTCATTTTATGCATTTTTTAATAATAAACTACAGATTCAGAATTTATACAGTGCAGAAATTAGTCGGCCTCTTGCAGTGAAGTTAGCTTCTGTCACTGAATACATCCTTATCACTAGTACCAGGTGGTTATATATAATCGAGATCTCTCTTGAGTATGTCTAAGAAGGGGCACTTCATGATTCAAACAGATATATTCAAGGAAAATAAAAGTTGACACTAAAATGGTTTCCAGGTACAGGGAAATAACAGCGTCACTTTGTGCAACATTTTAAATAGTTTGTTTCATACTAAGCATTACTTTATCCCCTCCTTCCCATTTTATTATGAAAAAATTATTTTGAAGAATAAAATTTTCTATGAAAAATTTTGACCATCGAAGTTGGAAGAACTAGTAAATGCCCATCTACTCACATCTAGAGTCCACAGTGAGCATGATACTTTTCTTGTTTCATCCTCTGTCTTGCTATCCATCCATCCCTCTATCCAATCATGTTGATTTTTGGACTCATTTCAGAGTAAGTTTCAAGTATCGATACTCTTCACTCCTACACATTTCACCACCCAGATCAGCAATTAGAGCTCAGTATTTGTTTACAGAATTTTTTTTTTTTTGGAGTGGATACAGTGTCATGAAATGTATACAACTATGTAACCGAAATGATTGTTAAAATTTGGAATATTTCCAAAATCTCAAAAGAGTTTAATTCTCGTCCTGGCTAATTCCTCCTCCATTTCCCTCTAGACAGCTATTGCTCTGATGTTCTTTTCACCACAGGTGAGTTCTGCCTGTGTTAGAATTTTATGTACATACCATCATGCCATAACAATGTTTCAGTAAGGCATTTGCATTCAGCATAATGCTTTGGAGATTCTTCCATGTTGTTGGAGTCTGGCTAGTTTATTCTTTTTTTTTATCACTGAGTAATATTCCATGGTATGAATATACCACTGGGCACTACCAGCTTCTCTGGTAGCTTAGATGATGAAAACTGAGCCTGCAATGCAGGAGACCCTGGTTTAATCCCTGGGTCAGGAAGATCTCCTGGAGAAGGGAACGGCAACCTACTCCAGTATTCTTGCCAGGACAATCCCTTGGACAGAGGAGCCCAGTGGGTTACAGTCCACAGGGTCACAAAGAGTCAGGCACGACTGAAATGACTTAACACACACAACATACTATTTTAAGAAGGATGGAATATGTGGTTCCCAAGAAACTCTACAGAAGAGTCTCCTGGATGATGTGAGGTTGGGTGAGAGAGGAGGATTTGAGACAGTTACCATTAAAAGAACACATTTATGAAAGGACATCAGAACTACCTTCAACTATTTAAAGCAGGGGTTAGCAAATGTTTCCTCTAATGGATCAGCTAGTAAATGACTAGACTTTCCTGGGCCAGATGGTCTTTGTCCTAAGTGCTCAATTCCAACCTTGCTGTAGAGTGAAAGTAACCAGAGATGAAAATGAAGAAAGTATAGTTATGTTCCAATAAAACTTAATTTATGGACATGGAGACTTGAGTTTCAGATAATTTTCATGTATCATGACATATTACTCTTCTTTTGATTTTGTTAACCACCTGAAAATTTGAAATCTACTCTCAGCTCATGATCCATAAAAAATCAAATCATAGTTTTCTAACCCCTGATAAAAAAGAGTGTTAAATTGAAGAAAGAAGAGTGATTATTCTGTATAGGGCTAGTGGGCCACATGAAAAAAGGAGGCACATTTGATCTAGAAAACTAAAGATCTTTCTATTGAGTAGTGCTGAAACAAACTGTGTTCTCCCCCTGACCCAACTGCTACCATAGGGTTAAAGGGACGGGTCTCAGAGCTTGCCTGTTTAGTTCACTTCCCCAGCTCCTAGCTAGCTATGGGATTCCATGTAAGCTATTTAACCCTTTCACTTTTCTATTGACTCAATGGATAAAATTAGAGGCATTCTAAGGATTCAATAAGTTAGTGCTAAGAAGAGTGCTGATTTACAGTCAGTGTTCAATATATATGCTCAGTGTCTAGCAACATGGAAAGTGTGGAGTAAGTGCTTTCGCTATTATCATTATGGTTATCATTGTGTTATTGCTATCATCACAGAGAAGCTACATAGGCATTCGGGTGAGTTTCATTGAAGGGATTCTGACTTTTCATGGTAGACTGAACTAATAGATGCTTAGATGTTTCCCTGTTCCAACAATCAGTGTTCTCTCTTCAGTTTATTGCCTGAGGCTTCAAATGTGAGATTCGACTGCTGTTGAAATCTGAGAGGAAACAGCACAATATTTTAATCATTAATGTCAGCCAGCCTATACTCATAAAAGTAAAAGGGTGTTTTCTTTCTACCTGATCTCTCTTGATCTTGGATCTGGGGTCTACCTCCAAGGACACGTTATTAACGATAACTTGTGTAAGTGCTGAGTGGGAGTCAGGTTGCTTTAATTTGTTCCCCGTGTGAGAAAGAGAGAAGAGGAAAGATCTTTGCTTTGCCTTGGGAAATGGGTCACACCAAAAGCACTAAGCAAGGACGTGATTCTTCCTGTGAGCTGTGGTTACCTATCAGGTGATGCTGAATAGCAGGATGGCTGGGAGAGTGTTTTATGACTGGATCTCTGTGTTATGGGATGCTCTGTGACTGTGCCCCAAGCCCATCGTGACTGCTGCTGCCTGCAGAGGAAAGAGGCGTGAAGGTAGATCTCCACGTTCACCTCCTCATCCCTCGGGTCTAACTCTTGTCCTATACTGTCGTCTCTGACATTTGTTTTCAAGCCTGTTTATCTTGAGAGACGTCGCTTACTTCATTTTATTCTCTGCTAGTGGGCTAGAAATGATGTCTTGGAGTGCTGCTGCTGCTGCTGCTGCTGCTGCTAAGTCGCTTCAGTCGTGTCTGACTCTGTGTGACCCCATAGACGGCAGCCTGCCAGGCTCCCCCGTCCCTGGGATTCTCTAGGCAAGAACACTGGAGTGGGTTGCCATTTCCTTCTCCAATGCATGACAGTGAAAGTGAAGTCGCTCAGTCGTGTCCGACTCTTCGTGACCCCATGGACTCTAGCCTACCAGGCTCCTCTGTCCATGGGATTTTCCAGGCAAGAGTACTGGAGTGGGGTGCCATTGCCTTCTCCTCTTGAGCCATTGCCTTCTCCGCTTGAGCACAGTGTAAAGACACAGAAGAAGTACTAGAAGAGAACTCAGGCACCGTTTATGGCAACGTCTTCAATTTCCAGGTGAGGAAGCCAAGGTCCAGATAACATGGAACCTCAGGGTATCCTTATGGCTTCCACTCTGGTGCTCTTTTAATTTCACCACGTTAATCTTTGCCAGTGGAGTTTCCTGGTACCTCAGCAGAAAGAATCTACCTGCAATGCAGGAGACCTGGATTCAGTTCCTGAGTTGGGAACATCCCCTGAAGGAGGAAATGGTGACTGACTCCAGTATTCTTGCCTGGACAATCCCATGGACAGAGGAGCCTAAGGGGCTACAGTCCATGGGGTCACAGAAGAGTTGGACACAACGAGCAACTAAGCAACAACCATCTTTGCCAAGTGAGCAGGATCGGATACATAAATGCTTTAGGTCGCGGCAGGGGCTGGACAGCGGGGCCAGAAGGACATGAGCCCCACATTTGTGCCCTAAGTGAAGAGTGTGGACTTTGTTTCCCTTTATAACTGGAATAACATTCTCAGTTCTCTTGGACATTTGCAGGTAACGTGTTGTTGTTGTTTAGTTGCTAAGCCATGTCTGACTCTTTGCAACCCCGTGGACTAAAATAGTTTGCCAGGCTCATCTGTCCATGTGATTTCCCAGGCGAGAATACTGGAGTGGGTAGCCATTTCCTTCCCCAGGGGTCTTGGTGACCCAGGAATTGAACTTGTGTCTTCTGCACTGCCAGGCAGGTTCTTTACCACTGAGCCACCAGGGAAGCCCACAGATAACATGAATGACCAATAAACATTGAAACTGAAATTATTCTTTAAACTTTACTTTGGGGGTGTCTCTGTTGTTCCATATACTAGAATCTCAAAATGTGGCATTGACCTCAGCCTTCCTGTAATTCCAAAATGTCTTATGATGAGAAAGTGAAACCACGGTATTTAAGTGGATCATGGCATGGGAAGAGACGGTTATGGAAAGAAGAGCTGGTTGAGGCACAGAGCAATATCAAAGCAGACCTCACTGATGTTAGATGAGGTGCTTAAGAAGATGTCAGCATGGAAGAGAAGGAAGAAAACAGAGAGGAAGCAATGCCAGTAGGAAAGAGGGAAGTCAGTGGACCACTGCAATTTCCAAGAAGTTGAGGGAGAGGGGCCATGTAGAGGCTTCTGGCCTTTTAGGAACAATAGGAATGGGGGTATCTCCCTTACCTGCCTTACTTCCGCATCACTTAAAAAAAACTTTCAGTCATCTAATGTGTTTTTTGGAAGCATGCAAGGATTTGAATGGACTCATTATTTTCCACCTTGACCTAAGATGGTTTACAGAGCAGTAAGTTCCAAGGTTGCACATAAGCAATGTCATGAGAGTTATTAATTTTAGGAGTAGAGATTATTGCTTCCTGACTGACTTTCTGAGCTTTTAGGATTTGGTAACTATTGTGTGGGATGCAAATGGATTCTGTTTTTATAGTATAATGGAAACTAATGCACTGACATGAACTAAGTTGATAATTGACCCAAATTCCTTTTTTTAAAAAATGTATCTACAGAATTGGAAAACTAACTTAACCTCCTCCTTGCATAAGATATTTATGCTAGCGTCTTACTCACTCATTTTAAAATACCTATGCTAATGACTTATTCATTAAAAAAAAATCCCTGTTTGAAGAGAGTAAATAATGCTGCTGCAAACACAAGTTGAAGGTCGAAAATTTGTTTATCACAGTAGAGGCTCCGAGTTCACACATGTCCTTTAAAGGTATTCAGTACAGGTCACAGTGGGTCAGCAAGGGACAGTCAATTAGACGTCTGTTTTCCCTTTCAAAGTCCTGTCTGTTTCTTTCACCCTCTTCAAAATATCCTTAAGGAGACATATATATCCTGAGGTCAAAGTAAAAGAAAAAATAAAGAGAAAGTAAAAAAGAAGAAGAAGAAGAAAGGGTTATAACAATGAGATTTTTAAATGATCTGACAATCATGTGTATTTTAAATACCCATCATTATTAAGAGAAAAATGATGACAAGTGTCTGATAAGAAGGGCTGCAAAGTAGAGTAAGATTCCATTTTCTCAAGACTTCTGACTCTGGCAGCAAAAGTGACAGAATGAAATCATTGAGTTTCCCACCGTGGATGAGGGCTTCAAAGTTGTCCCAGAAGTATTTGCTTAGAGTGGGGAGGATCAAAACTCTCTGGTATTTACAGCGGAAAAAACAACAACAAGCAGCCTATCTTTTAGAAAAGGAATGCATGGTTAAATGGGCTCAGCCTGTCCTTAGCAACCTGAACTCAGAGAACACATTTTTTCCTCTCTAAGAAGCAAGTGGGAACTTGCAAAGTATGTAGCATGTCATGAAAAGGGAGCAGTGAACTTTGCCCAGGTCTGCAGCCAGCACTGAAATCTGAAACTTTAGAGGTTTCTGGACTGGTGGCTTCCCACCCCCATGCCCAGCTCCCTTTGAAATCTCTGTGTAGCTCCTGCCTTTACCAAGTACCTTCATTTGGAAGAAGAGTCCCACTGTGATGAGAAAACCTGTTCTCTAAGTATTTCTGGTGTCATACAAAAGGAAGTCCTCCAACCAAAACTAAAACATTACATCCACCTTTATAATTATTAAATTTAACCTAGTCTTATAGAGTTGGGGGACAGAAAGCTTTTTTTTTTTTTAACTCATTTTAAAACTAGCTCTCAAAAGTTTTGAGATTCCCCATGTACAGATGACCACAGGCTGGCAAGATTTCCCTTATATTGTTGAGGAAGAAAAAGGAAATCACCAGTCTCTGCACTCAGGCTGCTTGCAGTCTGAATCTTTTCTCAACAGCAAGTTACATGGTAACTTGAGCTGTGTTCGTTCCTGAAATTCTTTGACATAATTGAAGATTAATTTGATTCCCTAGATTGTTGAGGGTTGTTGACAGTGGGGAGCTGGAGTGGGTGGAAATAGATTATTCAAATCACAAAGAAGGAGGTGTGCCCTAAGTGACTGTTCCATTAGTGCTCAGAAATGTTTGCCTTCCTAAGTGTTCGGCAGACTCCGTGCGGCAGAATCGTGCCGGCAGGGAGGAGAGGGCCCTTGCCAATGTTCAGAAAGCAGGTGAACCTCAGAGAAACCGAAATATTTTGTCAAGAGAACTCTATGTATTAATGGCTCCTCCGGAATCCATTAACGCCGACTCAAGGGCCCTGGCTTTCTCTAGTGTGTAATGTAAACAATATGAAAGTCAATAGTAGGGGACATTCCAAGATAGTATTAACACGATTGATTTATTGATGGCTGCACAATGGGAGGTTATCTTTTGTTAACTGACTCAGTAAATAAGCTGGAAGGCGGCAGGGGACAGGGAAAAAGTAGCTGGTGGAGGTGAAGGGGAGGCACCTGGATTATGACTTGTTCAACTCCCAGCCTGTTTTGGTAAATTCCAAAGACCACTTCCGCTGCCAACTTCAAACATCATTGGACAAAATTAATTCTGCCTGGAACTCTACATCTGTCTCCCAGGAGGGGAAGACTCAAAGGCCATGGGTTTCTCTCAACCACTATATTTTTTAAACTTCTGCTTCAGGAAGATTCAAAACCTAGTTATTGCAAGATGTTAAAGTAAGAGCAAGGGAGAGAAATTATTCAGTCAACTCAGCTTTTTTACAAATCTATAGAGACAGTCCGGAAGATTTATGTACAATGTGTGTGACACTTGCAACTTCTGAGCAGTGAGTGACTGAACTACAGATAGAAAAAATAATCCATCTTTTCCTGTTTGGAATCAATATGCTGCACTTCTCCACAAAGGCTACTATAATTTGGTAGCTCCTCTAGGAGAAAAAATTCGACAACAATAAACCTTGTATAAATTCTGGGCAGTTCTCACTATTGTATCAACTGAAGTTACATACATAATTGAAGTTACACCTCTTGGATGGGTATGTAACATTTTTGAACTTGTTTAGATGGATATTTCTGAGACTTTTCAACTTTCATCAGAGATAGTTTAAAAGCTAAAAAAATAAAATTCTTACTGTCTTAAGGAATATCCGTTACATTTAAGCTAGTTTTCCCTTGGTCTTCCTTAGGCTCTCTCTCTCTTTTTTTTTTTTTTTTGATATGGGCATTCTCTAACTCCTGGCCTTTCTCTTTCCTCTGCCAGCTTGCCACCAAACCATTCCAGCTACTGGTTATACTCTCTGCAGGGGAGTCCAGAGTTCAGTTCAAGGAGGTATTGACACCTGTAGCAACCTGGTTTCTTGTCCCTCTGTGAACCTGCCCAGCTGCCCCTTCAGCATCTCCCTTCCTAACTTCTCTGCCTCTGTCCCTCTTTATGCCCATCATTGTCTTTGGTCCCCAAACTTGAAGTCCATCTTATTTCTCCACTTTCCTCATTTGTCTTCAGTAAGTTCTTAAGTCCTATAGATTCTGTTTCAGTTATCTGTTTCTTTTATGTAAGGTTCACAGACTATCCAGGGCTGCTTCGACTAACAGACTCCACGAGGACAGGAATCTGCACCCTCTTTCCCCAATCCCTACCAAGCGTTCCAGAGTTGTGGGACTTTTCTAGCTATAGGAAGGAACTCCCAAGGGAAAATACCTCCTTTTCATCACTTGTAAATGATTTTCTCCTCCTTCTCCTCCACCTCTCCTATGGTCTTTTCCTAACAAAGGATGAACGGGCACCATCCAGCAGATACTTTTTTTTTCTTTAATTGTATTGGAGTACAGTTGATTCACATTGTGGACAGGTGTGCATCCAAGTAATTCAGTTATGCATATACATACATCTACTCTTTCTCAGATTTTTTCCCCAGATTTTTATCCCAATTACAGAATATTGAGTAGAGTTCCCATCCTATATCATAGGTCCTTGTTGATTATTTTATATAGAGTAGCGTGTATATGCTCAGAGAAGGCAATGGTGCCCCACTCCAGCACTCTTGCCTGGAAAATCCCATGGACGGAGGAGCCTGGTGGGCTGCAGTCCATGGGGTCGCTAAGAGTTGGGACGACTGAGCAACTTCACTTTCACTCGCATACTATAAATGTTGCCTCCCAGCTGGGCTAAATTGGCCCAGGGATTGGCATATGGAGAGTGCTCAGTTGACGTCTGCTGAATGAAGCGATGGATGAGTACATATCTTTGCCTGCGTGCTAAGTCGCTTCAATTGTGTCCAATTCTTGGTGATACTATGGATTGCAACCCACCAGGCTCCTCTGTCCAGGGGATTCTTCAGGCAAGAATACTGGAGTGGGTTGCTGTGCCCTCCTCCAGGGGATCTTCCTGACCCCGGGATCGAACCCACGTCTCTTTGTATCTCCCGCATTGGCAGGTGGGCTCTTTACCACTAGGGCCACCTGGGAAGCCTTACCACTGTATTGTTCTTCATGAAAACAATCTCTAATCACAGTATTTCAGGGCTCAGAAACTATCAGTTACTAACTGACTCTCCTTTTCTCTTCCACCAAACTCACAAATATCCTGTACTCAATCCAAAATATTGCTCAAGTTCCCAGAAATGCTTCATGTCTGTCTATTGCCATATCTACCTTCATGGCTTATGTTCATTTCTTCAAGCAGAATATTTGACCATCTTTCCCAGATCAAGCTTTGCCAGGTTCTTAAAGTCCAGCTCTTAAAGCCTGACTTCCCTGGTGGCTCAGATGATAAAGCATCTGCGTACAATGCGGGAGACCCGGGTTCGATCCCTGGGTCATGATCCCTTGGAGAAGGAAATGGCAACCCACTCCAGTACTCTTGCCTGGAAAATCCCATGGAAAATCCCAGGAGTGTGGTAGGCTACAGTCCATAGAGAGACTTCACTTTCTTTCACTTTTTAAAGCCCAACTCAAATGCTACTCTCTCCATGGAGCTATTTTTGGTTCCGTATGCCTCTCTCCCAGTCAAGTTGGATGTGTTCTCCTCCTTTTGGAGCATTTATTGTATTTAAATTGTATTGTAGATATCTCTATATTCTTTCCTAGTAAGGATATTACATTATTCTTTCCTAGTGAGGAATAAATCAAAGCAAACACTTGGGAGACAGTGGTTAAATCTTTCTATGTCTGGATTCTCAATGCCTTATAAATAGTAAGTGCATAACATATTATCATTGAATTACATTGATTTTTATTTATTCCTTATTGTTGCAAGATTTTTTTCTTTCTCTTTTGAATGTGTGTTGTTTAGTATTGTGTGTGTTTGTGTCTGTGGTTTTGTGTGTGTGTGTCTGTGGTTTCACTATTTGCTACTTCAGTTAACATCTATCATCTGGAAATACACAGCTGTTAAGCACTATTTTAAAGCAGTTTTCAAGATAAATGGAGGAATGGGAGAAAAACGTCAGTTTGGATTCGTGTAGCTCCCTTTGACTTTGCTCAACTTTATGCTCTTTCCCTGCCTCCTTTAAAGTCTGGGAATATGTTACACTAAAGTTCCAGTGCGCACAGAGCTGCCTGCAATTTGAGAGGCAAACTCTAACTCTGTGGGCCACTTTTTAGAAGCCTGTGGTCATTCGGGAAACAAAGGCACTTCTGTTTCCTCTTCTCAATAACAATTAAGACATCAGATTAATAGAATCTTTAAATTCTTGAAGGATGCTTGCAGAATAGTTTGTGTTTGCGTAAACACAAAGGAATACTTTCCAAGCCATAAAGGTCACGGGAAGAAATAAGAGAGAGACAGCTTATGAATAGGCTATGCTGGTAGATTTTTCGAGAATGGCATGTGTCCTCAGTGTGTTCTAGCTTTGGAGGTACTGGGCCTGTGGTTTACCCTGGAGAACGATTTCCTGGGCAAGGAGTTCCTAGTGTTGTGAGAGCTTGCCTTCAGGAGGAGGAGAAGAAATAGGGAGGGGGAATTGGAGGGGGAAGTCTCTCTGTTCACATATAGTGTTCACTTAATGAGTGTAATGTTGTTGCTAAGTGGGATTTAACCACAATACCTATCCCTAACCTTGTCACCAGAACGGTAGTCGACATGCCCCTTTTTTTCAATACTGTCTGCCTGGTAACTATGCAGCAGTCTGTTCTCCTAATTTTCTAAGTGGTAATCCTAGAATTATCTTGGCTCAGAAATAAATGAAGAACTCGTGTATAGGACTCAAATTTCCCTACAGGGGTTGTAACTGAAACAGGGATTAAGTACCAGTACACAAAACCTCTCAAGCAATGGATAACACAGCAATTGCTGGACATTTAATCTAGAAGGCCCTCCGTCTTTTTCTTTTATAAAGCTTGAGATCAAGTTTGGGTAGGGAGTGAAAAAGCAAGGCAATTTAGCTCATTTAAAGCGTTGCTCATTGGGAAGGACAGAGCTATATTCAACTCTGTGAGGTCCTTTGGGGAAGCTAAAACAACAGGTAATCAAATGGTAAGTGTGTTTTTGCGTGTGTGAGTGTGTGTAGGGGAGCGTGCAGGAGGAGGGAAGGTTTGTAGAGATTATAACGTGGGCCACAGGAAAGAGTTTGTTCAGGAAAGAATTCATAACTATCCAGAATAGCATGCAGATGAAATAAACTACTGGTTGACCCCCTGTTGCACTCTGCAAATGTTTATCGGACTGTGATGCCCTCAAGGCCTGAATGACTCTGAAGTAGCTAATTTTTTAAGCACCAGCTACCCTTCCCCATATAGTAATAATGTTTATAAGCCATCTGCCATTTATTGAATACCTATTAGGTACTAAATACAATTCTTTATCTCCAGAAATGTCTTTCTGTCGCTTTTTAAAAAATAATTGAAGTAAAATTACAATGTTGTGCTGGTTTCAGGTACATAGCACAGTGATTCAATTGCATGTGTGTGTGTGTGTATATTGTTGTTATTTAGTTATTAAGTCATGTCCAACTCTTTCTGACCCCATGGACTGTAGCCCACCAGGCTTCTCTGTCCATGGGATTTCCCAGGCAAGAATACTAGAGTGGATTGCCATTTTCTCCTCCAGGATATCTACCATTGAGCCGGCTGGGAAGCCCATAGATATATATATATATATGTATATACTTATACACACACATATATATATGTGTGTATATGTATGTATTTATGTATGTATATATCTTTCTCAGATTCTTTTCCATTATAGTAGTAGCAGTGTTAGTCTTTTAGTCATGTCTGACTCTTTGCGACCTCATGGACTATAGCCCACCAGCCTCCTCTGTCCATGGGATTCTTCAGGCAAGAATACTGGAATGGGTTGCCATTCCCTTCTCCAGGGGATTTTTCTAACCTGGGTTTTGAACCCAGGTCTCCTGCATTGCAGGCAGATTCTTTACCATCTGAGCCATTATAGATGCTGAAGATAGTTCCCAGTGCTATACGGTAGGTCCTTGTTTTTACCTACATTATATATAGTGCTTAGTATATGTTAAGCACATACTCCTAATTTATCCCTCCCCCTCCCTTTCCTTTTTGATAATCAAGTCTGTGAGTCTATTTCTGTTTTGTAAATAAGTTCATTTGTATCTTTTTTCTTTAAGTGATATTGAATGGTATTTGTCTTTGCTTTGTCTGGCTCACTATACTTAGTATGATAATCTCTAGGTCCGTTCATGTTGTTACAAATGGCATTATTTCATTGCTTTTTATGCTTGAGTAATATTCCTATATATATATATCACAGCTTCTTTGTCCATTCATCTCCCCACAGACAATTAGGTTGCTCCCATGTCTTTTCTACTGTAAACAGTACTGCTGTGAACCTTGGGATACAAGTATCTTTCATCTTCAGAGTTTTTTTTTCCTTTTCCAAATATATACCCAACAGTGGGAATGGTGGATCATATGGTAACTCTATTTTTAGTTTTTTTTAAGGAACCTCCATACTGTTCTCTATAGTTGCTACATCAATTTACATTTATGTGATTTTGACAACTGCCTTCTGAGAAGCACATAATGGGAGTGTTTTGCCCCAAATCATATAACTGCCATGTGGTTGAGGTAGATTTGGATCCAGTTCTGTTTCTGACTCTGCGTTGTGATCCTCTATAATTCCCTGCTGTACTGGCATTTCATGGCTTTAAATTCATATATGAGAGCACTTTGACCTTCTTAGAGAAGAGCGTTGGAATGCGTGCACTTTTACAAGGACATAAAATTAAATCTAAATCTATATTTTAAGTGTTGTGGTATCCTTAAAAAAGGACTAATGAGTGACTCATTTATACTTTAATTTACATTCATATCTTCTAGAACTGTAAACTGAGCTCCTCAGTTCAGTTGCTCAGTCGTGTCTGACTCTGCGACCCCATGAATCACAGCACACCAGGCTTCCCTGTCCATCACCAACTCCCGGAGTTCACTCAGACTCACGTCCATCGAGTCCATGATGTCATCCAGCCATCTCATCCTTGGTCATCCCCTTCTCCTCCTGCCTCCAATCCCTCCCAGCATCAGAGTCTTTTCCAATGAGTCAACCTTTCGCATGAGGTGGCCAAAGTACTGGAGTTTCAGCTTTAGCATCATTCCTTCCAAAGAAATCCCAGGGCTGATCTCCTTCAGAATGGACTGGTTGGATCTCCTTGTAGTCCAAGGGACTCTCAAGAGTCTTCTCCAACACCACAGTTCAAAAGCATCAATTCTTTGGCACTCAGCTTTCTTCACAGTCCAACTCTCACATCCATACATGACCACAGGAAAAACCATAGCCTTGACTAGACGGACCTTAGTCGGCAAAGTATTGTCTCTGCTTTTCAATATGCTATCTAGGTTGGTCATAACTTTTCTTCCAAGGAGTAAGCGTCTTTTAATTTCATGGCTGCAGTCACCATCTGCAGTGATTTTGGAGCCCAAGAAAATAAAGCCTGACACTGTTTCCACTGTTTCCCCATCTATTTCCCATGAAGTGATGGGACCGGATGCCATGGTCTTCTGAATGTTGAGGTTTAAGCCAACTTTTTCACTCTCCTCTTTCACTTTCATCAAGAGGCTTTTTAGTTCCTCTTCACTTTCTGCCATAAGGGTGGCATCATCTGCATATCTGAGGTTATTGATATTTCTCCCGGCGATCTTGATTCCAGCTTGTGTTTCTTCCAGCCCAGTGTTTCTCATGATGTACTCTGCATAGAAGTTAAATAAGCAGGGTGACAATATACAGCCTTGACGCACTCCTTTTCCTATTTGGAACCAGTCTGTTGTTCCATGTCCAGTTCTAACTGTTGCTTCCTGACCTGCATACAGATTTCTCAAGAGGCAGGTCAGATTGTCTGGTATTCCCATCTCTCAGAATTTTCCACAGTTTATTGTGATCCACACAGTCAAAGGCTTTGGCATAGTCAATAAAGCAGAAATAGATGTTTTTCTGGAACTCTCTTGCTTTTTCCATGATTCAGCGGATGTTGGCAATTTGATCTCTGGTTCCTCTGCCTTTTCTAAAACCAGCTTGAACATCATGAAGTTTACGGTTCATGTATTGCTGAAGCCTGGCTTGGAGAATTTTGAGCATTACTTTACTAGCATGTGAGATGAGTGCTAGGGAAGAAAAAAAAACAACACTCTTCCTTCTTTTATCTGTAGTGATCCTTAGTGATTGTGCTCTGCCTTTTTACCTAGATATGGGATTATAGGGGTGGGACAGAGACTCAGTTCAGTTCAGTTGCTTAGTCATGTCTGACTCTTTGCAACCCCATGGACTACAGCACACCAGGCTTCCCTGTCCATCACAACTCCCAGAGCTTGCTCAAACTCATGTCCATTGAGTCGGTGATGCCATCCAACCATCTCACCCTCTGTCGTCCCCTTCTCCTCCTGCCTTCAATCTTTCCCAGCATCAGGGTCTTTTCCAAGGAGTCAGTTATTTGCATCAGGTGGCCAAAGTATTGGAGCTTCAGCTTCAGCATCAATCCTTCCAGTGAATATTCAGGACTGTTTTCCTTTAGGATGGACTAGTTGGATCTTCTTGCAGTCCAAGGGACTCTCAAGAGTCTTCTCCAACAACATAGTTCCTAAGTATCAATTCTTCAGCTCTCAGCTTTCTTTATAGTCCAGCTCTCACATCCATACATGACTACTGGAAAAACCATAGCTTTGACTAGACGGACCTTTGTCGGCAAAGTCATGTCTCTGTTTCTTAACTATACTAGGCTGGTCATAGCTTTTCTTCCAAGGAGCAAGCATCTTTTAATTTAATGGCTGCAGTTACCATCTGCAGTGATTTTGGACCCCGAGAAAATAAAGTCTCTCACCGTTTCCATTGTTTCCCCATCTATCTGCCAGGGAGTGATGGGATCGGATGACATGATCTCAGTTTTCTTGAATGCTGAGTTTTAAGCCAACTTTTTCACTCTCCTCTTTCATGTTCACCAAGAGGCTCTTTAGTTCTTCTTCTCTTTCTGCCATAAGAGTGGTGTCATCTGCATATCTGACTGAGGTTATTAATATTTCTCCCAGTGATCTTGATCCCAGCTTGTGCTTCTTTCAGCCCAGCATTTTGGATGATGTACTCTGCATATAAGTTAGATAAGCAGAGTGACAATATACAGCCTTGATATACTCCTTTCCCCATTTGGAACCAGTCTCTTTTTCGATGTTCAGTTCTAACTGTTGCCTTTTGACCTGAATATAGATTTCTCAGGAGGATGGTAAGGTGGTCTGGTATTCCCATCTCTTGAAGAATTTTCCACAGTTTGTTGTGATCTACACAGTTAAAGGCTTTAACATAGTCAATAAAGCAGAAGTAGCTGCTTTCCTGGAACTTGCTTGCTATTTCTATGATCCAATGGATGTTGGCAATTTGATCTCTGGTTCCTCTGCTTTTTCTAAATCCATCTTGAACATCTGGAAGTTCATGGTTCATGTACTGTTGAAGCCTGGCTTGGAGAATTTTGAGCATTACTTTGGTAGCATGTGAGATAAGTGCAATTGTGCGGTAGTTTGAACATTCTTTGGCATTGCCCTTCTTTGGGATTAGAATGAAAACTGACCTTTTCCAGTCCTGTGGCCACTGCTGAGTTTTCCAGATTTGTTGGCATATTGAATGCAGCACTTTCACAGCATCATCCTTTAGGGTTTGAAATAGCTCAACTAGAATTCCATCACCTCTACTAGCTTATTCATAGTGATGTTTCCTAAGGCCCACTTGACTTTGCATTCCAGGATGTCTGGCTCTAGGTGAGTGATCACACCATCATGTTATCTAGATCATGAAGTTCTTTTTTGTACAGTTCTTCTGTGTATTCTTGCCACCTCTTCTTAATATTTGCTCCTTCTGTTAGGTCCATACCATTTCTGTCCTTTATTGTGCCCTTCTTTGCATGAAATGTTCCCTTGGTATCTCTAATTTTCTTGAAGAGATGTCTAGTCTTTCCTATTCTATTGTTTTCCTCTGTTTCTTTGTACTGATCACTGAGAAAGGCTTTCTTATCTCTCCTTGCTATTCTTTGGGACAGAGATTAGCAAGACGGATATTTGCCAGGAAAGGAAATAGCAAGATAGAATTGAGTGGCCTATAAGCATATATCTGTGATCCTTTCTTCTATTTTGTATGGCAACCCTCAGGCTTGTTCAGTTTAGCATCTTTGACAGTGAATAAATTCCAGGTGGAAAGCTGATTAACAGGAGGGTTCGTATAAATAGAAGATTCTTCTAAGAGTTGAATTTAAAATCTCCGGGCTCAGTGCGAGAATATTTTCCTTTTTCATACCTACCTACTCTCTTACTGAGATAGGTTTAAATCAAGGATTGTATCTTTTGGAAGATTATTTAATGTTTTTTAATAAATACACGTCACATGAGTAAGAAGTATACTTCCTTGAATGATACACATGGTAGTTTTAATGCAGAGCAATTCAACAATTATTTGGAAAATCAAATTTAGAAACAAATCTTTAGCTATGGAAGGCTTATCAAGGTTTATCTCAAAGTAGACAAATGGACTTTAAATGTGAAGAAGACTCTTGGCCCTCTTTGGACAAGATAACTCTCAGGGTCTGAATTTATAATAGCCAAACTTGCTTTCACTTCTGGGTTCATTCCTTGAGGGATGGGGATGAAGTTGCCAAGAGAGTAGAAATCAGCTGTTAAGCCTAGATATTCAGTTCAGTTCAGTTGCTCAGTCGTGTCTGACTCTTTTGTGATCCCATGGACTATAGCCTACCAAGCTCCTCTGTCCACAGGATTTCCCAGGCTGATTCACATGAATGTATGGCAAAAACCACCACAGTATTGTAAAGTAATTAGCCTCCAATTAAAAAAAAAAAGAATTCTGTGGTGGGTTGCCATTTCCTCTTCCAGAATACCTTCCCAACCCAGAAATTGAACCTGTGTCTCCTGCTTGGCAGGCAGATTCTTTACTACTGAGCCACCTGGACTGGATTTGAAATGTCCCAGCTAGGAGTGACTTGGCAACCTTGGATCCTCAGGCTATGAAGTTGTTGTCGTAAGTGTCCTTGAAGGAGTTCCCTTTCTTCTTTCCCTTCCTTCCATCCTTTTCTTTTTCTAAATGTAAATAATTTAAAATTCTAATCTTACCTAGGTATATACAAATTTGAAAGCAGGCATAGTCTTTGAGTTTGTGGCTTTGAAACAACTGCAAATTGAAAACAAATTTACAGATTGAATTTAAACAAAATGACAAACACAACATTCAAATTAGCAGCATTGATTTAACATGACTGATGACTGTTTGCTAACACTGAATCTCCACTCATGGCATTAATACTGGGCCAACTGGTAAGATGAAGATGTTTTGGTTTTGGCATGCTTATATTTCCATGCAGTGCATCAGATGATTCTTCTAGCACTTCCCTCTGCTTAAACTACCGCAAGGCTTTGGTCCATATTGCATATTGGTACATCATTTGACCTTTACTTGACATAAATCCATAACTGAATTACTGAGACAGATCCAGATTTTTCGGGGCCTGAATAGAAAACAATTTTGAGGGATTTCTTTAGTACAAAGAATGAAAACAGAATTGCTAGCACCCTTTTCAAAGCCTTGAAAGGGATCTGTGCACATGAGGACTCTGAATCTCAAACTCCATTACCTTCTTGCTAAATCCATCTGTGTTCACCAGTCAAATCCTTCTCTATTTTTTTTTTTTTTTATCCCTTCTTGCCAATAAAGCAGTACCATCCCAAAACAATCAGGAGTGGCATTTTTTTTTTTTTTAATGTTAAGATCAACTTTAAATGACATCATTAGTGCTTTTAAGGTTAGTCTCAAAATAAAAACAGAGAATTAAACATTATCATTGGTAACACACAGAAAGTTGAGAAGAACCTGTCTATCAAGTTCCCTTCCACTGATACATTTCCTCAGAGGAGAGATACCCGGGAGGAGTTTTAGGGCTCTTGCTATTTTTGCTGTGTTGGATTTACAGTGGTCAAAACTTGGGAATAGAGAGTTTAGTAGTTCCCCGGAAAATCTTTTCTCAGGGTTTGATTTTCGAGCACAGCTACTGTGAGTTGACAACGCCTGGGCTCCATATTTTGCCTGATTCCTGGCCTGATGGCAAGGTTGGGAGTACCTGTGGGCAGGCAGGACCAAAGTGAACCTTAGGCTGTTATTTCTTTGGGCTCCAGATGGACACACATAATACAGACGTCAGGATCTGTCTCAGAAATGGTGTCTCAGAGTCCAACAGGTGTGATGAGGTCTGCTGTGAGTCACAACTCTGGAGGTAGGCAAACAGTGGGCACAGACAGTGTGGAAGGGTCAGACAGGCAAAGGAAACGGGGTGAGAAAGAATTTGGAGGCAGGATGTCAAGTATTCACATTATGATCAAGCAAGTCCCAAGTTTTGGGCCCAAGGTCTTCCTGCCTTTCTTCCCTGGGGGATCTCAAATCTACAGGACTGTTCTTAGGCTCATAGAAGTTATGTCTGCAGCCACATGTAAGGACAGGAAACAGATGTGTCTCTTTCTTAGCGGGGAGATTCTGGAATTGAGACAGACTGGAGTCTGGGACCCTTAACTGCAGTGCTTGTATCTGGACAAATATCTCCTCACACAACAAAATACAAAGAAACTATAAGAGACTGAAAATAATTGTGTGCATGGGTAGTTGGGAGAGATTATGGACTATATTCTTTACCAACTGAGCTACCCTGGTGGCTCCGATGGTAAGAACCCGCCTGCAGTGCGGGAGACCTGGGTTGGGAAGATCCCTCAGACCAGAGCACAGCAACCCACTCCAGTATTCTTGCCTGGAGAATCCTCATAGACAGAGGAAGCTGGCAGGTTGCAGTCCATGGAGTCGCAAAGAGTCAGACATGACTGAGCGACTAAGTACCCATGCACGCGCATGGACTAGATACAAAAAGATTAAAAAAACAACGACAAAAAAACTCCCACCAAATTCCACTTCTGAAGAGCTATGAGCAAAAGCAGGGTGTCGAGAGCAAAAGTAGGGTTCTGCTCATGTCCTCTGCACCGAGCACCACCCAAGGGGCAGGCACACCACCTAAGCCAGCCCTCTGGCGTGCTGCTTGGACCTGCCCCTATCCTCACCCCAATGAGATATGAGCTCGCCCCACTGCAGGGAAGGAGCAAAGGAACATGCTGTTTGTTCTTGCTCCCTCCTGCTGCAGGAGAGGCCCCAATAAAGCCTTGCCTGAATTTCTTATCTGGCCTCCAATCAATTTCTATTGACCAAGGAGGCCAAGAACTCTGGTAGGTAACAGGACTATTTTTACTACAGCTGATTGGAGAACGAGCTATATAATAATCCAGGTCTGCCCTCCTCCCTCAGGCTCTCTTCCTTTTAAAATAGGAGAATCTTCCAGGAAAATCTCACAGACGATAGCCTCCAGGTTGCCAGTATCCAGGATGCAAATTCTGATTTTAGTTCCAAGAAAATGTCTATCTTGAAAAATATTTGAGACTTGGCACCAAACTTTATATCTCCCTATCTTAACGGGGTTACTGTGAAGTTCAAGTGTGAAACTGTTTAGTAGTTGGTGCGGATCCAGGTTATTGTAATCCCATTTCTTTCCAGTGTAGATGCTGATTTTTATCTCACCTGATAATTGTTCTCAGATAAGATTATCTTACTTTCCTGGTGACTCAAGTGGAAAAGAATCTGCCTGCCAATGCAGGAGATGTTGGTTCAATCCCTGGGCTAGGAAGATCCCCTGGAGAAGGAAATGGTAACCCATTCCAATATTCTTTCCTGGGAAATCCCATGGACAGAGGAGCCTAGTGGGCTACAGTCCATGGGGTCTCAAAGAGTAGGAAACCAGTTAGTGACTAAATAACAGCAATGATGAGATTATCTCATCTGATAATATATTTTATTGAGATATAATTGATATAGAATATTAGGACAGAGGAGCCTGGCGGGCTACAGTCCACAGGATCGCAAAGCGTCAGACACGACTGAGCAACTTCATTTTACTTTACTTTATTATATTAATATCAGATGTACAACATACTGTTTAGATTTTTCTGTAAGATACTGATCATCACAGTAAGTCTACTTAATGCCCATTACCACACATAGTTACAATTTTTTTCCTTGTGACTATAAATTCTTTTTTATTTTGGTTTCCTTTGTCTCTTTTTTATGCTTTTTTTTTTTCCATTTCTATTTCTGGTGAAGAATTATTCCTTTGGAAGTTTTATATCAGAAGAAATATTTTTAGAGAAGGGAGAGTTCCTCAAATTTAAAAGAGAACTTTTAATTTTTTTTTAAACTCATAGCTGTTTAAACTACCAAATTAACCTCTTTATCTAATCAAGTAGGCCTATTCTGCTTGGGTAGAATAGCATTCATTCCCAGTCACATGAAGTCTTATCAGTTATAAGACAGAAAAAGAATTAGCCACTCTGGCATTGAAAGAGGATCCCTGTTCATTTTCCTTGAAATATTTAGGGGGGGTGTGAATCTGAAATTTATGAGGTAAACAGGTTGTTTTATTCAGGGAACCTTCTCTAAAACAGTTAGCAGGGCTCATCTGATGACATTAACTTTGGTGGTAATTTCCATGATGTCAAGGGCACACTGAAGATGGCAGAGGACTAAAGCCAACTTGAACAAGCAAAGCGTTACAGTCCATTGACTTGGCTTGGCAGGCTGCACCGCAAGTTGGCACCTTTTCGCTGCCTGATCCTATGCAATCCAAGTTTATGGTGGTAGGCTACTTTCACGTGCCCAGAAAAGGTGAAACAGGCAAGGGGGGAACCTTAAGACGCTGTGCAGGTGTGGGTAGACCTCCTGGACAATGCACTCGAAACCCACATGACGTCCAGAGCTGCCCAAGGATTAAAATATTAAGAATCAAGTTCTTTTTCTTCTTCTTTTTAGAACATTTCAAAAATAAACTCCGTTTCTCTTTACCCTTCTTCTGCTCATTCCCCAAATTTTCCAGATATGTCTTTTTCCTAAGACCTTTTTAATCCCGCATGTGATTATCAACTCTTCTGTGAAGGGAGTCAGGTTTGCCCAGGAACTTCACTGAATAAAGATGAGTGTATATTTTAAAAAGGAAACAGCTGGATGGCAAAAGCCAGGGAGGGAGGCAGCTCTTGTTTCATTAGGGAAGGGAAGTTTGAGGGCTCAGAGGGAACTGGCCGGCAGCCATGGTGGGGAGAAGAAAAGGAAACACACGATCATAAAGAACTAATCATGAAAAATGGAAAGTGAGGACGGGCCAAGAGCAACAAGCAATAAATAGATTTGGAAGGAGGCAAAAGCCGAAGACGAGCACAAAGCCATCTCAGGAAAGGGGCAGCGAGGGCATGTGCGTTTCGTTGGAAAAAAATTAATAATTCTGAAAATCATTCAAATGTCCTATGGCAAATGTCTGAAGATAACTTTTCAAACTGTGGTTTTCTCTTGTGCCATTTTGAAGTCTATTTCAGTGCATAGGAAAACAAAATAGAACTCGAGGGAGACAGTTGATGTATAATGTACCAGAGTATTTTGTTTCTTCCTTTCTGTTTTTTTTTTTTGTTTGTTTGTTTGTTTTGCTTTGTTTCTCTGAATTTTAATTTCTGCCTCATGGTAGGGAAAGGAAGCAATTAGTTTGGCTCTGTAAGGTCAAAGACTACATCCAGACTGATAAATCAA
This sequence comes from Ovis canadensis, assembly GCF_042477335.2. Lineage (NCBI taxonomy): Eukaryota > Metazoa > Chordata > Mammalia > Artiodactyla > Bovidae > Ovis > Ovis canadensis. The sequence goes on from NC_091262.1 coordinate 23,267,880, forward strand.
GGATTTCTAAGAGTAACTCATACAGATTCTAGCTTTAATTAGGACTATCATAAATATCTTTATCTGTGCAGCAATCACCTAATGCCTATTTGTATATAATAGGGGAGTGATGGTTTAGGACTCACAGGTATATCTCAATATTTTCAGATGAAATTAGCATGGATTGAAGGAGGACCTAAGAGGAAAACCAGATCCTAGTCTGTCCTTCATCTTGAAATCTGTTCAACAAGATAAAATATACAAACATGGTCAACGGTTCAGATAATCCTAGAAAGAAGACATTAAAAAAAAAAAAAAAACTTTTTGAAGTTTTCCATCAGTTGCAGACAAGACCTTACCAACGAAATGGTATGATCTTTCATTGGATGGGGGGCTGGGGTGCTTATCACCTTTTTTTTTCTTTTTAAATTAGTTTTTAATAGCAGCATTTGTTTAAGGAGGGAAAAAAATGCATGGTGGTGAGTTCTGGAATGTACATTAATCTTGTTAATGACACCACACTGCATGGTTGGCAAAACAGGACTTCGAATCAACCTGTTTTTTTTTTTTTTTTTTTTTTTTTTTGTGGTAGCAATACTTGAGAAATAACGGCCAGGGAAACAGAGACACATGAAGAGTGCATGAAGATGGGAGACAGGAATTTCCTATGATTTTATGTTGTTCTTAATTAGGAAGCGTATTGGCAGCAAATGCTAACGTGTTAGGATGTTTAGTTGGAGCCAAATAAATGTTTTCTATTACAACTCCGAGTCCCACGCCTAGTCAGAACCCATTCAGTTCTAGCTCATGGTTTATAAAATTCCTTTAGAAGTCACCTCGGGAAGCAGTTTTCCGTTGGTTCACAGGGCAAAGCCACTTTTCACCGCATGTTTTCCTAAAGGGTCATCGTCAACTCAGGACGCAAGTCAAAGATTGAAGGGCGATGACCTCTGCTCTTGGAACCACTCTGCTTGTGGTAACGAGTAGCCCTTAATAATCGCACTCAGTTTGACCCGAGGGTTGGGACTGGGTGTCAAGGCACCCAAGCAACATCCTCTCAGTGATGTTTATTTTTGTCTTGGTGGAGGAGGAGAGAAGGGATGAAAATGGAATGTGTATCAGAAAAAGATGGTGAGATAGGGTAGCTACATTAGAGAAACATTTACTTATACGACAAGGAACCATGTACAGGGAATGTTCATTAAAAGCATTGTTTGCAGCAGTAAAACCTTGGAAACAATCTAAATATCTATCACAAGGGAATGAATAGATATACTGTGGTATGGATTACTCCAGAGCAGTAAAAAGAATGAGTCAAAATTCTGCAGTGAGGCCAACTCTCAACAGTGTATTAGGGGATTACATAGGGGATAGAATCAACATATACACACCACTATATAAAAATTGATAACCAACAAGGACAGGAAACTATACTCAATATTTTGTAATAAGCTATAAGGGAAAAGAATCTGGAAAAGCATATATATATATACATATATATGTATGTGTGTATAAGTGAATCGCTATGCTATACACCTGAAACTAACAGGACACTGAATCCACTATGTTGCTGCTGCTGCTGCTGCTACTTAAGCTCTTCAGTCATTCTGTTTGACCCTATGGATTACAGCTTGCCAGGCTCCTCTATCCTTGGGATTCTCTAGGCAAGAGTCCTAGAGTGGACCCCGCTCCCCTGGGGGATCTTCTGAATCCATGTATACACCGAGATTTTCTGTAGTGTAGGTGGATTCTTTACTATCTGAGCCACCAGGGAAGCCCAAGAATACTGGAGTGGGTAGCCTATCCCTTCTCCAGGGCATCTTCCCAACCCAGGAACTGAACTGGGGTCTCCTGCATTACAGGAGGATTTTTTACCAGCTGAGCTACCAGGGAAGCCCACTACTACTGTATATAAAAGATAAATTCTTATATATAAAAGAGATATAAATTCTATATATAAAAGAGACAAATTCTTTACCATTGAGTCACCAGGAAATCCCATGAATCCATAATACTTCACTTAAAAAAATGCTAGGTGAAATAAGCATGTTTCAGAACATTCTATGCATTAAAAACCCAATAAGGCAACAGTGTATGTTGCATGGGCTCATATAAATGTATGTAAGAATATCCTGACCTTCTCTGGTGGCTCAGATGGTAAAGAATCTTCTTGCAGAACAGGAAACCCTGGTTCAATCCCTGGGTCAGGAGGATCCCCTGGAGAAGGGAATGACTACCCACTCCAGTATTCTTCCTAGGAGAACTCTTTGGACAGAGGAGCCAGGCGGGCTACAGTCCATGTAGTCACAAAGAGTTGGATGTGACTGAGTGACTTTGAAAGAGAGAGAGAGAGAAGAATATACCATTAAATTCTGGAGGGTATGCATTCAGAGTAATTCTATCTCAGAGAAGCTGGAAAAGGAACCAAGACTGCTAATAAAATCAAAGAAAATCTCTTCTCTTCCCTAGCATACATTTTTTAAAAATAAAGCATTCATGTCCTATTCCTAAAGTTAAAATTTAATTGAAAAGGGAAAGAGTGAATGATTATGAAGCTGTTTTCTAAAATTGAATATCAAAGCATTTTCTCTGCATTTGGATCTTCTACTATAAGCTGGCTGTACAACCTCTGTGGGGCCTGTAGGGGTAATTTGTACACAGATAATTCTATCTGGGTCTTAGAAATCGTAAAAAAAAAAAAAAAAGATTCTCTCTAAGTGGCTTTTTTTGCTGCCAGGTCTGAGTAATTTTATACACTTTCATATACATAGCTGAAATGACACAGGAACTCCAGAGTACCTGCCTTTAGGTTGCAAATCTCCCTCATTTTTTTAATGTCAATGAATTTTGTGTCAATGAAATTCAGGTTCTAAGGCAATCCTAAGATTTTTACTCACTAAGCTGTAAATGCGTTGCCTGGAACTCTTCAGCATTTTCTCACATGACTTTACATAGCTAGTTCCTCTTTCTGGAACATTCTTTCCTTCAATTCTTTTTTTTTTTTTTTGCTCTAGAAAGTAAATTTTATTAACTCAAAAAGAAAAAAAAAACAATATTTCCTTGTATTTAATCAAAATAGAAATGCATCTGACTGCAACTGTGTTATTTTCCTTAAAAATGAAGGAAACAAAAAATTGTGGTTATTCACAAGCAGCATTATTTGCGATTTTAACTTCGTCCTCCAATTTTTGCACAGCCTATTTCCTCACCCCGTTCGGTTTTTTCTTACTTGTTCCTGCTCTGCTTTCTCTGGTCTGTCTGTTAGTCCTTCTCGCCTGTTTGTAATTATTTACTTATCTTTGCTCATTTATTTATTTTCTCTCCCCTCCTCTAGCACGTGCATTTCAAGAGAGAAGGGAATTCACTGTGCTTTCGTTGTTATGTCTTAGTGTCAAGAACAGTGTCAGGAACATAGGAGGTGTTCAATCAATATTTGTCCATTGATGAACAGGCCCGTGATGGGGTTCTTGTTACTTGTCATTCATTCATGTGTGACGGTTTCCAAGCTTTGGAAATTATTAAATCACTTTTCTGCATTTTATGTTTAAAACTCCCTTTATTCGTAACAAGATTCAGTTTAAACTGCTCCTCTTTTTCTTTATAAACAATCCCACACAGGATATGGGTGAAAAAAAAAAAGAACCAAAAAAGACAGGATGTACAAAATAGCGTTCTTTTTCTGAAAAGAGATTGTTTTCCCCCACAGTCTTAAATGAAAATCTTTTAACCAATATATCAGATCTTTCATAAACCATGAAATGAAATGACTGGCTATCAAAACTAATTTTGAGAAGAAAAACTGTCATCTCCAAAGCAGTAAAATGTCCATAAAACTCTGTAAACTAATTACTAGGTTAAGTAAAATCATTGAAATGTATCAGGACCTTCAAATGTCTTCAGGGCAGACATAATACAGTAATTCTCGAATAGTCAATCAGAGAATTTACAGCAATGGGCAGGATTAAGTCAGTGTAATAGTCTTAGTTTTGGTCCTGAGACATAAAAAAGAGTATTGTTGGCAGATGACACACACGGAAGAGGTGTCTGTTAGTGCGGCATGATGTGAGCTGTTCTTTGACGTCTGTGGGTCCTGAGCTCAGTGGAATTTAAATGGAGATTTAAGTACTCATTTAAGTACTCAGAAAAAATGTACTCATTTTTTTTCTGCTCAGATGCTAAATGATACATGCCTTTAAATCTATCTGAATATTTCTTTTCACTCCTCCTCATCAAAAGAAGTAGAAAGGTTTTTCTATGTGGTGCTTTTTACTTTAGACTAATAGATGCCCTTATGTATTTTACATTTTTGCATGTGGGTAACAATTAAAATAGTTTCCCTGGTGACTCAGTGGTAAAGAATCCACCTGCAAAGCAGGAGACATGGTTTCAATCCCTGTGTTGGGAAGCTCCTGTGGAGATGGAAATGGCAACCCACTCTGGTATTCTTGCTTGGAAAATTCTGTGGACAGAGGAGCCTGGTGGGTTACAGTCCATAGCGTCGTAAAGAGCTGGATACAAGCGATGCAACTTAGCACGCTCGCACATGCACTTGTATATTGCGTTTTTGCATGTGGGTAACAATTAAGATGGGCCTTCCCGGTAGCTCAGTCGTAAAGAACTCACCTGGAATGCAGGAGACGTGGGTTTAAACCCTGGATCAGGAAAATCCCCTGGAGAAGGAAATGGCAACCCACTCTAGTATTCTTGCTTGAGAGGAGCCTGGCAGGCTACAGTCCATGAGGGTCACAAAGAGTTTGACACCACTAAGGGACTAAACAACAACAACAATTAACATATGGGCAAAATCCACCAGATACACAGTGGAAGTCCTCGTGTTCCTTTGCTTTAGCAAAAAATTCTGTTTTAGTATGATATGTTGATAATCCAGAGAAAGTCACTAGGATTTGATAAACTCATTGGAATATTGAATATTTATTTTATTAGGTAACTTTATATAAATTTGTATTTATATATGCTGTATAAATATATATTTAAATGTATAAATCACATACAAGTTTATACTTAATATAGACTTAAATTATATAGTAAATATATTAATACAACTATATATATAATTTGTATTAATTTAAATGTATATCTACATTGGCGAAATTGTTTGGGGAAACCCAAAAGCTAATCTTATACTCAGCATAGAATATCATGAATCTAGATTATAATTGACTGTTTACATGTATGTCTTTCTAATACTCCTTGAAGATAAGAACCTCTACCTTACTTGCTTTATTCCCCAGTGTTCAGGGTTTGGAATGAATGAATAACCCTTAACATAAGCCTGTCTGGGATTTCCTTCACATCATCTTTTCCTAGAGGTATGACTCAAAGATAGAAATTTGTCCAGGGTACTGCTGGTCCTCAGAAATATTCCTTATACTCTGTCATAGTGATTTCTACCCTGGCTCAAGGCAGGGATTCTTGAAAGAAGAGTGGTAGGAGGCAGATCTCTTAAAAGTGATGAGGATCAGACCACAAGCTCAGAAGATGGCAAATGGGGAGTAAAACTGGGAACACGCACTCCACTTACCCACATGGCTTGCACATTAGAAGCTCGCACCCTCCCCCGCCCCAATTAAAGTGGAGGGAAATCTTCGTGGTGGATGGGTTCTTTCCTCTGTGTCTGAATCTGCCATTGCCTGGCTGGCCTGCATGTCCCTTTGGAATTGATAATGAGGTTCAAGAGAGAGGTATAGCCCTCACTAAGCATGTCACCCCTATTTAGCACCTTTTCCAGGATGGCAGCTACTATTGTTTTATTATGTCCCCGATCAGCTGTCACTATTCATAAAGTAATCACTGCCATTAACACGTCATGCCTCAAGCCATCTGCTGCTGCATGGCACACACTGAGCTGTGGGTTGCAAGCTAAGCAGGTGTCACCTCAGAATGACAGTACCATAGGAAAGGTGGGAGGTCGTCATTGTGAAAGAGGATATGTCGTGTCAAATAATTCAATTTGTTGATGTACTATAGTGCAGTGGGCAATGATGTTTCTTGCTCACCTGACATAAGTTTAAAAGAAAAAAAATCTTATTTGAGATACTTAACTTTCTATATCGGTAAGTTACAGGGACAAAATGTCATGGAAATTCTTGACGACAGTAGCAATTTGACTGTGAATGGATTGCTGCACTAAATTTGCAGTCAGATGGAAAATTTTCATGAACAAATTTCTGAGCCATCAAATCTTCATCTGACAAGCATTTATTGAGCACTTACTATGTGAACTGACATATGGCTGGCACAGCCAAAATGTAAAATCCCTACTTAAAAAGAAAATCACCAACTAATGTACACAGTGGACATCCATTCTCTGCTGAATGCCTGACCCTTGGTCTGTCCTTAATGCTTATCTTGATTTTGGACAGTTTTTAATTTCTTTCTACTTTCCATTTTGATTGGATGTCCTGTGTTGTGTTGGAAAATGAGTTTGCAGTGGAAAAATATAATGGTTTAATTGGTGGTTGAAGAGATTTTTCAAGGGAAAATTTGGTTTTACCTTGAGAATCTAACCTCTGTGTGGGTATATTATTTGATTGCAAAGCAATTAAGGAAAGTTATGTAATCCTGAACTCTACAGAAAGCAAAGATGTTCATATTCTATGCTAGGATTTCCCATTAGTTTTGAAACCAACTTTCTTTTGAGAAACCATAAAGATCTCAAGCTCTCTCCTCTGAAGATTGGTAGGGCCATCTGTTGTAATCAGAAAGATACAATCAAGCTTTATGGGCTTCCCTAAAAGCTCAGTTGGTAAAGAATCTGCCTGCAATGCAGGAGACCCCAGTTTGATTCCTGGGTCAGGAAGATCCACTGGAAAAGGGATAGGCTACCCACTCCAATATGCTTGGGTTCACCTTGTGTCTCAGCTGGAAAAGAATCTGCCTGCAGTGCAGGAGACCAGGGTTCAATACCTGGGTTGGGAAGATCCCCTGGAGAATGGAAAAGCTACCCACTGCAGTATTCTGGCCTGGAGAATTCCAGGGTTGCAAACAGTAGGACACGACTGAGCAACTTTCACTTCAAGTTTTGTTTTTGTAGTTTATATTAGGAACAATGGTTTCTATTTTCTTTGCAACATCTATAATTATGATATATATTACATATACTTTTTAAGGGTCCTCCTTTCTCATTGATGATTATGGTGTGCACCAGTTTTCATCCTTCCCCAATCCCTCGTTATGCCCTGAGAACTGAGAATCATGGGTTTAGGTTTCTAACAGGAAACAGAATATGCATCATTGTAGATCAGTCACTTTATTGCTTAACTGAGAACAAGAAATGTGGCCACTTTAACTTCAAGGATAAAACCAGGAATCTGAAAGTTATACCTTCATGATATTAGTGAAGTATTAGAATAAAACAAGCATATTTCTTCTAATGATTGATGGCCCTTTCTAAGAAGACTAAGTATAAATCAGTGAATACTGGTTATATTATTATTTGCCAGGAGTAGGCATTCTGATGGAGTTGAAGTTCACTGTTTTATATAGATTTAATAATTTTAATAAAAAGTTAATATTTGATATTTAGGTTGCATCAAAATGCTGTAGCTCAAATTGCTTTATCAGCTTGGCTCCTCAAAATATCACATGTCTGTACTGGGCTCATGAAAAAAACAAAGACTGGGCTTCCTGAGTCTTGCCTCTAAGGCCCTTACAGTCCATTTATGATTTTTCCACATTTGTTTTTGTTGTCCAGTTGGTAAGTTGTGTCTGACTCTTTTTAAGAAAATAATTGTGTTTATTTGGACTCTGTGGGGTCTTCCTTGCTGCGTGGGCCTTTCTCTTGCTGCAGTGAGTGGGGACTACACTCTAGTTGTGGTTTATGGGCTTCTCATTGTTGTGGCTTCTCTTGCTGTGGAGCATGGGCTCCAGGGCACATAGGTTTCAGTAGCTACTGTTCGTGGGCTCAGCAATCACGGCTCCTGGCCTCTAGAGCACAGGCTCAATATTTGGGGCATATGGGCTTAGCTGCTCCATGGGATGTGGGATCTTCTTGGATGATTGAACCCATGTCTCTTGCATTGGCAGGTGGATTGTTCACCCCTGAACCATCTAGGAAGTTCCATGTCCAACTTCTTGGGACCCCATGAACTACACCACATCAGTCTTTCCTGTCCTTCACTATTTAGTGGCGTTTGCTCAAATTCATGTCTACTGAGTCAGTGATACCATCCAACTATCTCATCCTCTGTCACCCTTCTCCTCTTGCCCTCAATCTTTCCAAGCATCAAGGTCTTTTCCAATCAGTCAGCTCTTTGCATCAGGTGGCCAAGGTATTGGAGCTTCAGCTGCCCTAGGTCCTTCCAATGAATATTCAGGGTTGATTTCCTTTAGAATTGACTGGTTTGATCTCCTTGCTGTCCAAGGGACTCTCAAGAGTCTTCTCCAGCACCACAATTTGAGGCATTAATTCTTCAGAGCTCAGCTTTCTTCATGGTCCAGTTCTCACATCCATATATGACGGCTGGAAAAACCATAGCTTTGACTAGATGGACCTTGTCAGCAAAGTGATGTCTCTGCTTTTTAGTACGCAATGGCTAGTAGACATTTTGCTGCTGAATATTCTGCCACTTCTTTTAAAATAATATTTTTGTTGAAAACTTAGTAAGACACTGTGGACTTAGAATCAGATCAGAGAATATTTTATCATATCTTCCTGCCAAAAGGTTTTAATTCATCCCAGAAGCAGAATAGGGCTTGCCAGAGGTTTGGTGGTTGTGGAGGTAAAATAGATCCCTGGAAAAATGTTCTTTTGAAGCAAGTGTCTATATTCATGTTTTATACATCAGAATTGTGCTCCCACTGCTGGATAAGCAGGAAGGCAATGGAGTCAAAAACATCAGTAGGCTGTGAACCACTGAGGTTGAAGGCCCTCCTTGATAAATGAATATATATATTTTTTCAAAAAGAAGATATATGTATTTGCATATGTATTCACATATGTATATATATTTATATATGTAACCATACATATGTATTTGTATATATACACATGTATCTGTACAAATATCCATATAGTATATGAATATATACATATATACAAATACATATGCAAATATATGCAACTTCTTGGTAAAGTCTTCAGGATAAAAACTGAAAAGTTTCTAGTCACTTTACTGTTTGATAGCTATCATGATGAGTCACTATTGCTGGTGTTCAGCCACTGTTGTGTCCAGCCCTTTGCGACCCCATGGACTGTAGCACACCAGGCTTCCCTGTCCTTCACTATCTTCTGGAGTTTACTCAAACTCATGTCCATGGAGTCCATGATGCCATCCAACCATCTCATCCTCTGTCATCTCCTTCTCCACCTTCCCTCAATCTTTCCCAGCATCAGGGTCTTTTCCAATGGGTCGGCTCTTTGCATCAGGAAGGAGGCCAAAGCACTGGAGCAGCAATCTGTGTCCCATCTTTTGTCCTCTTATGTTCTAAGTGACCAACTTTTGGCTCCTAAGAGCCTTCTATACCCTTCCAATATTTTTCTTCTTTTCTTTAGTTTAGTCACAGTCTAATTGATAGACTGATAAAATAAATGTGCAAACACAGGAGAAAAAGCCACAGATCTACAAATGATGGGTCCCAGACTCCTAGAAAGTGTTTTCTCATTGAACACATATTTATTAAGCATATGTGTGATGCCAGCCCTGTTTTAGATACCATATTCAGTGATAATCAAAGAAATTATTGAGAAAAATATGTATTCTCTCTGATATTGTTGGACTTTCAGAAACTAAATTAATGGACTAATGACATTCATTCAAACTTTAAAGTGATTTTATATATGATCTTTCTGAAAACTTCTAATGGATTTCTTTAAGATAAAAAGAATAAAATTATTAAAAACAATACAGGTATATATTTTTAGAAAAGAGTTCTTCCTATGGGAAAGCAGGCTGATTTAAATCCCTCAGTGATCAAAGTGTTAAAAGTAATTTGCTTTGAATGGAGTCATCTATAAAACATATCCATATGAAAAAAACCTGTGAACGTGTAAAGGCAAAAAAAAATCATAAAACTATTGAAACAATGTATTTTCTTTATACCAACTCTATCCATTAATTTTTTACAGTTTTCTATCATGTAACATTACCTTTCATAAAAAATGATATTTTAAAATGAGGGGCTGGTAAAAGAAACAACGGGTAGCTAACGGAAGAAGGATTCCAAAGCTGTGCTCTCCTGGATGAGAGAGAAAGGAAAACAAAATTCATCTGGGGGTCTCTCCGAGTCAGAGGTTGTGGTTCATAGCCTTTAGAGGGTGAGCAATGTTCAGAGCCAAGGATTTTTATATCTTTATTTTCACTATTTGTTTCTTTTCTCTGTAGAAATCAAGCGCAAAGTATTTGAAATAATGAAACTCCCTTCAATATAGTACTCTATAAGCAGAGTCATGAATTTTACACATTTAGAAAATATTTTTGAAAATTTGCCATGGATTGTCGGATGGTTGTGGAATAAATTCAATATGACGATGTTCTTGCAGCCTGCTGCAGTAGGAGACACGTGGCTTACCGCTGAGATCGATCTGAGTTCTAATCTGAATTCTGCCACACACTTGCAAGTGTGCAAGTTACTCGACCTCCATATGACTAGTTTTCTTCACCTCCACAGCTGAGATTACTTTTCTAGCAAGTAGGATATGATGGTTACCTTCCATCATTGCCGTCCTTGATTCTGATCATCTTTCTAACGAGGAAAGGACGGCTTACTCATAACTAGAGGTCATAACAGTATTATGGCAAGAACCACCCCCCTTCCCCACCAAGATGTTTGATACCCTTTAGTATTAACTGTCAGTTTGGTAAAAATGTACATGCTTGCAATTCCTAAGGAAAGCAAAATCCAATGTTTGCATTCTTGTACTTATGCTAGGATGAGAATCCATGCTGTAGTCTCATTTTCAGAAAGGGAATCATCTGGGGTAGGAATGCTTTATTTCTGCATTTATTCAACAAACGCTGAACACCTGTCAGATGTCTGGCCCCAGTGCTAGGCATTTAGAAGATAAGGATAAACAAGATACGATCCCTAACTTCAAGGAGCTGGAGTCCAGGGGGAAGACCACACACGGAGGATCGTATGCAGTAAATGCAGGGGCGGAGTGCCCCTAGAAGTACTGAGGGGACACCTAACTGGCAAATGTGGGTGGAAAGTGACAGGGCAGGACTCAGGGAGGGTGGCAGCCTGGCCCTGAAGCCTCCAAGCATGAGCTGGAGTTATCTAGGTGGACCAGCTGGGTGAGATTGGAGTGGGTGAAGGACCCTCCAGGTGGAAGGTCAGGAAAGTCAACATCAGAAAGAGAATAACACATGAAGTGGGGAGAGTGTGGAAGGAAATACCATCTAAGGTACCCAGCGCTAGATGTTGGGGATAATGAGATGATGCTATCACAGAGACAAACGAAGTCAGATTGTGGAAGTTTTATTTTTCAAGTCAAGTTGCTTCAGCTTCATGCAATGGACCTTATGAAGGCCTGGGCAGAACTGAAAGGCGTCTGCCCAAATCTGTGGGGAGAACAGCATTCAAGGTGAGAAAGCCCATGAGGAAATGTGCTGTGGTCTGTGGTCCAGAGACAGGCTGAAATGACTTGGGCCAGCTCAAGGGGGTGGGAGGCAGAACAGTGGGAATTGCTGGGGTTTGGGTGCATGGGAGAGGGGAGTGGGGAGGGGAGAGGAGTGCAGAGTCTTGGATGATGCCCAGCTCTGAAGCTTTGGTACCCAAGGTGGTGCTGTCATCCCAACACAGACAAAAAGGACATTGGCCATTCAATCTTAGGCATTCAATGAAATAGGGTACCAAAAAAAAGTGTGTCCTTAAGAAATAAGCCATGACTGTGGGTTTTTGAATAAACAAGTGATATTTTATTGGTGTTAGCTGTTAGCTGCATTTACAGCTTCTTCTGGTACATGGGGAAGGCTTGTCATGGGGGAATCATGGCAAAGGTTAAAATGGAGCTCAGCTTTAGCTCTCCTCCTCTGTAGCTCTGGGACAGTAGGCATGCCGTTTTAGCTGTCTGTACTCCTTGTTCCTCACTGATAAAACGAGTAGATTTGACAAATAATTTTTAAGTTAAAAAAAGTGATTCTAGTTTGATTATTTAGAGATCACATAAAGTGGCATCCCCATTCGTACAGCCTCACTTGTACAAAGGATCATGGCTCAGATGGTAAAGAATCTGCCTGCAATGCAGGAGACCTGGGTTCAATCCCTGGGTTGGGACGATCCCCTGGAGAAGGGAATGGCTACCCACTCCAGTATTCTTGCCTGGAGAATTCCATAGACAGAGGAGCCTGGCGGGCTACAGTTCACGAGGTTGCAAACAGTCGGACACGACTGAGTAACTAACACTTTGACTTTAATATGTAATGCCATAAAGGGTTTTTTCCTTAACTCTCAATGATATCCTTAGCACCATCTTGACAGGAATTGCTTGCAACTCTTATAGTCTGTGAACAACCCCCAAAGCATTTACTTTCCCAGTGTCTGAATGCTCTTAACCAGAACTCGCCTTAGTGAAGCATAAACTCTCACTCACAAAGCTTCAATTCCCAGCCCTAGGCAAACTGCTCAATCCAAATAGTGGGCCACTTCTGGAGCAGTCGGTTCTAATATGGAAAGAGTGCATTATAAATAAAACAATGTGTTTTTGAAATTAGCACACATACCAAAAAAGGTATTTACTTAGTATGGCTTATTGGCTTTCAATGTGCCATTAAACTCAACTTAGTGAATATTTTGGATTACTAAGACATGCACAGTACATCCTGAAATAGTCATTTGACCTGTAAATACAACAGGACTAGGCAATCTCTCGTTGAACTCTACCCTCCATTTTTTGCTAAGTAATTTTCTTAGCTCACCTTAGAGTAAAGGAGTACATTTTCCCAGGGTTTATGAGTGCTTGCTCTGTTCCGAAACTCAAGGAATAACGGAGAAGTGCATTAGTCTGTTAAGTGGTCTAAGAGAGGGGCATTCCACCTGGTTAAGATGTGCTAAACTTTCTTAACAGAGGCACAAACAAAGCACAAAGGGCCCAAGAATATTAACGGAAAATGAAAAATGTCTACAGGATACAGTGACTGCTTTAGAGAAAAAAAACAATATAAAAACACCCTTCCCAGTTCACATCAAGTAAAGTTTGAGGCATTTTAATTTGACAAACTGGGCATTTGAATTGGGAGTCTGTCCAATTGTGATCTGTCATCAGGAGAAGCAGCATCAAATGGGTTAATAATTGCTGATTTTTTTTTTTTTAAACAAGCAGTTTTATTGCAGAAATGGGAGTTGAACTGGAACATTCACAATCAGAATGAAAGGGTGGGCAAGCAGATCTGGAAAACTCACTCTTGTATGTGAAAAGGGAAAGTTTTCACGGATTTTAGAGAGGCCAAAGGAAAAGGCTTATTTTATATTTGATAAGATAGTTTGATTTAGATCTTTAAGGACAAGTCACCAAACATTCAAAATCCATATATAATACTCAAGATAAATGGAACAATACTTCCATTTGATAATGGGAGAGGCAAACATTCATATTTGACAATACCTTATACAGAGTTTATAAGATATGTCTTTAGATGGTTTCACAAGAAGTCAATGTGTAATTTAATATATTGACTTCTATTTCTAAAGAATCATGTAGTTTACCTGGCTATCTTACAAGTTACTGCTGCACCTTAAACCATTACTGGAAAAGGGCACCAATCAACCAGTGTGTACCTTCTGACAGTTTCCAGATTTTTACCTGGAGACACCCAGGGGCTTCTCTGGTGGCTCAGATGGTAAAGAATCTGCCTGCAATGTGGGAGACCAGGGTTCTATCCCTGGGTCAGGAAGATCCCCTGGAAAAGGGAATGACAACTCACTCCAGTATTCTTGCCTGAAGAAGCCCATGGACATAGGAGCCTGGGGGGCTATAGTCCATGGGGTGCAAAGACTCTGAAATGACTCAGTGACTAATGTTTCACTTCACCCAGAAGCAGAGAATCATTTATGGGTGGCATGTTATAGGAGAAAGAGCACTGGACTTGGGAGTCAGAAGGCAGAATTTAAAGTTTCAGTTCTTTCACTTAAAAGAATATGTGGCCATAGAGAAATGGCTGATTCCAGCGGTTCTCAACCGTAGCCACACAGCAAAACGACTTGTCCAGCTTAAACACACATCCACGGGGACCACACTGCTGAAATTCTGATTCAATAGATCAGAGATTGGTCTCTGTACTGTTCAAAAGCAAATGAGGTCCATAATGACTGATATATCCATTGAACTACTGAACTTCAGGGTTCTCATTTGTAAAATACCAATAGGATTCCGAATCCATTGCATAGGATTATTGTGAAGATTAAATATTATGATATATTTCAGGTGCTATCAACATCATGCTTAGAAGTTCATTTTTTTGTCTTTCAGTGGCTCTTAGTTTCTTTGGGGTTCAGAGCTCCCCAAAGTAGATTTGACGGATGGGATTGCTCTGTGGGAAAGCTCTGCACCCACCAGTCATACTTGGCAGTGCCCAGGATGTTCCCTTCCAGACTGTTGGTGGGACTGTTGGCACACGAGTTTCTGAGAGGACCCAGGTAAGTGATCTGGCTGAATGTGTTGAACACAGTGTTTCTCACAGTAATTTAGCCACCAAATTCCTTTTCAAGTGACAATTATTGTTTATTGACTATCAGTCAAATATGCCTTGGAGATCGCTACTAAGATCTCTAACTTACATTCGAAAGTTCTATAACCTCCCTCAGGAGATTTACTGCGTGCTGTGGTCTAAGACCTAGCCTTTCGTGCTGTGGACTCAGTCAATAAGTTGTGTCTGGCTCTTTGAAATCCCATGGACTGCAGTCCACCAACCTCTCCTGTCCCTGGATTTTCCAGGCAAGAATACTAGAGTAGGTTGCCATTTCCTCCTCCAGGAGATCTTCCTGACCCAGGGATTGAACCTGTGTCTCATGTATCACTGTGCCACCTGGGAAGCCCCAGTTCCAAACAGTATCTGGTCTTTTCCTGGACTACTAGCTTAAAAAAACTTTTGTATTAGAAATGATTCTATTTAACTATTGTAGGTTTTACTTGAACTGCTTGAGTTTATGAACTCTAATGATTTAGAAAGAATTAAGCCACCAATTTAGATATACAATTAATAACTAAACCAGAGTAAAAGTTAAATGAAGTGAAAGTTCATAAACTTGTAATTATTAAATACAGAAGACATCTTCCTTTTCTGAGATTATACTTTACCCTTGAAACCAGTGGGATGAGATAAAATTAGAAGTTCACGTTATGATTAGAACTAAATTAATCCAATACTCAAAAATAAACTTGGTGGAAGTTTTATATAGGTGCATAAAAAATAAATAAAATTGATTTTGAAGGACAGCACTTTTCCCCTTAAGCCAATTTAAGAGCATTTAGGAAACAGAGTATAATTAAGTGGGTTTTGGCAACATCATTTGCCTGGTTGGTACTCTTAACCTAAGTGGAATATTTGGCTTCTAATATGTCCTCTGGGAATAGAAAACAAAAGGAGCAAAGTGTATCTCTGGTGGAGGTACATATATGGAAGAATTAACTACTTATTCAAGCATGAGGGCTTCTACTTAAGAATATACACCTACATGGATATATGGTCTTGGGATGGATGAATGTGTCAAGTTCACAGTCAGGTTGGCCGGAGTTTGAAGTAAGAATTTGCTCCAAAATACTACTTTAAAAAGTTTTTTTTTTTTTTTTTTTTTTTATGCAAGAATCTTGATCTTGCAGGTTTAGTATGAAACTCTCAGAACAGCTTTGCCTGTGAGCTTTCCGATATTTCTACTCTGGCCCTGGCCAGAAGTACTGTGAGAACACCCTTTCATTTGGTATTTGAGCCCTTATGCCTCTGTTCCTGGCTGCACACCAAAGGAGCAAACACAACTGAACATTTCAGAACCTCAAAATAGTAAACTAAAAATGATTTGCTCTGCTTTGGGTTCTAAAAATTATTGACCCCAAAGCCTTGCTCCAAACAATCCAGTTGATCCATATCTAATTAGGATTACTGGGTTTTAGAAACCACAGGCGAACTTTCTTTTTTGATTGATAACTGAAAACAAAAGATAATAATAATAATAATCAAAATTGATGTAAAGCAGGTATCCTGTCACTATAGCAGAGGCTAGATTTTATGAACATGTTTTATGTTCCAGTGTAAAGTAATTCAAAGAACAAAGGCATTGGAGTTTAGAGTAGGATATCTCGGTTTTGATGCTGACATCATCTGTTACTAGGTAAGGGAAGAAAGTACATTTCTGAGGCTCAGTTTCTTAGGGGTAAAATTAATAAGGATAATGAAAAATCATCACACCCATTTCGTTGGGTCATTATGAGGAGGAAAGTATTTTAAAAGTACTCCATGTCCATGCACTACCTTAAGAAAGGTAGTGCATCAGAGTTCCTGGAAGTTTGAATTTTACGATCAAACACACTTGAGCTCAAATCTCTACCCCTCTGCTCTTGAGCTCTTAATCTGTGCCAGTCAATAAGAATCTTGATTTTACCATCTGTGAAACGGGGATAGTGTTGTGGGGTGAAGTAAATTAGAGAAGGTACATAAAATTTTTGGCACATAGTTAATGCTAAAAAAACTGGTGGCTATTAATAAATGTGTGAAGTGATGATGGTGATTGTATATGCTCATAATTCCAGGAGCCAGTTCAAATACAGACATGTAAAGATCTGAACAGACCCTTGAGAACACTCTGAACTCTTCTTCCAGAAATTTACATAATCTACAGAATTTTTCTGGATGAGTGGGCACAGGAGGTGATGTCAGTTTGAATCTGGGGTAGCCCTATTGATGTAGCTTGCTTGGGCAGACCCAAAATATGGGTTGGGCTGAATGTAAGGACCTAGGGAAGGAAGGGGTAGATGCTTCTGGACTAATGCTGAATAGGAGGCAATGCTAATCTTGGCAATTTTTGAAATCTAATTTTCGCCAGTAAAGAGTAGGTGAAAAGGTGCGAATGTATGCCAAGGTCATAATAAAATCATTGTGGAATTAAAACTTTGAGCCCACAGTTTCTGAATTCAAAAATATTCCTTATTATTTCTAAAGGTTATTTTTTATATTAGGAATTCATGATATAATTCTTGTCTTAAAAACAAATATTCAAAATCAAAATCCGGCTAACCCAAAATATGACTGTAGCTTCTCTACCTGAAACTCCCTATACATATCACATGTAGGAAATTAGTAAATATTAGACTTGATTAAGTATTAACATGTCACATTCTTTATCCAACGAAGACACTGTGTTTTTAATCTACTCTGGGGAAATGGCTAGCCTGCTATCACATTAAGGTGTTGGTCACATGGCATTTTCTCTTTCTCTCTTCAGAGGCCAAATTCTTGAAAGGATATTCTCATGGACAATACTTCTACTTCATGGATTTTGAATCCATAGCTCTCTGTATTCCCAAGAACCTAAGCTCCGTTCCTCAAAGTCATTCTCATTTCCAAGGGCCACATCCAGTGAGAGTTTGTGAATAATTCTTCTTTGTCATTTTGCAACATTGACTGTCTTCTTGGAAACCTCCTCACTTGCCTTCTTCACTGTTTGTTTTCTTCCCAGTTCTGATGACTCCTTTTCCGTAGCCTTAAAGCAACTGCTCAGGATTCAGTTTTTTTCTTTTTTTTTTTTAATCATCCTCTCTTTGCCTGAGACTATCTCTAGGTAAACCCATCCATTCTTGCTACTCCAGTTATCTCCTGCTCCCCAAAGGCTGGGCCACTGCTGTTTTTCTGTTATGCTTGTAATCTTCACTGGGATTTCTTCAAACTCAGTTTATTCAATCAAAACAAATCAATTTACTCCGTGAACCAGCTATCCTATTCCTTTCTTTTAGTTTCAGTAATTTTGTTTGTACATGGGAATAAACTTCTCCTGATGTTCAAAACTCAAAATGTCAGTATTATCTTTGTCTCCGGACTCTCATTTGACCTCCAGATCCTAGGAAATCCCAAGTGTGGTTGTAAGTGCTGTCATTTTATCTCATGGTGCCTGTCACTTTTATAAGATGGATAGACTGATGCAAGGGTCTCTGTAGCATGCTCTGATACTCCTCTCGTGTTCTCAAGATAGGTGCTAGAACTCCATCCATTACTTCGGCATTCCAGGCACGAAGAAGGGTCACAGAACCAAAGGGCCTCTGACAACTGAGGGGAGCTTTCTTGAAGGCAGTACCCAACAATTTTTGCCCATGTCTACTGCATAGTGCGGAGAGACATGTGATCTACAAGGGAAGCAGAGAATTGTAGCTAAATCAGCTGGACACAGTGCTGCTCCAATAAATTAGAATTACTGTGAGTAAGGAAGAATGCAAAATGGTATTGAGTAGGTGATCAGGAAAAGGTTATTGCGTTAGTGGCTACAAACCTGTTCTTACTTCCCTTTGTTTTCTTAAAATACACCTCCACTGACTTTGGTGAAATGAAAGAGCCTAACACTCCTTATTCCTACCATCATCACCTGAGTCGACATCCTCATCGTGGTTTTTGCTTAGATCATTGCCGTGATGAATGGACTGAGTGTTAGTACTCCACCGCTGCTGTTTTTCCATGTTCATCATTTTCTTGTTATTCAATAAGAAAGTATTGATGACAGGCACTGTGGTGCATGCTACAGATGAATGAAATCTTGACCTTTGGCTTCAGTCACTCACAGTTCAGCTGGAGAGACCAACATGGCGCCAGTTGATTCTAACACAGCATCATCACTGACATAACAGAGACAGAGGCAAGGAACTGCAGAAACAGGGAAATCCATGACTGATTTAACCTGGAAGTGGCTGAGATTTAGCAGAGAAAGTGATGTTGAGAGCTGAGCTGTGGATTATTAGGGGATTCTCAGGACAACCCAGAGAGAAATAATAATACCTTTTCTGTTTTTGTAAACTACTAATCATCAATGAAAAACAAAGTGGTTATATATTTGACCTCGCTCTGAATTTAATTTTTAGAGAAAGTCATCACAAGCAAAAGCAATTTTAAGTATACCATTATAGGGCACAATATTGATAAATGAGAGGAAAACTGGTTCTTAAAGAGTGTACCACTCACTTACCATACCCTGAAATTAACAGAGAACTCATTTGTCAAAAGTGCACCTAACCCACAGAGAATTCTTCCAATTAACATCAAAAGCGATCATTCTTAACCTCTCATGCATTAAGAAAATCCTGTCTGCACCCAATGTTCTGTTCATAATCAATGGAGCCCTTTATGTATGTTATTTCAAATTTATCACCATGTATATTACTAAAATGAGTGAATTAATAAATGAATCTGCTGTAGGTCCAGAAGCCAGATTTATCTGTGGTCTCCTGCTTCTCATGGGATATTCTTTTGGTCTCTGAGGTCCTTCACTCTGCAGTTTCTCATAATTTGGGATATTTATTGATAGCTACTGACAGCATGCATTGGTACTCATAGATGGACAATGGCTGTATCAGAAAAGTGGTCATTTGGGGATTAGTTATATTCTGAAAATGCCAGGCCAGTCACTATCAGGTTATGTTAAAAAGACAATGCAGGTTCTAACTAAAATATTGTCAAAAAGAGCATGAAACAAGATAAATTAAAATGATAATACTAAAATAAAATAAACTGATACTACTTAATGCTGGTGAGGTTATGGTAAGATCATATATTTACAGACTTTGAAGAGTAAAATAGTGCCACACTCCTGAAGGCCAATCTCAGGATAGGACCCCTAACATTATTACGTTTGACCCTTAATTCCACTGTCAAGGATCTACCAATGGAGACAACTAGAAATTTAGAATTGTGACCAGGCCTTGGTATAGAAGGATGGGTATCAGATCACTAAGTCAATTGAAGGCTACTATGGGCTAGAATGTTTATGTGGTCACTAAGATTAATATTTGTGAGTAATTTTTATTCACATAGGAATGTGCTCACTATGTTCAGTGATAAGAAAAAGAAGGAAAACAATTGTATTAAGATATTACCTATCTATCTGTGTATCTATCATTTATCTCTCTCATACGTGCATACATGCACACACACACAAATGCAACCTTCAAATGACTTGCCTCAATATTAGCAACTTTCTAAGTTTGAGTAATTTCCATTGTCATCTTTAAATTTCTCAGCTATAATCAGAAATGTCACTCTTAAAGGAACATGCTATATAGAAGGAGGGAATTGTTCCTTGGCCTTTTTCATTCCTCTGCCATCTGTGTTGATAATTCTCTTGCACACGGTGTAAGGTGTCAGGACAGGCTCTGGGCAAGTCTCCCTGCCACCCTCCCTTAGCTTCCCTCCCTTCACACTGCCTTCAGATTTCTCTTGCTAAACACAGCTATCACCAAATTATCTTCTCTGTTGAAACATGGTTCAAACCTTCCTGATGGCCCACAGAGCAGACTCCCAAGGTCTCTGCTTGGCTCACCCATGTCTTCCGAGCGCTGGCACTCACATCTCCCAGTCTTCTTGCATCTCAGCAAAACAGAGTGTTCAATATATTGGTGGCACTCCTCGCCTCAACTTGAATTTCATTTTGCTTGTTGAAGTCTTACCCTGCTAGATTCCTAGAGTTCAGAGCCCTGCTCAGATTCCTAGAGAGTTCATTCAGAATTCATGTCCTTCCGAATTATTTCCTCTGGGCACTTCATTGATCTCTTTTATTACACTTCTCAAGATTTACTTGTATCATGATCACTTATGTCTTTCTGTTATTATATTGAGGTGATTTTTAAACTCCTCAGTTATGTCTTCCTCTATAATCTTTATGGGAAGGTTCTCCAACATTAGCCTGTATCACAATCATCTAAGAGTTTGTTGAGACAGGTTGCTGAACCCCATCACGTATTTCTGATTCAGTCTACCTGGGTGGGGTCTGAGAATTCTCATTTCTAACAAAGTTCCCAAGTGATGCTGCTGCTTCTGCTGCTATAGGGACCAAACGTTGAGAACCACTGATTTTCAAAAAAGAAGGAAAATGAAATAACATAAATATACTTCAACCTTTCCATAATAGATAGATCAAAGACATTAAGAGCGTAAGATTTAGAATTAGAAATTTGGCTTTGAATTCCAGTTGGGTCATTTAACACTTGAACAAGATCTCAACCCCTCTGAATTTTAAAATTTAATATTATTTTTATTGAAGTATAGTTGATTTATAATGTTATGTTAGTTCCAGGTGTACAGCAAAGTGCTTCAGTTATATGCAAATATATGTATTACTTTTTAGATTCTTTTCCATGATAGGTTATTATAAGATGAATTTTCATTTTCTTGCCAGAAAAATGAGAACTTTATTCCCTCCTAAATGGAGTTGTTCTACAAATTATATGAGATTGTGTTTATAAGGGCTTCCCTGGTGGCTCAGAGGTTAAAGCGTCTGCCTGCAATGCAGGAGACCTGGGTTCCATCCCTGGGTTGGGAAGATCCCCTGGAGAAGGAAATGGCACCCCACTCCAGTACTCTTGCCTGGAGAATCCCATGGACAGAGGAGCCTGGTGGGCTACAGTCCACGGGGTCGCAAAGAGTCGGACACGACTGAGAGACTTCACTTTCACTTTCACTGTGTTTATAAAGTACTCAACAAACGGTGACTATTATTGTTACTAGTCCATTCGGTCTATGCAATAACTTTATAAAATAGATTTTGCTACCACTTTGCAGATGAGGAGACCGAGATACATAGAGGGTTAATACCTTGCCTAAAATTATCTGCTTTGTAAATGGCAAGACAAGACCTGGATCCTTTAAAAGCATTTTGATACTTTTCACTCTCCCTTAACATAGCCTTTTTTTCAATGCACAATCAGAGCAGATCCGAAAGTTGGACTTCACATTTCTTTGTGTGAAATCTTCCATTGGCAATACCACATCTCAGAACATCTTCCTGGATTTAAAAAGATTTCCACTGTGATGGACACAAGTGTAATTTCCATTTTATTTTACAAAGCTGTGAGAAATAACAAATCGGGAAAGGTGAAAGTAATTATTAAAGAAGGAGCTAGCTTAAAAATTGAAAACCAAGTTGACTAAGCCAGGTGTTGACATACAATGCTTTGTTACTTAGTGGCGTTACTAGTTTCAGGAACATTATAAAATATAGTTTAATTGTCTCAAGTGTTGATATTCTTGAGGAGAGTGGAGGTTTTTTTATTATAGATTTTTATGATAAAAACTTGATCTCAACAGCATATTTGAATTTGCTAGAAACTGAAACAATAGAGGAAGACCATTTTGTAAACTGAAAATTCTCGTGTGAACACTGAATGCTAGGGTTTGATTTCTTTGTTTCTATAGAAACAAAAAAATGAGATTAAAATAAGCTAAAATGGAATCAAGTTTCATGAAACTGATAAAGGAGCTTATTTTACTTGTTCCCAGTGTAATGTGGTAAAAATTAAATTTTTATTTAAAACGCAAGCTGTCTGTGGACACTTCTGTTTTTTAAAAAGACAGTCTTTCTTTCTTTAAAAAGAAAAAAAAAATTATTTATTTATTTTTGGCTGTCCTATGCAGGATGCGGGATCTGAGTTCTCTGACTAGGGATCCAGCCTCTGACCCCACAGTGGAAGTGTGGGGTCTAAACCACTGATCAGGGAAGTCCCCACTTGTTTTTTGAGGAAGTTTCAGTTGGGATGGTGGAGAGGGCTAGTTGGCCCTGTGGTGAGTGACAAGATTTATATCAATTAAAAATCAACTCTCTGCTGTTTTGTTCCAGTTTAAGACCCTTCTTCACTTATCACCACTGCCATCCCCTCCAAAATGAGTGAAGGAGGGTCTTACATGTAAAAACCACAGTCAGTGCTCTGTGAACTGTTCAGGTAGTAAGAAACAGTTTAGCAGAGATTTCCCCCAGTTTTATTGAGATATAATGCATATATAGCACTGTATAAATTTCAGGTATCCGTCACAATGACTTGACTTATGTATACTGTGAAATGATCACCACAATAAGCTTAGTTAATATCCATCATCTCACATAGACTAAAAAAGTGTTCCCATGTGATGAGAGCTATTGACTCTTAACAATTTTCACATATACCAGAGAGCAGGGTTAACTTAGCAGAGATTTTATGAGCTTGGGGAGAGTCAAAGATATGCCAGCTGCAGAACAGTCAAAGAATCCATATTCTCTGTGACAAAGTTAAGAAAAAGCAAAATATGAGACCATCAGAGAATACGGAGAGCTAGCTCTAACCCAAGGAGAATGGCGCAGTGTGAGGTCCCCAATAGGGCATGTCCAAAGAGCTTTTAACAAAACAGATGCCAAACCCCCATCTTTGATTTGTTTGTGTCTCTGCAGTTTAAAGGTTGGGAAGATCCCCTGGAGAAGGGAAAGGCTACCTGTATAGTCCATGGGGTTGCAAAGAGTCGGACACAACTGAGAGATTTTCACTGTCACTTTCACAATGTAAAACTGAAATATTTCAGTAAAATGTAACACGTGTCAATATCTGTGTGATTGGTTTTAGGTAAACAAAGGTGAAGAAGCTGGGTTTAAATACTGGACCAGCATAGTTCAAATAAAATGTCTAGGGAGTTTGGGATTAGCAGATGAAAACAATTATATATAAATAGATCAACAACAAGGTCCTATTACTATATGTCACAGGGAACTATATTCTTAACACTGGGATAAACCATAATGGAATGGAATATGAAAAAGGATGTATACATATATAGATATATGTATGTATAACTATATATGAATCATGATTGTACATCAGAAATTAACACAATGTTTGTAAATCAACTATACTTCAATAAAATGCATTTTAAAAAAGAAAAAAACATAACGTCCAAGGTAGATGAGATATGGAGAGTTGGGAGAGTATGGGAGTGGGCAGAAATCCTCAGAGATAAAATGTTACCATGAGCACCTAATTCTTTAGGAATTTACAGAAATACTGAGAAGGAAATTGGACAGGGTGACCTCAGCTAACTTTTAGCTTATACTTATGGCCATTTAAGTAACATTAAACATTATGTGGTTCTAAGATGAGAGCCCTTTTCCATTTTTGTTCTTTGTCATCTTTTAGCATCTGAAGCAACACTATTGTCGTGTGTTACGGTGACTCTGGTCTAGGCATAAAAGCATACTGCTTAGACTCCACCGTCTATTTTCTACTGTCATTCAGTGAAACCGCACATCAGTTGAAGAAAACTTTGAGGAGAGAGCAAGTCTAAAAATCAGTACTTGAAACTGGAAGTAGGAAGACATGATCCTGTGATGTAGAGTGAGAACACCCCTGATCTCGAGTTAAAAGACTTGGTTTGGAATCGATGGATCTGTAGAATTTGTGTATAGACACTTGTTTCTCCAAGCATGTTTTTCTCCCATGTAAAATGGAATAGCTCTCTCACAGGATTATGGGGAGTAGGCCATTGGTAAATGTGTGTTGTTTATTGACATGCAGGCCAACTTGATAAAATTTATCACTCAAGACATTTTGTTTTGATCTTTTAAAGGGAAGGAGAGAACACAAGTGAGGCCAGTGTTGTGGGCATATGACCTGTCCCCTATACTCAGAAGTGCCTCAAATTATTTTTAATACCAGCTGTTTTCATCTTAAGAGTCTTAACGATTTTTGAATGAAGGTCCTTGCATTTTCATTGTGCACTGGGTCCTGAAAATTATGCCACCAGCTGGAGACAAGCATTATTTTGTAAGTTTCATCTTTTCAAACCCTCTTTCCTGAGCACTGCCTTCTTCATTGCCACAACACAGCTACCAAAGGTGGCCATTTTGCTCTGTGACCCTCTGCTTTGGTGATGGATTATTGGTTTAGAAGAGGATACCTGCCTCCAGATGGGTCAATCAGAGCCCTTCCCAGGGGGCAAAAGTGATTGGTCCAAGCTCAGACACTAGAATCAAGCTGGGCCAACCTCTAGTGATCTTGAAGACGGATAACTGAGATACTAGAATGAATCTGCCTGGAGTGCAGGAGACCCAGGTTCGATCCCTGGATTGGGAAGATCCCAGAAGAAGGGAATGGCAACCCACTCCAGTATTCTTGCCTGGAGAATTCCATGGACAGAGGACTGTGCTACAGACCATGGGGTTGCAGAGTCGGACATGACTGAATGACTAACACACACCCACAGCCACACACAGACTGTGGATGATGATATTTTCCACTATTTGGATTAAGAAGGAAGAGAAAGATGATTTTAAGAGAGAATTCAAGAAGAAGGTATGAAGGTAGCTGTAGAGGTGAGGATGGGAAAGAGGGTCTGGTGGCAACCCTGGATCCATTTTTTCTGAGACCCAATTATCTTCCTGCCATTGGATTCTGCTATTTATTTTTAAAAGGCCTCAATTACTATAAGGATGAAGAGAAAGTTTTTCATACTTACTTCCATTTCATCAATTCAATTAAAGGTAGGAACCCTCTTACTGTAGTGTTGGAGAAGACTCTTGAGAGTCCCTTGGACTGCAAGGAGATCCAACCAGTCCATCCTAAAGGAGATCAGTCCTGAGTGTTCATTGGAAGGACTGATGCTGAAGCTGAAACTCCGATACTTTGGCCACCTGATGCAGGGAGCTGATTCATTTGAAAAGACCTTGATGTTGGGAAAGATTGAGGGCAGGAGGAGAAGAGGATGGCAGAGATTGAAATGGTTGGATAGCATCACTGACTAGATGGACATGGGTTTGGGTGGACTCCGGGAGTTGGTGATGGACAGGCAGGCCTGACGTGCTGCAGTTCATGGGGTTGCAAAGAGTTGCACATGACTGAGAGACTGAACTGAACTGAACCCTGTTATATTGAGAGAATAATTCTTCACCATCTTGCCTTCTGTGCTTTTTCCTGAAATGACTGTTTTACCGAGGTGTTACCATCTTGATGCCTTGGTGACCCTGTAGACAGATGTGTCCACACTGGTAGCCTGTAAGAAGTAAGCCACGGACGTGCTCCTGCTTGCATTTCTATGGGTTCTGCTGTCCTTGCTGCATATATGTGGCATGACTAACTTGAATCTGACAGGAGAACAAATGTTTTTGCAGCAAAAGAACACTCAGCTCACTCCACCTTTGATCTGAAACTTTACTCACCAAGAACATATGGGAGTTGGCAGAGAAGAAATGGAAAAGCCAAAGCTACCTCAGTGCATTAACAATGGTGTTATATGTATTAAAAAAATTGTGCTCTCAGTAATAATGCCTATATTAGCACATAAAACCACTCTTTTAGACAATATGGTCCAGGGGGGAAAGTTTTGGATATAATGGATACATTCTTTAGTTTTATGATGTGTTCCTTCCAACCTCTCTCGATCTCAATTGGAGTATTTGCGTAATGGAAACCATAATTTCTCCCATCAAACCTATAAGATAGTATCAAGATCTATAAACAGCAGGTTGCAGAAAAAGGCAAGAATATGAAAAATGGAAATGGAGCCTAACCAGCTCACCTATCTTGCTCCCAGAGTCATCCGATAGAGGACTGGGAGTGATTTATTTTTTTCCTTCCTCCCGCAGAGAGGTATAGTTATATTTGATGCAATTTCCTGTTCTGTCTCATATTAGACAATCTAATATATAACTTACAGTTTCCCTAGAAATATATTATGAATAATACGGGGGAAAAAACCACTGATGGCATTTATGTAGTGGGCACTGTACTGATGGGGCAGTGAGGCTCCCAGAGGAAGATGCAATCAAATCACGGTTAGAGCCAAGTAGAAGTGAAAACGCCTGTGAGAGGACCACAGGTCAGCTGTCTGTGGCCTGTTGACTGGGGTGTGCTTTGCTGCCAATGGAAATGCTAACTCAGTTTCCTCAGGATCAGGGTTTTTTTTTTAAATTGGGGGTATGATTTCTTTACAATGCTGTGTTAGTTTCTGTTGGACAGTGGAGTGAACCAGCTATAGGAATGCATATATCCCCTCCCTCTGGTACCTCCCTCCCACCCCCTCCCCTCCCCCTGCTCTAGGTCACAGAGCTGTGAGCAGAGACCCCTGTGCTATAAGGCAGGTTCTCAGTAGCTAGCTATTTTCACGATCGCGTATGCTTGTCAATCTCAATCTCTCCATACTCTCCACCCCCTTTGCCCATAGCCCTGCATGCACACGTCTGTCCTCTACATCTGTGTCTATTCCCGCCCTGCAAATAAGTTCATCTGTACCATTTCCTTAGATTCCGCGTACGTGTAATACATGCTGTTTGTTTTTCTCTTTCTGATTTACTTCATTCACTCTGTAGGAGAGTCTGCAGGTCCATTCACATCTCTACAAATGACTCAATTTCATTCCTTTTAATGGCTGAGTAATATTTCATTGTGTATATATACTACACCTTCTTTGCTCATTCATCAGGCAATAGACACTTAAGTTGCTTCCATATCCTGGCTATTGTAAAATGAACACTGGGGTGCATGTGTCTTTTTGAATTATTATCTATATATTTATTATCTAATATAATAAAAAGTCTAGAGGTAAGGTGGTAGCTCTGAGTTTGGCTTAGCAACCCAGAATCATCATGTTGGCTTAGATCAACAGCATCATCAAGAATGGAAGAGTTTCCATTTCCCTTTTGTTCTACGTGATGATCTTCTTAACCCGCTGTCACTACAGAGCTGCTGCAGCTCTAAGTGTTAGTTAGCCCTTCTCTCTGAGCAGACGAGGGACAGAGAGCAAAGGCTTTTCCCAGAGGACCTTGACTTTTCTTGCTTTCCTTTCACTTTGGTTAGAATTTCATCACTCTCATTCCACAGTCAAGATCTGCCAAGGGAGTAGCGTTTCTATGGTGGATTCATCTCCACAACCGTGGGACCCAGACTCCCCTGAAGAATATAGGTACCCAATACCTGAAGAAAATTGGGGTTTTGTAGTCAAGGAATAGGGGAGGATGGCTGTAGAGAGGAGACTATAGGGGCCTTGTGGCAGCAAGATTTGATAAGAAGATACCTGCATTTTGCAAAATTTTAAAATGCTGTGACACTATTGAATCCTTTAGATGCCCTGATTTGAGAGGTCAGAATCATTGAAAAATGGCCTTTCTTAAAGCGACATTTTCCTACATCTATGCTATATCAAAGAAATCAAATAAAATTCTCAGGACTTAACAAAGAAAATAGAAATTCTGAATAGCAAAAGCCCTCTTTGATTCCAGTTGACCTCCTGGGTTTTACAAAATTGCATTTGACTTAGCTGTAGAGTCTGGTATGAGATTTATAAATTTGGTTTGGTGGAGTCCACTGCATGGTTCCACTCATTCAATCTGTGTGTAATTAGTTTGGTTTTATAATCTAGCAGTTCACATCCAGAATACAATTAAAAAAAAAAAACTAACACATGAATAAACTTATCTTGAAATTGCATTACATTATTTGGAAGCTTCCAAAAGATTCAAAAAAGATTACTAGTCCAAGGAGTAATTTGAGAGCTAAGTCAAACCAGGAAGTACTGTATATTTTTTAATGTTATACAGGATTTATTGTTTTCATTCTTTTTTTTCTTCTGCATTACTATTTATGTATTTATTTATGGAAGTATAGTTGATTTACAATATTGTGTTAATTTCTGGTAAGAAGTGCTGTATTAATGAGAGATGCACCTTAAATATATTTGGTAATGCTGCATAAGGGAAACGACTCTGCTTAACACAGAGTTTTCACTTTTTCACTATCATCACCCTCCTAGCTCACACTTTTCTTAGCTCACTCAGGTCTTCTTTTACCTGGACAATTCCCGTAGACTTGAACTGGGCAATCCCCTCATCATGTTGTTGATCAAAGTGACTTTCTAAAATATCAATATGATATTCTTTCCTTGTTTGAAATTTCAGTGATTCCATCTGACTTTAGAAGATCAAGTCCACGATCCTTGGTCTGATGACTGAGACCCTTGCCAACTTTGCTTCTATCTTCCTCTACTCCCTCCTGCATTGCTGCTGCTGCTGCTGCTGCTGCTAAGTTGCTTCAGTCGTGTCCAACTTTGTGTGACCCCATAGACGGCAGCCCACCAGGCTCCCCAGTCCCTTCGATTCTCCAGGCAAGAACACTGGAGTGGGTTGCCATTTCCTTCTCCAATGCATTCCTGCATTGCTAGCTCTGTTAAATTTCAAAAGCATCTCAAAGCTTGCACTCTTCTGTAGACTCCGGGCATGGGGAGTTGTTTGTGGTTCCCCAATCACTCTGTGTTCTTTTGTGTTTGCCTGTATTTGAGCATTCCAATATTGCTATCTGGCTTATACTTTTCTACCTATTCTGCCTAATAAGTTATGTTATTTCTCAAAATGCAAATGCTCCCTTTGCAGTGAAGTCTTTCTAGAACTCATCTTTTTCCCACTTCCAACTCCTGGTAGCTTGTAGTTTATACTCTTGTAACATTGTCTTTGTGCTTCTAGTATAGAATTTGGACCTAGATGTCACAGGCACATTTAACATAAGCTCCAAACTCCACAAAAGATGGGGCATCACTTACTCGATCTAAAGCCATAAAAGATATAATTGGTTACCGTGCCTTCAATAGGAAATGAAAAGATAGGAAGAGGTAGCTCTCTGCCACATTTTAAAGATATTGTGTAAGTTAAGTCTGGCACAGACATATCTAGATTCAAGCTATGCACTGAGCATCTCTAGTGTGTTTCCACTTATACTATCTCAAAACAAATCTATTGAAAGTCATATAGGTTTATGGAGTTTATAAACATTTTAGAAGTTGAATTTGAAAATAAAATGGATAACTCCACATGTAAGTGATGATATTTAAATAATTTTCACCATCCTCCATTCATTGAAGATTGCATGATGATGATGAATGATGAAGTTGCTCAGTCGTGTCTGACTCTCTGCAACCACATGGACTGTAGCCCACCAGGCTCCTTGGTCCATGGGATTTTCCAGGCATGAATACTGGAGTGGGTTGCCATTTCCTTCTCCATACGTATGTCAAAAGCAGAAGGTTTTGAAGGTCTAGATGATTGCATATAGACATTCTTTTTGGACCTTTCTTTGATTCTGTAAATAAGAATGATCAAAAAAGTTAAATGATAAAATGTTTATTATAGTTTAGGGGGTAATTTAAAGTACCTTTTAATAGGGTATTTCCAATCTTCATATAATTAAAGTACAGTGTGACATCTCCCCCTTTTTTCTCTGAGCTTGCTATTGGCAAAACTTAACAGTGACTGAAATTAAAAGATGTTTGCTCCTTGGAAGACAAGCTATGACAAACTTAGACAGCATATTAAAAAGCAGAGACATCACTTTGCCAACAAAAGTCTGTCAGAGGTGGACCATAAAGAAAGCTGAGCACCAAAGAATTGTTCCTTTCAAACTGCGGTGTTGGAGAAGACTCTTGAGAGTCCCTTGGACTGCAAGGAGATCCAACCAGTCCATCCTAAAAGAGATCAGTCCTGAATATTCATTGGAATATTCATTGACGCTGAAGCTGAAGCTCCAATACTTTGGCCACCTGATGCGAAGAGCTGACTCATTGGAAAAGACCCTGATACTGGGAAAGACTGAAGGCAAGAGGAGAAGGGGGTGACAGAGGATGAGGTGGTTGGATGGCATCACTGACTCGGTAGACATGAGTTTGAGCAAGCGCCGGGGGATAGTGAAGGACAGGGAAGCTTGGTGTACTGAAGTCCATGGGGTCACAAAGAGTCGGACAAGACTTAGTGACTACAAAACCTGTAGCATAAGGCTTTGCACTCATAATATGAGCTTAATAAATATTTGCTGAATAAATAAATGAAATTCAAAATGTTATTTTCTTATCATTATATTTTGGCATTGACATATACGCAATGCCGATTTTTGTTTTTTTGAACACAGTGAGGCTTACGCTACAGCAAAACAGACTCCATAGGCAGCATCAATGTGGCGCCCAGGAAGCCCTTTTTTTTCAGGGTAGGTTCTCAATGTCATCTCTATTTGCATTCCCAAGATGTTGCCAGTTGGCAGCATCAAGTGTTTTGTTCCCGCCCATTTGGCTGAACAACATGCAAAGGCAATATAAAATTCGAGTTCTATTGTTTCACAGTAGGAAAAAACCCAACTCTTCAATACAGAGAAGCCATTTTTTCACCTCGCCTCTTCCCTCTTCCTGACTTTTGGATTCTTTCTTTGTTCTTGCTGTCTTTATCACAGTACAGGTAGTTCTAGCGCCAACCATCCAGTTTGGTCCTTTTCAACGGCACCAGTGGTCAATGATTGTTAATTAAGATACTGGTGTATGGCAAACAAGGAGAATGTGGCTCAGAGAAACCATGTCCTTCAAGATCCAATCAGGCTAGATGCAACCTTGGTTCTGTTCTGAAGCATCAGTGTCACATGAGACATGGAGTGTGCTGGGTCTGTGCAGGGTCCTGGGACTCTGCATTCTTTACAAGCGCCAAGGCTTTGCTCACATGGGTGGTCCTTGGGCCTCGTAGAAAGGCTGGTCCTGTTAGTTCAAAAAGATAATTGAGCAAATGAAGCACATCTATTTGGCTGTGCCGTAGTTGAGTGATTCTGCCTTATATATATGTTTGGTGAAACTGTGCAGCCACGTACATTTCAGAGCCAGAATGCTGAGTTCGAACTGTAGCTCTATTCCTTACCTGTATGTCCTCCCAGGTACATTACCTAAACTCTCTTTTGCCATTAATGCTTCCCTAGTGGCTCAGTCAGTTAAGAATGATTAACTGCAATGCAGGAGACCCAGATTTGCTCCCTGGGTTGGAAAGATCCTCTGGAGAAGGGAATGACTAGCCACTCCAGTAGACTTGCCTGGAGAATTCCATGGATTAGAGGGGACTGGTGGGCTACAGTTCTTGGGGTCACAAAGAGTTGGACCTGACTGAGCCACTAACACACTTGGGATGATAACAGTTACTACCTCTTAGGATCTTGAAAGGATTTAATCTGTAAAGTACTACATGTACTACAGGATTTACTGCATGTAAAGTACTCTGAACAATGCTTAGCACACCATATATATCATATAAATGTTAGCTCTGACCCTGTTGATTCCAAGTTCTTCAACATCAGCCTCCTTTCCCTCTGTCCGGAGGTCACACTGCCTTTGTCCTACTCTTTCCTATAGGACAAAATGCTCATATCTGTTTAGGAGTGCAGGTGTGAGTATCTAAAGACACTGATGTCTTCTGCTCTCTCAGGGAAATCCTCTCCATTAAAAGAGCCAGAAGACTGCATTATGAATTTATAAATTCACATAAAGTAAAGACAGAGAGGGAGATCAATCCCCAAGGACTTATTATTAGAATCGGGCTCCAGATGGAGAATTTATGTGATTTGGTGTAAGTTTAAATTTGGAGTTGTTTTACTCCAAAGCTTAAAAGAAGAGGAAGGAAAAATGTTGGCCTCAGCTGGTTAAATAAATGTAAGGAGGCTTCTCGATTTCCAAAACTTCAGCGTGGGTAACTATGAGATTATTCACAGAATTTGTCAATTTATCTCAACCAGGCTTCTTACTTCTCATTAAATATTAATTTCCTTTTGAATAATGATTTCTAAAAGGCTTTATTATGAGACAACTCTTTTGCAGGAGGATGAAGAGAA
Source organism: Ovis canadensis (assembly GCF_042477335.2). Classification (NCBI taxonomy): domain Eukaryota; kingdom Metazoa; phylum Chordata; class Mammalia; order Artiodactyla; family Bovidae; genus Ovis; species Ovis canadensis. The sequence goes on from NC_091262.1 coordinate 23,300,416, forward strand.
GAGTTGCAGTGGGCAGAGATAAAAAGTGTCATGGGAACAAGAACCTCCACTAAGAAGACACAGGGGTGGGGTCCAGAGAACACAGATGTGAGGTGCCCTGTGGATTTCAGCAGTATCCCTTTCCCCTTCTCTACACACCCTCTCTTTCCTCCACCTCTTTCTCTTCCCACCCATCCCTTTTCCTTTTTTTTAATAATCAACATCTTTAAAAAAATTTTTTTATTGGAGCATAGTTAATTTACAGTGTTGATTTAGTTTCAAGTATACAGCAAAGTGAATTAATTATACATATACATATAACCGCTCTTTTTTAGATTCTTTTCCCATATAGGCCATTATAGACTATTGAATACAGTTCTCTGGACAATTTTATCTTCTTCCACTTGCCCCCTGCCCCTTGTAGTTTTGTTTTCTACATCTATGAGTCTGTTTCTGTTTTGTAAGTAAGTTCATTTTACCATTTTTTTCTGAGTCTCTATAAAAGCGATATCATATATTTGAGCATTATCTTAAAGTGGTGTAGCCATTCATTTTTTAATCAAATGAGAAAAAAAATGCATAGAAGTTTTGTAATCAATGTCAATAAGGCCAAGTAGGTGAGCAACTATACTTTAATGAGACATTTCTACATCAGAGGCTCCATTTAATCTTATTTTGTCATTTTATCTTACTGCGGCTTAACAGTCGTACCAAAGATTGGTATTTGACATGCAAGATTTAAAAATAACATGCAAAGTAAACAGCTATACATGATCTTTTCAAGGAAATAGAGGTAATATGATCAGGGCCTAGTGGTCTTAAATTAACTCATTTAAAGACAGGATTCCTAGGTTGGTTATGCATTTCCTTACTTCCAGTGGTGCGATGGTAAATATTTAACAACTGGCTCCTTGGAAATAAAGCCCTTTTTGTGGTGTTGAATGATTTCCATAATAAGCCAACTATAGCCAATTTTGAGCTACCATTGAGCTCCATGGAATGCAGAGTTAAGAAGGACACACATGGGCTCTTAAAAACCTACTCAAGCCAGCTCCTGCACAGCTCTGCTTAGATTCCAGAGAAGGTTAGAGACATAACAACCATCAGGACTGTCCAGAGAACTGGCCTGTAGGAGAAAGCTCGATGGCTTGTCTATGCAGAGGTGAGCTTTGTTGTTGTTTAGGCATTCAGTTAAATCCGACTCTTTTGCAACCCCATGATCTATAGCCTGCCGGTCTCCTCTGTCCATGGGATTTCCCAGGCAAGAAGACTGGAGTGGCTTGCCATTTCCTTCTCCAGGGGATCTTCCTGATCCAGGGATCGAACCTGCACCTCCTGCATTGGCATGCAGCTTCTTTACCACTGAGCCACCAGGAAAAGTGAGCTTACAGAATTCAAACAGACAAGTTGGATCAACCATGCTTGCTTGCCTAACCTCTCATAATCCAGCCGATAGTCATGGTTATACTAGTTTTAAAAAAATGAATTAATCAAGTGTTTGGACAATTCCATAAGTGTTAACATAGATATGCCAATGGAAACACTTAAAAACTGTAACTTTGAAAGTATAGTCTTCTTTTCTCTTCCTTCTTGATAATTTTAGATCATTATCTTACTTAATCTCATTATATGTTTGGAGACTTAGTCTAGAAATTCAAACTCTTAGGTTTCTTCTACTTTGGAAGAATCCAGTCTATATTTATTTGCCTTGATGTCCTACCATTCCACCTTCAGTAAAAGGAGTAGGCGATACAGTGCCTGCCTTCAAGGGATGCACTGAAGTCTGGGAGATGGTATCAGCACACCCCTCTCAGGATCTGTGTACACACAGACATAGCACACACAAATGTAAGAGCATGATATGTGTGAAGAATTCAAAAGGAAACTGAGAGTAACCGAGAGGGCAATGTGTAGTCCTACTGGGGGCAGGGGAGGTTGCCTTGAGTAGGGGATGCTTGCAGTGTGATGTCAAGGGTTACCAGGGGCCACTCACTTAAAGGGCTGAAGACGAGGTGGGCTATGAGGTGGGGCAGGCTTCCCTGGTGGCTCAGATGGTAAAGAATCTGCCTGCGATGTTGGAGACGCGGGTTCGATCACTGGGTTGGGAAGATCCCCTGGAGGACGGCGTGGCAATCCACTCCAGTATTCTTGCCTGGAGAATCCCATGGACGGAGGAGCCTGGCAGGCTACAGTCCATAGGGTTGCAAAAGAGCTGGACACGACTAAGTGATAAACACACACACAGATGGGAAGCAGGGGGCAGCTCGTACCAGGCCACTAGGAGGGGAAGCACGGTGCATTTCAGCTGTTGAAGGGAGGTCAGGCTGGAGCCCAGGACAGGACCAGAGCAGTGGATAGGAGGGCAGCCCCCAGGGGCTGAGTTTGTGGGCTTGGGTCATTGGTTGGGGGATGCTGGGGGCAATAGGGTGAATGGTTGCATGAGGTCTCGTCACTCTGGAGAGAGAGAGACTTTCAGAGTGTTTTCATGACAGAGTTCATGAAATTTGGGGTGCAAGCTGTACTGAACTAAACCTTGAGTGACCCAGAGCCGAGGAGAAAAGACTCTCCCCTTCTGGGCCGTCTACAGAGTGACTGAGAGACACAGTAGGGACTAAAGGAGCGTCACATCTCAAGCATTTGACAGATTTGGGAACCCCAAGAGGGGGAACCCTGAGAGGGAGGAGCCCCACTTTCTAAAAGCAAGGTGTGGGCTGCAAGGTGGGCTGAGGAGCGGCTTTTCGGCCGCAGAGTGCACATGCGCAGTCGTGAAGCTTACAGAGGACCTCAACACAGCGGCCGTGGGCGTTCAGTCCACCACCCTGTACCCAAGGCTGCACCACGGACCCGGACCGCTCAGGGGCCCGGACCGCTCAGGGGCCGTGCCTCCTGGATTTCTTTTTTGGCCAGCAAGACTGTGCCCAGGAATAACTTGGGGAAAGGAGTATTTGCTGTGGGGGGTTAGGGGGAGAAATTCCTGAGGCTTTATATCAAGTAGGCAGGGTTTTCAACTCGAAGTTAATATTACTTCCTTTGTGTCTACAGGTTGGTGGGGGCAGGGATTACTTCATTATATAAGATACATATCTATCTACACATGCATAGGCGTATGTGTGCACGTGATGATATTTCTTAAATTTAGCCATTTCCCCTCTTCCTTAGTGCGCTCTTTCCCACTTACCTTCCCACCACCACCACCACCAACTCTTTTGTCCAAAGGACTCAGTTGCCTCAAGGAAAATCACGATTATTCTAATAGGACTGAAACAAGAAAGGACAAGATTCAGCTTTTAACATCAGACTTTGGATTTTGTTGTATCTGCAGCTATCACTGGAAAAAATAAAAATTCCTTTACATTCTTGTTAATCTATTTGAAGTCAAGCTTGGAAGTGAGCTCACCTATTTCTTCTGGAGAAATACCTCCACTTCCATTGAAAAGGCTGAGCCATGAGGCTTACCATTCCTCAAGAAGAATTCTCCAGGCAAGAGTACTGGAGTGGGGTGCCATTGCCTTCTCCATCAAGAAGGATAGCCTTTGCAAATCAGACAAGAAGGAGAAGAAACTTCCCTTTAGCTCAGATAGAATGTGTGAGAGAGGAAGGAGAAGATTGAGATGTGTAAGCATTAGGCTTGATTCTGAGTAACAGTGATTGAAATAAGATAGAAATGTATTTTCCTCCTGTACAGTTGCCTGGAAAAGGGCAGTTCAGGATAGGATGACACTCCATAGTGTAAGGGGCTCAGGCTCCAGATTTCTTTATATTCTACCATGATCCCCATTCCAAGGTTGCTTCATAGTCCAACAAAGATGCTCTGGCTCTATCTACTTCACCTGCATCCCAGCTAATAAAGACAAAAGCAGATAAAGAAGCCCGTACTCCATAACTTTAAGGATACGTTCCCCAATTTGACCAATGCTTCATTAGCTAGAACTTGGTCATTTGACCATCTAGATGTAAAGCGAAGTGGAAAATGTAAATATAATGTGTGGAACTCAAGTGCAAAGCTAAAATTCTGGTCAACCAATAGTGAGGGAACAGAGCAGCGTGAACAGATCTGGAGATGTGTCAAAAATGACCAGAGATTTAGGGGAGTCAAGGGCAGGGGGCCTAGAGAACTCCCCTGGCATGGTTTCACTCCCCTTAGAAAGGCCCTACTGATGCTGGAGCCACAGGATAGTACCTGAGTTTGAAAGATGTCCCTGAGTATGCACTACGTCCATGCTAGGCATGAGGTCTATGGGTCTCAGAATTTCCCACAATCCTCCATGAGGAGATATGGATGTATTGGGTTGGGCCGTGAACTTGCGGAGGTCCAGAGTTAGGATAAGGATGCAATGGGGCACGAACCCTCTGAGACCAGAGGCATGGCAGATGAGTGAGAATGGACTGTTTGTCTCGTCATGGGGCCAGAGCTGCCAGTCCTCTTGTGGATACTGGATGTACCCACAGTCCCTGTGTGAATCTGACCCTCCCCCACCATGTCTTCCTACTGCCCTGAGGACACAGAGAGCCTCCTCACACACAGATACCATCCCAGCGGGGAGCAGGGAGGAGGAGCGGAAACCCCAAAAGACTAAGCATTTATCTGAGAGAGAGTTAGTTACCAGAAAGCGATGACTTCAACTGGCAAAGACTCTCACTATGAAACTTGGCAAGGTAACTTTTCTCTCTTCCTATGTGCCAGAGTTGTGGGTGTGTGTGGGAGGAGAGTGGCAGAGGAGAGAAAGCCTCTTGAGAAGGCTTAGAGGAATTAAGGCAAATAAAGACACCAATTTTTTCATTAAGCATCTGAGAAATAGCTTGAATGACTTTGCTATTGTGCGTACAGACATAAAACCAAACTTGTGACACCAAATCATTTATTTTTGCATTTACTCTTATAAGGCTGCAAAATGAGTGAAAATTCAAATTATCTGATAGTTTACATTTTGTGTCTAAATGTGGAATTTAGCTGTATATCATTCTGAAGATTTGACCTTAGGGAGAGACCATTCGTACAAAAGATCTTGTTAGCAAGTGATAGCTCTTTTAAAATTGAAACTAGAAAAGATTAAACTGAATGGTCAAGAGAATTAGCCTCCCACAGAACAGGTGCTTTCCAGTCATTCAGGCATGTGAAATTCATGCAGATGCTCTCAGAACCTCTTTTGATGTACCAGATAAAAACACCAGCATGGGACATTAGACATTTCAGCTACACAGCATCCTTTTTATCAAAAGGAGTATTCAAATGCACTTCAGATCTGCTGATTTCTGAAGCTACCAAAAGAATTTGTTTTCTTCTTTCAGTGTTAAATCCAGACTCACTGACTCCGGACAGAAAGCAATTATATGGGGGATACTGAATTGCTATTGCCGGCAATTTAGATAAAACCAGGCTGCACGTGGCATGCACGCATGCTCGCACACCCCCAGACGCAAAACCCAGGAAATACTAATGCCGTGAGCACTGTATTAACTCCTGTACAAAACTACTCAGACAACTTGCATAGGTTTGTCCCTGGAACAAGATGACGGTCTTTTCACCTAGAAAACTATGGTTAAAAAAAAATAGTTTGTTGATTTAGCAAAATATTGGGATCATATTTTCCAGGTATTTGTAGAGTTCAGGCTGACTAGCTGACATCTCTATAGCATTTAAGTATTTGAAGCCATTGCCACCAAACTACTGGTAAACCTGTAGGGAAAGCTACGAAAGAAGACTGCTCTCCTCTGCTTTATTTTGATTAAAAATTGTTTTAAAATGTGGTGTTTAATTAGATAAGGATTTCTGTCCAGTGCCTTTCTTCCTGGGCTTGGCCCCACTAACCTGGCTGGTTGCCCTGCGTGCCCTTGGCTTGATGCAGATTGGCAGCACGAACCTTAAACTGCTGTAAACACCCATAAAACGTGGCCTCCTTATATAGTTAGTGATGAGGCCTTGACAAGGTGACATCCATAATCTGATAAGCTAGGGTCATGAGTCACTTGCTTTTTCTTTGGATGTCAAAGAGCCAGAAGCTTTTAATGTCTTTAATAAGTAAATTACCCAAACATGCACAGCCCTGTTTCACATATTAACTCATCAGGGGACAAAGTGAACCTGGGGGAAGGCCCTTGAAAGATCAGGGGTTGGTCACCTGGTGTGTTGCAACTCTGAGACCAAATTTTGGTGGGAATCATCCAGATATCTGAGACTGATTTGGGAGAGATGGCACTGAGAGCAGGACCTTTTTATTTTTATTTATTTATTTATTTTTATTTTTACTTTTTTAAGGACCTTTTTTAAAGCAAGGAGTCACAGAGCACAATTTTAAGTGAATGGTTAGACTGAAATTAAAAGACCTTTGCTTCTTGAAAGAAAAGCTATGACAAGCCTAGACAGCATATTAAAAACAGAGATATTACGTTACCGACAAAGGTCCATATAATCAAAGTTATGGGTTTTCCAGTAGTCATGTATGGATGTGAGAGCTAGACTATAAAGAAAGCTGAGCGCCAAAGAATTCATGCTTTTGAACTGTGGTGTTGGAGAAGACTCCTGAGAGTCCCTTGGACTGCAAGGAGATCCAACCAGTCCATCCTAACGGATATCAGTCCTGAATATTCACTGGAAGGACTGATGTTGAAGCTGAAACTCCAATAGTTTGGCCACCTGATGTGAAGCACTGACTCATTTGAAAAGACCCTGACACTGGGAAAGAGATGAAGGAGGGAGGAGAAAGGGACGACAGAGGATGAGATGGTTGGATGGCGTCACCAACTCAATGGACATGAGTTTGAGTAAACTCCCGGAGTTTGCTCAAACTCCCGGAGTTGTTGATGGACAGGGAGGCCTGGAGTGCTGTGGTCCATAGGCATGAGTCTGAGCGAGCTCCAGCAGTTGGTGATGGCCAGCGAGGCCTGGCATACTGCAGTCCATGGAGTTGCAAAGAGTTGGACATGACTGAGTGAACTGAACTAGATGTTTTTCCATTGTTGAAAATGTCTATACTAACTTGATCAACTATAGGCATAGACTCATGAAAATTGGTTATAATCATGAAGTAGAGCAACACTTCTGTAGTTTTCTATCTCATGTGACCTTCTATAATTGGCCTTGCATAAATCACACTGAAAAAATAAGTTTCTGAACATTTTTTCCCCGAGACTTACTCATCAAATATATTTTCCCCACAGGAATATCCAGTATCATCTAAGTGGATAATTAACATTCAAGGTGCTAAGACCATGTCCACATGATGAAAAGTGTTTTGGAAAGGAATAAATGAGTGCATTACTAATGATTTTTTTTTCCATTACAAAAAGTCACTGTATTATGCTATTCAGACAGCCCATTGTCCGATAATGCATTGATAAATGGAGGAATAGACAGTCACATTAAGAACATCAGAACGTCATTTGCAATTCTCAAAGTTGGTATTCAGAATCAACAAGCTATGAAATTTCTCTCCACATTAGAGGTATTAACCCAACCAAAGGAGCAGCCGCCATTTGCTCAATTGGAGGCAGAAAAACAAAAGATGTAACTCTGTTCTCAGGATCTTTTAGACCAGGGAAGTGTTTTTCAAACTACTTTTGCTGAGACCCCACAGTAAGTAGTAGATTTTACATTGCAAATCAAATGCAAAAGTTATCAATGTAATGTTTACTTTGCTACCAGCAATGCACACCTGCTTTCTGTTGTATTCTATTTCACTTTGAACAGAAATGCTAGTTACAAACCACAGCACTGATATCTCTCAGTTCAGTTCAGTCGCTCAGCCAAGTCTGGGTCTTTGCGACGCCATGGACTGGAAAATCCCATGGGCTGAGGAGCCTGGTAGGCTGCAGTCCATGGGGTCGCTAAGAGTTGGATACGACCGAGCGACTTCACTTTCACTTTTCACTTTCATGCATTGGAGAAGGAAATGGCAACCCACTCCAGTGTTCTTGCCTGGAGAATCCCAGGGACGGGGGAGCCTGGTGGGCTGCCGTCTATGGGGTCGCACAGAGTCGGGCACGACTGAGGTGACTTAGCAGCAGCAGGACTGCAGCACGCCAGGCCCCTCTCTGTCCATCACCAACTGCCGGAGCTTGCTCAGACTCATGTCCATCAAGCTAGTGATGCCATCCAACCATCTCATCCTTTGTCATTCCCCTCTCCTCCTGTCTTCAGTCTTTCCCAGCATCAGGATCTTTTCTAATGAGTCAGTTCTTTCCATCAGGTGGCCAAAGTATTGGAGCCTCAGCTTCAGCATCAGTCCTTCCAATGAATATTCAGGACTAATTTCCTTTAGGATTGACTGGTTTGATCTCCTTGCCGTCCAAAGTACTCTCAAGAGTCTTCTCCAACACCACAGTTCAAAAGCATGAATTCTTCGGCGCTCAGCTTTCTTTATGGTCCAACTCTCATATCCATACATGACTACTGGAAAAACCATAGCTTTGATTATACAGACCTTTGATATCTCTAATAGGAAGCTATGACCCACAGTTTGCAGCAGAGTAGTTACAGTCAGTCTATATTTTTTGATGAATACGGATGACAGATATGGAGCTTTCATGCAAATGTATATTCATAAACTAGGTGGACCAAACTACGTGGCCCTTCAGGACAGTGTGGCATGTGATAAGGGCTTGATCAAAATCTGATGAAATAATTGATGGGAAAAGAAGAAAAGAAAGAATTAGTAGAAAAGAAGATGCTATGGATATGCCATAGCAGACTAGCCAAACAATTAGAGGAGTGACCTAATTTGAGCAAATATTTTAGACTGATTGTCAAGGAAAATGGCAACTGGTGTGCCTGTAAGTGCCATATATTTTCTATGAAAAATAGAGAGAGATGGAGGGTAGCTTAAAACCTTTTGTGAGAAGATTTGGATTTGAATCCCAGAATCTCCACTCATCCCCTTTGTAAATATGCATACATGCTCCAGCTCATCTGAGCCCTCATTTTCTGGCCTTTAATTTTGGGGTGTTATATGTGACCAGGCTATGAGCTGAATTTGTAACACTGCATAGAATAAACATTACAAGGCCTCACATGCAGCAAGTGCTTTATAAATATATCAGTAAAAATATTTTGGGTGTCAGATATTGGCTAAGTCCTTGTTTTTAGCCACCATCTGGTTTTAGCATTCTATCATGCTAATGCTTCAAAATACCTCACCAGGCACTGCCCTACCTGCTCTGCCCAAACTGAGAAGTGAAGTGTTAGTTGCTCAGTCATGTCCAACTCTTGACGACCCCATGGACTGTAGCTCCTCTGTCCATGGGATTCTCTAGGCCAGAATGCTGGAGTGGGTAGCCATTCCTTTCTCCAGGGGATCTTCCCAACCCTTTGCATGCAGATTCTTTACTGTCTGAGTCACCACTTTTGTGCAAATTGATAACTAGTAGATAATCAGGATGCCTCCACCTTTGTAACTGTTGAGGACCCAAGGGAGCCCTATGGAAATGATGACTGAGTGTCTCTAAGGTAGGAGACACTGCCCTGAGCCATACTAACTATGGCAGTGAGACGGGACACTCCAGGTCAGAGTATAACAGGATATTATCATGTCCCTTTTATTTATTTATTTATTTTTTTCCCTTGCGGGGGTGGGGGGGGGCTAATTTTTTTAAATTGAAATGTAGTTAATTTAAAACTTTGTAGTAGTTTCTGGTGTAGGTTAAAGTCACTCAGTTTTAAATATATTTATATATATATTCTTTTTCATTTTCTTTTTCTTTATAGTTTATTACAAGATACTGAATATAGTTCCCTGTGTCATAAAGTAGGTCCTTGTGGTTTATCTATTTTATATATAGTTGTGTCTCTGCTAATTCCAAATACCTAATTTATCCCACCTGCATCCGCTGTCTCCTTTGGTAACCATACACTTGTTTTCTATGTCTGTGAGTCTATTTTTGTTTTGAAAAGAGGCTCATTTTTATCATATTTTAGATTCTATGTAAAGTGTTATTGTTTGCTTTTTCTCTGACTTTCTTCATTTAATATGATAATTTTTAATTCAGAAAGATACATGCACCCCAATGTTCACTGTTTATAATAGCCAAGGCCTGGGAGCAGCCTTAGTGTACACAGACAGATGAATGGATAAAGAGGATGTGATATGCCTCATAAATATACAATGGAAGACTACTTAGACATGAAAAAAGAATAAAATAATGTCATTTATTTGGGGTGCATGTGTTCAGGAAAACAGAAAAGAATTGAGACAGTATGAGGTGCCGAGTTTGGAAATGCATAGAGATGACCATTACCAGGTTTGCAGGGCCACAGGGGAGCATTCAAAAAAAAGAAAGCTGTGGGTAGCTTGTGCTTTCATTATTATTATTAATCAAATACTTAGTCAACACTAAGTCTAATACTACATATTGGATAAATACTCAGTCATCAAAAATCCCAGATTGAACACCCTCCCACTATATTTTTATTTCTTTCTTCTCTTCTTCCTTTCCTTCCCAATTATCTCTTTTTCATTACCATAAAGTTAAAAAATATATAATACTATCAACCTTAAATGAGTACACTTATATTCAGCTTTATTTTCACTTATGTGTCTAACTGGGTGTTCTTTTAAGTAAGAAAGTTAAAAGTTTCAAACTTGTCATTAGAGAATTCTTAATAAAGTGATTCTGTATTCGTGTTCTAGTACATATCATACACACAATTTACATTGATTCTTGTTAAATTTTAAGTCCCACTGCACATTATTAAGGGTGTCATGCACAGAAGGATTTTAGTTTTTAATTTCACTTCTTAACAAAATATAATTTAATAGGTACAAACTTATCTACGTTTGTATAGAAATGTTTAATTCTTATCAATATTTTTGTGTGTTTGCAATGATTTAGTGTTAAAAATGTAAAGAATGAAAGAGTTCTATTGTAGGTTTCCAAAGGACATATCTTTCCATACTTGAGATTTCAAGCAAAAAAAAGAAGCACAGAAGTATCTATTAGAATGCCTGCAACAGTCAACAGAAATTTCATGATATAAACAGGAAAGATCTGTAAAATGAATAGTAGGGACTTGGGTGTCTCTGCTATAAATTCTTGATAATGATGGTCAGGAACAGTACTTTTCAAATGTTGGTACACTTTCACAGTCAGTACCTCCCAGGTTTTGACATACTTTAAATTTACTCAAGGTGTTTGTTAATAGCACAGATTTGGGGAACCACCCTCAGAGATTCTGATTCAGAAAGTTTGAGATGGGGCCGAGGTGTTATTTACAAGCATTGCAGGCAATTTTTCTGATTATACCTTGAAAAACTGGTCTGAGATGATTCAGATGATTCTGCCTTTACATATTTCAAATGTAACCGAAGTGGTACACCTGTTTTTAGCACTCCATGTTTACTCTAACAAGCACAAAGAAGTAGAAATTCGAGGCAACATGCCAATCTGTATATTTCACTTTGTGTTTCATGTTCATTGTACACCATAAAAAATACCCTAATTGTCTTTATTGAGTTTTCTGAAGGACTTCCCAGTTCCACATGTACCCAAATACCACCATGCACATAGATTGTTGTTTGGAGCATCATTTCTTAAAGCAAATATTGATCTTTACATGCTGGGAGAATTATCATAATAATGAGAATCACTAAATAGTAAGAACAAATTTGTGAAAGCAGCCGACATAGATTCTACACGATTAAAAAGAGGATGTAGCCAATATTTTATAATGCCTATAAATGGAGTATAACCTTTAAAAATTGTGAATCACCATATTGTATACCTGTAGCATATTTGTATAGCAACCTCAGATATGCAGATGACACCACACTTATGGCAGAAAGTGAAGAGGAACTAAAAAGCCTCTTGATGAAAGTGAAAGAGGAGAGTGAAAAAGATGGCTTAAAGCTCAACATTCAGAAAACGAAGATCATGGCATCTGGTCCCATCACTTCATGGGAAATAGATGGGGAAACAGTGGAAACAGTGTCAGACTTTATTCTTTTGGGCTGCAAAATCACTGCAGATGGTGACTGCAGCCATGAAATTAAAAGACGCTTACTCCTTGGAAGAAAAGTGATGACCAACCTAGATAGCATATTCAAAAGCAGAGACATTACTTTGCTGACTAAGGTCCATCTAGTCAAGGCTATGTTTTTTCCAGTAGTCATGTATGGATGTGAGAGTTGGACTGTGAAGAAGGCTGAGCGCCGAAGAATTGATGCTTTTGAACTGTGGTGTTGGAGAAGACTCTTGAGAGTCCCTTGGACTGCAAGGAGATCCAGCCACCCCATGCTGAAGGAGATCAGCCCTGGGATTTCTTTGGAAGGAATGATGCTAACACTGAAACTCCAGTACTTAGGCCACCTTATGCGAAGTGTTGACTCATTGGAAAAGACTCTGATGTTGGGAGGGATTGGGGGCAGGAGGAGAAGGGGACGACAGAGGATGAGATGGCTGGATGGCATCACTGACTTGATAGATGTGAATCTGAGTGAACTCTGGGAGTTGGTGATGGACAGGGAGGCCTGGTGTGCTGCGATTCATGGGGTCGCCAAGAGTCGGACATGACTGAGTGACTGAACTGAACTGAACTGATACTTCAATAATAAAACTAATGATAAAATTAAAAAATAAAAAGAGACTAGCACCTTGAACACACTACAGAGTCTAGAGTCCTTCATTCAGCAGTGACAGCACTCCGTAGGGTAAGGAAATATTTCTGGCCAACTCCAAAGAGATGTTTGCAAAATGGATTGCAAGCTAGTACTTCCCTAGTCGACCAATGGTTAAGAATCCACCTTCCAATGCAGGGGATGTGAGTTTGATCCCTGGTCCAGGAACTAAGATCCCACATATCTCAGGGCAACTAAACCTGGGCTCCACAGCAAGAGAAGCCCCCACCAGCTACAAGTAGAAAATGCTGACCCACTGCAATGAAAACCCAGCAGAGCAAAATAAAAAAGGAGAAGAAATGGAGTGTAAGGTGTCTTGTAATGACTTAGCACCATAAAGACATTCCATACTATACAGAAGTTCCGTATTCTTTTATATACTAAAAGGTCACCTGGACAGTGGTCCATTAGCCAGGTGGTTAAGTGACCTCTTCTATCTTCCTTCTTCCTCTGGTCCTTCTATTAAGTCTTTGATTTGAGGAAGCGTGTCCCATGGGAAGGGAGAGACTTACTTCCTGGACAGTTCTCTGTCCTCTTTCTCCTGCTACTCCATCTGATTTTCCATTTTCTCACTTGCAGCCCCAGAAGCATCATCAAAACATCCATAGTGTCTTTTTTCCCTCCCCTTCTCCAGCCTGCTCTGCAGAGTCACACAGCCTTGGATAAAATGCCAAGGAAAGTCTGGAGATGGTTTGCCATGGAAATGAATCATTGAAGACACAAAGGATTGAAACAAGATTTATGTCTCACATACCCGTAACTTTGTCTTCCCCCAAAGTAATAATGACAATCAAGAAACTTACATAATGTCTGTGAATTTCTAGGACAAATGAAATTATGTCTATAAAATGCTCTACAATTCATAAGCCTGTAGGGAAGTGTAATTAGGCATTGTTATTGTTGTCATTCGGAGAAGGCAATGGAACCCCACTCCAGTACTCTTGCCTGGAAAATCCCATGGCTGGAGGAGCCTGGTAGGCTGCAGTCTGTGGGATCGCAAAGAGTCGGACACGACTGAATGACTTCACTTTCACTTTTCACTTTCATGCATTGGAGAAGGAAATGGCAACTCACTCCAGTGTTCTTGTCTGGAGAATCCCAGGGACGGGGGAGCCTGGTGCGCTGCCGTCTATGGGGTCGCACAGAGTCGGACACGCTGAAGCGACTTAGCAGTAGCAGCATTATTGTCATTGTTCCTGTTGTAGCTGTTATGTGAGCAGTGAAGTCTTAAGACAACTAAAAGGATTTAGGTTGGGGGAGCAAAAGGAGGGAACCTGGATGATGGCTGCTGTTCGCTCGGTGGTAAGCCTCAAGAAGCTAAGACTTCAAGTCATCTAAGTGGCTTGAGAATGAGAATCCTTAACAATGAGAATCCTTCCCAGGTTTTGGTTCAGGATCAAAACGTCTTCTGAAAGCCAGCTCTTAGAGCTTCTCTCTGATCTTCAGAGCCCTGCCCTTGGCCTCGGGGGCTCTTCTCTAATGCCACCCTTCCATCAAGCCCCTTCCTTTTCACTGTGCCCTGCCCAGCCCCTGCCCAGCCCCTGCCCTGTACTATTTGATGAGGTTCCTGCCAGGGCCCAAGAGACCACTCTGAACAAGCTTATTAAAACAGGCGGAGAAAATTAGGAGAGGAAAAGGCAAGGGAGAAGTCCCTCATTTCTGTATTTCCATGCCAATTCTCTGAAACCTCATTATACATTCCATATGTTGACTAAGCTTCGATCAATTGTTCACGCATTAGAACAGTGATTATCTCCAAGTGTATGGTTTATAGATCTTGGAACAGAACAAGGGTGGGTCTTGGTTTGTATGGGGATATGTACTCTGAGATCAAACCACCAACTCGGTAACAAACATGTAGGGCTTAACTCTATTCACAAATAGAGATACTCTGACATCTGACTAAAAAGAGCTAGAAACAAGAACACATCCTGAAAATGACAGCAGTCTCTTTAATGCCTAGCGAGAAGCTGTAAACATTGGAAGGACATACACAGTGAACTCTGCTCAATATATGTGGAGTTTTCTCATGCATGAAACTTGCTTCCTAAGAGATAATAGACCCACTTAGAGATCACTCTTGATGATATTTTCTTTGGCTTTGGCAAAATGTTAGGCTCTTCTGCAATCATGTCCTAAGAAATATACCTCATTAAAAATGTAAAGCTAATGCCTGCATGCATGCTAAGTCGCTTCAGTCATGTCCGACTGTGTGACCCCACAGACAGCAGCCCACCAGGGTTCCCCGTCCATAGGATTCTCCAGGCAAGAACGCTGGAAGGGGTTGCCATTTCCTTCTCCAAAGCTAACAGGTACTGCTTTCTTCTTGTCGGGCTTCCTTGGTGGCTCAGATGGTAAAGAATCTGACTGCAGTGCAGGAGACTGGGTTAGATCCCTGGGTCGGGAAAATCTCCTGGAGAAGAGATGGCAACCCCCTCCAGGATTCTTGCCTGGAGAATCCCATGGACAGAGGAGCCTGGTGGGCTATAGTCCATGGGGTTGAAAAGAGTCAGACACGACTGAGCAACCAGCACTTTACTCTTGTCACAAAGCAATACATCATCAGTGAAGAAATACTGCAAAAGTAAAGTGAGTACAAAGAAAACATGGACTCAAAAGTGTGATTCGAGCATCCACACTGACCTCGTCTAACGTTTTAGAGAACATGTATAAACATACCACACATATATTTTAGAGAAATACTGAATCATATTGAAATACCCTAGTGTAATCTTTTGTTATTTAGGTATAGCACAAATCTCTTTCCATGTCATGTATGTTATAATGATTAAAGTAAAAATGTATAGTATTTTGTTTTTTTGGTGGACTATTTTTTAAAATTGAATCTTCCATTTTGGAATTACGGTTATTGTTAAATTTTCACAACTTTATATTCTTATAATTCAATTGTATTAAAGTATATGTATATACTTTGGACGAGAAATTATCAGGTATTTAAATTATTTTGAATACTATATCAAAGAGATAGTACTCTCATGTTTACCGCAGCGTTATTTACAATAGCCAAGATATGGAAACAATCTTAGGTCCCACCAATGGATGAATGGATAAAGAAGTTGTAGCACACTCATACACACACACACACACGCACACACACACACACACACTCATAGTATTCAGACATTAGGAAGAAGGAAATCCTGACATTTGTGACAACATGGATTGACCTTGAGTTTATTATGCTAAGATAATTCAGATAAATGCTATACAATGCCACTTATATGTGAAATCTAAAAATAAAGACAAACTCATAAAAAAGAGAATAAAATGATAGTTACCAAGGGATGGAAGATGGGGGGATGGGAAAGATGATATTTAGGGTACAGACTTGAAATAAATAAAAAGTCCTAGAGATCTAATGCATATTATGCTGAATATAGGGCACTATATAAACGTTAAACTTGCCATGAGACTAGAAATTATTTGCCACAATGGAAACCACATTACAGTTTACAAACATATCAAATCAATGTATTGCACATCTTAAATTTACCCAATGTTATAAGTCAAATATATTTCAATTAAAAATTTACCTGTATTAATGATGAAAAATAAATTATTTTGAACAAGTGACATTGGTTTTCTAAGTCTACTGGTCTGATCAAGTTGTCTGGACAATTTAGATGGTAAGATGCCAGAACGCCTAATTATTTCAGTCAATGGGAAGAAACAACTGTTCAAACCAGGGCGTGATGTTATCTTTTTCCCCTCTTAAATGGGAAGACATTAAATTCTTAGGATAGCTTACAATCTCATCCTGCCTTATGTGTGACAGAAAGTGCTAACTGACAGAAGACACAGGTCAGCAGCAGGCTTTCATTTCTCAGATGCCAAACGAGAAAAAATTCCTCGTATTAATTTTCTCAGTTAAGTCTGCAGCTCTCCAATAATTTCTCAAGTAAGTCCTGTTAGGGGCTAAACTCATTGCCCTTCTAACAACTTGAGTGAGGAATTGTTAGATGCAATGTTAGTAAAGACATAAAGCAATATAATATTGCCTATAGTAGAAGAGCAATAAGAGTTTGGTAGATGGAATTGAAGACAAAATTGTATTTCAGGGTCCTTATGGAATCCTTTCTGGACAAGAGTAAACTAATGGAACTGTAGAGCAGAACTCCTGGTCACTTTTAATTCAGTGAAATTAGCATCCAAACGGACTGAATTTTTCACTCTTCAGCCATCTATGCCGTCATTTTCAAGGTAGATTTATTTGATAGAAAACAATGAATGGGAATTAGAGAAAGTGAAGTGAAAACATTTGTAATCCAAGATTGTGAGCGAATGTTGATCGATGCCCCAAAGAACAGTTTTATACAGGCCCCATCTGATTAGACGGGGATCTATAAATAGCACAGATCTGTTTATAGTCACATTAAGAGAAAAAAAAAGAAAAAGCAACGATGTAGGTGCAGCGCCAGCTGTTCCATATGTGGCCGCCATTCTTTCCACATTAGCACCTGTTGAATTAGAGGTATTAACGCTAGTTGATACTGAATGGGCATCTATTTAGTGGAGTGCTCTTAGATGCAGACATGGTAGGGTAAGGAGCCGTATTAATAGACCGGGATATATCTTAAAAGTCATGGGAAGTTGTCCTCACAAAAGTTTTCTAACAGATGAAACAAGCTGGGGGGAGGGATGCCTCAGAGAACCTCAGAACAGTTTTAGGATGGATGCTTTCAGAAGTCCTAATTTACCCAAGCAGCCACTGCTGACCACCTTCTGACTTTGCAGTCCCGGTGGCTGACCCTGAGTGTCAGTCCTGGATGTGACTTCAAGGCTACATGGACTCATGTAAAGAGAGGGCATTTCATTCAAACGGCAAATATCACGACCTTGCTTTTTAAGTACAACTCCAGAGAGGTTAGCCTGCTCTTTTTGGCTTTTGACTGGAGTTTGTGGCAGGTTGGTAGTTATCAAAATTTGTATTAAAAATTTAGGAAAATTTCTATTTATCACTTGTGTTTCCATAGCCAACAAGTTTATGATTTGATTATTTACAATGTTTACAAGACAATAAAAATGAGAATACCATTAGACATAGATAACAATTGAATAAAGAATGTGGAAATCTTAGCTCTTCGATCTTTGCTAAGTCATTTCCTTCTATTTCTGTCTCCTTATTAATAAGATTATGATACTTCAGGGGCTTCCCAGATGGCACTAGTGGTAAAGAACCCTCCTGGCTAATGCAGGGGACATAAGAAACGCAAGTTCAATCCCTGGGTCAGGAAGATCCCGTGGAGGAGGGCATGGCAACCCACTCTAGTATTCTTGCCTGGAGAGTTCCATGGACAGAGGAGCCTGGTGGGCTGCAGTCCATAGGGTCACGAAGGTCAGACATGACTGAAGCAACTTAAGCATGCAGGCACAACACTTTAGATCAAAGTGCTTTGGATGATCTCTGAATTAGGAATTAAGGAGAGAGAGATGCAAAAAGAAGCTGCCCTTTAGGTTACTACTTTCTCTGTCCTCATTCAGGCACTACCAGAGTTTTTGGTATCACATTAATTTTAAAGACATATAAAATATAAAATTTACAACAGTCTTTGGTAATTAAAGTGACTTTTTTGACATGTGAAAGTGAAAGTCACTCAGTCATGTCCAACTCTTTGTGATCTCATGGACTGTCCATGGAATTCTCCAGGCCAAAATACTGGAGTGGGTAGCCTTTTCCTTCGCCAGAGGATCTTTCCAACCCAGGGATTGAACCCAGGTCTCCCTCATGGCAGAAGAGCTCTTTACCAACTGAGCTATCAGGGGAGCCCCTTTTGACATGTGAATTGCTTCCTAATAATTTTGAAAACTTTCCCTGATACAGCATGAGGAATTAAGCCTTTTCCTTCTTCATCCACCCTTGGGTATTTCACTTCCTACTCCATTTGAGTTTTGCACCCTGCTTCAGCTTCTTAGGGCTTCCCAGATAGATCAGCTGATACAGAATTTGCCTGCAGTACAGGAGACCCCCCCGTTCAATTCCTGGGTCAGGAAGATCCCCTGGAGAAGGGATAGGCTACCCACTCCAGATTTTGGCTTGCCTTGTGGCTCAGCTGGTAAAGAATCTGCCTGCAATGTAGGAGACCTGAGTTTGATCCCTGGGTTGGAAAGATGCTCTGGAGAAAGGAAAGGATACCCACTCCAGTATTCTGGCCTGGAGAATTCCATGGACTGTAGAGTTCATGGGGTTACAAAGAGTTGGATATGACTGAGCAACTTTCACTTTCTTTCAACCTAGTCTAAAGACTCTTAGCAGCATCTGACAGCTTTATAGCAGGTACATCAGGACCGAGACTGCCTGGAGAGCTTGTTACACAGGGTGGACACAAGTTGCTGGGCCCACCCCCAAAGCTCCTGACTCAGCAGTCTTGTGGTGGGCTGGGAATCTATATTTCTGGTCAGATCTCGGTTGATACTGAAGCTGCCAGTCCAGGAACACTTTGAGAACTATTGCTTTGAAGAATTTCAGTTTTGTATTCTTGCATGTTTTACTTTATTCAAATACATGTGCATCAACCTCACAGTTTTAAGAGAAAGCTGATACAGCAGAAAGATGTGATTATCGCTCGCTAAGGTACCGCTTTCTTACTAAAGTTACACATTCCTGATTTGTATCATTTCCGATAAGTGATTTTATTGATATCCAGCCATTGGCTTGAATGCCTCATTTGGGAGAGTGTTATTTGTGATGAGAAATTATCATCAAACAGCAGGGAGAGGTTCTGTTTAAAATATTAAGGGACAGGGAATTCCCTGGAAGTCCAGTGGTTAGGACTCTTCCACTTCGGGGGACATGGATTCCATCACTGGTTGGGGAATTAAGATCTTGCATGGTGTGTGGCACAATGAAAAAAAAAAGATTTTATGGGACAGCCACTATGGAGAACAGTATGTGTGCTCAATCACTTCAGTCGTGTCTGACTCTGACTCCCATGGACTGTAACCCACCAGGTTCCTCTGTCCACGAGGCTTCCCAGGTTAGAATACTGGAGTGGGTTGCCATACCCTCCTCCAGGGGATCTTCCCTACCCAGGGATCAAACCCATCTCCTGCGTTGGAGGCAGATTCTTTATCAGTAAGCCACCAGGGAAGCCCTACGTAGAAGAGTATTCCTTAAAAAACTAAAAATAGAGCTAACATATGATCCAGCAATCCCACTCCTTCCTGGGTATATATCTGGAGAAAACTATAATTTGAAAAGATACATGCTCCCCAGTGTTCACTGCAGCCCTAACTTAAAACAGCCATGACGTGGAAGCACCTAAATGTCCATCAATGGAGGAATGGATAAAGAAGATGTGGTATGTTTATATATACAATGAAATATTACTCAGCTATAAAAAATAATAATGCCATTTGCAGCAACATGGGTGGACCTCGATATTGTCAGGCTAAAGTGAAGGAAGTCAGAGGAAGATCATATAATAGCACTTATCTGTGGAATCTAAAAAAAAAATGATATAAAACAAACTTACATAGAAAACAGAAATAGACCCACAGACATATAAAACAAACTTATGGTTACCAAATGGGAAAGTGGGGGGAGGGATAAATTAGAAGTTTGAGATTAACATTTACACACTTCTATATACAAAATAGGTAACGAATAATTACCTGCTATCTTTAGCACAGGGAACCATACTCAATATTTTGTTATAACCCATAAGGGAAAATATATGAAAAAAATAGATGTATACATATGTATAACTGAATCACCAGAAACTAATGCAATATTACAGGTCAACTATTCTTCAATTTAAAAATCTTTTTGAGGTGAAGTCGCTCGGTCGTGTCCGACTCTTTGTGACCCCATGGACAGTAGCCTGCACCAGGCTCCTCCATCCATGGGATTTTCTAGGCAAGAATACTGGAGTGGGTTGCCATTTCCTTTTTTATAGTAATTCATAATTTGCTGAATGAATATACAAGTAAATTAATTACATCCTTTTGAATCCATATGTTTAGTTATCCACCACCACTGCTCTCATTTTCATCACCATCTCCACTGTGAAAAGAAATGTAGGAGGAAAACTGCTTTCTTGACCTACTCCTCTACCTTAGCATTTCACTTTTCCTTAAGACCTATGGAACATTTATCCTCAAGAAACTTAGGGGGCAAAGAAGGGCAGAAATCACCATCCCCATGGTCTAGATGAAGGAATGAGGTTCAGAGAAGGGTTTTTTTAAATGCCACTAAACTAATAAAAGGTCACATGGGACTGAAGCAAGACTTTGGAGTCCCAGGGTGAGTGTGGTCTTTCCTGAATGGGCCTTCACTCTCGTTGCCAAGACAAACAAAAGGTTACACGCCAGGAGCAGCTGTCTGCTTGACACTGACCTGGGCGGTAATGAGAAGGAATCAGCTGTTAGGGCTGTGCGATCTCCCCAGGGACACTGATCTCCCTCAGCCCTGCAATCAAGAACTTGGAACACCTGTGGAGCCCCACTTCACCCGGGGGCCAGCACACCTGTCAGCCACTGTCTTTCCACACTCAGGTCCAGGCAACAATTCACAGCATCTCAGGTAGAGCCCCTCCTAGGACCACATGCTTGAAAAGTCCTTGTTTCTGCCTTCCTTGGCATTTTACCACTTTTCTTGCCTAGGATCTAATCATTCCCTCCTCTGCCTCTCTGCGTCTTAGAATGGAGTTTGCTAACTTAAAGCCTGGACCACTTGCTCTGTGATGAGAGCTTGGAAAGAGCCTGGCCTGTTTCATTAGCATCCATGGGTCATTTAAACTCATCCCACCAATGCTGGGACTTCATATGTACTTGCAGAATGAATGAATGTTATCCAAAAGACAGAGCCAGATCACCGGTTGACATGCAACTGGTGATCTGGCTCTTTGTTTGATATGAAATAATGATTTTGTGTGCCTAGGCTTTGGTGGTGCCTTGCTTCTTACACTGTTCACTGAACTGAGGGTAGACAAGGCACAAGTGGGGAAGCTGGGAGAAAACTTGAGGAGCTGTAGGAACTGTGGATATATTTACCCTCTCCGGGAAATAGCACAAGGGGTTTTCTCAGGTGGGACTTGTATACTTGTACAGAGCAAAAGAGGCTCGTGGCTAAGCGGGTACAATGCGATGCACATTCCTAGTGACACAAGTCATCTCAGCTGTTACACAATCATGCAGAGTCATTGTTCAGAGAACACGGGGTGAGAGGGCATGAGGGTGTGGGGCGAGAGAACCTCACTGGGGCCATCTTGTTAATTTCCCCACATTCTTTGTTAATTTCCCCACAGGTGGGTACCTTACTATGTATTGGGGGTGTGTTGATGTAGGGAACTCATATAGTCTCTGCCCTTCAAAGATTTTAGTAGGGAAGACAGACTAGTAAGCAAGTGATCACCGTGTGTCCAATGATATGAGATCTAATAGGAAAAGCTCTTATGACCTCTTGACTGTCTTACACAGACTCACAGGACATTCCAGAGGGCTCAGGTCTAGCTGATACTGCAATCTGAATTTTTGTCTCCAAGGCCCAGTTTTAGTTAAGAATTCACTGCCTTTGCCTGTTTCTTGCTCTACCTAGCTCTGTCCCGGGCCTTATTTGTCCTTGGGTATGAGCCTTACTTGCCTCCAGGCATAATTTCAGTCCTATATAGTGCCGCCAGCATCAGTGGGTAACTATAGCAGTTGTCTAGACCTGTCTGTCTTGGAGAAGGAAATGGCAACCCACTTCAGTATTCTCGTCTGGAGAATTCCATGGACAGAGGAGCCTGGGGGCTATAGTCCATGAGGTCACAAAAGAGTTGGACACGACTGAGCACGCATGAGCACACAGACCTGTCTGTAAGGTAAAGCTGTAACTCTAAACTTGGAAAGCCAAGGAAGCGGCAGCAAACCTTCCCTTTCAGAAACGACCAGTCATTCTGTTGAAGGAACCTGGGTGGATTTGCAGCCTCTCTTGAATCTTCTGGAACAGAAGCTGTGAGAGAGATCCAGGGCCCAATTAAAACTGTCTCTAAATGGAGGCCAGAATTTCATAGGTCAATAAAAGTTGACCCAGAAATATTGCATCATTGTTCTTTTTTTCTCAACTTTGGAAGAAAACCTGTCAGTCTAAAAACAACATATAGCAGAAGATGTTAATAATCTAGGTGTGTTTGGCAAACATCATAGAACAACTTTTCTCTAAATAAAATGCCACTCTTTAGAAATGGCTGAATTCTAGAAACATCTGATGGTACTTTTTGGCATTAATAAGAAGTTTGGCCCTTAAGGAAAGGTTAATTTACTTGAGATGAAACCATAGCTATTCAACTTCCTATCAGTCTCTCCAGAAAATCCTGCAGTCTGGGATCCTCCGGGCAGGTGTCATTTACATTTTTTATCTCCCTATCATCAATTCTGAGATTCCAGTGGTCATGTTCAGACATAACTTACCAGAAGAGTTATTTCATTCAGAAACATCTTGATTTTCAATGACACGTTGAATCTCCAAATCTGTGCCAAGGATAATTCTCTATTTTGACATGTTCATTCTGGTTGAGTAAATTTAATGTTTTAAGAAATCAATTCAAAAGTTAAAAATGATGTGTTCTTTTCACTGGATTTTTTTCTGTCTGAGCCAGGAAGACTCTTTCTTTCATTACCCTTTCTGGCATATACAGACTTTTAATTTCTATTTTCAGTGTTTGTAAACTATAATGGAAGAAATGTGTCTTCTGTGGAATCTGAGTTGGGAATGAAATTTCTGAGAACTTTGGGGACATTGGCAGGGAGCTTCCCAAGAGGCAGAGCAGAAGGGTCTGAGAGCATTGCAAATACTTTTCTGGGCGGGGGCGGGGGGAGTTGCATGGTGGAAAGAGCCCCGCTTGGGGAGCAGATGGATCTGTGTTTACAGCCTAATTCAGCTACTTACTGGAGAAGGAAGTGGCAAGCCATTCCAGTATCCTTGCCTGGAGAACTGCATAGACAGAGGAGCCTGGTGGGCTACAGTCCAGGGGGGTTGCAAAGAGTTAGACACGACTGAGTGACTGAAGAGCAGCCACTTCCTTCTTACGTGATTAACTTCTCCACTGAAAAGGGGGACTTATATGGTCTTGCTTATTGTGTGAAGATTAGCATCTATGAAGGGTCTAGCACAGTGCCTGGCTCATCACAGATGGAGGGGAGTGTTATTACTGTTTCCTATTGGCCAAGCAGTCTATGATACATTTGCCGTAATTCACCTGGGGCTATTCTAATTTCTCTGTTGGGAATTGAAGTACCCCAAACAGATCCATCATTTAAGTAAGTGCTTACACATAGCCCTGGATCACTGTATGAAATGTACTTTCCACTTGGAATATCAACTGCTATGTAGAGTTTTAAACAATGGAGAGGAAAACAAAACCTACTTAGAGGGTAAAATCTCACAGGTAACAAAATACTTCAGAGGGGAAAAGAAAAAAAAAGGCTGGAGCTAAAAATCAGAGATGTACTGTTTTTTGTTCAGTAAATATGTAATTATATAACATGTGCTGGATCCTGTGGGGGATATGTGGCTAGTAGATTTAAAAGTTATAGTTACTACTAATACTTTTTATTTTATTCTTTATATAGCTTCTGCTACTGCTGGTAAGTCGCTTCAGTGGTGCCTGCCTCTTTGTGACCCTAAGGACGGTAGCCTGCCAGGCTCCTCTGTCCGTTTGACTCTCCATGCAAGAATAATGGTGTGGATTGTTGCTTCCTCCAGGGGATCTTCCTGACCCACGGATCAAATCTGCAACTCTTATATGACCTGCATTAGCAGACATGTGTTTTACCACCAGCCTCACTTCTATAATTGAACTCAATTTAGAAGTCCTCATTCCTTCTCAGTAGCTAGAAGGTAGTATGATGGGTAAATTTTAGAACCAGCTCAATGTCCTAAAGCTAACTGAGTCACTTCTGCTCTATTCAGTCACCTGTAATTCACTCAGTCTGCGTACAGAGGAGCCCTGGGGGCCATTTATCTACATTCCTGGGCAAGAACTCATTCTCAGAGATACAGCTGAAATCCTGCTCCATGTCATCATTGAGTGAAGACCTCTGCCCTTATCCTACATGCTATAGAACTGTCTCTGGTTGGGGCCAAGAAGACTTTTCCAACATGGCTAATGCATATTCAGACTCTATTCTTGCTGGCCCTGAGGGCTAGGTGTGAGGCTGTTCAATCTGCAATTTGGAAGGTCCAAGCACCATTTGGAGTTTGGTATATAAGAGATATTTGACACCACTAATAAAAGTGAAGAGAGACATTAATGGATTTGAGATGTCCATCAGGTATTTAGGTAAAAATGTCTGCTAGCCTTCTAAAATGTGGGCCTGGAACTCCAGAGAAAAGCTAAAAGTGAGAGCTGAACATTTGAAAAGACTGTTGGTGATGGCACCTGAAGCCAGGGGACCAGGAAAGATCATCAGTGAAGTGTCAGAGGGTGGAGGGGTGGGGGGATGCTCTTCCAGAATCTTCGTTAGAGGAACTTGTCTCTGCCTGTAGGTCCACCACACCCCAAGTTTAGCATGCCATCCTTATCAAGAGGACTGGGTAGGACAGCTATGCTAGGACTTTCTGCATTGTCTTCTTCTTGATGAAATGGTATCCTGGAGTTCTGGCAAATTATTTCCATTCTGGCCTACTCATGTGTGACATTCTTCTCCACAGGAAGCAGAAGGTGGCTGGAGAAGGGTTTCACAGTGACCTGGGAACCTGAGTGAGCATGGTGACTGAGCAATATTGTGTCAATGGGGCCTGGAAGCAAATATAAGTCTTATATATTTCATGATGCTTCTGAGTCAGTCATTGATGAGCCAGTTCAAGCTCAACCTCTGAGTGTGTACAAGACAAGATGGTAGAAGAAGAGCAAATGGTAAGTCCAAGAGGGCTGTTAACTGTGGAAACTGATAAGTAGTTAAGAGGCGAATGATGGGGGATGGGTTATAATGTGAGCTCTGTGAGGTGGTCCTTTCTCTGGCTGATTGCGTGGACTCCCTTTACTTACATAAGTCCTGGTCTAACTCTTAATCCAATCCTCTAATTCCTTAACTCCTCCAAATCTAGGTTTCTTACAGGGAGGAGTATCATGAAGCTTTGGTCACTTGGTGACTTTTTGACCCTTAATTTTCAGGTCGTCCTGGCATTTGCTACCTGCCAGTTTAGGCTTTGACCTTGGTCTGTTCTACCTCTTCCCTGAGCCCCTTTGATCCCTGTTTGGTTTCATTTGTTGGATTCCCATTGTCAAATGCCTTGCCTAGGACTAATTTCTGTTTCTGGGACTTTCTTTGGGATGACTTTCCTAGCACTGTGCGTACATCTTGTCTTCTGGTGCTTGTTGAGTGAATTTATACTCAATCTTCTTAATATCTGGAGGTCCTGCTGGTTCAGTGCACCAACCTTTTCAGGAAACTACTGTGTGTTGCAGTTATCTCTCAAACAGTTTTCAATGTAGGCTTCTAATTCTTATTTTGCAGACCACAAAAATAGGCTCAGAGGGATTCAGATGTTTGCTGTAGGTCACACAACTAGGAAGTGCATAGACAGGCACTAGGGTTGACGGTCAGATTGGCTTGATTTCAAAGTTCAGCCTCTTTCCGTAACTACAGATGGCTTCCAATGAGGAAGTGAGAGAGGTGACAAAGACTGTGTTCAGGAAGAGTAGACAGGGAGTTTCAGATCTTTCTGGTCGTACAGTGCGTGAGTGATTAACCTCAAGAGGGGTAGACTTGCTCATGAATGGGGCAGAGAGAAAGGTCATAAGGGTGAAGGATGTTGAGGGATTTTTCATACAAAGTTTCAGAGGAGTTGTCAGCATGAAACTCATCATAAGGGACTAATCCCACTCTTCTAGACTTAAAACCAAGACAAAATGTCACGCTTCCTTTAGAAATGGGTGCTAGGAAAGAATCTGTACTGGAAAGGTGATTGACGAATTCACCTGGCCTCTAGACAGGATCATGTTATTTCCAGGATGTCAAGACACATATGCTATGAATCTTTGCGGCAAATCTGCCCACCCGATTGTGCCAGTCATCTTGACCACAACCTCCAGGAAGTATGAACGGAACATTTGTGAGAAAAGCACAAATGTCGCCTCTCTGGTTAGCTATGAATAGAAGTGGCTCCACTTTGCTAGTTGTTCCTGATGTAAAGCATCTTTATCCAAACTATAGCTTTCCCTCCCGCCCCAAGTATATGCAGAATAGCTAACATTCTTCCTTTTCCTTTTAGAAGGCGGATTAGTACCACCTGTCTCAGCTAACATTCATGGGATTCAGCAGGAAAAACAGTATTAGGAGAGGAAAGCTCCTTTGAATGCAGTATTTTAGGATTATTTCTTTGGTTGCTAAACTGCTACCTTTGTATTCAAAGGTGATGAGACATTTTCTGGCTGAGAGACAGGCATCTCAGAAAGGTGTCAAGTTAAAAGAGGGCTGATGAAAAGATCGGAGCCAAAGCCTTTGCAGGAGGGTGAGCGATTGATTGCAGGCGTTGCTTACATTTTCTTCTCACTGTTACAGTTGAGGGAAGGATTGTGGTCATCACCTTGCTGCCCCATCCCACCTCTTCTTCTATGGAAGGTATTAACCTGAGCTCTCATTCCAACTGGATCTCTGCCATGGAGGTTTCTCAATGGCCTTCTCTGTATAGGCAAGTGGAGGATGCCTGGAGGTTCAAAGGTCTGTCTCTTAGCAAGGAGTCCTGAAATTTGGCACTCAACAGGATGGCATTTTGGGCCAGGCATTTAACCTTTCACTGTCTGCTTTCCCTCTTTTCTAACATGGAGGTAATGGAAATCTCTTGCAGGAGCATTGGGAAGATTAATGAGTTAATGTTTTCTGAAGTGCTTTGAGATTCTCAGATGAAAGGTGCTACATAATAATTATAATAACACTTTGTTCCAACATAGTGCCTTTCTTCCAGGGAGCTCAAACTGCTTTACAAAAATTATTTCATTAATCCTCACAGCATCCCTCTATGGCAGGTAGCAATTATCATCCCCCTTTTTCATATCAGGAACCTGGGGCACAGAGAAGTAAATGGATCTGGCCAAGGTCATACGGCAGGTTATTGGTAGAATCATCAGCTGAGTTCAGGTCTGATTCATTCATTCACTCATTTGCTCATTCATTAGATATTTACCCACAATTACATGCCAGATACTTGAGCCATTTGATAGAGGGTGGTATGATGCAAAGTGAAATAAAAATATATTCTTTGCAATTGAAAAGACTGGGTTAGTCCACTTGGACAAGCAGCCAAACAATTACAATAAAAAATAGGAAGCATATCATACGATGCAGTAATACAAACAAGCGTACATCCAGAGTAGGCACCACAAAAGAAGCAAGTGACTTTGGCTTTATCAAAGAGATGTTATATGAGTGAGTTTTGAGTGATGAGTTGATCAGGAGAGAAAGTGAAGTTGAGGAAACATATCTTAGATAAGAGAATGAAAGAGCATGATAAAACTGGGGAGGGAGACCCACTTGGTATGATGGGAACAAAGGTATTTTGGAGAGAGGAGTAGGCTAAGAAGTATGAACTTTATGCACGAGGCAGTTAAGAAGCTTCAGAGGTTGTTCAAGAAGAAGAAACGAAGGCAGCTTCGTATTTAGAAGGTAGCTCTGATGATGACTGACTATAAGATGGTTTGGATGTGAAACGGGTCTGAGTCCAGAGACCAGGAAAACAGGTCTCTGACTCAAAGTCCGGATCGATTACTAGGTCATTCTTGATGATTTTATAAACTAGAGCGCCAGTGTTCTTTTGAAATTCTGAATGTGGTAATTCAAGAAAAGAGCTGTAACAATGCTCTTCCATGGCTAGGATGTTTTCTCATTTCAAGAAGCAGACAAATGTCTTAAAAGAAAAAATCCGAATCATCTAGAATGCAGCTTTTCAATGATGGTACAGTGAGCAACTGTCATTCTTCGGCTCTGAAATCCATCAGGCAAAATGGTTAAGTCTACATCAATTACTTATTAGAATAGAAAGAAGGCCTTTGTTATACTATTTGTTAAGTATCTCTCCAAATTAGATACAAGAGAATGATCTTCAATGCAGAAAAGTGTTCATTTTTGTTTCACATGATAAATGACTCTTTGGTTGGGCATATTTATTTTTAATTTTTACCCGTCATTATAAATATACAGTCAATTTTAAGAACAGTTTCCTGATCACTTGTATTTTTTTTGTCAAAATCTCTTTTGAGTGTCTAACAATGAACATATTAAAACCACTTTGCCTTTTTTAGACGATTGCAAATGTTTTTCAGGTACGTATAGATGTGGACCCATAGGCCACTTGTAAGATGGAAGAGGAAGGTCCACTTGATAACACAGCTGCCCTCCGCCATTACTCATGGATAGTAGTGAGCTGGAAAAAGTCAAAACTCAAATTATTCTACAAAATTAAAATCCTGACATGTTGTTGGTTAAACTATTCTGTGCCTTGTGAACATACAATAAATTCTTCTTGAGTAGCATGCAATTAGCTCATTTAGAATTGATACATATTTTTGAGTGACGCTTGTTTCATAGTGAAGACATCATATTTGTCCTTAAGTTTAATGTGTGTGTAGTTAGAACAGGCAAAGTTATGCTGCAACCACAAACATTCCTAAGTATCAGTGACCTTTACACAAAGGTTTAATTTTGCCCCATGCAAAGTTCTTTGCAGCCCTAAACGACTCTCCAGATGTTATCTTCCAGGTGATAGCTCTGAATTCTACCTTCCCATCAATATATCCTTCAATGATTGCCAGAGAAGAGCAAGAGAGAATTCCAGGACTGACAATTAAACACTTCCACTGAGAAGTTACACTCTTCACCTCCCCTCACATGTCATTGCCCAAAGCAAGTCACATTGTCATGCCTGATTTCAAGAAGACAGGGAATTATCATCCTTCCATGTTCCCCAAAGAGGGGAACTAAATATCAGTGAATAATATAACATTTGCCTCAGGCTTTTCTGATGATCTTTGAAAGTTAATATTTTGTTCTTTGAAAAAAAATTGCACACTTCCATTTAATGATCTTATATCTTGATACTTAAAAATCAAGTAGCCTATTATTTGTGTTCTTGCTGGAACCCTTCTGATTTTATTAATTTCATTGCCTAAATGTAATCTATGATAGACAACTGTTTGTTGGTTATTATCTCTCACCTGATGGTAAAATTTTTCAGTGTAGGGACTAGGTCTGCATTCCTATTTTCTCAGCATTCCCACACTGTAGAATAGCTTCCCTGGTGGCTCAGTGGTAAAGGATTGGCCTGCCAATGCAGGAGACCCAGGTTCGATCCCTGGTTGGGGAGTATTCTCTGGAGAATGGAATAGCAGCCCACTCTAGTATTCCTGCCTGGGAAATCCCACGGACAGAGGAGCCTGGTGGGCTACAGTCCATAAGGTTGCAAAGAGTCGGGTACAACTTAGTGACTAAACAAAATAGAAGACTGATTGGCACAGATCAGGCACCAAACATCTTCTGATACCTTGTGACATGAACAATTTGTATTTCATATACTCTTGGAAGAAGGCAGAGACTGGTAAGTTGAGTTTATTTTTCTTTAAGGAGAAAAAAATTTTATTTTGTCATAGTAGGAAGTAGTAAACAAATTTCCATAGTTGAACTTCTGGTGTAATTTTCTAAATATACATTCAGTTCAGTTCAGTTCAGTTCAGTTGCTCAGTCATGTCCGACTCTTTGCAACCCCATGAATCGCAGCACTCCAGGCCTCCCTGTCCATCACCAACTACTGGAGTACACCCAGACTCATGTCCATTGAGTCCGTGATGCCATCCAGCCATCTCATCCTCTGTCATCCCCTTCTCGTCCTGTCCCCAATCCCTCCCAGCATCAGAGTCTTCTCCAATGAGTCAACTCTTCGCATGAGGTGGCCAAAGTACTGGAGTTTCAGCTTTAGCATCATTCCTTCCAAAGAAATCCCAGGGCTGATCTCCTTCAGAATGGACTGGTTGGATCTCCTTGCAGTCCAAGGGACTCTCAAGAGTCTTCTCCAACACCACAGTTCAAAAGCATCAATTCTTCGGTGCTCAGCCTTCTTCACAGTCCAACTCTCACATCCATACATGACTACTGGAAAAACCATAGCCTTGACTAGATGGACCTTAGTCAGCAAAATAATGTCTCTGCTTTTGAATATACTATCTAGGTTGGTCATAACTTTTCTTCCAAGGAGTAAGCGTCTTTTAATTTCATGGCTGCAGTCACCATCTGCAGTGATTTTGGAGCCCAAGAAAATAAAGCCTGACACTGTTTCCCCATCTATTTCCCATGAAGTGATGGGACCAGATGCCATGATCTTTGTTTTCTGAATGTTGAGCTTTAAGCCAACTTTTTCACTCTCCTCTTTCACTTTCATCAAGAGGCTTTTTAGCTCCTCTTCACTTTCTGCCAGAAGGGTGGTGTCATCTGCATATCTGAGGTTATTGATATTTCTCCTGGCAATCTTGATTCCAGCTTGTGCTTCTTCCAACCCAGCGTTTCTCATGATGTACTCTGCATAGAAGTTAAATAAGCAGGGTGACAATATACAGCCTTGACTAACTCCTTTTCCTATTTGGAACCAGTCTGCCATTTCATGTCCAGTTCTAACTGTTGCTTCCTGACCTACATATAGGTTCCTCAAGAGGCAGGTCAGGTGGTCTGATATTCCCATCTCTTTCAGAATTTTCCCACAGTTTATTGTGATCCACACAGTCAAAGGCTTTGGCATAGTCAATAAAGCAGAAATAGATGTTTTTCTGGAACTCTCTTGCTTTTTCCATGATCCAGCAGATGTTGGCAATTTGATCTCTTGTTCCTCTGCCTTTTCTAAAACCAGCTTGAGAATCAGAAGGTTCACAGTTCACGTATCACTGAAGCCTGGCTTGGAGAATTTTGAGCATTACTTTACTAGCATGTGAGATGAGTGCAATTGTGCGGTAGCTTGAGCATTTGTTGGCATTGCCTTTCTTTGGGATTGGAATGAAAACTGACCTTTTCCAATCCTGTGGCCACTGCTGAGTTTTCCAAATTTGCTGGCCTACTGAGTGCAGCACTTTCACAGCATCATCTTTTAGGAGTTGAAATAGCTCAACTGGAATGCCATCACCTCCACTAGTTTTGTTCGTAGTGATGCTTTCTAAGACCCACTTGACTTCACATTCCAGGATGTTTGGCTCTAGGTGAGTGATAACATCATCGTGATTATCTTGATCATGAAGATCTTTTTTGTACAGTTCTTCTGTGTATTCTTGCCACCTCTTCTTACTATCTTCTGCTTCTGTTAGGTCCAGATCATTTCTGTCCTTTATCGAGCCCATCTTTGCATGAAATGTTCCATTGGTATTTCTAATTTTCTTGAAGAGATCTCTAGTCTTTCCCATTCTGTTCTTTTCCTCTATTTCTTTGCATTGATCACTGAAGAAGGCTTCTTATCTCTCCTTGTTATTCTTTGGAACTCTGCATTCAGATGCTTATATCTTTCCTTTTCTCCTTTGCTTTTTGCTTCTCTTCTTTTCACAGCTATTTGTAAGGCCTCCCCAGACAGCCATGTTGCTTTTTTGCATTTCTTTTCCATGGGGATGGTCTTGATCCCTGTCTCCTGTACAATGTCACAAACCTCAGTCCATCGTTCATCAGGCACTCTATCTATCAGATCTAGGCCCTTAAATCTATTTCTCACTTCCACTGTATAATCATAAGGGGTTTGATTTAGGTCCTACCTGAATGGTCTAGTGGATTTCCCTACTTTCTTCAATATAAGTCTAAATTTGGCAATAAGGAGTTCATGATCTGAGCCACAGTCAGCTCCCGGTCTTGTTTTTGTTGACTGTATAGAGCTTCTCCATCTTTGGCTGCAAAGAATATAAGCAATCTGATATTGGTGTTGACCATCTGGTGATGTCCAGAAATATCCAAGAAAATGAAATGACTTTCTGAAAACATTTTTACGTTTCTGTTGAAGTGGAGTGGAGTTCATTGGTGCTTGATAGAGTGAGGAAGTTTCATGGAGAGTCTACTTGGTAAATGAACTTGTGTAGTAAGCTAAAGGAAACCTTACAGGTCTTGTAGAGAAACTCATTCTAATTCATTGTAATTTAGGAACCATTAATGAAATTTTCCTTCAGTATGCGTTTTCTGTGTTTAAATTTACGTTTATGTATCTTAAACCCACGAAAACGCTTATGGTATAATAAAATTCTTAAGGTGTAATAAAAAGGCCTAGCCTACTTATTTTCTCCTTGAGTTTTATTCACATAATTCTAATAATTCCTTCTAGTATATTTAAAAGAATCCCTCTTCCTCACCAGCAAGCATATCCTTGAAGGTTTTCAGTGTACCCACCCCACATTAGCTGCAACCTGTACTTGGGTTTATATTCTTCCCTCACATGCCAGTTACTCCTTCCCATGAGTCTGGTAGCCCCCCGATGTTTCTGAGAATTTTGACACAGAGGTATTAAACCCCACGTCTATGTGATACTGGTTAGGTTCTTTACAGCGCAAAGAAAAGAGTTTGTTTCTGCTATGTTAGTACCTACACCAGAACCTCAGCATCTTCAGTTCTTTGAATCTACCTTTTATTTCAGTATCTCTGGGGCACCAAGGAATTTTCCTCTTTTATTTTTCCTCCTGGAACCTGAAGAGAGGGAAGGAATCATGGAAGGATTTGGAAAACAAGTAGAAGCCACCTTTTATTGAGTCAGCACCAAAGATAGAGTGATGAAACCAAATATTCCAGAATGGGTTAGGTAAGGTCTTCTTTCCAGCTCCATGCTGTGTGCATTCCATTGTGGGACTTCAGCTTAGGACAGTCTCTGAGGAATTCTAAGGGATGGAGGGAGAGGCCAATGACCCTAAAATGCAAACCACTGTTTCAGGGTATGCGCTTATTTAAAATTTCTTGTCAAAATAACCGGATAATTAAGAGCGACCAAGATCATTGGCATGGAAGAACAAGTTGAGGTGGAGAAGACAGAAAGAGTGATGTCAAGAAGTTATAGGGAGTCAAGAGAAGCTACCTGAAGACTGACAGGTTATCAGATGCTGCCCCAAGGGCATCCTGTTTTAGTAACAGCTTTGGCCATGTCTCAACTCTTTGGGTGGAAACGGGAAAGCATGGAGTCACAGGGTAAAAGGTCAGGGCTTTTAAATTGTTTCACTATTTTTTGAAAAAAGACATATTTGTCTGTTTTTTCAAATTACTGTCTTGGAAACACGGTTTCTGAGTGAAGAACTTCTGGAGTTTGTTTAATAAGCAAACTTGTATTTTACGATGTGTGATATTTTATCATCATGCTCATATTTTATGCTTTGCCATTTCTCTTCTCTGTACTATTTCATATGTTCTGATTGTTGATATTGTTCAGGTATACTAGTCATTTTTAACAGCCATCTATAATATGTTGTATTTAGTTAAGTTACAACATTTGAATTGGCTTGTATCTAATTTTAGAGTCGGTGATATTTCTGATTTAAGACTGTATAAATTTACATAATGTAAGATGTTTACGTTGGTGTCTTAATTAGATACTGGCTAAAGGTCGCCCACTTTTTCTTCCTTTTAATTCCCAAACTTTGAGATTTCTGACTCCCAGTGCTCATCTCCAAAACTATCAATCCCAAGAAGGTGATTTTCATGTAATAATTTTCTGCTCATACTTTTAACCTCTTTTGGTACGCTTCTATTATTTCTTTGTCCTTACTGGTGGTTACACAAGCTCCCAGTTTAATATCATTTGCACATTTCATTAATATGTGGCTTACTCCCTCTTCGAGATCCTTAATAAAGATGTTAAATTAGATTGTATCTGACATTGACCCCTGGGGCACCAAAATGCTTTAACGATATCCCGTTTTCCTGTCTGCAGTTTATAGAGTTCTTGCGGAATGCACAAGGCGCAGCTTCAACCAGGGGTAAATCTTCAATTTTAATTCTAAAGCAGAAGTCAAGTCATGTGGTTTGGGATAATTTGACATTGCCAGAACATACTTGTAGTTGCTAGGAAGTCATATTTTAGCAATTAAGTACAGGTTTGCCAGAATTATATGTCAGATTGCCAATCTGCTGACAATTACAAGAGATAGTCACTCTATCCTGTTTAATGCTTTTCAGTCAAACTGAGAAAGGTCTTGCTTTTCAAAATGAAACTCGGCTTTTTTATTTCAAAGCTAGCAATCACCTTTCACCAGCTTTTAAACAGCATGCCTCTTCTGTGTTTCAAAGCAGATTTATGAAAGAAATGGTCATACCAATATACCAACATAAATGGGCTTCAGGGAAACGTTATCGGGTGCCTCACTGAGAATCCGGATGTGAAATCAACTTTCAAATTTCAAGAATTTAAAAAGTGTTCTTTTTCTAATTTGGAAGCATTTATTTTTTAATGTAGAAGGTATAATACCATATGATGTTCTTGGCACAACATTTACTCTCTTATCCCATTTGGTTTAATCAAAGAAATCTATGCATTTGTATCAGATGCAAAATTTCTTCAAATATGTTGTGGAATAGTATCTGAAGAAGCAGATTGCATTACCAAGTAACCCAAAATTCCTACAAAATGAAATTGACTATGTTAAATGGAACATATTCTTTCATTGTATCACTATAAATCCCTCTGTGCTGTGCTCTGCTTAGTCACTCAGTCATACTGTAACCCACCAGGCTTCTCAGTCCAAGGGGATATTCCAGGCTGGAATACTAGAGTGGGCTGCCATGCCCTTCTCTAGCAGATCTTCCCAACTCAGGGATCGAACCCATGTCTCCTGCATTGTAGGAGGATTCTTTACCTTCTGACACACCAGGGAAGCCCAAGAATACTGGAGTTGGGTAGCCTGTCCCTTCTCCAGGGGATCTTCCCCACCCAGGAATCCAACCAGGGTTGGATTGCAGGAAAATTCTTTACCAGCTGAGCTACCAGGGAAGCCTTTAAAGTCCTCTAAATCCCTCCAAATGATCAAATGTTTTAAAAGTTCCATGTTAGTTCAATCTCAAGGACTTCTCTCATTATACCTTAAAGTAAGCTTCCATAGTTTTGCAAAGGTTTTTTGATGTCCCCTTGGGGGACACATTGTATTAGCCTGCTTGGGCTGCCATAACAAAACACCATAGACTGGGGGGTTTGAACAACAGAACTTCATTTGTCACAGTTCTGGAGGCTGGAAATTCAAAAAGTCTGAGGTTTCAGGCAATTTGGTTCCTCAATAAGGATTCACCTTCTGACTTGCACATGGTTGCCTTCTCATTGTGTTCTCACATGGAGGAGAGAGAAGGCAAGTCCTCTGGACTCTCTTCTTATAAGGATATTTATCTCATCAGGGAATCTTACCCTCATGACTTCATCTAAACCAATTACTTCCCAAATGTTCCATTTTCCAAAACCACACACAGGGGTTTAGGACTTCAACAGATGAGCTTGTGGATGTGGAGGCACTATCTATAGTACAAGTTAAGACGACTGTTCAGATTCAAACACAGACAAGGATGGCAAGACCAAATATAACCAGAACTCTAAACTGGCCTTGTAAATACAATTTTTTTTTGTATCTGCAAGGCCAACCAAAGGTTGGTTTTAATATCAATCAACAGAAGCCTGCTTTGTTCTACGAGGTAGTGACGAGAAGATGCACCAGTCTTATGGGGATTCAGACTTCTTTCAGATGTGTGATGAGTCAGCTTGTCTCAGAAAACACAATTTTCACCCAACTAGCTCCTTGCATTTGGGAACCTGAATTTCAGGACATCCAAGAGAAGTTCTCTTGTCACCTGCTTCTTCTTTACCCCAGCCTACCCCATGAGGAATCACGTTTCTCACCTCCTTTAAGAAATGGACTATGATTCAGGTAGTTTAGCCAACAAAACAAAACAAAACAAAACAAAACAGAATAACTGATTTGTGTGGTGGCATATTTAGATCACTGCTGCTTTGTTGCTTGGGTTTTGGTGGTAGAATTTAGATGGTCCTCTCAATTCCTGGCTTCTATTTTGGGTGAATGATTGGATATAAGAGCATTAAGTTACACTGGCCCGAGTCATCTATAAGAGGAATTAGAAACATGAGATGATGTGTAGTTTGATGCTAAATTATGCAAACTAGAGGGACTCAATGAATGCAACTGGAGTTAATGTTCCCCAGGACGTTTCCTTTGGCTCCTGTTCCTCTTCTATAGTCTTTGCTGGGTTCCAAATCCCTTAACTTCTATATTTTGTTATACAGCTGTCTCCTAAACAATCCCACCTGAAGACCCAAAATGACAAGAGTACCCAAAGCTGATGGTAGGTTTTTCTCTTTTACTCTGTGCTGTGAGGTGTATCTTACTATAATTCTTGGGGGTAATTCAGCCTTGGTTCCCAGGTGGTGCTAGTGGTAAAGAACCTGCCCACGAATGCAGGAGATGGTGCATTCCCAGGGTCAGGAAGATCCCTGGAGAAGGGAATGTCAACCCATTCCAGTATTCTCGTCTGGAAAATCCCATGGACAGAGGAGCCTAGTGAGCTATGGTCCATAGGTTTGCAATGAGTTGGACATGACTGAAGTGACCTAATGTTCATTCATAGCATAAGCAAATTAATCTGTCATGGACTGAGTGTGTTCCCCTCAAATTCATATGTTGAAACCCTAATCCCAATGATATTTGGAGGTAAGGCATTTAGGAGATAATCAGGGTTAGATTAGGTCATGAAGGTGGGGCCGTCATGATGAGAGTAATGCCTTTCTAAAAAGAGATCTCTCTCACTGCCATTTGAGGAAACTATATGAAGGGAGCCTTCTGCAAGCTAGGAGAAAGTACCTCAACAGAACCTGACCATACTGAAACCCTGATCTTGGATTCCCAAGCATCTAGAATTGTGAGAAATAAGCGTTGCTTGTTTAAGCCACTCAGTCTATTGTTGGTGGTGTTGTTTAGTTGCTAGGTTGTGCCTGACTCTTTGTGACCCCATGGACAGTAGCCCACCTGGCTCCTCTGCCCATGAGATTTCCCAGACAAGGATACTGGAGTAGGTTTCCATTTCCTTCTCCAAGGGATGTTCCCAACCTAACATCAAACGTGCATCTCCTACACTGCAGACAGATTCTTTATCACTGAGCCACCACGAGGTCCCCATTCAGACTATAGTGTCTTGTGACAGCCCAAACTGACTAAGACACTATAAGTCTGTAGGTGTGACTGTAAGTTCCAACTTCTGCCTACATCAGAATCATTAGCCAATTAATTTGCAAGCACTTTTGATCAAGTTTATAACACAAAATGGAAGTTACTGGTTGTTCTACAACCAAAGCTCAGTGGTAAAGAATCCATCTACCAAGCAGGGGACATGGGTTTGATCTCTGTGGGTTGAGAAGATGACCTGGAGAGGGAAATGGCAACCCACTCCAGTATTCTTGCCTGGGAAATCCCATGGACAGAGGAGCCAGGTGGGCTGCCCTCCATGAGGTCACAAGAGTTGAACATGAGTAAGTGACCAAACAATAACCACAGCCATTGCAGAGGCTGTGCTACTTGGCTGCTCTTTGCAATAATTCAACCTTGAAAAAATGAGATATCGCTCCTGTGACATCTCCATTCTTCCTTCTTGAAAGGAGAAGTGCTAGGTGCAAATATTTCCTTCTGATTCCTTGAAGTGGATAGACTCTATGTACCGAAATGAGAGAATTATCTCTGTTTGTTTCCAAGGCAAACCATTCAATATCATGGTAATCCAAGCCTATGCCCCAACCAGTAATGCTGAAGAAGCTGAAGTTGAATGGTTCTATGAAGACCTACAAGACCTTTTAGAACTAACACTCCTAAAAGATATCTTTTTCATTATAGGGGACTGGAATGCAAGAGTAGGAAGTCAAGAAACACCTGGAGTAACAGGCAAATTTGGCCTTGGAATACAGAATGAAGCAGGGCAAAGGCTAACAGAGTTTTGCCAGGAGAACCACACTGCTCATAGCAAACACACTCTTCCAACAACACAAGAGAAGACTCTACACATGGACATCACCAGATGGTCAACACCGATATCGGATTGATTACACTCTTTACAGCCAAAGATGGAGAAGCTGTATACAGTCAGCAAAAACAAGACTGGGAGCTGACTGTGGCTCAGATCATGAACTCCTTATTGCCAAATTCAGACTTATATTGAAGAAAGTAGGGAAATCCACTAGACCATTCAGGTATGACCTAAATCAAATCCCTTATGATTATACAGTGGAAGTGAGAAATAGATTTAAGGGCCTAGATCTGATAGATAGAGTGCCTGGTGAACTATGGACTGAGGTTCATGACATTGTACAGGAGACAGGGATCAAGACCATCCTCATGGAAAAGAAATGCAAAACAGCAAAATGGCTGTCTGGGGAGGCCTTACAAATAGCTGTGAAAAGAAGAGAAGTGAAAAGCAAAGGAGAAAAGGAAAGACATAAGCATCTGAATGAAGAGTTCCAAAGAATAGCAAGGAGAGATAAGAAAGCCTTCCTCAGTGATCAATGCAAAGAAATAGAGGAAAAGAACAGAATGGGGATGATGAGAGATCTCTTCAAGAAAATTAGAGATACCAAGGGAGCATTTCATTCAAAGATGGACTCGATAAAGGACAGAAATGGTCTGGACCTAACAGAAGCAGAAGATACTAAGAAGAAGTGGCAAGAATACACAGGAGAACTGTACAAAAAAGAGCTTCATGACCAAGATAATCAGGATGGTGTGATCACTCACTTAGAGCCAGACATCCTGGAATGTGAAGTCAAGTGGGCCTTACAAAGCGTCACTATGAACAAAGCTAGCGGAGGTGATGAAATTCCAGTGGAGCTATTTCAAATCCTGAAAGATGATGCTGTGAAAGTGCTGCACTCAGTAGGCCAGCAAATTTGGAAAACTCAGCAGTGGCCACAGGACTGGAAAAGGTCAGTTTTCATTCCAATTCCAAAGAAAGGCAATGCCAAAGAATGCTCAAACTACCACACAATTGCACTCATCTCACATGCTAGTAAAGGAATGCTCAAAATTCTCCAAGCCAGGCTTAAGCAATACGTGAATCAAGAACTTCCAGATGTCCAAGCTGGTTTTAGAAAAGGCAGAGGAACCAGAGATCAAATTGCCAACATCCGCTGGTTCATGGAAAAAGCAAGAGAGTTCCAGAAAAACATCTATTTCTGCTTTATTGACTATGCCAAAGCCTTTGACTGTGGGATCACAATAAACTATGGAAAATTCTGAAAAGATGGGAATATCAGACTACCTGACCTGCCTCTTGAGAAAATCTGTATGAAGGTCAGGAAGCAACAGTTAAAAGTAGACATGGAACAACAGACTGGTTCCAAATAGGAAAAGGAGTACATCAAGGCTATATATTGTCACCCTGCTTATTTAACTTCTATGCAGAGTACATCATGAGAAATGCTGGGTTGGAAGAAGCACAAGCTGGAATCAAGATTGCCAGGAGAACTATCAATAACCTCCGATATGCAGATGACACCACCCTTCTGGCAGAAAGTGAAGAGGAACTAAAAAGCCTCTTGATGAAAATGAAAGAGTAGATTGAAAAAGTTGGCTTAAAGCTCAACATTCAGAAAGTGAAGATCATGGCATCTGGTCCCATGACTTCATGGGAAATAGATGGGGAAACAGTGGAAACAGTGTCAGACTTTATTTTCTTGGGCTCCAAAATCACTGCAGATGGTGATTGCAGCCATGAAATTAAAGGACATTTATTCCTTGGCAGGAAAGTTATGACCAACCTAGATAGCATATTGAAAAACAGAGACATTACTTTGCCAAGAAAGGTTCGTCTAGTCAAGGCTATGGTTTTTCCACTGGTCATGCATGGATGTGAGAGTTGGACTGTGAAGAAAGCTGAGCACCGAAGAACTGATGCTTTTGAACTGTGGTGTTGGAGAAGACTCTTGAGAGTCCCTTGGAGTGCAAAGAGGTCCAAAAAGTCCATCCTATAAGAGACCAGTCCTGGGTGTTCATTGGAAGGACTGATGCTGAAGCTGAAACTCCAATACTTTGGCTACCTCATGCAAAGAGTTGACTCATTGGAAAAGAGCTTGATGCTAGGAGGGATTGGGGGCCGGAGGAGAAAGGGATGACAGAGGATGAGATGGCTGGATGGCATCACCGACTCGATGGACACGAGTCTGAGTGAACTCCGGGAGTTGGTGATGGACAGAGAGGCCTGGTGTGCTGTGAGTCATGGGGTTGCAAAGAGTCAGACACGACTGAGTGACTGAACTGAACTAAACTGAACCAGGTCCTGGGGAAAGATTGCCCAAAGCTAGTCTCTTATCTAGCATGTGGCCTGAGCACAGAATGAACTAAGAAAAGAAGCAGCAGGGAGAAACATCCTAGTTTAGTATAAGCCACAATGGGCTTTCTACCTTCAAGTGGTGTTTGCCCACTTGTCAGAACTAAGTAGAAGATAATAGACCATATTTTGCTCAGATCTGATGTTTATACTCCTTTAGTGTTGGAAAACCTATTTATAATTATTATTTAGTATGTAATAACAGAATTATTCTGTGATATGCTTATAATATTCTATTTAATCTACTTTTTAGAATGAAGAGTCTTGCTACTACTCAAATGCCACTCTAGTCTTTGAGCTAAACTGCTTCTAAAATTGTGTAAAAAATAATGTATCCAGTCAATTCCTTAGATAACCAATAGGCACACATTAAAGAAATATGCATAATTAAAAATAACTTTTCTCTTAGACTTTTGTAGTTCGCAGACTACCTCATTTATATCTTCCCACTTGACATTAAAATCAAATACCACCAAAAAATTAATGAGAAGCATAGCCTAGATTTTGAATGTGTGCAGTAGTGGACAGAACTCTCTGATGGAAATGATAAGAACAGAATTGTAGACACACAAGTACACACTGCATGTGCAGGCGAGTGCACACACCAACACTCACTGTACTCCCCTCTTTTGACAAGGAAGTCCGTATTAAGGTCTCAGTCTCAGCATTTGTTCAGTGGGGTTTACCTTGTAGGGTGTCTATGTCAATCATCTATAAAAAATACAAGCCAAGTTGTGTCCCTCTCTTTGTACTGAAACTTTCTGTCTCTTTATGGCTTTCCATTGGTTTTTGAGCAAAAATCGTATCCTTATGATGACCTCAGGACTTGGCATGATCTGGCCCTGTTACCCTTGTCAGCCTCATCCCTTCTTCCTTTCAGCCCCACTGGCTTTCTTTTAGAACCTTGAATTCATTTTTAACATACTTTCAAGGAAAGAACCTTTAAATCCCATGCTAGATCCCTGTTATCTCCAGGCTAGGTCCAGGCCCCCTGACATCCTGCTCTAGGTATGGGGCCCCCTCACACCTTGCATTAGGCTGGGGATCCCTGACATTTCATACTAGATCAGGGACCCCTGACATATGCTTGAAGAGCCTCATGAATCCTCCTTCTCAGGCCTCTTCAGTTGTAAGTATCTTAATCCTTTATCTAATTGGGTGATGATAGATTAAGATTGGTCTTTCCACCAGACTGTCATCTCCATCAGTTCAGGGACACAGTACTCCAGAACTCAGTCAAGTACCTGACACAGAACGTTTCCAAGGGAAATAAAGGCAGAAAATGTGCTGATGTTGGTGATAACCAGCTTGAAACTGTAAAGCAACTATTACACATCAAACATGAACTTCCTGTGTGTGAGCTGATTAACTACAGACGCGAAAGTATAGATATTCAGTTTGAAAATATGCTTGCAAGTAGAGATTGACCCTGGACTGCTTACAAGTTTCTCCCAGGCAACATGTTAAACAATAACAGAGCATTTCTCCAAGATTTTGGAATTTGGTTATCATGTTTAATGTAAGTGCCTCACTGTTCATTCTATTACCAAGGAAACTCATCAACACAAGTGCCAGAAATAAAAGACATATTAATGAAAATGAAATTCAGATAATATGTTTATTTGCTATCAGAGAAGCCACCTTTCTTCTTTTTAAGCCGGAGTGCTTTTACCAACTCTGTATGTAACATTTAAAAATAATATTCATTTGCATTTTACATCTCAATAGCAGTTAACATCTGAAGGATTAGAGAGAAATTGTTCTAGCTGATAAGTACTGAATTAAACTTGGAGAAACATTATTTTTATCTGATGACCTTCATCATGGTGAGTCTGTCTAGGTTTTAGTATAAATCAAATTTTCAAATACAGTAGAGAGAAGTAAGAAGATATGACATTTTATCTCTGTAATAATTTTTGGATTTTCAAGACTTATTTAAAACTTATTTGGCATCAATCATTTAAAAACTCAGTCTTAAATTTTTCTTTAAAAGTGAATTTTTAGCATGCCATATAATTCTAAGCGAGAATAAGATTTGTTTAAATTTATGGATGAAAGTTGATTTCATTAAGCTGAAGCTTTCTCACTGAAGGTTTTTATTATAAGTGTATCACACTGGGAAATTCGATTAAAGAAATAACCTTTACCATCAAATCTATACACATATATGAAGTTGTCTGTCAGCATTGCATGACAATGGAAAAGTAAAATGAAGCATTCTGAGCTAGAAATTTAGAGATATCACTCTTTGAGACTGAACACCTAAAGTTTATGGCTATTGTAAAGGAAAGTCATGAGTTTTACAGGCAAGACTATTTTTTCTTAATAGGCAGTTAGTTGGTGCAACAAGTAGAGCAGCATGATTTCAGAGGTAAACAGAGAAGATAAAAAAGAAAGTGTCCATGTATTTTTTTCCTCTGTAAAGTTCAGATCATGCATCATTTCTAATGAGCTTGATAAAGCATAGCAAGGCAAATGTGCTGAAATTCATCATGTTTCCTGCTTCAAAAGTGACAGGCAACCTAAGGGAAAAAAGTCTTTATTTTGTAACAATAAAAAAGGAGTTGAGATAATCACATTTAAAACAATATCTAATCACTTTTAAAGTCGTCTTGTTATAGTGGGAATTTGTTTAATGCTGTACCAAAACTTACTATTAGCACCTGTAAGCAAGCAATTTGATTTTTATATTAATCCAAATGTTAGAGAAAAAATTTCTATAGAAACCTCTTCAAATTTTGAAGAGGGCTATACTTACAATGTGAGAAACCAGAGCCATGTTTGCAGTTGTTAGGAAGGTCACATGAACTTTCATGCTATCCTGTTAAATGGTGTGACGCAAAATATCTGAGTCTAAATGAAATCCATTCTGTAGAGAACCAGTATTGCTTATATTAATTTTCTGAGACTGTTTGCGTCTTTCTAGAAACAGTTCAACAAAGCACCATTTCCAAATAGGTGTGGTTTGGCTTCCACAATTCCCTGTGGAAATCAATCCTATTTTCTTGCAGGATGGACCTGTGCATCTTAGACCTCACACAGAGAGAAGAAGAGTTAGGAACTAACTGACTGTATGGGACGTAATCACATCTTTCATGCCCCAAGTCATGGTATCTTATCTGCCAGTAGGCCAGGGAGGATGGAACATGGCTCGATCATCATAAGAAAAGCAAAGCTACTGTCGAAAAGAAACGCTAATTTGCACAGTCTCAAAACTCTGAACCACATCTGATTACAAAATATGCTATTTTTTATAATGGCTAAAGAAGGCAATTTGTCTTTATTAAGAAGCTTAAAGATCATGTTTATTTAAAGTTATTATCTTCACAGTAATGAACAAATCTCAGGAATGTTATTCCAGGGAAGCAACTCTTTTTGTTTGGAATATAGGAAGTGTCTTTACACAGAATTTAAAATATAGAGGCACATTTCATTCTAATTAATTGCAAATAATGAAGACGCTAAATTTTCACACCGAGGTACTGAGGCCCAAGAGCTTCAGGGTTAAGATGGAGACTGTTCTTTCTAGCTTTCTTTGCACGTTAGAACACATTATATTTGGTAGATTTAAGGGGGAGAAAGTCCTGTGGGAATTATAGTAATTGATTTTATATGGTATGAATAGACGCCTACTTGCAGAGCAAATTCTGTCATTATGTCCTTATCATTGGCCTTTTGTTCAGTGGCATTCTGCCCAATCTACTTGCCATTGAATAATTAATATGCCAAGGCATCTTTCAGGCAAACTTTGTTTCTTCCATATTCAAGAAGGGCTTCCCTTGTCTTTGTCTTTGAGTTTTTTAACAAGAGAGAAAATGATAAATACAATTATTAAAATATATCTGGTCAACTCAAACTTATTCTATGTGGTGAAATAAG
Source organism: Ovis canadensis (assembly GCF_042477335.2). Taxonomy (NCBI): domain Eukaryota; kingdom Metazoa; phylum Chordata; class Mammalia; order Artiodactyla; family Bovidae; genus Ovis; species Ovis canadensis. The sequence goes on from NC_091262.1 coordinate 23,345,172, forward strand.
TTTATTCATCTCACAAATTCATCCTTCTGCATTATCACCCAAAGTAGTGTTACTTTAAGGACTATGACACTTATTTTCTTCCCTTTGTTCTTTCAGATAGAAGAAATTGAGACTCCGTAGCTGGTTCTCTTTCCTGCTCCTCCTGTTGCTCTAGAATCAGTGCAGGGGATGAAGACGGCAATGCTTCTCTTAAGGATGGACTCGTGGTCAAGAATGACAGATGTTCCCCAAAGAGACTGATCAGGAGCGTGCCATCCTTCTATAATGATCTGGGGACATTTTCCATTTTTGCAAATCTCCTGTCTGATCCCTAAGCTTTTTTTTTAACATTTGATTCAAAGGAAGACATTTGGGGGACTACTCCAGTAGTCTTGCCTGGAGAATCCCAGGGACGGGGGAGCCTGGCGGGCTGCCGTCTATGGGGTCGCACAGAGTCACAACTGACGCGACTTAGCAGCAGCAGCTGCAGTGCATATACTTAAATGAACTATAGTTTTTGACATTTCTCCTTTTCCTTTTGATCCCATTTTCTCCCCAGAGACCATTATGTCCTTTCTTTTAGGATAGGACAATTTTACATTTCAACCCATGGTTTCCACTTGGATTATTAAATCTTTCTTCTAATGGTCTAAATAATTACTTCTATTTATTGATATTAGTGCTCACTGTGTTATCCCTTCTTCCCTTCCTACTTATCCTTCAGTGAATAAAGTCTGATAGTTTTATCTTTCACATTCTTAAAGAATCAGTGATTACAACCGTTACTTTTTGTTAACTTTACATGTCTTTTCAAAGGTTTCTCAATTACACAGAACTACAAAAACCCAGAGGTTTTTGCTATGAACTTCTAGGTCCTCACAGAAATTGAATTACGATGTACAGTTTAGAGTTTCAAAAAGAAGGGGCAAAACAGTCTGTTTTCACTCTGTTAAATAAGTCTAAGATTAGAGTTAATTTTAACACACATGATAGGAGTTTACCATTCAATGACAGAAGAAAATCCACTGGGGTACACCGTGAAAGCTCTCCTGGAGTCAGTAGGCTGAAGGGAGTTAGTACTTTATACACATCTTTGTTGCTGGGGCTGGTTGACATGACTCACAGGTTCTCTACAATTTTGATGAAGACAAATCGGTACTTTTGCAAGGGCTGTGGGAGGCTTGGGGAGGTGTACTTAACAATGGTGCAATCCACTAAGGATGTTATTATCTGGTCTTTCCCTATTTAATCATGGGCACTAGGCCTTCCTTTGGTGTTTCGTTTTTGGTTAATGCTCTCCCTGCCAGATCTGCCAAAGGGTTATTGTCAGCCAGCCAAAGAAAGCTTGTGTTCCAGTAAGACTGTCACTGGTGGGGGCTTGCCCATGGCTCCTCAGCTGCCCTGTGAACTTCATCACTCTCTAGGTGTGGTGTGTATGGGGAGCATATGACCCAGCAGTGGCCAGAGGGCATATTTCTTAAACGGCAAGTCTGAGGCGGGCTTTGGAACATCAGTTGGGATTTAGCTGGAAAGAAGCCTACACTGTCTGTGTGGCTTGTGCTCGCTAATCTCTGAATTGCTCTTGAGTGGCACCTTCAAGTGGCACCTTTTTCTGCTTCCATCCCCCTGCAGGAAAAATTCAAAAGCAAATCATCCTGAGTTTGGTCAATCAAGTCACATGCAAGAGGAAAAGGGTACCTATGTCCAAGCTCTAGTTCTGGCTTGAGGATTTGGGGAATGGCCAACTATTTGAGCTTCTACTAATTCTGCTAATGAAACCGATAATCTAGCAAAGTATCTTTGTTGTTTGTAAAGACAAAATATATAGCTGTGATGTCAAGAATGTGCCATTTCCAAGGCTAGACAATGCACATCTTTCAAATGATCTTGAGAAGGCATGGGGTCCACTCAAGGTGTTATAAAATAAAAAGTAAGTACATATATTTCCTTTTGTATTAAAAGTGATGTTAAGTGAAAGTTGCTCAGTTGTGTCCGACTCTTTGTGTCCCCATGGACTGTACAGCTCATGCAGTTCTCCAGGCCAGAATACTGGAGGGGGTAGCCGTTCCCTTCTCTAGGGGATCTTCCGAACCCAGGTCTCTCATATTGCAGGAGATTCTTTACCAGTCAAGCCACCAGAGAAACCCAAGAATACTGGAGTGGGTAGCCTATCTCTTCTCCAGGGGATCTTCCCAGCCCAGGAATCAAACCAGAGTCGCCTGCATTGCAGGCAGATTCTTTACCAGCTGAGCTACCACGGAAGCCCAATGATGTTAAAGTTATCAAAAGCTTTAACATAAAAAAAATGATGTTAAAGCTGAATTTATTTAGTGTTCCTTGATGAAGCGTTGGAAAACCAAATGTCTTGGCTTTCCTGGATAGAACTATGGGAGTGAGAGTCAAGCAACTTTGCTTAGAGATGCTTAGGAGAGGGATTTATTTCAACCAGGGCATAAAATTCTGTGAAAGCCTTTTTCTTCCTTGCTTCCGCTGCTGCCTGTTCCTCTACCCAGATGGGTATCAGAAAGTGGGATTCAGGTTTGGGCCTGCTGAATGAGAGGAATACTTGGTCTAACTATTTAAAACTGGATTTTTGCTATTTGAATGTAGGAAACCTAATTACACCCTGGTAAATTCTCTTCAGTCTACCAAACACAGAAAAAAACAGTGACAGAATCTGAAAGGCCAGAAAAGAGAAAAGAGTTCCTAAGACCTAATGAATCCAAACTAAACACCTCTCCACAGAAATGTCAAACATTTCTCTTAGCACAAAACAAGGCTTAAAGAATTCCCTGCTTTTGTCTCTGGCCTAATTCCTTAAGCAGAGAGGGGGATTTTCCTCTGGGAGTGTTATTTCACAAAGAACGAAACAGCAAATAAACAAAAGACTCTCAAAGACAGAGAGAGTATAAATAAAATTCATGACTCTTTAAAGAGTTTACACTGAAAGACTGTGGAGGATTATTTACAATTAAAGCATAGCCTCTAGAATACAGTTATTATATATCTAAAACAAAGAATAAGAGTTCATTTCATTGGGTTCACAAGAAAATGCACCTGGTATTCGAACGAATTATGAAACTTCATTTTCTCAAGAGCTTGTTATGGTCGTTCTGGTGATATTTATGTTTAAAACTTTTTACACAATCGATAAAGCATTTTCTAATTCATTGATACCTTATTTTGTTTTAAGCTCCAGGTGATGTGAATTGCTACTTGATTAAAAAAGTAAATCAGCCTGAAAGACAAAGTTCCAAGAAAAAAGTTTTATTGTGGATGTGTCTAAAAGGAAATTTCTACATCTAACAAACACCTTTAATATATGTGTTCAGTGGTAAAAAATATTCTTTGGGTTGAACAAAAGAAAAGTTATTTTTTTAAGCTATTACAGGAAAAAAAAGTTTGAATTAACAGAAGGTAGGAGAAAGAACGAGTTTAGAGCTATCTAGCAAATCCTGTGATAATACAATAGGGTAGTTAATAACAGAAGTGAGGTTAGATAAGGGGTAAGATGAATATGAAACAAATGCAAGATTTCGGTATTAATGTAATAGGCAGATAAAAATAAGTGGTTATTAAGATAAAGAAGCAAAGGCTAAAGAAACCACTTGATTATAAATTATAGAGCAATTAGCCCTCTTTTCAAGTGTGTGTATGTGTGTTTACTAGGCATTTGAATTCTACTTTGAGAGTGACTTCAAAAAAAATGTGGATGATAAAGTTAAAAGCTATGGTACGAAGGCCACGTAGACAATGGAGGTTAAAGGTAGGGTCCTAGGAAAAGTAGGATCTTCTGGAAGGCTTAAGGCATGGGCCTGGGAGATGGGGTGAGGATTTAGGCACTTGCAGAGTTTACGGCAAAGTTTAGATTGAGTCTTATCCTGACGTGCCTGTCTCAGTGAAATATCTGAAGCATTTGGCCCCACGAGATTAAAAGAACAGTGCTTATATTTAGCATCTGCTGCCCCCAACTCCAACTTTGCTACTAATAAAATTCAGCTCTATGGAAAAGAATTTGAATTCCAGCTGGGCGGTTTTCAAAATAAGATAAAAAGTTAAGCAGGCAATTGGTGTGTATTTAGGGCTCAAAACACCTTGCCCCCTAGAAGACTTGAAGGAGTTAATCCCTTCTCAAGATAATCCACTAAAGAGCATCCTTCATTATGATGTTAAAAGCAAGGATCAGTGCCCGGGAATCTAACAATAGGACAGGGGGCTTTTCAGGCCCAACCACATTCTTCCCAGGTTAGAGACAGAAACTGCTGTGATTCCAGCTGAAAAATGGAGCAGGACTTTTATGTTAAATATTCAGATGGAAAGGGGGACAAAATCTTCCCCATTAACAAAATTCCTCATTGGATAGATTTGTTGGGGAGAGTAGTCCTTCTGTTGTTGTTGTTTTTTTTAAATGAATGTACTGTCAGAGAGGAATAATCACAACTCAATAACCACATTTTGGAAGCACTTTTAGTTTCACGCAAAAGTGAATTTTTTATTAAATTGTATGAAATTATCCATTTCCCCCACTTACAGCCCTATGCCTCCATAATACATTCAATGAACACAAAACTCATTATCAACTTTTATTAAAAGCTATATGCCAAAGCTGTTATTTGGTCAAAATGTGATCCTATGTTTTATATTTATAGTCATATTTGATTTCTCAAAAATTAATTATTTTATATAAGAAGACAAAATATTTAGTGTTTACAAGCAAATGAATCTAAAATCCTGATTTAAAATCTTGTTTCTACTACATCTTATAGTATTGGTAATTGCAATTTACTGTTTGCTACTATTTTCAAAATTTTGTGTAAGAAGATACTTTCAAAAGTTAAAAAAAGTCCTATAAATTGTTTAATACAAACACATATCTGAGGTAAATAAGAATAACTTGGCCATTCCAACCTATAGGAAATATTTTATTCTTTTTTCCTTCTTGTTAAAACCATATTTTTGGTGAAAGGCGTATTTCTTTTTAAGGAACGTTATCCTTACCAAAATTGAAATAAGACAGGCAAAGACATTTTAAAAAGTCTGTTTCCAGTGGTATCAGCAGCATTCATGACTGTGTGTTTGTATGTTTCGCCTCACAGGATCTCTTTTGTGCGCCTGTGTTGTCCCAGGCATCTGGGCTCTGAAGGTCCCGAGCTGTGGTTACAATCCTCGGGAGCTGAGGATGAACAAGCATGTTCTGGAGAGTACAGCTGGGCATGTGATGGGGTAGCAGTAAATCACTGGAGCTAGAAGAGCTTTTTAGAAAAGAAAGAAGCAAAGGCGGCTGTGATTTATATTTGGATGGGCAAAAAGAACCATCTGGAAACACTGGTAAGACAAAGAATTTGAAGAGGAGAGAGCATATATGATACATAAATAGAAGCCCTTGAAATATAGTCAGAGACCTACTATTAGAAATATCAGAAGCTAGCATATTATTTTGCTTTATTTTTATTGGCATATAGTTGATTTTCAATGTTGGGTTAGTTTCTGATATGCAGTGAAGTGATTCACTTTCATTTTCTTTTTCCAGATTCTTTTCCCTTATACGTTATAAAATATTGAGTATAATTCCGTGTGCTATACAGTAGGTCCTTGTGGGTTATCTGTTTTATATATAGTCATGTACATATGTTAATCCCAAATTCCCAAATTATCCACCCTCCCACGCCTTTTCCCTTTGGTAACCATAAGTTTGTTTTCTGTGTCTGTGGGTCTATTTCTGTTTTGCATATAAGTTTATTTATATCATATTTTTTAGATTCCAAATATAAGTAATATCATATGACATCTGTCTTTCTTTGACTTTACTTTGTGTGATCATTTCTTGGTCCACCCATGTTGCTGCAAATTGCATTATTTCATTCTTTATAACTGAGTAATATTCCAGATGCTAGTATTTTAAATAATATTTTATTAATATTTTATTTCCCAGAGAAGCAACATGGAAAGAGAAGAACCTCTGAGGTCAGAATTTTAGCACTCGCCAATGATATGACTTGCTTCTGTTTCCTTATTTATATTCTCTGACATTATCTACACATGAAGTGTAGTTTAGTATGAAGATTCTCAGAGACAACACATCAAAACCGACATTGTCAAAATACTCGGGTAATAAAGAACAGAGGCCGGAATCTTGGCAGAGGGTGTATGCATTTACTCTGTGAGTTTGGGCAAGGGCCCTCATCTTCCTAAACCAGAGTCTGTTATTGGTGAGGTGAGACCGGTACCACTTCATAGGACTGTCAGGAAAATAAAATATGGCCCATAAATGATGCAGTGCCTAACCTATAATAAGCCTTTAGTTAAGTTTAGAAAAAAGAACAAATATATACATATGTTGCACAGTGTCAAGCATACGGAAAATGCACAAGAAAACTTAGATTCTCTTCCTTGTAAATATATACTTCTGTTTCTAAATTTTTTTATTTCACTGTCACTTGCCAAAACCTTTTGGTCTTTTTCATTTTTCTCTTATCACCAAGGCTTTCAGTCTCTCTTTTCAATCAAATGAAAGCGTCTTTAAATTCTGTAATGCGGTACAATTTTCAAAAGTTTCACGGACATCATTTTCTATTCATATAATCCCTTAGTAAACTTTTTTTCTACTGCCCTTATGTTTCCACTCCCCCCTTCCCTCTCCCCACTGGGAATCACTAGTTTGTTCTATTTGTGAGTCTGATTTTTTGTTTTAGTAACTAGTTTGTCATATTTTTTAGATTCCATGTATGAGTGATATCATAGAGTATTTATCTTTCTCTGCCTTATTTCACTTAGCATAATGTCCTCCAAGTCCATCCATGTTGTGGCAAAGGCAAGATTTCATTCTTTATATGTCTGAGTAGTATTCCATTGTGTGTGTGTGTGTGTGTGTGTGTATCATATCTTCTTTATTCATTCTTCTGTTGATGGACACTTAGGTTGTTTCCAAAGGAAAATATATATAAGGTTGATTCAAGGGATGTAATTGTTGCTGAAAATTTTGCTCTTCTAGCCAAAATATTTTTCCTAGCCTATATACCTGCAGTTGAATTTAATTAAAAAGATTTAAAAAATAATTAATGTGAACTCATTGTCTCCTCATCATGTATTTACTGAGCTGCCATTTATCATGAATAATGAAGCAGGAGTTACATCCGCTTTGCTTTTTTATCTATTGTTACCTTATTTAATCCTCCTAACATTCATGTAATTTCCTAGTCGCAGGTTTTATTTTAATAGATGAAGAAACAGATTTAAAATGTGTCCTGTGTCCAAAGCCATAGAGCTGGCGAGTAAGTAGCAGAACCAGAATTGAAACCTCAAGGCTTCTTCTCTAGATGTCTTCTCCATGAAGGTTTGAGAAGCCACTGAGGTCTTCTCCCACTTGGTTCTCCCAAGGCCTGACATCCAGGAGGTGTTAGGAGATGCCTGAGGGCTTGGATCCTTGGCTATCCTTAGCTGCTTTATGAATGGAGACTCTTGGCGTCCATCACTGTTTTATTTGACTGATCCCTACACATACTCTTGTGCTTCCCTGGTGGCTTAGATGGTAAAGAATCTGCCTGCAATGTGGAAGACCCAGGTTTAATCCCTGGGTTGGGAAGATTCCCTGGAGAAGGGAATCGCTACCCACTCCAGTATCCTTGCCTAGAAAATCTACGGACAGAAGAGCCTGGTGGACTATAGTCTATGGGGCCACAAAGAGTTGGACATTGTGATACTAAGACACACACACACACACACACACATACACACACACACAATACACTTACTATTTCACTGTCTGGAGGAAGGCTATTCTCCTGGTGGAGGCAAGGAATTCTGCTGAGGACATGAATATCCTGTGCACAAGCCATAGGACAAATGTTCTATAAGAGAACGACCTAGATGTCTGCCTTGAGGAGATGTGTAGGTTGGTTGGAAGAGGGCCTTGACATGGTTTACAGCACTGTGTTCCCTGGAAAGCAAGGCAAAGATTGAATCTCAGTATTTTTTAACCTTCCTGGAGCAGCATGTGCAAGGAGCAGTGGCTGTGTGGGCACAGGAGGGCCTAGAGGAGCTACTCCACGTTCAAGGTCAGGAGGGGCTATGGTGAGGAGATACCCCTCGTCCAAGGTAAGGAGCAGTGGCTGTGCTTTGCTGGAGCAGCCGTGAAGAGATACCCCACGTCCAAGGTAAGAGAAACCCAAGTGAGACGGTAGGTGTTGCAAGAGGGCATCAGAGGGCCGACACACTGAAACCATAATCACAGAAAACTATAGTCAATCTAATCACATGGACTACAGCCTTGTCTAACTCAATGAAACTAAGCCATGCCATGTGGGGCCACCCAAGATGGGCGGGTCATGGTGGAGAGGTCTGACAGAATGTGGTCCACTGGAGAAGGGAAAGGCAAATTACTTCAGTATTCTTGCCCTGAGAACCTCATGAACAGTATGAAAAGGCAAAATGATAGGATACCAAAAGAGGAACTCCCCAGGGTAGGTGCCCAATATGCTGCTGGAGATCAGTGGAGAAATAACTCCAGAAAGATGAAGGGATGGAGCCAAAGCAAAAACAATACCCAGCTGTGGACGTGACTGGTGATAGAAGCAAGGTCCGATGCTATAAGAGCAATATTGCATAGGAACCTGGAATGTTAGGTCCACGAACCAAGGCAAATTGGAAGTGGTCAAACAGGAGATGGCAAGAGTGAACATGCTAGGAATCAGTGAACTAAAATGGACTGGAATGGATGAATTTAACTCAGATGACCATTATATCTACTACTGTGGGCAGGAATCCCTTAGAAGAAATGGAGTAGCCATCATGGTCAAGAGTCCAAAATGCAGTACTTGGATGCAATCTGAAAAACAACAGAATGATCTCTGTTCGTTTCCAAGGCAAACCATTCAATATCACGGTAATCCAAGTCTATGCCCCAACCAGTAATGCTGAAGAAGCTGAAGTTGAATGGTTCTATGAAGACCTACAAGACCTTTTAGAACTAACACTCAAAAAAGATGTCCTTTTCATTATAGGGGACTGGAATGCAAAAGTAGGAAGTCAAGAAATACCTGGAGTAACAGACAAATTTGGCCTTGGAATACAGAATGAAGCAGGGCAATGACTAATAGAGTTTTGCCAAGAGAACACGCTGGTCATAGCAAACACCCTCTTCCAACAACACAAGAGAAGACTCTACACACGGACATCATCAGATGGTCAATACCCAAATCAGATTGATTATATTCTTTGCAACTAAAGATGGAGAAGCTCTATACTGTCAGCAAAACACTGACAAAAAGACTGGGAGCTGACTGTGGCTGAGATTATGAACTCCTTATTACCAAATTCAGACTTAAATTGAAGAAAGTAGGGAAAACAACTAGACCATGCAGGTCTGACCTAAATCAAATCCCTTATGATTATACAGTAGAAGTGAGAAATAGATTTAAGGGCCTAGATCTGATAGATAGAGTGCCTGATGAACTATGGACTGAGGTTCATGACATTGTACAGGAGACAAGGAACAAGACCATTTCCATGGAAAAGAAATGCCAAAAAGAAAAATAGCTGTCTGGGGAGGACTTACAAATAGCTGTGAAAAGAAGAGAAGCAAAAGCAAAGGAGAAAAGGAAAGATATAAGCATCTGAATGCAGAGTTCCAAAGAATAGCAAGGAGAGATAAGAAAGCCTTCCTCAGTGATCAATGCAAAGAAATAGACGAAAACAACAGAATGGGAAAGACTAGAGATCTCTTCAAGAAAATTAGAAATACCAATGGAACATTTCATGCAAATATGGGCTCGATAAAGGACAGAAATGGTCTGGACCTAACAGAAGCAGAAGATATTAAGAAGAGATGGCAAGAATACACAAAAGAACTGTACAAAAAAGATCTTCACGACCAAGATAATCACGATAGTATAATCACTCACCTAGAGCCAGACATCCTGGAATATGAAGTCAAGTGGACCTTAGAAAGCATCACTACGAACAAAGCTAGTGGAGGTGATGGAATTCCAGTTGAGCTATTTCGAATCCTAAAAGATGATGCTGTGAAAGTGCTGCACTCAATATGTCAGCAAATTTGGAAATCTCAGCAGTTGCCACAGAACTGGAAAAGGTCAGTTTTCATTCCAATCCCAAAGAAAGGCAATGCAAAAGAATGCTCAAACTACAGCACAATTGTACTCATTTCACATGCTAGTAAAGTAATGCTCAAAATTCTCCAAGCCAGGCTTCAGCAATACGTGAACCGTGAACCTCCTGATTCTCAAGCTGGTTTTAGAAAAGGCAGAGGAACCAGAGATCAAATTGCCAACATCTGCTGGATCATGGAAAAAGCAAGAGAGCTCCAGAAAAACATCTACTTCTGCTTTATTGACTATGCCAAAGCCTTTGACTGTGTGGATCACAATAAACTGGGAAAATTCTGAGAGAGATGGGAATACCAGACCACGTGACCTGCCTCTTGAGAAACCTATATGCAGGTCAGGAAGCAACAGTTAGAACTGGACATGGAACAACAGACTGGTTCCAAATAGGAAAAGGAGTTAGTCAAGGCTGTATATTGTCACCCTGCTTATTTAACTTCTATGCAGAGTACATCAAGAGAAACGCTGGGCTGGAAGAAGCACAAGCTGGAATCAAGTTTGCCAGGAGAAATATCAGTAAGCTCAGATATGCAGATGATACCACCCTTATGGCAGAAAGTGAAGAGGAACTAAAAAGCCTCTTGATGAAAGTGAAAGAGTAGAGTGGAAAAGTTGGCTTAAAGCTCAACATTCAGAAAATGAAGATCATGGCATCTGGTCCCATCACTTCATGGCAAATAGATGGGGAAACAGTGTCAGACTTTATTTTCTTGGGGTCCAAAATCACTGCAGATGGTGACTGCAGCCATGAAATTAAAAGATGCTTACACCTTGAAAAAAAAGTTATGACCAACCTAGATAGCATATTCAAAAGCAGAGACATTACTTTGCCAACAAAGGTCCATCTAGTCAAGGCTATGGTTTTTCCAGTGGTCATGTATAGATGTGAGAGTTGGACTGTGAAGAAAGCTGAGCACCGAAGAACTGATGCTTTTGAACTGTGGTGTTGGAGAAAACTCCTGAGAGCCCCTGGACTGCAAGGAGATCCAACAAGTGCATTCTGAAGGAGATCAGCCCTGGATGTTCTTTGGAAGGAATGATGCTAAAGCTAAAACTCCAGTACTTTGGCCACCTCATGCGAAGGGTTGACTCATTGGGAAAGACTGATGCTGGGAGGGATTGGGGGCAGGAGGAAAAGGGGACGACCGAGGATGAGATGGCTGGATGGCATCACCGACTCGATGGACATGAGTCTGAGTGAACTCTGGGAGTTGGTGATGGACAGGGTGGCCTAGCGTGGTGCGATTCATGGGGTCACAAAGAGTCAGGCACGACTGAGTGACTGAACTGAACTGAGAGCAGCATATATTGGATAAGTGCTCAATAACTACTAATTGAATTGGATTCATTTGACAAAATAAAAATAAGAAAGTATGGTTGAAGAGATTTTCTTAACGTTAAGAACCAATCTTAAATTCACAGCTTAATCAATAATGATTTGCAGATTCATTATTTCCCAACTTTAAGCTGGGGCTGTTGAATGCTAAGTTATTTTAAAACATTTACTAGGTACATAAATACTTTTCTCTTTAATGAGAATGAAGATGAGAAATCTGTTCTTTATCATTAAATTCCATTTTATTCACAAATGTTTCAGTTTCTGGTTAGCCCTTTTAAAAAGGCATTGATTTATGGCCCTTTTATCCTATCTTGTAAAAAAAAAAAAACAGGGGGCACAGTACAACATGAAAAAGTTCCCATTGGTCAGAAGACAGAATACATCTCCATGGTCAAACAAATAATTGAAGCTGCTGATTATCACGATTAAACGCCAATTTGGGGGTATGCACCATCTGCCATCCAATCACAGATTGTGGCCTTATATGGATGGATTTTCAGCTGTGGGAGCAGAGAATCATTGGCGAAATAAGAAAAGAAAACCTAAAGATGTTAACAAAGTGAGATATTGAAAATTTACCACCTACAATAGTATTTGTCGTTAGTTTCTCTTCCTTATAATTATATGTTTGTACAAATGCATTTTAAATACAGTCAAGAAAGAAATTAATAGAAATATTTTTCAAATAAGTTCCACTCATATCAATAGTAGGACATTTATATCCCATGATTACTATTGCTCACATCTATATTGTGAAGTAAGCAAAATTGAAATGAAATAAAAGCCATATTTTAATGTGTGCTCAGTTGCTTAGGCATGTCCAGCTCTTTGCAACCCCCTGGACTGTCCCAGGTGGTGCTTGTGGTAAAGAACCCACCTACCAATACAGGAGATTTGGTATTTGTGGATTCAGTCCCTGGGTTGGCAAAATCCCTTGGAGGAGGGCATGGCAACCCACTCTAGTATTCTTGCCTTGAGCATCCTATGGACAGAATAGCCTGGTGGGCTAAGGTCCATAGTGTCACAAAGAGTCAAACATGACTGAAGCAACCTGTCAGGCACATACAGATTGTAGCCTGCCAGGCTTGTCTGACTATGGAATTTTCCAGGCAAGGATGCTGGAGTAGGTTGCCATTTTCTCCTCCAGGAAATCCTCCCAACCCAGGGATACAACATGTGTCTCCCTGTCCCTTTTGTCTTCCGCACTGTGGATTCTTTACCACTGTTGTATTTTTTTCTAAAAAAATAAATAATGTAGTTAAAGTATGTACACACCAGCTGTCTACCAATTGAGATATTTTAAATTCAATTATATGTTAAATTATGAAAGCCACAAGGGGCAGTTTGAGGATTATTTTTGACATCTAAGAAATTTAAATGTTTTTTGATAATTAGAAAACATCAAAAACAGATTAATTTTTGTAACTAAGAAAATTAAATGATTGAAAGTGAAGGCTCTTAAAAACACAAACTGTTTTTTCTACAACTTTGCATAGCTGGAGAAAATATTTCCTTTTGTGTCCAGAAATAACTTCCATGTACATATACCCAACTGGCATATCTCAAGTTATTTTTACACCTCCAACCATAGAACCTACAATGGCAAGCAAACTGTAAGATGACTACCCAATGATCATTGCCTCCTGGTATTCACATGCTTAGATAATCCCCCTTTCCTTGAGTTTGGGTCTGTGACTTAATTTTAACCAATAGTGAAAGTGAAAGTCACTTAGTCGTGTGTGACTCTTTGCGATGCCATGGACTATACAGTCCATGGAATTCTCCAGGCCAGAATCTTGGAGTGGGTAGCCTTTCCCTTCTCCAGGGGATCTTCCCAACCCGGGGATTGAGCCCAGGTCTCCCATACTGCAGGCAGATTCTTTACCAGCTGAGCCACAAGGGATGGACCCTAACCAAGGGATGGTCTCTACCAATAAGAACGCAACAAAAGTGACAGATATTGCTTCAATGATTATATTATATAAGATTGTAACCTTTGTCTTGCAAGGTAACTTTATTCTTTGCTGGCTTTGGTGAAGCAAGATGCCCTGTTGGAAAGACCTATGAGGCAAAGGGTTGAGGGCCGCCTTTGGCCAACATCCAGGCAAGAACGAAGTCTTTCAGTCCACCTTCTCTCCCCCTGCCAGTGATGCTGACTGACAACCATAAGTGAGCCTAGAAGTCACTTCCCCAGTTGAAACTTCAGATGAGATCCCAACCCTAGACAACGTCTTGACTGCAGTTTTGAAAGAGATCCTGAAACAGCAGATTCAGCTAAGCTGCATCCTGATAACTAACCCACAGACTGTGGGATAATAAATGAATAAATAAAAGTGTTATTCACTCAGTCGTGTCCCACTTTTGCTACCCCATGCACTGTGGGCCACCAGACTCCTCTGTTCATGGAGTTCTCCAGGCAAGAATCCTAGCATAGGTAGGTATTTGCTTCTCCAGGGGATCTTCTGATCCAGAGATTGAACCTGTGTCTCCAGCATTGCAGGCAGAATCTTTACTGTAATATGTATTGTTTAAGCTGCTAAATTTTGTGACTTTTTATGCATCAATAGATAATGCCAAACACAAATGAACACTATTCCATTTTCACTCTAAGGAGACCCTCATGTGTAAGTCTGTTCATATGGTTTTTAAAGTAACTTAGTTACTTTTCTTTCTTTGTCCATGACCCACCTCTGTATTCTTCAGGTTCTTTACAAGCCTAAACTGAGTATGTGAGGAGGAGTCAAAATGGCATCATTCTTGTTGTTCAATTGTTGAATCATGTCTGATCTTTGCAACTCCATGGACTGCAGCACACCAGGCTTTCCTGTCCTCCACTATCTCCCAGAGTTTGCTCAAGTTCATGTCCGTTGAATGATCATGGTATGTGGGCATTACCATGTACTTATATTTCTTGATTGAAAAGTAATTTGAAATTTTATCTTAAGGAAATAATCTAACAAGTTAAGAGAATATCCTTTGCAATGTTGTTCATCACTGTAAAACTGGTAACAACTTGAATGTCACCTCCTTAAAAAAGTAATTTGATAATGTTGGTGTGTGCGTGTATGCTAAGTCACTTAAGTAGTGTCTGACACTATGACTCTGTAGACATAGACTGTAGCCCTCCAGACTCTTTTCTTCATGGGATTCTCTAGGCATGAATCCTGGAGTGCATTGCCATAACCTCCTCTAGGATATCTTCCCTACCCAGGGATCGAACCCACATCTCTTAAATCTCCTGCATTGGCAGATGGGTTCTTTACCACTAGAGTCACCTAGGAAGACCAATAATGTTGGTGAAAGTGAAAGTTGCTCAGTCATGTCCGATTCTTTGTGACTCCATGGACTTTAAAGTCCATGGAATTCTCCAGGCCAGAAAACTGGAGTGGGTAGTTTTTCCCTTCTCCAGGGAATCTTTCCAAGCCAGGGATAGAAACCAGGTCTCCTATATTGCAGGTGGATTCTTTATCAGCTGAGCCACAAGGGAAGCCCGGATAATGTTGGTTCAGTTCAGTTCAGTCGCTCAGTCGTGTCTGACTCTTTGTGACCCCATGAATCACAGCACGCCAGGCCTCCCTGTCCATCACCAACTCCCAGAGTTCACTCAGACTCATCCATCAAGTCAGTAATGTCATCCAGCCACCTCATCCTCTGTCGTCCCCTTCTCCTCCTGCCCCCAATCCCTCCCAGCATCAGAGTCTTTTCCAATGAGTCAACCCTTCGCATGAGGTGGCCAAAGTACTGGAGCTTTAGCTTTAGAATCATTCCTTCCAAAGAACACCCAGGGCTGATCTCCTTCAGAATGGACTGGTTGGATCTCCTTGCAGTCCAAGGGACTCTCAAGAGTCTTCTCCAACACCACAGTTCAAAAGCATCAATTCTTCAGCGCTCAGCCTTCTTCACAGTCCAACTCTCACATCCATACATGATTACTGGGAAAACCATAGCCTTGACTAGATGGACCTTAATAGGCAAAGTAATGTCTCTGCTTGCAAAAAATACAAAGAGCTACTAAATGAAATAAAATACCCTTTTAGATACGGAAAGATGTTTCATGTCTATTGGATTTTTTTTTAATTTGAAAAACTTACCAAAAACAAGTTAAAAACTCGTCTTACTCATGGTGCACCTGTCTAGAGGTTTTCCTAAAGCATTTTCACCGGTTTTACTGAGATATAATTGACATATGTAAGCTCAAGGTGTACATCACGTTGATTCGGTACACTTACATACTGCAAAACTGATTACCACCATGATGTTAATGAACACCAGCGCCACATCACATAATTAATACAGTTGTGTCTGGCAGTATCCACAGGAGCTTGATTCTAGGACTTCTGTCAGATAACAAACCCTGAGGGTGCTCAAGTCCATTATTTGCATATAAGCTAACACATCCTTCCATATATTTTTAATTTGTCTCTAGATTACTTATAATACCAAATCCAGTGAAAATACTATGTAAACATTGGTGCATGTGCAGTACATTCTAGGATTACTTATTGGAATTTTCTGGAACTTTCAGGTGGTTGAATCTGAAAATGTAGAACCTGCAGATATGGGGAGTTGACTATATTTCTTTTGGGGGATGAGAACATTTAAAATCCACTCTCTTAGCAACTTGCTTGTATATAATACAGTCATCATCATTCAGTCGTTCAGTCATGTCCGACTTTTTGCGACCCCATGGACTGAGGATGCCGGGCTTCCCTGTCCTTCACCATCTCCCAGAGGTTGCTCAGACTCATGTCCATTGGGTAAGTGATGCCATCCAACCATCTCATTCTCTGTCATCCCCTTCTCCTCCGGCCTTCATTCTTTCAGGGTCTTTTCCAATGAGTAGGCTGTTCGCATCAGGTGGCCAAAATATTGGAGTTTCAGCTTCAACATCAGTCCTTTCAATGAATATTCAGGGTTGATTTCTTTTAGGATTGACTGGTTTGATCTCCTTGCTGTCCAAGGGACTCTCAAGAGTCTTTTCCAGCACCGCAGTTCGAAGGCATCAGTTCTTTGGCGGTCAACTTTTTTTATTGTCCAGCTCTCACATCCATACATGATTACTAGAAAAACCATAGTTTTGACTAGGCGGACCTTCGTTGGCAAAGTAATGTCTGTTCTTTTTAATATGCTGTCTAGGCTTGTCATATATGATACAGTATTGTTAACTATATCACTATGCTATACAGTAGATCCCTAGAACTTATTCTTCTTATAGCTAGACATTTGCACTCTTTGACTAACATCCCCCTCTGCAAACACCCCCAATCCTCTGGCAACCATCATCATTCTAGTCTCTGTTACCGTGAATTCAGCTTTTCTGGACTGCCTATAGAAGTGATATCGCACAGTAGTTGTCTTTCTCTGCCTGACACTTCATTTAGTATAACGTCCTCCAGAGTCATCCATATTGCTGAAATGGCAAGACTTCCTTCTTTCTCATGGCTGAATAATATTCCATCGTATGTGTTTATGTGTGTGTGTATCACATCTTCTTTATCCATTCATCCATCGATGGACACTTAGGTTGTTTCCATATCTTGGCTCTTGAGAATCATCTCTTTGAGATCATGGTTTCACTTATTTTGGATAAATACTGAGAGTGGGATTTCTGGATCATATGGTAGTTCTCTTTTTAATTTTTGAGGAAACTCTATACTGTTTTCCATGGTGGATGAATAAGTTTATATTCCTACCAACACTGTACAAGTGTTCCCTTTTCTCTACATCCTCATCAACATTTGTTGTCTCTTATATTTTTGATGATTGCCCTTCTAACAGATGTGAGGTGATAGCTCAGGTTTTAATTTGCATTTCCCTGATGATTGGTGATCAGCACCTTTTCGTGTACTTGTTGGCTATTTTTATGTCTTCTTTGGCAAAACTGTCTATTCAGTTTCTTTGTGCATTTTTAGATGGATTGTTTAGGGTTTTATTTCCTACTAAGTTGTCTGAGTTCTCCATCTATTTTGAATATCAATCCTCACCAGATAAATATGGTTTACAAGTATTTTTCTTACGCATAGATTGTTTTTATTTGGTTGATTTTTTCATGTCAGAAGCTTTTAAATTTGATGTAAGCCCACCTTTTTATTTGTACTTCTGTTACCTTTGCTTTGGGTTCTATTTTTTTTAAGTAGATAAATTCCTAGAAGAATATTTATTAAAATGCTGCTCCTTTTTTCTTTGGATGGACTAAAATCAGAGAAGCAAAAATAAAAGATCTGGATTTTCTATATTTTTTGCAATGAATATGTCCCTGAAAAAGTATTTCTAGGCTTTTATTATGTTTATAGTTTGAGGTGAATTCAAATTATTTCCTGAAAATATTTCCAATACCAACTTCCGGGCCTGTGCCCATTGCCTTTCCTCAAGTGTGCTTTTGTGAAATACTTCTCAATAGAGTGCCAATATTTTTTTTCATAATGAATAATTCCGGTTGTATACATCTTTTTTTTTTTTTACCTCCCTTTATTTCATTTGAGAACAGCATCGAATCCTGCTTCCATCACCAGTCTCATTCACAACTGGGTGTTGTTTTTGCTTTGGCTCCATCCCTTCATTCTTTCTGGAGTTATTTCTCCACTGTTCCCCAGTAGCATATTGGGCACCTACCAACTTGGGGAGTTCCTCTTTCATTATACTATCATTTTGCCTTTTGATACTGTTCATGGGGTTCTCAAGGCAAGGATACTGAAGTGGTTTGCCTTTCCCTTCTTCAGTGGACCACATTCTGTCAGACCTCTCCACCATGACCTGTCCGTCTTGGGTGGCCCCACACGGCATGGCTTAGTTTCACTGAGTTAGACAAGGCCATGTGATCAGATTGGCTAGTTGGCTGTGACTGTGGTTTCAGTGTGTCGGCCCTCTGATGCCCTCTTGCAACACCTACCATCTTACTTGGGTTTCTCTTAACTTGGACATGGGGTATCTCTTCACGGCGGCTCCAGCAAAGCACAGCCACTGCTCCTTACCTCAATATGCCAGCAAATTTGGAAAACTCAGCAGTGGTCACAGGACTGGAAAAGGTCAGTTTTCATTCCAATCCCAAAGAAAGGCAATGCCAAAGCATGCTCAAACTACTGCAAAATTGCACTCATCTCACACGCTAGTAAAGTAATGCTTGAAATTCTCCAAGCCAGGCTTCAGCAATACGTGAACCGTGAACTTCCAGATGTTCAAGCTGGTTTTAGAAAAGGCAGAGGAACCAGAAATCAAATTGCCAACATCCGCTGGATCATGGAAAAAGCAAGAGAGTTCCAGAAAAACATTTATTTCTGCTTTATTGACTATGCCAAAGCATTTGACTGTGTGGATCACAATAAACTGTGGAAAGAGATAGGAATACCAGACCATCTGACCTGCCTCTTGACTGTATGCAGGTCAGGAAGCAACAGTTAGAGCTGATCATGGAACAACAGACTGGTTCCACCTAGGAAAAGGAGTACGTCAAGGCTGTATATTGTCAACCTGCTTATTTAACTTTTATGCAGAGTACATCATGAGAAACGCTGGGCTGGAAGAAACAAGCTGGAATCAAGATTGCCGGGGGAAACATCAATAACCTCAGATATGCAGATGACACCACCCTTATGGCAGAAAGTGAAGAAGAGCTAAAGAGCCTCTTGATGAAGGTGAAAGAGAAGAGTGAAAAAGTTGGCTTAAAGCTCAACATTCAGAAAATGAAGATCATGGCATCTGGTCCCATGACTTCATGGGAAATAGATGGGGAAACAGTGGAAACAGTGTCAGACTTTATTTTTTGGGGGGCTGCAAAACCACTGCAGATGGTGACTGCAGCCATGAAATTAAAAGACACTTACTCCTTGGAAGGAAAGTTATGACCAACCTAGATACCATATTCAAAAACAGAGACATTACTTTGCCAACAAAGGTCCATCTAGTCAAGGCTCTGGTTTTTCCAGTGTCATGTATGGATGTGAGAGTTGGACTGTGAAGAAAGCTGAGTGCCAAAGAATTGATGCTTTTGAATTATGGTGTTGGAGAAGACTCTTGAGAGTCCCTTGGACTGCAAGGAGATCCAACCAGTCCATCCTAACAGAGATCAGTCCTGGGTGTTCATTGGAAGGACTGATGTTGAAGCTGAAACTCCAATGCTTTGGCCACATCATGCGAAATGCTCACTCATTGGAAAAGACCCTGATGCTGGGAAAGATTGAAGGCAAGAGGAGAAGGGGACGACAGAGGATGAGATGGTTGGATGGCATCACCGACTCAATGGACATGGGTTTGGGTGGACTCTGGGAGTTGGTGATGGACAGGGAGGCCTGGTGTGCTGCAGTTCATGGGGTCATAAAGAGTTGGACACGACTGAGTGGCTGAAATGAACTGATTTCATTTGAGAAGAGGAAAAGAGAAATATCATACCATATCCTCATACCTCGGACTTAGGCCTTAATGAAACTTCTTAGAGATTCACTTTAGCTTTAATAAAGCTTAAATTTCCTGATGGCATCAAATGATTGTGACCGTTGCTGAACATTACCTCCCGTGCTATCCTTTCTCTGTTCTTTGTTGTTGTTATTATTCAGCCACTAAGCCACGTCTGACTCTTTGCGACCCATGGACTGTAGCCCGTCAGGCTCCTCTGTCCATGGAATTTCCCAGGCAAGAATGCTGGAGTGGTTAGCCTTTCCTTCTCCAGGGGATATTTCTGACCCAGGGATCAGACCCATGTCTCCTGCATTGGCAGGCAGATTCTTAATCGCTGAGCCCCGTGGGAAGCTCTCTCTGTCCTCCCTTTATGTTCAATTCTTCTGTTAACTAGAGCTGCTGGTAGTTTTCTGGATAAAAGTTTAACTTAAATAATGGAATAACCAAATATATATGATTCTTTTATATAAATTAAACTGTGTACATGTATGGTCAATCTATTGATTCATTAAGACTCATTTTCAGTAATGCTTATGCCATCTTGATCATGATGTTTGTCTAAAAGTTGACCTGCACTTGTTAAACAAGTTGGCTACTGACACCCAAGTGATACATACACCTTAAAAGCATCTAAAACACATGCTCTCCAACAAATCACATAAATAGTGTTCTTTGAGAAATTCCAACTAGTAATTACTGCTTTTGGCTCTAAGAGGCATTGTTCAAAAACTTCTGGGAGACACACACACACACACATACACATACACAATTGAAATGACTTGAAAAGTCTTCATTTTTACTTTATTTTCTAGAAGGGTTATATATGATCTATGCTAACTTTAGGTTTACTCAGAACCCTTTTTCAATTTGATGGAAACAGCCGTACGTGTTGCAGACACAGGAATGTGTGTTCATTCCCTTATGAAACTGAACAGCTCACGTGAAACAAGTGTAATTTGAAATTTCATCAGAAGGTATCTTACCAAATAAGGTTCACATTAGAGCCTACTATTCTCTCTGAAATGTTAGAGATAAATGTTCCATTTATCTGACAATCCAGCTAATCCGGCCTATGTTTCTTTACTTGATCATGCCATCTTCTCACCCACAGTGGGCCACACTTCCCCCGGCCTCTCATGTTCATTCCTTAGTCATGAAATGGGGCTCTCACATGAGGGTCAAACACTTTAGTGCAGGAGGTGCCAGAGTACTTCCTAGAAGAACCACTGGTGTCAGACCACGGGGCACCAGTGCAGACGCGCTGTGGGGCCTTCTCCCCCTAACAATTTCCATTACACATTCCTGGTCGTGCACTGAATATTTTCCCAAAGACAAGCATCCAGAACACTACACCAGCACAATAAAGCCTTTTCCCCGACCAGCTTCAGAAATGAGTGACGAGAATTTTATTAGTCAAGGAAATGTCTATTGAAGCAACGCAAGAGTGATTTTATTGCTGCCTAAGTGGGAAGCTTTATTGTGTATGTATTTGTTTGCTTTTAATCATTCTGTGATACCCAGATGGATGGTATAGAAATGTAGTTGTGTTTCTTTGAAGAAAAGTTCAAATGATTGTCTAAGAGCATTAAGGAATATCATTTAACAAAAATAAGTTTCCCTGGTTATAAAGCCTATCTTGAAAAGCTTGAGGATAATGCAAGAGATTTTCTTATTAATTATTAATACTAATCATTAGTTATTATATCCTTTAATCTGGAAGGGAAAACAAGAAACCTGACACTCATCACAAACAATGGCTTTTGTTCGCTTGAGCTTTTATAGAGATTGTTCTATGGATTTTGAAGGCTGTCTTGGCCCATGTGAATATGCCATATTACTAATTTTTTGAACATCAAGGAAGGTCATGGTTCCTTCCTGACTTCACAATGTTACTATACAGCTCAATGAGTTTTTTAATTTCAAACACTGTCTGAAATGACCCATTTCTCCCTGTCTCCAAAAGCTGCAATGCTTGTTAATCAACAACTTTTGAGGCATCTCATTTTATACCAATTATCTCTGAGTCTTAACAGTGTCTCTTTGGTACCCAGCATACGTATCATTTCAAGTTTCAGTTCTCAAGTCTGATAAAACTAATAAACCCACACTGCCAGAGGTGGCACATTAAGCTGGTAAAATGGTTTTCATCTTAATTGGATATGAGCACTGTTATCGCTAATAACCCCAGGATACTTCTAATTGGACTCTCTCTCTCTTTTATTTTTAAAACACTAATCTCATTGACCAGCCTTAATTTCTCCATCCCCTACTCTCTGAACCCAAATCTTAAAATGCAATATAGAAATATTCTAATTCCAGAAAGTTATTTCAGCATTATTTTTTGTATGAAGCCAAAAAAGGGAAACAGTTTTGCAAAAGTAAAAGCTCCCTGTTTAAGTTCAGAAAAGGAAATTGTAGTAAGACTGGTTTATTGACATTCAATAATGTGTCAAATGCAGGTTAGTTAGCTGCCAGCTTCATCTAAGGACACTGAATTATCAATTTTCAGTAGTTTTTTAAAAAAATATTTTCCTTATTTATTTATTTGGCTGCAGCAGGTCTAGTAGTGGCACCCAAGATCTTCATTGCCTCATGTGGAATCTTTCACCCATGGACTCTCCAGTTGTGGTGGGCAGGCTTAGCTGCCACCCAGTAAGTGGGATCTTAGTTCCCTGATCAGGGATCAAACCCGTGACCCTGGCATTGCAAGGTGGATTCTCAACCACTGGATAATGAGGGAAGTCCCAATTTTCAGTAATTTTTAAATGATAATGATCTTCTCTGTCACATTATTTATTGCAATCTTAGTTCAAGTTATACAGCAGAAAGAAACACTATTTTAAAAGTTATCACAAACACAAATACTAAATTTTTATTTCATCTTGGTGAATATATTCATATTGGTGAATATATATATATATACACTATATATATATATATATATATACACATACATTATATATATATACAGATTTCCATAGACAGCTGCAGTTTAGTTGCTGGTAAACACACACTGACAAACGCAGGATATAAACACTTAAATCCATTTTTCCACAATATCAATTTTAAATTAGGTTTTGATATATGAAATCAAATTTGATTTTCCTTTTTACTAGCTTTTTTAGATGTGGTGGGCATATGCTCAGTACTAAGAGAATAAGAAGATACAGAAAGTCTTAGTGGGCAAGAGGTTGAAAAAGAAGAGAAAGAAAAATCTTTCTCTGAAAGAAAAACCAGCAATCTTTTCTCCAATAAGTGTAAAAACTGAAGGCTGCTTATGCTTGGACTGTAAGGAGGTTCAACCAGTCCATCCTGAAGGAGACCAGTCCTGGGTGTTCATTGGAAGGACTGATGTTGAAGCTGAAACTCCAATACTTTGCCTACCTGATGCAAAGAGCTGACTCATTGGAAAAGACCCTGATGCTGGGAAAGATTGAGGGCAGGAGGAGAAGGGGACGACAGAGAATGAGATGCTGGATGGCATCAACGACTCGATGGATGTGAGTTTGAGTAGACTCCGGGAGCTGGTGATGGACAGGGAGGCCTGGTGTGCTGCAATTCATGGGGTCGGCGAGTCAGACATGACTGAGCAACTAATCTGAACTGAATTATGTTTTAATTGTTGAAAAATGTCATGTGAGCTATTCACTGGCAGAAAGAATTCATTTTTAATACTGCTACTGCTGCTAAGTCACTTCAGTTGTGTCCGACTCTGTGTGACCCCATAGACGGCAGCCCACCAGGCTTCCCCATCCCTGGGATTCTTCAGGCAAGAACACTGGAGTGGGCTGCCATTTCCTTCTTTTCTGGAGCAGTATAGGTTTTATCTATTGACTGTGGGCCTTTATAATTATCATCACTATTCCCATATAATTAAAAGTCTTTATGTAGATATCATTAAATAATTATGCATGTGAGAAAGAAATACTTACCATTTCTTCAGTCCATAAAATGACAATTGAAAAAACTATTAATTTATTTATATTTACACTTCTGACAATTAAATTAGCAATATCTGGACACAAATGAATGTAGATCAAATAATTTTCAGTCCTCCCTAATATCAAGGTATAGTAACATCACACACGCCTTTTATGTTAACTTAGAAAATTATGTATCATTGTGACTCTAAAAAGATAACCAAATTTTCAACTTTTGTATGTGTGTATAATATATGCATCTATCCTATATTATATGTTGAATATATCCTATGTATATGTATGTGTATTATATGACATATGGGGTAAACATAATGAAAAGCATATATATGCACATTATGTAAAATATACATACATATGTGTACACATACGTATACCTACGATGGTGATAAGGAAATGATTTTAGGGAGTGCTAAGGGTCACACAGTAAGATGCTCTGATGGTCTCTATGGGGAATGTGTCGATGTGTGAGCCAAGGGCCTGACCTTTAATAAGTGCATAATCTGATTATACAAACTTAATCTACATATACAGTTTAAAAAGATGATTGAAATATAAAGTGGAATATGGTGTTACATGAGTCATTAAAACCAGTGACATCTGAAGTTTTAACCAAAGACTCTTACTAGGAAAAAGAACAGCAACCTACAGCTGCATGAGTCTTGATTTTGTGTGTACATTTCTATGCATCTAACATATACCACTGTAACAAAATGTTACACACATTAAATGTAGACAAAAATAGTAATAGGAAGAATTAGATAAATCAACATCAATATTCATAGGAATTTTGATATTCCCACCCATTGGGGCAATTTGCCCACTTTCAAGAGAACTGAGACAGAGAATCCATGTGTTTTTGATGTTTGTTTGTAGATTAGGCCATTGTGTTCTGTTTAATAGATGTGATGGGCAAGGACATTCCATCCAAATAGAAGAGGAAAGGGAGCAGAGACTATTCCCCAATACCAGAGGGTGAGCCCCATCATACACTGTGACTGCGGGGCTCTGCCTTTCCTTAAACTGTGGTGACGTTCGTCTTCACAGGCCTTTCCCATCACCTACATACCGCACAGTTTTACCCCCAAGATAATGGACTCTAGTCTTTTCCTCTTGCCAAGATTCCAGTCCCTTGTCTGCTGTCTCTGCCATTTCTTCCATTTGAAGAGTTTCTTTTGCAGCTTCAACAATGGTGCTGGATTCATCCTTCTTCCTTAATTACTATTTCATAGTCTGGAAAAGTTAGGCAACTTGCCCAAGGTCAAGCAGGCTGTGATGAACAAGACAAGGACTTATGTTGCCTCTACTATTGGTATTGTCTTTAGATTGGGACCAACATGGTGGTGACTCTACTCTTGGTATTGTTTTCACACTAGGACCAACATGGTGGTGATGTGCAGAGTGTTCATTTAATAGGTCACTGGGGCTTCCCTGGTGGCTCAGAGGTTAAAGCGTCTGCCTGCAATGCGGAAGACCTAGGTTCGATCCCTGGGTCAGGAAGATCCCCTGGAGAAGGAAATGGCAACCCACTCTAGTACTCTTGCCTGAAGAATCCCATGGATGGAGGAGCCTGGTGGGCTCCTAAGAGGGGTTGCTAAGAGTCGGACATGACTGAGCAACTTCACTTTCACTTTGCTGAAATAGATATTTTGTTGGGCTGTGGGGATACATTGTTAAATAAGATGGGCTAGACTCTCATAGAACAGAAAGCTCATATTCTAAAGGGAAATCATGTGAAATAAACATGCCTACAAATGGAGAAAGAGGTAATCTCAGATAGTGGTAAAAGTTTGGCAACTCGAAAGATCTTGAATGATAAACTAAAACATGATATTTTTGCAGGAAGGGGACAGAGCATTGTTTAAGTGATCAGGAAAATATCTCTGAGGATACGAAATTTGAACTGAAAAGAGCTGGTATGAAAGTCTTTTGACAGAGGATTCCAGGCAGAGGTAGGGGAAGCTTAAGACGGAAGTTAAAAACTCTAAGATGGAAATAAGACTGCCATGTTTAAAAAGCATAGAAAACAACTCTGGAAGCTGGTGAGTAGTGAGTACAACGGTCGAGGAGGGGACAGTGTGAGGTGAGGCAGCTTGTAGGACCTAGGAAGTCAGATTAAAGAGTTTAGATTTCATGGTAAATGCATTAGGAAGTCAAGGGAGATTTTTAAGCTGGGGAGTGACATGGTCTGATTTATGTTGTTTAGAGGTTGATGACCACCATGTGGGGAATGGACTCTAGGACAGCAGATGTAGCAGCAGGGGACCAGTGAGGAGCTATTTCAGGACCGGAGGCACGAGATGAGAGTGCGGTGGACCAGGATGGCAGCGATAAAGTCAGAGAGGAGTGGTGATGGATGCAGAAGGAATTCTGGATGGATCTATTGCTGGCAGTGTGGGAAGGAAAAGGATCAGGGACATATGGGTTTTCAGCTAGAAAAACCCATATAGTTTTCCCCCAAACCCAAAAAACCATATAGTAAGTACAGTGAGTATACTGTTATATACTAAGATGAGAATAAAAGTTTGGTGTGTGGGAAATCATGAGATACGTTCTGGCCTTGTTATGTTAAGATCTTTGTCCTGTAGGCAGTTTAATACATGAGTCTGGAGCTCAGTAGAGAAGCAAAATGTAGACATAGCACTTTGGGAGTTAAGAATATATAGATGTGTGTGTATGGGGTGGGGCTCAGTTGATCAGTTGTGTCTGACTTTGCATGACCCCATGAACTGTAGCCCACCAGGCTTCTCTGTCCATGCAATTTTCCTGACAAGAATACTGGAGTGAGTTGCCATTTCCTTCTCCAGGGTATCTTCCCAGTCCAGAGATCAAACCTGAATTTCCTGTGTCTCCTGCATTGGGAGGTGGATTCTTTACTACTGAGCCACCTAGGAATCCCTAAGAACGGATAACTGGTGTTTAAAGCCAAATAAAACCTGAATTAGACCATGTAGAGGAAATGACTATATAGTCAGAAGAGAGAGAGAGAGTCAAGGTTATTCCAACAATAAGAGATAAAATAGGGAAAGAGGATCTAGCGAAAGGAGCTGAAAAGGAATGGCATGAATGGGGTGCCACTGTGCTTTCCAAAAGAAGGCCCAGAGGGGCCCCAGGTTATAGCTGCACAATCATTCAAGCACCTAATTGAGCATATACTATGGGAAAACACAAACTTCCATTTGAGGATTTAAAAATAATTCCAGTAGTCATGTAGGAATGTGAGAGTTGGACCATAAAGAAGGGTGAGAACCGAAGAATTGATGCTTTTGAAGTGTGTTGTTGGGGAAGACTCTTGAGAGTCCCTTGGATTGCAAGGAGCTAAAATCAGTCAATTCTAAAGGAAATAAACCCTGAATATTCATTAGAAGAACTGATGCTGAAGCTGAAGCTCCAATACTCTGGCCACCTGATGGGAAGAACTGACTCATTGGAAAAGACCCTCATGCCAGGAAAGATTCAAGGCAGGAGGAGAAGGGGATGACAGAGGATGAGATGTTTGGATGGCATCACTGACTCAATGGACCTGAGTCTGAGCAAGTTGCAGAAGATGGTGAAGGACAGGGAAGCCTGACGTGCTGCAGTCCATGGGGTTGTAAAGAGTCAGACATAACTGAGTGACTGAACAATAATAGCAGAATAATTGAGACTCACCATCTGTTGGGAAAGAAAGATAAAAACATGAACATTGGCAGTGAAATTTTGTATCTTGCTTTCCTTTTCTTCTCTAGCCCTGATTGCCCGGTGTCCAGGAGCGACAGCTCAGATGGGTTGATTTTTTGGTCCTTCTGCGCTGCTTTCCCAAGGTTTCAGCACATCAAGACTCAATTCAGTCAAAGACATGTGGGGAGAGTAACTTGGAAACCTTCAAGAGACCGTGTAAAGACCTAGTGTGCTTAGGGTGTGAAGAAACGATGCTGGAGCAGATCCATTATCTGGGGATGAGAAGGGGATGGTGGGAAAGCACGTCAGATTGAGTCTAATTTGAGTTTTCTCCCCAGTTGCCTGAGGGAACTTATAGCTCCTTCCAATTTGGTGTCACCTCTATCAGCTCCAGCTCCTCCCCTCCACCTCACATTTTTCCAGTAGGGTTGGTTTGGGGAATTTATTAATACCACTCTTTGGGAGAATATAAGGAATATTCAACATTTTCTCTACATTTGGTCCTCAGACAGTCCCACCACTGAATCTCCTTTTTGTAGGAAGAGTCTTTGAGGATTCAGAAAGTTACCACATATATAATCTATATTTTTAATTCCTGACATCTATACCTTTGAGGGGGCTTCCCTGTTGGCTTAGCTGTAAAGAATCTGCCTGCAATGCAGGTGGTGTGGGTTCAATCCCTGGGTCAGTAAGATCCCCTGGAGGGGAACATGGGAAACCACTCCAAAATTCTTGCCTGGAGAATTCCATGGGCAGATGAACCTGGTGGACAATAGTCCATGGTGTCACAAAGAGTCAGACATGACTGAAGAGACTAAGCTTACACATTTAATGAATACCAAATTTATCTATAGGTATGGATATATTCACAGGCATAGAAACAACACTCATATCTGAGTATACATCTACATCTAATCTATGCGTTTGTTTTACAGCTTGTCTTTGGAAGTTTTTTAAAAAATAGCTACATGTGGAAATATTTTTAATAGTTACAAGTTTAATTTTTTATCCTCTCCTTGCTTAAATTCCAGAAGTATTTAAGTTAGCTAATCCAAGCAGGCCGATCCATCTTTCTTTGCATGATTTTATGATGTTTTCTCCATAGCTAGGCAACCCTTTTGGTTACTGTCTGGCTTATTGGTTGGGTTGGAAATGTCTTTGGCCTTAATCACCTGGCTGTTGGTACTGCCAGACCGTTCCACTTGATTGCACACTTCTACTATAGCCACACCTCTCAAGGCCCCCTTGGCACCATTTTCAGGACTCGAGACACACCCTTAATGAATCCAGCCTCTTGTTGAGCATCTCTATTCAACCCAGACCTGGACCAAGTGCTCGAAAAATCCAGCAGCTGGACAGTCCCTGCACTTACCTCTCTCAGGAACACAAATTCTAAGAGAATGTAAGTGGCTTTCATAACATTGCTACCCTCCATATTTTTCTTTCATAAAACCTCAGGAAATAATTATTAAAAAATCTGCAAAGCAGCCATTCATTCTTCTTATGTCCTGCTTTCCTATATCAGAAATTGATTGAACTGAACAGATCTCCAGGTGGTATATGATGTTTAATTTGTGGGTAATGTAAATTTACAAGTGGTTTCTAAAGGACTGTGCACGTAAAACAGAGGTAAAAAGTCAAAATACCTCTCCGGGCACAGCAAATAAATAAATAACAATAGTTGCCACTTATTGTACCCCTACTGTGTGCCAGAGACATTTACATTATTTGTATATATTATTTCATTTAATCCTCACAAAAGCAATAAGGTTTGCACATCTGCAGGAGAAGCTGTGGCTCAGTCTGCTGTTTCCATGTGAAAATAGAGGCCTTGACTTGAAACTTTATAATTTTAAAATATTAAATCTCTAGATTTAAAGAAGCCACATGTATTACATATGCATATTATTTTACATATACACAGTACTTTTATATACACATAGTATTTTATAAGTACAGTTTATCTTATGCGTGCATTTCATTTCTTGCATCATATTGTATACTGTGGAAGCCAAACAAGGCATGTTTGTGGGCTGATGGCAACCTTTGGGCTTAGTGGGCATTAAGTTTTATGGTGTGTTCAAGGCTGTTAAGAATAGCATAGAACTGGGGAAGCTGTTATATCACAGGATATGTGGCTCTTCATTTTCTTGTCCCATAAGACCCTGAGTTGACCTAGAAGCTAGAGCTACACTGCTAACTAAAGATTTTTCTGGGTTTCAGCTGCATGTCCCTAAGATTTACTGTGATATCAGGGGCTCAACCAGTGCTATTAAAACTGAACAGTAAGCTGGGACTCCTCGCAGAGAAACAGGCACCACACAAGGCTCTTCTACTATCATGGGGGCACCTGACCAGGAAGTAATTATTTACGCAATATCCCCAAGCTTCCCTGTTTATGCCTTTATTCACATTAGATAGAAATGCTTGATAAAAATATCAATGGGTACCTTTGAAGGGGAAATTTTCAACTTGATAGGGACCAGTGTTTTCTGGTATCTTTTATTTTTATTTCTTATTGAAGGATAGTTGATATGAAATGTATTAGCACAGTGATTCTGTTTTACACACACACACAAATACACACACACATATATTCTTTTTCAGAGTCTTTTCCCTTATAGATTGTTATAAAATATTGAGGATAGCTCTCTGTGCCACACAGTAGGTCTTTGTTGGTTGTCTATTTTATACATAGCAGCATATGTATGTTAATCCTAGTTTTCAGTTCAGTTCAGTTCATTTCAGTCGCTCAGTCGTGTCCGACTCTTTGCGACCCCATGAATTGCAGCATGCCAGGCCTCCCTGTCCATCACCAACTCCCGGAGTTCACTCAGACTCACACCCATCGAGTCTGTGATGCCATCCAGCCATCTCATCCTCTGTTGTCCCCTTCTCCTCCTGCCCCCAATCCCTCCCAGCATCGGAGTCTTTTCCAGTGAGCCAACCCTTCACATGAGGTGGCCAAAGTACTGGAATTTCAGCTTTAGCATCATTGCTTCCAAAGAACACCCAGGGCTGATCTCCTTTAGAATGGACTGGTTGGATCTCCTAGTTTTAGCACTTTTTAAAGCCTGTTCTTCTGAGTTTCAGAAGGCTGTGAGAGGCAGGGTAAGGATGCACCACCCCTCCATAAGCCACCCTGGCTGCTTATGTTTGCTGTATACTGAGGCTCTGATGAAGCTTTCTTTTGAAAAAGGGATTTTTTGGCACTAAGACAAGTTATCTGGAAAAATTAAATTCTAATACTAAAAATTCTAAGCATTAATTTAAAAAAATTTCAATTTCTTGCAAAAGTTGTGAGCTTTTTCCTACTCATGAATAAATCCTAGAAAAATAGAAAAGACGCAAATAGTTGGATTAGCCATGTTTTTCTTACCATCACCCCTGCCCCGGCCAGGCATAGAACTATAGGATCCAAACTTCTCGGCTGGAATTCTGGGATGCTAGGCCACCCCCTAAACTACTGACACGATGCACATACTGTTTTCCTGGCAGGATGGCTTGATGTCCATCTGCTCGGGAGACCATGCCAACTGAACGCAGGCCTCACAGGAGAGCCAGCAGTGCTGGGATCCCTCTGGCGCAGCAGCCTCTGAATCAGAGCACACGCTGAGTACAAGAGATCACATTTGTTGCTAGTGTAGATAAAGAACAATCAGCAAACATCCAGATCACGGGCTCCCTTCCCCAATTCCTCTCCCTTCTAGACATCGGCAAACTGAAGGTAGAGACCAGGCTGACTAGGAGATGCCCGAGATTTCCTTGTTTGCAAATATCCTTTATGCAAAAGAACAACTAATTTCCCCCCCCCCCCCCGCCCCCATTTGTGAGGTAAAGAAACCATTTCCTCCAGCCCTGTCCCTAGTCTCTTTACTGTGCCACTGAACCTCTGTGCTATAGATTAGGTCTGGTCTTATCATAAAGCAAAAGAGAAGCAAGTAGGTGCCTGGATAATCCTTAGACCTTCGTTTGCTTTTCTCTCTTTGTTATTTTTCTCCTCATTCCTTCTCTTTTACTTCTGCTGAGGTCTTTGTAGCCTCAGTTAAACAAATGCACTCTCTTAAGGGGAGTGACTGCTGCCACAATCAACCTGCAGTTTGAATGGATATTGACACCCTGCAAAGCTGGTACATATACACACGCATGCACATCTCTGACCATGTAAAATATGTGCTTGCAAGCACGTGTTCCTCTGTAGCTCTTCAGAGCATGTTGTCTGCGGTAGTGCAAGTGTTCCCGAGTTTTCTTTTTTAATCAAGGACCCCTTTAATTATCTGCTACTGACTCCCCATGAATATCGTTAATTGAAAAATATCCCACTGCATTTATTAAGTACACTCTGTGGCTTAATTGAAGATAAATGGGGAGTTTCTTGGGTTTTACAAAACGTACGAAATAATTGTAGGGCCTCCATCATTACCTTTGTGAATTCTTAAGAGCTATGAGGACCCCAAATTGGGGATCACTGTTATAACTGAATGTACTAGACAAAAACCCCGAGGTTCGGACTCTGGTGGAGCCGACAGTCAGGGATCCTGACCCTTTATTTCCTCATCTGTAAGCCAAGTACAGGCTTCCCAGGTGGCGCCAGTGGTAAAGAACTTGCTTGTCAATGCAGGAGGCATAGACATATGAGTTCAATCCCTGTTGTCAGGAAGATCCCCTGGAGGAAGGCACGGCATTCTACTCCAGTATTCTTGCCTAGAGAATCCCATGGACAGAGGAGCCTGGCGGGCCACAGTCCATGGGGTCGCAGAGAGTCGGACACGACTGAAGCAACAGAGGACACACACAGGTGAAGTACGGCAGTGGTTGCAGGCCAAGGCTGCTTCTAACCCCAAGGGTTTACCTCTCCTGGACCTGAGCCCTGCAAGATAGGTGGGCAGATATCTGCCCTGTGGACTTTTCTAGCTCCCTGTTCTACCAGTGCGCTTCTGTCCTGAAGACCATCCTATGTGTGCAGGCCAGTGGAAATCCTGAAGGAGATCCCAGAGATGAGTAGGAAGGAACCTAGGGCCAGAAATGAGATCTTCTCCTTGGGAGGTGTTAATCCAGCAACTCATATTTCTACCTCACAGAGCTCTTAGGGATTTAGTGGCTTTTAACATGGCTACATCAAAGACAAACAAATCAGGATATGGGGCTGTGCTGTGGGTCTCTGGTACCTATTATCACTAAAGTATTTTTTCCAACATGTTATTGAATGTAAGAGTCCACTTCATTATTATTAAACTCAAAACATGCTACATTCCAAAGGTATTTTGGAAACAATAGATTTTTGATAGTTACTGGTGGTTTCCATCATTTCAACAGACTTACACTGAGGGAACAGCTGGGGTCTGCAAGCCTAAGCTATAAAACTGGTGTTTAGAGATGAAGCTGATAATTCTCCCACTTGTTTAAAAGATTGCACTTAAGGCAGAGATTTCACCTGAGCTGGTCTCATGCCAGAAGCCAGAGAAATGCACAGACTTGGAAAACTTTGTGACATGTGTGCCATATACCTAACACAAGATGTCATTTTTATCTGGGGTCGAAATAAACAGCTATTGAGTGGATATGTACATGGAGAAAATCTGATCACAGATGGTAAGTGTGTGTATACTTTAAGAGTAACCTTGGTTATATAGATCATGATAACAATAACATAACTTATAGCTAGTGGAAAAAAAACCCCCATCTTCTAAAGGGACTAGTAAATTCCTAACCAACTGGATCCCTTTTATTTAGAATCCACAGGATGAATCTGAGAGATCTTTTTCAAAGCTCCAAATTCTGTGATTCTATGTAGACCAAATTAAGAAAATGATAAATTAGAAATGGATGAGTAGTGTAATCCTTGTTACTAGCAAGTCAGTTATGGCCTGAAGATATGATGTTTCATGTTCAATTCATGTCTGGAAAAAGAAGTTCTAATTCTAACTACCTAAAATGAAATAATGAGGCCAGGTTTATTGCTGTTACAGGTGTATCTAGTATTTGAAGCAAGATTGACGTGAATGGTAACACATCTCTAATCCTATTCCGAATGGACATGAACCAGATGGGCAAGAACACTCTGGTGACCTCTGATAGTGTGAGGTCAGATGGAGAGGGGGCCCGAGGCTTTGCTCTAGCCTGCACCCCCAGAGCTTCCCCCATCATAAGCATTCTCAGCATAATCAGTGCAGTACAGTTTTTAGTCATGTGCGGATGTGAGAGCTGGACCATAAAGAAGGCTGAATGCCAAAGAACTGACGCTTTTGAACTGTGGCGTTAGGGAAGACTTGTGAGTCCCTTGTACTGCATGGAGAGCAAACCAGTCAATCCTAAGGGAAATTAACCCTGAATATTCATCGAAAGGACTGATGCTGAAGCTGAAGTTCCAATGATTTGGCAACCTGATGTGAAGAACTGGCTCATTGGAAAAGACCTTGATGCTGGGAAAGACTGAAGGAAAAGGGAGGAGGTGGCAGAGGATGAGATAGTTAGCATCACCGACTCAACGGACATGAATCTGAGCAAACTCCAGGAGATAGTGAAGGCCAGGGGAGCCTGGCATGCTTTCAGTGCATAGCTTGGCACAGAGCTGGACACAACTTAGTGACTGAACAATAACAAGAGTATTTAAGGTTAAAGACACACAACCCGGGTTCAAATCCTGATCATCTCCATGTAACTTTAACCAATTCCTCCATCACTCTGCATTTCAGTTCCTTTATTTGTAAGAAGGTGATTAAAATTGCCTTTCAGTGGGGATTCAATGAAATGATATATGTCAAGCATCTAATGCATAGTATTTGAGAAACATGCTAATATATTATTATCACTTGTTTATTTTCACTTACTTATCTTGACACTAGATGAAAAGCTATTTGAGACCATAAAAAAAAGTCCCTTCATGGACTTAAAACATCACTGGTGATAGAATTATTTTTCTTTCTTAAATTAAAACTTTTTTTTTAAATACATCAATAAGAGTGACAATCTATAAAGACTTGAAACCTTAAGTTTTTATTTCTGGATTGTCTTGGACCTGCTTACTTTTTCTGTTGTTTTTTTTTTTATATGTTCCCTGACCATCAGGGAATTGGAAAAAGGATTAACCAGCCTAAAAATAATACAGACTTCAGAAATCTACTTAGCTTGAGAATGACTTTCTGAGGCAACTGGCCTTTCCAAAATAAATTTGCAAACATTATCCTTATAAAAAATGAGAATTTGGCGAGGTAAAAGAATTCGGGCCATATCAGCTTGTCATTCCAAATTCTAAAATATTTAGTCTTACTTCAAGATAAATAGCAACAATTGAACTTAAGCAGCTAAGAAAAATAAACATACAACTTCTTGCAAATGTACAAATAACTAGATGGTTTAAAAAATGTTATCAGGAATGTCTTTACTACTAACAAGGTCTAAATTAAACAGTGACCACAGATAATGTTTGTTTCTGGTGTATGGTCCTCCTGACAGAGGGCTGTCCAGTCTCAGGGTAGATGAGGCTTAGCATTCGCGACACTTGGGAGCCACGGATAGATCCCAGCTGTCTGCCAACCAGAGCCTGGCAGGTCTTCGGTAATGTGGTCAATAGCATGTACTCCCCAGTCCAAGGCTCGGGTAGATAGTAAGATTTGAATTGAATCTCAAAGAACAGTTGAATGTGTGTGCCCTTAGTCACTCTGTTGTGTCAGACTCTTTGTGACCCACTGGACTGTAACCCTCCAGACTCTTCTTACTATGAAATTTCCCCTGCAAGAATACCGGAGTGGGTAGCCATTTCCTTCTCCAGGAGATCTTCCTGACTGAGGGATCGAACTCAGGTCTCTTACATTGCAGACAGATTTTTTTTTTTTTTATCATTTGAGCTGCCAGGGAATCCCCTCCAGCTGCAAGAATTTCCCTCCCTTCCTCCTCTCCACCTTCTCCATGGCACAAGTTTCCACACACTTCAAAACATGAAGTCAGGAAACCATGGAAAATCATGAGAGACCAGGTGATCAAAGCAAAGTCTGCTTGATGGCTGAAAGCAGTGACGTGAGAGTCAGTAGTCTGAAAGCAGGATTGAGGGCGACTCTGAGAATAATGATGATTTCACGAGGTAATCTTTCTTTAGGTTACTTGATTAAGTATCCATGCTGGAGTGAGCCTTGACTTCAGATCTCTCCATTGTCACCTGTTACCTAAGGTCCTGGGACATGTGTATGGTGCTCTTTGACAAGCATCTTTTACTTTAAAAAAAAAAAAAAGACAAAATTGCATTGTTGTGAGGCTAGATGATTGATTATTAGAAAAGTTACTGTTATTACTATTTTAGTTTGCAATATGCCAAGTACCTTGCCCTGGGAGATAGTTTTATGTCTTAATATTTACTTTGCCTCTAGTTTCTCAGTGAATTCAACTAAAATCACAGGTGTCACAGATCTACGTCCTATGATACCCTATTAAATCTAAGATATTTTTTTCCAACTCAGAAATAAAAAGAAATCTCAGGAACCTCTATTTCCAGAGTTTAATGGGTAATCACTTTAAGGAATAGCTGGGGTTTTGTTTATAGGAAATCAGTCTAAAAGAATGCTTTTAAGTACATATTTCTTTTCATTTTGCTATAACTTGCCAATATCCAGCTTATTCTATACCAAGATTTATTCTCTGTAAAAGCATCAGTAAGTACAGAATTAAATCATAGTGTAATAATTTGAGTAATTGCTATAAAAGAGTATTTGTGATAACATTTTTTAAAATCCAAATTTCTAATAATTTCCCATTTTCTTAAAGCTCATAATATTTTTGGATTATAATAATAAAGCTGGAACTTTGGTTCTCACCAGAAGTAGTGACAACTTAAATAAGAAACACGGTATCCAAAACAAAAACTTTGAAAACAGTTTGAGTTTTAGTCAGAGTGGCAAAAATTAACAAATATTAAAATCTCACTAACTTTCATGTTTTGACATATTTCTTCCCAATGATAATATAAATATGAAAGAACCAACTAGCTATCTGATATCATATAGTTAGTTAACATAAAGGTAGATCATTGCCTTAGATCAATGGACCCTTGGATTCAGCAAACAGAATTTAATCCCAAATAAGAGCAAGATAATGTTATTGCCTTTCCCCCCATTTTTAATGTCTAAGTTTGTTTCTATAGTAATGGTTGTGGTTATTTTCCTTGGCAAACATGAAATTTGTGTGATATTTGATCCAGTTCTTTGACTTCAAAGCTGAAGACATGGCACAAACTGGCTGGTCATATTCTTCATTTTACAAACCATGGTGGTTGGTACAGAGGTGAGCACGTGTCCTAAGCTGAGCTTATCAGAATTCCTTCTTGTTTATTTTATTTTTCTTTCTTTCTCTTTTTTCCTTCCTTCCTCCTTCCGTCTCTTTCTTCTTTCTTTCACTACAACTAACAGGGGATAAAATTCTTCCTTCCCTTGTTGTTGGAACTCTTCTCCGTGACTCAGGATGTACAGTAAAGGATTAGTCTTGGCCAAAGAAAAGTTTAGCCCTTTGCCCCCTCTCCCCCTCCACTT
This sequence comes from Ovis canadensis, assembly GCF_042477335.2. Classification (NCBI taxonomy): domain Eukaryota; kingdom Metazoa; phylum Chordata; class Mammalia; order Artiodactyla; family Bovidae; genus Ovis; species Ovis canadensis. Next base: position 23,382,115 of record NC_091262.1, read on the forward strand.
TCAGTGAGGTAATCTTCAAACCCTTCCTGATATAAGCATCTTTCTTTACCTAGGAGTCTTCAGCCAGGCCAGATAGTCTATGCTAACGATATACTTTTTGGTGGTTGGTCTTGGGTCATGTGCCCCACAGCTCAAGTTCTAGAGGGGCTGGAGACGAAGATTATTCAGCCTGTCTAGAGACAGCCAACTCCTAATCAAAACTCTGGACAACAAAGCTTGAGTGAGCTTCCCTGGTTGGGTATATTCTTTGTAAATTGCCACACACTGTCACCGGGGTAATATCTGCTATACACACGATCCCACTGGGAGAGGACCACTGGAAGCTTCGTGTCTGCCCTACCTTGAACCCTGACCAATGCACCTCTTCATTTTGCTTGTTTTCTTTGTATCCTTTCACTTGGGTAAGCTATAACTGTGAGAATAACAGCTTTTTCTCAGAATTATGAGTCTTACTAGTAAATTATTGAACTCAAGGTTAGTCTTAGGGACCTCTCGAACATGATACAGGACATCTGTGTTCTCCACACTGGAGGAGGGCTCAGAGAGAGATGAGAGCTATGAAGAATGAATGGAAGACAAAAGAGAAAGATAATCGTGTCCTCTGTCTATTCCTAATCCTTGAGACTCTTGAAGGTACATTATTTCCTTAATTCTTTCAGTCTGTGGATTATTCTAGTATATTCCAATAATTCAATCCATCCCCCCTCCTTCAAACAGTTTATATTGCATTTCAAAAAGTTTTAAATTATTATATCCTATTTCACTGTCAATTATGTATAGTTAAAACTGTATCATTTCTCACCATTAAAGAAGTGGATGTATTAATAATAAAACAGAAAACAAAATAAAGCCTTGAAAGTGTTTTTGGACCTATCAATAAAGTTCTTGAAAAATACATTCGTTTGAAATTAATTAATCTAGGAATGTGGGTATTACTTTGACAGGTCACTTGAAACCTCAAGTTACTTCTGAAATGCCGTTGAGAATAAGAGATTTGAAAACTGAACTTAGTGTGGTCTACTAATTTCATACTTTTTATAAGAATTTTCTGATATATAATTTTCTACGTTTTGAGCTCTCAACATTACTTTTGCGAGATAAGCGACAAAGTCCCATCACTGTAGGGCTATAAAGGTAAACACTAGCAGCTGTGATGCTGCTCGAAAGAGACTATTTTTATAGAAAATGCTACATTCTTCCACCTCAAAATCCCAAACACTACCCCACAGGAGAGCAATTAGAAGGTAAATCCTCTATAAATTGTATGAACATGTAGACATTTATATCATTAGTATTCATCATTTTATTGGTAGAGAAAGGACCACGTTCATTACCTGTCTGATACCAGCCCAAGAATGGCAATTAAACTTCCACAAGTGTATCAGAATTGCCTGAGTTTTTTGGAAACCCAAGGAACTTCTTATTTTGATAAAGAAATCTACAAACATTAGAAGCAAAAAATCATGTTTGATATAAAATATCAGGAATATCCCCTTCAAAGTGAGGAATAAGAAAATGAGCTCCCCTGTTACCCCCTCTAGGTTCTAGGAAGCACAAGACTTGCCTAGACAGCCGGGAAAGGAAAGACGAACTTTAATTATTAGAATGAACAAATTTTCATAATCATAGACAGTATAATTTGGGGGGATAGAATGGTAAAAGAATTTTGGAAATTTGACAGATACAAGGTCAGTATTTAAACAGCAATACATGCTGAAGGAGATCAGCCCTGGGAGTTCTTTGGAAGGAATGATGCTAAAGCTGAAACTCTAGTACTCTGGCCACCTCATGCGAAGAGTTGACTCATTGGAAAAGACTCTGATGCTGGGAGGGATTGGGGACAGGAGGAGAAGGGGACGACCGAGGATGATATGGCTGGATGGCATCACTGACTCGATGGACGTGAGTTTGAGTGAACTCCGGGAGTTGGTGATGGACAGAGAGGCCTGGTGTGCTGCGATTCATGGGGTCACAAAGAGTCGGACATGACTGAGCGACTGAATTGAACTGAACTGAACTGACATGTAATTGATTTTGTCCCAATCAGCAATGACCAATCAGAAAATGGGATCTTTAAAGGGTTTCATGCCCAATACCCACCAGGTGTCTAAGAATCAATTCAAGAAAATGAATAGATGACCTGTATGGAGGCTACTATACAATAGTATTGAAAGGACACACACAGAAGACTTAAATAAGTGGAGGTATATTTGGTTATCAGGGAAACACAAATTAAAAATGACAAATTGTTTCAAACTCATCGGATTGGCAAATATAAAATAAAAAAAGAAGAATCTGATATCACCATATATTAGAGAAAATGTGAGGAGAAGGTAGTTTTGATGTACCGTTGTAGGGGCTATAAATTAGACGAATCCTGGTGGAGGATAACTTGATGTTTAACAAAGCTAAAGACGTGCATTCATTGTGAATTTCACTTCCCTTTGCATATAAGAGAAACTTCATCATGTGCATCATAGTTTGGGACTGTGAAAAACTGGAAACCTGGGCGTATGTCAACAGAAGAATTAATGAATGTGGTTTATTTCTACAAGAAATAGCACATAGAGTTAAGCGTAGGGTCTGTTACACCTTCCATTCTCGCATCCATCGTTCTGCCATGTTGGCTCCCACTGGTGAATTTAGATTAATGGTTGCCTCTTTCTGGAACATTCCAGAATCCCAGCTATCCTTGTGGTTCATTCTTGGGCTTAATTTGGTTTTCTACTCTCATGTCTCCTCCTTGGAAAGATTTTGGGTGAACACACTATAAACCATTGTACCTCCCTGACCCATATCATCCTTTGACCTCCTAAATTTGCTCCTGGGTCTTCTCTTGACCTAGAGGAATACGAGCTCCATGGCGGGCATGTTGCTTTGTTCACAACTGCAACCCTAGCTCCTAGAAAGGCATCTGCTACTCGGGTGATAGCAGGCATTTGTTGAAGCGATCTGGAAGTTTATGAATTCCTTCAGATGTTCCCACATTCCCTCAGTCTTGACTTTTCTGTAGCAGCAGACCCAGGGAATTTTCTGGGTCTTCCTCCTGCAAATACTCTTGTGAGCACTGGATGAGCAGCGGACCGTGAAGACCTCCACCTCCTTTGCTCCCTCTTAGCTTACACTGCTGGGTCCTTCCACGTGGCTGGAGAACATGTGGACAAGTGGCCCACCTAGGGACAAAGCTGGGTCCAGGCCAAGGGTCCTCGCCAATGCAGGGAAGCGTCAGCAAGAGCAAAAGCCTGTGCTCAGCTCCCAGGGAACTCAGTCTGCTTCTCCGTGAACATTTTGCAGCATCATGCATGCTGGAAATGATCACTGAAAGGCACAATCTAGCATAGTGCTGACATCCTGACGGTTGGAAACAGAGCATCACTAAGTCTTTGAGACAAGATAGTAATGCTCAATGATTGCTCTTCTCGGAGGGTTTAGTGCACGACAGGGCTTCACTAGTGGCTCACTGGTAGAGAATCTGCCTGCCAATGCAGGAGACGTGGGTTCAACTCCTGGGTTGGGAAGAATCCCTGGAGAAGGAAATGGCAACCGACTCCAGTATTCTTGCTTGGAAAATCCTATGGACAGAGGAGCCTGGTGGGCAGCAGTCCACGGGTCACAAAGAGTTGGACACAACTCAGTGATGAAACAAGATAACAACAAGGGTTCTGGTTGGAGCCATGTCCTGAACCTGAAAGTCTCAGCACCTCTCCTTTGATCCAGGGTTCACCTAGTTCTTGGGCATAGGCTGGAAATGTGATCTCCTTATTTTCTTAAGCTAAATAGCTGCAATTCTCTTGAATTACTTGTGTTAGTGGAATGACAGAGGCTCTGGGATCAGGTAGACCTCGGTTTGAACTGTGGCCGTTACTTCCCAACCATGTGACCTCAGGCAAGTTGTTTTAATTTCTCTTGATCTTCCCCCTTTCCCACCTCTGTATTGGGATTATCCTCTCTCAGGGTTTAGGGGTAGATACAATGAGATAGGGGTTTTCCAAGTGACACTGGTGGTAAAGGACTCACCTGCCAAGGTAGGAGACATAAGAGATGTGGGTTCAATCCCTGGGTCAGGAAGATCCCCTGGAGGAAGCCACGGAGGCCACGTTAGTATTCTTGCCTGGAGAATCCCATGGACAGAGGAGCCTGGAGGGCTACAGTCCATAGGGTCACAAAGAGTCAGACACGACTGAAGTGACTGAGCGCGTACCCACATATAACTAGAGCAGTTGTAAGACCTCATGCTGGTTCAACGTGGACAGGCAAAAGCATACACATTTCTGATCCAGCTGATATGTAGGACTGTGGGGGTATTAATAATTCTTAGTCCAAATCACATGTGACTACATTTAAATGAAACTTCTTTTCACAGGTCTGGAGCTGTGAGGACTTAGTATTTCCCCAACCAGATGACTTCTTCCCAGTCACATCGGCAGCTAAACTTACCGAGTAAGTGAAGAATTAAATGAACCAGGAAGAATGCCTGACTCTGGAAACTGAATATCCTTACCCTGGAGAGTTGTAAACAAAAGTGAAAGTCACTCCTACTCTTTGTGACCCATGGGCTGTAGCCCACCAGACTATACTGTCCATGGAATTCTCCAGGCAAAAGTACTGAAGTGGGTAGCCATTACCTTCTCCAGGGGATCTTCCTGATCGAGGGTCAAACCTGGGTCTCCCACATTGCAGGCAGATTCTTTACTGTCTGAGCCACCAGGGAGAGTCTTAAGCAAAAAATTAAAAGCCGAAGTCTTCATTCGGAGGGATTTCACCACAATCAGGATTCAGATTCATATTGTTATACTTCTATTAAACATCAGCCTGTCTCAGCTCAGTTCAGTCTATCAGTCATGTCCAACTCTTTGTGACCCAATGAATCACAGCACATCAGGCCTCCCTGTCCATCACCAACTCCCGGAGTTCACTCGAACTCATGTCCATCGAGTCAGTGATGCCATCCAGCCATCTCATCCTCTGTCTCCCCTTCTCCTCCTGCCCCCAACCCCTCCCAGCATCAGGGTACTTCACAATGAGTCAACTCTTCTCATGAGGTGGCCAAAGTACTGGAGTTTCAGCTTTAGCATCATTCCTTCCAAAGAACAACCAGGACCGATCTTTAGGATGGACTGGTTGGATCTCCTTGTAGTCCAAGGGACTCTCAAGCGTCTTCTGCAACACCACAGTTCAAAAGCATCAATTCTTCAGTGCTCAGCTTTCTTCACAGTCCAACTCTCACATCTATACATGACCACTGGAAAAACCATAGCCTTGACTAGACGGACCTTAGTCGGCAAAGTAATGTCTCTGTTTTTGAATATGCTATCTAGGTTGGTCATAACTTTCCTTCCAAGAAGTAAACATCTTTTAATTCCATGGCTGCAGTCACCATCTGCAGTGATTTTGGAGCCCCCCAAAATAAAGTCTGACACTGTTTCCACTGTTTCCCCATCTATTTCCCATGAAGTGATGGGACCAGATGCCATGATCTTCATTTTCTGAATGTTGAGCCTTAAGCCAACTTTTTCACTCTCCTCTTTCACTTTCATCAAGAGGCTTTTTAGTTCCTCTTCACTTTCTGCCATAAGGGTGGTATCATCTGCATATCTGAGGTTCTTGATATTTCTCCCAGCAATCTTGATTCCAGCTTGTGCTTCTTCCAGCCCAGCCTTTCTCATGATGTACTCTGCATAGAAGTTAAATAAGCAGGGTGACAATATACAGCCTTGATGTACTCCTTTTCTTATTTGTAACCAGTCTGTTGTTCCATGTGTTCTAACTGTTGCTTCCTGACCAGCATATAGGTTTCTCAAGAGGCAGTTCAGTTGGTCTGGTATTCCCATCTCTCTCAGAATTTTCCACAGCTTATTGTGATCCACACAGTCAAAGGCTTTGGCATAGTCAATAAAGCAGAAATAGATATTTTTCTGGAACGGTCTTGCTTTTTCCATGAACCAGCAGATGTTGGCAATTTGATCTCTGGTTCCTCTGCCTTTTCTAAAACCAGCTTGAACATCAGGAAGTTCACGGTTCATATATTGCTGAAGCCTGGCTTGGAGAATTTTGAGCATTACTTTACTAGCATGTGAAATGAGTGCAACTGTGCAGTAGTTTGAGCATTCTTTGGCATTACCTTTCTTTGGAATGAGAACTGACCTTTTCCAGTCCTGTGGCCACTGCTGAGTTTTCCAAATTTGCTGGCATATTGAGTACAGCACTTTCACAGCATCATCTTTCAGAATTTGAAATGGCTCCACTGGAATTCCATCACCTCCATTAGCTTTGTTCGTAGTGATGCTTTCTAAGGCCCACTTGACTTCATATTCCAGGATGTCTGGCTCTAGGTGAGTGATTATACCATCGTGATTATCTTGGTCATGAAGATCTTTTTTGTACAGTTCTTCTGTGTATTCTTGCCACCTCTTCTTAATATCTTCTGCTTCTGTTAGGTCCATACCATTTCTGTCCTTTATCGAGCCCATCTTTGCATGAAATTTTCCCTTGGTATCTCTAATTTTCTTGAAGAGATCTCTAGTCTTTCCCATTCTGTTCTTTTCCTCTATTTCTTTGCATTGATCACTGAGGAAGGCTTTCTTATCTGTTCTTGCTATTCTTTGGAACTCTGCATTCAGATGCTTATATCTTTCCTTTTCTCCTTTGCTTTTCACTTCTCTTCTTTTCACAGCTATTTGTAAGGCCTCCCCAGGCAGCCATTTTGTTTTTTTGCATTTCTTTTCCACGGGGATGGTCTTGGTCCCTGTCTCCTGTACAATGTCACGAACCTCAGTCCATTGTTCATCAGGCACTCTATCTATCAGATCTAGACCCTTAAATCTATTTCTCACTTCCACTGTATAATTATAAGGGATTTGATTTAGGTCATACCTGAATGGTCTAGTGGTTTTCCCTACTTTCTTCAATTTGAGTCTGAATTTGGTAATAAGGAGTTAATGATCTGAGCCACAGTCAGCTCCTGGTCTTGTTTTTGCTGACTATATAGAGCGTCTCCATCTTTGGCTGCAAAGAATATAATCAATCTGATTTCGGTGTTGACCATCTGGTGATGTCCATGTGTAGAGTCTTCTCTTGTGTTGTTGGAAGAGGGTGTTTGCTATGACCAGTGCGTTCTCTTGGCAAAACTCTGTTAGTCTTTGCCCTGCTTCATTCTGTATTCCAAGGCCAAATTTCCCTGTTACTCCAGGTGTTTCTTGACTTCCTACTTTTGCATTCCAGTCCCCTATAATGAAAAGGACATCTTTTTTGGGTGTTAGTTCTAAAAGGTCTTGTAGGTCTTCATAGAACCATTCAATTTCAGCTTCTTCAACATTACTGGTTGTGGTATAGACTTGGATTACTGTAATAATGAATGGTTTGCCTTGGAAACGAACAGAGATCATTCTGTCGTTTTTCAGATTGCATCCAAGTATTGCATTTTGGACTGTTGTTGACCATGATAGCTACTCCATTTCTTCTAAGGGATTCCTGCCCACAGTAGTAAATATAATGGTCATCTGAGTTAAATTCATCCATTCCAGTCCATTTTAGTTCTCTGATTCCTAGAATGTCGATATTCACTCTTGCCATCTCCTGTTTGACCACTTCCAATTTGCCTTGATTCATGGACCTGACATTCCAGGTTCTTATGCAATATTGCTCTTTACAGCATCAGACCTTGCTTCTATCACCAGTCACATCCGCAACTGGGTATTTACTCTGCAGTTTAGGAAACTGGTATCAGCCTGTTAGAAACTCCTAATCCAAAGTGAAAGTGAAAGTGACTCAGTTGTGTCTAACTCTTTGTGACCCCATGGACTATACAGTCCATGGAATTCTCCAGGCCAGAATACTGGAGTGGGTAGCTATTCCCTTCTCCGGGGGATCTTCCCCACCCGGGGTTTGAACCCAGGTCTCCTGTATTGCAGGCAGATTCTTTACCAGTGGAGCCTCAGGGAAAGCAACTCAGTGAAATAAACCAGATGGTGATCACTTCATTTTGATGAATCAGTACACTTGCTGTCATTAAAGGTTAATCTGAAATAAAGAAGAACAAGCCTTACTACTCCCTCTTCTAGAGCTTCTGTATAAAGAATGATCATTTCTTTCTGGTCTTTAAGCTGGCTGAGTTCTTTTCATCTGGAAGTTTCCCTGATTGCTGTCTTGCCAGCTCCTGCTATGTGGCAAGATCAACACACATGGGCTTGATGTAGCTGGATCTGGATTCAAGTCATGGCCTGGACACTTCATATGTGATGCCACCCTCCTGTACTCTGCAGTTTAGGAAACTGAGCCCCAGAGAAGTGAATTGTGCCCTTACCAAGGCCTTGAGGGGATTAAATCAGGTAATGTCTGCAAAAGGTCTGGGATACTAAAAGCACAAATAAATAGCAGCTGCTGATATTTTTTTTATGCTGTCAACTGCTCTTCTCTCAGGAAAAAATTGAGGAAGGGGTGGGTTATTGCCCTCTGCTTCTTTATTTATATCAGAGAAGCTAAGCAACATAGCCAGGCTAATTTTGGTGCACTATGTTAAGGCCTGTGGACCTCCACAGATTAAGAGATTTTAGAAATTTACAATTTTTTAAACGTTGACGATGTGCTCAGTTGTGTCTGTCTCTTTGTGACCCCAATGACTGTAGCCCACCAGGCTCCTCTGTCCATGGGATTTCCCAGGCAAGAATACTGGAGTGGATTGCCATTTCCTTCCCCAGGGAATCTTCCCATCCCAGGGATTGAACCCATGGCTCTTGCATCTCCTGCATTGGCAGGCGGATTCTTTACCACTGGCACCACCTGGGAAGCCCCAAATATTGGTGAGGGGTATGTAGATAGAGGTGTAGCTTGGTCAACAGGTTGGCTAACCTGTTTAATGTCCCAGTCTTTGCCTTCTCTTGTACTTCTGACTCTCAGTCTCCTCTTTTTCATTTTCCTCCTTTTTTATGCAGAATATCCTTCTTCTTCAACCAATTACTTATCTATAGATGTTGAAATCTAACCTTTTCAAGATAGTTTTCCCTGGCTTAATCCTCACTTCTGTACCATACACTCTTCTCACCTTTATGTAATCTTGGGTTGGAACACTAGTTCTTTTGCTCCCCTCAGGGACATTTAGCAAGGATGCCTTTGAACTGTGGTGTTGGATAAGACTCTTGAGAGTCCCTTGGACAGCAAGGAGATCCAATCTGTCCATTCTAAAGATCAGTCCTGGGTGTTCATTGGAAGGACTGATGCTAAAGCTGAAACTCAATACTTTGGCCACCTCATGTGAAGAGTTGACTCATTGGAAAAGACCCTGATGCTGGGAGGGACCGGGGGCAGGAGGAGAAGGGGACGACAGAGGATGAGATGGCTGGATGGCATCACCGACCCGATGGACATGAGTTTGAGTGAACTCCAGGAGTTGGTGATGGACAGGGAGGCCTGGCATGCTGCGATTCATGGGGTCACAAAGAGTCGGACATGACTGAGCAACTGAACTGAACTGAACTGGAGACATTTTAACCTGTCAAATTGGATGAGGGCATCTAGTGAGTAGGAGCCATATATATTGCCAAATATCCTGCAAGGTACAAGACAACTCCCATGACAAAGAATCATTCAGCTTAAAATGTTAGTAGTGCCCAGGTTGAGAAATCTGAGCTAGGATGACTGCAGACTTTTTCAATCAAATCTGGACATTTTGAAAGAGAAAGACAGCCCTCTTTATGCATCCAGATAAAACTACAATTCAAAATGATACATTCTCCTCTGTATTCATAGCAGCACCATTCGTAATAGCCAAGACACGGATACAACCTAAATGTCCATCCACAGATGAGTGGATAAAGATGTGGTAATATATACAGTGGACCACTGCTGCTGCTGCTGCCGCTAAGTTGCTTCAGTCATGTCCAACTCTGTGCGACCCCATAGACGGAAGCCCACCAGGCTCCCCCGTCCCTGAGTGGACCACTACTCAGCCATAAACAGAGTGAGATAATGCTGACCTCAGCAACATGGATGGACCTAGAGATTATCATACTAACTGAAATAAGTCAGAAAGAGAAAGACAAATACCACATGTTACCTCTTTTATGTGGAATCTAAAACACAACACAAATGGACTTTTCTACAAAATGGAAACAGACTCACAGACTTAGAAGAAACAGACTTGTGCTTGCCAAGGGGGAGAGGGGTAGGAGAGAGATGAATTGGGAGTTTGGGATTAGTAGATGCAAACTATTACATATAGGATGGATAAGCAACAAGGTCCTACTACAGAGCCCAGGACGCTATAGTCAACATCCTGTGATAAACCATAATGGAAAAGAGTATGAAAAAGAAGGTATATATATGTGTGTATGTATAACTCACACGTATATATATATAACAGATTCACTTTGCTATACAGCAGGAATTAACTCAGCATTATAAATCAACCATACTTCAATAAAATAAATTTAAAACAATTTTAAAAAGAAAGATAGCCCTTTTAGCATTTTAGATAGCAGGTATAAAGCGGGACTAGCTTTGCAGGTATACAAGATCTATGGTCCTCTATGCTGAGCTTGTTTTCTTTTAGAATGATATTTTTTGCAGGTATAATTTTAATGCACTTTCTTATTTGCCTATGGCCTTTTTCACCAATTAGATTCTTAGCTACCCAAAGATAGGAAGTTGTAACCTCTATATTTTCCTCTCCTCTGTCTAGGACTTTATACAAAGCACTTACTTGATAAATCTTCTTGACTAACTGTGCTTATTTATAATCTGTGTTCACAACATTGTCCTTGAGAAAACCTACTATAAACTTTTCAACATTCAATTACATTGCGCATCAAAAATGTGGGCAAAATGATGGAGAAGAATTCAACAAATACCATTGCTCATAATGTAGAGAAGATTCTACCTTCTATGATATGTAATTTAATGAAATATGCTAAGCAAGGTACAAACCCTTTAATTGGTACTCAGTTAAATTACTCATGTTTACTGTAAATGTTCTTACTGCACAAAATGTGCTCCTATCGAATTAGATAAAATTTTATTTTGAAAGCCTGGTTATACATGTAAAATTAACAAAATATATATATATATATATGATCCCCAAATCCTACCCTGGATGTAGTAGATGTATAATAAGCATTAGTTCTCTTTGTATTTCCTTTACACAGAAGAGCTTAAAAATAATTTAAAGCCATTAAAATTTATTTTGTATTTTTCGAAGTATTGATTCCAGGGAATATTTAAAGTTAATGAAATGGTTAAAATTAATTGATATACCACTTTTCTAGGGCTCGGTAACCAAGTACCAAAGGCTAAGTGGCTTAAACAGTAGAAATTTATTGTCTCATAGTTCTCGAGACTGGAAATTCAAAATCAAGGCGCTGGCAGCTTTAGTTCTCTTCCAGGCCCCGCTCCTTGGCCATATGGATGCATCTTCTCCCTCTTCCCTTCTTCCCTCTATGTGGATCTCTGTGTCCAAATTTCCTCTTTGTACAAGGACAGCAGTCACACTCGATTATGCCCCACCCTGATGACCTCATCTTCACTTGATTATCTCTGCAGATAAAGACCCTGTCCCCAAATTAGGCCCCATTCTGAGGTACTGGGCATTAGAACTTTTAACACATTCCTTTAGGGGGATACAACTGATAATTAAGAAAATGCTATAAGATTCTAATCTAAATTTAAATTTTGGAGAAAGAAAAGTTTTATCATTTGCTCTAAAGGGAAAATTAGAATCAATACAATTTGGAAATACAGGATGAGCCTCATGTTACTGTAGACCACTGTATTGTAGGAGAGTAGTTTATCTTTAAAAATACTGAAAAGAACTTTCCTGAGGAAATCACATAGATTTCTCTTCTGAACACCTCAAAAATACTTTGCCTGCCTTGTATTTATTTTTTCCTCTCTCAAAATCTCTTGTCTTTGATACCAGACACCCTATGGGTGACAAAACAGAATGGAGGAAGTAAGATCATTTGTTTCACATCTTCTGTTTCCAAAAGCAGAAATAAATTTGCTCTCTGATTGGCTCCATGGAAGGCATGTATGTTTGATCTGTTAGAGCATGAAAGAGATTATGAGATTCCAGGCTTGTTGATCTTTAAATGGATTGTATTCATAAAATAAGCAGGGTGGAGGTGTGTCTTAAGGGAAGCCCAAGGATCTGCCAGGCTGGGACCCAAGCCAGGTGAGAGTTTTTGGCTCCCTCTCAGGATGGAGCACACTACACAGCTGCTGTCTGCCCACTGCATCAGGATAGAATAAGGTAATTTTAAAGTATATGTATACTTACGCAAAGTATATGCATATATCTTTAGATTTCCTCTTCTTAGCCTGATGTATATACATTATATTATAAAATATATTATGCAGATCTATTATAAAATATGCATAATATTTTCTATATCCCTTTGTCTGAAAACCGCGGTGGACTGGGAGTGGGTTGCAGCCCCCATTCTGCCGTTAAACTTCTAAGTGACTCTAGACAAACCTTTAGCCTCAGGGGCCTCTGCTTTCTCAGTTGTAAGATCACAATGTTAGTTTGGGTGCCGGACAAGATCCCCTGTAATGTCACAATCTCATGAGGGAGATTGTTCCAAGTATTAAAAGTGATTTTTTTTGGACCACAGAGGACGAGATGGTTGGATGGCATCACTGATTCAATGGCTGGCTCTGGAAGATGGTGAAGGACTGGGAAGCCTGGCCTGCTGTGTCCATGGGGTCGCAAGGACACCACTGAGCGACTGAACAACAATTACAGGGTTAACCCCTAACGCTCAACGGCCCTTAAAGACCTTGTCTCTGACTCCTTAGTTACTACGACTTGCGGAGGATGGGGAAGGGTCCCTGTTTTTCAAAGAAAACCAAGAGTCCTTCAGGACACCTCACTCTGACCTTCTCACCTGGCCCCCAGCTGGGTCCCCTGCCCATCCCCCGCCCAGACTCCCCCACCCCAAGCCTCCTCTCCTGGAATACTCATCACCTCGGCAGAGGGCCCGCCGGGACAGCCCCGGGTTTTAGGTTGTGAACCCCAAAAGTGGGAGAATTAAAAACCTCTGCCCCCGGGGTTTGTCCCTTCTGAACAGTTTCCCCGATTGTTAAACGAAGGAGCTGGGAGGTCGAGGACTGGTCTGTTTAAACAGACGCCCTTTTATCTGCTTCACACCCCCTCCCGCAGGGCCTCCTTCGCAAGTTATCCGAGTGTCATTAAGGGGGACAGCTGCTGGTAAACAAGGGGGGATGTCGACGCCAGCGCCTCGGTCAACAGAAATTTCACTTTAATCTGTCCCTTGCCTAAAGAAACATCCCTCTCCTCCCTCCGCCGCGCATCATTTATTTATCTCCGTCAACGAGCAGATAGAAGGCTGGCATCGACTCCGGAAAGCCCGCTGGGATAGAAAATTAATAAGGTGCGAGGGACATTCACCTTAGGTCAATTCGAGGGGACGCGGAGAGCAAAGAGAACTTGCCTGGGAGTTCCCCGCTTAACTGGAACCCGATCCTACATATTTATAAAGGTGAAACTGGAGGGCTGCCAAGCGCCTGCATTTAAGTGATTAACAAATGTTTCCCTTTAAGTGGACACCTCTTGTTCTAAATATATTTGACAAGAATGCAAAGAGTCATCTGGAGGGCGGAAAGGGCGCCGCTCCGGCCTTCTCCGGGGAGGCGGGCGGGCTCGCAGCGCCAGCCCCGGCCCGCGCGCTCGCCGCCCGGTGCCAGCCGGGTTCACGTCGCGGGTGGGCAGGCTGCCAGCGCCAGCGGCTCCCCGCTGTTTAACGACAATAGATTTACTGCTTCTCGGCATATTGGTGTTATTTTGTATAAACAAGGTTAACACTCCTTTTAAATTAAATGCACCACCTGGTGACTGAATGGGTGACCTTGCCAGCTCTTTCCACCTGGGCTTGGAGAAGCCCGGGTTCCCGCTCGGATTTCCACCCGAGCGCTCCCGTTGGAATCTCCATCTCTGCTTGTTTGAACCGGGTGCTGGGAGGGAGCGGGCCGGACTGATCTCTGGGACGCGGCAGTGGGAGGCCCGCCCCGGGTGCGCCGCATCTCTGCTTCTCGCTCGTGGCGCCGGGTTGGATCCGGCCCCGACCCGGGGCTGCGCGGCCGCCGCCGGCGCAGCTCAGGGACCCGCCGTGGTCGGCCGGGCCATCGATGTCACCGGGGAGTGACAGCCAGCCTTGCGGGCCCTGCCAAGGCTGCCTCCAAAATAGAGATCTCTAGAGGGGGCCACACCGTGAAAAAGGTTCTTTGTGATTCCCTCTAGCGTGGTATTGATCTAATATAGGGCTCCGCACTCTCCCCACCCTCGAGGAATTTGAACACCTGGAAAAATTCTCTCGGCTTTACATTTGAGGAAATTTAATGGTGTAAACAAACTCAGCGGGAAGCCCTCTTTGATATGAGAAGGCGGAGATCCGTGGAGCTGAACGGGTTTGAAACGACTCTGCCTGGGAACGGGCCATTCAGCCAACAGTTTTAAGGATGGCTTGTAGTTGTTTAGGGAAATTTAGACAGCGCTGTTTTGGAAGCATCTAGAAATTTCAAACCAAATAAACTTTAGTTACTCATTGAATTAAAGGCATCTCCTCAGCGCCTCCTTGCAGTTTGCCACCTTCTGAATTGGGCGATTTATTCAGGAGTCGCTCTTTCAACTTTCTAGACGGTTTGTCAGCCCTATTGCGTGCAAAGAACATCAGTCCCACCCGGAGAGGTGGTGTGACTTCCTCAGGGTCCCTGGACCCAGAAGTCCCATAATATTATTGCTGTGTTCCCACAGAGTTCTGCTCTGTGTACCCAGGATTTATGGCGTGAGTCACAGAGGTTGAAAGTTGGTTTATATTCTTTTTTGTTTAATTGGAGGATAATTGTTTACAATGTTGTATTGGTTTCTGCCCTGCAACAGGGGCACTGGCCCTAAGGATATATACACTCCCTCCCTCTTGAGCCTCCCTCCCATCCCTTAGCCCCATCCCACCCCACTAGGTCTTCACAGGGCATTGAGCTGGGCTCCCTGTATTATACAGCAACTTCCCACTAGCTAGCTATTTTACACAGCAGTTCAGTTTAGTTCAGTCACTCAGCTGAGTCCGACTCTTTGAGACCCCGTGGACTGCAGCACGCCAGGCCTCCCTGTCCATCACCAGCTCCTGGAGTTCACTCAAACTCATGTCCATTGAGTTGGTGATGCCATCCAACCGTCTCAATCTCTGTCGTCCCCTTCTCCTCCTGCCTTCAATCTTCCCCAGCATCAGGGTCTTTTCCAACGAGTCAGCTCATCACATCAGGTGGCCAAAATATTGGAGTTTCAGTTTTTAGCACCAGTCCTTCCAGTGAACACCCAGGACTGATCTCCTTTAGGATGGACTGGTTGGATCTCCTTGCAGCCCAAGGGACTCTCAAGAGTCTTCTCCAACACCACAGTTCAAAAGCATCAATTCTTTGGCACTCAGCTTTCTTTATAGTCCAATTCTCACATCCATACATGACTACTGGAAAAACCATAGCCTTGACTAGACAGACCTTTGTTGGAAAAGTAATGTCTCTGCTTTTGAATATGCTATCTAGGTTGGTCATAACTTTCCTTCCAAGGAGTAAATGTCTTTTAATTTTACACATGGTGGTGTATATATGTTAATGCTACTCTCTCAACTCGTTAAGAAGGAGAACGAATATCATATGTTGTTCAGTCACCAAGTTGTGTCTGATTCTTCGTGACCCTATGCACTGCAGCTTGCCAGACGCCCCTGTCCCTTACTGTCTCCCAGAGTTTTCCAGGGAGATTATCATATATTGTGATGTTATATATGACAACAATATATGATGATATCATATATTGACTCATATATATGGAATCTAGAAAAATGGTACTGATGAACCTATCTGCAGGGCAGGAATAGAGGCCCAGAGTTAGAGAAGGAACCTGCGGTCACAGAGGGAGAAATTGGTTTATCTTCTTAGCAGCATAGAAATAACTAGTCAAATAGCTTCCACCCAAGGTTCTCTCAGTGGCTCAAATCAGAATAATGGAAATGTTTCTATAATTAGCAAGTGATAGAATTTTAATCACCAAAGTGCTAACAATTTTATAGAGATTTTTATTAAAATTAAGCCTAAATTCAGGTTTATTGATATCTTTCAATAGGTGAAGTGAAATATTTCCTTTCTTCCCAAATCACCCTAAAATGTACACCTTCTGTGGTGAGGAGTGGGGAGAGGAATAAAACAATAATAAAATCAATTGTCCATAATCGGAGTCATGGTCTGTTTTTAGTGACATTTATCATTGAAAGTGGACAAGGTGCTAGGTTTCGGGGACAGAAAACTGAATAAGGCACAGCCAGGAACTTGGTTAGTTATGGACAGAGGAAACAAGTGCCACGTAAAGAACCACTGTGGGTGAAGGGAGCACATTGCAGATGGCATATCTCATGATTCTGGGCCCCCAGGGAACTTCACAGAGCAGGTAGTGCTGCGTTCTAGGCAATTTCTTTGTGCTCTTGTGAAACAAGTCGTAATAGAAATATAGAGTGATTACTGTTTTGCCAGATATTCTCAGAACCAGTTGGCATGATCCTCATCACAACCCTACAAAGCAGCAGTTGTTGTCAATGTACAGAAACTGAGGCATAAAGAAATTAAGTAATTTGATCAATGTTTCACAAGTAAGGAATTCAAACGCAAGCATTCTAGCTTGAGCCCGCACCTTTTTGCTGCCCCTCTATGATTCCATGGTGTTGACCTGACATTGCTATATATCACTTTCTTCCTTTCAAATAGTCTATCTTCTCGGCACCAGCTATCACAATGGGACATAAACTTTTAAAAGTTATTCATTGCCAGACATTGTTACAGGCTGTATATACAATCATCTCATTACCGTCTTCCCCGTAAACCCATGAAGCAGACCCTTCCTCGCTTAACAGATAATGAAACTGGACCATTCTTCATCATCATGACCAAGAGCATAACCAACTTTATCTACGTCATATGAAAAGCAACCCACTGCAGTATTCTTGCTTGGAAAATTCCACAGACAGAGGAGCCTGGTGTGCGACAGTCCATGGCGTTGCAAAAGAGTCAGACATGACTGAGCACAGCACACATTGAAATTAAATCCAGAAGAATACTTACACGTATAAGGTCTTGTGTTAGGCAATGAGTCATGTCCGACTCTTTGTGGCCACATGGACGGTAGCTTGCCAAGCTCATCTGGCGAGAGTACTGGAGATTCTCCAGGCAAGAATACTGGAGTGGGTTGCCATTCCCTTCTTTAGGGACTCTACCCAACCCAGGGATCGAACCCGAGTCTCCTGCATTGGTAAATAGAGTCTTTAAAAAAACATTTATTTATTTATTTCAATTGGAGTCTAATTACTTTACAATACTATAGTGGTTTTTGCCATACATTGACATGAATCAGCCACGGGTGTACATGTGTCCCCCATCCTGAACCCCTCTCCCACCTCCTTCCTCACCTCATCCCTCTGCGTTGTCCCAGAGCACTGGCTTTGAGCGCCCTGTTTCATGCATCAAACATGGACTGGCGATCTGTTTCACATATGGTAATATACACGTTTCAATGCTCTTCTCTCAAATCATCCTACCCTTGCCATTACCACAGAGTCCAAAAGTCTGTTCTTTATATCTGTGTCTCTTTTGCTGTCTCACCTATAGGGTCATCATTACCATCTTTCTAAATTCCATATACATGCATTAATATACTGTATTGGTGTTTTCCTTTCTGACTTACTTCACTCTGTATAATAGGCTCCAGTTTCATCCAGGCAGGTGGATTCTTTATCATCTAAGCCACCAGGGAAGACCTTCCAAGACAGTAACAAATTTCAAATATTTTTTTCCACAGTAAGACCAAATTCTCAGACTTTTGGTTTGGACACATGAGGCACAGAGAGACTGCCATAGTAAACACAGAGCAAATAAGATAGGTCCAGAGAGGAATGAACATCTTTACAAAACAAGAGGAGTTTGTAAAGAGATTAGAGCAAGGATTGCAAGAGGGAATAAAGGCAGAGAACTGGGCTGTCGGGAATACAAGAGGTAATTTCTAGCTACCTCTTTGGAAAAATAGATTTCTGCTACCTTCAGAAAGCTGCTCTCAGAGTATGAAGCAAATAGCTTCACAATAAATATATTTTTTCTTAGACTATTCACCACTGAGACCCCCATTCTTCACTTTGTCCTGCTGTAGCCAGTACCACCCTCCTTCCAGGTTAAGAGCTGTTGCCTGGTCAGTATTTGAATTTACTTCAGTGACTGTAAGTGGTATCTATTGATTGTTCCAATTATATAAAATAATATTGTGCAATAAGAAAGACAATTAGGAAAATGATGAAGAAAACCAAAACTCATTGAAAAGTCCATTGCTGAAAATAATTTGACATTATCTCTTCCAGTTTTTTTCCACTAACACATATGAATTTTGTTAAGAAAAAAATACACATGACTAGGATCACTCTCATGCAGTTTGGTATATTACTTTTTCACTCCGTAAACATTTTTCTACTTTCAAATATTCTCTAAATTATTATTTTTAATAATTATATGATATACATCATAATTATTATTATAGTTTTACATAATAGAGATTAATAACTTCCTTATTCTTGGATAAGTAGGTTATTTCTGACTGTTGCTATTATTTAAAATATATAATCCTGCATATATAATTTGGTTGCCTATATAATTTCCCCCAAGCCCCAGAGTGAGTCCTTAGAAGTAGAGTTATTGGATCAAAAAATTCCTTTTTGTTGTTTTATCAATAATATAAACATGCAAATGTGAGTGAGTTTGGAGGGAATAGGATAAGATTGGAAAGTGGAAGTGTTTGCAAATTTTGCTACTGTGCTTGTTAATTTCTATAAAAATTATATAAAATATAAAACATTAGAAAGCATTAAAAATACTTTCTTTTTTCCAAAAAAATGAAAATTAGTTTGAATTATCATCTGTATTGCACTCTGAGACTTTCATTTTTATTAGATGTCTTTAGGGTTGGATTTCTGTCTTTTGGATATTAATGAGAATAAAAAAGATACATAGTGAGAATGTTGGATCTTAACATACTCACTGTGAACTAGAATTATCCTATGATGCTAGTAGTAAAGAATCCCTCTGCCAATTTAAAAGACATAAGAGGCTTGGGTTTGATCCCTGGGTCAGGAAGATCATCTGGAGAAGGAAATGGCAACCTACTCCAGTATTCTTGCCTAGAGAATCCCATGAACAGAGGAGCCTAGTGGGTTATAGTCCAGGGAGTCGCAAAGAGTCAGACACGATTGAGCAGTTAAACTGAAAGTGAATAAAGGAGTTCAGGTTCAATTATCTATTCCCAATTGTATGTTCCAAGAACAAAGGATAGAAAGAGCAGAAGGTTGTCATACAAAACTTTCCTCAGAATTTATAAACACTGGAGCAATGCACTATTAAGTAAGATACTGATGGCCGAAAAGAGTCATTATCGCTTCCAAAGGCATCTAACTTTCTGTTGCTTTATGCCTGAATAAATTTGCATTGCTACTTTGAAGTTATGGTTGACAGTGTTCAATATAACTTCTTTAAGATTGGAAGAAAAAGGACCGGTCACCTATTGTTGCATGCTAAGTCACTTCAGTTGTGTGTGACTCTTTGCGATCCCATGGACTGTAGCCCCCCAGGCTCCTCTGTCCATAAGATTCTCCAGGCAAGAATATTGGAGTGGGTTGCCATTTCCTTCTCCAGGGGATCTTCTACCCAGGGATAGAACCCGAGTCTCCTGCGGTTCCTACACTGCTGGCAGATTCTTTACTGCTGAGCCCCCAGGGGAAGCCCTGTCAACTATTACTAGAGTTCCCAAATTGCCCCCTCTTACCTGCTTATCTGTATTGCACTCAAGCCCTTCCTGATCCCTCATACATCTGCCTGGACCACAGTCTTCTGGATGTCCCCACTGAGTCTGATAGTCCATGCTGCCTTCCTTATACCTCTTTGCATGAGCTGTGCTTGGGTTCGCCCAGCTTTCTGCTTGGGCCTGGCCAAGGCCACCGTACACTTCACCAACTCAGCTCTGACCCTAATCCTTTGTTCTTAGACAAGAATAATATTTGAGTGGAAAACTTTTCTATTTAACTGAGGACATTAAACAGATTTTGCTTTAATGAAATGAAATGGAGTCTGAATTTATCTGACAGTATGGAATCAGCAGAGAGAAATAAACACAACTCTAGGGAAGTGGAAAACGTTTGTGTATGATTTTGCCATTTTTCACTTCCAGGGATTTGGGTGTTATTGTAAAGAACCATGTTTCCAAATCTACTGATAACAGAACAGATCCATATTCAGCATGATGGAGCTTCTGTTGGGAAAACTGAGGTTCTCTTTCTATTTTTGCCCAAATAGAGAAGCTTGACACAGCTCCAAACTTCTGCTTTCTGACACTGTACCATGCTGGGAGACGTTACATGTATTTCTCACAAGAAAGCACCAGTCCCTTCTATAGGGAGCCAGACAGTTCCTATGGGGGTAAGGGAGGTCATGGTGGTGGTGGTCTTGGCATGAACCAACAGCTCATCAGAGAAATAGCTGCAAGCTGCTCAGATGGTAAAGAATCCGCCTGCAATGCAGGAGATGGGGTTCAGTCCCTGGGTTGGGAAGATGTCCTGGAGAAGGAAATGGCTACCCAGCTCCAGTATTGCTGCCTGGAGAATTCCGTGGTCAGAAGAGGCTGGTGGACTGCAGTTCACGGCATTACAGAGTCAGACATAACTGAGCAACTAATACTTGCTCAGAGGAAGTATGTGAGTTCCTTCTGTCTTTGCTCCATGTTGTTCAGGGTTATAAGTTCCAAACAATACAATCTACTCTAGCTGGTTTAAGTGGAAAATAGATTTAATAAAGGACATTAGTAACTCGGAGTAATTGAGGGAACTGGAGAAACAGATTTGAGGCTACGTTTCCAGAAACATATCCCACATCCAGTCACAAAGGAGGATCCAGTCACATCCTCCGCAGCACAAGGAGACAGTTGTCATTGTTCCTTGATGAGCAGAAAACTCTCAGAACTCTTCTGCAACGACAGCTGCTGCCACACTGATAGTGTCAAGTGTGCACTGGAACTCACCTTGCAACCCAGAGCTGGAGGCTTAAGTTGCCACCGATTCTAAGAGAACTGGAAGCTATACCAGGAGCCTGAACCAAATTCTTATCTGAGTATGTTTCATGCACATGGCACCTTGAGAGATACAAGGAGACCTAGGAATTTGAATCCCAGCTCCTACTTTGGGTTTGCGGGTTACATGAAGATTCCCCAGCTCTGCTGTCTAGCATACACATTTGTTCAACAGGAAGATGTCTTCCTAATTCTGGACATGAACTTGCAATCTCTCCAAGTGTTTTCTACATGGACTTCAGAATGAGTCAGCCATAGATTCACATCCCTGCCCTGTCTGTTGCTCTCTGAGTGACTGGAAGCAAGCCCTGTTCTCTCTCTTTCTCATCTCAGCTTCCTTATCTGCAAAATACACGTAATACCACACACCTCAAGGCTTCCCAGGTGGCGCAGTGGTAAAGAACCCGCCTTCCAATGCAGGAGATACAGGAGATACGAGCTGGATCCCTGGGTTGTGATGATTCCCTGGAGGAGGAAATGGCAACCCGCTCCAGTATTCTTGCCTGGAAAATTCCATGGACTGAGGAGCCTGGCAGGGCTGCAATTCATGGGGTTGCAAAAAGTTGAACATGACTAAGTGACTGAGCATGCATGCATGCACCGTGTACCTTAGGATATGTGACAAGAATTTAAACAAATTTAAACCCTTAGTATAGCTCATTACAATGGAGTAAGCCATTCAATATGCGATGTTTTACACTGTAATTACTAATAGTAAGGCTGAATGTATACGGTTTGAAAAAAAAACATTTATCAAAAGTCATGCCTTCTTATAATAATAACAATCCTACTAATCACAAACTAGCAAAGTTCAACTACCATTTCCACCCAAGTTCAACTTAACATTTATCATATTTCAGTTCTTATGAAGGATTCTGTGGCAATAGCTGAACAATGGGAAAGTTTGAAGTCAGATGCTTCCTCAAGTGTTTCCAAAATAAACAGTTACAGGAAGCTCACTCCCCTCTGCCTTAAAGCTCAGGGTAGGGGGGTGGATGAGCAGGGGAGGGTCTGTTACTCTACTCCCCACCGGAGTTGGGGAGCCGATCAATGCATGGTTAAGTGTTTCTGCTGCACTTTTATTATGTTTGACAGTGATGACAGTGTAGTACGCACTGCATAAAATGACAAATGCGCACATTTCTTCCTCTCGTACACACTGCTTCTATTTTTCTCTCCAGCCTCCTGAGTGAAAGCCAGTCATACAAAAAGCATGCAGAGTGGGAGTTCAGATTGGCCAGGGCCAAAATTACCCATGAATTCCAGATTTCCAGAGTCGCAGAGGGGGAGCTAACGACTCAAGGCAGAAAGAACAAGAAAGGCTACATGTTCAGGAGTTAATAGATGAACGGGGACCGGCTTAGTCACACGGCTGCGTTTCTTTTATCACAAAACCAGGTCCCTTTCCCGTGACACAGGCAGTGCTCATGGATGGAGGTGTCAGAAAAAAAATAAACAAGCATCTCTAAATAGACCATAGATTTACATTACACAGGGCAACACTTTTTTAATGCTTTTCCTAGAGAAATTTTGCAAGATCATATTTAGATGCCACCCAGTTCTCCCTCTTGGCTGGTACCCAGATGTTTCCACTTGGATCTGAGGCCCACCAGGCAGCATCCAGATGTTTTGAGGGGGCAGAGGAAGTTCTTTCATTTGCGGCAAATTTGAGAAGTGAAGATTCATTGACTCATGTAATATTAGTCTTCCTACACAAGGAATTTGGAACCAAGCTTGTTTGCCCACTTTCCCAGTCCTGTGAGGGGTCACTGAACTGGGGTGGGCCAGTGAGAAAGCCATTTGGCTGGGGTTTTGTACAGATGGCACTGAACTCCCAAATGCCTACTGCGGTTTCTGATTAGCCCTGTGCTCTCCTTTCTGCTCTTGGAAAGGCTATTGTGTGGAGGAGGAGGAAGCTTCAGGCTTTTCTGGAGATGTTTTCCTGTAACTCCGGGTCAAGGCCCCATCACCCCCTCCATCTCGTGTTTGATCTCCTGCAGTCCTCTCCTAAGACTTGCCCTGAAATCCTGTGTCTCTTCTAAAAACCCACTCATGACTGCTCATCTCAGGAGAACAACAGATCTTCACAAGACAAATATTTTCAATAGCTTGATCGTCTTTTTCCTGTTTCGCTCTGATTCCGTTTCATTTCCTCCTGCCGCCCGGCTTCCTTCTGCCCCTGTAGCCCCCGCCACTGACCCTCTTGCCTGGCTCATTCTGTTCCATTCATACTTCTTTTCTGTTACTCATGTACCCTTGGCACACTCCTGCCAGGATGAGAGGGTGGATGGGTGGGAATATTCAAAAGTGTTCTTCCCCGAGTGTTCCCCTGACCCAGACACACTTCACTCAGGTCTCTCCCCAAGAGTTAACTTTTTGGAAAAATCTCCCATTTTCACTCTCCATAAAATATCAGTGCCCCCTGCCCAACTAGCCCCGGATTTAACTTTCTCCTGCTCGCCATGTCATATCACTGCCTGACATGACAAATTATTGTTCGCTTAATTGATCCTATCTGTCTTTCTCCGCCAGTGTCTAAAGTCCAGAAGACAGGTTTGTGTCTGTTTTATTTCCTGTTGTATGTCCAGGGCCAAGAATGGTACCTCGCACAGACTGGACACTCACTCAACAAACGCGCGGGTGAATAAGAACAGTTACCGTGATGCTTATGTTTCCATGTGGTTTGTGAAAGATCTGCTCGTATTTCATGGCCGTCGCTGGGACTCTTGAATTCTTCCACTCATAATGCCTATTTTCCTGAAGAATTAGGTGAGGAATGGAGTAAACCAGCTATGAATGGAGTCCACCAGCTATTTCCCAAGGTTTTCAGAACAAACGTTCAATGATCAGAATGGGAACAAGGGCTTTGCTCTTTTGCTGCTTCTTTAGAGTAAATCAACACAGATCTTTATTAAAAAATAGTAAGTCCTGGAGAGAATATACAGCTGGTGACCATAGTTAATAATACTATATGATATAATTTTGCAAGTTGCTTAGAAAGTAGATCTTAATAGTTTTCAGCACAAGGAAAAATATCAATTTTGTAACTATGTGTGGTGATGGATGCTAATGTGATCATTTCACAATATATGCAAATATTGAATCATTATGTCATACACCGAAAACTAATATACTGTGCTATGTCAATTATATCTCAATAAAAAAGTAAATAATAGAGACATCGCATCTTTATTGTGTGAAGTGATGATTTCCTGCCCTTTGTCCAGGAGCTGATCTTACAAGGATCATGAGAACATTGATGATCCTTACTGTCCCCACCTCAACTTCATTTATTTGCCTTTCTGGGCCAGGGTGCCATCAGATATATGATCTTCATCCTGGAAATTTCCCATTAAAATGTTGTATACATACATACATACACACACACAAACTTATATATACATACATATACACAAATGTATATACATACACATAGTTACTTATTTATACATGCTAAGCCCCTTCAGTCGTGTCTGACTCCTTGTGACTCTATGGACTATAGCCTGCCAGGCTCCTCTGTCTATGGGATTCTCCAGGCAAGAATGGTCGCCATGCCCTGCTCCAGGGATCTTCCCAACCCAGGAATGGAACCCATGTCTCTTATGTCTCCTCATTGGCAGGCAGGCTCTTTACCACTAATGCCACCTAGGACGCCCATATATGCTTATATACATTATATATAGACATATGTATATACGTGTACATGTGTATGTATATATAGTCTCATCTTTCTTTGAATATTTAAAAATATGTGATGCACTAAAATCTCTTTACTTCTTTCTCTCTCCTTTTATTGGTCCCACTCTATTGGAATCCTCTGTACCTAATAATTGTACTCCCAGGTTTCTTGTAGGCCAGTGGTCTCCAACCTTTAGAGCATCAGGGACCAGTTTTGTGGTAGAAAACTTTTGCATGGACCTGGGAGTGGGTGATTTTGGGATGATTCGAGCACATTACATTTATTGGGCACTTTATTTCTATTTTTATTACATCAATTCCACCTGAGGTCGTCAGGCATTAGATCCTGTAGGTTGGGGACCTCTGGGGCTGATTCCTTCACTCTGTTTTGCCATGAGGTCACCAAGACCTCAAAGTAAGTTTTCAGTCAATATTTGTAATCAATGACTGATTATTGGGGCCCTAAATTCACGGCATGGGCTTCCCAGGCAGTGCCGGTGGTAAAGAACCCGCCTGCCAGTGTATGAGGCATAAGAGACCCAGGTTTGATCCCTAGGTTGGGAAGATCCCTTGGAGAAGGAAAAGGAAACCCATTCCAGTATTCTTGCCTGGAGGATCCCATGGACTGAGGAGCCTGGCGGGCTACAGTGCGTAGCATCGCGGAGAGTTGGACACGACTGAAGTGGCTTAGCGCTGTATGCAATTTCAAAGCATAGATGCGTGAACTTAACTTCCAGATCTCAGTCTAAAGAATGGTAGCGCACAGCTTTATTGCAATCCAGAATTTCTTAAAAGCTGCTGGGATGTGTTTTTGATGACTGTGATTGCTTTATTGTAAGATGAAATTACAAAGATGATAGACTAAATGTATTGACTAAAATGTGCCATTTTATTTCTGATTTTGTAATTCTTTTTGTCAAAATAGTTTCCCTCTCAACAAGATGTATTTTTCTATGTGAAAAAAGAGCAGAGCTCTGTCAAAAGCCACATGCAATGCCCTCAAGAAACTCAGGGAAGCCAAGTATTAGCTGTGGATAAACTTATTCATCATGACACAAGTGTTGACCTAAATTCTCTCTGATTGTATTAAGGCTCAAGGAGGGCATTTTAGACGTGCAATAGGCCCTGCAATCTTGACCCCAAAACACACTGACTCAACACCTTCTAAGGCTGGACCTTCACATTTGTATTTTGTCCTTCAAAAAGAGGGAAGATCCTAGCAAGTCACTGTCCTTGGTTGCATCATGCCCGGAGAAAAGAGAGAGAAAAAACAAAATTAAATCTCCTTTTCATTTAAGCAATTTTAATTCCCCAAGTTAAACAGAGGAAATAAAGATGTGTAACTGGGAGTCCAGGGCCATCCAGCGATTTTGTGCTGAGCCTTGCCTCATTGTATCCACTCAGGTTTCTTAAGTTCTAGAGTGTCAAAAGTATCACATTCATCTCTTTTTCTACTTGAATCTTGATGAAATAAATGGAGGTATCCTGTAGCCTATTAAAAAAGGACATATAAGGAAAACTTACAATTTTTTAAATGTATATTTGTGCTGCTAGTAATTATTCTAGAAGTTAAAAATGCTTTTGTGCATTTGCTTACTTGTGCTTTTTGTAAGTCAGCTGCAAAAAAAAAAAAAAAAATCTTTGGGTAGAATTTTAAAGATCTCTTTTGTAGAAACACTGGGGTCTTGTAATTGGTTGAGTACAACTAGCCAGTCTGAGAGGATGACCTTTCACCTCAACCCAAAAAAGAGCACTCTGGAGAAAGAGGTGCCGTAATCTGGGTTTAAGGATTCTTAGCAACATGTTGAGAGCCTGCTCGCTGCTCCACACACAGACAGTGGCAAGAAATCTCAGCCTCGACATGAGTTTAGCCCTTGAGAAAATCTACTCCGGAGAATGAAGAAAGGATATGTCCCACGCCCCTTCGCCAGGTGGAGACGGATCCTTATAATTAGTGGTAGGAAATTGTTATGAGAAGGAAAGGAGAGATTAGCCTGAAAGAGGCCACTATGTTCAAGTCTGGATTTTAGCGTGATGGTCCTGCCACTCTGACTTCATTTTTTCTTCTCTCTGTCCAATCCTTTAGCATTATACCTCTTCCATCACACATTTGACATGCAGCTTTGCTCCTTATATTCATCCTGGCAAGATGCTAGCTCCCAGCTCCAGAGTCCAGCTGGGAGTTAGAGTCTCTTCAACTCCATTTATGACCCGGGGGCCCTGAATCTCACATTTTTCAGCTTTCAGGTAGGTGTGTCCATAGTATTTTCCTTATAGATTTGCTGTGTTAAACAGAGTAATGAAAATGCATGACTAAGCCCAATGTTTAAAGGCCCCAGTAAGCACTACTTTAAAAATGCCACACTCTGCGTTATGGTTTCAACCTGGTGGTTCTACCTGCGTGCCTTGTTGAGGCTTGGAAATAAGACTCTAACATCTTTAAGATACTGTTGTTAGGATCTTATTTAAGAACATCAGTGTTGGTGATTTAGTTGCTAAGTCATGTACAATTCTTGCAACCCCATACATTGTAGCCCACCAGGCTCCTCTGTCCATGAGATTCTCCAGGTCATCATACTGGAATAGGTTGCAATTTCTTTCTCCAGGGAATCTTCCTTACCCAGGGATTGAACCTGGGTCTCCTGCAATGCAGGCAGATTCTTTACCAAGTAAATTACCAGGGAAGCCTTTTAAAGAATTGGGACTCAGTATACAATTACTACAATTCATGTTAGCAGGTTAATTTATAACTTGTTATGCTATAACTCATTCCTGGGGATATAATATCATTTCTTTTTGAGCAGGAAATTTAATAATATCACATAGTTTTTATTGAGAGCCTAACATGTGCTGGGCCATTTACTACTATTAATAGGTGCTGAGGTATGTTATCCCTCATCCTAATAATGTCCCCCAAAATTGATTTAATTATCTCTCTTTTACAGTTGAGGCTAAACTGAGGTTCAGAGAGGTTAAGTAGCTGACCCAAAGTCTCAAGGCAGGTTCACAGGTAACAAGGATAGATTTTTAACACTGGGTTCACATGACCTCATTTTCTTTCCCTCATTCCTTGTCACCACAGTCTTGATATTAGAGTAAGTGGCTTTAGGTGCTGCCTGGAATGTCTGATATTTAAACAGAAAATTCTGAAGGTGCCAGGACCGATGACTACTGTTTACACAGTGTCCTGGACGCTGTTGACAACCTCCATTCCTCTTTTCGTCCTTCTCATTCTCTTTTTCTGTCACTCTTGCTCCCTCTTCTTTCTTCGAGATGTCTAAACAAAGTCATCAAATGAGAAGCAAGTTCTACTTTACATATAGAGGTAGAAATTGGATGTGTGTTATTTGTTGGGGGATTTGGAAGAGATTCTCCAAGAATTGAGACTGATACCTGAGTGTCAGAACTTGTAGGACTAGGATTTTATGGATTTTAGGATTTCATTCCTGGTTCCTGCAAAATTATAATATAAAACAAATATCCAGAAAATCTGTTACTGACAAGAAGAATATTGGCCAGGATAAAAAATTCACATTTGCAATTCACAATTACATTGCTATGCTTAATGTAAAGCCAACTATAATATGACATTAAAATAAATTCAGCCTGAAGTCATCCAATAATTAGATAAATATGATCTATATTTTAGCAGGCCTAATTAGCATGTTTTTATACGAAAAATTTCTAAAGAAGAAAAAACTGCACTGCCTACTTTCTTACTATACAGGTCTGAGGTGGCAAAATAAATTTTCAACTCAGGTATCTGCTACATCTTCCCAAAGAATTGTTTCTTTAATCTTTATTCAAGGTAGAGGCAATGTCCCTTTCAGATCATTGTGGGAGGCAACTGAGACAACATTTTAGAGACTTGGTCTTGGACTCTAGGTTCAGTTGCGTTTGTCTCACTTCCCTCTTGACTTCTTCACTTGTTCTTTTGTCTGTTTACCGGTTACGTTGTCTTTGTATATTGTAGCTATATAGTTCACGTTAAGTTCTTTTGAGACAGTAATAGAGTAAAACCAAATATACTGTAATAGACACTGTAGTAGACCTTGTAACAGACAGACTCTGAACAGGGTACCTGAGCTCTGGATGTTCTTGGCGTGTCAGATTTCCCATGGTAGTTAAAAAGTTGGATAAGATTTTAATCCCATTCAGAAAGGAGGCTTGTCAGAGAGAAAAACAAGTATCTTATATTAGCCCGTATATGTGGCATCTAGGAAAAATGGTACTGATGAACATGTTTGCAAAGAAGAAATAGACACAGACGTAGAGAGCAGATGTATGGATAGCAAGTGGGGGTGGGCTAAAATGGGAAATTGAGATTGACGTGCATATATTACAATTTATATAATATAGATAATTAACAGGAACCGACTGACGTACTAACCAACTAACCAACCAACTCGTGAGAATGCAACTCCATGCTCCGTGGTGACCTAAATAGGACGACAATCCAAGGAAGAAAGAATATATGTACATGTGTGGCTGATTAACTTTGCTGTACAGCAGAAACTAACATAATAAAAAATGTAAAAATCCTGAAACAAAAGTAAAGTTACTTGAGTTGAATCACCTCATTTCTTGAATTTCTGAGGCAATAGTGAAAATTGAAAATGTTAGTTGCTCAGTTGTGTCTGACTCTGTGACCCCATGGACTGTAGCCTGCCAGGCTCCTCTGTCCATTGGAGTCTCTACACAAAAATACTGGAATGGGTAGCCATTCCCTTCTCCAGGGGATCTTCCCAACCCAGGGATTAAACCTAGGTCTACTCCCTTGCAGACAGATTCTTTACTATTTGAGCCAGCGGAAGCAATGGTATAGTCATGCAAATAAGTAAATATTGGAGACTGAATATATGTTCTAGAAGCATCTACTGGTAGCTACTCCTATTTAAAATGCTGACTGGGCTCAAGTTCAGAGGAACAGTTGAGATTATTCCAAAATTTTGGCAATTTGAATCTACTGTGAAAGATAGGTAATAATATATTTCAAATGTAATATTCCCATCTGTCTCAGACTTTTCCACAGTTTATTGTGATCACAATAAACTGTGGAAAAGTCTGAGACAGATGGGAATACCAGACCACCTGACCTGCCTGCTGAGAAATCTGTATACAGGTCAGGAAGAAACAGTTAGAACTGAACATGGAACAACAGACTGGTTCCAAATAGGAAAAGGAGTACGTCAAGGCTGTATATTGTCACCCTGCTTATTTAACTTTTATGCAGAGTACATCATGAGAAAGGCTGGACTGGAAGAAGCACAAGCTGGAATCAAGATTGCCGGAAGAAATATCAATAACCTCAGACATGCAGATGACACCACCCTTATGGCAGAAAGTGAAGAGGAACTCAAAAGCCTCTTGATGAAAATGAAAGAGGAGAGTGAAAAAGTTGGCTTAAAGCTCAACGTTCAGAAAACGAAGATCATGGCATCTGGTGCCATCACTTCATGGGAAATAGATGGGGAAACAGTGGAAACAGTGTCAGACTTTATTTTTTGGGTTCCAAAATCACTGCAGATGGTGACTGCAGCCATGAAATTAAAAGACACTTAACTCCTTGGAAGGAAAGTTATGACCAACCTAGATAGCATATTCAAAAGCAGAGATATTACTTTGCCAACAAAGGTCCGTCTAGTCAAGGCTATGGTTTTTCCAGTGGTCATGTATGGATGTGAGAGTTGGGCTGTGAAGAAAGCTGAGTGCCAAAGAATTGATGCTATTGAACTGCGGTGTTAGAGAAGACTCTTGAGAGTCCCTTGGACTGCAAGGAGATCCAACCAGTCCATTCTAAAGGAGGTCAGTCCTGGTTGTTCTTTGGAAGGAATGATGCTAAAGCTGAAACTCAATACTTTGGCCACTTCATGCAAAGAGTTGACTCATTGGAAAAGACTCTGATGGGAGGGATTGGGGACAGGAGGAGAAGGGGACGACAGAGGATGAGATGGCTGGATGGCATCACTGACTCGATGGACATGAGGTTCAGTGAACTCCGGGAGTTGGTGATGGACAGGGAGGCCTGGCGTGCTGCAATTCATGGGGTCACAGAGAGTCGGACATGACTGAGTGACTGAACTCAACTGAACTGAACAGATGAAACAAATCAAATTTGTACTCATGCAGTGCAGTCGTGAGTCTAAAGGACTAAGCAGAATGTAATTTACTCAGCTAGATACTTTGAATGGAAAACAGAAATTTAAACAGAATGTTGATAAAGAAATTTGAAATATTGTTCTGGATTGCTTCTAAACATGGTTTTCAGCCCTTGGTCTATATATACACCTGTCAACATCATGCATATCATGTATCCACTTTGAGAACCCGAAAGTAATGTGGGTAGATCTGGGAGGGGGTTCGTGAAAATTGTCAGAGAAAAAAAAATCAGTGGAAAAATGAATAATTCTTCTTTGTGTATTTCTAATTTTTTTTAATAGTGTAAGTTTCAAGTTGTCTAGGTAACAGCTCCACTGTGAGATTTGGCAAAACAAGTGGAAATTAACAATAGTTGAGCCCTTGAGGGAAAAATGATGACCAGTCCCCCAGAGCTTGCCATTTTGTCGAAGTGTGAAACTGTGCTTGATTTCACATCAGCAAATCTTTTTCTGAAAATGTGTGCCAAGTTAGAAAGAATCGCTTGTAGGAAAGAAGTGGGGTAATGTCCTTCTGAAAACTGCAACACAAAGTTGTGTCTAGTGGTGTTGCTGTGTTCACTACCCTGGGAATGAGTTTCTGTTCACAAACTGTGCATGGCTTTATGTGTTGCTGACTTTTGAAGGTTCGAGTCCAGATGCTTGATTTTTTTGGGGGGTCTTATCTGTGTTCCTACAGCCCACACTGTCAGCTATAGTGGTGGATACCTTTTTGGTTGGCAGCAAATGCCCATGGAATGCATCAGACTGACCAAACTATACACATGCTAAGTCATTTCAGTCATGTCTGACTTTTTGCGACCCTATGGCCTGTGGCCCACCAGGCTCCCCTGGCCAAGGAATTCTCCAGGCGAAAATACTGGAGTGGGTTGCTATTTCCTTCCCCAGACCAATCTAAATAGGGAGGGGACAAATAAAATATTCACACTGAAAAGAAAAAACAGTAAGAATTACTTATGACAAGCATGCTAATAGAGTATGAGAAAGAGTAGCCACCAGAGAATTTATAATAGAATACGCACCATTTCTTTTCCCTTCAAGGAAATGGACTTAAGATGCTACACACATTTTCTATTCTGAAATGGACATATTTCTCCAATCAAAGTAAGTTAAACTTTAAAGAAATTACCTTTGGCACTGTAGGATTCAGTGTTTTCCTTGTGTGTGTGTGGTTTTTTTTTTTCAAAAGATTAATATTTTCCGTGCCAACCTTTGAATTCAAATGAATGTTCTCATGGCTTTCGAGATTTCGTTTGCATCATTAGTCAGAAATCCCTTTTAAAATGAGTGAATTAATTTGTTGGAATTAGGTTAACAAGTCATATCTTAAGTGCACTGGTTTACATTGTGGTTTGTGGTGAGTTTATGGAGGTTTTGAGAGAAAACTCCAAGTGCTGAAAGCAAACCTTTCTCAGACCATGGTTCCTTTATGAACTAAGCACAGAGTTTCCTTTTGTGGTCTGGGGTGATGTGGCTTTGGATAATAAATATCCGTAAGAAGATTTCCTGAGGTTGACTGGAAGGCGTCACTGACGCTTGAAGTGGTTGAATTTCACAGCTTTCCACAGGAACTGGAAGCCTCTCTCTCTCTCTCTCTCTTTTTTTTTTTTTTTTTGACATAAAATAAAAGGACCATCCCTTTATTATCATGTCCTCATAGACAACAATGATCTAATCTCTTTCATTGTTTTTTTTTTTTTTTTCACTCACAGTCCTTTTTTTGATGTGTGGACCAAGAAGATGAGCATCATCATTTTGTATTTCTTTCTTGAAATATCTTTCACTATCTTGTGTGTCCAACTTTTGGATAAGGAAAATACAACCTTTTGACTCCTCAGTTATCAAAGAGTCCTGTTGGGAGTCTGAGCAAGAAACACACACACACACACACACGGAAACCCACAGCATGCTCACATTAACTGTGGAAACTGTTTTCTATTAATGTGTAATCAAGAAGCAGGCAGACCATTCACTTTGAAAAAGAAAAGAAGAAACCTGTCTGCCTCTACCCCCACGTGACCTTCCTGACTGATCCCCACGGCCCAGGGCTGACCTGTTTGTCCAACTTAGCTTCTCAAACAACCCATTCCACTGGGGTCCCAGAACCAGCACCAAATCAAGGGAGGAGGATTTTTTTTGGGGGGGTGGGTTGTGAGTTAAAATATTCCAAAAGCTTCAGGCTTCCATGGCAGTTGACCTTTCGGGCATGTTGCAGCAAAAAAGTTAATTCACTTCACACATGTCGTGGAGCAACAGGTGGTGGACGACCACGGGGGCTGCCTGCATTCCTCCGTGTGCAAAGTCCTGGCCCCTGGTATTCGGGGATTTACACTACCTCCCCCAGGCCCTGATGGGCAAGCTAATGGGTGTGCTGGAGAGCACTGGGCTATTGATTGCACTGTAACAGAACACCACCCCGTCAACGACACTGCAATGAAATGCTTCAGCAACCCAGAAAGGGTGGCATTCGGCTGTTGAACAACTGGAAGAAATTTGCTCGTAGGCAACGCGGCAGAAATGAAAAGGCTCTCAGGAGCAGGGCCTTGAAAACCCAGGTTATTAAAAAAGCCACAAAGCTGGAGTCTGGCTGAGTGGAGAAAAATAGTTATGGCTCAGTTAGGCGTAGCTAAAAGGAGAAGGGAGGAGGAGGGGTGCAGCTTTCAAAATTGCCTTAATCCCTCGAGTACTTAATTTCTTTTCTTTTATGGCAGCTTGTAGTATAGCAACAAGTATTCAAGCAGTTAATAATTTTAAACAGTTTAGCTTTCCTTAGGCTATATATCTTTTGCCTTAATTAAAATTTTATTTTAGTCAGAAAAATAGATGGGAAATATACGATGATATGAATATTTTATTATACAAACTATTATTAAACAGCTGCTGACGTAGTCTCTTGTCAAGTTTCACTTCAGTTGTTGGAAACACAGTTGCTATTTTTTAATAGTGTCCCAACAACTTCCTTCTGGAAATTTTGGCGCTGCCATATTAATTAAAAAGTGAAAGCGTTAGTCGCTAAGTCATGTCTGACTCTTTGTGACCCCATGGACTGTGGCCTGTGTTCATGGGATTCTCCAGACAAGAATACTGGAGTGAGTTGCCATTCTTTCTCCAGGGCATCTTCCTGACCCAGGGATTGAATCTGTGTCTCCTGCATTACAGGCAGATTCTTTACCGTCTTAGCCACCAGGAAAGCCCATATGAGTTAGAAACAGAGGCCAAATGCTCATGACCTTTCTAATACATGGAGAGGAGATCCATAAGGTAGATCTAGGTGTTAGAACATTGCATAATTCATTGAGAAGGTTAGCCTTTGGACAGAAATTATATTTGTGTAACTCCAGTTACTCATTGGGAACCACTATTCACAAGTCACCCAAATTGATCTTAGTCATTCTGGTGACATATTTTACAGTGAATAAAAGATCCCACCGTACAAAGTCAACAAAACAGAAGTAGAAATACAGAAGTTAGAACCAATAATTGTTTGCAACTTTTGTAACTTTTATCTACCTGTTATGAAGTTGGGTGTGTGTGTGTGTGTGTGTATGTGTGTCTGGAAGTAGGTAAAGAGTAAAGCAGTTACATTTCATCAATTTATGGAATGTCAATGAAAAAACAAATCTCAAAAAGTTACCTCCAAGGTAAAACTAGACTCAAAATAACCATTATTGTTCATCCATCTTTCCATCTTTTATCTCGGCATCTAGTGCCTATCACTATGGCACTGAAGTGCTCCTTCAAGGTAATTTGATTAATTTCAGTTTCTGTTGTGTGCTAGAAGGACACGCTTATCATCTCCCTCCATGCTGAAGCCAATAATTGGTTGGATAGTGGTGAGCTGCTAAAATCCTCCTCCTCCCAAGATGAAGAAAGGCTGGGATGGAGGCAGTTATTGAGGATTCATTTTTGAAGATGGAGTTGTTCCTTGTAACTGTGACTTTGAGGATAGAGTCCTTCCATCTTTGCCATCTTCATCTTGTGAAAATCTGGCTATACTGTGCCTTCTAAATATAGCCAGGGTACACATGTGTCATCAGGGGACAGGGCAGAAGAAGAAGAATAAGACCAGAGCAGAAGTGTGTATTGGCAAGAGGGGATATGGCACAAAGAGGAAGGGGCAGTGAACACAGAGTGGGGATTAAATGCCAGTTCTTACATTGTGAGCTTAAATTCCAGCTCTGCCACTAACCAGCCGTATGCCTTGAGAGATTTACTTCTCCTCCTAAGAGACCTGATTTTATGATCTATAAAATAGAGAGGGAGGATTTATTCAATTAATATTTATTGAACACCTACCATATAGTGTGAACTCTGGTAGATTCTGAGGATTCAAAAGTGAGCAAAGAGAGGTAACACATGTCTTTCTCAGGGCTTTGAGTCAACTGGCAAAGAAGCATTCTTCAAGTGACTCTGATGCAGTAAAATTGCAAAGACAGAAATAAATGGTGATCTGAGTGCATGGAAGGGATTTGGCCCATTTAAGGAGGAAGTAAGTCTTGAGCTGAGATGTGATGAATTAATGCAGAGCAAACATAATATTCTGGGGATGAAGCAAGGCAAGGGCATGGGATTGAGGGGTGAAAAGCAAGGGATCAAGGGCAGAGAGACAAGGGTGAAGAGACAGGTATATGGTGAGAGAATGAAGTTCTGTCAAATCTGAGTTGGAAAAAGATTGGTGGAGAACTTGGAGTAGATCACCAAGAGTGGAAGCCGGTCAAGCCACTGTAGTAGACCAGTCAAGAAATGACGGTTGGTTGTATGAGACCAACAGAATGAAGAGATATTCCAGAGACACTGTAGGCTGCACTTGGTGGTGAGTTGGTTTTAAAATTGAAAGAGATCATATCCTCAAGAATGGGCCTTTGGTTTCTGGATGGAATGAGTCAATAGATGATGATGTTATCCATAGACTGGGAACACTGGAAAAAGATCAGATTTGTAGAAAATGATTCTGAATTAAGAGTTTGAGGGGCATTGGATTTATCAAAGAGAATGATGAGACAATCCCTAAAATCTTTATCACCTCTAAACTTCTACTGTTCTCAGAGATGGATGCATTCCAGATCTCACTTGCAAAGCGGCATGAGGAAGTAGAAATACCTACCATCAGCTTTTCTCACAGATGGAACTCCGATCCCAATTTGAGTATTTGCTGGCTAAGTGACATTAGTTAATTTTTCTCAACCTCAGCTTCCTGTCATCAATAGGAGTGATGCCACCCCACCCCCCTTTCAAGGTTGAAATGAGTAGTTGATGAAAAGTAGGCACCATTTCCAGCTTGGAGCCAGACTCAAGGAAGAACTAGACTTTTAAAATTTAACTGAACCAAGGCTTGCTGTGATTTACCCATATTGTCCTGTGTCAACAGAAACCCCTATATTATTCCAGGCTGAAGGCCCTGTATATGAAATTCACTTAGTAAATATTGGTTTAAAGATAACAGTGACTGTTGTCCTAGGGCCCAGTTCCACTCCATCCAAAGATAGTCTGGTATTTGCATGGGGTTCAATGGAGTCAAGTTACAGTACAAGGTTCCCCAGCGGAAAAAATTCTGGGGTTGAATTCTCTGATGAAGTTTCTTTTTAGCTACTGCTACAAAAGTATATTACATTTTCCCATGAGTTCTTAAGAAAGGCAGGTTATGACAGCTGCTTATGGTGTTACCTGTATACCTCATCCAAAACCAAACTGGACCAAATGAGGGTGCTATAGGAAGGAACTTCCCTCTGTTCTTCTGTTTGTGGGCATGTGTATGCGAAAGAGAAAGAGAGAGAAAGGTCAAAATCTTGGCATGTTTATCATTACTGAAATGTTCATTACCTGGAGTCTACTTCCCAGCAGTGCATAATCCACCGTTTTGGTTAGCTAATTCAGCTTCCTGTGGCCACTCCTATCCTGGCCTGGGGGCTGAGAGGTGGCCGGCCTTGGCCAGTGAAGAGTAAGGAAGCTAAGACCATGATCTCACTCTTTGACTTTCCTTAGAAAAAAATGCAAGAACATTTGAAAGGTTTGAAGACTCTTGTAAAAGTGTTTCCCTACCACTATGTAAAGCTGAGATGATTATTTCAGCACTTTTAAAGTCTTTTCCACTTTTGACTTCCAAATTTAGAGAGAAAAGAAGCCCTGTGCTCTGTCAGCTCCCGTATTCCCCTAAACATTCTAAATTACCTGTGTTTCAATTCTAATTTGTTATTACATCCGATTGCTATACATGCTTTGTTCCTTTAAAAAGAAACTCCATTTAAACAGATACTATTTTCTTCCAGGCATTAAAAACTTATTAACTATCTCTCCCCTTCCTTCTTCCTAAGTTTACTTTCTTGTTAGCAAATTGGATTACTCTCATCAGTTAACAGACCTGTAGTCATTGGCACAAAGCTAACCATTGTTATGCATGCTTGCTCAACATTCCCAAATTTGCAAGGTTTCCTGCAAAAGTTTTCAAAAGTAGGGAGAAATTAATTTGGATGATACATGTTGACTTTTCCTTACAGGGCTTTCAAATGTAACCTTGAGTTAGTCACCTTTGGCAACATTAGCAGTTTCAAATATTCAAAATTTTCTGGGACTATCTAGAGTCACAATAGTTTGGTGAAGTGAGAAATGTATAATTATTTCAATTTAACAGTGACTTATTGATCCATATACTGGATCTATTAAGATAATTCAATCCTGCCTTCAGAGAGTTTTGCAGTTTTTTCCACTTTCTGGAGAGGTGAGAATGTGCTTACATGAATAGCTCGCAGTTGAAAATATGCCAACTTTATTCAGGGTGGAAAAATTAAATTTGACATTGAATTGAAGTTATTTAATGCATACAAATATAGTTTTCTACATATTTTAAATGGTGTTGTCATGCTTATTGTGGTCAATTCATGATTTTCTGTATTAATGGAAAACAGGGATAAGAGTGAATAAATAACTTTTTTAGCCAATTATTTCAACATACTTTCCTGCCAAAAGTTTTGAAGGGTCTGACTGACTGGTTTCCATTTTCAACCTTTATCTGCTAAGAGTTGCTAAAAAGTTGGAGCCATGACCAGTGAAATGGGAGGCAATGGAGAACTGGTGGAAATAAGAACCTATCAGAAATTACTCCCTGAATAGTTACTGGAGATAAAGACATTGGCTGAGAAAGAGATGGAATCTGGCTGCTAAGTCAGCAGTCTTT
The DNA here is from genome assembly GCF_042477335.2 of Ovis canadensis. Taxonomy (NCBI): domain Eukaryota; kingdom Metazoa; phylum Chordata; class Mammalia; order Artiodactyla; family Bovidae; genus Ovis; species Ovis canadensis. The sequence continues at coordinate 23,420,270 of NC_091262.1, forward strand.
TGAGAATTCTGTTCTGTTAGAGAAAGAGGGCTTGCGTTGACGTTTGGAGTTCTATAGAACCTGGGTAGTAAACCTACCCTTCGAGTCCTATACATGTGTTCCGCTGGCACCAAAAAGACAGACGAAATATTTGATAAGACTCAAGTTTACTGTAGGCTTCCCTGATAGCTCAGCTGGTAAAGAATCTGCCTGCAATGCAGGAGACCCTGGTTCGATTCCTGGGTTGGGAAGATCCACTGGAGAAGGGATAGGCTACCCACTCCAGTATTCTTGGACTTCTCTTGTGGCTCAGCTGGTAAAGAATCCACTTGCAATGTGGGAGACTGTGGTTCGATCCCTGGCTTGGGAAGATCCCCTGGAGAAGGGAAAGGCCACCCACTCCAGGGTTCTGTCCTGGAGAATTCCATGGACTGTAGAGTTCATGGGGACTGCCATGGGGTCGCAAAGAGCGAGACGTGACTGAGCAACTCTTACTTTCAGGTTTACTGTAGTTGCAAAATGTTCCCATTGAAATCTGCCCTACCCCCTTCGCTATAGCCGCCACTTACTTGGCTTCCTAAAACGCACCTTCGGCTAGGTCTCTTGTTTCTTGGTTTATCCCTTGCTTTTCTCTATCGTCTTTGCACCTGGGATATTTCTTTGTTCTCATGTGTGTCCGCTTTCTTACAACCCATGGGTGAGCTGATGACTTCTGAAACCTTGGCTAACATGGAGCCTTGTGTCAGTCAAGATTCCTTTCATGTTAAGGATAGGAACAAACCGAAGCTACCCCAGCAGAGAAGAATGAGTAAATAAGGGAAAGGTTGAGAGGGACGGTAGACCTTGGGGGAAGGGATGGGCCCAAAGGCTAGGAGAGAGAACAAGAAGCAAGGTGGCTTCTTCCGCAGTTGCTCTCTCTCTGGCACGTATGATCACTCACCACCGAGAATCTCGAGTTTGTCGTCTGCATCTCCTGGTTCAGCACCTGCGGTTTCATCCAAACTCGAATTCAAATAGTTTGAATGTAGAGGGCTGACTGTCTTACACCATTTTATATAAGGGACTCGAGCATCCTTAAGTCCCTTATATAAAGGGACTTGGTAGCCCTGGGATTCTGGAACCAGTTCCTGAGGATACCTGGGGATGACTGCATTTCCGTGTCATGTCTATCACTTTTTTTCTGGCAACGAGTTTTCTGTTTCTGTGTGTCTTTTCAAACCTCTGTGCCTACCCATCCTCAGTTCTGGGTTCTCAACAAGAGATTACCTTGAATTTCTGGGTCCCAAATCTGAACCCTTTGATGACTCAATCAAATGAAGCCAGTGAAATAGGAGCAAGTATATCACAAGTATATCTGTGGAGGGGGAGACCTTCCTTGTGGCAGAGGGGATCTCTGAGACATTATGTGTCCTAAAGTGTATGTTACAAGGTTGACCCTCTCACCTATGTTCTTGGCTAATGACAGTCTACCAAGAGCGGAATTTCCTATTTGTGCACCTTCAACTAGGCAATCCTATCTACCTTTCCCAATGCTACAAAAAGAAAAACAAACTGGCAAGAAAATTGCGCAATTGCCTCAGTTCTCAGATTTGTCTCAACTATTTGAGACAAATAATCCGTAATTCCTTTTTGATCATTCCGTCACATAATTCTTTTCAAATGTCACATAAATGTATCCTTTACCACCCATTTCCATACCATGCCTCTAATCCATGCTTTTTTAACTTCTCCTCCTCATTATTACATTTACTTCCCAACTCCACTTTCCTGTTTTCATCTTCTCTTCTGTTTAAGTCATTTGTTATAGGATGAATGTTATATGTTGAAACTCCAAAACTCATATGTTGGAGCCCTAAGGCCCATGTGATAGCATTAGGAAGTGGGTCCTTTGGGAGCTGGTCAGGTTTAGATGAGATCTTGAGGATGGAGCCCCGTGAAGAGTCTAGTGTCCTTATAAGAAGAAGAGACACCCGAGTTTCTTCTCTCCACCATGTGGGGACATAGTGAGAAGGCAGTCACCTGCAGGCCAGGAAGAGAGCTCTCACCAGAAACCAAATGGGTTGCCACCTTGATCTAGGACATCCTAGCTTCCACAACCGTGAGAAATAAATACTTGTTGTTAAAGTCATTCCAATCCATCATATTTTGTTATAATAACCCAGCCTAAGACATCATTCTTTAAAATAACTAGCTAAAACTTCAGTGACCACCATGATACAATATGGAACATTTAGGAGTTTGCCTTTGGGGAGCTTTGTACAGAATCCGCCTTCCTTATTCCAAAGTCCGAGCAAGTCCTGCTTTCATTGTTGTGGTTCTGTTGCTAAGTCATGTGTGGACTGCAGCACATCAGGCTTTCCTATCCTTCACTATCTTCAAGTTTTCTCAGACTCATATCTGTTGAAGAGGTGATGCCATCCAACCATCTCATCCTCTGTTGCCCTCTTCACCTCTTGCCTTCAATATTTCCCAGGATCAGGGTCTTTTCCAGTGAGTCAATTCTTCGCATCAGGTGGCCAAAGTATTGGAGCTTCAGCTTCAGCATCAGTCCTTCCAATGAATATTCAGGACTGATTTCCTTTAGGATTGACTGGTTTGATCTCCTTGCAGTCCAAGGGACTCTCAAGAGTCTTCTCCATTACCACAGTTCAAAAGCATTGATTCTTTGGTGCTCAGCTTCGTTATGGTCCAACTCTCACATCCGTATGTGACTACTGCTTCCATTATCTGGTCCTCTGAACCCGCAGCTGCAGGTGAGATTCCTTCACCTGAAGACTTGGCCACCTCACAATGTTCATCTCCATACAGAGGTTTAAGTTTTACCTAGCTGAATCCTATACATAGAACTACTATTTTATCTAATGAAAGTATTCCCAACCATGAACTCTAAATTTATGATATTAATAAAAATGTTTTAGCTTTTGGTAAAATACTCTTTGTCTCCATTTTATTGTTTTCGGTGAGAGTCATCAGTTAAGCTCATTTATTGTGTGACTGATATCTTGTTTTAAAATGGTAGCATTCCAGCTCTTCTGTCTGGAAGCCCACCATGGCATTGCTTCTCTGAAATCAACCACATCATCAGTATCCCCTTTGGAAGCAATGAGTCTTTCATGATTGTGTGTGAGAAGCTCAAGCAGGGTGGGACTTAAATAGACCAGAACCCTTGAAATATCCCAGAAAGATGCCAGAGGCTCTGCACTAAATCAAGTTGTCTGCAAACAACGGAGAAAAGTGAGGACATTCATTTGGGGATGGAAATCTATTTAATTTATTTAAAACTACATTCAACAACAATGATTCACCACTAATGATGAAATGTTCACTCAGCTACTTTTTCTTTACTACAGACCACTTGAGGTCTCATTCACACAGAGCCTACAGTTCCTTGGCTTACTGTAAGCCTTAGATTAGCTGTGATATCAGAGCTGGCATGGCCCATGGCAGCTGCTAATGCAACGCATGCCTATCACTTGCTGTTGACAGGCATTAATAAAAACCTAATTTGAGGAAATCATGACAAACCTACTCATTATGCAATCTGGTTTATGTTTTGGCATGTGGCAATCATTGGCTTGATAGCCGAGAAACCTTCATTTCCAGAACTTTACGGCCTGTGTTTCAACTGCAGACCCAGCCAGAGCCCCTCACCTCTCCCATGTGTTTGATCTTCTAATTGCCTCAAGACACAGCCAAGGGCTTGCTGTGCGATGCTGCAGGCCTCAGCCTGAGCTGAGGTGTGATGGACACAGGAATCTAGCCTTGCTATCAGAAGGGGTGCTTAGCTGTTACAAGAAACTTCATTCTGACCTGTCTATCAAAAGCATTCCTCTCAGGCCCCTCCTCTTGTTAACTTGTTCCTCATGGCCTCTTTGAGCTTTCTAGAGTGTTAGCAGAAAATTTCCCAAGTCTGGGAGAAAAAGTTCCCACTCGTCTCGTCTATGCAAAGAGCAAGCTCAGAGACGAAGCATGGCCGGTGGGTACTACTGGCCTTGACTTGGCTAATAAATGATATGTAAAACATTTAACTGTTTTATTGAAAGAAATCTTCCTATAAATGGTGCTCTTCCTGTAAATGGAGAAGATCTCAAAATGCCAGTAGGAAAGGGTTAAAAGAACTTTGAAATAATCTGGCTTCAGTTTCTGGGCTTCTAATGCTATCCTTTTAAATATTAAACTTTAAAGGAAAATGGTTGGCGATTTTGTGTCTCTGAAGAAAAGTTGATTTCTCTTCCCGGTCTCTGACTGACATCATTAAAATATTCCCCGATAAAGATAACCAAGGGTAGACTTAAGCTAGTCAAACAAAATTGCTCTAGGAAAAGACTCCTGTTACATCCGCCTGATCCTTTTCTGACTTATCAAATGATGCCCTGTCCAGCCCAATCCGCCTTTCCTTCCTCTCTCCTTCCCTTCCTTCCCTTCCTCACTTTCTTCCTTTTTCCTTCCTTCCCCCCACTCTCCTTCTCTGTCTCCCTCCCTCCCTCCCTTTCCTCATTTATCCTTTCTTTCTCTTTGTATCTGATTCTGATTGCTCTTTCTTTATCATATACTTTTATTTCATTGAAATAAATTTCATTATTTCATTGACTTTTATTTCAGTTAGAAGTTTTAAAGTATCAATCTAAGCCTGAAAACAGCTAAGTTGGACCCAGAAAGAAGATTCTGCCCTGCTAACACTGCAGGCAGACTGATTTGTTTGTCCCTTTAATTCAACATAGAAAGTTTGTCTAAGGAGGCATCACAGAGTAAACTGACGAGCGGGAGCTGTTCTCTGCCTGTCCTGGAGCACTGAGTGCTTCCCTGTGTGATGGGATGTTAACATCTTGCTCTCCTTTGCACAAACGTTCTATGACTGGAGATGTGTTTGTTTGGTTCAAGACTTGGTTCCTTCTAAAATTAGAATGCTTGTGATAGACATCACGCCTCTGGGGCAGGTAACATTTTTAAAACTTAGTTGATCATAAATTATTGATTCATGCCATAGAATATCAGGGTAGAGAAAGCTGAGATCACCTCATAGACTATTTCATTAAAAAAAAAAACCCTTCATATGGGTATGCTTTACATGTAAAAATGCATTTTAGTGTCCTACTGATGCATTGTTATCACTGTAAATGATCAAGATACCATTTCAATTCACCCCCCAAATTTCGCTTGTGTACTCACTAGAAGTATCTATAGGTGGTATCATAAAGTATGTGTTCTTTTGTGTCTGCCATCTTTGACTGTTTAGTGGCTCAGACAGTGAAGAGTCCCCCTGCAATGTGAGAGACCTGGGTTCGATCCCTGGGTTGGGAAGATCCCCTGGAAGAGGGCATGGCAACCCACTCCAGTATTCTTTCCTGAGAATCCCCATGGACAGAGGAGCCTGGCGGCTACAGTCCATGGGGCTGCAAAGAGACACGACTGAGTGACTAAGCACCCAGCGCATCTTTGACTCAGGGGAACACTGCTGTGTTTGTCAGTAGATCCCTTATTGTTGAGTCGTGTTTCCTTGTATGGTTACAGCACAATCTGTTTATCTGGATATTCACCTTTTGGTGGACTCTTGGATTGTTTTTTTCTATCATGAATAGAGTTGCCCTGAAGATTCCTTACAAGTCTTTGTGTGTGATATGTTGTCATTCCTCATGGGTAAATACCTAGGAGTGAAATTACAGCCTCAAATGGTAAGCATATGCTTAACTTTACAAGAAGTTGCCATCTCTTTTCCAAAGTGCTTTTTACTATTTTATATAACACTTGTTCCATATCCTGGCAAACACTTGCTATTGTTCATCTTTAAAAATTTTAACTATCCTGGTATGTGATTAGTGGTATCTCATTGTGGTTTTATTTTGCATTGACCAAATGACTAGTGCAGTTTAACATCTTCTCATGTATTTATTTTCCATGTGCTATTGTGAAATATTTGTTCAAATCATTGTCCATTTTTTTTCAATTGGATTGCCTTTTCATTACTAAATCATACGAGGGTTTTTTCCTAATATAAATTCGGCTACATGTTCTTTATATATATTCACAGCAAATATTTTCTCCAAGTATTTGATGGCACAAATCCTCATCATTACTTTAAAAAATTTCTCAGTTATTTTCAACTGCTTATTCTTTCAGATGTAGTCTGTGACTATTTAGCTAAGCTAAAAAAAAGCGCATCACTTTGAAATTTTAATTTAACTTATTAAATTTGTCAATGAACTTGAGAGAAGCTAGACAGGTTTACAATATATTTTTCCTTTCCTGTCATATGGTATGACTTTCCATTCATTAAACTGTTATATTTTAGGTAAAGTTTTGCTTTTTAATAGAGTCGTGAATATTTTTGTTAATGCTTAAATATTTATTGTAATGTTTATTATAGTGTAACAGCTTTTTCCACTGTATCATCTAGCTATTATGAAGAAAGGTGTTATTTTAAAATATTCATTGCATTACCTGGGACAGATTATCTTTCAGTAACTACCCCCAAATTTTGGTTCAACACATCTATTTCCTCATCACGCAAATCCCTCTGTGGGTCTAGGCATTTCTCCAGGGAAGTTACCCTTCGTATGTTGACTCAGTAACCATATTGAATTTATTTTGGGACTCCCTTTATCAAAAAATGCTTTCACAATTGCACTTGCCTTAGTCAAGGAAAGGGGAATTGGAGAATTAAGCTTTGACATAATTGAATTTAAAACATAAAAAAATGCTTTAGCTTAAAATGGGAAGGGGTCACTACCGCACTGGCTAGTAACGAGTCACATGACCATGACTACTCTTAAGAAGATGGGAGGTACACTGACGTAGAGGAACATGGGATATTTGTGACTATTGGTATGTCCTCCATATTTGTTTTGTTGATGCAAATCTCTTAATAGGTGTAAGAATATTTCGTTTGCTTTTTTGCAGTTTCTTGGCAGTTGTTTATCTTTAAATAATTTTATTGACGCCTTTAAAAAATCAGGTAATTCTGGTGAAAAATTTGTAAATGTTTTAAATTAATGCTAGGGATATGGGGACATTCTAACTCTTATTGAACTTAAAAGGCAAACCTCAAATGTTGTGTAAGTAAATGTAAACTTTGCTATTGAAAGTTTTGCTATTGAAAACTGAAAATGGAAAGAGGCTTCAAAATATAATAAAATTATCTTGCATTTAAAAAGTGTTGAATTTTTCAAGTGACTTTTCAGAGTCTATTTTAGTAATGCTTTTATTTCCTTGATCTCTTGGTGTTATGAATATTAGCATATTGTTTTATGTTAAATCATCCTTATATTTAAGGACTAAATCATTGTTGATTATTTTTACTGTGATAATATATTTGATTTAACTGAATTTTATGTAATAATATTTTTAAGAATATTAATTATTGAGATGCACCTGGAATTTTCCTTTCAGTGTTATCTTTGCTAACTTTTAAGGTATTGGGGATTTATTGCCTTTAAAAATGAAGTGAGTGGTGTTCCCCCTTTTTGCATGCTCTAACATGGCTCATAATATGGGAAAATTAAAAAGAAATGCCCCTATAAAATAATGTAGGCATCTTGTGAGTGAGTTATAGTCACTCAGTCGTGTCTGACTGTTTGGACTGTAGCGTTCCAAGCTCTTCTGTCCCTGGGATTTCTCCAGGCAAGAATACTGGAGTGAGTTGTCATTTGGTTAATCCTCAAACACTTGTCATTTTTTCCTCTGTCTTTTGTCTGTTTGCATGCAAATGTATACAAACCATTTTAGAATTGATTTTGATGGTTTATACATCCTCAGAAAAGTTTCTGCAATTTTTATATTTTCAAAATATTAAGTTTTCTATATTATTTAATGCTTTCATTAAAACACTTTTATATTTATTTTTATATTTATTTGTGAATAGATTTGACACTTTTTAGAATATTTCCCCCAAATATCAATTCTTAAGTTCATTTTCAGTACGACTTTCTTTATTCTAATTTATTCATATTGTCTTAGTTTTATATTCTTTTTCTCCCACTTTCCTTGGTTTTCATTTTATCATTCTCTTTCTAACTTCTTTATTTGACTTTAGTTTTTTCCTGTTTAATAACTTAAGTGTTTGCATCTGCAAATTTCCTTCTGAATATATCTTTGGCTACATTCATTGCCTGATATTATGTAATGATATAATGTATATTACTGCCTAACAAGTTTGTAATGTTATTTTCTTTTCCTCATTGAGAGAAAATAGCGGGTAGGCTGCATAAACTCAGTTATGCATTTTTATGATGTAATGCTTTGTTATTAATATCTAGCTTAATTGTGTGGCATAATAAATGGAACTCATGCAGTTTCTGTTTATTGAGATTTTCTTTGAAGTCTAACACTTGCATAATTATTATAAATCAGTGATTCTCGTATTTCTAATGAGATTCTTATGAATTCCTGGGGTGCTTCTGGGAATACATACATCTAGGCCCTTTTTAAAGATTATGATTTACTAGGGGTGAAGGTTTTCATTTTCCACCAATACTTAATTGATCCTGGTATAACTATATTCAGAGAAATACAACTATAAATGATGGAGTGACATTTGAGTAAAATCTATATTCTCCATTTTGGGGGGACAAAGTTCTGTATTCCAGAATTGGTTGTCATTCCATTTTTCACCTTCTTAGAAATGACTCTAACCATTTAAAAGAAACTGGAATTTAATACAAGAAATTAAGTATTTATAAAATCATTAGGAACACTGAAGGAATGGGATCTACATTGGGCGTCCAGGGAAGCTCCCAGAATATGGAAGCATGGACCTGGCAGCAAAGTTACTATTTCTGAGGCCACTGCTTTAGTTGCAACTGCCTCTCAAAACTCAGGAATTTGGAAACTAGAACCCTGCTTCTACCAAATCTCAGTTTCCACAGCCTAGTTTTCAGAGAGAGCCAACAAGGAGTCAGGGATCTGATAAATGCCTTCCCTTCTGCTTTCTAAATCCTAATAAGGGTATCAAAGTGACAGACCTAATCTACATCTATAACTGACAAATTAAAAAAAGTCTGGAGGTTAGAGATTTTAGCTTTCCACTCTCTCCCACTAGACAGAGGAAGGCATGGCATTTGAAAGCATTATGTACTGGTAGAAACAACTTGGTTAGGGGTGTGTCCATGGACTTGAATGGATGACCTGAGACATCTAGAAGGAGAAATCTATGCTACGTTAATTGTTCACGATGGAGATGAGGAAGTTAAAAGATTGCTTCAAGATTTTGGTCATCGGTTGGGGTTATCCCTGACCACGACAGAAACCAAAGAACAATGTTGTGTATGTATAAAGGAATATAAGTTGAAGTAAGTAGTAAATATTAATATTATTTTACAAATTTTGAGTTCAAGTTAACATAGAACTATGGCTCAGATGGTAAAGAATCTGCCTGCAATGCAGGAGACCTGGGGTCAATCCCTGGGTTGGGAAGATGCCCTGGAGAAGGGAAAGGCTACCTGCTCCAGTGTTCTGGCCTGGAGGATTCCATGGAATGTATACTCCATGGGGTTGCAAGGAGTTGGACACGACTGAATGACTTCCATTCAGAAAATGTATAGAATATAATAAAATATGAACCTAAGCCTACCAAAAAGAAGAAAAAGTTAAAATTTGAGAAGCAGTTTATACATTAAATATAAAGAAAAATTATATCCAATATTGAAGTCATCAGAAGAAATATAAAGGGAAATTTAAATTAGATACAGTATCAAAAATAGGGATATATAAAAACTATTTTAGGAAGATATGTGTCAGGACAAAAAATCAGTTACTGTGTGGGGACATGGAAGACATGGACTGAATTTCTGATTCTGTCTTTATATGGTATATTGCATAAGAAAGTAGTTTAATCTTTAATCAAGCTGATTTTGTTACCTATAAAGCAACAGGTGGCAGTTAGCTAATGCTGCATAACAAAATTCCTCTAAAATAAATTGGCTTAGAAACAGCTAACATTCAGTATTTCTCATGAGTCTGAAGGAGGTCAGCTAGGAGGTTATTCTGGATAAGACTAGAGTTATTCATGTACCTATAGTCAGTTGTGGTCTGCAGAGATAGTTCTGCTGATTTAGGCTGGGCTCTTTCAAACTTGTGTAAGTTGATGAGCTGCAGCCTTTGTTTAGGGCAACTAACATCTCCTCTTCATGGTAACAAGCTCTGGGCTTGTCCACTTGGCAAAGAAAAGTTTTAAGAGAAAAAGATGAAGGGTCTTCTTAAAGATTAGGTCTGGAATTGCAACCTTGTCATTTTCAGTTCATTTAAGTCAGCATAGGGCTGACTTTAGGATTTGGACACAATTTTAGGATTTGGACAAAAACTCAAACTACAAATGGTAGTTGTATTTAGGGGAAGGACTTTATGGACATTTTTAATTTTCTTATTTTTGCTAATATTAATTTAAAAGTTTTGAAAGTGATCATTATAACTAGAAAATTATACTTTAAATATATGCATTATTTAGAAAGTATATTTCTTAGTATAAAATAAAGCATTAATTCATTTGCAGCCTGAATATTAACTAAGGTGACCCTCTGGTTGGAAAGTTTAGCAAAAATGATTAGAAAAACTTTCCCTAAAATTATGCATCAAATTTGCATAAAATGGACTTTTTCAGATTTTTATGAATTCCCAGAAAATTAGTTTCTTTTTTATCTTATTTTCTCTGCCTACAGAGTAGTAGGTCTCAGCCACAGTATGCATTGCTTCATTTATGTACACACTGGCCCCTAGTCCCTTTAACTTGCTTTTTTCACAAGCAGCATTAGCAGTAGCCTTGGAATGAAAGCATACACAGAAGTTATTGAGGGTTTGGGGTGATCAGGGTGATGTGAGAAGTAACTTCACACTATGGTAGAGAAAACAACTTAAAATAAAAAATGCATTTTTCATTAAAGTTCCTTCTCTCAAGATGCTCTGCCCCAGTGCTGGCCTATAGACCTACAGGCTCTAAGCCTGCAGTCCTGTTGCGTGAATTTTTATTTCCTCTCCAGACTTTTTTACATCTTACATGTTGTATCCAATCCTAAAAATTCTTGATTTTTTTTCTCATGAAAATCAGTCTTGCCAATTCTCTGTCCTCTGCCTCCTTCCTAATATGCCTTTTGAAAGATTCAACCTTTTAACCCAAGGATTTCAATAAAAATTTTGCTTTAAATGTGAAGAAATGGGAGTCATTCCAGAAAGAAATGTTTTGTTTTTCTGTAAGCACACAAAAAATGGCTGTATGTATTGCTATTTGAAATCATATAAAACTTCCCTCCACCTTCATTTATTCATTAAATATATATTTTTAAATTAATCAATTTATTTTAACTGGGGGGTAATTACTTTACAATATAGTAGTAGTTTTTGCCATACATTGACATTTTTTAAGCATCTACTATTTTCCAGGCACTACGGTCCTCCTTAAGAATTCAAAAGCGAGTATATTTCTGTACTTATGGAGCTTGTTCTTCTTGAACCACCTCATTTCCTAAAGTTGCTCAGAAAATGAAATATTGTTCTAAATCCTCTTATAGATAATCTTACCTCAAAGTTTTTGCATATTATTTTTTAAAAATAAAGTGTATATAGCAACCTCCAAGGGACATAATAGTAGTAGAACTTGATACTAAGGCAAACAAAACAAAACAAAACAAAACAAAACATAAAAACAGTGAGAACTGTTTGCAAAATCTCTCAAGGAAGAAAATGATTCATTAATTTACCAGCCAACGTTTTCTAACCATTTTCTTACTTGTTAAGCAGCAAACTCCTAGAGGTCAGGATGGTCCAGAAGGAACTTATCGTATATTTCTGGACTCAGACATTTCTCTGCCAACTGGGGGAGGCAGAATATATGTGTAAGGAGCAATTAGAGAGCATTAAATACTAAATACCCAAATGCAACCATAATTTCATTGGTCATAATGAAGGGGAGATGTCCATGGAGATTGACATGTCCCAAGAAAACTTTGCACAAGAATCAGGTTTTGATACACTTGAGCAATGTCAAAAGCATCTTGGTCTACTCCAAACTGGACCCAAATTGGGTCAACTTGTAAGATAAATAAGCTAGATCACATTTATGTCTCAAGATTAGCCTGGCCATACAAAATTATACCAGAATGCTCTATTTCTTTCTTTCTTCTGGCATGTACCACTCTCAAATGTCTTTAACTCTATTCAATGCTATATCACTACATGTATAAGATAAAACACTTAATCATAGTCCATTCCAATGATTTTAACAAGATAATAAAAAAATCTACAGATTCCTTTGTGGGAGACAGTCAAGCTTCAAGAAGGAAACTTTCAAGAAGGAAAGAGGCTTGTTGGGGGTGGTAGTGGAATTCAATAGCCCATTCAGTGTTGAAACGTGAACACTAAAGCCACTCTTTGGATAAATTCAAGCCAGATTTGGCCTTCAGCTCTAGCTGGGCAGTTCCCAGATGAGAGCAGGCCTTCAGTCTGTAGGGAAGAAGCGAGGAATAATGCCTCTTTGAATTAGTTTCAAAACAGTGCTGCAATGCAGACTGACAACTTCTGATGCCAGATTGTGAGAAGTACACATAACGGCGGTCTGTTGAAGAAGCCATTCGACTACTAAAGGATATGGTTATTAGTATAAATTAAAAACCAAAAACCAAAGCAAAACAAAACAAAAGAAACCAGAATAAACTGACATCAGATAACTAACCTAACAGTGAGATACCAGCATTATATCAAGCCAAGTATATATAAAACATAAAATCATAAAAATAATACATGGAAACTTTACAACTTACAATCACTGAAGATTTTCTGTACAAAATTTAAATAAATAATAGCATTTTGGAATAAAATAAAGCACACACGAACCCACCCTACTACAAAAGTAGAGAGTGGTATAATTGGATATGACTTTTAAGGTTGCCATCTTTTCTGAGCAAATCAGAGGGATGGTGTCAGGCACCTATTAGACTTTTTACTGAGATACATGTTTCAATCCAGTACTATTATGAAAATCTATGAGAATCAGTCTTTTCTGTAGTTGAATTTTATAGTAGGTAAATGAGCATCTATCTCTCAACATGGCTTCTTTGTAAAGAAATGGCCATCCAGAAATAAAGAAATTATAGAAATAATTGAAAAGGTGGTTAGCCTGTGGTTTAAGGTCATGTGCATAAGAAACTTGTGCTGGTCCTTTGGCCTCGAGTGAGCAACACCCGGATTTGTGCTTCACTCCTGCACTGACAGTCAGTGCACAAATCCTCCTGTGAGAGAACATCTCTTAGCATCTCTAAGAGCTTCTGTGTTAGTTTGCTGGGGCTGCCATAACCTAGCACCAAGAAGACTGACTTTGGTTCAGTTCAGTTCAGCCACTCAGTCGTGTGTGACTCTGCGATCCCATAGAGTGCAGCATGCCAAGCCTCCCTGTCCATCACCAACTCCTGAAGCTTACTCAACCTCATGTCCATAGTCACTGATGCCATCCAACCATCTCAACTTCTGTTGTCCCCTCTCCTCCTGCCCTCAATTTTCCTTAGCATCAGGGTATTCTCTAATGAGTAAGTTCTTCAGATCAGGTGGCCAAAGTACTGGAATTTCAGCTTCAGTATCTGTCCTTCCAATGAATATTCAGGACTGATTTCCTTTAGGATTAACTGGTTTGATCTTGCAGTCCAGTCTCAAGAGTCTTCTCCAACACTACAGTTCAAAAGCATGAATTCTTCAGTGCTCAGCTTTTTTTAATAGTACAACTCTCACATTCATACATAACTACTGGAAAAACCATAGTTTTGACTAGACAGATCATTGTTGGCAAAGTGATGTCTCCGCTTATAAATATGCTTTCTAGGTTGGTCATAGCTTTTCTTCGAAGGAGCAAGTATCATTTAATTTCATGGCTGAAGTCACCATCTGCAGTGATTTTGGAGCCCCCCAAAATAAAGTCTGACACTGTTTCTACTGTTTCCCCATCTATTTGCTATTAAGTGATGGGACCGGATGCCATGATCTTAGTTTTCTGAATGTTGACCTTTAAGCCAACTTTTTCACTCTCCTCTTTCACTTTCATCAAGAGGCTCTTTAGTTCCTCTTCACTTTCTGCCATAAGGGTGGTGTCATCTGCATATCTGAGGTTATTGATCTTTCTCCCGGCAATCTTGATTCCAGCTTGTGTTTCTTCCAGTCCAGCTTTTCTCATGATGTACTCTGCATATAAGTTAAATAAGCAGGGTGACAATATACAGCCTTGATGTACTCCTTTTCCTATTTGGAACCAGTCTGTTGTTCCATGTCCAGTTCTAACTGTTGCTTCCTGACCTGCATACAGATTTCTCAAGAGGCAGGTTAGGTGGTCTGGTATTCCCATCTCTTTCAGAATTTTCCACAGTTTATTGTGATCCACACAGTCAAAGGCTTTGGCATAGCCAATAAAGCAGAAGTAGATGTTTTTCTGGAACTCTCTTGCTTTTTCCATGATCCAGCAGATGTTGGCAATTTGATCCCTGGTTCCTCTGCCTTTTCTAAAACCAGCTTGAACATCAGGGAGTTCACGGTTCATGTATTGCTGAAGCCTGGCTTGGAGAATTTTGAGCATTACTTTACTAGCATGTGAGATGAGTGCAATTGTGTGGTAGTTTGAGCATTCTTTGGCATTGCCTTTCTTTGGAATTGGAATGAAAACTGGCCTTTTCCAGTCCTGTGGCCACTGCTGAGTTTTCCAAATTTGCTGGCCTATTGGGTGCAGCACTTTCATAGCATCATCTTTTAAGATTGAAATAGCTCAGCTAGAATTCCATCACCTCCTCTAGCTTTGTTCATAGTGATGTTTCCTAAAGTCCACTTGACTTCGCACTCCAGGATGTCTGGTTCTCACACCATCATGGTTATCTGGGTCGTGAAGATCTTTTTTGTACAGTTCTTCTGTGTATTCTTGCCACCTCTTCTTAGTATCTTCTGCTTCTGTTAGGTCCAGACCATTTCTGTCCTTTTATTGTGCCCTTCTTTGCATGAAATGTTCCCTTGGTATCTCTAATTTTCTTGAAGGGAACTCTAGTCTTTCCCATTCTGTTCTTTTCCTCTATTTCTTTGCATTGATCACTGAGGAAGGCTTTCTTATCTCTCCTTGCTATTCTTTAGAACTCTGCATTCAAATGGATATACCTTTCCTTTTTCCCTTTGCCTTTAGCTTCTCTTTTTTCACAGCTATTTTTAAGGCTTCCTCAGACAACCATTATGTCATTTTGCATTTCTTTTTCTTGGAGATGGTCTTGATCACTGCCTCCTGTAGAAAGTCATGAACCTCTATCCATAGTTCTTCAGGCACTCTGTCTATGAGATCTAATCCCTTGAATCTGTTTGCCACTTCCACTGTATAATCGTAAAGGATCTGATTTAGATCATACCTGAATGGTCTCGTGGATTTCCCTACTTTCTTCAGTTTAAGTCTGAATTTGGCAATAAGGAGTTCATGATCTGAGCTACAGTCAGCTCACAGTTTTGTTTTTGCTAACTGTATCGAGTGAAAAAGTTGGCTTAAAGCTCAATATTCAGAAAGCGAAGATCATGGCATCCAGTCCCATCACTCCATGGGTAATAGATGGGGAAACAGTGGAAACAGTGTCAGACTTTATTTTTTTGGGCTCCAAAATCACTGCAGATGGTGACAGCAGCCATGAAATTAAAAGACACTTACTCCTTGGAAGAAAAGTTATGACCAACCTAGATAGCATATTCAAAAGCCGAGACATTACTTTGCCAACAAAGGTCCATCTAGTCAAGGCTATGGTTTTTCCAAGCAGTCATGTATGGATGTAAGAGTTGGACTGTGAAGAAAGCTTAGTGCCGAAGAATTGATGCTTTTGAACTGTGGTGTTGGAGAAGACTGTTGAGAGTCCCTTGGACTGCAAGGAGATCCAACCAGTCCATTCTAAAGGAGATCAGTCTTGCATGTCCATTGGAAGGACTGATGCTAAATCTGAAACTCAATACTTTGGCCACCTCATGTGAAGAGTTGACTCATTGGAAAAGACTCTGATGCTGGGAGGGATTGGGGGCAGGAGGAGAAGGGGACAACAGAGGATGAGATGATTGGATGGCATCACTGACTCGATGAACGTGAGTTTGAGTAAACTTCGGGAGTTGGTGATGGACAGGGAGGCCTGGCGTGCTGTGATTCATGGGGTCGCAAAGAGTCGGAAATGACTGAGTGACTGAACTGAATTGAACTGAACTGTATAGAGCTTCTCTGTCTTTAGCTGCAAAGAATATAATCAATCTGATTTTGTTATTGACCATCTGGTGATGTCCATGTGTAGAGTCTTCTCTTGTGTTATTGGAAGAGGGTGTTTGCTGTGACCAGTGAGTTTCCTTGGCAAAACTCTGTTAGCCTTTGCCCTGCTTCCTTTTGTACTCCAAGGAAGGCCAAATTTACTGTTACTGCAGGTATTTCTTGACTTCCTACTTTTGCATTCCAGTCCCCTATAAGGAAAAGGACATCTTTTGGGGGTATTAGTTCTAAGAGGTCTTATAGGTCTTCATAGGACAGTTCAACTTCAGCTTCTTCAGTGTTACTGGTTGGGGTGTAGACTTGGATTACTGTGATATTGGATGGTTTGCCTTGGAAACGAACAGAGATCATTTTGTCATTTTTGAGATTGCATCCAAGTACTGCATTTCGGACTCTTTTGTTGACCATGATGGCTACTCTACTTCTTCTAAGGGATTCTTGCCCACAGTAGTAGATATAAGGTCATCGGAGTTAAATTCACCCATTCCAGTCCATTTTAGTTCACTGATTCCTAAAATGTTGACATTCACTCTTGCCATCTCTTGTTTGACCACTTCCAATTTGCCTTGATTCATGGACCTAGCATTCCAGGTTCCTATGCAATATTGCTCTTTACAGCATCAGACTTTGTTTCCATCACCAGTCACATCCACAACTGGGGGTTATTTTTGCTTTGGCTGCATATCTTCATCCTTTATGGAGTTATTTCTGCACACATCTCCAGTAGCATATTGGACACCTACCAACCTGGGGAGTTCCTCTTTCAGTGTCCTATCTTTTTGCCTTTTCATACTGTTCATAGGGTTCTCAAGGCAAGAATACTGAAGTGGTTTGCTATTCCATTTTCCAGGGGACCACATTTTGTCAGAACTCTCTACCATGACCCATCTGTCTTGGGTGGCCCTACACAGCATGGCTCATAGTTTCATTGAGTTAGACAAGGCTGTGGTCTATGTGATCATATAGGTTAGTGTTCTGTGATTGTGGTTTTTAGTCTGTTGCCCTCTGATGGAGAAGGATAAGAAGCTTATGGAAGTTTCCTGATGGGAGAGACTGACTGGAAGAGAGTGTCTTGTCGTTCTGGAAGCTAGAATTCCAAGATCAAGGAGTCTGGCATATTTTTTCCTCAAAGGTCTCCCACCTTGGTTGGCAGGTGAATGTCTCCTCTTTGTATATTCACAGGTCTTTTTTCTGCAAGTCTACTCTTTCATAAGGACACAAGTCAGACTGGATTCGAGCCCACCTTCATATCCTCATTTTAACTTGATCGCCTCTTTAAAGACCCTATTTCCAAATATAGTCACTTCTGAGCTATGGGAGGTTAGGACTTCAACATATGAATTCAAAGGGGACACAATCCAGTCCATAACACTCTCTCCCACCTCTGCTTTGCTCTTCCTCTCCCAGGTATAATCACCCAAAAGTGTATGTGTGTTGGCTTTTTTCTTCTCAGCTTTTATTTTACATTAGAGTATAGCTGATTCACAATGTTGTGTTAGTTTCAGGTATAAAATAAAGTGATTCAGTCATACCTATACAAGTTTTTTTTTTTTTTCAAATTTTTTTCCCAGTTAGGTTGTTAGAGAATATTGAGCGGAGTTCTCTATACTGTATAGTATGCCCCTTTACACGTAAGTTGTGAAAGTGAAAGTTGCTCAGTCGTGCCCAACTCTTTGCAACCCTGTGGACTATACAGTCCATGGAATTTTCCAAGCCAGAATACTGAAGTGGGTAGCCTTTCCCTTTTCCAGGGAATCTTCCCAAACCAGGGATTGAACCCAGGTCTCCCACATTGCAGGCAGATTGTTTACCAGCTGAGCCACCAGGGAAGTATACATAAGGTCATCCATTTTAAATACAGCAGTGTGCAGACTGGGTTTATGCCCAGGAGTGGTATTGCTAGTATTTCTATTTTTAGTTTCTCAGGGGAATTCCACGATGTTCTCCATAGTGGCTGCATCAATTTACAATCCCACCATCAGTATAGCAGGCTTCCCTGATGGTTCAGAGGGTAAAGCATCTGCCTGTAGTGCAGGAGACACAGTAGTTGCAGGTTTGAACCCCTAAAGGAGGAAATGACAACCCACTCCAGCATTCTTGCCTGAAAATTCCCATGGGCAGACTATATTGGAAGGCTATAGTCCAAAGGGTTGCAAAAGAGTCAGACACAACTGAGTGACTAAGTACAAGCCCAGCAGTATAGAAGATTTCCCTCCTCTCTGCACCCTCCTCTACCAGCTTTTATTGTATGCAGATTTTTTTTGGTGACAGCCAAAAGCAAAATAGGAAAATCAAGAAACACCTGGAGTAACAGGCAAATTTGGCCTTGGAATGTGGAATGAAGCAGGGCAAAGACTAATAGAGTTTTGCCAAGAAAATGCACTGGTCATAGCAAACACCCTCGTCCAACAACACAAGAGAAGACTCTACACATGGACATCACCAGATGGTCAACACCGAAATCAGATTGATTATATTCTTTGCAGCCAAAGATGGAGAAGCTCTATAGAGTCAACAAAAACAAGACCAGGAGCTGACTGTGGCTCAGATCATGAACACCTTATTACCAAATTCAGACTCAAACTGAAGAAAGCAGGGAAAACCCCTAGACCATTCAGGTATGACCTAAATCAAATCCCTTATGATTATACAGTGGAAGTGAGAAATAGATTTAAGGGCCTAGATCTGACAGATGGAATGCCTGATGAACAATGGAATGAGGTTCATCACATTGTACAGGAGACTGGGATCAAGACCATCCCCATGGAAAAGAAATGCAAAAAAGCAAAATGGCTGTCTGGGGAGGCCTTACAAATAGCTATGAAAATAAGAGAGGCGAAAAGCAAAGGAGAAAAGGAAAGATATAAGCATCTGAATGCAGAGTTCCAGAGAATAGCAAGGAGAGATAAGAAATCCTTCTTCAGCGATCAATGCAAAGAAATAGAGGAAAAGAACAGAATGGGAAAGACTAGAGATCCCTTCAAGAAAATTAGAGATACCAAGGGAATATTTCATGCAAAGATGGGCTCGATAAAGGACAGAAATGGTCTGGACCTAACAGAAGCAGAAGACATTAAGAAGAGGTGGCAAGAATACACAGAAGAACTGTACAAAAAAGATCTTCATGACCCAGATAATCTTGATGATGTGATCACTAATCTAGAGCCAGACATCTTGGAATGTGAAGTCAAGTGGGCCTTAGAAAGCATCACTACGAACAAAGCTAGAGGAAGTGATGGAATGCCAGTTGAGCTATTTCAAATCCTGAAAGATGATGCTGTGAAAGTGCTGCACTCAATAGGCCAGCAAATTTGGAAAACTCAGCAGTGGCCACAGGACTGGAAAAGGTCAGTTTTCATTCCAATTCCAAAGAAAGGCAATGCCAAAGAATGCTCAAACTACCACACAATTGCACACATCTCACATGCTAGTAAAGTAATGCTCAAAATTCTCCAAGCCAGGCTTCAGCAATACATGAACCGTGAACTCCCTGATGTTCAAGCTGGTTTTAGAAAAGGCAGAGGAACCAGGGATCAAATTGCCAACATCTGCTGGATCATGGAAAAAGCAAGAGAGTTCCAGAAAAACATCTACTTCTGCTTTATTGGCTATGCCAAAGCCTTTGACTGTGTGGATTACAATAAACTGTGGAAAATTCTGAAAGAGATAGGAATACTAGATCCCCTAACCTGCCTCTTGAGAAATCTGTATGCAGGTCCGGAAACAACAGTTAGAACTGGACATGGAACAACAGACTGGTTCCAAATAGGAAAAGGAGTACGTCAAGGCTGTATATTGTCACCCTGCTTATTTAACTTATATGCAGAGTACATCATGAGAAATGCTGGGCTGGAAGAAACACAAGCTGGAATCAAGATTGCTGGGAGAAATATCAATAACCTCAGATATGCAGATGACACCACCCTTATGGCAGAAAGTGAAGAGGAACTAAAGAGCCTCTTGATGAAAGCAAAAGAGGAGAGTGAAAAAGTTGCTTAAAGCTCAACATTCAGAAAATGAAGATCATGGCATCCGGTCCCATCACTTCATGGGAAATAGATGGGGAAACAGGGAAAACAGTGTCAGACTTTATTTCTGGGGGCTCCAAAATCACTGCAAATGGTGACTGCAGCCATGAAATTAAAAGACGCTTACTCCTTGGAAGAAAAGTTATGATCAACCTAGATAGTATATTGAAAAGCAGAGACATTACTTTGCCAACAGAAGCCCATCTAGTCAAGGCTTTGGTTTTTCCTGTGCTCATATATGGATGTGAGAGTTGGACTGTGAAGAAGGCTGAGTGCTGAAGAATTGATGCTTTTGAACTGTGGTGTTGGAGAAGACTCTTGAGAGTCCCTTGGCCTGCAAGGAGATCCAGCCAGTCCATTCTGAAGGAGATCAGCCCTGGGATTTCTTTGGAAGGAATGATGCTAAAGCTGAAACTCCAGTACTTTGGCCACCTCATGTGAAGAGTTGACTCATTGGAAAAGACTCTGATGCTGGGAAGGATTGGGGGCAGGAGGAGAAGAGGACAGAGGATGAGATAGCTAGATGGCATCACGGACTCGATGAACATGAGTTTGAGTGAACTCCGGGAGTTGGTGATGGACAGGGAGGCCTGGCGTGCTGCTATTCTTGGGGTTGCAGAGTCGGACACGACTGAGCGACTGAACTGAACTGAACAGCAAAATTAAAATGAGATGTCACCTCACACCCGTCAGAATGGCTATCATCAAAAAATCCACAAACAAGCAATGTGCATTGGCTTCACTGTCCATTTCTGCCACTAGAACATAAGCTCCCAGAGGGCAGGCCTGCATGGCTGCCAGGACCAGAGTCGCATTTCTGCCTGGAGAATGTTGTCTGGCTGGAAGTGAAACTGGCTCACAGTTTCAATGGAGAACCAGAAACTTAAAAACAAAAAACAAAAAAAAAACACACAAAAAAACAGGGCATATTAGTCAGCAAAAATCGGTATTTGTGAAAGTCTTAAGATATATTACTTTAATTGTCCAAGGCCTTTTTTCAAGCAAAGACCCTGCACTAAGTAAAGTTTTATAATTTGTGGTTAAAATGTTCACATAAGCTTGCCAGCAATATATCCTTGGGAAAAACCATTCTCTTTTACTGGAAACAAATACTTTTTTTTTTTTTTGGACGAAAATACTTTAGAAAAAATATGATAAGATTAAATAGACTTAAAAAATGGGATGTCCTTACTCAGAAACAAATAAACAAAAGACAAAGAAAGAAAGAAAAGAAAAAGGAAAAGAAAATCTTTCTTTCAAAATGTTGCTACTCCTGAAACCCCAACATCTGCGTACCATGGTCATGGGCCTACTTTCTGTCGTCAGTTAACTGACTTTCTGTGTATCTTTCCAAGGCTTCTTTTGTAATGCATTGTGACATATGGGGATTAATTTCCTTTCCCTTTTTGCACTTAAAAATGAAAATTAAAAAAGCAAAGGAAATATAAACCTACCCACAGTTCCTTTTTTTTTTTTTAAAATCTGTAGTTCTCATTGATTTTACATAAAATTTCCAAATTGAAAAGTCTGGAGAACTTAATCACAGAAAACAGTCCATGAATTAGAGCCATTGTTGAATAGGGGTGAACTAAACATTTCAAGTGGGCTTCCCCGGTAGCTCAGAGGTAAAGAATCTGCCTGCAATGCAGGAGATGCAGATTTGATTCCTGGGTTAGGAACATCCCCTGGAGGAGGGCATGGCAACCCACTCCAGTGTTTTTGCTGGGAGAATCCCATGGACAGAAGAGCCTGATGGGCTATAGTCCATGGGGTTGCAAAGAGTTGGAAATGACTGAAGTGACTGAGCACAGCATGGCAGACATATCAAATGCCAGTATTTAGCCTAGATTTTCTCTTAGAAAATAGTTCTCAAACTTGAGTGTAGATCAGCATCACACAGATTACTGGTCTTCCCTCCTAGAGTTTCTGATTTAGTAGATATAAGGGTGGACCCAAGAACATGCATTCCTAACAAAGTCTTAGGTGATGCTTATGATTTTCTGTGGTGTTCCTTTTAGAACCTCTCTCTAAGACATCATGATGGCATTGGAGTGGTAGCAGTTGGCTTTTCTGAAGAAAATTCCCCAAAGTCCTAGGTGATCTTGATATGGCAGAACGTTTAGAGTAGAGAGTGTTTAGCAATTACATGATGCTTCACCCTCCTGCTTTAGAAGCCAAACTACGTCCATATCTAATTACATGGGAAAAGAGAGGGCAACTTGGTAGATATTTAGTCTGTAACATAAAAGCATCATATGGGAAAAATGGATTGGGAGTTATGGATTAGCAGATGTAAACTATTATATACAGAATGGATAAACAACAAGGTCTTAATGAGTAGCACAGGGAACTATATTTAATATCTTTCAATAAACCATAATGGAAAAGAATATAAAAAAAGAATGTATATATATACATATATTTTACCACCTGGGATGCCCATTATACATAACGGCATTATATATATATAGGGCGTGTATATATATATATATATATATATAGGGTGTGTGTATATATATATATAGGGCATATGCATATATATAGTGTGTGTATATATATAGGGTGTATATATATATATATATAGGGCGTATATATATATATATAGTGTGCGTATATATATAGGGCGTGTATATATATATATATAGGGTGTGTGTATATATATATATAGGGCATATATATATATATAGTGTGTGTATATATATAGGGCGTATATATATATATAGGGCATATATATATATATAGTGTGTGTATATATATAGGGCGTATATATATATATATAGGGCATATATATATATAGTGTGTGTATATATATAGGGCATATATATATATATAGTGTGTGTATATATATAGGGCGTATATATATATATATAGGGCGTATATATATATATATAGTGTGTGTATATATATATATATAGGGCGTGTATATATATATATAGGGCGTATATATATATATATAGTGTGTGTGTATATATATAGGGGATATATATATATATAGTGTGTGTATATATATAGGGCGTATATATATATAGCATATATAGTCCATCCCAAGTAGCACTAGTAGTAAAGAATCCACCTGCCAATGCAGGAGACACAAGAGACGTGAGTTTGATTCCTGGGTTGGGAAGATTCCCTGGAGCAGGAAACGGCACTCCATTCCAATATTCCTGATTTTTATGGGTAGAAGAGCCTGGCAGGCTACAATCCTTAGAGCTCCAAAGAATCGGACACGACTGAGTGAGCACACACATACCTACACACACAGGTATATCTGTCTGTCTGTATACATATATATATGTATATAACTGAGTCACTTTGCTGTACATCAGAAATTAACACAACATTTAAATCAATTATACGTCAATAAAATAAATTCTAAAAATGCATCATAGTCATTTTTCTTGGGATGAAGACTTCCCCTATAACTACTTTAAAATTAGAACAAATAAGATGTGCTTATTGGAAAAGTAGAATTTCCAGAAGTATTTAGAATAATAGAGGGAAATTCTCTCATATCCCCTCACTTGAGGCAAACTCATTTTTGAACACCCATCCAGGTTAATTTGTTCTTATTTCCCTTCAAAAGTTGTAACATTTAGAAGTATCTACCAAAGTGTAGAAAGTGAAGTCTGACTCTGGTGGATAAGTTTGCATTCACTGGAAAACAGGGTGCTTGCAGGAAGGTGCTGACACTGTACTGATGCGCTAGTGGGCATGGCTTAATATCCAGAGCTGCGATGAGAGCTGGACCTCATTATCTCCATCTGCCATCCAGTGAGTGATTCAGGGCCCTCACTTGCCTGGCCCTTTCCAGGACTTGGAAGAGGCCTGAACAACGTGTTCATATGGTTACAGACTTTTGTAAAGATTATAAAACTGTAAGATATCTGTGTATCTTACGAATTTTGTGTATTTTCTTCTCCCCCAACCTTGTCCCTTAAACTGTAGAAAATTTTACGCAGGTCCAATTTGGATAAAATTCTAATGCTTTTTATAGATGAAATAAATTTGAAGGGGAAAAACTATATCTTTCACCGTAAACTATATGCTCTTTTTTTGGGAAATATCTCCTTTAATTTTATGAAGAAAAACAAAACGAAAACAGGCAGCAGTTTTGTAGGAAGACATTTTACCCTTTCATAATTTATCTTTAACAGGTCTATTGCTATCTATTGAGAGATCAATTTAATGAAGTTATTTGTGTCTCTTAGCTTTTGGTTTAATAATTCAAGGCTACTAGCAAATTCACAGATCAAAGGTTTAAGTCTTAATTGGTCACTTGCCTTTTAAGGTGCCTTAATCATTTGAATGTAGTTACATGGCACTGTTAATATAAATTTCATGGCTTTTTTTCTTTCATTTCTGTTCAAATACTCATTTTGAGCTGTTCCTCATTTGTTCTCCTTCAGTCAGCCTGGTTTTCTCAGTCCAATGATGTTGGTTCTGATGGTAACTAGCATATTGTTAACTACTCTGAGTGGCTAAGCACAGCACTGTAATTCTGAGTTTCATCTGTGAATAGAGGGGTGGTGAATCATATCTTCCTGCCACTACCTACTCCTTCACCGGTGGGATTAAATGAATTAATTGATTAAGCTCAATGTCTTGCAAATGGTGGGGTCTTCGTAAATACCAGATGACTTTGCATAAACAAGTGGAAGACTGGAAGCTAGTTAGACAATTTTGGTGTTGATATGACAGGTCAAATATGTCCCCCCCCAACCACCCAACTGTTTGCTGAATTAGGAAAAATGCATGCATGTTGTTTTGCCTTGAATCAACTTTGAGCAACTGCACTTGATGTACGCTAAAAAGCTAATGATACAGATCTTGAAATCAAGCCTGTACTTGTACAATTTCTAAAAACCAGAACATAGTATATCATTAATGCTAAAAACATAAATACTGATCTCATGGATGGAGTTAAGATGATGAAATCCTCACACAACTGAATTGCCTCTTCTAGTCATCTTCAGTAGACACAGATTATAACCCAGCTCTGAATGTAAAGAATAAAAAGTGAAGGTGAAAGTCGCTCAGTCATGTCCGACTCTTTGCGACCCCATGGACTATACCATCTATGGAATTCTCCAGGCCAGAATACTGGAGTGGGCAGCCTTTCCCTTCTCCAGGGGAATCTTCCCAATCCAGGGATTGAACCCATGTCTCCCGCTTGCAGGCAGATTCTTTACCAGCTGAGCCACAAGGGAAGCCCTTAGTATGAGTCAAAAAATGGGTAAGAACAATTTTGTTGATTCTGGTATAGCCTGCTATTATATACTGCTATATACTGCTGTCCATCCCTTGATAGTCACCCTCTACCTTTTACATTAGCACAGAATCCCTCAGTTTTAACTGAATTTATAGCTGTCAGGAAAAATAAGAACACCCTTTTTTTCCCTCCCATGAAGCTAAGTGGGGCTATGTAACTAACCTCTGGCCAGTGAGGTGAAAGTAGAAGTGTATGCAACTTCTGTCTTTAAAGCAGGGACTGAGAGGCACTGTGGCCTTCCTTGTCCCTTCCTCCACCCTTCTGTTGTAGTGAAAACATCATGGATAAAAACGAAGCCACCATCTTAAACAGGAAATGACTTTCAGAGTGGAAGTTACATATGAAAAGGCAAAAAGGTAGGAAGGATGTGAGTTCTTCTGAACTTTGTGGAAGAGGGCCACTATAACCCCCTTAATTTGCCTGAAACAAGAGAGATCAAATTCTTACATTTACCATTGCTACTTGGAATTTCACTATTATGCATAATAAAATCCAACCTTAACTACTAGTCTTATTGCAGAAGTGTTTGGAGGTTAAATATGAACATAACATTACAGGAAACTTCCTTGTCATCCTCAAGAAACTATGACTTCCTTGAAAAGATGTATTTCTTTCTAACTTTATTTGCTCATTATTTAGAATATAAACAAACAGTTATAAAAACAGGACAATTCTACAAACCATGTGTGCATTCATGATAGTATTTTTACTGAAAGGGTTTTCTGTGAATACATATATGAGAAAAATATATAAAAAATTAGGGTTTTATGAGACAGAGTTACAGAGTTAAAAAATAGAATATATCTGCAAAATTCTTCTATTCAGAATCATATGCATCTTTGGAAGCCATCCCAAATCCTTTGTAAAACAGAGCAGGATAAAGAACAAATCAATGCAAAACAAACAACTTTTTAGAATATTGAATAGATGCAACTTCTAGCCAGTGCTAGTCCTGTGTTGAGAAGACCCCCTGGAGAAGGAAATGGCATCCCACTCCAGAAATTGTTGCCCAGGAAATCCCATGGACAGAGGAGCCTGGCAGGCTACCATCCATGGGGTCTCAAAGAGTTGGGCACAACTGAGCGATTAAATAACAACAACAGATTATCCATGGAAATGTTTTTCATTACCTGATAAGAAGACTGCTTTAGCACAGGTGAAGACTGAGCTTCTTTAGCCAACAGCATTAGCAAAGCTCTGATGCCTACCTATTTAACCCTTGCCTTTCCTTTGAGCAAGTGGTACCAATTTAAATGTCAGCTCTGGCAAAGGGATCAGGCATTGGCCAGAGTAGAAACAGAGGCCACCAGTTCATCCCATGCAAACAACTCAATGACTATCATGTGAAAACTTTTGGTGTTCATAGATAAGGAAAAGATCTTTACCAAACACGTTCAGTTGTCAAAGAACCATTTTAACTCTTGTGTGCACGTGTGCACATGCACACAAATATGTTTTGAGAAAATGAGGATAAGAGAACTGATCTATCCTAAAACTTTAAATCTTGATTAAAGGCATTCACATGTTAATATACAAAGGAGTCATGATTAAAGGTTAAAAATGAATATGCCACCGTGATATCATATATTGGTATGTTATGTGGATCTATTATTTGGGTGGGCTTAGAAAGTAAAGCATTTGAAATGAAATAAAGACAAATGAAATTTCTAATCAGTTTATAGTCCTAGAGAATTTTCAAACCAAAGTTATTATAAGATTAATATAAGCAGGAAGATATAAGAAAAAAAAAAACAGAAAGAAAAGAGAAAAACAAAAAGCAAGTCAGTTAAGTGGAATTTAAGTTGTCAGGCTACAGTGTAGAACTCCATTACCATATCTTTCTTTTTTTTAATAGTATTCTCTGAAAAGCACTAGATGTAATAAAGTCAATTTAAAATTTGTTCTACCAATCTTTTGCATCTGTAATTTTCCCATTAAACGTAAATGCCCATGAGGCAAGCTATTTGCATTACATTGCATTTGCAGTCTTTAAAACAAACTATAAATCCCCTCCTTGTTTCATGTGATTGATGCTGTGTGTATAAATACCACCATAAACCTCAAAGGGGGCTAACGGTGACAGTAAATTAAAGTTTTCAAGTCTGGCAGCATCTCAGCACTCCAGCCCTTGATCTTAAGCAGTGTTGTTAACCCCCGCCTCATTGCCCTCCTGAACTCACCTTTTTTTCCCCTTCTTTCCTGCTCTGCCCCCCATTCTGATTTCCTTGGGAAACACCTTCCCGGCCATGCAAGTCACACCAGGCCAGGGAGAGGCTGTTAATTAAATCGAGGCTGCAGTGGGCTTGCTGGAGAGCTGAAGGCCCTGACTTGCAGCCCTCCAGGATCTGAGATCAAGGATCTTGCAGACCCCTTCCCTCTGTAAACAATGGTCAGCCACAGAGATACTGATTAACTGGCAAAACCCCCATGATTAGCTGCTTTCCTGGTGATTGTCTTCTGCTCAGCGGCCTTCCCATTGGGAGGAGGAGGAGGAGTCATGAGTAGCTGATGGAGAAAGGATGCAGAGAAAAAGGAGGAAAGAAAGACTTCTCACTATGTTTTTCAATTTCCATATATTGAATCACCTCTCGATCCTAATTATTTTATTCTCCATTTTGAAAGGGCATGACTGATGTAATTACTTTTTATTAAAACTTAGCCTGGCCAAGAGCATCTTCACCTGGATTGGAGGGGTTACTTGAAACATAAACAAAGCTAATGCCTTTCTAGAGCTTCAGAGGCCCCTTTAGTCTCTGTAATTAATTGATGGGTACAGCTGGTAAGTTATTCCTTGTCTCCATCTTACTGCAGTTAAAATAGATTTGGAGAAAATGGTGATCAAAATGGTGATCCTGGAGAAATCATAACTGTTGACCCACTGACTTTGCCTCCCCTCCCAGTATGTGGTGTCTTCTCGCACTTGGAACAGTAGATTTCTTGACCAACCTCATGTGATTGCTCCCAAAATTGAGCCAAGGCTAATTGATTCAAGGGTGCACTGTGGTTTCTCATTGTTATCTCAAATGGTCCCCATATTTTTTTTTCTACTTTTTTCCCTAGAATAAAAGGATCATAATTGTAAAATCCCATATCAATTTTTTTTTCTCTAGCTGTATGTTTCATATATGACTTCAAAATAGGAACGTAAATTAGCAGAACCTCACAGCTCATATATGCAAAATTCTTGGGGGACTGGCAAATCATCAAGGATGGGTAAATTATTCCTCCAGAAGGGAAAGGGAAGACACAGAGGAAAAGCAATTGGGAGGGATGGGGGAAAGGAAGACAGAGGAAGAGAAGGGAAGGCAATGAAACAATGAAGCTAATTAATTAATTTAGGCTATTAATCTGGACCACATGTCCTCTGACGATCTCTGAATCAGTGGTGGATCCCAAGTGAATATTGACAGGGACACTGAAATATATTTGGAAAAAAATACTTCTATGCTTTTTCATTTCCTCTATGATCTTTTAAGGATCTAGGAGGAAGAGTCCAAGAAATATTGACACTCTGAAGAGAGTCTCCCTACCCAAGATAGATTTCTAGAGACTTCCTTTGTCCTTTTTCTTCTGAAAGACAGAGCTGCCTACCACGGAACCTGCTTCTTCTGCTGTCCAGAAGCCTTCTTCAAGAAGGTAGCTGTGACAATATGTTCATCTTTTTCATTATACTGCTGTTTTTACAAGTCTTCCATATGCCTGATGTAATGAAAGTGAAAATTCATGTTGACTTGGTTAAAGACACGAAGTTTATTATCATTTCTGCAAGGGATTCTTGGAACTCATTTATAGCCAAGTAAATAAATGATGCAGAAGAGGGAGGAAACAGCTATTTATAGTCTTCACTATGTGTCTGTCACCCTATTTGGTGATTTCACATGTTATCAAACTTTACAATAATCCCATCAAGCAGTTTCATTTTTCTTTGTCCATAAAATAGGAAAAATGATGTCTAAGAAACATGTTCAAGGTCCTCCAAATGATAACTGGCGGTAGGTTGTTTTTTTGTGGGTTTGTTTTTGAGATTGTCCTTTTCTCTCCTCAAAGTTTCTAATGAAGCCTGTTCCAAAACACAAAATGTGAAGTCTTAAAGGCAGATCCTAAGGACAGAGACATAGACACCAGTATCTTCCAGTAAACAACAGGGCCCACCTGGTTCTGAGGCTATTCATACAAGAGTTTATAGTCTGATGTATCTTCTGGCCATCTGCTTATTGGTTCTGCTGTTGGAAATAACAGAATAAGGATACTAAATTCTAGTGTGTGTGTGTGTGTGTGTGTTATACATGTGAATTGGGTATAGAGAGAGCAAGAAACAGAATGGTATAGTAGAAAGAGAGCCTGAAAGACAAGTGCGTATGTTGGAATGGATAGAATCTGGTGTAACAATTAGAAACAGGGAAAGCTAAATGCAATATCTTAAACTTCTGTCTTCCCTTTCCCCCTCCTTCCCAATCATTCTTCCTCTGTGCCTTTCTTTTCCTTCTAGATTAATAATTTACACATTTTTGAAGGTTTATCATTCCCCCAAGAATTTTGCATAAATGACCAATGGAGGTTCTTTTCATCTGCATTCTTATTTTGAAGTCATACATGACACATACAACTTGAAAAAAAATTGACATAGGATTTTAAGATTTTTTGTTTTTCTTTTAGTCTAGGAAAAAATACAAAAAAAAAAAAAGAGTACTCTGGGGAGTGTTTGAGATACCCCAGTGCACCTTGAATCAATTAGCTTTGGCAAAAGTTTGGGGAGCAACCCCACATGATTATGTTCAAGATCACACAAAAGCCCTTCACAAAAATAAGCATTTTCTCTCCATACCTTGATGGTGCTAGTGGTAAAGACTCCACCTGCAATACAGGAGTCTAAGGAGATGCAGGTTCAATCCCTGGACTAGGAAGATCCCCCTGGAAGAGGAAATGGCAACCCACTCCACTATTCTGGCCTGGAGAATCCCATGGACAAAGGAGCCTGCAGGCTATAGTCCGTGGGGTCATAAAGAGTCGGGCAGAACTTAGCACACACACACACACTCTATACCTTGGCTTCCCAGGTAGTGCTAGTAGCAAAGAACCCACTTGCCAATGGAGGAGATATGAGATACAGATTCGATCCCTGGGTTGGGAAGATTCCCTGGAGGAGGGCATCACAACCCAGTCTAGTATTCTTACCTAGAGAATCCCATGGACAGAAGAGCCTAACAGGCTACAGTCCATAGAGTCGAAAGTAGCCAAGACTGAAGTGACTTACCACATGGGCATGCATGCTCCATACCTTTCGGGCCCTAAGGTAACAGTTATCCCATCAAGATTCTCCATTTCAGAACTCTTCTTACTTTATTCTCATTCCCAACTCCTAAATCAAAATATATTCATTTGTGTCCCCTCTCCTTGAAGGACTCTTTCAGGTTAGATGCACTGACAAACTGATTCCCATTCCAGTGTCATCAGAAAATAATTCAGATGTGTGTCTATCTGATTGACAAAATGTAAGGCCTTAAATCAAAGGAAGGTCTAACGGTGTAAAATATCTGGTCTCTAATTGTGTGGTGATAGTGGGTATGATCTTCAAGCAAATAGGAGTGCTGTCCTCTGAATAATTCCTGCCAGCACATTTGCTCATGGCTTTCAAGGGGCTTCCCTAATGGCTCAGTGGTAAAGAATCCACCTGCAATGCAGGAGACCTGGGTTTGGAAGATCCCCTGCAGAAGGCAATGGCAACCCACTCCAGTAATCTTGCCTGGGAAAATCCCGTGGACAGAGGAGCCAAGTGGGCAACAGTCCATGGGGTCGCAAAGAGTCAGACACAGCTTAGCAACTGCAAACAACAAAATGAGGGGCTCTTCCTTTCCGTGATTCCTTATCCTGAGGGATCTGCAGATATTTCAAGCTCTGAGTGTGAGTCTTGGAGGAGTTGTTAGTGAGTTTAAATATTAATCTCAGGGACTGATATTCTCATGTTGTTCTCATATCATTGAACCTGTCAAAATTCTTTGATGTCAGCTTACTTTTACTTAATTTAAATACATAGGTGATTACCTTTAAGGAGAATAAAAAATTCAATAAGGCACAATGCCTGCCTTTGAGGAGAGTATACACTATTACTATTTAATATGAAATAAAATGTAGTAAGTGATTGCAAGCGGTGCAAAACGTGATGAAAATTCTGAGGCAAGAGATAAGGTTCAAGACTTGGCTCATAGTATTGTATCCCTTGTTTTTAAAGGGCACCAAGAACTAAAAGGTCTTTGTCCTTCACCTCAGAAAGTTTCTGTCTTATTTAATGAGAGTGGATATAGAAGTAAGAATGAAATGTAGAAACACTCAAAGAGAAATTAATGTAAATAACGACCAGTTAATGTAAATGTCTAATGGCAGGGGCCAAATTCTAGCTTGAAGGGAAGTTATGAGTACCTGTAACATGCCTTCTGCAATGTCACGTAAGAAATTGATGAGGAGAATGGTGTAATTGAAAATACATTCATTTCAGTCAATATTAATTTGATTCTTGATACCATGCACTTTTGTTGAATGGATTATGTATCAAAGTGCGGAAAGAATGTGAATTAGAGTTGGGACCAGGACAGACAGAACTGAGAGCGGTGGGAAATGCTACCCAGGAGGAAGCAAATGAAAAACACAGATTGGAGCAAGGTGAGATTTCCTGAGTAGGGGATGACCTAGCAAAGTCTGGGGGTAACCAGCAAATAAAGATGGGAGATGGAAGGGTGGTTGACATGGCCAAGAAACAAGATTTCTGCATAGACCAGAGAGGTGAGAGAATCAGAGGGTATGGCTGTTCCTATTTTGAACCACAGGTTGCTGGGAAGGTCACCTGGAAGTTCAAGATGATCACTTTGGTAATTTAAGTGGGCAAGTGGGCTGGGTGTAGATTGTGGAAAATGGGGTGAGAGAGTATGTCTGGTTGGATAGCTGCTCAAATCGAACCTTTTGTTTACAGGTGGGAATGAAGCTCTTGTATTGCCAGATTTCAATTTTCAAGAGAAACTTAACAATCTATATTTTTGCTTTGAAGTCTCTCAATTGTTAAATGTTGGCCACGTATTCAAATATCAGGCTCTTTGCTACAAATGCATCATAAAGCAAAGAAGAACAGAAAGGCATGTTCCAATCTTCCTTGGTGAGAGCTCTAATCTGATTAATTTGGTCTTACCTAAATGTATCTAATTATTTTGGGTCTGACAGTATAAAGAGATTGTGAAAAAAATTCTCAGTTTTCTACTTTGAAAGATTTGCCAAGTTGTTTGATCTGTTTCATCATGAATTTCTGTTGGGAAGAAGACATATTACATACTAGAAGTATGAGCTGCTAAGGCGTGCACACAAAGGAAATTTGTACTTTTGATTCTACTGTAGTTCTGAATTTTTGTGCTTTTTTCCAGTCCTAAATATATGCATTCTTGATGCTTACTTATTTATACATTTTAATACCCCCTATTATATCATCTGGGGAAAAAAAAAAACTTCTTTGGTTTTGTTTTTTCTTTTTATGCAAAATGAGAAAGATACTGCTAACAAAATCACAAGCCCAGAATCTCCGAATGAGTCATATAATCAAACCCTACAATTGACAGACTCTATAAACAGAGACTATCAGAGTAGAAACTCATACTAAAAAACAGGATTGTAGCAGATTCTGTTGTATTACAGAACTCATTTCTGTTTCATTTCAGCTATGCATCCATATTCTTGAAACTTTCAGATTTGGCAAGTACAGCATTTCCACTGACCAATGTCAAAGGCATCCCTCTTCAATATTATAAAAACTCACATCTTTGTCAGGTCATTACTGTTTTTCAAGAATTAATTGATGGGGATTACCTGAAGAATCCAGAGAAAGAGCAGGTGCTTCGACCTGGCTATCACGGAAGCGGTAATAAACGTAATGATGGCTTGCTGCCTGAGGATTCGTGGCACCAGGTACCCATTTCAGCCCAAACAGATTGCAAATATATCCCTCCTCTCCAATCACCCTATTAATTTGGAAATACTTAGATCTAAATTTCAGCATAGGAATCTACAGATCCTACCAATTACAATAAGCCACCTTGTCCTACTAAAACCGCCACAGTGCTGTTTGGTTTAACAGAGAATGATAATTTAACTTTGGAATAATCTTGTCGTTGTAAAAAGAATTAAAATTATAACTCTTCCACAATCGTGCTGTGCAGCTTTCTATAGAGAGTAGTGTGCCGAATTTCAAGTAATATTCTTCTGTTGCCCCATATCCCCAGGTCCTGGATAAAAATGAAATGTGCATTTCATAAGAAGATCCCAGCGAGCAGTAATAAGAAAAAGTATTCAATCATAGTCAATTGGTTAAAGCTTTGGGGATGGGCTCAAGTCACCATTTTCTTCTTTTTTTTTTTTAATAAGGACACAAATAAAAAAATTAAACTAAGCTATTTTTTCCGCCTCCACCAGATTGAATCAGCTAAGGAAATAGATGCCCTTATATCTTTAGCAACATGAAGATAATGTCCACTGGGTTGTTTCAGAATTAGTGGAAGCATCATCGATCACCTCAATTATAGTAAACAAAAATTCTAGTCAATGTAATATAAGTGTAACCTGAAATCAAATAAAAATATATACCTGATGCCATTGTGTTACCACCTCCAATTAAAAAAAAAAAAAAGGGAGGGGGAAAGGAAGTGTATTTTTTCCATTGTTGTTTCGTTGCTCAGTCGTGTCTGACTCTTTGCAATCCCGTGGCCTATAGCCTTCAAGGCTCCTCTGTCCCTGGGATTCCCAAGGCAAGAATACTAGAGCGGGTAGCCATTTCCTTCTCCAGGGAATTTTCCAGACTGAGGGATCAAACATAAGTCTCCTGCATTGGCAGGCAGATTCTTTGCCTCTGAGCCACCAGGGAAGCCCTATTTTCCATTAAATTTATATATATATTAAAAAAAGAGAAAACCTGGCAATGTCAGGTCTTTGCATTCTCAGGATTTCTATTTTCATAGTTGTCAAGAAAACTGAAAACAGAAATTGCCCAGAGGATGTTTTAATTATTTGAAAAATTAAGAGGCATGTGTAATTGTATATTTCTAAGGTTTTTAGGTAGTCCTTTGCATTGGCTTCTTTTTTGGAAAGCATTTTTTAATAAGGAATTTTATCATGCTAGATGTAAATAAAGCAGTTTTCAAAAACAACAAATACTCCCCAGTGTGGTCAAACATATTTTCACATTGGCATCCTTTGGTCTTCACAGAAATAAAACATCTTCGAAAATTTTGAAATCTAGGAAACAAAACCCAGACTGCCCAAGCAGACATATTTTTGTGAAAATCTTGAGTAAAGCTTTTTTTTTTTTTTTTCTTTTACCTACTAGGAAATCTTTTTACAGCCAATATTACAGCTAACATATTATGCCACTCCGAAACAGTTGGGAACTTTCATTCATTCACATTCACTTTAGTAAAAGGAATTTTGCTCTGTCTCAGCTCATTATAAGCAGATGCTACTGAATACATTGAAAAAAAAAATTCAATGGTACCTAAGAATTAAAAAAAAAAAAAAAACGCTTAAAACAATAGTTGTTTAGAGAGACCTCCACGGATCCCAGTGCTCCGGAACCTTCTCTTGGGTTGTGAACAATCGAAGATTTATTCAAGCTCTCTGCACACTGGGAAATGAAGACCCAGAAGCTCATTATCATGTCTATTAAAAAGCAGAAACTGGGGTACATCTAAGAAAAGATGTATTACTTTTTAAACCGCACAGCAAACCGCAGACCAATAGGGACTTGAACTATATAAAAATACTCTCAGTAGTAGGAGAGTAGGGAGGGCTGGGGGGCGGGGGTTGAAATTCACTTTCCCAAACAGCAGGAAAATACCACACTACTAACTTCCATTGTTGTCGAAGCTTTGGAAAAGTGGCTCTATCCTATCCTTCTTGAAAAGTGATTTTTGAAGTCAGACTTTTGGTTCGATCAGAAGACTAAATGGGACTATTAGAGTAACTCTGGGGACCCTGCTCCAGGAAGGGTGAGGGAGGGTTTGATTAGCAATGACCAGTTAAATTCTAGTTAACCTCAATTAGAAACCTTCACCTTTGCTAATTGGATTAATTTGTCAGCAGGCAGTATACTTATGAAGTGTACTGAAGCCAAATTTGTGCTGCTCTATGATGAGATAAAAATCATTGGTGTGGGGTGACTCATTTCTTAAGAGTGCATCTATAGCCAATTTCTGCAAAGGTAGGACAAAGTTGAATTTTACTATCAAGTTGGAGAGACATTTATTACAGTGATTCTTTGCAGCCTGAAGAAGAATATGCCCAGTAAGCAAATTCTCTTCAATTAAAAGCTTTCCAAACTTAGGGTTTAATGAAACTTTAATTAAAGTCAGTGGAAAAGTCATGTTCAGGAAAAAAAATAAATAAAGGTACTCAAAAGTGTCCTTTTCATTCTCTCTTGACTAATCCAAAGATACTGTCTCTTTTTCCATTTTTTTTTTTTTAGTGTTTTGTGCACAGAAAGACACAGACCAACAAAACCTGTTGCATTATAGACCGTCTCATCACCCAAAGACAAGGAATGTCTACGTTCTCATTAAAATGGCAAAGCACGTGACCATGCTGTATCCAGTAACATGTTTCAGAGAGTGGCAGTGTGCTTCCCACATGGCTCAGTGGCAAAGAGCTCATCTGCTAGTGCTGGAGCTGCAGGTTCAATCCCTGGGTCAGGAAGATCCCCTGGAGGAGGAAATGGCAACCTACTCCAGGATTCTTACCTGGGAAATCCCATGACAGAGGAGCCTGGCGGGCTATAGTCCAAGGCGTGGTAAAAGAGTTGGATGACTTAGTGACGGAGCACGCAGTCATGTTCTTTGTGAAGAGTCTACTTCACAGAAACTAAGCATCAAATTTGCAGGACAGTTTGTTGGGCTCCATTTTAATGATAAAAATATAATATGATATTTCTCAACCTGTTAGGGTATCTGTGAATGGGTCCAGTTTGAAGAAAATAAAATGAACTGTCAATCACACATATTTCCCTGTGGTGGAAATAAAATCCCTCCAAGTGGGTCCAAGCTGGAGTGAACAGAGAATTTCTTATACTTGAAAATATGTTAATAAGGCTGCAAACTATTGTGTCTTCAAATTGGCTAAAGGGCAAATTGCTGTTGTCAGCACCATCCATCTCTTGGGTGAACCGCACCCACCTGCTTAAACAGACACAAGGCTACCAATGTTGTGTACATGTTTCAAAGTACAAAAGAGAGTCTCTGGCATTTTCTGCTTTTATCTCTTTCACAAAGGGAGGCATAGGAAATTAGTATTCCATACATATTCTAAGGTTGTGTTCAAGAGGTCAACCTTTTCTCTTTTCTTTTTTCTCTTATAGTAAAGATGCTACAAATAGGACCTTAAATTCTTTGCCTTTACAAACAAGCATTTCACAGGAAGGAAACAGTAAAAATGATCAGATTATGACAATTAATGGCAATATACAGTGCTTCCTCTGCGTGTGTGTGTGTGTGTGATCTACCTATGACCAGGGTGCTGAGCATTCCTTGTCTATAAACTGAACCAAACCTCATTGTCACCTGTGGATAATAGAGAAGAAAGGAAGCCAAGCATCAGGATCAGGGCACAATAATGTCTGTTGACGATAAATTATCAAAACAATAATCATGTTTAGCCAATCCCTTTGTGTAAAACTGTTATTATGATTCCAGTGCCAGCTGTCTGAAACTTTAATTTAAGTGCTTGCTTGAGGCAAGACATTTGGAATGCTAGTTTAGAATGTTTTATAGCTCAAGCAATATGTTTTACTAACCTCAAATACCGTGATGATGGTTTAAATGGTGACTATAATTTGTACGTGGGGGCTCCAGGGTGAGTTTTGCTTTTCCAAAGTGTCTGCTGCATCAAAAATTCAGACATTTCTGGGTTATCTTGGGCTCCCTATCCTTGGGGGCCTTGGATACTGCATCTCCCTGCCCACAGGTAAGCACTGCAGATGGTTAACTTTGAGGATGTTGCTTCAAGTTGCTGCAGTTGGAATGTTCCTCAGAAACAGCCATGTTCAGTGGAAAGCGCAGTGGTAGAAAAGCTATGGTTTAGTGTTAGGTGGGTAAGTAACGTTCATTCTGTTACTCACCAACCATTCTCTTGACTCTAGACCTTTTGAAAAGAAGGCAAAAACCAGATCCTGTTACCGTCTCCACCACATATTCATCATTCCTTAGTAATGGATCAGCAAGATGTTGGTATGTTGATAATAAAGGATAAGATTCTCCTTTAAATATAGGAGGCCCCAGGATATAATCCATCTATAAGAATTTTTGCAGTTGTCTTTATCATGCATAAATTATAAGTATGGAAAGATGAAGGGCATTTAAGATTCGTTGCAATATATCTCTTTATATTAGACTATTATTAAGATAGCATAATATTAAAAACATTATTATGTCATTTTAGAATAAATTATAAAACATATTATATCCACTATCTCAATATCATAGCAGCATCTTTTCATGATAAAGTCTCATTTTGCAATGGAAATTTCAGGAATTTAAAGAAGTTATATTGTTACTGAAAGGTAGGGGTCTGGCTGCTGTCCACTCAAACGCCATCAGAGAGGCCAGGTTGAAGGAAAGGAAAGTTTGCTTTATTTCAAATGCTGGCAACTGGGGTGTGGGCAGGGCAGACGTCTGTCCAAAGGCTGACTTCCAGCATTGACCATCAGCAGACAACAGTTTTTATAGACACGGTGAGGAGGGGAGGCTACACGCAGAAACAGCACAGTCAGCTGACGGTCATGTTCAAATTGATCATCGGTGGTTCTAACCAGAGCCATCTTGGTTATGCTAGGTACAGTCAACCTTATTGGCTTGTTGCCATTTCTTTGAGGCCAGTTCTCAGAACTGTGACAGCTTATGTCAGGGTACAGTCTGGTAATCATGTGGTTAACTTCTTCTCCTGGGGTTTCAGTATCTCTAAGAGAGCTTACAGGACATGGTTCTGAATATCATCTATAGCTGTTGAGAAGAAACTAAAGGTTCTTGACTATGCTTCATGACTACATTATTATTATTTGCTCTCCTTTGAATGTTTTCCTTTGTTTCTGAATGTTCCCATTTCTCTGATTAAACTTATTCTTTGACTAAAGTTTTCCACAGACAACAGGCAGTCAGAGGACATGGGGGAGGTGGGGCAAGGGCAATAGGGTCCTGCTCTGTTTCACTATGACCAAGTGGGTCATGGATCTGCAAAGACCAAGGCCCAAAGCTAGGTGACCCGAGTCAAGCAGGAACACCTGCAGTTTTCAACTTTTCACAATTGCCTCTGGATTCTCTGAATCATCAGAGAAATACTTTCAAGTAATCGTTGACAGAATTTGTCTTCTCTTTATAAACACTACAACCACCAGTGAGTGTAAGTTACAAATTTAATGTCTAAGTTTCTGGGGGAAATTTTTTCCTACTGGAGGTTCCTAACAGCTAATGGTTGTTTTGAGTGTTAGGCATTTAATAAAATTGGGGAATAACTTGATACCTAAAGTATAACTCAGGTTGTATCTTTTCCCACTATAGAAAAAGCCTAATTTAATTAAGAAATGTTTCCTGAAATTTTACAAGATGAAAATCTGCTGGTGGAGACAGGTGGGAAAACATACTGAAGCTATGGCAAATATATACGCTTCTGTGATGACAGTCTTTGTCCAGCTGATTGACTCATATAATAGCAATTGTCTCAAATTATCCTGATAGAGGAACCACACATATGTACATTGGTCATATGTATAACCAGATGCATTTCTGGAAAAAAAAAGCTATATAAAAATCATTCCCAAACACAGTTCCTGACCCAGAGGAGTGGTATAATAAATATAAAAGCAAATATGTACCAACATCAATACATTTCTTTTTACTGGAACTGGGCAGGCTTATCTTTTGAAAGAATTCCAGAGGAAATGTGATATAAAGCAATCACGTGTGCTCGCCTTTCTGTGTGTTGGTTTTATAATTCCAGATGATTACCTATGAATCTATAGTGGGCTGCTTTTGAAATTACTATGCTGAGAAATAAATGCTCTTCTTAACTGGCATCTGCAACGTGACTTATCAATCAATTTCTATTTTTTACAAAGTCACCATTTATAGAATATAGGTAATGCTTGCAACATTAATGAACATGCAAAAAATGTTGGTGTTTCTCAAGGAACAAGGCAGAAGGGGTGTATAAAAGGCCGCATAAGTAATGTTTATCTATGTAGAATGAATGAGTTGAGACAGTAGTTAATCAATAGAGTCAAATTAAGAGGATGTTTTACTGGAATGCCTCATTGTTTGGGGAGTACCCAATTTTTAAATTTTCAGAGTTTAGCACATAACTGATGCCTGTGATGATGGAACTGGACTCAACCTGAGTCAACTCGATTATTTACTGGGTTTCTTACTGGATTATTTACATCAGTGTCCACACAATCAAATGGGTCAACTATTTGGCAATTCAAAGTGGATAACACAGCGTAATATTTTGGGGCCTCAGTTTTGAGGTGAAATTGGCATGACTATTTTCTTGCTTTGTCTATTTTTAAAAATTGATTTTCATGCAATGATCAATGTTGATCATATTTTAAAAAATGTTTATTCTGTTAACTGTTAGATGATAAGATAGTGATTTTGTTTTTAATAAAATGCTTATGTATTTTCCATTAAGAAAATTAGATTTTTTAATCATAATAATATTCATTTTCACACCTCTACATACAGTGACCAAGTTTTCTCTTTAAAATGATTCAAGCACCCAGTCCTTTTATTTCATTTCTATAACATTTATGCTGGCCTACATCTTTATGCCAGGATTTTGGCTCCTGGTAAGGCCTAGTAAAAAGTTTGCACTCTATTGCTTTTTTTCTGATCCTTAAATACCATTTTATGCTTTTTGTCAGTCACTTTCCTGCTCAATCTTCTGTGGGCTACTTTTCCCACCAGCTTTCTAAGTAGATTTCAAGCATTCATTTGTTTGTTCATTCACCCACTTATTCAATAAATAGGTTCTCACCAACTGCAATGTCAAGAGAGTGGGCATTGTGTGAACTGCAAACAAGTAATGGTTTCTACCCTCATGGGGTTTAAAATCTAGTTTTGGAAATAAAATCCATAAAAAGTTTTAGTATAGGAAGCTATTGTCTGGGATGGAAGCCAGGTTCCTCAATTCATCAGTTGTATCTTTGGACAATTTACTTAACCCAGCTATGTCTCAGTTCCCACATCTGTAAACTGAGTTGAATGATACTACTTAGGTCAAGGGATTATGGCAAGCATTAAATGAGACAATACATGTAAAGCCTTGGGACATTCTGGTTTAACAAAAGCACTCAAGACAAGTTCAATGGAATGGTTCAGGGGAAGAGAATAAATAAGTATAATTCAAGGAAATTTGAAATGGATTGAAAGAAGGAAGAAAAGTGTTAGTCACTCAGTCATGCCCAACTCTTTGCTAATCCATGGACTGTAGCCCACTTGGTTCCTCTGTCCTTGGAATTCTCCAGGCAAGAAGACTGTAGTGAGTAGCCGTTCCTTTCTCCAGGGGACCTTCCTGACCTAGGGATCAGACCTTGGTCTCCTGCATTGCAAATTCGTTACCACCTGAGCCATGAGGGAAGCCCAAACAAAGCCTTGGAGTATTCTGATTTAACAGAAACACTCAAAACAAGTTCAATGGAATGGTTAAAGGGAGAAGAATAAGTACGTAGAGTTTAAGAACATTTGAAACAAACCAAAAGAGGGAAGGAAAGGAGGGGGCTGAGGTCTTTCAAAGAGAAGAGAAAACCATTCCACACATGAGTGCTTACAGGAGACCCCATGATCAAAGTGATGAAGATGTGGCTGGAGGGATTGATCAGGATATGATTGACAAGTGAAGAATGAAGAGTACAAAGCCTGGACCGAACCAGCACAGTTTCCTGAGGAGCATTCATAGCTCATCCTGCCAGTTCACCCGGTAGGATTGTCCCTGTGCTTGTAAGTCCACAGTGTTATTTCTTCCGGCTCACTGCTGCGCTTTCTGGGCATGGCTTTGATGAGCAAAGAACGTTCAGACCTTGCTGGGAGGCATTGCACCCTACCGACTCTTCCTTTACTGACCTCCTTGCGCTATAATGTTACATTAAAAAATATACCTGTACACATGAGAAGATGCTCAATATTGCTAATTGTTAGATAAATGCAAACTAAAATTATAATCAGGTACCACCTCACACTGGTTAGGCTAGCCATCATTAAAAAGTCTACAAATAACAAATGCTGGAAAGCATGTGAAGGAAAGGGAATCCCCCTACACTGTTGGTGAGAATCTCAAGTGGAGAATAATATGGAAGTTTTCCCAAAAAACTAAAAACAAGGGGGCCCTGTGATCCAACAACTCCACTCCTGGGCATATATTCAGAGAGAACTCTAATTAAAAAAGACATTCTCCCCCACTCCCTGCCCCCCAACCCAGTGCTTGTTGTAGCACTATTTGCAACAGCCAAGACATGCAAACAACCTAAATGTCCATCAATAGTTGGACGGATAAAGAAGAGGTGGTATATTTATACCATGGAATATTAGTCAGCCATATAAAAAGAATGAAATAATGCCATTTGCAGAAACATGGATGGACCTAGATAGTATCATACTAAAATAAAGTCAGAAAGAGAAAGACAAATACCATATTATATCACTTATATGTAGAATCTAAACTATGACAGAAATGAGGTTATCTACAGAACAGAAACAGACTCACAGATACAGAGAACAGACTTGATGTGGCCAAGGGGAAGGGGTGGGGAGGGATGAATGGGAGTTTGAGATGAGCAGATGGAAACTATTACATAAAGAATGGATAAACAGCAAGGTCCTACTACACAGCCTGGGCAACTCTAGTCAATATCCTGCGATCGACCATAATGAGAAAGAGTATGAAAGAGAATATAAATACAAATGTATAACTGAATCACTTCACTGTATAGTGTAGAAATTAACACAACATTGTAAATCAACTATACTTCAATCAAATACATTTGAAACGTAATATGCCCATGAGTTTCTCCCTAAACTGTTAAGCCGCTTGAGATCAAATCCTTTGTCTTTGTAGATGCACCTACAAAGGTGCACTGCCTGCCGCCACATAGACACTCAAGAAACCCATGTTGATCTCAAGAATATCACAAATAATCTGGTTTTCACGAGCAAGTGGTAGACTTTAAGTCCCTATTGCCTGGTTCGTTGTGAGTTTTCCAGTAGTTCTGTCGCTTTACTGGGTCAAGTTCACTCACTTTAGAGTGCGAGTGGCTCTCTGAATCCCACAGTCAACTCCTTTGAAATGTCAAGAGCAAAGTCATCAGTGGACAGGATGTCCTTGCCTTTTCACTTTGGAGTGTCATCAAATTTTAATGTCAGAAAATTTCTCCTACTGAAGGAACATCCCAAATTTAACCAGGCTACATTGACCTTGAATTGGATTCATAAACTCTAAACATGAGAGTAAAGGGTGGTTTTTGGCACTCTAGGCAAAGAAAAGAGTAAAAGACAGATGTGACAGGGTGCGAGAGTTACAAGGGATCCCTTCTTCTCCTGCCTCTTCATCTCTACTAGAACACTGTAGAAATAAAGAAACTGGCATTTAAAACAATTCTTACTCAGAAATACACACATATCCATCTTAAAGGGGTAGAAGAATATTAAAAAAAAACAAAACACTTTTTTGTCTCCATCATATTTTAGAACCAAATGGAGTTCCAGTACATTTTTCATACTTACGTTACTTTCAGATAATGCATTAAATAAGTCACTAATGCCTTTAAGACAGAGTCAGAAATTGCATTCCTGTAACTGAGGTCAAATCTCATTGAAGAGTTAGGATTCTTGGATTGATTTATATCATTTCTTTATTCACTTCTTTTTCATTTATTTTTTTTCTTCCTTGACCCAGAGAAGAGGCCACCAACTAACAAAAGCCCCAGTGCCATTGAAACTCCGGATGAATAATACTGACCCACATTAGCAAGCTGAGAATCCCATCTCTTCCTAGAGTATAGAGTAAAAAAAAAATTATAGAATAAAAAATAAAGAGGTTATCAGCCTTACAGTTTGTCTTCTCTTGTGATGCAGATTAAATGGTTATAACTTCACTAGACTTCAACCTACTTGACATCTGTCAAAAGGTTGGGGTCATCTTTCTTCCATTAGTAAGGGTCTCCATTTCAGCAGTCCCCTCCATACCCATATTCATGTCAGATATAATTGTCTGCTTCTTGTCAATCTTCCCTGTTAATGGAATCAACAAGTGCTGAAACTAGGCAAGGAGAAAATGCTGGCTCTTTTCAGGGACACAAGAGCAAAGAGTAAAAGGGAAATATGGTGCCTGGACCCCTTGTCATCTAGTGTCCTCTAATTTTGTTTCCAACTCAGAAACTTCCTCTTATGCCAACTTCTAAGCTACAGAATTGCTTTGCAACTAAAATGCTGCAAATGCTCCAAG
This sequence comes from Ovis canadensis, assembly GCF_042477335.2. Lineage (NCBI taxonomy): Eukaryota > Metazoa > Chordata > Mammalia > Artiodactyla > Bovidae > Ovis > Ovis canadensis. Next base: position 23,464,284 of record NC_091262.1, read on the forward strand.
TCCAGATTTCCATTTGTGGGCCTGATCTGTTTCACACTGTCATTTTGGTAGATGCTAAAACTTTTGAATGGGCAAAATGAGGCTAGACATTGCATAACCATAATCTGTCTTTGGAAATGATGGGTAGATTTGACATCTAGTTTCAGTGCTAAAAAGTGTCCAGCTATGATATACTTGACCCCATTACCCAAACCTCAGTTATTACATTACTCAGCTACTGTGCTGATATATAGGCTCTATGACATCTTGATGGTAAATCCACAAATTATGTGTGTTTGTGTGCTTAGTTGCTCAGTCGTGTCTGACTATTTGCCACCCTATGGACTGTAGCCTGTCAGGCTCCTCTGTCCATGAAATTTTCCAGGCAAGAAGACTGAAGCGGGTTGCCATTTTATTGCACCACCTGAGATGCCCATAAGCTATGCATCTTCTGTTTAATTCAAAATGTTGGAGAAAAGAGTTTGGAAATACACTTTCTTAATCCATACTTCTGATTGCTTTAAATTCTTATTGATGTGTGATCGATCTTGGATTCTTTCAGCAGGAACAGGAGTCACTACATCAACCAATTGTCCCGTTCCCTTGATTGTGGGATTGGACTCATGAGTTTATTTCAGATCATCTGTTCTTCCTAAAAGGCATGAGTCTAAGAATCTTGTTGGAGAGTTACAGAATCAATAGCATATGATAAAGGGTGTGGTTAGCACAGGAAAACCACATGGCCAGGACGCACTTTGAAACGAAAGGCCAACCTTTAACCACGAGAGCCCCCTGGGTACTTCTTACCCAGAAAAATCTCTCACTAAATCATGTTCCAGCTATTTATGAAAGCACTGATGCTGTTTTTTTTTTTTTTTAACATAAAAGCAAACTTAAAGTGGCTAAAAAATCCTTATCTAAGCAGTTTCAGGGAGTAACTCTATAGTTTAAGCATCATGTAAGCTTTTCTTCATTTGATTTCTAAGTTCATTCTAATGTGTCTCCAGTTGCATTTGTTATCTTCAATTCATGAGTCAGTGGCAAGAAATGAATATAACAGCTTGGTATAGGCAAATACAACATGGCTAACAAACATAAGGCTTTTTGCCCCACTAGCATAGGAGAGAATATCTTGACATTGACATGATATATATCATTAAATATTATATATATTTATCATTATATATTATTAAATGTCATGTATTTTTATTTATTCAATGTACATGAACTTGGGCAAACTCTGGGAGTTGGTGAGGGACAAGGAAGCCTGGCATGCTATATTTCATAAGGTCATGAAGAGCGGGACACAATTCAGTGACTGAACAACAACTTATTATATATGTATATTATTAAATGCATATTACATATAATAAGCATATGTGGTATATACATATGCTGTATCATATATATACTATGTATACATAACTGTATATGTGTGTGTGTGATATATGTCATTTAATTAAATATATGTTATGTAGTGTGTTTGATAAAGGATTTTATATATTTAATAAAACATGAATATATAAGCTATAAAATACATATCTAATAAAGTAAACACCTTCGGTTAAACATGTTCCGGATATATGATGGCTACCTGACCTTGGGCAAAGGTTTCTCTTGGATGTAGATTGCACTGTCCATGACTGATGCATTTCCACAAGCCAAGATTCCCACACCACCATCCCCCTCAGTGTGAACACATACACTCCATTTTAAAAGTATTCTGCCACTTTTGTTCGATTGAGTTTGTTAACTGCCAAATCACTGAGTCATGCCACCCTTTTCCTCCTCAGAAGTCTGTGCCAAGTTCTGTCTCTGAGGCAAAGCAAAAATAAACACCTTTCACTAGCACTTCAGTCTCGTGGTAAAATACGAGGGCATCCTCTCACTCTCTGCAGAGCAGACCCGGAAAACATCCCTTTCTGAATTTTCTGCCTTTCTCATTCTATTTTCTCCCAGAGTCTGTTTGCAAAACATTTTATGGAATTGGCAAGTTATTTGCACTGCTTTTGCATTGCAGTCTGCCTAATTCAATTGCAATTATTTGTAAACTGCCGCCATAACTCTTTCTTGGCTAATGTCTGCAAACTGTTTACTAAACAATAAACTTAATCATGCATTCATTGTTGCAAATGTCTCCAAATGGTTTCAGAGGAGAGCTGACATGACATTTTTGCCTATTTGCAAAGCCATGAAGGATGTTTTCTGATGTACGCTAAGTTCTATAACATTTAGCCACTCCATTTCCTGCACTTCCTCTGATCTGTGATGAACTGGGATGGCCTCTGTTTTAGGTCAGCCAATGTGCTGTGCCCACAATGATGGATTCAAAGCAAACTGAGCAGGAGATGATGCCCTGGTTGCAGGGAAAGAAGAGGAAGTATGATAGCATGCTATAGGCAACCATCAGCTTACAGAACTATTAGATGATCAGTCGCCAGGCACAATAACCAGGTATCTATTGTATTTAAAGGCCCTGTGTAGGACTCCTTGAGAGGTGTAGGGTATGAAGACAATGGCTCTGCCTGTTGGGGAGCTTATGGGATGTGAAGATGAGAGGAAGAGGAAAGATCAAAATAATTTCCAATTTACAACCTACATATCTGAAGAACTCATGATGCTACCAATAATAGACAAATCAGGATGAGAAAATGATTTGGAATATGTGAGAAATATGGCTCAAAATGTCTTGGTTTGAGCCAGCAACAGCATGATTTGCCAAAGTAGTTTATCAAAAATGCTTACCAAGTAGTTTGGGGTGTGAGAAAGCAGGAAAGGTCTGTTTGGAGATACTGGCTTGGGAGCATTGGTATAGGGTGTGGCTGACTTTGGGAATGAACAAAATTTCTTCTTGAAAGAGGTTGGAGAGGACAGGCAAACTCTTGGAGTAGAATGGATGAAGATGGCAACTTAGTGAAGAATATAGAAAAGGGTGGCGAAAAGATGTCCCAATTGTTACCTGGTCATAAAAACAATGGGAGCATTTTAAGAGGTCCATGGTGTGAAACGATTTGGTGTGGGTATGTTGAGAGGTATGCAGAGATTTATTGAGAAGAATGGGAAAAGCTGGCAGAGCTCCTGATGAAGAAGCGGCAGGAGATCCAGCTGCAAATGCTGGGATCTAGGAGGGGGGATGCTGATGGAGCCAGTGTGAGTACCAGGGGCCGCCCCCTGGAGAATTTTAGCTGTGAAAAGGAGGGAGTAATAGCCAGTGCACTTTCTACAATTTTCCCATTTTCCTCTCCTTCACAATCTTGGTTCAGGTCATTTTACCTGAATTGTTAACACCTCCTCCACCATCCTCAGTCTCTGCTTATGAACTTATTCAATTAATGAGAAAAAAAGAATAGAGCAATCAGAGAACTTCCATACATTTTATTGTGTGTCTGTATCCATTGTGGTCTACTTACTTTGCCCCTTGTTACTATGAATGATTAATCTAAACTCCTCCTTCAAGCCAACCATCCCATCCCTTCCTGCCTACTCAAGAACACTGTTCTGGTGATTTCCTCCTCTCTCCTACACCCCCATTTCACCTCATCTGTACTTGAATGCTCTAATTTCTTTCCCTCCTGTGACTCCACTCTTTCTCCAGGTCTTGCTCCATCTCTCTGCCTTGTACTTGCTGCCGTCAGTTCATCCCATCTTACGCTGTCTAGGTTTCAGTGAAAACAGCTTCTAACACTTTACCTGTTCACTGAAACAACTCTTATCAGGGTCAATATGCCTTCCACATAGAATGATACCACTTTCTCTGGAATCTCTCTCTCCACTTCACTGGACACTATTTCCATCTTGCTGCTGCTACCTTCTCAGTCTTCTGCCTTCAAAACAGCAGAGCATGCCAGGAACTGTTTTTTTCTGCTTCTCATCTCTATCTATGGAGAAGGAAATGGCAACCCAGTCCAGTATTCTTGCCTGGAAAATCCTATGGACAGAGGAGCCTGGTGGTCTATAGTCCAAAGGGTCGTGAAGAGTTGGACATGACTGAGCTACTAAGCATGTGCGCAAGTATCTCTATCTAATTTTGACTTCTTAAGTGATTCCATCCTTTACTTTGGTTTTCAAACATCACCTAAATACTGATCACTCCAAAATCATATCTCCAGCCTGGGTTTCTTCCCTTAACTCCAAATATTATGTAGCATCAGTGACACAGTAGGATATTGACTGGGGGACTTTTCCTGGACAGGATGGATCATGGGGATTGACTTCCTCAGGCCCAGTTGATGACTGGGATTCCCCATCAGGGGATATAAAGAAGCTAAAGTCAGCAAATCGAACAGAGTTGGAGGATAAAAAATGAGTCACCAGAAGCAAAGATTCAGAATCAGATCAGGGAAGAACCACAGCTGGCACCAGATTCCTGGCAAGGTAACATTTAAGTCAAACATGGAGCAGATAAGATGGTGGATCACTTCCAGAAAACTCAATCAGCAATACATGGGAGATTTCCTACATGACAGAGAGTAGGTTCTAGGCCTCGGCCCTAGTTTCGGCATTTAGGTTTTGAGAGATACAGAGCATGACTACGTGGTTTACCCCAGCTTGAAATCTTATTCATCCATTGCAGACTCAAAGCTTTGCCTAGTATAACCAATTCTGACCTGCTATGAGTGTCTGACTGCAAGAGAGATGTTTAACATCAGTTAAAAAAAACACTAAAAACTAAAAACAAAAACAAATCCACTCTGCAATGCCAGGGTCCTGATTGGCTAATTCTGCAAAGGCCTCATCTGGGAAACCCACCATCAGATTTCCCAAACCATTCCACTGGAATCAGATATTTTCCTCTTGTAAAACCGGCCGCAAAATACAACTTGTAAAATACTCCAACCACTTTGCCAAACCAACCAGAGAGTACCACGCCTCTTGACTTTCTAAGAATGTCTGCTCTATAATGAAAAACATAAGGACCCCACCCCCACCCCAGCTTCTCCATATGTGCTTCAGTTCGATGAAAAAGAGCACTTCGTTCTGCTGGAGCATTCTTTCCCCACCATAAGGACCAGCACATCCTCACAGCTGCAAAACCACAACTTAGAAACCACTCCAACTCAGGGTGCAAACTTCTGCTCCAAAACTATTAAAGTGAATAATCAAAGGTCAGTTAAAAATGTGACACTTACTTGAATCAATGTCTTCTTGAAGGCTTTTGAAAGGTGCAGCAGGCATAAAATTTAATATTGATTGTTGGGGTATGTTCCAGTCCCCCGTTCAGAGTCATTTCAGAACGACAAATAATTTGTTTTGACCTGCACTGGGCTCGTCTACTGGACACACACGCATCCCAGGTTCTCTTAGTTGCAGCTGAGCTTTCTTTTTTCTGTCCACTTCTCTCAGTTTTTTTCTCCCCTCCTTAAATTTCTAGGTTCCTGCCGTCCCCTTCTGCCTGCTCCTCTCAGCTCCTGTTCTAATTTCAGCTGTCATTTCCCTGGCTCTCCCGAGTGCTCTGAGCTCCTGTTCTAATTTTTCATGTCTTCTCCGAGGGCCGCCCTCCTTTCTGTCTCTCTGACCCTCTCCCGCTCGCCTTCCCTTTCTCTCCGACTCTTCCTCTTCCACGTCCCATCGGAGGCTTTGCCTCAGGTTTTGCTGCTGCTCCTGTCTTCTGCAGACTGTTTAATGCAGCCAATAATAGGGTGGCCGTTCCGCTCTGCAGAAATCTCAGATTCACAGAAATAAAATAGATTTTTTTTCATGTTCTTCTAAACCCAAATTTGAATCTCGTTCCCCTAAATATTTCCTTCCTCCACTTCCAGATTCTACTTGCGGTTGGAATAAATCTAAGAAGATTTTTTTATTATTATTATTCCTCAGTTGACAAGAGCAAAATATTGGGAGTTGACCTGAGAAGTCTTATTCCAATACAGTTTGGTCCAATTTTATTTTCTAAAGACGTTTAGAGGAATTTCCAATGAGTATCCACGGAAGCGTGAGCAAAAAATCTTCTACTGTGAGTCCATCATTCATTCCAACAATACTTAAATACATGACTTAGTTAAGGTCATGTCTTATAAAGTGATGTTTCTCCAGGGTCCATCTCCCCTCTCAGTTGCCTAAAGAAACAATCACACTCTCGTTAATTACACGTGAACGATTAGCATCATTCACTAACTGCTTCACTAAGGGTGTTTATTGCCAAACTATCTCGGTGGAATTTTGAACATGCTGGTCTGTCCTGGAAGAAAAGAAATTCTCAATGAATGCAGTGTTGGGATATGAAAAAGAATTAATTCATAGTTGCCTTGAATTTAATATCTGAGGACAGAGGTGGTAGTGAGCTTTACCTATTTGTTCTTAAGGACAAAAAGCCTCCTCATATAAAATTCTTCTAGCTTTGGAGATCTAAATAGTTCCATATCAAAAAATGCATTCACTCCCTTTTTAAAGATTACAGAGACTTCATCCGGAGACATTTTGATTTCTAGGTTATGATCTGAGGGTGAGGGCATCTTCTAGACGTACATAGAATGTTCTCAGCACTTGTTGGCGAATTAAAACAACATAGCTCCTGGTTGTTTCCAGGAGTCTGTTTTCATTTTATATCATTTACTGGTTGTTTTGGCGTAATGCCTTCTTGTCTGAAACGTAACATTTTACATTTGTTGGGAATATATACATATGTAAAAGAGGAGAAAGTTTGTATTGGAAAGGTCAGAGTTTAACACTGTACATCTTGCCTCTTATTCCTTCAAGGAGCCATTGACAATCTTTCTGGATCTAATTTTGAAGGGCTTTAAGAAACTACAAATGACACGATTTCTTGGCTCTGTACTATTGTTATTATCTTTACAGATGGCGAGTGAAAAATTTAGGTTATAACATCCAACTTACATTGACTCAGTAACCTTACTGAGTCCACTTTGTACTCAGCTATGTGACGATGGGTGCAGGAGCGGAAAGATGAATAAGCCTAAGATCCCCTGGAGGTACTTGAGCTAAAGGTCATGTCAGAGGTCAACCAAAAAAGTTTTAGCCTCATCTGAAAAATCTTAATCCAAATACCCTTCTCCACAAAATAACCCGAGTTAAACCTCTCTGGGGTATCTGATTTCTAAAAAAAAAGAAGAATATAAAACATATGAATCAAAAGCTATACACATTTGACTTTTTCACTCATTACTTGGAAAATTGGACCGAATATATGCAAATTTCTCCAGTACATGGCAGAGGAAAGAGCACAAAGTACATATTTCATCCCATGTAAGTTTCTGATTATTCCCTGCTTCTAATTAAGTCTTTTCCCCCCCACCCCCAACCACATCCGGATGTTTTTTAATTTTATTTCCATAAACAAAGACATGGGGAGGAGGAAGCCCCACAGCTCTGTTGGGAAATAGGAAGTGATGTGAAACTTTGTTTGCCCTTTCTGCTGTGAAGAAGTTTGCCAAAGAGCTGTAGCCCTGTGCCCTGCTATGTACACCACCTCCAGAAATGGCAGAGACCAGCGTGGGAAAAGAAAGTGCGCCCTGGGCCCAGAGTGACAGCAACAGACAGTGCTTCCGGGCATCTCAAGATGAAAAGCAAAACCACTGAGACCGTGGAGTGGTTCAGAGTTGCTCGCTTTCTTCCTATCTCCCTCCCCTCCTTTCTTTTTTTGTTAAATTCCAAGTCACTATGAGCCTACTAAATATGTTGAGCTTTTCAAACAGCCTCAGTTGAGCCAAAATGACAACAATCTTCTGTTTGGCTGGTGCTGAGTGCTTCAGTTCCTGTTTTCTCTCCTCAGTTGTCTATAGCTATGAGAATTAAGAAGGAAATACTCTCTAGGACAGGGGTGTCAACTGCCTTTTCCATAATTATGGGGTTTCACAGAGATGCCTATTAGGGTTTTTGAAGTCCATGGGGGAGGGCTCCATCCGAATCTCTTGTTTATTCTATAAACTGGAGTCAAACTTATTGTATATTTTGAACCATTGAAGATATAAACAGATTTCCATCTTGTGATTGAATACATACAACGCAATGAAAAAAAGGAGCAATACCATGAAATTGAAAGAAAATAAAAAATAACGACAACAAACAAAAATCTTCAATTATATGGATATTTCAGGATGTAGCAGCAAAGTTTCCTGGGTCAATTATTTTCAAATTTTGTTTTAGCTATATCCTGAAATATCCAGATGCAATGTGATAGAAAAGTCTGATTTTAGGCCCAAATGATGATACGGCCTTTCTCAAATTTCTGTTTCTATTGGTCAGTTGAAGCCTTGGTCATACTGTGTCTTATGACACAGTATTCTTATGAGGATATATTTGTGCTTTCAGGCAGCCCAGATACCAGTTATCAGGCCAACATTTAATTTTCTACTCCTGGAGACTCACTTGGAAGAGTGGACTTCACATCTGAGTACATGGCAGCATCCCTGGGAGGGCCAGTTAAACACAGCTGATGTGTTTCAGCCCTCCACCTCCAGGAAGTTCTCATTCAGCAACTTAAATGAAGCCTGAGAATATACACTTTTTAACCCTTTATCAGGTGATGACAGAGACAGGGCCAGGGGTAGGAAGGAGAGGAATTTGTTATTCGATCATTCCTTGTTCACTATCTTCCCTTCCAGAGGAGCATCTGTACCTAGCCTGCAGTAGGAGAGATACATCTGAAAAGCTCTTTTAACTCAGTGTAGCATGCTGGTCTGGTCCACCTCCCTTGTTTTATTCCTCAGAAGTGGTGGGCTGTGGATTCTGAAGGAAAAAGTGGAAGGTGGTCAAAATTATGTGTCTTCTGAGTGATAGAGACAGAAATCATGTCTGTCTCAGTTCTGGAGGCTAGAAGTTCACGATCAGGATTCCAGTTGGCTGGCTTTGGGGAGCGCTCTCTTTCTGGTGTACAGACGACCGACTTCTTGATCTGTCCTTATAAAGCACCTGTTGAAGGCTTCCTGATTCCTGCACTGCACGGGGTACTTCACATACGCTGTTTTATGGATATATAGGGAGAGTAGCAGTGATATAAGCATCTCTGTCTTACCAGCAACAATGCAGTTGTGTTCATGTCTGTGAATCAAGTAGCTTTGCTTGACCTTGGTTTCATTTTCTGTAGCAATGCCCCCTGCACTGCCTCTTTCATGGGGTTGTTGTGACAATACTGTCTCATAACACTGCCAGGGAAAGAGAATTTTAACCTAAGAGAGTGGTTCTCTGAGTGTGGTTTCTGGCAGAGAAGCATCAACCTCATCTCCTTATTATCAGCTGGCCAGGGAACCTCACTTTGAGAATCACTGACTCAAAATACCATTTCTCAAGCTTCTCCTGATGAACTTGTTAAACACACCTGTTATCAAGGCTTTCTCTAGGAAACTGTGATTTAGTAGATCTGGGATAAAACCTCAGAATCAAAATTTTTATTTCATCTAATTTTTAAAAATGAATGCTCCATGTGAAACAATTTCTAGGAAATTTATTTTTCTGCAATATCAATTTAATAAGTATTTACAGGTTGCTTGCTGAGTTAGATAACCAGTAGCTGAAATTCCTAGAGGCCTAAATATCTGATTTCCAGGTGAAAAAGAAAGAAAAGTTACCTGAATCAATTCAGCTATTGGAGGTTAGGTTGGCTATTGAAGGACCAGGAATAGTCCTCTAGGTGTGGTAGGTGGATAAGGATAACTTGCAAACAGAGAAGTGAAGTGTGTAATCCAAACAAACAAACAAACAAAAACCAACCCTGAATATCACAAGCTTGAGAAATAGCTATCCGTTTGAAAAGACTCTGAATTGTCCATCTTCGTCCTTACTACATAGGGCCATGAGACTTTCTCCACAAGACTTTGAACTTCTTGAGGGCAGGGACTGAGTCTTTGCTTCCAACTCCATAAGTGATTCTCTCTTGCAGGTCCATAAATGAATGAACAGAGGACAAGTGGGTCAGAAGACAGGCTGGAAAGATTTAGTTTGGTGCCAGATTATTGGAAATTATAGAAGAATCTATAGGCCAGGATAAATAGTGTGTACCTCAGAGCGTGTGTACCTAAACACCATAAAATTAGTTTAATGAAGGGAACACATTAATCCGTGAAATTTGACTTTGATGAAGATTAGCAGGCAAATAGCAGAGGTCAAAGGCAGAGGATTCCGTCTGAGGCTAATACAGTGGACTAGAAAAGAGATACTCTAGACTGGAGTGAGGGCTTCTCAAAGACAATAGGGAAGGGTGTGAAGAGTGGAGAGATGGCTGAAGTAGGCTTGCCAAGACTCAGTCCCTAATCAGAGGTAGGGGTGGAGGGGGTCTTTGATGGTGACCTGAGCTTCAAGTTCAGGTTCCTTGGGGAAAGGAGGGCATATGGTTAATTAAACACTAGAATACAAAAGTGTGTGTCATAAAATGATGAATTTTGTTTTTGATTGAAGAACCCATGAAACATCCAGGTCCGCTGGAAACATAGGTTACCTCTCAGGGGAGAAATATTGAGAGCATCACCATTTACATGGCAATGCTTTAGGAGTGGATGGTTCATCTGGTATTTCGGTTGTTTTTTGCTTGCTTGCATTTATCCACCCTCTCACTGTGTGTATGCTAAGTCACTTCAGTCAGGTCTGACTCTTTGCGACCCTATGGACTGTAGCCCACCAGGCTCTTCTGTCCATGGGATTCTCCAGGCAAGAATACTGGAGTTGGTTGCCATGCACCTATATCAATGTTATTCGTTTAATAGATAGGATGGATAAAAGCTGATAAAGGGAACAAAGAAAATATTGGAAGCAAACAATTGTAATGTTTTCTTTGGATAAATTGTCTATTCTTGTATTCAATTTCATTGCCTTCCTATGAACTGACTTTTTATTGGATTCTATATAAATAGAATTTGCCTTTACTATGGTGTCATAAACTCAGAAAACTCTGAAAAGAAGGACTTCACAAAATGTTATCTAGATTGACACCTCTCTGGGCAATTTGAGTTGCTCTCTCCTTCCACAAGCAAGCATGTGCTAGATGTTTGGGTATGACATGCCAGACACGGATTTTGACCCTGGGTCCTGAGATGAACAAGACAGGCCCTGATCTTGTAAAGTTTATATTCTTGTGGGAGAAGATTTGGTCAACATACTACAGATGTCTAGGACTTCTTTGTGATATAACAAATTTATTTTCCACTGCCATTCGCAACTCCATTTAATACAAAGAGGAGTGTGATGTGTGATGTGGAGTATTTTATTAGATGTAATCACTTTTTTCCCTCTGATAGTGATGGAGGTATTTCTCTTCTTTCCACTTCAGTCAAGATGAATCTCATCCATCTATCATAGGATTCAAGCAAAGACTGGTGAACAATTTGTCTGACAGCTTCAGAAGGAGATATCCACTCTTTCCTTTGGTCTCCTAAAGTAACAGTGTTAATGACTTATTGGGCTAGGACTGGAAATAGAAGCAGTCATGCTGTTTTACAAATCTTGTGCTTAACTCTGAGCAAATGCATTTTTATCCTTCTAGTGATCATATTACCCATCAGTGGAAAGGCATACATTTCAGATTCCAAAAGTCTGATGAATCAACTAGAACATAATTAAACTTAACGAGATCTCTTTTTTTCTCTTTTGGGGTGCTCGGCATCTTGCATAAGAAGGCCATGGCTGGGAAAGTTCATTTTTGAAAAGCTGTGAGTATAGACTGAATCCATCTGAATTTGAAAGTACTCTTGACCAATGTGGATTTAACTCATGGCTCCACCACCTACCAAGTGTGTGCCCTTGGAGGCTGATTAACTTCTCTGGGTTTAGTGACCTTCTCTATAGGATGGCTATAAAAAGATCAATCTCAGAGAGTTCTTGCAAAGGTTAAATAAAATTACATAGATACAGATATAGCTTTGTATATATACACATACAAGAAATATTTGGGGCGTCTCCCTATCTTCCAGCTTACAATCTTTCCTGAGAAGTGTGGCCAAATTGCATGGGTGAAGCTGGAGTCACCTTTTTTTTTCTTTAATTGAAGTATACTTGACTTACAATGTTGTGTTCACTTCTGCTATACAGTAAAGTGATACATTTGTACATATATAAGATTCTTTTTTTATATTCTTTTTCATTATGGCTTCTGGAGAAGGAAATGGTAACCCACTTCTGTATTCTTGACTGGAGAATCCCCATGGACAGAGGAGCCTGGTGGGCTACAGTCCACAGGGTCACAAGAGTCGAACACGACTTAGCGACTAAACAACCACCACATTAAAGCTTATCTCGAGATACTGAAGATAGTTCTGTGTGCTTTACAGCAGGACCTGGCTATCTATCCATCCTACATGTAGTAGTCTGCATCTACCAAGTCCAAAACATCAGTGCGTCTCTCCCCAACTGTCTCCTTGGTACCCACAAATCTGTCCTCTAGGTCTGGGAGTCCGATTCTCGTTCATGACCAGGTTCTGTGAGCTTGTCTCTCTTTCGTAAACAGGTTCATCTGTGTCATGTTTTAGATCTCACATGCTAATGATATCATATGGTGTCTGCTTTTCTGACTTGCTCCACTTAGTATGATGATCTCTAATTGCATCCGTGTTGCCACAAATGGCCTTGTTTCATTCATTTTTATGGCTGAGTAGTATTCCGCTGTGTGTATGTGTGTACCACATTTTTGTCCATCATCTACTGATGGACATTCAGGTTGTTTCCATGCCTTGGCTATTGTGAATAGTGCTGCATGTATCTTTTTAAATTATAGTTTCATCTGGATATAAGCCCAGGAGTGAGATTGCTGGATCGTACATTGGTTTATGTTCAGTGTTTTGAGGAACCTCCATACTGCTTTCCATAGTGGCTGCACCAAGTTACATTCCCATCAACAGTGTAGGAGGGTTCCCTTTTCTCCACATCCTCTCCAGAATGCATTATTTGTAGACTTTTTAATCACAGCATTCTGACTGATGTGACTAGAGTGGCCATATTTGTGATATAATGTCTCCTTATATCTCGTTGACTAGAAAAGAACAGGAATGGGTCCCTGCCCTAAACTGGATCAATTAGGCCTTCTCTTCCCATATTTGACACCTGTAACCAAGAGACACAGAGACTAGGAGCTGCTGAGCAGAGTTATACCGATGCCAGAACTTAGAAGGGCAATGAATTCCTGCTGCCGGAATCTTTGGGCTGCCCTGGCATTCCCTTTTCCTAGAGATAACTTCTTTGAATTCTGTGATAGATCTCAATTCTCTTTCAGTAGATGTCTCTTTAGTTGGAGCTGGGTTCTGATTACTCACATTCAAAATAAACTCTTAAAATATCTAAAATTGAACACTTGACATATTCTCAAATCTGCTGCTTCTAGTATTTCCTGTCTCAACAGTGGCCCATCTACCCACTAGTTGGTCGGTTGGAGCTCTTGGGATCTTCCAGAGACTGTCTCCTTCTTCAGCATCATATCTTGACTCTTCTGCAGTCTCTTGAGCATCTTCTGCTTTTCTAGGGATCGTGTAACTTCCCTTCTGAAACCCTTTCAGTGGCCTCCCACCGTCCTTGGGATAAACGCTCCCCTCTCTGTCATCACTTCCAGAGTCCCCTTGCTTTAGCCCTGTTCACCATTCCAGCTCCACTGCCATTTCCCTTGCCTGTGTCTTCTGCCCCTCAGAGCAGGTTTTACCTCGGTTTCTCAATGGTTACTGATCCTTCCTGCCCTGGGGCCTTTTCCTGTGTGATTCTCTCTTATAAGTTTCTTTCAGATGACTTTTATCCAATCCCTCATTGGTCAATTTCTGCATGATGTTCTCTGTCCCTCATATCCAAAGTGGATCCTCTGATAATGCATATGAAAAAGGCATCTATATTTATAGATGTGTTTTGCATGGTTATTTATTTAATCCTCTTCTCTCTTACAAGATTTGATGCTCCTTAAAGAGGAGACTCTAGTCCATGAAGATGAGGCCATATGCTCCACGAAGACAGAGCGCATAGGCTTCACTTACCCTATCCTTAGTGCACAGGTGGTGGTTTATTTCTCCGTGTATTTCTTCTCAGGTCAGCAAGATAGAGGCTCAACTTCTGATACAACATGGATACCAACCCCTGACCCCACTGATGACTTCCTCATACCATTTTGTCTTGAATGGGCATAGGCAACCATTACTGGCCCCTCTTTTTGACAGCTAGCAATTGACGGGCACCTAAGGGCCCTCTTTCTCCCAGAATAGCAAGAAGTAGTCAGAATGAACAGTGCCCATTCCTAATGATTTGGGGGCCATAAGCTTGAGGCGGAAATGTGAAGTAGGAAGTTAAGCACGGGCAAGGAGGGGTGGCCTAGCTCAAAAGGATGCATCTGATCTCTAAACCCCATCCCAGACACACCCCAATGAGTCTCAGAATAACTCACGGATAGCTACAAAATAACCACAGAGACTTTTCCAACTCCTGAGCATGGGCCCTAGGCACACAGTGGATGCCAGCTAACCACAGAGGCTTTTCCAACTCCAGCACATGCACCCGAGATGCACAGCTGTGTCCTCAAGTGACCTTAGGCAGCCAGGGACCTATTAAGTATTCATAAACATGCTATACATACATGCATCTGATTATAACAGTCTGAATTGTGGAAAAGGCATGAACAATAGAGCCTGCCATTATGTAACTTGCATAAATTATCTAGGTGTGGAGAAGGAATTGGGTTTTCCAGGTGGCTCAGAGATAAAGAATCTGCCTGCCACTGCAGAAGATACAGGAGACATGAGTTCAATCCCTGGGTTGGAAAGATCCACTGGAGGAGGAAATAGCAACCCACTCCAGCATTCTTGCCAAGATAATTCCATGGACAGAGCAGCCCGGAAGGCTACAGTCCAGGGGGTCACAGAGAGTCAGACACAACTGAATCAGCCAAGCACGCATGCACACACAGGGTGATGGATACAGGGTTCCTGGGTGTTGCCATGGCATCATGAAGGTGAACAAAGGGATGATGTATGTTACCTAAACCAAGGCAAGGTGAGTTGGCATCATTCAGCCCATCAACTGACCTGGAATCAAATAATCAAGGCCATAAAGCACCTTGGCACTTTCAGATGAAAATGCTGGGTAAATATTTTCTTCCACTTCTCTCCGTAAGTGCAGAGTTGTCCTAGGCAAGCGGTACGAAAGCACAGAAATAAACCAAGGTCGATGAAATCGCTATTACGTTCAGAGGGGATATTTTCCATTCGTTTTAAAATTAAAGTCTCATGCAAGTAGCAGAAAAACACACCACAGATTCTTTAGCTTGATTGTTTCAACTTTTAATAGTAAAGTCAATATGCGCCTCCAACTAACTGCCGGGGATTGTTCTGTGATTGCCAGGTTGTTTTATGTATGTGAGGCAACAAAACAATATAAGGTGACAAACAAAAGATGGAAAAATATATAAAAGGGGGGAAAAAAAGTTGGCTGTGTGCTACCTCAGGCTTTAAAACTCTTCTTATACACTTCACCACAAAGTCTATTAAAGCAAAATATAGTGGAAATACAATATACTGCAATGAATGTCTTCAAACCAGCAATTTAGCGCAAAAGCTGAGGGCAGTTCTTATGCACCGACTTTTAATACCAAGACGATTTGTGGTCTCACAAAGTTCCTGCCTTAGGCAAAAGTTGTGCTGAGTTCTAATAGGCCTAGTTTGTTGGCTGTCAGAATAATGGAGAATTCGGTAGCAGAGGGGTTGGGTGCTGTAAACAGCGGAGATAATTAGAAGGTTTGCTGGGAGGAGAGTGAAGCTGGTTTATATTCAGTTGCAGGGGAAAGTGTTTGTTCAGGAAACTCCTGGTTGACACAGAGTAGCCTGGTTTCCAGAATGTTAATTTGAGGAAATCTTGTGGGTCACTGGACAGGCAAGTTTTCTTTTTGATTGTAATGCTACTACTGTTATTAACAATATTAAGTGGGAATTCATTGAACACCTACTATGTGCTTGACCCTGCTCACCTAGTTCTTCTGTATTCCTATTCTGCAAAGAAGGAATTCAAGGCTCAGAGCAGTTATTGATGTCAGGCACACGCATGCGATAGAGTTTACAATCATTTAGAAAGTATGTTCTTTACACTATATCGTGCTGTCATCCTGTGGGACAAGGATAATACTGCCAACCAGAGTGTTTAAATGGGGATCCTAAGCACTAATGTCTGGTTTAACTTTGCTATAATCATAGAGAAAATTGGCTTCAGAGATACAAGTCAGGATCCCAAGTGAGGTCTCTCATGACTAATTATTAATGGCAGTTCAGACATGAGGTTTTCTAATGATTTACTTTCATTTTATGTAGATTAGTATAGAATCCAGACTGCTCTTTATAATAAGCCTATTCTTTACTCCTTGGGGCAAATTTTGTTTTCTTGCGTGGGGGGACCAGTTGGCCATGTCAACTCAGTCTTTCATTGTGATCTTTCATGCTGTCTCCAGGCCACTTTCCAGGTGAGTTGTGGCCAAGCAGAATAAGAAAATCCAAAGGTGATTTCTCATGAAGTGTAGGAACATAGGGGATGGTTCTGTGGTCACTACCATTTCGACTTTGGCTCTATTTGTAAACTTAAGCACATAAGGCAAGTCACCTAACTTGATGAGGGGAAAAGGCCCAGGGGCAACTGCTGTCTTGGGAGGCTTCTTTACAAATTTTGACTAATCCTGTTTTTCTTAAATAATAAATAGTTGCTAGCATTTCTAATGGAGAAGGCAATGGGACCCCACTCCAGTACTCTTGCCTGGAAAATCCCATGGACAGGGGAGCCTGGTAGGCTGTAGTCCATGGGGTCACGAAGAGTCAGACACGATGAGCGACTTCACTTTCACTTTCATTCTCATGCATTGGAGAAGGAAATGGCAGCCCACTCCAGTGTTCTTGTCTGGAGAATCCCAGGGACGGGGGAGCCTGGTGGGCTGCTGTCTATGGGGTCGCACAGAGTTGGACACAATTGAAGCGACTTAGCAGCAGCAGCAGCAGCAGCATTTCTAAGCACACTGAGGGTGTCTGTATCCTATCCACCCTCCACCCCTGGGGCCCATGAAAGCTGTAACAAAACTGGGGAATTGGCAGAGAATGAGAAACTGATTTTATCATAGGCAGAGACCAAAAAGCCTGGGATTACTTAGGCTGGAAAGAGGGGGAGCTGAGTGACAGCATTATTCTCAGTATTGACAATACTGAAATGTGATCAAGGGCTCCTGTACCAAACATCTGCTCATTGGAACAAGATGGCTTCCTCAAGAGTCTCCTCCATTGCTCACCTCCCAGCAAAAATTAGCCTTTGTTCTCCTTATTCCACATTCACACACATAAAGGCTTGATCCTCTGTTGCACTGGACTTTTGTTCAGTTATTTGGAGGAAGTGGCCAGTCTAGAGCAAAAAATACCAGCTGAGGATGAGATGTAGATTCTATTCCTGCTTCTGTTGTTTCCATGGTAACTCTGAGGCTCAGTTTGCTCATCTATAAAATGGGGATGTGAAGTTTTGCTAAGGAATTGTGTAAAAACCTAGGAAGGTCAAATGAGAGAGGGTATATACAAGTGCTTCACAGTCCATAAAGGGTTTTTATAGGACACTGTTGTGTCTCATCACATGATTTAGACTCACTTTTATTTGAGTTGTTGATGGAGCAGAGAGGTTGACAGCTTGACAAGCTTTTGGTGATAGCCTGAGATCCCTCCCCTTAGCATCTCTGAATCTATTCTAAGGGTTCCTTGGAGGGCCCTAGATGAATTGAGCCACAGCCGTGATCAAATCAAGCATGTCCCCCTGCATAGTCTTCTCATTTAGCTTCTGTTTGTGGTGTCCATAAGCCCTGTCTTAGATTCTACTTTCTTGGGGATCCCAAGATAAGACAGGACTATACCACAGTGTGTTGCCATGCCTCTCTAGCCCTCTAGGCTCTGAGATGATCACAATGATATTCCCATCCAGACAAATTATCAAACAGTGTGGCTCATCTTTGGATAATAAAGTTCAAGGAGACTCGGGATCAGACTGGCTCTAGGTGTTTCTTTCAAGCAGCAGGAAAAAAAGCAAGCTGAATATTCTTACCAATCTTAGACCTACACTCCTGCTGATGGAGACACTGCTGCTGCTAAGTCACTTCAGTCGTGTCCGACTCTGTGTGACCCCATAGACGGCAGCCCACCAGGCTCCCCCGTCCCTGGGGTTCTCCAGACAAGAACACTGGAGTGGGTTGCCATTTCCTTCTCCAGTGCATGAAAGTGAAAAGTGAAAGGGAAGTCGCTCAGTCGTGTCCGACTCTTTGCGACCCCATGGACTGCAGCCCACCAGGCTCCTCCATCCATGGGATTTTCCAGGCAAGAGTACTGGAGTGGGGTGCCATCGCCTTCTCCAGATAGAGACACTAACAGTATAGAAATCTTTTGCTTCAATATGCTTCCCTGTAACCAAGTTTCCAAAACCCTCAACCACTGTACTGGTCAAGCCTCTATTACGCCTCACTTGGATGACAGGTACAGTATCCTGATGTTCTCAGCATTTAGCTTCTACCTTTCTGACTACAATAGTAGCCTAAGCCATCTTTAAATTTCCAAACAAATCACATTACTCTCTTGTATAATATCTGTCCAAGTTGTCCATTGCTTTCAGGATGCACGCCAACCGTCTCATCACAAGCCTTAATGCCTTTTGAATCGGGTACCTGCTTCCCTCTTTAACCTGGCCTCTTCCACCATCCCTTTCCTCCCTCATCACTCAAGCTACCCACAGCTCCTTTCAGCTCCTGGGCCTCTTGACTGCCTGGGATCTTTTGCTTCTATAATTTCCTCTGACAGGAAGGCTCTTTCTCCATTGATTTCTGTGACTAGTTCTTTCTCTTTGTGGCCTCTGGTTAAATGTCATATCTGCAAAGAAATATTCCCTGACTCCTCAGTTTATGCAGGATTTCCCCTCTCTCCTCATCTGTCATCAGCTATTATTCTCTATCGCAGGGTCAGCAAACTTTTTCACTAAAGGACCTGAGAGTGAACATTTCAAGTTTCGTGGGCCATATGGTCTCTGTTGCCACTATTCAGCTCTGCAGTTTTATGGTTAAGGAAACCATAGACAGAACGTAAGTGATGGGAAGTTGCCCGGTTACAATAAAACTTTATTTATAGAAACAGGCAGCAAGTGGGCTAGGTTTGGCTTTGGAGGGGGGCATAGTTTGCCAACCCCTGCACTATTGCCTTATGGGGTTTAGAGTCTTTGATGGCACTGTTTTGCAATCTAAAGTAACCTGTGCTCAGTTATGTATTTGTTGTCTGTCCGCCCCAGTTGACTGTACATCCTATGAGGCAGGAATCATGTCCCTTTTTTTTTAAAACCACTGTAATCTCAGTGCCTAGAAAAGTTGCTGGCTCAGAGTAGACACTTGATATACATTTGTAGAATAAACAAACAACAAAATATCCTTCTTGTTATTTCTCAACTCGGCATCTTATATCCTTACAGTTTGCTTCATAGTACTGATCTCAGTTTTTGCAGACCTTATCCATCTGTTTTTGCAAGCTCTATGGGCATGGACATGATGTCTATCTGATTTAACTGATAACTCTTAGTAGCTAGCACAGTACTCGGCATGTCAACAATCAGACAATTGGGGTAAGTAAGTGAATGAATGAATTTAGATGTTTTCCATGAGTAAAAGGAAGCATTGATCTCCAGTTATGATAGATATTTGTTTAAAAATATGTCAGTATGAAGGTGAATGAATGAATAGAATATGCCTGCTGGATCTGCATAGCCATGATGAGAAATTCTAAAAATTCTCCAAATTATTAAGTCTTGAGCCACTTTATAGATTTAGTAATCAGATTATCAGGCTTTTTTCATGTAGTTTTGCAATAAAGGCAAATTCTCCTGAGGAGTTGACCCAGAGGCCATGTGATGCCAGACGCACCTGGAGACATTTCCCCTTTGCCTTGTGGTCTGTTGGTGGCGACTGCTGAGAAATGGTTTTGTGGACGTGTGGCCATGGCCATCTCTCTGTCTCCAGGAAAAAGCTTAAAACCGAAGTTAAGGAATGCCAAACTGGGGAAAGACATAATGCATCATAATAGAGGTGAAAAAATGAACCATGGACAGTGTGATGAAGGTATGTCCCAGTGTGCATGGGGCAATCTCTGCCTTCGTCTTTATTTTTCATGCAGTCATTATTAATAGTTTCCCTTTTCCTTCTCAAAAGTGCCTGATTTGGACAATAAATTATCTTGTCATGGGAAACCTAAGGAATGAGTTACTTTTCTTTCCTAAGGACAAGCTGAACATGCTTTGGATGCCTAGTGAGTCATTGGAGTTGGGCTTAGGGATGACAGGCTGTCTTCTCTGGCTTGTTGTGGACAATATTTCTGTCCATGGCCATTTATGGAAGCCTTGGCAGGAATGACAGGGGCAGTACCAGCAAAGCAAATTTAAATATTTGATTTATCCTAAAGTGAACTCTCTGTGCCTCACATACATGGTAAAGCCAGTCTCTCCAGGTTTGAAATGCCTGATCCAGATATTTGGAAGTTGCTGGTGCCACTGACTAGCATATGACTTCACAGAGGTACTCAAAATGCTCCAAATAAATGTGCTAGGCTAGTTGGGGGGACACCCTTCCTCCCCACTGACTACTCAAACCCTGATTTTCTAGCAGCCATTAGGAGACTCAGGCATGAATTTCCCATTGACCAGTGAATTACTGAGATTGATGCCAAGGGTAGTGCTTATACCACTGACTCTGGAAGCAGGCTGCTGGGCTTTACATCCTGGCTCAGATATTTGTGACCTATATTGTCCTGAGCCTTCCTATACCTTATGTCCTTAGTAAAATGGGAATATAGTCTCAATTTCTTAGGGTTGTTGTGATGACTTAAAGAGCTCATCTTTGTAAGACACCTAGAAGATATGGACTATTGAATGGATAAACAACAAGGTCCTATTATATAGTACAGGCAACTGTATTCAAAGCCTGTGATAAATCATAAGGGAAAAGAATATGTAAAAAAAAAGTATATATATATACATATATGTATAAATCAATATTGAATATGGAACTAAATTAGCAAAAATTGCTGCTGTTTCTGCTTAGTCACTTCAGTCATGTCCAGCTCTGAGCAACCCTTTGGACTGTAGCCCACCAGGCTCCTCTGTCCATGGGGATTCTCCAGGCAAGGGTACTGGAGTGGGTTACCATGCCTTCCTCCAGGAGATCTCCCCAACCCAGGGATCAAACCTGGTTCTTCTGCATTGCAGGAAGATTCTTTACCACTGAGCCAGTAGGGAAGCTCTAGCAATAATTGCTACCCTGATATAAAAGAATGTATATACATATAACTGTGCCACTTTGCTGTATAGCAGAAATCAACACAACATTGTAAATCAAATATACTTCAGCAAAAAAAAAAAAAAAAAAAAAGACTATGGGACATACTGTGCTGTTGTTCAGCCACTAAGTCATGTCTGACTTTTTGCAATACTATATGTAACTATAAAATTAAAATTCACTGCTTTAAAAAAAGAAGAGCGTCAGGCACATAGTGCTGATTATGTTATTTTACTATGTGCTTGTACTTAATGCTCTTGAAAGGATTTTCAGTGTTTAGGTAAAAATTATTTTTTTTTCAAAGGATTTGAGAGCTGTTCACTAGCATGTGGAGTTCTGTATAACAGCTATTTCATAAATCTTCTTATTGGCATGTTTGCTTTGAAGTTCATGAAAGGGTCTCAATTTCCTTAACATTTGCCTCATTGCATAATGTCCCCAAATATTTTGCCATTTATGTACCTCTGTGAACCTAGGACACAATAAATTAAGTTAATTAGCACAGATAATTAGTGTCCACATTATGTATCACCCACATAATGTATCAATTCAACATTGCTTCTTTGTTCCGAAACATCCAATTTGACTAACACACGAGAGTAAAGTAATATAAGGTTCAATTCTATTTACTAGCATCTGGTTGTATTCTCTTGATAAGTCAGATAATTAAATAATTCCTCAGTAATTTTTAGTATTAATTTCATATATCCTTTCTGGTTACCAGAATTATTATTCCTTAAAAGTAGCAATTATTGCTAATTTGGTTCCATATTTGATATTGATTCCCACTAAATGATTCTGAATCTAAAAACTATTGTGTGATTTTTAGGTCTTAAAAACATGTACTCTTGTAACTTTTCCATTTCTTAGCTCATTTAATTTGTGATTTAGTTAGGCAGTTTTGCAAAGTTAATTTGGTCATATCTGAAATCTAGACACGGTTGTTATTTGCTCTGTAATACACAATTCATGAGCAACAGCTATTTTTTTCACTGTTCTAGAATCATTGGTTTGTTAGTTCAGCGAGGGTTGTCAGAAATCTTAAGAATATATTTTGTAGTCCTTTCATTTTCCAAGCAGGAGGCCTGAAGAGGTTCCATGATAGACCCAGGTTCAAAACCCAGCCTACGCTCATGGCTGTCTTCTGCTTCTTCATCCTTTTCGTCATCCCTTCCCTTCCCTTAAAAAATGCTTCTCTGTTTTTCCAACTCTCATTATCTCAAGCCAAGCAAACGTGGCTGGTCCTCAGTTGTAGGAGGGCAAGCGGCAGGTTCTTGCAGGTAGGGCCAAACATGCTGATAGTATGATGGGGAGAGGGCATTTGAGCTAGGGCAGCTCCTGAGGGTTTTGAGTAGGTGAATGAGAAAGGAGGGGGAGGAAATAGCCCAGAATAGACCACAGAGTCACAGAGAGAGAGCCATGGTGAACAGGCTACTTAGTCATCTTCCGTATTAGACCCCATTTCATTGTTGACGTGTTCTGTCCACCTCCGCTTAGTGGGGTTTCTCAAAGTTGCTTCTTCCCCTCCAGTTTCACTGTTACATCCCATCCAGCTCTTCACTTTCACCATTCTAGCTAATGTGATTCTTTTACCTAGATTCCCTGTCCTGACTTTTCCCCACCCAGGTCCACCCTGCATGCCCCTCTTTGAACAAATCTGGCCTCATCAAGTACTTCGTTTCAACCTCAGCAAACTCCTTATTGTCTTGTAGGGGGATGTCCAAATAAGCATCATCACATCTGTCTTTCTAGCTCATCTCCAACCCTCTTCATTTCTTTTTTTTAATTGAAAGATAATTGCTTTACAGAATTTTGTTGTTTTCTATCAAACCTCAACATGAATCAGCCATCAATTCAGTTCAGTTCAGTCGCTCAGTTGTGTCTGACTCTTTGCGACCCCATGAATCGCAGCACGCCAGGCCTCCCTGTCCATAACCAACTCCGGGAGTTCACTCAGACTCACGTCCATCAAGTCAGTGATGCCATCCAGCCATCTCATCCCCTGTTGTCCCCTTCTCCTCCTGCCCCCAATCCCTCCCAGCATCAGAGTCTTTTCCAATGAGTCAACTCTTCACATGAGGTGGCCAAAGTACTGGAGTTTCAGCTTTAGCATCATTCTTTCCAAAGAAATCCCAGGGCTGATCTCCTTTAGAATGGACTGGTTGGATCTCCTTGAAGTCCAAGGGACTCTCAAGAGTCTTCTCCAACACCACAGTTCAAAAGCATCCATTTTTCGGTGCTCAGCCTTCTTCACAGTCCAACTCTCACATCCATACATGACCACTGGAAAAACCATAGCATTGACTAGACGGACCTTAGCCAGCAAAGTAATGTCTCTGCTTTTGAATATACTTTCTAGGTTGGTCATAACTTTTCTTCCAAGGAGTAAGAGTCTTTCAATTTCATGGCTGCAGTCACCATCTGCAGTGATTTTGGAGCTCCCCAAAAATAAAGTCTGACACTGTTTCCACTGTTTCCCCATCTATTTCCCATGAAGTGATGGGACTGGATTCCATGATCTTTGTTTTCTGAACTTTGAGCTTTAGGCCAACTTTTTCACTCTCCTCTTTCACTTTCATCAAGAGGCTCGTTAGTTCCTCTTCACTTTCTGCCATAAGGGTGGTGTCATCTGCATATCTCAGGTTATTGATATTTCTTCCAGCAATCTTGATTCCAGCTTGTGCTTCTTCCAGCCCAACGTTTCTCATGATGTACTCTGCATATAAGTTAAATAAGCAGGGTGACAATATACATCCTTGACGTACTCCTTTTCCTATTTGGAACCAGTCTGTTGTTCCATGTCCAGTTCTAACTGTTGCTTCCTGACCTGCATATAAGTTTCTCAAGAGGCAGGTCAGGTGGTCTGGTATTCCCATCTCTTTCAGCATTTTCCACAGTTTATTGTGATCCACATAGTCAAAGGCTTTGGCATAGTCAATATACATATATCCCCTCCCTTTTGAACCTCCCTTCCATCTCCCTCCCCATCCCACCCCTCAAGGTTGATACAGAGCCCCCTGTTTGAGTTTTCTGAGCCATACAGCAAATTCCTGTTGGCTATTTGTTTTGCATATGGTAATGTAAGTTTCCATGTTACTCTTTCCATATATCTCACCCTCTCCTCCCCTCTCCCCATGTCCATAAGTCTATTCTCTGTGTCTGTTTCTCCATTGCTGCCCTGTGGATAAATTCTTCAGTACCATTCTTCTAGATTCCGTATGTGTTAGAATATGATCTTTCTCTTTCTCTTTCTGACTCACTTCACTCTGTATAATAGGTTCTAGGTTCATCCACTTCATCAGAACTGACTCAAATGCATTCCTTTTCATGGCTGAGTAATATTTCATTGTGTATATATGTAACACAAATTCTTTATCCATCCATCTGTTGATGAACATCTAGGAGGCTTCCTTATTCTAGCTATCATAAACAGTGCTACAGTGAACAATGGGACTCATGTGTCTTTTTCAATTTTGGCTTCCTCAGGGTATATGCCTAGGAGTGGGATTGCTGGCCATGTGGTGGTTTTATTCCTAGTTTTTTAAGGAATCTCCATATCACCTTCCATTGTGGTTGTATCAATTTACATCCCCACCAACAGTTCAAGAGTGTTCCCTTTTCTCCAAACCCTCTCCAGCATTTATTGTTTGTAGACTTTTCTATGATGGCCATTCTGACCATTGGAAGTGATATCTCATTGTAGTTTTGATTTGCATTTCTCTAATAATAAGCAATGTTGAGCATCTTTTCATGTGTTTGTTAGCCATCTGTATGTCTTCTTTGGAGAAATGTCGGTTCAGGTCTTTTCCCCACTTTTTGATTGAATTGTTTGTTTTTCTGGCATTGAGCTATATGAGCTACTTGTATATTTTGGAAATTAATCCTTTGTCAGTTGTTTCATTTGCTATTATTTTCTCCCATTCTGAGGGTTGTCTTTTCACCTTGCTTATGGTTTCCTTTGCTGTGCAAAAGCTTTTAAGTTTAATCAGGCCCTACTTGTTTACTTTTGTTTTTATTTCTGTTACTGTAGGCGGAGAAAGGCAATGGCAACCCACTCCAGTACTCTTGCCTGGAAAATCCCATGGACGGAGTAGCCTGGAAGGCTGTAGTCCATGGGGTCGCTGAGGGTTGGACACGACTGAGCGACTTCACTTTCACCTTTCACTTTCCTGCATCGGAGAAGGAAATGGCAACCCACTCCAGTGTTCTTGCCTGGAGAATCCCAGGGACGGGGGAGCCTGATGGGCTGCCGTCTATGGGGTCGCACAGAGTCGGACACGACTGAAGTGACTTAGCAGTTACTGTAGGAGGTGAGTTATAGAGGATCTTTGATTTATGTCGAGTGTTCTGCCTTTGTTTTCCTCTAAGAGTTTTATAGTTTCTGGTCTTACATTTAGGTCTTTAATCCATTTTGAGTTTATCTTTGTGTACGGTGTTAGGAAGTGTTCTAATTTCATTCTTTTACATGTCACTGTCCAGTTTTCCCGGCACCACTTATTAAAGAAGCTCTCTTTACCCCATTATATATTCTTGCCTCCTTTGTCAAAAATAAGGTACCCATAGGTGCATCGGTTTATTTCTGGGCTTTCTATATTGTTCCATTGGTCTATATTTCTGTTTTTGTGCCAGTGCCATACTGTCTTGATGACTGTAGCTTTGTAGTATAATCTGAAGTCAGGAAGGTTGATTGTTCCAGCTCCATTCTTCTTTCTCAAGACTGCTTTGGCTATTCAGGGTCTTTTGTGTTTTCATATGAATTGTGAAAATTTTGTTCTAGTTCTGTGAAAAATGCCATTGATAATTTGATAGGGATCATATTGAATCTGTAGATTGCATTTGGTAGTATAGTCATTTTCACAATATTGATTCTTCCTATCTGAGAACATGGAATATCTCTCCCTATGTTTATGTCATCTTTTATTTCTTTCATTAGTGTCTTATAGTTTTCTGTGTACAGTTCTTTTATCTCCTTAGGTAAGTTTATTCCTAGATATTTAATTCTTTTTGCTGAAATGGTGAATGGGATTGATTCCTTAATTTCTCTTTCTGATTTTTTATTGTCAGTATGTAGAAATGCAAGTGATTTCTGTGTATTGATTTTGTATCCTGCAACTTTGCTAAATTCACTGATTAGTTCTAGTAATTTTCTGATACTATCTTTAGGATTTTCTATTTCATCTGAAAACAGTGAGAGCTTTACTTCTTTTCTGATCTGGATTTCTTTTATTTCCTTTTCTTCTCTGATTGCTATAGCTAGGACTTCCAAAACTATGTTGAATAATAGTGGCAAAAGTGGACACTCTTGTCTTGTTCCTGATCTTAGGGAGAATGCTTTCAGCTTTTCACCATTGAGAATGTTTGCTGTAGGCTTATCATATATGGCCTTTACTATGTTGAGGTAGGTTCCTTCTATGTCCATTTTTTGAAGAGTTTTAATCATAAATGGGTGCTGAATTTTGTCAAAGGCTTTTTTGCATCTATTGAGATTATCATATGATTTTTATCTTTCAATTTGTTAATATGGTATGCCACAGTGATTGATTTGCATATATTGAAAAATCCTTGCATTCCTGGAATAAACCTAACTTGATCATGGTGTATGAGCTTTTTGATGTTTACTAAAATTTTGTTCAGGATTTCTGTATCTATGTTCATCAATGATTTTGGCCTGTAGTTTTCTTTTTTTGTGTTGTCTTTGTCTGGTTTTGGTATCAGGGTGATTGTGGCCTTGTAGAATGAGTTTGAAAGTGTTCCTTCCTCTGCAATTTTTTTCAAAGTATTTTAGAAAAAAATATAATAGATTTTAAAAAATTAAAATTATAAAAAGAGAAAGAGGAAGAAAACAATGGAAGAAGAAATAAAAAAGAAAAAAAAAAGGAAAACTTCACAGAACTGCAAAAGTCCAACATAGAGGCAGAAGTTTATATCAACAATAAAAAATGTGGCTGAATATACACATATGCATATATACCATAAGCAAAATTAAAACAGTCCAACAAAAAATAAAGTACAATAGGTTGACCCAGCAAACAAAGGAAACCAAAAATTATATCTTCCAGAACAAAACTAACTAAAGCACCAACTGGAAAACAGAACTAAAGCAAGGTGCCAATTTGGAAATAAAGCAATGAAGATAAAACTAACAAATATGTTGAGAGGAAAGAAAAGAAGAATAGATATGCAAAGTTAAATAGAGGTAGATGAAGAAGATTTATACGCATTAAAGATTAATGGCAAGGGGAAAAGAAGAGTAGGAAAGGCAAACAAAGGGATAAAAGTAGAAAAAATATTACAGGCTTAAAAAATTAAAAATTAAAACTATAAAAAAGGGGGGGAAAAGGAAGAAGAAAGAAAAAAGGGGAAAAAGAAAAAAAAAAAAAAGGAAAACTCCACAGAACTGCAAAAGCCCAACATAGAAGCGGAGGTTTATAACAACAATAAAAAGTGTGACTGAATATACACTATACATATACATCCATAAGCAAAATGAAAACAGTCCAACAAAAATAAAGTACAATAGATTGACCCAGCAAACAAAAGATACCTAAAATTATATCTACCAGAACAAAACCACCTAAAGCACAAACTGGGAAACAAAGCTTAAGTAAGGTGCCAATTGGAGAATAAAGCAATGAAAAGAAAGCTAATAAATATGATAAGAGGAAAGGAAAGAAAGAATAGATATGCAAAGTTAAATAGAAATAGATAAAGAAGACTTATATACATTAAAGATTAGCTGCAAGGGGAAAAGAACAGTAGGGAAAGCAAACAAAGGAATAAATGCAGAAAAAAATAATAATAGGTTTAAAGAGCTAAAAATTAAAATTAAAAAAAGAGAGAGAGAGAAAAAGGAAAACTCCATAGAACTACAAAAAACCAATGTAGAGGCAGAGGTTTATAACAATTATAAAAAATGTGACTGAGGAAAAAAAAAGCCCTCAAAATCTTAGTTAGATGTCATAGTGCCAATAAAATTGACAACTACAACAGAGGGGGTAAAAATGACAAAAAAGAAAAAAATCCAAAAGAATCTACAGAACAAGTCAAAACATAGGAATAATAAATGTTTCTCTTGAGTCACTGCTGTCAGAGTCCTTTCCTGCGCTGGGAGTCACAGTCCGCCTCACCTCCCTAGGATGCCCTCCAACACTGTGCTGATCTCTGTACATGCTGTTGGGGCAGCTCAGCTTCTGATCTGGCCCTACTCCTGTGTGTTCTTGCCTCCAATGCCCACAGCTATCAGAATTAGTGTGTTTTCTTTTGTAGGAGCTCTCAATGACCTTTTATATATTCCATAGACACAGAGTCTGCCTAGTTGATCATGTGGATTTAATCTGCCTATTGTACAGCTGATGCGAAGGTTTTGGGTCTTCTTCTTTAGCCACACGGCCTCTGGGTTTCAATTCTGGTTTTATTTCCATCTCTGCATGTGGCTCGTCCACTGGGGTTTGTTCCTGAGGCTGCCCTGGAGGACGTGGGTTTGCCCCTGTGAGGGCCAGGTGTGGAAGTGGTGCAGCGCATTGAATTGCAGGGTTTCTGGCAGCACCAGATACTCAGGGGGGTTGGTGGCTAGGGCAGCAGGAAATATAGTGCTCTAGAAGGGTATGGCAACTAGTATTGGCGCATGCGCTCCAGGATTCTTGCCTGGAGAAGCCCCTCTCTGACAGAGAAGCCTGGCAGGCCACAGTCTACAGGGTCGCAAAAAGCTGGACACTACAGAAGCAACGTTGTGCGCATAGACACAAGATAGTTGTTGTCTGTGGCAGCTCTGCCCCAGTGAGGGTTGAGCGTGAAGGTGGTGCAGCTTCTTGGCTTCCGGGGATCCTGGGGGCACCAAGTGTGCAGGAACATGGACTGCCTCCACTAAAGGAGTTATGGCCCTGTCAGAGTCTTGGTTTGAGCCTCTTGTAGCTGGCGTCAGAAGGCCTCTTTGGCTTGTCTTTCTCCATAGCTCTGCCTGTTCAGGCACTTAGAGGGCTCTGTTGCCTGGGGTCGTTCTCTGTTGTTCCTCACATTAAGCACATAGAGGGCCCCCCCACCCTGGCTGGGGTCCTACTCTGCAGATCAGCACATCAGGCACTTAAAGGGGCACCTGGGGGGGGTCCTACTCTGTAGTTCAGTGCCTCCGGCATTTGCTGGGCCAGCCTCTCCATTGTTCAGCTGCCCTTGCTAGCGTGTGGGGTGAGAGAGAGGCTATGGTGATGGTTCCACTCCCTATGCATGACCCCCTATTACCTTGCTTCCATGGCTGCCTGGCTTTCCTCCACAGGCACGTCCCACCACGATCTCCCTCACATCCCCTAGATCCGTCTCTCTGAAGTCAACAACAGCCCTTACCCTGGGATTGCTCCACAATCCCTAAACTCCAGCTCCCAGCTGCTGCACCTTCCAGGGGGCCTGCATCCCTGTCTGGGATGGCTGCAGCAAGGACTGTCTGATTCTCACGCCATTTAGGCGGCCACAGATCAGCTATTTCACTCTCAGCCGTAAATGTTTCTCCTCTTGACTCAGACAATTGCCCTGATGTGGGCATCAGACCCCTGCTTCAGTTCCCCCACCTGCTGAGGGCAGGTCCAGTCCTACCAACACTCCTGTTTTTCCCTCTAGTTCCTCCCTCCTACCGAGTTTTGCGTGGTTCTATATACTCTTTTCCGCTGCTCAGGTCCTCCTGTGTGCTCTCAGCTGGTGTTCTGCATGCACTTCTGTGTCTGAAGGTGTATTGCTGATGTTTCCATGAGATAGATGTACTCCACGTCCACCTACTCTTCCTCCATCTTGTTCTCCCCCACCTCCAACTCTTGCAGCCACTCACCGTGCTGGCTGGCTATGCTTGCCCTCTCTGTTCACACCATGGAAAGTCCTCCCCCTTGTTTCCTTCCCACCTTCTCCACCCAGAGAAGTGCATGGATCTTTTCAAGTTACGTTTTTTCTTGGATTTATGCCCAGAAGTGGGATTGTTCGAACATATGGTAGTTCTATTTAGTTTTTTAAGGAACTGTTCTTCACAGTGGTTGTACCAACTGATTTCTGCTAACAGTGTAGAAGAATTCCTTTTTCTCCACACCCTCTCCACCATTTACTGTTTATAGATTTTTAACTTAATCTTTCTTGGACCCATATCACTGACCTCATTCCATGACCCTTCCAGTCATCATAGCCCTATGACCTCATGTTTTGCACTAAGAAATATCAGTCTATGTGCAGGTTTATCAATCATCTGAAATCAAGCAATCTTCTGTCTTCTCTTTTTCTTTTTTTCCTTTAAAAGTTACCATAAACTTTCGTACTTAAATTGTTAGGTTTTATTTTCTGTCTATATGAAGAAAAGTTCCTGTACATTAATTTTGTCTTATTTCTTTGTTTAATTAAACAATCTCTCTTTGGCATAGCCCAGGCCTGACTTAAATTTCTTTTTTTCATTGTCTATTGTCTTTCTTATGACATTTTCCAGGATCTGTACTAATTTAGGGGATCTTTTATCTCGATCATACTCATCAAGCAAAGAGGTAATTTTTTTCTGAAGGTGTTTGTGAAAATTCTTTTGTATAGCTACTTCCTCTTATGGATTGTTCTTTTCTACTTCTTACTTAATGGCATTGCTTTTTATTTTAAAAAGGAGCTCTGAGAAGCAATGCTGGTTGAAGAGACACAGTATCTATTCCTTTGAAACAGCTGAATTTTCTTTGTAATTTTACTTTTTTTAATTGGAGGAATAATTACAATGTTCTGTTGGTTTCTGCCCTACAACTTATGGTTGATTCTATAAGTATATATATACTTATGGAATATATATATATATATCCCATATAAACATATGTATACACATATACACATACATATAAATATATATACATAAATCATATATATATATATATATATATATATATACACACACACACATATCCCCCCTTCCTGTGCCTCCATCCCACCTGTCCTGTCCCTCTAGGTCATCACAAAGCATTGAGCTGAGCCCTTTGTGCTGTACAGCAGCTTCCCACTGGCCATCTATTTTACACATATAGATAGTGAATATATGTCAATGCCACTCTCTTGATTCATCTAATAGGCTCCTTCCCCCGTTGTGTCCACAAGATGTTCTCGATACGTGCATCTTTATTTCTGCCCTGCAAATTGGTTCATTAGTACCATTTTTCTAGATTCCATATATATGCACGAAACAGCTGAATTTTGAACATCCTTGGGAAGCACCTAAATGTGCCTCTTGTGACAGTCCTAGGTCCGCTTTTATATTTAGGTTGATATATCTATCAACAGTCTCAAAGTTTAGGGACAACAGATTTAGTTTTGTTAATAATTTCATACAAACACTTTATCTATTTTTTCTTTTACTATTCCTTAATCTTCTGTCTACACTTTCTTAGAAAAATTTAAGATTGGTTTTAAGTGCCCGTTTGCAAGACAGTGGGATCAACAGTTGCTATTCTCAGTATCATGAGTAGATCTCCCATAAGGGGCTCGAATCTTTGAGCTGGGAGAAAAGAGAAGTTACCTGTTGAATCTCCCCATCTGGCTCCTGTGCTGCTGGCCCTAAGGCTCCAAACCCAGCTGAAGCACTAGCCCAAAGTACAGTTTTTAGTTCTCCGTCCTGTCTTCTTCTTGTTTCCTGTGTGAACCACAGTAGGATTGTGCTTGGACAATTTGTCCTCTTGTTCTTCTTCCATGTTTTCTCTTTTACACTAGTCAGAATAAAATGCTGAATCTTCCATACATCAGAGTGAAGGAATAAACAGGGGTTTCTTATGCTTATCCTTATTCATCCCATGCACAGGCACACACACACACACAGACATATATATATACACAAATTTGCACAATAAAAATAATTTAGTAATGCTTAGTTTTGAACACCTGTTGTACACCAAACGCTTTGTAAACACTATCCACAGATCTCTCCAAAGCCCTGTAAACCAGGCAGGAATGATCATGGGTTATTGTGTTCAGTGGATCACTGAGCTTTGAGGGACACTCAAACAGGCTCAGCTGACCTCATGGAATGTCATGTAGAGGGCAGCCCTGAGGGTCCTTAACTCATCCCTCAGTGGTCTTCACCTCTAATGTCACATTCCCCACCTGTCTAGGATATTAGACTGTTCTGCATTCCCTTCCCGTCAAAAAATATGCTTCCTGAAATTTCTATCCTTGGCAAAGTACTGAGCAACCTTATTCACTCTCAAGCCTTCCAAATCTAGACCTACAAACTGAGGTCTCACCCAAGATCATGACTGGAATACCCAAAGACCTCTAAATCCACTTGCCTGTTGGTGGAGACTTAACATAGTATGTGCCATTCTTCTTTATATGCTTCTTTTCTCTGGTGCTCAAGGCAGAAACCAGGAGTCACCACCTTCAGTTCATCGCTCCCTGCAAGTATCACACCAAGCTGATCAATGTGTCTTATAAGACTGATGGGGACCACACTTATGGGCTCCAAAGTTCCCAGTGTTCAGGCCCCAGGTGCCTTGTGTTGGAACAAGTGTTTGAACTCCATTTATTGACCTTGCTGCTCTGGGTCTCACAGGCTGAGAGTCTGCCTCAGTATGGCAACCAGAGGGATATTTCTAAGATGGAGAACTAACCATTCCACTCTCAGGAGAGAAAATTAAGAAGCCCCTTGGAGAGCACACCTATGTTCAGTCATACAGCACCAGGGACCAGTATTCTCTTGATAACTTTTCCTTTCAGACTTAGCTCCCAGCTCCACTCTCCAGGATGTATACAAGGATCCCATGTGCTGAAACTCCAGGACCATGAGTCAAGCTCTCAGAGCCTGCAGTCCCTCCATCAGGATACTGCCCCCCTGCCTTCACCCCCATAGGGGCCAGAGACATGCACCCACACCCACAACTGCTCCAGTGTACGTCTCTGGGCTACCTGGTACATAATGCTCCCTGCATTTTTCATCCATGACTGTAATGATTCATTCATCTGTCCCTTCTTTTTCTCTTTTTGAGAAAATAAGCTCCTTGAGGACAAACATTATGTCCTTCTCTCCAGTGTCTCCAGCCCTTTCCCAGCATCTTTTTTTGCTGGACTGTTGGTTTGTAAAACCCTAGGGGTTTGGGCAGCACATGTGTCTCTGTGGGAACTTCGGGTTGCCAGAGCCCGGTGTCATGCCAAATGACTCCTTTCTGAGATGGTGGAGAGACAGAGGTGGCCCCGGCTCCCCTCCCTCCTGCTTCACAGCACAATGGTGGCTCTCCAAGACCCACTCCACTGGCATGAAAACATTCCTCCTTAATCACACGCCCTCAGACAGGCGTTTCTCAGCACCTGAATGGCTCTGGCTATCACCAGTCAATTGTCATTCTGGAAACACTGGAGGATTTTTGCAAACACACTCAGAACTTGGGAGCGGGGGAAGGCAGACCTTGTGTGATTGCACTGGGACTCAAGGGCAAACCTCAGCTCCCTGGCTGTGGCCATGTGCCAGGCCTCTGTGCTTGCAAAGACAGAACAGCCTTTTGAAGTGCTGCAGATTTAAAACAGGGAATCAGTTAACATCTCCCTAAGCAGTCAGTAGTGGGAACAAGGAGGGTGTTTGATCATGGGGAGAATGGCCTGGCCCGCGCCTCCCGGGTGATAAAGCTTGCTGCAAAGCAGAAATTAAAACGAGAGGAACTGGGGAGTGGCAAAGGCACTCTCATTAAAGAAGTGGCAGGCATGGGGGTGTTTTGTATCAGGAAATCAGGTGTGAGGTTGGAGGGCTTTAGAAGGCTTGTTCTGGCATTTCCTGGTTGGTACTTGTGATGGAAATCAGATTGCTATCAGAGCCCTAATGCCAAGTGCCTCTCTCTATTCCTCCTGATGGAAGGTAACTGAACAGGAGAGCAGGTGGCTTTGGCCCTGGGATGCGTGTCTCTTCGCTTGGGCACTTCACTTCTTTTCATGCTTTCTGTACACAGATTATTATTCATGATGCAGGCAGCAGTGGAAAGTGACAAGAGTAAAGATTTCAAATTTAAATTCGAACCCGAGTTCTGTCTCTTATTGGAGTCCATAAACGAATCACTTAGTCTCTTTGACTCTTCAATTCATGATGTATTCAGTGGGAAAAAGCCAGTGCTGAATCTACGGCATCATGAGGAGGCTGGAAAAATTCTACCATCAATGCCCTCAACTCTGGTCAAGTCTATTCCTTGTGAATATGAGTTCCTCATATGATATCTGTATTCAGTGCTTGGGAATTCTTAATCATCTTTCCACCTTTCTTTTAAAAAATCTAACTAATTTTACAGTAGTGCCTTGTTGGTCATCTTTTGGCTGCGCTGGCTCACTGCTTGCAGGCTTCCTCTCTAGTCGTGCATGTGGGTTTCTGGTTGTGGTGAGCAGTCTTCTCTAGTTGCAGAGCACGGGCACTAGAGCTCGTGGCTCAGGAGTTGCAGCCCGTGGGCTTAGTTGCCTCGCTTGCATGTGGGATCTTAGTTCCAGGACTAAGGATTCACCTGTGTCCCCTGCACTGGAAAGTGGATTCTTAACCGCTGGACCACCAAGCAGGTCTCCCAACCTCTTTTTATCTGAAATATAGATCCATTAAAAAAAAAAAACAAAACAAAACCTGCTGCCACATGCCCATAATACGAAACCACAAAATCACCATTAAGCATTTCCCCATAAGATCAAGAAATAAAATCTGACACTACCACACTGAAAAAAGTAATAGACTTGTAGTGTGGCCCCATAAGCCATTAGAGTAATGGGAACGCTCCTTGGATCTATTCCTTGTTGCCTATTAGAATTATTAATGAACAGATTAATGCATTAGTGTATAATTAGAAACCACTTTCTGCACTTTGGAGGGAGAATTTCACAAAACCTACAAGGAGGTGTTCCATTATCATTTTTAAAAATTGAAGTATAGATGATGTACAATGTTGTGTTAATTTCAAGTGTATGGCAAAGTGATTCATATAAATACACATCAATATTATATATGTATATATATCATATGTATATGTACATATTCTTTTTCAGGTCCTTTTCCATCTACTACCATTACATCTATTACTGGCCCAGCTGAAATGCCACAGCCTATATCAGCTGATTAAATGAAAGCTGAGCTAGAAGTAACCAGTTTTCTATGAATAGCAAAATAATCCACCAATGAATCCAGGTATCACTTCCCAGCCTGAAATTAAAGATCAAGGGACTAATTGCAGTGGGTATTGGAAGGCCAGCCTCAAAGCCCAGAAATGTCATGCCACCATGGCTCACAGGACCTTAAGGCAAAGCCCCAAGACTGTCCCCAAAGAGACTCAGCCTCCTACAGAGGAGGGGAAATACCATTTTCCAGACTAATTAATTTCCCGTTTCCATAATACAGTTGTACTTAGGGTACTGCGTGCTCTTTGTAATCTAATTTCAGTTGAATTACTTTTTTACAATCTGCTCAAAATGTGTTTACGACAGAGAATCATTATAGAAAAATTTTCTTTTCCATTTCAGCTTGCTTCCCCCTCCTCCCCTTCTTTCTGTGTCTCTACTTTGACATGTGTTTCCCTCTGTTAAACAGATCAACTGAGTTGTGCAATCCAAGTTTCTTCCTTCTTCATTTGATTGTCTCCTCAATCTCCTTCCTTTGTCCATTCCTTTATCAAGAGAAACAACTTGTTTTCTTCAACAGTTTTCCAGGTGGCTGATACACATAAGTTAAAATCTTATGGGCTCCTTTTAAATTACTTGGCCTGTAAATATTTCCTGAACATTTTCTATAAAGGAATATAATTTGTGAGGGTTATTACTCCCAAGGAAATCAAATACACAGGATTAAAAATTAAAAAGAAGTCTACATTTCAGTATGTATTGATTGACTCAATATTTGCTCAACTATTAATGTTTGGTGATGTTGTTGTTTAGTCACTAATCCATGTCTGACTCTTCTGTGTTTTCATGGACTATAGCCCACCAGGCTCCTATGTCCATGGGATTTCCCAAGCAAGAACCCTAGAGTGGGTTGCCATTTCCTCCTCCAGAGGATCTTCCTGACATAGGGATTGAACTAGTGTCTCCTGCATTGGCAGGCGGATTCTTTACCATTGAGCCATGAGGGAAGCTTTTTCTTAACATTTAAATAACATGAAAGTAGTTAAAGACATAAGAGATCACAAAATAACACAGAAAGTACTCATGTACTAGTTTCCCCCAATAAAACATCATACATAGTCATGCTGCTGCTGCTGCTGCTGCTAAGTCGCTTCAGTCATATCCGACTCTGTGCGACCCCATAGACGGCAGCCAACCAGGCTCCACCTTCCCTGGGATTCTCCAGGCAAGAACACTGGAGTGGGTTGCCATTTCCTTCTCCAGTGCATGAAAGTGAAAAGTGAAAGTGAAGTCACTCAGTCATGTCTGCCTGTTTGTGACCCCATGGACTGCAGGAAATCAACAATGGTGCATATTGTTTCCTCCAGAATAGATCCTATTTGTTTGACTATTTTAAAATGTCTTGAGCCTTAAAAGTGTGTTGCAAAGACAAAGTTCTCAGCTAGGGATGATTTTGCTTCCCTGGGGATATTTACTAATGTGTAGAGACACTTTTGGTCCTTACAACTGGGAAATGAGATAGTGTTACTAGCATCTACTGTGTAAAGGCCAAGGATGCTTCTAAATGTACTAGAGTACATAGAGCATCCCAAGAATGAGTTTTTTTAGTTCAAGATATCAAGAATGCCAAGGTGAGGAAACCCCACTGTAGAATAATAATAGGTTTCACAGTGAAATCACTTCTCTCTTTCTCACATCAACACCATTTAAACCTGGGGGTTCAAACACAGATATCTACTGTGGGCAGCCAAGTAATAACCAAGAGGAGGGCAGGCTGGACAAGAGAGGGAAAAACTAGAGCTTCCCTGGTGACTCAGTGGTAAAGAATCAGCCTGCCAATGCAGGAGACTCAGGTTCGATTCCTGGGTCAGGAAGATCCCCTGGAGAAGGAAATGGCAACCCAGCCCGTTATTCTTGCCTGGGAAATCTCATGGACAGAGGAGCCTGGCAGGCTACAGTTCATGGTGTCACAAAGGGTCAGATATGACTTAATGACTAAACAACAATAACAACAAGGAAGCGCACATCCTGTCCAAAGGAAACAGCTACTGGTGAGCTCAAGGGAGAAACTGCCATGCGCAAGCAGCGACCTACTTTCCTGGGTCACCAGATATTCCCTTAGTGACCAAACATTTGGATTTTGGTATGGGCTCGTAAGTCGAATTTTCGAAAAGTAAATCCAGAGAACCACTATATTTGGGAAGACACTGAGGCTAACCATCCAGGGTGCACACATGGATTGCTGGTGTAAGCCTTGAGGTCACTGGTTAACTGTGCAATTTTGCAAAGTAGCCCATCCTTTAGCCTCAGTTTCTCCAGGAGTAAAATAGAAATAATATGGACCTTCCAAGATGGTTTTGGGCTTCCCTGGTGGCTCAGAGGTTAAAGCATCTGCCTGCAAAGCGGGAGACCCAGGTTTGATCCCTGGATTGGGAAGATGCCCTGGAGAAGGAAATGGCAACCCGCTCCAGTATTCTTGCCTGGAGACTCTCATGGATGGAGGAGCCTGGTAGGCTACAGTCCACAGGGTCGCAAAATGTCGGACACAACTGAGCGACTTCACTTCACTTCACTTCAAGATGGTCTTGAGAATTAAATAAAATAAAGACAAGCTTAGAGCCCTGCTTTGTGCAAGAAAAGTACTTACTATTGTGCCATAATAGGAGAAAATATAGATTATAAAGATGTTGGGCTTTTATTTTTAAGCATCTTCTTCCCTGCTCATTGCTAATGAGTCACCATCACCTTGCAACAGGCTGAGCCTTTCTCAGATAGAAGAACCCGATAGCTTCTAACTGCAGTAGGAACTGCCGCTTGTATACTATTTTTCGCTGTACCATGAGTTTTGTCGCCTACCTTTGGAAAAGAATCTCCTGATTCTTGTTCAGACCAACATCCACACTTCTTAGTTTGTTGAGGGCACATTTGACTCAGTGTAAGCATCACTAATTTGACCATTTTGATTGAATTGTAAGTGATTAGCCTGTGTCAAAACTCCACTGAATTCATAGGTGCATTTGCTCAAAATGGACAGGCAGGTCTATTTCACTAGTGGGTCTCGCGGGACACTTGTTACGTGTCTAAGTATTGCATCTATTTTTGCTTTACTCCAGGGGTAAGCTGTCTGTGCTGCCACGAGTACTCCCACTAAACTCGATATTCCCTGGGCTTATCTTTTGTTGACTCAAGTGTGACATAGCTGCTATCATTAGCCACATCCACTCTGCTCTATTTTCCACAGGTAAGACTTAGAAACATAGGATTATTGCCTATCACCCAGACCCATAGGGAATCTCTGACCCACATTGTCTTGGAATAACCAGGCTCTGGGAATTGGGGGCAGTTTTAGAGCCAACATTATAATCTGTGCCAAATGCTGTCAGTGATTTTGGGCAATGCACGTATACTTTTCATTTTTTAATTTCTTCCAGTGTCAGATTGGACTTTTTTCATAAGTAACTAGACTCCTGTAAGAAAGTAAGTTGACTGCAAGTGCTTGGTTGGGGAGACTGATGATTCATGCTAAATTGTTCACAAATCATAGACATGTGTTATTCACAATGGGTACACTATTTAAGGCTCTTGGATGAAAAAAGTAGCTCCCCACATTTCTTTGTTTTTAATTAATTTTTGGAATATAATTGATTTTCAGTGTTGCGTTAGTTTCTGCTATAAAGCAAGTTGAGTCAACTGTGTATATCCCGTCCTTTTTGGATTTCCTTCCCTGTTAGGTCACCAGAGAGCCCTGGTAGAGTCATGTGTGCTATGGAGTCAGTTCTCACTAGTTATCTGTTTAATGCAGAACATCAGTAGTGTGTATATGTCAGCCCCAATCTCCTAAGTCACCCCACCGTCCCTTTTCCCCCCTTGGTACCCATATGTTTGTTCTCTATGTCTGTGTCTCTATTTCTGCTTTGTAAATAAGATCATATATACCATTCTTCTGAATTCCACCTGTATGTGTTAATATGCAGTATTTGTCTTTCTCTTTCTGACTTGATTGACTCTGTGTGACAATCTCTAAATCCATCCACGTCTCTACAAATTGCGCAATTTTGTTCCTTTCTATGGCTGAGTGATATTCCATTGTGCCACTTCTTCATCCATTTCTCTGTTGATGCATATTTAGGCCACTTCTACGTCCTGGGTATTGTAAATAGGGCTGCAATGAACACTGCGGTACATGCGTCTTTTTGAATTATGGCTTTCTCTGGGTATGTGCCCACGAGGGGGATTGCTGGGTCATACACTGGTTCTATTTTTAGTTTTTTAAGGAACCTCCATACTGTTCTCTATAGTGGCTGTATCAATTTATATTCCCACCAGCAGTGGAAGAGGGCCCTCTTTTCTCCACACTCTCTGATTTATTATTTGTAGATTTTATGATAATGGTCATTCTGACCTGTGTGAGATGCATCTCGTTGTTTTGATTTGAAGTTCTCTAGTAATTAGTGATGTTGAGCTTCTTTTCATGTATTTGTTGACCACCTGTATATTTTCTTTGGGAAAATGTCTATTTAGGTCTTCTGCCATTTTTTGATTGAGTTTTCCCAATATTATAGCTCTCCATATTTCTTAATATCTCTTAATAGCATTTGTATCAATTTGGTGAACTTGGATGATAGACTGGTAAGGATAGGTTAGGGTATGCTATGATAACAAAGAATCCAGTAATCTCAGTGACTTAACAATGAGGACTTATTTCTGTTTCATCCTTCATGTCCAAGGAATATTGGAAAGGAGGGGCGGTGTTTTCTTCTCATTTTCTCAGAAATGCTGGTAAATTGATGCTCTGCCATTGATGACAACATTCCAATACCAGGTTTCAGGGAAAGAAAACTTAGAGAGTCATACACTGCCTTTTAAAGGACTCAAAAGTAGCACATCCCAGCTTACCTTTTGGTGACCAATAGTGTCACATGTTACATCCTGGAAAAGGAGAACAGCTGGGAACCTCGATGAACCCTAACACTGTCACTATAGGAATTTTCTCAGGAACTTCCGTAACACAGACTACCCTATGTATCACAAATGGAAGGGAAAATTAAAAGAAAAATTTTCAAAAGCTACATATATATGTGTGTGTAATATTATATATACATCTAGGTATTATTATGTTATAAATGTTATTTCATATAATTCATATGTGTAACATGCTACATATATGATTCATTTGATGTATTTATACATATATATGGTGTTTGTAGTCAATCCCTCTTTTAGATATTTACAGAGCGTATTGTTTATTTACTCTGCAAAATAAAGCAGCAAACAAATTTAACCTCCCTAGTTTTTTTTTTTTTTAAGGCTGTTATACGCAGGTACATAGAATTCACCAATTTTAAATGCAATGATCATCACAACCTACATTTAGA
This sequence comes from Ovis canadensis, assembly GCF_042477335.2. Lineage (NCBI taxonomy): Eukaryota > Metazoa > Chordata > Mammalia > Artiodactyla > Bovidae > Ovis > Ovis canadensis. The sequence goes on from NC_091262.1 coordinate 23,504,922, forward strand.
GCATTTTTATCATCCCAAATGATTCCTAACTATTTACAGGTAGTCAATCTCTACTCCCATCCACAGATGGTGGTGGTCTAGTTGCTAAGTTGTGTCTGACTCTTGCAACCCCATGGACAGAGGAGACTGGTAGGCTACAGTCTATGGGATTCTCCAGGCAAGAATACTGGAGTGGGTTGCCATTTCCTTCTCCAGGGGATCTTCCCAACCGGGAGTCAAACCCAGGTCTCTTGCATTGTAGGCAGACTCTTCACCAACTGAGCTACAAGGGAATCCCCCCACCCATAGAGGCAGACAACAAATAATCTGCTTTCTGTTGCTGTAGATTTGCCTTTTCTAGACTCTTAATATAAATAGAGGGAGAAGGCAATGGCACCCCACTCCAGTACTCTTGCCTAGAAAATCCCACGAATGGAGAAGCCTGGTGGGCTGCAGTCCATGGGGTCGCTAGGAGTCGGACATGATGAGTGACTTCACTTTCACTTTTCCCTTTCATGCACTGGAGAAGGAAATGGCAACCCACTCCAGTGTTCTTGCCTGGAGAATCCCAGGGACGGGGGAGCCTGGTGGGCTGCCGTCTATGAGGTCGCACAGAGTCGGACATGACTGAAGCAACTTAGCAGCAGCAGCAGTATAAATAGAATTGTACAATATGTCGTCTTTTTTGTTGTTTGGTGTCTTTCATTTAGCATAATGAAATTCATACAGGTTGTTTCATGTAGCAATAGTTCCCTCCTTGTGTTGCTGAATAGTATTCAGTTGTACAAATCATTGTCATTATCCATTCATCAATGAATGAGGCTTCCAGTTTCTCCAAATCCTTGCTAACAATTATTGCTGTCTTTTAATTATAGCCATCCTAATGGGTATGATTGGTATTGCCCAAAGAAAGGCAATGCCAAAGAATGTTCAAACTACCACACAATTGCACTCATCTCACTTGCTAGTAAAGTTATGCTCAAAATTCTCCAAGCCAGGCTTCAGCAATACTTGAACCTGAACTTCCAGATGTTCAAACTGGTTGTAGAAAAGGCAGAGGAACCAGAGACTAAATTGCCAACATCTGCTGGATCATGGAAAAAGCAAGAGAGTTCCAGAAAAATATTATTTCTGCTTTCTTGACTATACCAAAGCCTTTGACTGTGTGGATCACAATAAACTGTGGAAAATTCTGGAAGAGATGGGAATACCAGACCACCTGACCTGCCTCTTGAGAAACTTATATGCAGGTCAGGAAGCAACACTTAGAACTGGACATGGAACAACAGACTGGTTCCAAATAGGAAAAGGAGTATGTCAAGGCTGTATATTGTCACCCTGCTTATTTAACTTATATGCAGAGTATATCATGAGAAAGGCTGAGCTGGAAGAAGCGCAAGCTGGAATCAAGATTGCCTGGAGAAATATCAATAACCTCAGATATGCAGATGACACCACCCTTATGGCAGAAAGTGAAGAGGAACTAAAAAGCCTCTTGATGAAAGTGAAAGAGGAGAGTGAAAAAGTTGGCTTAAAGCTCAACATTCAGAAAATGAAGATCATGGCATCTGGTCCCATCACTTCATGGGAAATAGATGGGTAAACAGCGTCAGACTTTATTTTTGGGGGCTCCAAAATCACTGCACATGGTGATTGCAGCCATAAAATTAAAAAACGCTTGCTCCTTGGTAGGAAGGTTATGACCAACCTAGATAGCATATTGAAAAGCAGAGACATAATTTTGCCGTCTAGTCAAGGCTATGGTTTTTCCAGTGGTCAAGTATGGGTGTGAGAGTTGGACTGTGAAGAAAGCTGAACGCTGAAGAATTGATGCTTTTAAAGTGTGGTGTTGGAGAAGACTCTTGAGAGTCCCTTGGACTGCAAGGAGATCCAACGAGTCCATCCTAAAGAAGATCAGTCCTGGGTGTGCTTTGGAAGGAATGATGCTAAAGCTAAAACTCCAATATTTTGTCCACCTCATGCGAAGAGTTGACTCATTGGACAAGACCCTGATGCTGGGAGGGATTGGGGGCAGGAGGAGAAGGGGACGACAGAGGATGAGATGGCTGGATGGCATCACGGACCCGATGGGCATGAGTCTGAGTGAACTCCAGGAGTTGGCGACGGACAGGGAGGCCTGGCGTGCTGCAATTCATGGGGTCGCAAAGAGTCAGACATGACTGAGTGACTGAACTGAACTGAATCGGTATGAGGTATAGCATGGTACCTTACTGACTTTAGTTTTCATTTTCTAGACAACTAATGATATGGATCAACTTTCTGTCCCTACTAACAACTGATATTTCTTTAGTGAAATGTTTTTTTCTAAGAATTTATATTATTTTTTCAGATATTTGATAGAATTCACCAGCAAAGCCTTCTATATCAGATATTTTTGTGCAAAACATCTTAATTACTAGAATGATTTATTTATAGGCCTATTTAGAATTTCTTTCTTCTTTTTCTGGAAACTGTTTTGAGAAGTTGTGTTTGTCTAGGAGTTTTCCCATTTTATTTATATTGTCTTTTTTTTAGCATAAAGTCTAAATAGTATACCCTTTCATCTTTTTAACTTTCATAGACTTGATAGTGATGTCTCCTTTGATATTTGATAGCTTGTATTTGACATATAAAACTTGTTCTTTCCTTTTTCCCCCTATTTAGTCAGGCCATAAATTTGTCAATATTGTTGAGCTTGTCAAAGAAATAACTGTATTTTGTTTTTCTATTTGTGCTTTTGTTTTCTATTTGTCTGCTTTTTGAAAAGTTTTTTTTTCTAGTTAATTGAGTTCTAACTTATTCTTTATTATTTCCTTCCTTCTGCTGATTTTGACTTTAGTATATATATAGTCTTTTCCTAGATTTTTATAATATAGGCTTAGGTACTGATTTGCAATTTTTATTCTTTTATAATATAGTCATATATAGTATATATTTGATATATCATGTTTTCATTTTAATTCAAAGTATTTTCTAATTTCCTTTGTGATTTGTTCTTTGATCCATGAATTATTTAAAAATATGTGTACAATTTCCAAATATTTGGGGACTCTTCAAATCTTTCTGTTGTGGACTTTTATTTGAACTACATTGTAGTCAGAAAATATATTTTGTGTGATTCCAATCCATTTATTGCTACTTATTTTATGCTCTTGGTCTACCTTGTGACTTAATGCAATTATTGATATGAATGGATTTACTTCCATCTTTTTCTTTTGTGTGTGTGTGTGTGTGTGTGTGTGTGTGTGTGTCATATGGGATGACATTTTTCTTTGGCTGCTTTCAAGATTTTCTTTGACGTTAAACCATTTGACTATGATATGAATGGATGTGGATCTTTGTGCTTATTCTACTGAGAGTTTGTTGAGCTTCTTGGATGTGTTTTCATTAAGGTTATTCATCAAATTTTGGATTTTTTTAAAAGAGGCTTTATTTTCTAGAGTAGTATTAGGTTCAGAATGAAGCTGAACAGAGAGGATAGAGAGTTCCCACATACCTTTTTTCCTTCACACTCAACATCCCACCTCATAATGGTACAATTTTACAGCTGATGAACCTACACTGATACATTATTATTATCCAAATTTCATCGTTTATGCTAGAGTTAACTCTTGTGGTTACACATTTTAAGGCCTTTGAGAGATATATAACAATAACATAGATTTACCATTATAGTACCATATAGAATAATTTCACTGCCACCCCCCCTCAAAAATTTTATGTGCTCTGTCTATACAGCAAACTTGGGAAGTTTTTACCCAAAATTTCATTAATTTATTTTTCCTGCTATTGCTCACTCTCACTCTCTTCTCATTTTGAGAATTTCTTTAAATATATGTTGATATGCTTGATGCTGTACCATAGGTCTCTGAGGTTTTATTCATTTTTTTATTCTTTGTTCTTTGAATTAAATAACTTCTCTTGATCTATTTTTGACTTATTTTCCAGAAAAATTTGCTCTTGAATTTCTCTAGTAAATTTCTTATTTCAGTTACTGCATTTTTAAAAAACTGAAAGTTCCTTTTATTGAAGTAAAATTTCTGTACGTTATTGTGTTAGTTTCTGCTGCACAACAAAGTGAATCTGGTATGTGCATACAGGTACCTTCTCCCTCTTTAGCCGCCTTCTCAACTCCCTTATCCCACCCTTCTCTTTAGCCGCCTTCTCAACTACCCTCATCCCACCCTCCAGGTCACCACAGAGCCCCGAGTTGAGCTTCTTGTGCTTTATAGCAGGTTCCTAGTAGCTATCTATTTTACACTTTTACACTATCGCACTTTTCAACTCCAGAATCTCCATTTGGTCTCTCTCATTTTTTATTTATATATGTATGTGTGTGTATATATATATATGCTTCACAATGTACATTATAGATATATTAAAATATGCATAATGTGCATAATATATGCATTTTAGTAGTATATTTTTCTATTTATTAATACTTTCTCCTTGATAAGTTTTTGCTATCACACCTTAATTCTTCAAGCATTATTTCCTTTAATAAGTTGAACATATTTTAAGTAACTAATTTTAAGTCTTTGTGTGCTACGGTTACCATCTGGATCTCCCCAGAGACAGTTTATTTTGACCATTCTTCACACAAATGGATCACAGTTTAATGTTTTATTGCATGTCCTATATATTTTTATAGAAAACTAGACTCACTGGATAATGTATTTTAGCAACTCTGGATTCCAACTCTCCCCTCCCCAATCACACACACACACACACACACACACACACACACACGCATGCACACACACATGCACACACACACGCGCATGCACACACACGCATGCACACACATACATGCTGTTGTTGCTTTAATGGGCAGCTCAGCAAGTGATTGGTCCTAAGTTGTTCTCAAATACTTCAGCCAGTAAGGCTTTCACTCTTTGCTGATGGACTTGTGTCTGAGGTCAGGAAATTCACTCAAAGTTCAGTTACTTTAAACGTCTTCTTTGGCTTTTGTTTTCCATGTCATCTCTACGTATGCACAAGGCTTCATATTCAGTTGAAGATACAATGTTAGTTAAGGACCTCTCTGGTATTTTTCTTTTCTGTTTTTTTTTTTTTTGAGTGTGTGCAACCTTGAGCAGGTGTATAGGCTTTCCAACTGCCAGGGTTATGTGGGATGTGGGTGCTTCTTAAGGTGCATGGTGCTTCTCTTATTTCCCAGACCTTACTAGTAAGTTTCTGACATCTTTCTGCTTGCCTTAACCAGAATGCAATCTCAGCTTGTTGTATCACTGCTCTTCTTCCTTTGTTTGCCAGTGAAACCTCTACATATGGGGCTTTTCTGTATTCTAATCCAAGTCAGTTCTCTTTGTCAGTGAAGCCATTGGTTTTCATGACCTTCTGGGTCACTGGACCTTCATAGAATTATGAAATCTACAGAGCTAAGATGGGGGGAGAGGGGGAGAGAAAATCTGCTCTTACTTGAGTTTTAATAGTTCTTCTTTAACACTTTTTAGTTTGTTGGATGCCCTTGATTGATTTTCAGAATATTGAAATTAATGCCTTAGCTAATTTTGCCCAGTTTTATCACTGATTTTTAGAAAAAGGGTATTGTGATCTTCTCATACTGTCGTTCAGAACTCCTATCTCCTTTCTACTATTTCAATCAACATTTCCAAGACTTACATGACAGTGGAATTTTTTCAAGAAATATCTGTTAGCAGTTGGTAGAGGCAGTACTTCTTGAAGACACTTTGGGAAACTAACATAGATAAAATGGGAAGAGATTGTCTATTAATCTCATATGCTATCAAAAAGCAATAAATCTAAATTGCTTTACATGTGGTCTGCCAATGGTAGACCGTGCTCGTTCCATGCTTGTCAACACTTTGAGTGATGGGAAGGAGCAGGAAGTAAACAGATCTACATCAAACTGCAAACTATAGATCAGATCTAGACTGCAGATTATGAATTATTTAAGCTGTATCAAATCTCTAATATTTAGCTGAAAGATTACACATAAAAATCCAGATGAAGATTTTTCTTTTCAGAAAATATCATAATGCTATACTATTCCTATGTAGAAAAAATAAGTTACTACTAACCATTAAAAACTATACAGTTCTCCACTGACTCTGCACACTTAATTTGTTAACTACCTACACTCAGAAGTCACTTGAGTTTAAGGCATCGCCTCTCAATGACATGCTCAGATTAATGAAGGTTGTTTACTCATATTCTGATACCTCTGGTTATACCTTAGACTCAGAAGTGGCAGAATACTAGCTCATAGCTTCTTGTTTGGAATCAGAACTCTGGTGGCCACCTTCTCAAGTCTGAGTTTCATCAAGACCGATGGCATGAGTTTACATAGTGACTGGTTACTGTTATGCTTTTGTCGGTGAAGCAAAGTAAAGCTTTCTGGCTCTTTCAGGGATAACCCTCCTTACTTGTTGTAGGTCTGGGCTCTGAATCCATGCCCTCCTCAGGGGATCCTCCTAACCCAGGAATCAAACCCAGGTCTCCCACATCGCAGGGTGATTCGTTACCATCTGAGCCATGAGGGAAGCCCAAGGATACTGGAAGGGGTAGCCTGTCCCTTCTCCTAAGAATCAAACTGGGGTCTCCCACACTGCAGGTGGATTCTTTACCAGCTGAACTACCAGGGAACCTATGGATATGTGTATTTATTTTGTATATGTGAGTGCAAATGAGTGAAATTAATTTACTAATATGAGTTTATTCATATGAGTGAATTTAAGTTACAGTCAAGCAAACTGACAAATGATGGCCAAGGGCTGGAGAAGTAGCCATGAGTTTATGTAGGAAGCAATACTCTGGTAAATATTGAAGTAGTCAGGAAGCCCTTCTGAAGGGTTGAGATTTCAGGAGTTATTTTTAGAACTTGGAGGGAAATCTTGGCGGTATGGAGTATGTAGGGGTTAAAAGGCACATGGTACAGCTTCAGAGAAGGCAGGCAGGTGATGAAGAAGAGAATCAGAGAGTTATGGAGAAGATAATGATAACAAAAAAGTGAAAGGAGTGAACAGTCAGGACAGTAAAGACATATTGTGTGTGTGTGTGTGTGTGCGCGCGCGTGCGCGCACGCACACGTGATCATGTCCAACCAACTCTTTGCAACCCCATGGACTGTAGCCCACCAGGCTCCTCTATCCTTGAAATTTTCCAGGCAAAAATACTAGGGTGGGTTGCCATTTCCTTCTCCAGGGGATCTTCCTGACCCAGGGATTGAACTGATGTCTCTTGCATCTCCAGCATTGGCAGGAGTGTTCTTTACCAGCTGAGCCACCACGGAAGCCATTTATATATATGGCTTTGGGAAAGAATTGTAAAGTATATATATATATATATATATGTATATATATATATGTATATGTATATGTATATATATATACACACTAGGTATTCTTCTTCAATTTTCCCTAATTCTTTGTGATGATGAGTCCTTGCAGCTTTCCAATCTGCATGCACTTTTGAAGGGACTTGGTGCCACTTTCCATTGCCATTCAACGTCACCTTACCTCGGGGTCTTTCATAGAGCCCCTATCCCTAATCCTGCCTTGAAGAATTCCAAAGCTTTGGAAGTGTTAGTAAAGACAGTTGGCTCTCAGTGGGTCTATTAACTTTTTTCCCATGAGTTCCAAACTCATTCACCTTTATTTATTTAGCAGAAAATGAATTTATTTCTTTGCCCAGGTTCTCTGCAGAGTGGACTGGAAAACTCTCATGCCTTGGAAAGTCACTGTTGCCATACTGAAATCAATATTAATCATATATAGCTTGATACTATAATTGAATAGTTTTTTACACAGATGATATTAACTGATAAAATATGGCATCCTCATGAGAAAACATTACCTTGAAATATTAGCGTTATGATATGTTAATTTCTTTGGAGGATATGACTACAGATATATGGGCAGAGGTAAATTTTCCAGCACTTCGGCTGACAAATTCCATGTCAACATAACTCTCAAGAATTTGTATTACTACTTGGCGATGACTTATATGATGATGTATAACAACTTAAGGGGTTTTAAAATGCAGTATTTTGACTAATGTGGTTTGGTAAATAGCATTTGTGATTAGTCCCTTTTCTTTTTCTCTCCCCAATTTCTGTAATACTGACAAAAGCCTGTAATAATAATAAAAATCACCACTCCAAATGGAAAATGCCCCACTCCATCACCAGCAGTTCCTGGGAAGGCTCCAAGTTCTGTGCAGAACAGAGGTCTGAAAGCCTAGCGAAGTCAGACACACACTGTATTCACTGTCGTTTTAGCACATCCTTCTTCAGGTTTTTATTTCAAAGAACTTTTGTCCTGGTGATTCATTCTACATGGGCCATGTAATACTGAGGCTCTGGGCCCTCTGTGCTGTTTCCGAAGAAGGACTGAGGCGTGAATCTATCTTTCTGATGCTCTTAAATATAGAAACTGTAAAACTGTCCCTAGAGAGCTTGGTTCAGGAATGGCGACCATGTTCCTTAGGGTTCAGCATAACTTCATAGATGTGGTTATATTCTGTCACTTTGGGATGCAACCAAAGCCAAAACAGTGATCATTTATAACCATTTCGTTAGCTCCAAGGACAAAAGACCCAGAATTCCCTCCCCTGGGTCATTGAGAACAGGAGTGGCCTCTTGCGATATTCTCGGATACCTGTTACCTGTTCTCAAGAAAGGCAGGTGGCCATTGCCTAACCATCTGCTGACCCATGTCGTTTGGAAGGACTTAGAATTCTCTCTTGTGTTTATGTGCTTCAGCCTGGCTTCCTGATGGACTCGTCAGAAAAGTAGAGCCTTCTCGAGAACACTATAGCCCAGGTAGAAAGGACAATCTTTTGTAGTCAGGACAAGGTTGTCTATAGACAATAAGCACACCTTCAAGAGGAAGAGTCTCCTGGCTTCCGTCTGACCTCCGTGTTGAAAGCCATTGACACAAAGCACAACAGGGCTTGGCCATAAACTCTTTGCTGAGGGGATTTCCTCCTGGTGTCCCTGGACACCCCCACATGTTTCATTCTAACATGGCCTTTCCTCCATCTCAAGTGGAACAATGAATTTGATACGAAGCTGTCTTAAGGAGAAGCATGTGGCAGCCAGCTAATAAAAGAATAACTTGATGGAAGACAAATGCTCTCAATCAAGCTCTGCTTACATAAACCTTTTAGACTGCTCCTTGCTGCTTACTTTTGTCCCAGGGTCCCCAAACTTCCACCAGTGTGCTAGGCATGATGAGTAGAACTTCCTGAGCACTGAAGACCGGGATGCAGTACTTTTGGCCACTGGTACTTAGTAAAACTCCAAACTTCAGAAAAATCTTCTCCTCTCCTCCCTATCTTCTCTCATCCTCTTGGACATTTCCTCTCCACCTCAATTTTGGCTGTCTACTGGGCTCTGGCCAGATGTTTGGCCATTTGTTGTTGTCATTGCTGTTGTTCAGTCACCAAGTTGTGTCCAACTCTTGGTGACCCCAGGGACTACAGCACACCAGGCTTCCCTGTCCCTCACCATCTCCCAGAGTTTGCCAAGTTTATGTCCATTGAGTCAGTGATGTCATCCAACCATCTCATCCTCTGTCGCCCCCTTCTCCTTCTGCCTCCAATCTTTCCCAGCATCAGGATTTTTCCGATGAGTCAGCTATTGGCATCAGAGGCCAAAGTATTGGAGTTTCAGCTTCAGCATCAGTCCTTCCAAATAGTATTCAGGGTTGATTTCTTTTAAGATTGACTGGTTTGATCTCCTTGCAGTCCAAGCCTTCTCCAACACCACAGTTTGAAAGCATCAATTCTTTCGTGCTCTGCCTTTTTTATTGGCCCCGTAATGTGAAGTTAAAAGGCCAGCACACTTGATCTGGGCAGCCAGATGTTCCAGAAGCAGCTTCTGGAAAGAACTCCCTGTCAGTAGACTTCTGACATAGACCAGTTGAAAGGGCCTGGCAATGCCAGAGAGCATGACAGCCAACCTGTGTGTATCCCGACTTGGGCCAAAGGAGAACACTGCAGGCTTATAAACCACTCCCTGTTCAGGGATGAGGTCATGAAATAAGGGTATATTAGGCAATAGGAGAGTTCCTCATCACCAAAGTTGTCTCCTTTCACTTTTTAATAATGACTTCACTTTTATTTTTAGTTATAGACTGGCGACTTAAATGAGGGAATCAAAACCTGAATTTTTAATTCATCAATTTTATTTTTTAGAGCAGGTTCACTGCAAAATTGGGAGACAAGTTCCTAGAGTTCCCATAAATCTCCTGTGCCCTCAAAAGGACAACCTTTCCTATTATCGGCATCCCCCACCAGAGGGGAACATTTATGATAACTGATGAGCACACAGTGACACCTTGTAATCACCCAAAGTCCATCATTTACATTACAGTTCACTCTGAAAATTGTAATTCTATGGGTTTTGACAAGTGTATGATGACACACATCCACTGTTATAGTACCATGTAGACTTGTTTCATTGCCCTAAAACCCTCTGTGCTTCTCCTAGCCACCCCTCCCTCCCCATAACTTCCGGCAACCCCTGATCTTTTTACTGTCTCCATAGTTTTGTCTTTTCCAGGATGTCAGGTGCCTGGAATCATATAGGATGTAGATTTTTCAAATTGGCTTCTTTCACTTAAGATCCTTCCATGTCTCCTCATGGTTGATAGTTCTTTTCTTTTTAGTCCTGAATAATATTCCCTTTTCTGGATGTACCACAATTTACTTACCCATTCACCTGCTGAAGGGTAACTTGGGTGTTCAGTTGTGCCAATTCTGAATAAAGCTGCTATTCATTCCAGTATTCCTGCCGGGAGAGTCTCATGGACAGAGGAGCCTAGCATTCCATAGAATTGCAGAGTCAGACACAACTGAAGTGACTTAGCATGCATGCTTGCGACATTGTATGCAGATATAATTCTCCAATTCATTTGGGTAAATATCACATAGTACTATCACTAGATCACATGGTAAGAGTATGTGATAGCCCCTAACATCCTCATGCACCCCATCATCTTTTTATTTTGTGTTGTTATGTTATAGCCTGGCTTATTTTTCACTTGTTGTGCCATGTTATTAAAACATTTAGAATTAAAATTAAAATATACTTCGTTCCAGCAAAAATTACGGCTCTCATTGGTGGTTATTTTATTAGGCAATATCTATGCAAAATTTTTTTTAAAATGAGTGAATTTGAAATATTTTTATCCAAGTTAAGTACCTTAGTATTCTCGTGAAACAGATGTGATATGTGCTCACCTCTAATAAGCTTGTTACATGGTTTGTACAGGCGGGTCTCGGCTAAGTTGGGAATAGGGTCAACAAGGGGTTGTTATCAAGCTGTGGTGGGCAAGTAAGCTTATCATTTTGGGAACTTATCGGTGTGTCATTTTCGAAAAATATCTAACTGCTGGAATGAAGGCAAAGGCAAACCAATAATTTGTCTCTGGAGCCAGTCCATGGATATAGTTGAAGCTCTCTAGCTTCCTTCTAAAAGTGAATCTTGAGGGACTAGGAGGAGGAGTGAGATGCATGCATACCTCCAACGGTCAAGAGATGGCTGGGAGCAATGAGGTTTGGTGCTGGGAAGAGCACAGGTTTAAAAAACCACTGAGATAACGAGCTGGAAGTTCAGCTTTGCTACAGCCTAACTGTGGTTCACTGGAAAAATTACACAGCTTTTCTGTATTAAATTTTCTCTTCAACAAATGGGCACAATAATTCCTACTCTACAACTTTAGTGAGAGAAATTATCTGAAATCATTAATACAAAACATCATATCTAATATGAATTCATTAGTTACTTTATGTAAGATATTGAAATTTACAGAGGCCTTCCTGAGCCAAACAGGTCACACTAAGGTGAGCAGGTGTTAGTCAGTATCAGTTCATCCCAGATTTTGACTTCATACTATCCTGTAATTTCTGCGGAACTCCATTTTTGTTCAAAGTCTTCCCAAACTAAAACCAATATAATTAGAACTGATCAGTGGAATGAAATTCTATTCATACCCAAACATTTACTGACAGATTTTTTAAAATACTAAATGTATCAAATAAAGGAAGAGATAAAAGGAGGCAAGAGCTTTGCAATCTGGAAGCACCATGAAAAATCAGGGCATTACTGGAGCTATAGCATGCCAATGTGAAATACATAAATCTAAAAAAATGAGTAAATGGAAAGGTACACACACAATCACACACACGTAATTATATACACAAACACCAATGTACACACATCAGCACAAGAAACACACAACAATAACCACACACATAAATACACACATATGAACACCCCTAGGCCTGGAAGAAAACGGACACTTTGATATTTACATTTTCTAGCTAGAATTTTCTGTGCAACACAAAAATTAACTGTTGGACCATAAACATTTTAGTTTTAGCACAAAGGCTTCAGGCAAGGCCAGTGTCCCACACCATTATCTCTTTTCAGAGCAATCATATACTTTTTAAAATTAATTAATTAATTAATTAATTTAGCAGAGCCAGGTCTTAGTTGTAGCATGAAGAATTTTTTAATTGCAGCACATGGAATCTAGTTCCCCGGCCAAGGATGAAACCTGGGCCCCCCGCATTGGAAGAATGGAGTCTTAGCCACTGAACCACCAGAGAAATTCCAAGCAATCCATTAAAAATGGCGTTTATATTGCATTTCTCTAAATCTGTTTGTTGTTGCTGTTCAGTTACTTACTAACTTGTGTCCAACTCTGTGCATCCCCATGCACACCAGCTTCCTCTGGCCTCCGCTGTCTGCCAGAATTTGCTCAAATTCATATCCATTGAGTCGGTGATGCTATCTAACCATCTCATTCTCTGTTGACCTCTTCTCCTTTAGGCTTCAATTTCTCCCAGCACCAGGGTCTTTTCCAATGAGTCAACTCTTTGCATCAGATGGCCAAATATTGGAGCTTCAGCAACAGTGCTTCCAATGAATATTCAGGGTTGATCTCCTTTAGGATTGACTGGCTTGAGCTCCTTGTTGTCCAAGGGACTCTTGAGGGTCTACTCCAGGATCACAATTCAAAAGCATCAATTCTTTGGTCCTTAGCCTTCTTTATGGACCACCTCTCACATCAGAACATGCCTACTGGAAAAGCCATAGTTTTGACTATGTGGACCTTAGTCAGCAGTGATGTTTGTGTTTTTTAATACACTGTTTAGGTTTGTCATAGCGTTCCTTTAAAGGAGCAAGTGTCTTTTAATTTCAAGGCTGCAGTCACTATCCACAGTGATTTGGGAGGCCAAGAAAATAAAATCTGTCACTGCTTCCACTTTTTCCCCTCCTATTTGCCATGAATTGATGGGACTGGATGCCATGACATTAGGTTTTTTTCATGTGAGTGCCAAGCCTCTGGTGACTCAGACAGTAAAGAATCTAACTGCAATGGAGGAGACCCTGATTTGATCCCTGGTGAGGGAAGGTCTCTGGGAGAAGGGAAGGGCCACCCACTCCAGTACTCTTGCCTGAAGAACTCCATGGACAGAAGCAGGCTACAGTTCATGGGATTGCAAAAAGTAGGACATAACTGAGCGACGAACACTTTCACTTTCTTTCAAGCCAGCTTTTTCACTCCCCTCTTTCACCTTCATCAAGTAGCTCGTTAGTTCCTCTTCACTTTCTGCTATTAGAGTAGTATCATCTGCATATCTGAAGTCGTTGATATTTCTCCTGGAAATCTTGATTTCAACTTGTGAGTCATCTAGCCTGGCATTTCACATGATGTACTCTGCATATAAACTAAATAAGCAGAGTGACAATATGCAGCCTTGTCACACTCCTTCCCCAATTTGGAACCAGTCAATTGTGCCATGTCTAACTGTTGCTTTTGGACTTACCTTCAGGTTTCTCAGGAGACAGGTAAGGTGATCTGGTACTCTTACCTCTTTAAGAATATTCCACAGTTTGTTGTCATCTACAAGTCAAAGGCTTTAACATAGTCAATGAAGCAGAAACAGATGTTTTTCTGGAACTCCCTTGTTTATTCTGTGATCCAAAGAATGTTGGCAATTTGATTCCTGGTTCCTCTGCTTCTTTGAAACCTAGCTTGTACATCTGGAAGTTCTCAGTTCATGTGTTGCTGAAGCCTAGCATGAAGGATTTTGAGCATAAACTTACTAGCATGTGAGATGAGCACAATTGTATGGTAGTATGAACATTCTTTGGCATTGCCTTTCTTTGGAATTGAAATGAAAACTGACCCTTTCCAGTTCTGTGGCCACTGCTGAGTTTTCCAAATTTGTTGACATTTTGAGTGCAGCACTTTCACAGCATCATCTTTTAGGATTTGAAATAGCTCAGCTGGAATTCCATCATCTCCACCAGCTTTGTTTCCAATAATGCTTCCTATGGCCCGCTTGACTTCACACTCCAGAATATCTAGCTCGAGGTAAGTGAATACACCATTGTGGTTATCTCAGTTCTTCTGTGCATTCTTGCCACCTCTTCTTAATCTCTTCTGCTTCTGGTAGGTTCTCCCATATCTGTTCTTTATTGTGCTCATCCTTGCATGAAATATTCCCTTGATATCTTCAATTTTCTTGAAGAGACCTCTAGTCTTTCCCATTCTATCGTTTTCCTCTATTTTTTTGTATTATTCATTTAAGAAGACCTCATCTCTCCTTGCTATTCTCTGGAACTCTGCATTCAGTTGGGTGTATCTTTCTCTTTTTCCCTTTGCCTTTCACTTCTCTTCTTTCCTCATGTATTTGTAAAGCCTCCTCAGGCAATCACTTTGATTCCTGCATTTCTTGGGGATGGTTTTGGTCACTGCCTCCTGTACAATGTTACAATCTCTGTCCATTATTTTACAGGCATTCCATCTACCAGATTTAATTCCTTTAATCTATTCATCATCTCCACTGCATAATCATAAGGAGTTTGATTTAGGTCATACCTGAATAGCCTAGAAGTTTTCTCTACTTTCTTCCACTGAAGCCTGAATTTTGCCATACTGAGCTCATGATTTGAGCCACAGTCAGCTCCACGTCTTGTTTTGGCTTCTCCATCTTTGTTTACAAAGAATATAATCAATCTGATTTTGGTACTGACCATCTGGTTATGACCATGTGTAGAGTCATCTCTTTTCCTTTTGGAAAAGGGTGCTTGCTATGACCAGAGTGTGCTTTGGACAAAACTCTGTTAGCCTTTGTCCTGCTTCATTTTGTACTCCAAAGCCAAACTTGCCTGTTATTCTGGGTATCTCTTGACTTCCTACTTTTGCATCCCAATCCCCTATGATGAAGACATCTCTTTTTGGTGGTAGTTCTGGAAGGTGTTGTAGATCTTCTGAGCTGGTGTACTCATCTTCCAGCATCATATGGACCTAACACTCCAGGTTCCTATGCAATATTTTTCTTTACAGCATTAGACTTTGCCTTCACCACCAGTAATGTCCACAACTGAGTTTTTTTCTGCTTTAGCCCAGCTGCTTCAGTCTTTCTGGAGCTAGTAGTAATTGCCCTCTACTCTTCCTCAGTGGGCTTTCCAGGTGGCACTACTGTTAAAGAACTTGCCTGCAGGAGATGTAAGAGACGTGGGTTTGATCCTTGGGTTGCAAAGATCCCTTGAAGGAGAGCTTTGCAACTCAGTCCAGTATTCTTGCCTGGAGAATCCTATGGACAGAAGACCTTGGTAGGCTACAGTCCACTGGGTGGCAAAGAGTTGGACATGACTGAAGCAACTCAGCACACACACACAGACATCCCCAGAGGTCAAAGTGGGTGAAAGCCAAGCCTTTCTGGTATAAGTAATGAAGTTACAGTCTGAAAAGAATCTATGCTTTCCCAGACTATTTGCTCAGTTCTGTTGATACGATGTACAGTTATCTCCATCCACGAAGATGACTTCAAGTTTTGGACAAAACATTTGGTTCCCTATTTCTAAAATCTACATTTGACTTGAGAGAAACTGGGCTCATCTGTTACAGATTCCTTTCATTTTGTTAAAAGCTCATCTGAAAAATTCGATTTTATATACAAAAGGGATTTTGAGCCTAGACAAAATTTTTTATAATGAACCAATATATGCCAGAGGAAGTAAGTAGGAAACATGAGTTTACAGTTGAATCAAATTCAGAAATGGTAGGGCTTGTGCTTTTAATTGTGTAATGTGGATAGTGGGCAGTCAACTATGACCATGCCAGGCCATGTCCAAGGGACAGGATAATATTAACTATCTTTTTTTCTTAATTTACAAACTGGCCATGCTCTTCCTAGATAGAGTAAGCTACCAGACTTTGATGTACATTAAGTTAAGTGTTAGTTGCTCAGTCATGCCCGACTCTTTGCGATCTCATGGACTGCAGCCCTCTGTCCATGAGATTTTCCAGGCAAGGATACTGGAGTGGGTTGCCATTTCCTTCTCCAGGGGATCTTCCCAACCCAGGAATCAAACCTGGGTCTCCTGCACTGCAGACAGATTCTTTACCAACTGAGCTACAAGGGATGTACATTAGGCTGAATTAATGCTAAGTTCCCTATTTAGTGGGCTTCCCTGGTGGCTGAGATGGTAAAGAATCTGCCTGAAATGTGGGAGACCCAGATTTGATCCCTGGGTCAGAAAGATTCCCTGGAGAAGGGAAGGGCTACCCACTCCAGTATTTTTGCCTGGAGAATCCTATGGACAGAGGAGCCTGGTGGGCGACAGTCCATGGGGTCACAAAGAGTTGGACGTGACTGAGTGACAACATTTTTACATTTCCCCTATTAAGTATCCTTTTTCCCTGGTAGTTAACCCATGAATAAAAGTAATGTCCACTTATTTGAGAAAGATATTGGAAAACTGGAGGAAACCCAGAGGAGATTAGGTTTTGAGGGAATAGGAAATAGTCAAAGCAACTGAGAGCATTTAACCTGGCAAAAGAGCTCATGCCTGCCAACAGTTGGGTGTTACATGGGAAAAGAAGACAGCAGTAAAATCACACATTAGTGTGTATGTGTATATGTGTGTGTTTGTGTGTGTGTGTGTGTGTGTGTGTGTGTGTGTGTAAGAGAGAGGGGAGTGGGATAGAGAGAGATAGACTGTTATTATATACCCATTACATATATACCTCTTTCACTAATATCAATAACCTCAGATATGCAGATGACACCACCCTTATGGCAGAAAGTGAAGAAGAACTAAAGAGACTCTTGGTGAAAGTGAAAGAGGTGAGTGAAAAGGCTGGCTTAAAACTCAACATTCAAAAAAGTAAGATCATGGCATCTGGTACCATCACTTCATGGCAAATAGATTAAGAAACAATGGAAACTGTGACAGGCTTTATTTTCTTGGGCTCTCAAATCACTGCAGATGGTGACTTCCACCATGAAATTAAGACGCTTGCTCCTTGGAAGAAAAGCTATGACCAACCTAGACAGCATATTAAAAAGCAGAGACATCACTTTGCTGACAAAGGCCATCTAGTCAAGGGTATGGTTTTTCTAGTAGTCATGTATGGATGCGAGAGTTGGACTATAAAGAAAGTTGAGTGCTGAAGAATTGATGCTTTTGAACTGTGGTGTTAGAGAAGACTCTTGAGAGTCCCTTGGACTGCAAGAAGATTGAAGAAGTCAATCCTAAAGGAAATCCTGAATATTCATTGGAAGGAATGATGCTGAAGCTGAAACTCCAATACTTTGGCCACCTGATGCGAAGAACTGAATCACTGGAAAAGACCCTGATGCTGGGAAAGATTTAAGGCAGTAGGAGAAGGGGATGACAGAGGACGAGATAGGTTAGATGGCATCACCGACTCAATGGACATGAGTTTGAGCAAGTCCTGTGAGTTGGTGATGGACAGGGAAGCTTGGCGTGCTGCAGTCCATGGGGTCACAAAGAGTCAGACATGACTTAGTGACTGAACTGACTGACTGACTGACCCATTACATACACTATCCATCCATAATTTATGTTATCTCATGTAATCCTTATTGACAACCTTGCAAGGTTTGTTTTATTATCGACATTTCACAGGTGAGAAAACTGATGATCAGAGAATTTTAAGTCAACCTGTTCAGGTTTGTTCAAGTGGATTTTGGACCCAAAGATATTTTTACTGAAATTTCACACTCCTGACACCACACAGCCAGCCTCAGAATCCCAAGAGATGCATTAGGATAATACATACTTTGTAATACCTTATATGGGCTAAAGACTTTAAATAAAATGTATATGGATAGAAATACACTTTATAATAAATACTTTTTAAAAAAATGAGCCATTAAAACCAGAAGGAAAAGTAAAAAATGTTTTTCAAAATGGTAACAGAAGCAAAGAAAAAGAAATTCAGTGGTTGTCTTGAAAAACATCTTTAGTTCTCTTTCCAATGGAATTATCCATGCTGAATCTGAATGAAGATGATTTAATGAGTAGACACAGATGACATTCAAGGGCTGCAGGATTCCATTATTTCATTCATTTGTGGGTGAACTCTCTGCAAAGCAGGAAAACACACAGGATATATACGTTTTGACCCATCATTGCTGACTTCATGCCTGGTCCTTTAAGTGGGACCATTCAAAGACCTTATTAAATAATTTCAGGACTGATTTACACAAAGGTAAGCCTTTTAATCAGTTTTTAAAATTTATGTTGAAATCTCTTTTCTGGCACCCATTGCTTTAGGCCTTTTGAATCCCTCACCCCCTTACACAGATCAAACTCAGATCATAGGGATGATATTGACTATAGTCCAGGGAACCTTTTCTCCTAAGCTTGATCCAAATTTTCTATTTTATTTTGTTCATCAGCCATTGAAACAATAAAAATGTCACCTTCACGTAGCTTCTTTTTGCTTTATGTTTCACTGATTCTGGGTTAGTTAAGTGTGGAATGGCAAGTGATGAAACACGATGACTCAGACAGCACACTGGCAGAAGAATTCTTGAACAGAAAAGTTGGTAGTTAACGGGCTTCATTTAGAAAGCAATCACCATAGGGCCAATTCAGAGTAAAAGTTGAATACAAGGCAGTTGTGGAATATGGTTAGCCAGCCTTTCCACTAACTGATTTTATGGCTTTGGACAATGTATCTCTTGATTAGAATCTATTTCCTCAGGTTTCCTTTATTCCTGCCAAATGAAGGAGGTCAAAACCAAATGGATTCCAAGACTAATTCTTGGTCCAATATTCTATAGGTTTATGAAACAAAACAGAATTTTTAAGTATATTTTCAGATTTTGTTTTTATGTTTCCTATCTTATATATTCTTTGCATTGTCTCGAGGCAAAAATGATGAAAAGGCAGAAGCATATGTAAGGAAAGGGAATAGGGAATAGACCTTTAGAAATAAGAAAGAAAAGTGGCAGAACCAAGACAAAATGGAAGTGTGTCCAATGTGATGGCAGGCGGGGCCAGGATGCTTGGTGGTGATTAGGGAGCCCAAACTATTGGTGGAAACAAAGGACTGAGAGTTGTTTTTTGTTGGTTTTTAATTTTCTTGGCGTACAGTTGATTTACAATGTGTCAGTTTCCGGTGTACTGAAAAATGAGTCAGTTATACATAGACGTATATATTTTAAAAAATTCTAGTCCCTAATAAGTTGTCGCAAAATATTGAGTAGAGTTCCCTGTGCTATACGCTAGACGGTTGGCCTTTGTTGATGATCTATTTTATGTACAGTAGTGTCTGTACATATATTTAGACCTTTCAAACCCTCACTCCAGGTTCTTACACAGATCAAACTTAGATGATAGGAATGATAGTGACTGTAGCCCAGGGAACCTTTTCTCTAAGCTTGATCCAAGTTTTCTGTTTTATTTAGTTCATCAGCCATTGAAACAATAAAAATGTCACCTTCACGTAGCTTTTTTTTGCTTTATGTTTAACTGATTCTGGGTTAGTTAAGTGTGGAATGGCAAGTGATGAAATGTGCGGTGGATTTTTTGTTTGTTTTTTGTGGCCCCTTGTTTTTGGAATAGCTTCCTTACCCATCCTAATTTATCCCTCTGTGCTGAAAGTTCTTATTTAAATACTCCCTTCCCCCAAATATTAATCTTTTTCAATGTGAATCACATTTGTTTTCTAGCCAAGTTCTGTGACCGTTGCCTTTTCAGTAGATGGTAGACCCTTGGGCAAATGGGAGTTGTGTCTTACTGAGGTCTGAGTCACAGCTAGCACAAAGAAATGATGTGGTAAATAATGGGTGGCGTGACGCTGAACTCTGGTGAATGAAAATAAACGTGCCTCCTGTTGCTCCCTGCTGGGCCGTTGCGTTCTCAAGGTCAGGGGCCACTGATGCCAGCAAGAGACACCAAGTCACAGCTCCTTGGGACCTTGCTCTTCCAGTCCTCTGGGCTTCTCACAGGTTCCGCAACACTCATTCTCTCTTCCTCTCTTGGTCTTCGGAAGATGACAAGCCTATTTGACATCGCAGTTTTGTATCACTGTGTTTCCACATGCCTACACAAACAACTCAACAGCTCTCTCCAAACACAAACACCCTCTTCTCAGCGGTTGTAGTTAGGACTTTGTAATACTTCTCCCACTTTGCATAGAGATGAGGCCACCAGATAAAACCCAAGATGATCTCTGTGATCCGGGAATCAGGATACGCAGCGCCTTTCAGAACACATCCGGGCACTTGGAATCAGGTTTTTGTCTTTGGCAATCCAGGGCATAATGGGGTTGATACCTGTTGTATAACTCCAGAGCATTCTGCCACTTGGCTGGTTAAGAAGGTGGGAGGGGAGGGTGGCGGGAGGGAGGAAGCTGTACTTGATCCTTATGGAAGCCAGTTAAAATTAATTGGAAAAAGCTTTTAAAGACCTAAGACGCAGACCAAATGTATCGCCAACCCACGGCCTCATCCCGCACGGAACATGAAGGTCACCGCGAAGCTGCAGATTTATGCGGAAGGGTTGGGTGATGGAAAATGAGACAAAAGCATTTGGATTTTATTATTCCATTTACTCTGACCCTGGGCCATAAAGGGTTTGGAGAGCCTGTTTTATGTATTCAGCTGGTTGCCACACTGACAGGCATTTGGAGCCACTTAAATAAACCACCTTGGTCCCACAGCTGCAACAACACCATATCAAATATAGGTTAGGCTGGAAACCTGCAGCCTGCAACAGCGTCTCCAGCAGGTGCACGGGGAGGATTTTTGGTTTGTTTTTTGTAGCCTCTTGTTTTTGGAATAGCTTCCTTATCCATCAATTGATTTTGATTTAAAATTGACCCGGATATCGAAACTAATTTGGTTTTTTTTTTGCATAAACGATGTGCACATTTGAGGTCGACCCTGCCTTTCAAGGAATGCTCTGTCTTTTCACTGAGTTTGAGTTGGGTTTCAGAGACATTGACTAGTGGTAGAAAGCTGGTGAGGTTTATTTTATGTTTCTGGAGATTTGTACTGATTCCTATTTACTTTTTTTAAGTTGCCTTCTTTTAAGTTGGAGTCTCTGAACTTGGTCGGTTGTGAAATGTCTCCGTACAACTGAAAAGCAGACAAAGGATTCAACAGGGAGGACAGTGAAATTGAATCCACAAGTGAGCCTTCATAATAGACAAAACATATGTCCTGGGTTTTTTTTATTTAGCTGTGGGCACGTGTGAACTAAACAGAGCAGAGAGAGAGAAACCTGGAATAATAACAGTTCCATCCATGCAGATAATGCCTTACAAGTTTTAATATGTTTCACCTGCAAACCTCACCCTAGAGCAAGATAAAGTTTCCATTTCAAAGATGTGAGGACTGAGGCTGGGAAAGGTTAAATGATTTGACTGGGAGTCATGGGGCTTGAAAGGAATACTCTTTCAGCTACATGGGATTGCCTACCTGCACCCTTCTTTTTGGGCTTTCCCAGGTAGCTCAGTGGTAAAGAATCGACCCACCAAGCAGGAGATACAGGTTCAATTCCTGGGCTGGGAAGATCCTTTGGAGAAGGAAACTGCAATCTACTCCAGTATTCTTGCCTGGGAAATCCTACTGATAGAGGAGCCAGGCCGGCTACAGTCCATAGGGTTGCAGAAGAGTTGGGCTCCACTTAGCGCCTAAACAGCAACAATAACAACCCTTCTTTTTGTAACAGTGTCTCTGCTTGCTGCTCAGAGAGAGATGCAATAACCAAACAGAATCCACAGACATCCAATGTGAGGAGTGTACTGAGAATATGGGGCTTGAAATGCCCTTCCACCTTGAGAGTGTACTCCTTCAGAACCCCAGAGAGAGTGTGGACAAGCTAATTGAGGATATCTGTTCTATTTCATCCTGTTCCCCTTGGGTCTGTTCCTCATAGAAAAGCCATCAGGAACTTTAAACTATTAATCACTTGTCACTGATTTTACCACTCTTTTTCCTCACTCCCTTCACCCCGACACTCACCCCAAAGCACCCTGAGAATTCTACAAATGTATTGCCATTCTTTGATGTTTCTTTCCATGTCTGAAAATTGGAGAAATTATCAACAGAAACCTCATGATGATTAAAATTACATTGTTTTTTTTAAATTTCAGATTTTGTGAATGAGTGTTAAAATATCAGTAGATCTCAGTTGGGCTTCCAAACAGCTTTCTGTAAAAAGACTCAAATGTTTGCACAAAAATAAGGGAGTCACCTAATATATAGGCATATCCTTGCATTTATTTTCTGTTTTAATTTGAAAACAAGCATATGAATAAATGTCATATTGTACTCTTCAGTTCATGGTATTAAACCAAGAAAATTTTCATCTGTATTTTTTTGTTGACTTTTTTTCTGTTCACTTTGTAAAGGTGGAAATAAGATTCAACTTTCCAAATGACAATGGTAACATTGCAAACTTTACTTCTTTAGAAATTCCTCAGGATTCAGCAGTGACTTACCACATTCAGGGTATGGTTGCCAAAGATCACATATGGCCTGATTTTCTGGGGAATCTTTTTGAGACATGCTTGCCCTTCCATCTTTTCCAGAATCATCTCCTAGCCCATTTATGTGCAACCTACTGTGTTCCTGATGGTAAAATAATCAAATGAACATCTTTGCGTATTAGGGTTGGAAAACTGTTGAGCTCTTTGAGGAAACTGTAGTCCTGTGGTGGAATGAAATGATGACTATTATGTGCTAAATTCCACATGAACAGTTGAAAATTAAATTACTAGTATGTTGATCAGGCTTTTATATTTGTTTCAAACTCAGCAACTAGCAGCATATATGACTTAACAATATGGTAGATGATTTTTGGTGGAACCAAATCTTAGGCTAGTTTTCAGCCTTGAGAAAAGTAGTCCTGAGAATTCTCCTGGTCCCCTTTCTGCCCATGTTTCTCCCCTCCTGTTGCCTCTTTCTTGCCCCTTGGGTATTTGAGGCATGCAAAGACCCTGCTGCTACACCTTACCCAGGCTTCATCTCTCCCAAAATACTCTTGGCTCCAAATTAACATTCACCCTCCACCCCTAATCATGGCTTTCTTTCTTCTGTGCTGTTACCCTCATTTGGCTGTTCTGTAGAACATTTAGGCTAATTGCATGAAAGTTGTTTATACCAAAATGTGAAGAAATGATGAACTTGTCTTAGGGCAAAACAGAAAACTCTGGATTCAAAAGATAACCATGATTGTGTTTGTCCACACTGGACTCCAACCACTAATGAAGTTATGTTTTTGATGGAGGAAGATTTCTTTTTTTTTTTTTCCCCTCTATGTTATTTATTTTTAAAAACACTGAAGTACTTGTAGTTGATTTACAATGTTATGACAGTTTCAGGTGCACAGCAAAGTGATTCAATTATACATATATATGGATGTATTACTTTTTCAGATTCTTTTCCCTCATAGGTTATCACAAAATATGTAGTATAATTCTTTGTCTTATATAGTAGGCCGTTTCTGATTACGTATTTTCTATATAGTAGTGTGTCCATGTTAATCCCAACCTCCTATTTTATTCTTCCCCAACTCCTCTTCCCTCTTCGGGAATCTAAAATCCTCTTCTGGAGGGCAGCCACTACCCTCTTTCATTCCCCTCAATTCCAACGCTTTAGGCAATTATGGGTCAGTCACTGGGTGATCCTCTTTTGAGTGGTCTCTGACCTTTGACTTAACACGCCTAAATTAATGCATATTTTTTGATCGATTCACTAAGTATCTAGTTAGAACTGGCTGTTTGGAGGGGTATTATATAGTGATGTCCTATATCCACATTCATAGCATTTTGATAATGTGTTGTTTTCCTTTTTTTCTCCTTGTGGGACACAGTCACTCAGAAGAGAGTGCTAGAGAAGCTGTTGATTGTGTTAGACTATTTGGAAACTCTATTCTCTGAGTCTAGAGACTCTGTTCTCTATTCATCTAAAGATGGCCTGAGATCTGTGATCAGGATCTCAAAAAACAGGGCGGAAAAAAATCACCTCATATTCCAATTTCTGAAAATGTGGAGACTTTTCTTTATACTGTTGGCCGTACCGCTAGGCTGATTAAAAAGCTGTGTGAGCCTGTGTGTATGTTTTCAATGCACATATTGTATAATAAAAGCTAATGGTGATTCTTGATGACTTTTGTTAAAACTGGGGCACCTGCACTTTAATTGACATTTCCCTCCCTGAAGCACAGCTTAGGAAGGTCTGTCCCAGCCCGCTTGCAGCAGGGTGGAAAATCGCTGGGCTCGCCTTTAACTCTCCAGTCATCAGCTGGTATTCATTTGTGGTGGCGCAAGGTGGCTTCACTTCAGCCTGGATTCTGAAACTTACAGGGCAAGCCGGCTGAGCGAGGTGGGGATTGAATCCTGTCTAAAGTCAGAAATGCTCTGAACTTGATACACAGCTTCCTTCACCCCGTATTTTGGCATTTCTAGGAAATGTTACATAAAGAGAGATCAAAAAAATAAAATTTGACTCTACATTACAACTCTGGCAAATACATGTTATTGTGGTAAAGCTACATGGAAGCTATCAGCAGCACAAATTGCTACCATGTGAAAAGAATTCTCGGTAGGGTTAGTACCCTCCTTGCAGACAAAGAGAGACCGAAAAATATGTAAATTTCAAGCAAAAACAAGTTCACACTTTTCTTAAAGCCAAAAGCCTTCACATAATTTGGAACGAGCAGCCTGCTTGAGTAACGTTCTTATATGTAAGTGGAAATCCTTTTTGATATTTACACTACTGATTTCTTTAATCTCCACTTTGGAATTAATAGACAATAACATCGGATCGCTTCCTCGGCTGCCCCAGCACTTGTGCATATTTACCCAAGTGTCTAGAGTAGGGATTGTACACATATCTCTAATCCACCTGCCTGTGTTAGTTAAAAGCCCAGATAAAATCAGCAGCCCTTAGATCTTAACCTTTTAAGTCTGAAATGTTTTTAAAGTCTGGCCATGGCGACTGAAGTCAGGGTGTGCACAGGAAGGAGGAGGGGACAGAAGAGAGGGAAATGGTGGGAGGATTGGAAAACAAAAGTGTTCTCAGCTCGAACCATGTTGCTTTCAAATGAACCCAAAGTGTCATAATAATGGAGACAGTATCCAGACAAACTGGGACAATGAACTTCAGTAGATAGAATCGATGGTTCAATAACGCAAGACTGTGCCTGGCTGCCTGGCTGTTTACCCAAACAACTTGAACTCGCTTTCAACCTTCTCTATTGTTGTATGTTGGTGAGTGGGTGGTGGGAACAGAGGGCAAAGGAATTTTTGGGTCTAGATACCCTCCTGACAAATGCTGAGTGCAATAAAAATTAAAATTATAACCTCCATATTTCAGTATTTAAGTCTCAAAGTATTTTTTAGATCCAGATACCCTAATGACAAAAGCTGAACTTTAAAAACATTAAAAATTTGACCTTATTGTTTCAGCATTTAAGTCTCTAGAGCAATTGATCATAACTACATGCCTTATTTTCCCAAACTTAACCTGTAGATCTAAATAAATGGACCAAAATCAAAACAAGAGATATTTTGCACTTTTATTGAGCACAACTCATGTGCTAGTCAATTGACATTTTAAGTTTTGGTCAGTTTCATAACCCAAATTTTTCCCTCCTCTGCCTTTCTTCTTTGGTAACTGAAAGTCTGTTTTAATTCAATATTTTGTTGTGCTCCTTGGACAAATTTGCCCCTCTAGATAAATTAAACGGTGACTGATATAATTTCTAAACTGGAAGAATTTACTAATTTTTAAATCATTTACTTTATATTCCTTAACTAGAAAAAATCAGATTCAAAAAAGAAAGCGATTAAAGCATCTTGACACCTCTCTTCTGATAGATTAATAAAGTTAAAATATCACATTTGTTCAAACCACAGATCCAAAACAAAACTGGCAACTTTTTGTTAAGAAAATGATCGAAAGATTGTTTCTGCAACTGTTTAACATACTTAGTTAGACAGGTTGATATTGTCAACCTAGCATTTTTCTGCTTGAAGAGTTCTCTATTAATGACGATTTAAACTCAGCCTCGGAGAAGGCAATGGCAACCTACTCCAGTACTTGTCTGGAAAATCCCATGGACGGAGGAGCTTGGTGGGCTGCAGTCCATGGGGTCGCTAGGAGATGGACACGACTGATTGACTTCACTTTCACTTTTCACTTTCATGCGTTGGAGAAGGAAATGGCAACCCAGTACAGTGTTCTTGCCTGGAGAATCCCAGGGACGGAGGAGCCTGGTGGCTGCCGTCTATGGGGTCACAGAGTCAGACACAACTGAAGCGACTTAGCAGCAGCAGCAGCAAACTCAGCCTGTTACTGGGCTGATCCCTTTAGGGCGGCAATAAGAAGGCTCATCTTTCCCCATCCATCACTGCATCTCCATGTCTCACTGAGGGCGGGCACTATATTTTCTGTATATCTGCATCCGTGGCATAGTGGATGCTTAATACATAATTATCAACTGACCGTTTGTATTACTTAAGAGTAGAAGCCTATAAACTTTGGGCTAAAATGCTCCCCTCAAATCCTTCTTCAAGGTTTTGATTGGTTGGTTGGTTGGTTTGAGTTGTCTCCTGCTGCCTTTCCTTGTAAGTGACAGGAGTAGTGGGATTGATTCTCCAGGTTTTCCCACGGAGAGGTGAACAGAAGCAGTCATTCTGTCCAGAATGTTTTTGGTCCTGGGTAGTTGCATATTTAGCACTGAATCCTCAGTTTCCCTTTTCCCCCTAGTGCCATTCACAATGGCAGGTTGAATATCTAAGCCATGTGTCTGCTGTTAAGCAACTGCCTTCCGCTAGGCATAGTGCCAGTAGCTTCATATATACTATCTCATTTAATTTTCATATTAACCCCTGAAGGTCAGTCACAGTATTGCCCTTCTACAGACTCCATCATAGTAAGAACTTGCCTACATTCCTGTTGCCCCCAAATGACAGAATGAGGGTTAAATATAGGTTTTATGCCACAGCTCACAGTGAAAATTCTCTCGCTTCTCTGCACTACTTATGACCCACAGTGTTGATCTTCTGAAGTGTTTATCGCTGTTCTGTCTAAATGCATTAACTCAACAGCAGAAAGACAAATAACTTACACTAAAAAAAAAAATGAGCAAAGGACCGAAAAAGACACTTCTAAAATAGAAGTATACAAATGGACTGTAAGCACATGGAAAGATAATCAACATTAATTGTCATTACTGTGGCTAAGTCGCTTTAGTCGTGTCCGACTCTGTGTGACCCCACAGATGGCAGCCCACCAAGCTCCACCTTCCCTGGGATTCTCCAGGCAAGAACACTGGAGTGGGTTGCCGTTTCCTTCTCCAATGTGTGAAAGTGAAAAGTGAAAGTGAAGTCGCTCAGTCATCTCTGACTCTTTGCGACCCTGTGGACTGCAGCCTACCAGGCTCCTCCACCCATGGGAGTGGGGTGCCATTAGGGAAATGCAAATCACAACCACAGGGAGGGTAGGGGGTAGGAGGGCGGTTCAAGAGGGAGGGGACATACATATACCTATGACTGATTCATGTTGATGTATGGCAGAAACCTATACAATATTGTAAAGCAATTGTGATCCAATTAAAAAAATTAATTTAAATAAAAAATAACCACAAGAAAGTATCACTTCACTACTCAGTTCAGTGCAATTCGGTCGCTCAGTCATGTCCGACTCTTTGCAACTCCATGAATTGCAGCACACCAGGCTTCCCTGTCCATCACTATCTCCCGGAGTTCACCCAGACTCACGTCCATCGAGTCAGTGATGCCATCCAGCCATCTCATCCTCGGTTGTCCCCTTCTCCTCCTGCCTCCAATTCCTCCCAGCATCAGAGTTTTCCAATGAGTCAACTCTTCTCATGAGGTGGCCCAAGTACTGGATTTTCAGCTTTAGCATCATTCCTTCCAAAGAAATCCCAGGGCTGATCCCCTTTAGAATGGATTAGTTGGATCTCCTTGCAGCCCAAGGGACTCTCAAGAGTTTTCTCCAATACCACAGTTCAAAAGCATCAATTCTTTGGCACTCAGCCTTCTTCATAGTCCAACTTTCACATCCATACATGACCACAGGAAAAACCATAGCCTTGACTAGATGGACCTTAGTCAGCAAAGTAATGTCTCTGCTTTTGAATATGCTATCTAGGTTGGTCATAACTTTTCTTCCAAGGAGTAAGCGTCTTTTAATTTCATGGCTGCAATCACCGTCTGCAGGGATTTTGGAGCCCCCAAAAATAAAGTCTGACACTGTTTCCACTGTTTCCCCATCTATTTCCCATGAAGTGATGAGACCAGATGCCATGATCTTCATTTTCTGAATGTTGAGCTTTAAGCCAACTTTCACTTTCATCAAGAGAGTTTTTAGTTCCTCTTCACTTTCTGCCATAAGGGTGGTGTCATCTGCATATCTGAGGTTATTGATATTTCTCCCGGCAATCTTGATTCCAGCTTGTGTTTCTTCCAGTCCAGCATTTCTCATGATGTACTCTGAAACTAGGGTGGTTATTAAAAAATGGAAAATAGCTAGTGTTGATGAGAGTGTAGAGAAGTTGGAACCCTCATTCCTTTGCTGACAGAAATGTAAAATGGTGCAGCCACTGTGGAGAGCAGTTTGGTGATTCCTCAAAAAGTGAAATGCAGAATTACCATGTGACTCAGGAGACTTACTCCTTGTTATATACATTCACAAATTGAACATGTGTTCAAACAAAGCTTGTACACACATGTTCTTAGCAGCATTATTCCTAATGGTCAAAAAGTGGAAACCATCCACATCCCATCAACTGATGAATGGATACACAAAATATGATATATCCATACAATGGTATATTGTTTAGCCATAAAAAGGAATGGAATAGTGATACATGTTATAATGTAGATAAACTCTGAAAACATTATTCTAAATGAAAGAAGCTAGTCACAAAAGAAAACATAGTATGTAATTTTTTCTATGTCCAAAATAGGCATCTCCATAGAGACAGGAAGTAGATGAGTGATTGCCAGGGCCTAGAGAAAGGGGGAAATAGGAGTGATCAAGGCTTATTTTTAAGAGTGATAAAAATGAGATTTATTTTTGGAGTGATAATAATGTTCTAGAATTGAACAGTGGTCATGGTTGTCCAATGTTGTGATCTCAAAGCCACTGAAGCAGATACTTTGGTTAAAATGGTAAACTTTATGTTATGTGAATTTTGCCACAATAAAGAATGCTTTACAAATGTGATTCACGTCTGCCACTCAGCTTCGAGCACCTTAACCCAGTCCGTTCCTGACACCAGTACCTTTTGAGGGAATCCCCAGAGATGGGGAAACATGCCAGAACATCTCCTTGTCCAGGTCTTAGATAAGCAGCTCTTTTGATTTTGTGAGGTAAGCTGAGATGGGTACCTGGGGTGGGGTCGGCTTCAAAAGGCAGGATTCATAACCAAATGTCCAGCCATTTCTCTCTGCTCTGAGTTCAGTGAGGCCTGGAAATCCGGGTCTACATTACCAAGCATTTGTGGTGGGCAGCAATGCAGATGAACAGTTCTGTTCAGGGCCTTGGTCGCTGTTCAGTCATTAAGTCATGTCCAATTCTTTGCACCCACATGGCTACAGCAGGCCAGGCTTTCCTGTCTTCACTGTCTCTCGGAGTTTGCTCAAACTCATGTCCAGTCAGTCGGTGATGCCATCAAACCATCTCATCCTCTGTTGTCCCCTTCTCCTCCTGTCCTCAGTCTTTCCCAGCATCAGAGTCTTTTCCAATGAGTCTGCTCTTTGCATCAGGTGGACAAAGTATTGGAGCTTCAGCATCAGTCTTTCCAATGAATATTTGGGGTCCTGAAATAAGCCAGGAAGTGGAAAGAGGATGCTAGGTGAGCCAGGCTCGTGATCTCTAGAAAAACAAGGACCTGAAGTGCTTATGCAGACTTATCTTTTTAACCAGGATTCCAGTACAATTTTTTAGAACGGTGGGAGTTGAGACATTGGAGGTGAGGAAAGAAAAATGTGGTCTTGAGTCTTACACTTGGGGTTACCATTAAAATTAATAGTGAGACACAAAGGATGTCCTCAGCTCTTGCAGAAGTGCTTAGGGGATGTTAATACATCTGCCACATATCCAGATATGTGTTACAGTGCCATTTTGTTGAGGAAAGTAAATCCAATGAATGTGGAAAAAAATATCCTTTTGACTGGGTGAATGCATCTTTCTTACTCCCTTCTTCTGACTTTCTCTCTCAATCCAGGCCCAACAAGGGTCCCCATAGACATAGAAGAAAGCAGTATTGTTTGGCCAGGGATTTAATTTCACTCCATCACAAGCGACCATCACAGCCCTGTCATCGCAATTTGTCACACTTTTTTGTGCGCTCTATCTTTCTGAAGTTCCATCTCCTCTGCAGTCCACTGCATAATCTCCTTCTCTGGGACAAAGCTCCCCGACAGAATGAAAGAGGTGAAATGGGGAATGGAAAGTCAATGGACACAGTTATCAATCTGAGCCCCACACCTCCTGACTCCTAGCATTCCATCCCAGCAGCCAAAGAGGAGCTAGTGGGGCCTGCTGTGTAGGGGAAAAAAAGGCACCACCGTAAAGTTAGCCGAGGCCAAAGGAAGAGCTGGTGGCTGCTGGGCGATGTAATCCAATGCCCTCCTGAAGAGACCACCGCCTCGAGGAACACTGGTGGCCCCCCCCATCAGCGGCCAGGACCTAGCTACTCATGGTTTGTTAGGATGCAGTCTGCATTCATTCTGAAAAGACAAACTGGGAAGGGCATCCCAGGAAGCAATGGCTAATATCCCATCCCCTGGCTCTAGTCTCTACACAGGTCTGCAGAATCCACCTGCAATGCAGGAATCATGAGTTCAATTCCTGGGTTGGGAAGATCCCCTGGAGAAGGGAATGGCATTCCACTCCAGTATTCTTGCCAGGATCACCCCATGGACAGAGGAGCCTGGCAGCCTCTGGGATCACAAATAGTTGGACATGACTGAGCATGCATGTACACACTGGCAACTGGTATATAGGTGGAGATGAAGCATGGTCCCTGATCTCCTAATAAATGATTATACAAGGCAAGACAGAACAAAGAGCTAGAGACTGAATGTAGGTGGAGATGAATTCTAGAAATCAAGTATATCTAAGTCAAATCAAACCTTTTTTCACTAGTAGGAAGATCAAGCGCCAATCCTTGTTTTGTTTTTATTTTCTTTTTAAGGTGATATGTAATATTTTCATTTTTATTCCATTCAAGAAATTTTCTCTCTCTCCCCCCCGCCGCTTTTTTTTTTTTTTTTTTTTGCCTAAGGTCATGTGGGATTTTAGTACCCAGACGGGGGTCCAACCTGTGTGGCCTGCAGTAGAAGGGCTATTATAACCACTAGATCTCCAGGGAAGTCCCTCAAGCTCCAACCTTTAACTGAATGTTTTCATTGCAAACTCTCTTTAGCAATTCCTTCTTAGTGATGGAACAGGATTTATTTTAAGCATGTTCCTCCTCATTTCTTGCTACCATGATCAGGGCGGGATATCCCTCCTTTGCCTCTTGTTGTTTTCGTTGCTGTTCTATGCCTTTCCAACGGGTCACCAGTAAGGGGTGAGTGAATCCTCAGTTGTTGTTTTCTTTGATTTAAAGACAGGAATTCTCCCACATTTCAAACATTTTGTAGCAAGAAGCCTCCCCTTCACAACCACAGAGAAGAAAATTGCTATCAAAAGTAGTAACACATTTTTGTATTACGAAGTGTGTGATTCAGAGCATAATTGGAGTTACTGCAAAAGCATGGATCCTGATTCACCTGTGCATTGACTAGGCAATTCATAGTCACTTGTTCTAATTTACTTATTTATGTTTAATGTAATGAATAGAACTACTAAAACAATTAGGAAGTTGTTATGTCCTGGAAAGAAAGAAATCATCTGGTTTTGTTTTTCCTGACAATTTTAAAAATGCTCAGGGTTGGGGCAGATGTGCATTTGATACTTGGCTCTGCCACTCATTAACTGTATGATCTTGGAGAAATCACATAGTGTCCCAATTGAAAAAAAATAAGGAGAATAATAATCCTCATCTTTTAGGGGCATATTGGGATTCAATAAGTTGCCAAGCTAGGACTCTATAACCTACAACCTATAATATTATTATTTCCATGGACCTAAAGTTTATGATTTTCATAAATGTATATATACTGGAGTGGGTTGCCATTCCCTTCTCCAGGGGATCTTCCTGACCCAGGGGTCGAACCTGGGTCTCCTGCATTGCAGGCATATTTTTTATCATCTGAGTCATAATTATAAGTGTGTAGCTTGAGCTCTTAGCTGGTTCCACTTCTACTACTATTCAAGATTATTTGTAACTAATCTCATTTTTCTACCTTAATTTCCATCACTCATGTATTCTAGAAATATTGACTTTTTAAAAAAATCAAGATGAACCATTTACCACTTCATGAACTTCTCAGTTTTCCTCTCCCAAGAATGCTGTCAGCCCAACTCTTAACATGGCTGAACCCTTCTTATCGATTAAGGTTTAGCTCAAAGGTCACCTTCTCTAAGAAGCGTCCCTGGACCTCTGTATCTAACCTAGTTCCGTCCCTGTCCCTCTTCATCACATCATAAGATTATCAACATTATTATAGCACTTATTACGATCTGAAATTTATGTTAAAATACATACTATCTGGCCTCTGCTCACTTAGACTCTGAGTGCTAGAATGGCAATGATCAATTTCTGGAACAGTCCCCTATCCACAGGTTTCCCAGGTGGCTCAGTGGTGAAGAATTTGCCTACCAATGCAGGAACTGCAGGAGACGGGGTTTGTTCACTGGGTCTGATCACTGGGTCAGGAGATCCCCTGGAAATGGCAATCCACTCCAGTATTCTTGCCTGAAGAATCCCATGAACAGGGGAGCCTGATGCGCTACAGTCCATGGGGTTGTAAAGAGTCGGACATGGCTGAAGTAACTGAACACATACATCCTATCCACAGGGGCCAGTATGATGCCCGTGTATAATAGTTGCTCAATAAATAATGACTTTTTTTTTTACTTACACAGACTACCGATTTCTTTTCAACCATATCAACCTCTGCCTCTTTTTCTTTCAAAGAACACTCATATTAAGCCTATTATTTGCCGAACACGATGTCATCTACTTGAGTTTCCAAGATCAACAGGGGACAGAGAGTTTCAGCTCTGCAGTTTATCTGGGAGAAGACAGGCTTTAAGGACCCACAGAACAACTGTGGGAGGAAATACAGGCTTGGGAGTTGTGCAAAGCTTCACCTAGGAATTGCCCTCTGGGCTCAGGATTGGTCTTAGAGGATGAAAGAGCCCTAAGGCACAGAACTGATTTTTGAACCAAAGGAAGCCTGTGCATAGCTAATCAAAAGGCAGTGTGAAAAATAAGAGTGTGTTGTTGCAATGATGATTTATTTGGTGTGGCTGGAGTGTGAGCTGTTGGGAGGGGTTGAAGTACAAAATGAGTTTGAATAGATAGGGTGGGGTTCATCTCAGAATACCTTGAATGCCAGCATAAGGCGGTTGTATTCATGCATAGGCCCTTCGAGGCCTTGGACACTTGTTTCTCTGATTCTCTTGCCTGGAATGTGCTTTGTTCTCTTTTCCTGCCAGACTTTATGCTTTCTCTCACTTTGCGTCTTCCTCATTTCTGTTGGCCTGTAGCAGGGATTCTCAATTGAGGATGATCCTGCCTCTCAAGGGACATTGGGAATAATGCCTAGAGACATTTTTTTAGTTGTTACAACTAAAGTGCTGCCAGGATCTAAAGTGTAGAACCTAAAGCTGCTGCTGAACACATCATGATACACAGGATGGTACCCCCCACAAAGAATTATCCAGTCTGAAATATCAGTAGTGTCAAGACTGAGAGCCTTCACTTTCACTTTTCAATTTCATGCACTGGAGAAGGAAATGGCAACCCACTCCAGTGTTCTCGCCTGGAGAATCCCAGGGATGGGGGAGCCTGGTGGGCTGCCATCTATGGGGTCACACAGAGTCGGACACGACTGAAGCGACTTAGCAGCAGCGGCAGCATAGGGAGTCATGCTCTTCATTCCGTCTCTAGCTCTTTGTTCTGTCTTGCCTTGTATAACCATGTATTAGGCGATCAAAGACCATGCTTCATCCCTTTGAGTCCTCTGTTCAGAGAACTGCCTCCAAGGCCTTGTGTTGGATGCACACTGTGCCCTCACAGACTAAGGGTGGCAGTGCCTGCTGCTGTCTTAGGGGTGTCTCCTGAGGACAGGGAGCCTTTCTCTATATGCCTAGCAATTTGGGGCTTCCCTGGTGGCTCAGATGGTGAAGAATCTGTCTGCATTGCCGAAGACCCAGGTTCGATCCCTGGGTCAGGAAGACTCCCTGGAGAAGGGAATGGCTAACTAGTCCAGTATTCTTGCCTGGAGAATCCCATGGACACAGGAACCTGACGGGCTATAGTCCATGGGGTCGCAATAAGCCCAGGGTGAGCAGTCACTGTGTAACTGAATATTTTGTTAAAGAACTGAACTCAAAGCTGAAAAGTAGAGATTCTGCTAGCAAATTTAGACCACCTCCCTGGAGCAGCACTTTTTAGGAGGTGGAGAGTCTTTTCCTCTCTCCCTTAATGTTCTTCTTACCCATGACAGAAATAGCATGCCTGTGTTGTCGTGGCTAAGAGATAAACCTCTGGTGAGTCCTGTATCACAGTCTCTCTATATTAAGAGTTTGGTTTGACCAAACAATAGCACAATGATATTTGGTATCAGAGAGTTGAAAGCTGCTCTGAATGTCACTTAGGAAACTTCCTTGTGGCTGCAAACACCTGATGAAGGGCTGCAAAGAGAGTAAGTCATCCACAAGGTGAGAGTGACGGCCTAGTAGGATGCAGGCTTGGAAAGGCACTGATGTCCTGATCTCCCAGTCGTCTTGCTCTCCCCTTCCCACCTGTGTCTGTATGTCCATTCTGTGTGTCTGTGTCTCTATTCCTGCTTTGGAAATAGGTTCGTCTGCATCATTTTTCTAAGTTCCACATACATGCATTAACATACGATATTTGTTTTTCTCTTTTTGACTTACTTCACTCTGTTTCACAGACTTTAGTCCATTCATGTCTCTACAAAGACCCTGTTTCATTCCTTTTAGTGACTACCATTCCACTGTATATATGTATCATATCTTCTTATTCACTCATCTGTCATACATACACTACCATGTTTAAAATAGGTGGCTGGTGAGAATTTGCTATAAAGCACAGGAAGCTCAGCTCGAGGCTCTGTGATGATTAGATGGTGGGATGAGGGTGGGGATGGGAAGGAGGTCCGGGAGAGGGGATAGGTAAATATTTGGAAACATATAGCTGAGTCATTTCACTGTACAGCAGAAACTAATGCAACATTGTAAAGCAATTATTAAAAAAAAAAAAAGACACTGATGTCCTCCCATAAATTTGGGAACTCACTGAAACAGCCCCAACACAATATTTTGAAGGTCTTTCCTTTCAATGAAACATGATAGTAGGGGAAAAATAAAATCACCAGCAAGGAAACTACAGAGACACAGTCCTGTTATCAAAGAAGCATCTGGATTATGAGTTAGTTACCAGGAATTTCCTTGCAAGTGCAAGTAAAGATTTTGGTGATACAAAGAGGAAAACTTATGGAGTTGTAAGGCAGGGACATGCAAGAGGTGGATCCATGAAAAAAAGCTCATTGCAACCATTTCCCACCCTAGTGAAATTTCAGTATAGAGCGGTAAGTCTCAGCTGTCTTAATGAAATCTCCTTTGGGTCCATAGAAGCAATGGATGTTCATTATATAATGAAAGTCTGGCAGGAACTTATTAGGCTGTAGTTGGCATCAAAACTTTGAGGAATTAATGTCAAAGGGGACATTTACAAGAGAAATGGCTTATTGCCATAAACGGCTAAAAATCCACCTAGTCATGGAGCTGAATATTGGGGAACACAGGAATGGGCTCAACGTGCTATGACATTCTGTTTTATTTGGCAAACTCTGTCCCAGCTAATCCTCTTCGCTCTCCTTGCCTGGACTGGTTGTCAGCTTCACTGTGTAACCTGGGCTAGTTTCTGAGCTACAGACCTAAGAGCTGGTGTAGTATTTCTCCAGGCAAATCTCTGGGTGGTCTTGTCCTGCACAGAGGGAAAGGCAGAGAGCAGGAGGCTTTCCAGATCGCTCTTCCAAGCACCAGTCTTCAAAGGAAAATGACCCACCTGGGAGGACAAGACATTTCCAAGAGGCAGAGGGAGGCAGGGTTCTGAGGTCAGGCAAGCCCAGAACAGAGGCCTTGCCCTGTAACAGCTGTGCTGCTCGGCTGGCTTCCACACTTGGCTAGGGAGATCACTTTTTGCAGGTTAATTCCTTGCCATTTCTTTCACATGAAATACATCCATGGAGGAAGTGAAGAAAAAATTCATTGCTTCTAAAATACAAACCTCTTAAGAGTTTGGATGCCCTGAACCATGTGTGATTTTTCGCTTTTAAAGGTTGCTTTTGTTCCTTTTCAAAAGCATTATTGGCCTGATGTCAGAGGAGAGATGCTAATTGTGCAAACTTCTTGGTCTAGAAAAAGATTTTCAAATCTCTTTGGGCATTTGAAATACAGAGTCCCACACTGTGACTTCCTTCAATAATTCATTAAATGTGGGACTACCATGGACTAACTTTTCACAACTGAGAAAAGGTGAATGGAGATAAGAAAAATGGGGGACAGTTGCCTTGACAGCCGAGCGGTGCTGGACGCAACGGCAGACTTTAACTGACATTGCTTGGAAAAAGAAGCTGTATCTTGGATGAAACAGCAGCCCTGAACTTCACTGCAGGCTTTTAATCACTGACTCTCACCTATGTCCTGAGACTTTTGTCTCACTGGTTATGGTGGTGGATGGTGATGCTGGTACTGGTGGCATAGGGTATGCTGGAAGGAATTTGAGGCATGAAATTAAAAATAAAAAAAAAACAAAACAACTTTCAGTAAGCTTATTGGAAGGATTTAATTGAGGCAACCCATATAACATGCTCTGTACATGGTAGGTGAATATACAGTAAACGCCACCCACAGTCATTATCTATTAGTATTTATTAACACAAATCAATACAAGAGATTTGAGAATCTAATCTTCCAGTCAAAATACTCACAAGTATATTCATGTTAGGTGGCTTGGGAAAAGGAGGTTTCTCAGATCAAACTATAAAGGGTGATGGCTCTGGCTTAGGACGCCCACTGAGAAAGAGAAAATGTAAGTGGATGGAGACCTTCTCCAGGCTGGAGAGAAGGATCATATTTCAGCTGAGGGGGATGGTTTCCTGAGCTATAAATTAATGTTCAGTCCTAGAGTCACTCATAATATCATTTAGCTCTTCAGAAGGATTTCATTCTTTAAAGAAAACGAGGGCGGCAAACAGATGCAGCTGGTCTGTGAAGAGTCTAAAAATGATGTGGCTGCAGCTCACGAAAGGTGTCAAAATGATAGTGTGTGTCCTGCTCTCTGTCCCCTCGCCAGGTGACCTGTAGAATGGTGCTATCAGACAGGTCGGAGAGAAGCAGAAGAGGAAAATAGCCATCTGCTAAAAGAGATGGCGAGGTCTTGTTTATCAAATGCCCTTTGTGAGAGCAAGCTGGCTGTGCAAAGTTAGTTCCTCAGGGGTATCCTTTGTTAGAAGCATTGTGTGTCGGAAAACAATCTGGCCTTCATTTGGGGAGTGTGTAACTATATTGATAGATGTTTTTAAGAACATTTAGGCTTAATGTCAGTGAAGGGTTCTAATCAAGACCATCCATGAATTATCATATCCTCATTTCTAATCACTCATTGGTCACTTCCATTTCTCCACCCACCCATCCTGAGTGAATTGCCCGAGAACAGTAGGTGCTGTTTATTAATGTTCATGGAATTCTTCTAATGAGCATGAATCATTAGTAGTGAATACTGCTGTTTCATTCATAAGTGATTATGTTCTTAACTCCATGCATGTTTCTTCCTGTCCACTATTTATTAGGTCCTGTGGTTGGCTTAGTATGGACCACACTAGGGCACTATCCATATTCTGGGTATTCATAGTCTGGGCATTCATAGGGAAAAAAATAAAACAACATCATAAATATAATGCAGAATAAGCTAAGTAATTCAAATTAGGTAAATGCAAAGTTCCTAGAAAGTTGAAAGGAAAAAGAAGTCCCAGGATGGATGTTCTTGACTGAACTCATTACGATGAGTATTGCTGGTTTAGAAACCTCAAAGCACCATGCTCAAGGCTCTAGATGTAATGTACTAATTCTAGGCACTTGGGAATAATCAGGGAATAAAATAGATGTGGATTTTTGCTCTCATGGGTTTTAAATTCCTGTTCGAGGTAAGGGTTGGGTATAGGCAATGACCAACAATCATAATAAACTTTTTCTGATCTTGGTAAGTCTTCTGGAGAAGAAAAAAGATAAACTTTCTCCAGAAGTTACTGAGCTGGAATTTTTTGGCTGATCTGCCAGCCAGTCATGATCCTGCCCTTGCCACATGCTGCTATATTATGGCTAGAAATAAAAAGAAATAGTGAAATAAATTGATAGGTGATTAAATTATTTTATTTGGAAATGCAGCTACATGGACGGATGCTCTGTGCCATGCCATTTGCGAATTAAAAACAAGAAGACTGCTCATTGGCAGAGATCTTTACATCTATATGCATCCAGGAATATATGTGTAATCTATGATATTTCTGCATCTAGATCCAGAAAACATAAGAAAATAAGTATGTTAACAAGACACATAGAGGAATACCTATAAGGACATATAGATTCCGGCTTTCTCCAATCATAAAAACCAGTTTGACAATTCTTGATGAAATTGACCAGTGGGTTTAGTCTAACACCTGGCCAATTCAGTCAAAAATGTCAAAAATTCTGCGACTGAATTGACAGCTGTTGGACTGACCGACTGGTCAATTCCATCAAAGCAGTAGAAACATTTGTGCTTGTAGATACATTTCAAAACCAATATAGAAGAGGACAATTCGGGGAATTAGCACAGGGGTGATCTCCTTCAGTACATTCTGACTCAGAGAATAGATAATAAGTCACCAGTTCCTAATATCATTTCATATCAATGGCAAATTTAAGTCTTAGCACTATCTGAAAACCAGTCCATAATAACCTTGACTGGAAATAAATCAATGCCACCTGTCCTTGACCCCCTTACACAATGAACTCTATCAATGTCTTACACTCTCCTCATAAAGCCCGAATATTCAGGGGTCCAGTCTCAATGCTTCTGTTTTATCACAGATGAATTCCCAGGAGGGTACTATTGAGGAGTCTGGGAGAAAGAAATGTGCATTTTAATAAAATGATAATAATCATGGCATATCATGCTCGGAGTCTAAGCAGAAAAATGTTCATTTTCAATATTCGCAATTCAGCACTTTCTTCCTTCACCATGGTAATTTCTTAATGATAGAAAAAAAAAAGGCTCTTGGAATAAAACTCTGGGACTTAAAGGGAGCTAAATATGCTTAAGTTCTTCCCTTATTGCGTGTTTACTGTGAAGACACACAGGCGCGGAGGAATATCTTTCCATTTTCTGCTTCATTGTCCCCTGCTTGGTGTTTATCCTGTGAGGACGAGTATAAATCTTGAGAAACCATCGTGATGGCCCAGGGAATCTTCCTCGGACCCCCGTGGCCAGGAGACATGTGGATCTGCATAAAGTCTGCTCCATTAGAGACCAAAGGAGCCGACCAGGCTCTCCCACGGTTTTGAGTTAACACTTGCCTTTGTGTCACCCACTCTTTTCTGAACTTGAAATCCAATTGGCCAACAATTAAAGCCAATTAGCACGTGAGGAAAATAAACCAAAGACGCTCCCCTTGTGTTTTCCGCGGCCGCTGGAAAGCTGGTTAGCTCAAGGCATTAGCATAGCTGTGTATCAGGCCGGCCATATAACAGAGTCTCGTTGGCTTAAAGTATTAGAAGAACTGGGCTAGCGGCTGCCGCAGCAGAACCGTGTTATTCTGAGCCAACAGCTGCCAAACATTCTTGATGGGAGGTGGGGCAGATGTCCAAGGACAATCAAAGAGAGAAGAAAGTTTAAGCCAACGTTTGCCTATCTCATATTCTCTGCTTGATCCTCAGCCTCAAAGACGACGCACAGCTGCTGCACCTCAGGGTCTGGAGGGCTGCCCCCAGCCCCCAGCCTCCCCCTACTCCCCCCACCACTGGTAATTCTCTGTGAGCGGGGACCAGCTTTCCAGCCCAAGTGCCCCCTCACGGATCATCTCGCTGGAGAGAATGGGTCTTCCCCAAAACTTTTCAATTTTCTCTACACTCAAAATATTTGGGTTAAAATTCCACAGTGTGTGGTAATCATAGGATCGGGAGCTGGGAAAAAAAAAAAAAATCCCTCTCCAGGTCAACCCTAAACAAGGCAGCTTATCAGGAGACAGGATGTGTTTGGCCAAAGCAGCATGTTCTTCGAGGTAAGAAATCATCCCTTCAAATACAAAGTGAAGGGAAGAGGAACAATCCACGCGAAATCTAAATGTTGTGGATTTGCCCTCAAAGCTGTAGTCAGTTTCTTTCACTGTTTCAATAATATAAGGAATGTGAGGGAGAGAAATTAAGAGTACCAAGGTCGTTTATGGATAAACAGACATCTGGATGGAAGCATTTACTAAAACATGGGCCTGTTGTCTCTCCTGGGGGAGAGAGGGCGGCGGCTTCATTTTTCATCAGTGCGTTTCATGTCCCATACTGTGGCGATATGCTTATTTGCTGAAATCCTGTATTGTTCTACTTTATCCAGCATGTTTAAAATAGACAACTCTTTCATGTTTTTAAACAGCATTTGAGGTGAATTAAACAGTAGAATGAAGAGCCTGACAAACTCACCTGAAGAGCCTGTGTTATTGTCAAAACTGTGACACACCTCATGTTGTTCCATAGATGAGGACCAACTCAAATTTTATGTTTAAAATTAAAAAACAAAAAAGTTCCTTGGAGGATCTTGTTGGGAAAGCTAAGTGTTATATGTTATATGTTATACGGCATTTTGCATGTACCATCACCTCTAAGTGACATGCACTCATACTGAATTAGAAGTATACAATCAAAACATCAACCCTAGTACCTTCCTTTGTGATGCATTTCTAGGCAGATAAGCTGTTTTATATATTCCTTCATATCCCAGAACCAGGGCATAACACATGCTTAGCATGTTTACTGAACAAATAAATAAAATGACATAAATGAAAAATGAATGAATGACTGAGTAGACTGAATCACACACCAAACCCATTGAAAACACATGCCAATAATACTCCTGTAATTGAGTTACATATGGAAACAAATGTTCTATTTTCCATGGATTACCTGAAAAGCATGCAATATGAAATTGTTTTTCTTAAAAGCATAAATTTGGAGTTCTTTTGTTTCAACAAAAATATCTATTTAAACATAACTATTGGAATTAGAGAGGGTTTTAAAAATTACATCTATTTCTACCCCGACAACTAATTACAGGGAGAGTTTTCACACATACTACCACTGCAGGTGCAAATATTTAATTGTGTGTGCAAGCCAGGTGGTGGGGTGGCTTCTTTACTACGTGTTCAATTGTGTCTGTTCTAGTTGCCCCTTCAATTAGCCGTGGGTGCAAAAGCAGAGACCGAGCTGAGGCCCTATTAAAATGAGGCCTATATATTCCACAGCCTTTTATCTGTGTCGTGCCTTTTGCATTTTATTTTAGTTGCTCCTAGCTGGGGCCCGGGGGAGTCACTTCGGTGAGCTAGTTAGCCAACAGCAGCTGGACTTCGCCTGATAAGAATTGCACACAGTTGCCTAGAAAATGGTCAGCTCCCCTCCATGAGTTTGGGCATTAAACTGGTATCTCTATTAAGAGCAACATGACTGACTTCTTCTGAAGGTTCTTGAAAATCATGTGAAGTTTTTCCCTGTGAGATCAGGGAAAATGCTTGAAATAGATAGCCTTCCTGATTGAGCAGTCTTCATGATTTTCTCTGTTGCCATCACCTTTTGAGACTTTAAGTAACCGAACGTCTATTTGAGTGGCTATTTGAAGGAAAGGGATGGTATTTGAGCTCTTGATTCTTTTTTTTTTTTTTTTCAATATAAAGAATTCAAAAGCCTTTTGGGGGAGATAGAACAGTTCTGTATAATCATGTCTGAAAATCTACAGGGTCAACATTTGACCAAAGCTGAGATTATGAAATAATCAACTTGATCCTGAGTTCTGTCGATTTGGAAAGGATTTGGAGTGAAGAAAACTGCAGAAATTTGTAGTCAGTGACTTGAGTTCGTTTTCTTTCCCCATGGTGTGACT
Source organism: Ovis canadensis (assembly GCF_042477335.2). Lineage (NCBI taxonomy): Eukaryota > Metazoa > Chordata > Mammalia > Artiodactyla > Bovidae > Ovis > Ovis canadensis. The sequence continues at coordinate 23,547,529 of NC_091262.1, forward strand.
TCAGACACGTTACTTAACTTCTCTGATCATCCGTTTCTTCGCTTGTAAGTAGGGCCTCACAGGGTTTTGTTTGAGGGCAGAAGAACATGGACTTAAAGGCACTTGTGTAGTTCTAAGTCCAGGTTGCATGTTCCACAGAGAAAACTTGCCTTCTCTCAGGAAGAAAATAATGTGGGGGAAATTTCTGTTCAGCTATAAGTGGGAGAACTTAGGGGAGGGAACAGCCAGACATCCTGGACGAATATCTTATTTTTACCTTTCAAGAGCTGATGACCATGCTCACATCCTCAGTTGCTGTATTATTGGATTTTTAGCTAGAGTAATAAATCACAGCCTTCTAAAGCTTAATGTTTATATTTTTAGGGAACTTAAATATGTTTCAATAATCTGGCATCATTCCATTGAAACACTTTTATTCTGCTACCCCTGGCTGCTCATTCTTTGGGGAATGTAGATTTTAAAATATGGAGCTTAAATTTTTCTTCATTTTTCTATTTTTGCCTAGTCTTTTTTTTTTTCTCTTTCTGTTTTTGCCTTGTTTATTTACAGTTGTTGACTTCTTCTGATGTTTATAGGGTGCTATGTATCAAAAGTGATTTGAAGTTTTGTCTTCAAGTCCAAAGTCCCTAGTCATAGTAACACACGTGCACACACACACCACACCACACACCACCAAGGCTTTCCTCGAATTTTCAGTAATCCGTCTTGACATCTTGTATACATGAACGTCTTTTGGAGGCAAGATGCTTGCCCTGGGCACAGAGACTATGGGAATGCTAACATTTGGCGCCAAAGGAATATGACAGCATTAATAATGATGGGCTCCCTGTGATACGCTGGGATGATCAAAGAAGTGATTCCAGTGTCTAGGAAATTAACAATGAATCCTCCATTTGAAACCTGGGTAGTTCTTTCCCCTGCCTGATTTGGATATCCTGGAGAGGGCTGGATATATCCCTTGTCTTAGCCCTTTGCTTTTCTCTGGCTAAAGATGATCTCAATGCGAGACTCAAATTCAAAAGCAAAATTAATTTGCTTGCAGGAGACTTTCAAACTGGTGGTAAAACGTGGGGTAGAGGTCATTCATTCTCTTTGGGATGAATTCCAGTTCTTCTTGAGCCTCTTTCTCTTCTCTGGGGTGGGAGAGGGTGGGTGTAAGTCCTGCTGTAACAAAGGCGCAGACACCAGGCCCTGAGGGAAGGCACTACCCAGAACCTCCCAGTCACTGTGCAGATACTTACCAAACGACAGCAACCATTCCCACCCATTCTCCTAACTCTTGTCCTTCAGAGTTTGAGAACCACTTCCTTCTGGTGCTCAGGGGTGACAGGAGTTAAGCCCTGTCTGAAAAGCTCTGGGAGTTTGTAACAGGGCTTACAAGAAGGGAAAATTTAATTGGCATCCAACACTGTTTTTCTGTGACAATTGTGTAACATGGCCAGAACTTATTAATGATAAAGACAAAAAATAGAAAACCTGTCACTTTGAATGTAAAGCATAATAATTAATAATAATATTATTGTTACTATTAACCATTTATTATGAATTACCATGGGCCAGACACTAGGCTACTTGTTTGTATATATCTTTTAATTTATATCTGAATATACGTGTGACTCACACATACATTTGGAGATTCAGACATAACTGGATTTTTTTTTGGATATTGGAAGTCAGTTGGGCCCAAACCTGCGTCTTACTTATGGTGGGAAATCTAATGTCTCCCGCTACCTCCCAAATCTCAGCAGTGCGTCTGATCACTTCCGCTCTGGCCTGCTTCTGACTTTTCTTGAACTCTCTCGCTCTCACTAGCATCTCATCTCCCATGGTTTTTCCCTCTGCTCCACTGTGACTCAAGCACGAACCTCCTCTTTGCACTACTTTTCCAGAACCTGCTTGCACGAAACACTAGTGTGCACAGCAAACTGTGCCCTTTGTTGGAAGCAAAGGACAGCTTCACAGCAGAGCAAACAACTTGAAATGTAACGCTGGGCGTTCCTGACCTCTGAGGGATCTCTGGCCACCCCCGGCTGACTAATTCTTCCCTTCACGTCTCAGCTTTGAGACAGAGCAGCTCTCCCATCAGAGTGACACGGGGCGCCAGCGTGAGCAGAGCTGTCCCTCTGAGAGAGTGGGAAGGGTGCGAGGTGGGTTTTGAAAGGCTCACCTAAAAGCTGGAGGCGGTGGAAAGGGAAGAATTGGCAGAGACAAGCAGAGCCGTCCTCAAATAGACTATACAAAATAAAGGGAAAAGGAAAAGCCAGGATTTCTTCACATTGTATTTAGGGGGAACAGTGTTATATTGTATACTTAAATATTTGTTAAAAGGGCAGTCTCATGCTATGTATTCTTACCACAATCAAATCAAAACAGTGCAAAACAAAATGACCTGATTTTCTCTAGACTGTTCAACGGAAAGAAACAAGAGGACTATTGTACTTACTTAAAAACAAAACCGCAAACCTAACAACCTATCAATTGGAACACTGGCTTATCCAAAGCATTCAGTGCTAGGCATATGACTATTTTTTTGTTTGTATAGTGTGGGTTTTTAAAAAATCAAAATAGGCATAGACAAATGAGTATCTGAATCATAACCCTTTTACCATATAATCCTTAAGTTGCATGATATTATCAGGAAATGATTCCAAATTCTGTTTCTTGATATATGACATTTTCCCTTTTCCTGTACCGGTTCTTTGCAATGTACCATGTGTTTGGCGTAGGAATAACTCTTCATGATCTAGGTAGACAGAAATGCCTTTGCATGACAGATCTGAAAACGAGGTGACACCTTTTGTTAAGACTGGACTCATTCACTCATCAGAAGTCTTCATGTCCACATATTTTTGCAAATTGCTTTCTTAGATATTTCTGTTTTGTAGACATGAGAATCAACTTTATTAAGAAGAAGAAAGCAGGTCTGCTTCCTATGTGACTGTTCCTAAGCTCCTGGCCTGAGGTTGCTACAGCCCAGGATATAACCAGGATGTAATCAGCAATCGTAGTAAATCAGTGGGTTCCCGCATGGAAGTGAAGAGAAGCAAAAGAACAAAAAAAGGAAATTGGAAAGAATCAAATTTCAAACATGAGTTTCCAGAGGATTATTAATAGAAAGCCATAAGAAAAAGATGATGGTTAAAATGATAAAAAATATTTGTTCAACATCCCTTAAAATTAAATGCAATAAATCCTTAAAATGACTACATATACATGTGCACACACGTACAGACACACACACACACACACACACACACACACGGTACTTTAAAATGCTTTACCTCTATCTTCAGGATGGAAGTCTTCCTTTTGGACTGAGGAATGCCTTGGAGTGGTTTTGATTATTATTATTGTCCTACAGTTTGACTCCAGCCCTAATAATCATGGTGGGATGGCATCACCGACTCAATGGACATGAGTTTGAGCAAGCTCTGGGACAATGGTGAAGGACAGGGAAGCCTGGCGTGCTACAGTCCATGGGGTCGCAAAGAGTCAGACATGACTGAGCGACTGAACAACAACTAATCAGCAATACAAGGAGTAAAAAGGAATTGAGGAAGGCTGAGATGCTGCCTTTCTGAGCATCCTTCCTCATCTGTTCCTTGCAGGTCAAGATCAGAACTGAGTCCTGCCCACAGAGGCTGGTACCACACCTTCCCTTGGACTGCGGTTGGCCCCTTGTTGGGAGACATGTGGGTTTTTAGTAGCTCATGGGCTGCAAAAGCATTGTGAGATGTCAGACTTTCATTCATGATAAGTCTAAGTAGCTCTTTTCAGGCTCTTGAGAGCCTAACAGATGAACTACCAAGAATAAGGCTAGGGAGTGGTTTGAACTGTTGGGACGGTGACTTCCAGGTCACAGCATTTTTTGTTTCTACAGGAGGTGGCAGAGAGATCATTCAGGGTGTGCATGTGTGTGTGATTTAAAATAGAATAGAATGGCTAATCAATTCCCAAGGTGAATGTGTAAAAATACAGCCAAATACCCTGGCTCTCACAGCAACCATTCTCCACCTCAGTGACGAGGAGGGTCCAAAGTCATTTGTCATTAATACAAAAAAGTGCTATGGTCTGAGGATCTCATACTGATATTACAAATGAGATTGTCTTTTCCTGTAATAACACCATTCACACCTACTTGCTTTCTGATATGCTTTTTAAAAATGTGCTTTAGCTCATTCCAATAAGCAAGTCTCTCCCATATGAAGTTCATGTGCCACACGTAGAAACTGACTTTAATAACTATAGATGGATACTTAGGCAACAGTGTCCTCTTCACTACCAGACATTTCCTCGAACTTTCAGATGATTGAGACTTTCCTTACTGTGACTGTATGAATCTTGTGATATTTCATGCTGTTTTTGTATTTGCGTGGCTGCTATTGCTGCTGCTGCTAAGTCACTTCTGTCGTGTCTGACTCTGTGTGACCCCATAGACGGCAGCCCACCAGGCTCCCCCGTCCCTGGGATTCTCCAGGCAAGAACACTGGAGAGGGTTGCCATTTCCTTCTCCAATGCATGAAAGTGAAAAGCGAAAGTCAAGTCACTCAGTCGTATCCAACTCTGCGCAACCCCATGGACTGCAGCCCACCAGGCTCCTCCATCCATGGGATTTTCCAGGCAAGAGTACTGGAGTGGGGTGCCCTTGCCTTCTCCATTTGCATGGCTAATCATCAACAAAACACACTTTTGTGCTTGGAAGACAGCGATAGTAAATGGATTTGAAGGTCTTTGGGAGGGAGAGCTGCTTTATTTTCTCAGGATTTAGAGCATCTGACAGCAAATCTACCACATCATAAGTAGTCAAAATATATTTATAAAAATAATGTTTTACTTCTTCAGACTCTGGAAGATCTACTTCAGTTTGTATAGCAGATATGCTCATAAAATACGAGGAAACTAAGGTTTTGTTTTCCTTAAGGAGCCAAAATTTGAGGAGAGGTGACTATTTAGCCAAGGCAGTGGTAGTCTGGAGCTGGGGTTCCTTTGCAGTCCAAAGCAAAGGCTTTCAAATATATCTGTTTTGTAAATCCATGCTTTTATGTAAAGTATCTCCTATAATACTTGCCTTGCTCAAAAGCAGTTTCCAGAATAATTATTAGTTAAAAGAGGCAACTTCATCTTTTTCTATTTTGTTGAACTCAGTCTATTTAAATCAGTGAGTAGGCTGATCAGGGAACCCTGAGGTCTCAGTGGTAAAGAATCTGCTTGCAATGCAGATGTAGGAGACATGGATTCGATTCCTGGATCAGGAAGATCCCCTGGAGAAGGAAATGGAAACCTCACTCCAGTATTCTTGCCTGGAGAATCCCATTGACAGAGGAGCCTGGTGGGCTACAATCCACGGGTCACAAACAGTCAGACAACGATGACTGAATGACTGAACTCACACACAGGCTAAAGATCAGAACTTGAATAAGCAGTTGCACACCTAGAACTTCAAGTTGGAGCCTCACTTTCCTCATTTGTCAAAGCTGTTCTGATGATTTTTTTTTAAACGAGATAATAGTATGTAACATAAGAGGAAGTGCTTGATGAACCCTAAAGGGCTAGACAAATACAAACAATAGCTGAGGTTCTCAGGTCAGACACCCAATGTGCACAGATGTATAGACAACCTTGTGCCCAAGTTCAGCATTACAGGAAGGTCTCAGGATCATATGTCACCTTGGACCTCTTCTGCAGCCTGGAGCAAGGGAAGGTCTTGTCTGTCAAGAGCTCAGATGACTGGAACATTCCTGCCCCATATATGTGGTCTTGATGGGCTTCTGTAGTTGGTCTCATCTGAAAATTCAAGCTTTATTAGAGATCCAAACTGAAATGCTAACTTTTAAGGTGCCACCTGCCCTGCCCAGAGAGGCCCCAGCAGTATTCTCTGCCCCAGCCACAATCCTTGTGTGCAAGCCGACATGGAGAAAGTTCTGTTTGGAAGCCACTGCCCTGGGTTTGGGTTCCAACCTTATCATCTTTTCTGTCTTGATTTTGGCTTCTCCATCTATAAAATAGGGCTCCCATCTATAAAACGAAGTTAGGGGAATTCTACGGATTCACTGACTCACAGTAGCATCAGTCCAGATGAAGTTAGCAGACACAGGATGATCACATGTATCCCAAAAGTGAAGTGAAAGTCACTTAGAGGTGTGTCTGATTCTGCAATTTGTGGGCTGTAGCCCACCAGGCTTCTCTGTCCATGGGATTCTTCAAGCAAGAATACTGGAGTGGGTTGCCATTTTCTTCTTCAGGAGATCTTCCCTATCTAGGGATTGAACCTGGGTCTCCTGCATTGAAGGCAGATTCTTTACCATCTGAGCCACCAGAGAAACCATATATCCCACACTTACATCAAAAAATTTTTTTCTATTCAGAATCACACACATCATCTTCTATTTGCAACTGTGAAAATCTAGAGTAAATGATCCACACACTTTTACTTGAATTTTAACAAAGATGGTGTCTTCTAACTAGATTTACAAAGTCAAGTCAAGGACTGGTATAAACAATTTCAGTGGAAAATATTTGCCATTTCATTGCCTTGGCTGAGATGGAGGTAGTGAAGTCTGCTGTTCTAACACGAGGTAACAGTACACAAATGCAGGTTGATGTTTCCCAGAAAGAGGAATTAGGGAAAGAGAAAGCGAACGGCTTCTTTCTGCTGGGACGATTTCCAATCCCGGTGAGATTCTGTCTCTACCTTTCTCCTTATCCAGAAATGTCATGGGGAGGAGAGAGGCAGACAGATGTTTGACCTCCAGAGCAAGACCTTATCTTGGAGAGGGAGTGTGTGTGTGTGTGTGTGCTGGGAGGGAAGGTGGATCCTAAAAAGCTCTCCGTGTTCTCCTTTCAACATATCTGCCTCCCCAAATGAATCCTCGCAGTAAAAAATAAAAGCAAGAGAAAGAGGAAAAAGAGAGAGAGAAAGAGAGAGCACATTGAAGCCTATTTTAAATGTGTAACAGACCAGGAAGAAATAATCTAATCACTTCTTTATCCAAAATTTGGATTAGAAACCTGGTTTGAAAAAACAAAATTAGTGTGGCTGGAACCTCCCCTCCCAGCAAGTCATTGGCGGCATTAACCCTGGTATTTATTGCTCATTTTAACTACAGTGCCTCGCAAGCACTTTCTCAGTCTATATGGCAAAAAATATAATTGATATGCTTAATATTTTGCCCCAGCCCGCCCTGCCCATTTTTCAGTGTTTGAGACTGTTTGTGTGTTCGCTATATATCAGCTGACACCTCTGTAAAATCTTTATATCGAATGCCTTTGGCAACTATGTGCCAAATAATAGCATTACCATTTGTAATTTTTGTAGCTTAGTCTTCCTATAAGCTTTGCTCTGTGCATTACAAATAGGAAGGATTTAAAAAGCCTTATTGATGCTTCTTCCTAAATGACCTTCCTCAATGGGATGAGCTGCAATAACTGTTCCACCCTGAGCTTCTTGTTCTTCTCTTCCATTAAAGATGCTCATCAATTAAAGAAATGAGGGTTTTTAATTTTTATTTATTTTTAATTTTTTAAGATGCCATGGCCTTTCTTCTCCTTTATCCTCATCATAATTTATACTGAGGTTTCAGGCTTTTAGACATATGCATTGCTCTTTATAGTAGTCAAAATTATTATTTCTTTTTATATAAGCACCTTCCTGCTATCCTAAAAAAAGAATTTGATGTTGGCAATGAAGATAATTAAATGATGAAATAGCTGAAATTACATAGAGTTCCAAAGCCATGTGGGAGGGAGATGGATCCTCACTTTATTCTTAAGATGTAGATAAAGATGTTTCAATGAATTCTCCAGAACACTAGCTCTGTAGGAGTCGGGACTTTGATCATCACCAAATCTCCACCGTGGAGTTAAGTGGCTAGACACCGACTTTGGCTCATGTAAAATTATTTATTGAATCAACATTAAATTCAGTTTGTGTTTTCACAGAAGCTAATGTGTCAAGGAAATTGTAGTGGGACATATAAGTCATTATAGAGAATTGCACATTGAAAGGAATTGAGAACTCTGCTGGTAGTTACAGCCCTGTGTATTATACACCAGAAATGGATGGAGAGATAGGAGGAGTTGCCAAAGGAAAGTTCTAAAACTAATAGCTTCTGTCTCCCAAGACAGAGATGTTCTACCGTATCAGTGTAGAAGCACCTAAACAACATTCATTGTATGAAGAATAAGCCATTTGATATGCTCCTGTGAGGGGCCACCGCGTGGGTTTGCGTGTTCACAGAGAAAACCCTTTGGTTTTGATTCATATCTTTGCTTTGAATTTCCTTGCCTCTCATGGGCATGTATCATGCCCCACACCTGCTGCTTAGGTCTAAAGAATGAGAGAGAGGGGGAAAGTGGCCAGCAAAAGGAGGGGCCAAATAACGAAGACTGCACTGGCTTCAATCAAGAGGACCTAAGAAAGTAGGATGGGGTCACATTATTCGAGACATCGCAGTCATTACTTTAGAAAACAGCCAATGGCCCATGAGAAGAATTCCTCAGTGTGGCCAGTGGCCTCGTGGCAGATGACAAAATGCCTCTGTAGACCTCTGATTGCAGACTGCAATTGCATGCTCACCCATATGAGGGAGGCCTGGAGGAGGGGGGCTGCATATTAGATTATGCATCATAATGTAACCACTTCAGCATTCAAACTCCAGATTAGGAATCTGACATTTAAAAAATTCCACTGAAATTGGACTACAAAATATAATAGGTTTAGGCACCTGCTCTAATAAGATTGCATAAAAATATCCCAACTGCCTTACCATAAACATATTTTACAATATCAGAGTCAAATTTTATTACATCATTATGAGAATGTTCCATTGGGCCACATGATTGGCTGTTGAAACAGTGCTGGATGTTGATCCTGTAGCACAAACATGCCATCACACTTCCCTAATAAAAGTTTTATTGTATCCCCATGCACATTAAAAACACCACTAACTGCATTAATACATTGTAATTTACTTTTTTGTTATAGAACAAATAACCAACCTTGTGCTAATGAGATCATATTTTCCATTATCCCAAAGCAACCTGTTAGTATATCCAGTCCTCCAAGATTTTGCTTAAAAAAAAAAAAACAAAAAAACTCCTTCTTATTATAGTGCGTACTAGTCTAGAATGTTTTTATTTCCTATCCCGCTCACAGACATCACATCATGTTCTAAACATCTGCGTTTGTTTGAAACACAGAATTATAAAATATATTATTTGATTTTCATGGTATTATACTTTTCTTCAAAAGGCAATACACAAGATTCTTTTGTTAGAATTGTCTTTTTCTTTGATAGCTTTCTCATGTTCCGATAAACATAGGTGTATTTGCAGCTAAAATTCAGATTCAACCGCTCATTGTCATCGCTTTTCCCTTTGGCTGTCATCTGAGCAGTTGTAAGTTTTTTAGTACAGAGTTTCAATTTGCCTTGTGTGCAGTACCAGAAAGAAACCAATTTCTTATAAGACCTGGATGATTGTTTTTATAACATCGTCTGCTATTGTTTCAATGAAGCTATTAAATGATTAAGCTTTTTGCTTTGATAAATTAAATCACTAAGGCATGTCGTGACTTTCTTGGTTTTTATTCAGTTCAGCATAAAGTGACTTATCACCCAGCCTCTCACCAGCGCAAACATTCTCCTACTATCAATGTTCCTGGGCGTTTGTTTGGAATAGTGGTGATGGGGAGGTAGGTGGAAGGAGTAAAACGTAGATTACATTTGAGGGGAAGAGATTTCAGAAATCTGAGAAGAAAAATAAGTCTCCAGAAACTCTCCTTATCCAGAGATAGGATGGGTCTCTATTGTAAACTTCAAACTGTGGTTATCTCAGGCCACTTTTGTTTGTGTGGGTGTCTCTTCTGCCCTCTGACTGTGCGGGCTGCTCTCTGTGCCTGCTGGGCAGCTGAGCTTCTAGGGGATAAGATAGGCGAGAGCGTTTCTGGATGAATGATCGCAGGATTTCTCTCCATAAAGTCTCCTCGTGCTTAAACAAGTGACTAGAATATCGCCTCTGCTGTCACTGTAGCTTTTCCAACGTTAGGTAACTTAAGGCTGTGTCTACACTGCACATATACACACACACATGCATGCTAATTTGTCAGAGAATTAGGTTTAGAGGCTCATAATGATGTTGAATCAATGGTTCCTTAAGTTTTACTTCTGAATAAGGTGTAGATACTGCCGAGCCCATCAGGTGTGTTTATTGTAAAACTGTTCTGAATTAAAAATGTGATCCTGTTTATGATACACTCTTGACAAGTACAGAAATCACGACCTTTTGTGTATGAACTAAGCTGTGACTAGCAATTTTAGGAAACTTAAATGTAACTCAACCTCAGAATAATCATGTGTGTCCCAAAAGACTGAATTCTTAAAATTAATTATAGTCCATTTAGGTAGTTCTCTGTTCTTACATTTCTGCCCCCTCCCCTCTCTGCCACCCCCTAACTGGGAGTAAGAAGGGCCATGTTACTGAACCAGGAAGATCTCTTTGCAATTCTCTTACTGCTTGTGAAATAGTCACCCTTACAAATCACATGTGACTATATTCAGGAAGAAAATAATAAAGATAATAATTAGTAACATTTATCGTTTGACTGTGTGGATCACAATCAACTGTGGAAAATTCTGAAAGAGATGGGAATACCAGACCACCTGACCTGCCTCTTGAGAAACCTGTATGCAGGTCAAGAAACAACAGTTAGAACTGGACATGGAACAACAGACTGGTTCCAAATAGGAAAAGGAGTACGTCAAGGCTGTATATTATCACCCTGCTTATTTAACTTATATGCAGAGTACATCATGAGAAACACTGGGCTGGAGGAAGCACAGGTTGGAATCAAGATTGCTGGGAGAAATATCAATAACCTCAGATATGCACATGACACCACCCTATGACAGAAAGTGAGGAAGAACTAAAAAGCCCCCTGATGAAAGTGAAAGAGAAGAGTGAAAAAGTTGGCTTAAAGCTCAACATTCAGAAAACTAAGATCATGGTATCTGGTCCCATCACTTCATGGCAAATAGATGGGGAAACAGTGAAAACAGTGGCTGACTTTATTTTTCTGGGCTCCAAAATCACTGCAGATGGTGATTGCAGCCATGAAATTAAAAGACGCTTACTCCTTGGAAAGAAAGTTACGGCCAACCCAAACAGCATGTTAAAAAGCAGAGACATTACTTTGTCAACAAAGTCCATCTAGTTAAGGCTATGGTTTTTCCAGTGGTCACGTGTGGATGTGAGAGTTGGACTATAACGAAAGCTGAGCACCGAAGAATTGATGCTTTTGAACCATGGTGTTGGAGAAGACTCTTGAGAGCCCTTGGACTGCAAGGAGAACCAACCAGTCTATCCTAAAGGAAATCAGTCCTGAATATTCATGCGAAGGACTGAGGCTGAAGGTGAAACTCCAATACTTTGGCCGTCTGATGTGGAGAGCTGACTCATTTGAAAAGACCCTAAGTTGGAAAAATTGAGAGCAGGAGGAGAAGGGGATGACAGAGGATGAGATGGTTGGATGGCATCACAAACTCAATGGCCATGGGTTTAGGTGAACTCTGGGAGTTGGTAATGGACAGGGAGGCCTGGCGTGCTGTGGTTCATGCGGTCACAAAGAGTCAGACATGACTGAACGACTGAACTGAACTGAACTGAGTGCCAGATCCTATTTAGTGTTAGTTTTAGCCATTCAGTCATGTCTGATTCTTTGCAACCCCATGGACAGTAGCCCACCAGGCTCCTTTATCCATGGAATTCTCTAGGTAAGGATACTGGAATGGTTAGCCATCCCTTTCTCCAGGGGATCTTGCCAATCCAGGGAATGAACCCATTTCCTGTGTTGAAGGCAGATTCTGTACCATCTGAGCAGCCAGAGAAGCCCTTGTGTTTGTGTTGTTATTGTTAGAGAGGTTTGCATTTATTAATTCATTGATCTTGGGGAAAGAAAAAACAAAAAGTGGTCTGGGACAGAGCTGTTTTTATCTCTAATTTACAGGTGATGAAACTGAGGCAGAGAGGTTTAGTAACTTACTTGCCTGATGTCACAGAGCTAGGAAGCTGAGACTCACACCTGGGGCAACCAGCCTCATGATCATTTGGTCTTGATCACTACAAAACATCCAGGGAAAATGTTCATTTGCAGACTGGCTTTGGCACAAAAGGATTAATTGTTGGTCTCAGGAAGCATGTAATCTCTCATCCACACCAGTTACTTTCACTCTATGACACTATTATGAGTCTCATCATAATGTTACGACCTCATCTGAAGGCTCAAGTTTGTGAAATGACTATAGGCTAAATCAGACTAGTGGTCTACCAAGGAGAGAAAACCATTTTTGTCAGGCTGATAAACTGCCTTTTTAGACTATTAATTCATCCATACACTCTTCTAGCTTTTCTTGAGTCGTGTACTCCCTCTTACTCCCATCACTTCCTTACAGCAAAGACACCTGAATTTGAATCATAACAGCCAACTGATGTTTCTTAGACTCAGAGCATGTTCAGTTTCTCATCTGTGAAAAGGATATATTAACAGCTGCCTTACAATTTTTTTAAAAGTATTTAATGAGATAATGTATATACATCCTCAAAAGTATATTATTAGGTCAGTCCTATGTCAATATTCTCCTTAAAAGGGAAACAAAATTTAAGTACCAGTAACCATTGACATAAAGTCATAAAATAATTGGGAGAGAGTATAGATGACTATATTCTATCTCTTTTGTGTACAAATACAAAGTGAGAGAAAGTACAAAAGTAGACATTTAGCTACATTAATGTTGAAATTACATTTGATAAACATATATATAATTAAAAGAATTAAAATGAAAAAAGTCTATTAACAAGTCATTAAAAAATCAAGTATATAAACCAATGGAAAGTTGGGAAAATGACATATTGAAAATAGAAATTTTAGGCAATCAGACAATGGAAATATAAAAAATTTTCACTAACAGTGGTAACCAAAGAAATAAAAATTATGCTTATTTGGAAAAGAAAATTAAAGTATAAAAGATACTTTGATATATATAGATTTGCAATTTTTTTATTGACCAAGGCAAAGTGTTCTTATTAGAGTGTAAATTTACACTCACTTTTTTCAGAACAGCACTTTGCTGTATTTATGCAAAGCCTTGAAAATGTGCATATATTTTTTTAAGTCAATGAGTTTTAAGGAAAAAAATACAGAAGATATTCAGTGATTCATGTATGATGGTTACATTGAAATGTAACAAAATGACAAAAAAATTGAAATGAATTAAATGCACAACAATAAGAGAATCATTAAATTTAATTATTGTGAAACTGCAAGAAATAAATATTTCTGTCAAAAGAATATTAGCTGAATGGGAAATGTTCAAGATATAATGTTAAATTTTAAAAAGACATGCTAGAGAATGAATGCTATATAAGGTGTCATTCTGATTTTATAATATATGTGTGTATGTAGTATGTGTGTGTATTGAGTTCTTCCATGTTTTAGTTATATTATCATGTTAGGTGCTTTTTGTACATTTTTTTTTTCTTTGAATCCTCATACCAACTGTGAGTTGAATGTCATATTACAGATGATGAAAGAGGGGGCAAGAAGAGTAAGTAATTTAATATTATGGTCTGGGTGTCCTCCAAAAATGTATATGTTGAAATCCTAACCCCCAAAGGTGATGGTATTAGGAACTGGTGCCTCTGGGAGGTGAGAGGTCATGAGGGTGGAGCCCTCATGAATGAAATTAGTGCCTTTATAAAAGAGATCCCACAGAGTTTCTGAGCCCCTTCTACCATATAAGATACAGAAATAAGTCAGTCTCTCGAAAGAGGATCCTTACATGATCTGATGGCACCCAGATCGTGGACTTTGAGCCTCCAGAACTGTGAGTAATACATTTATGCCTTTTATAAGCCACCCAATCTGTTGTATTTTGTTACAACAGTCTGAATGAACTGAGATGCTCAAAGTCCTAGCTCTTAATGAACGGTAAGAACAGAATTGCAATATTTACATGTTTGACATAAAATTTATGCTCTCAACCAGCATGACCCAAACACATCCTTCAATAAGTTGCACTTTGCATGTATGCTCAGTTGGTCTGACTCTTTGTGACCTGATAGACTTTCGTCCATGGGATTCTCCAGGCAAGAATACTGGAGTGGATTGCCAGTTCCTCCTCCAGGGGATTTTCCTGACCCAGAAATCGAACCCGAGTCTAAACACATCCGTCAGTAAGTCACACTTTAGAAGGAAAGATTTCCTCACCTAGTTGATAACAGATTTGTTGCTTTTATATTTCCTCTTTATATAACTGCATGCCTCTTGCCTGTCTGCCTGCTTAACACAGATAATATCACATGTAGGGATTAAAAACCATTCTTTTTAGAAAAAGACAGATCCATGTTCTTGCCTCTTCCACCTCTTAATTCTGTGGACTTGAGTCTGTTACCTAATTCACAGAATTGTTATGAAGATTAAGTGGGTAAGCCTGCAAGGCTTAAGCTTTACAAGGGTTTTGCAAATAATAAGTGCTCAATAAAAGGTAGAATTGCATGTATAAGATTTTTCTTTGCCAAACTTTCTTTAACGAACATATTACTCTTATACTCAGAAAAAGTGCAATAAATATTCTTGTCAAAAATGAAGTAAACCAATGACCTGATGTAAGCCTCCAAGAGTTGTTAAAAAAAGAAAGAAAGAAAGAGAAGCAAAGCCACCTTTGTCTGAATGCTATATGCCAATGATGGCTGCTAACCACAGGTGGGTATCGAAGCCCGGAGGGAAACCAATTATGTGCAAATCCTTTGACTTAATGAAAAATAAAATTAAGCAGACTAATACCCAGCAGGTACTTAAACATCACCTAATATTATAAAAGCCAGTGTTTCTTAAAGAGGAAAAACGTCTCTGGAGAAACTAGAGAAAAAAGAAAAACCCCTGACCCACGAAAAAAATTTCCTCCATGCAGGACTATTTTTCACAGCATGCCTGAAAATCGCCAAGCAGTTCCTCCTATAAACTACCCATTTGTCTGCGGGGGCAAAGTTGTTTATCCAGACCTCAAAGCAAATGCTTTTATTCTATGAGTAAATTAAATTCAGGTTCTGGTGTGTTCTGAGGGATGGGGTGATGAGGGGTTAAAAATTAACACGCTGTGAAAAGTTTCATTTTATTTATTTTTAATACGCAAGGCAATCTTTCATATTTTATTGACATTAAATCACCTTATTTTTGCAATAGTTTGGAAGGAAGATGTTGCTATTTCTGTTTTACAGATCCTCAGAGGTTACACAGCTAAACCCGTTTGTGACTTTACCATTCAAAAATACAAGGAAATGCACCTATTTTCGAAACATTTTCTTTAGGAATCAGGCAAACTGAGAGCTTACCCTCTCTATGTTGAAGCACCCCTTTCGGTGATCAAAAGTGTCAGTCACCCAGTCATGCCCAACTCTTTGGGACCCCATGGACTGTAGCCCACCAGTCTCCTTTGTTCATGAAATTCTCCAGGCAAGAATACTGGAGTGGGTAGCCATTTCCTTCTCCAAGGGACCTTCCTGACCCAGGGATCGAACCCAGGTCTCCTACATTGAGGGGGATTCTTTACGGTCTAAGCCATCAGGGAAGCCCTTTTCGGTGATCAAAATTCCCTACTAATTGAAGAGAAAATCACCCACTAAACCTCATTGTCCTATTTTTAAACCTGATTAGTCAAGAAATTTTGGGGAGTCAGAGGACATGGGGGAGTTAGATTGGGAAGACCAAAACAGGGAAGGAGTGTGGGTCTGAATATGTCTGTGGGGTGGGCTCTGCTGGAGTCTGGGGAAAGACCTCCATAGGGACTCTTCACTCTCCTTGCCAGGCCCATCAGGCCTGAGGGGCTGCAACGCCCTGGGTCTGTCTCTTCCCTGATTTTAACACAAAGAAGTCAAACAGTTCATCTGCGGGGTTCACTAAGCATCTCCTTAGTGATGGCCCCTGCCCATCAGTGTCTGGGGACATTCACAGAACGCTTACAGGCTGTCCCTCTCAGGGCATACAAGAAGTTCTTGAAGAGAAAGTCACACACTGATATTTTCAAATGCCTGGGAAGGTAATCCGATTCGCTTTCTCTCCAGAATGTTTTTGCTCACTAGCCAAAAAAGTGAAAAGACAGCAAAGGGGTCGGTCGGTTGCATTGACAAGTTGCTAGGTCATTTTCCCCAGCTTCCTCACTTTATTATTATTTTTTTTCACACCCACTGAGTCTCTTTACTTCCCTTTTCTTCTTTCCCTTCCTGGGGCTGGCTCTCCCTGTCTCTCTCTGAGTATCTTCTCTGCAGTCTTCTCGCTGGCGGCCCCGCCCCACCGTGTTCCTGGGAACGGAGCGCTCAGGACGGGCAAGTCGCAGACTCCAGCCCTCCTGGAAGCCACGGCGTTTCTCACCCGGACCTCTGGCTTGCATTTTCGAGACTCTAACTACACGGCACATACTGCTTTCAAAGGTTTCCGTAGCGCTTTTCATGTAGGATGTAGTTATTAACTCTCCTTCACCATTTAAAGACCGAGTCAGTGGGAGTGAGCCGCGTCCTGTCGGCCCACGCTGAAGAGCTGATGAAATCTCGGCCTGATCTGTTATCTCCCAACGCTTTAAAGGTCTTGGACTGGGAGATTAGAACAAGGTTACAGTGACAATTTGTTTACACGCAGGGAGAGATTAAGATCTCGTTGAAAAGGAATAAAAATAACATCATCTTGAGCTGTCACAGCGTGAGCCCCATTGTAATCAACACTGGCCTGATTTCAGGGATAATTTAAGACCAATTTATTATCTTAATTAAAAAAAAAAAAGCCAGAATTCAGTGTTTCAGATGCCAGTTAGATTGTTGGGCAAGGATGCCCCTGGAGGTTCCACATACAAAATAGAACCCTTGCCAGATTCTAAAAGGGGATCTGCTGGTGGATAAAAATATAAAACTTTTTCTTTCCTTTGAATTTTTCAAGTGCAAGCATCAGTCACAGATTAAAAGGCAAGACAGTAACTCTTCGTTTGTATTGACTTTTTAAAAAGACAAATGGATAGAAGGTTACAAAGAGTCATTCCCAGGCACTCAGGCATTTAAAGTCTTTGGTATTTAAGGTGAAATCTCCCAAAGGTTTTTCTTCCCCACCTCTCCATCTAATGAAACATGCTAACAACAACAACAACAACAAAAATTGCTATCAGCAGGCCTAATTTTCTAATGCCCCTTGTAAGAATTCTTTGACTTTCCAAGCCAGAGAAACTAGGAACAACCCAGCCCCCCAAACGGGAGGAAGGGTGGGAAACCTGGGAGCGGGGTGATTTGTAATCACACCACCCACTGGCGAGCCCCTTTCAAAGCTCTCCTGCCCAGTGTAAACCTCACTTCGGGCTTTCTCTACAAAGCCACCACGATGAGCGCCCAACGCACAGAATGAATCAGGCCACAAAGAGCCCTTTGAGAGTGCTAAAGGAAATGCCCCACTGAGAAGCCAGGTGGACAGCAAACGTTCCCTATCCATTACAAATGAGTTCAGGGACAGGGCCACCCCCGGTGGGACCCCTGGCCCTACCAAAAGCCAAACCCAACCAGCCTACTCATTTGAAAACCAAACATGTTGCCTTCTGCCTCCCACCACCCCCCCCCCTCCCTGTTTACAAACACGTTTACAAGTGCTTGATAGGTGACCTTATTTACTTAGGAACCTGTGGATTCATTTATCTTGAAATTAGTAGGTAATGAAGTGGAAAACCTCAACAGCCCTCCCACTAATTAACATGATAATAAGATTGTTTTGCTACAGAGGTAAATTAGCATGTATGAGGCAAAGGGGAAGAATGATCAATAAAATGTCTGAAGGGTACTACTCCCAGGTCTCCCGGACAGAACAAAGGAAACAGACTCCAGATTTTAAGATCCATCCATTTAAATAGATCTAACACTGAGACGTGACTCTCCTGAAATGACTTGATACCTCCTGGAGAAAGAGGTGTGGCCGGATTGAAAGGAATTAATTACAAAGCACACTTTTTGGTGCAGAAGAAGTTGTTTTGAAAAGAAAAGGGGAAAATTGTGGAGAGTTTCAGACGCCAATCTCAAATCAGCTTTGATGGGTGTTGGTTGGGAGGTGGGGGGCGGGGGGGGTGTCAAGAATGTGGCCAGGTAATTACATCCATAAAAAACGGTTCCATTTGCTTCTTTTTTCCTATTTCCCCCAAAGTCAAACAGCTCAGATATAAAACTTAGAAGAGAGATTCTTTTTGCACATGCAGTGTCAACATACATTTTCATGAGGTGCTTTAACACACAGAGTGCACAGCTCAAATATTTATTTATTCCACAGAGTGAGGTGTGTAGAGTAAATAAATATGAATTTAAAAATTGCCTCAATATGTATTTACCCAGTAGACTCATTTCTTGGGTAAATTACATGGATTTGGTAACCTTCCATGACATTTTCCCTTGATTTTAAACATACACAAACAAAGAATTTAAATGTCCGAAGTGTCTAAATAACCTAATTGAACTTGTGACACAAACCAGGAGGAGCTGGGAGACCTGGTCGTGGAGGAAAAAATTTGAGGGTTTTTGGACGGATAAAAATGAGAACTTTCAGACAATCAGCAGCAACCCACAGAGACTGAGCATCCCCAGGACTTGGTGGGAGACTCTTTCTATCTACGGCATTCCTCATAAATATAAAAATGTTATTTATCACACTTCACCATCGACAGTCTCCTGTCTTCTCTCAGAAATGGATTTTCTTCGGAAACTCCACAATCAATTGCCCCTTCCCCTCAAAACCAGTGTTGTGGTGCCAACCATTGGTTTTGCATTTAATTTCAACAGTAATCATTTCCTAAAAACCCCTTCCTTGTTTGGTCCATTTAAAGCTGGAGGGTGTGTCAGAAAAGAGTTTGTATCACTGACAATGAAGCATTCTCACCACATTTTCAAAGGGGGGAATCTACTCAGCTCTTACCAGTCAGTAAAAGGAAGATTCTAGATGGACTTTTCAAGCCAAGTTAGTAATGCTTTCATTTTGGAAATCATTTAAAATGATAGAAGTCCTTGTTTTGCATATGCCATTAAAAGAAAGGAGGCAAGTAGTTTTTTGTTTCTTTGCTGTGCTCTTCCTCCCTTCTTCTCTCTCTCCTTCCTTTGTTTCTTTCTTTCCCTCTTTCTTCCTCTCTCCTTCACTCCCTCCATCTCCCCCTTTGTCTCTCTTTCCCCAACCTCTATAGGTTCTGAAAAACTTGTCAACATCTCTATGCTGTGCAATGATTTTACTTTTAGGCAGAGTGTCATTGCTTAAGCTAACATCTTTGGAGTGAGAAGGAGAACCCAGGCTAATTCCTAAGAGGCATTTGCATGATTTTCTTAATTGTCCTGGATATAATTAGGAAAATTGATATCTCTAATATGTGGGGGCAATGAATGTCAGGAGGCCAAGCCTTACTCAGAGAAGCTTGGGGTTGCTGTCCCAGCAGTTATTCCAGTTTTGAGACGTTAGGGAGCTATTGATAAGTGGGGCTGTGGCTGCCTGTGTTGGTAGATGGGCTCCCAAGCTGAGAACAGAGGCTCCAGGAGGAAGGAACCATGCATCTACCAGCTCCCACCACGCACCCTGGCTTATAACAGAGTCACGCGGGAACCACCCTGGTGGAGATCCACTGCTTAAGGGAGAAAAATGAACACTTCTAGCTGTCAAATATACACTCAGATACCAGCACAGGATCAGGTTTGGGTTCCCCCCCCCCGATGTTTTTAGCCCCATAATACATCCCACTTTTGTTTTTCTAGGTTGAGAAATATGGAAATCCTTACAATGTGAAATTAAGAAAATCGGGAAGGCTATATGTTCAAAGGATTCTCAATCTTTTTGGCACTTTGATACCCAAGTTTTTTTCTGCATTCCATAGCATTTTCACCCAACCAAATAGGTCCATATAAGGCACAGGCTAATTCTAAACCTGAAGCAAACATATGAAAAAGAAACGATTCTTATTTGAGAACAATTTGAAAATTTTCCAATATCTCTGGAGATCATTTGAGACACCCTGGGGTGTCATGAAAGCTTGTCTGGGGATAGCTGTTCTAGGGGGAAAAAAAAGTATTTTTAATAACTGGAGCTGATTCCTCCAAGGGAGAATTCCCTCTGGGTTCTGTAGCGTAGCTTCAAATCCAAATTCCTCATCTGTGAACAGTTAGAATATGATGTAGCCCAGGAGAGTCAGAACTTGAATTCAATTCAAAGAAACATACAATTGGAGAAATGACAACTATCCTGCCTTTGTACTGGGTAAATCTTCACAGAATATAATACTTTCCACTTCATAGGTGCAACTCACACACCCTCTGATCTTTCATAAGCTCATAAAGAAGGAATTAATGTCTCCATTTTACAGATGGTGAAATGAAGGCTTAGAGAGTCATATAACTATTTTAAGGTCAGACAGCTAGTTGGAGGAGAGCTGGGGTCTGAACTCAGATCCTTCTGATTCCAGCAAATCTCTTACCAATGTCTTATCTCCTCATTGGGGATGATACATTACCTCACTGGAGGTTCCCCAAAAGGCAGTGTTGAAATCAGTCTGAAGCCCCCCGTGCCCCCTGCCCCTGACTTCTGTGTGCAGAAAGCACTTAGTTTTGGGAGTACATACTATAGCATCCTTAATTTTTTTGTGAATAATGTTTAAAACCATGACTCATTGTGAAGTGCTAAACATTTTTTCTCTGGGCTGAGTTTTACAGCGTATGCAAAGTTCTCACAATTTAACAGCAAGTCTCCTTCGTTTGGTTTTAATGATTTTATAAAATAAATACCTAAGATTGTTCCTTAAAAAAATTGCTTCAGTGGGAGAATATGGAAAATATAAATTGAACTATGATTCCCTCTTTCCTTGTTAAGGGTGAACATGTAACTAGACATTTTTAAGGGTTCTGATGAGTTGCTTGTAATGAGTAACTCTGAGAATAGTAGTAATTTCAGTTTCTTCCCAAATCTTATTTTTCTTCTTCACAGATCAACAGTAAAATCAGGATCATGTTTCAAGGTGTGAAGCCCTTGCAAATTTATAAATTCATGTCCTCAGCCTCATATCCTCGGAAAATTTCTGACATAAAGCAGAAGGAAGGCATAGGCAACCCCCAAGATCCCAACGGTCTTTTGCGTCCCTGGATAAGGGAAGCTTGGACCATCCTGGCCTGCCTTCTCATTTGTACTGTGCTGGGGAGCTGCCGGCCACCCAGCACTGTATTTCAGCCACACATTTTCCTAGCCCTGTTGCTTTGCAGTTTGACCAGCAAGCAGGGAGATCCAGGTCCCGGGATTCCCAGCAGGGGGTCCAGGAGCAATAGAACTGGAGGTGGGGGTGGTGCGGGTGGCCCTTGGTGGGGCCCAGAGGCTCATGGGAATGCAACCCAGGCAGTAGAGGGGAGGGCCCGAGGGTTGGGAGCAGCTGGAACCTGTGATCTCCTCTCAAGAAGCAGCACAGTGAGCGTTCGCCTCAATTTGGATTCAGGGATGTTTTCAAGGAACAACTTCCAGGGGCCTCTACGAGAGCCCTCATGCATTCCTATTCCTGCTCTGGGCCCTAGTAGGGGGCTCTCGGGCCCTCTGCCTGTCTTCCCAACCTGCATATCCACAGACAGACAGTGGAAGCGCCCAGGGCACGTGTAAGCAGGAACGCCCTGCTGGAAGGCCCATTAGCATCCTAAGACTGGTCCCCATGGGATGGTGAGGACATGGATTTTTGGCCATCAGGCAGCCCTTTGGAAAGGGAAAATCTACTTTTGTGTTCATTAACTGGGTGAATGACAGTGAGATATTATCGAGAACGAATCACTGGTGAGTCTGACTGTGTAATGGTCAAGTGATGGCACTTGTGAGCCGGGCCTTTTGTGCAGGCCTAGCATTTCTGTGCTTGTTGGTGTTGTCTGTGTTCTGTTCCGAATGGTGGCTGGATGGATGGCGTGGGGGCAGGGCATGCAATTTGCAGTTAGGCTATTTCACAGGTATTGCTGGTCCCTTGCTGCTGTTTTAGTAACGCAGTTGTGTCCGACTCTTTGCGACCCCATGGGCTGTAGCCCACCAGGCTTCCTCTGTTCATGACATTCTCCAGGCAAGAATATTGGAGTGGGTGGCCATTCCTTCTCCAGGGGATCTTCCCGACCCAGGGATTGAACCTGCATCTCCTGAACTGACAGGCAGATTCTCTACTGCTGAGCCACCAGGAAAGGGCTGTTGCTGATCCTTGCTGAGGCGCTATTCCTTCAACTACAGGGTGAAGGCAGGGGCTTTCTTGTTAGGAGGTCCTGAAAAATGTCTGTCACAATCCTGACATGGGGAGGGGGGCTCTCAGACAAAAGCTAGCTTCTGTGTTCTTAGTTCTAAGTACTGGTGAAGCAAGATTGTTCATTCCAGCAATGAAAGAAAGTGTGAAAGCGTAAAGTAAAAAGTGAAACAAAGCACAAAAATGGGCATCTGCATCCTTGGAGATGCTTTTGCAGAAGAGCCAGCAGAACTTCCTCATGTTCCTGTTGAGGAGAAAGTCCAAAGTCCAGGGTTGACATGCCTCAGGGCTTTGCCGAAGAAGGAGAGTCCGTCTCCCCGCTTTCAGTTGCCAGATCAGAGAACTTTGTAGAGCCATTGGCTCTCTTTTCTCAATACCCCTGTGAGCCAGTGAATAAAGAATGAGCTTCCCCAAACTCCATTTTGGAGCGTGACTTTGCCAAAAGTCACTCAGTCATTCACTCATGCATGCAGGCGTGGTGCTGGGAGGTGGCAATGGGAGGGTCAGCAAGACAGATGCTGTGCTGCCTTTGGAGGGGGAGGGCAGGATGAGAGCTCAAGCAAGCGCAATAAGCAACAGATGCTGAATTGGATTCATGGCAGTGGACAAAAGCTAGCTGGAAGATAATGTGATGGCCAAATGAGAGAGGAAAGGGTGGACTTGGATACGAGTGCCAAACTAGGCGTTTCTGGGGAGCGGATGCTTAAAGTGAAGTCAGAAGGGTGCAAATGCACCAGCAGAGCCATGTGAAAGGAATAACATTCCAGGTAGAGGGGACAGCAAGGGATAAGCCCTGAGGAGGAGACGGGCTTGATACGTCTTAGGAATAGAAAGAGGGCCAGCAGGGCTTGACCCTGTGAGAGCGAAGTGGGTTTTAAAGGTTGCTGTTCAAGCTGAAAAAATAAACTAGGTAGGACATGGAGGAATGCTGTTCCCCTCTTTCTTGTTCTGGGTGGTGAGTTATACTTAGAAAAATGGAGGGGATGTTCTGGCTTGTTCTTTTTATGCTTCATCTCTACACAAACTTTTCTTTTTTTTGCCACTCGTTATTTTTATAATTTTAAAAAATGTAAAAAAGGATAGATGCCACAGATGCTGCATATTATAAAAGGAGCTGGACATGGTGGGAATGGGCTCGTTTGAAGACAAACTGGCCTAGATCTGAATACCTCTTCAGCCACGTGCTAATCTGAGTTTTTGGTTAACAGATTTAATCTCCCTGGGCCTCCCTCTCCTCTTCTTGAAAACAGATTCAAGACTTAGATGGCAAGGTGAGTAGTATAGTGTTTCTGAGTATCTCTCGGTTTGGAAGAAGCAAATGCATTGTCCAGCTTGCCCTGCACACAGGTCTAGATGACAATATTTACCATATTGAAGAACCTCCTAGCAAATGTCTGGGCCCCACTGGAATGATTAAATTCGCTAAAATGTGTGTTTGACATGACAGTGTGGAAAGTACTTGTTTCAATAACAGGAAATTAAAATAAAACAGAAATGGATGAAAAGCTGTTTGTAGTGGATAGAACCTTCCATCCAGGATTGACGTACATAATTACAAAAGACACCACCTTCCTATTGGAATCAGTTTCTCAGGCGACCCTGGTTAGGGTTCTATCAATGCTTTGACAGACATTAATTCTGAAATTGATTATGTCACTTTCCTTTGAAATATGTCACCAGGGATACCGATCTATTTTCTCTTTTTAAAGCATGGATGGTGACTCAATGTGTTGTGTCTTTTGTTGGTTTTTAGTGTTTCGAAACTCTGAAATGATGATAAGATAGAAATACATTTCTAAGCACATGAAAGACTCCAACTCCAGTTGAAGATAGTTGGAAGCCATTGGGAAAAGCCACTGGAGCTTGATAGGTGGCTCAGTTGGTAAAGGATCTGCCTGCAATGCAAGAGACCTGGCTTCCATCCCTGGGTTGGGAAGATTTCCCTGGAGGAGGGCATGGCAATCCCTTCCATTATACTTGGCTAGAGAATCCCCATGGACAGAAAAGCCTGGCTGGCTACAGTCCACAGGGTTGCAAGACTTGATAGCAATACCAAGCAAAAAAGGAAACACCATCAGCCTCTGAAGATGTCAGAAGTCACTGGTGAGAGTCATACAGTCCACAGGACCATGGTTCATGCTTCCCTGTTTTCTGCCAAGGAACACCTATGCGTATCCCATCAGGGTGCTTGCATTACTACATTTATACACGTGTAAAACTACCAAAAAAAAAAATCTCTGAATGACAGCTAAAGAGTTTTAATTCTTCTGGCTGTTTTTCCTCCTCTCTGACTGCAAATGTGAATATGAATTCCAAACACCTGGCAGGCTTCATTGTCTAAGTACTAGATATTTAGCCAAAAGGTCAACAGGCATATAACCAGTTCAGGCACATAACACACATCTCATTTACTACTCTTCTCATGAGGGGGAAACAGACTCCTCCACAAATCTCTGTCCTTCCTCTTCAATTTGATAAACCCGTGGCTCTTTTGTCAGGTCAGACCAACTCTAGCCAACTTGGGACTGAAAAAGCCTGGCCGATGGATTTTCGGTCACCACTCCACGAAGCTGGTTGACAGAGCTCCACAGAATCCTTCTGGAGGGAGGCAGGCTTTTAACTTGATTGATGAAATTATATCTAAATCTCGTAGATTTGGAACTTCAAAGGCATTTTTCCCTACTTAGGGCATCCTGGATGAAGGGTGTATGCTATTTGTACCAAACTCCCAGGCTCAAGTGGTTTGCAAATTGACCCCTTTGTAATAGGTTAAAGGTTTCTTGCTAGATAACGGTGGTTCATTTTGATTAATTATGTCAGGGAATTAATGTATGATTACTAACTTTTAGCAGACCCTGCTCCTTCTGACCCCAAGCTGCTTGTTTGTGTGGCTGGTTGTAATTTTCGACCGATGGGTTAGGAGGGGTCACTGCGTGGTCAGCATATTTTAAACAAAGGGAGAAAAAGAGAAGCAGAAGCTTCCAAATGGAGTGGACACTGCAGTTCAAGGCCTTGACAGAGGAGATCTGTTAAGTGTTTTAACAGTAGGCTTTTCTATATTTACTCTTGCTAATAAAAGAGGGTTCGCTGGAGTGGAGAGTAACCTGGGAAGAGTCGGAGAACAATTTAACAGTTAAATATTCACCCATAAATTTCACTTTGTACTGGTTTCAATGGCCTAGGACCTTGTTAAAGATTAAATGGCAAAGAGTGGCATTTCAGCTTTTGATAGATTCAGAGAATCCGAATGAAGGGATCTTGTTAATAATGAGGTTTTCCAGTAGATGGTGTGTAGTTTCAACAGTTTTTCTCAGATGAAGAATCGCATATTTAGAATAAAGGTAACAGAGAGTAAGCTGATGACGCCTCACGTCAAGTTAATTTTATACCAGTTATTTATGTCATTTATGGGATGACATTCCTCCTATATGGAAGGATTCTATGCTTTGGCATGAACTAGGAACATCAAGGCTCATGTTTCACTCTACACGGTCAGTTCAAAATTCCCAACGACCACAAAATGAGACTGGTTTTCTTGATATTTTTGACTCCTGGAAAGTTAAATGCATTTACCACCAGAATTAGGTCTTCAGGGTTTTGAGAAAGACACTACGGATCTATTCTAAAAATGAGGACTCTCTTCCCAAAACCTTGAGGTGTACTCTCTACAAATTCCTATAGATGTCGTGTTGTCTGTTGTCTTCCAACTGTGATCTTGGTGAAATAGAGTTATTAGGCCAAGAAGAAGAAAGGCAGGCCAAGGAAGAAGAGGAGAGCTTTATGCGGAAAGCAGAAAAACCCATGGAGAAATGATGAAAGAAATGCAAGGAAGCATAATCACAAAGCGGGTTGAACACAGCATTAGGGTGAAGGAGGGCCAGATTGTCTGGCTTTGGAGCAAATCTGTATGTTAAAGAACTTGAAAGCAGAGATTAAAGATAAAATTCAGAAAGAAAGAGAAATTGTTATACATGGAAGGTGTTACTTAGATACTGTATTAAACTTTTAAATATTATAAAACACCCTCTCTATAAGGTAATTTATGAATAAATTATGCTTTAGCTTTAGGATTGACTTAGCTCTGTTCCAAAGGATATTGGAAAGGCACTGGGAATGCTGACAACTGCTGATCACCCGTAGCCTTTATGGGCAACATAATCACAATTACTGTATTTCCAACAAGCTCCTTTCAAAAATTAGAGGTGTTGATGACTTTAATGGGGACATAGACCATTTGTCTGTTCCATTATTGCAATTACTGTCTGGCTTTGTATCTTCCCCTGACAGTGGCTAATGCTGTATACTTCAAAGGAATGTGTAAACCTCCAATAACACACTTACGGTCCAGTTCACATCAGATCTTCATCTCCCCACTGTGTGGCCCCATCTTCTAGGTACACACAAACATGCACTGTCCTGAGTGCAGGGTTCCGGCGAGGAAGTGTGTGTGTGTGTATATCTGCATTCCAGCTATAGAAACAGATGACAGCAGGGGGGGAAGAAGGGCCATGGGTGTGTAAGTGGTGAGGCTGGAGGGTCCTAGAGAGATGATGTCACCCAGTTCCCCTGCTAAGGCATAATTTCCTCCATATTATGCAAAGATGCAGAAAAAATAATATACTTTGAAGTATTTTTTTAAAGATTTCAAATCACAAATAAACTTTAATAATTCTCTTCTCTCCAATCTCTCACTTTCCTATTTTCATTGTTACTAATAGATAAAAAAGTTTTTATCATATATATGATATATCTCCAAATTTATATATATGCATAAAATTTTATATATATGTATGCATGTATCTTTAAAATATCTTAAATAGGTATGTCATAAATATATATATCTCCTAAATATTTTAAAATCTCCAAATAACTTTTTCCTTAATTCCCAGATCACATGCTTTTGGACTAATTTGACTGTTATTTGTACTGTAGAAGTGATAATTGGTTTAATCCTATATTAACTTTTAAATAATAAGACATAACACAGCATCATTTATCCATGCACAACCAGAAAAGATTGCATTATCTAAGATAAGGACTCTATCAGAACAAGTGTCTGGAAAGCTGGGTGCCAGTTTTCAACTCCTTTTTTTTGGAGAAAATAAATGTTTTTCCAAAAGAGCACATCCCTTCCTCATCCAGACAAGCTGACTGCCACTCCCTACTGCCTGATTTTAACAGAAGGATAATGATACTTGTTCCATGGTTTGGTGTCCTCATGAAGGATCCAGGATATTGAAATCAGAATCAAAAGTAGGACAGAAAGACCTTAAGCAAGAAAACCAACAAGCAGATAATATTCATGATGCTTTTTATCCAGGTTAACTGATTTTATGATTGTGAAATGAACCAAAATGAACAACTGACTGTTGATGTCAGCTTCAACAGGTTAAGGTGAAGCTCCACTCTTTTTCATTCTGAGGAACAGAGTGATGAATTTATTTAGATTTTGGTTAGTGTCTCTGTTCATTAGCCTTTAAGGAACTATTCTTATTTATCAGATACCTGGATCAACCTAAAGAAAAAGGATCCAGAAACTTCTCCAGTTGGACATGGGAGAGTAGGATAACTCATCAGTTCAGTTTGCCTGGACCCAAGGGGGTTCCTGGACTATGGAGCTTTCTATTTTAAAACTAGGAAAGTCCCTGGCAAACCAGATCAAGTCAGGTCACCCTAAATACGGGAGTCCTCTCCAGTGGCCAATTTCTGACACTATGGAAGTTGGATTCTGACTCTGAAAGACTGAAATAATTGCCACAGATTAGATATATTGTCTTCAAAGGAGCTTCCAAAAATGAAAAATGACATGGAACGAGGCACATTAAAGATAACCCTCTCTTGTTCTGCTGTTTTAGATCTTATTGCTGGGTGAACAAAATATTTACTTGCATATTAATTGAACTATGTTTCAATTTTTCTAAACCAGAGATTGCTAAATGAACTTCAATAATTCTCACAACCAAAATTAAACTATTTTCCAAATGTTATTAACCATTTGGAAACCTATTGTTTAGCTTGGCTGTACGCAATCATGTGCATCTTCTAGAACAGCCACAAATCATGCGACATTCTAAAACAGAGAGTACAATAAAGGTCTGCCATAAAATTTAAAAGAGAATATTCTAAATATCCAATATTTTCCTTTTTTTTTTCTTTAAGTTCAGAGGTGACTTTCAACAGAACTTCAAAACCAAATTGGGGAACAATGAACATAGAACTGTTCTTTTTAATCATGAGCAAAATCTATCACACATGTTCTTTCAAGTAAAGTTTATTAGAAAGAAACTGCTACCAGAGAACCACATGTTAACTCTGACTTGGCAAGGTCAGGCCAGGGCAATAAACCCTTGAACCTTACAAATATGCAAAGCTGACATAAATAACAAATTAAACCCAGCCAGGTATAACACTTTGGTCACTTGGATGTGAGGCAGATACCAGTTCCAGGGAACAAGAGCCTGTTGATTTGTAAGAAAAACCCGGTCTTACCCTCTTTGTTTGCTGCCCATTAGTTTTGCATCTGGGGGTCACTCTGCTCCTTCCTGCTGAGACAAAACCTAATAAAAATGATTCTGCTGTGTTCTCTGCCAGGGCCTCCATGCTACAGCTCATGTGTTGTTGGTACGGTACATTGGACTAATAATGTAGTGTGTTTTTATGAAGGAATGAAGGGCCTTGAGTGGGGCTGACATAGGTGTTTTGGGATTTTAAAGCCATTTCTAAATAAAGGAGGCTGGGGTGTTCTCCGGGAAGGCCTGGGCTCTGGGATAACTGTGTAATCAACACTTGGGAGAGTGGGATGATTTTCAATTCAGCTCAATGTAGGAAAGGGAATCAGCAACTGTGAAGAAGAAAGCCAAACAAAAACCATATATTTTGTGTTTATCTTCACCTGTTTTTATATATGAAGAGTATTGAGGGAAATCAGAAGCTAGGGACTTGAAAGAGGAAAAGAGAAAATAATTTTGAATACTGTCCATAATTTATGCTAGGAAGTATTAATACCAGAGTGCCAATCATTAGTGTGAAAGACCAGCATTTTTGTTTGCTGAATACATCCTTTTGCTTAATGAGTAATGAATGTAGGAGTTTCCAGGACCAATAGCTTAATAGCTCCCATGTTGTCATCCTGCATTGTTCTCATTAAGGATTATACATTTTGACAGATCTAATCTGTAATGTATTTAATTACACAAACACAGTCTATCAAACTCAATAAGTTGGAGGTTAGATTCAAGACTTTTTCTTTGAGGCTTTTGTCGTGGGGTGCTGACTCTTTCTATAACCACAGTTGGTGTGATACCAAGGCCTGTTAATGTAAAATAGCCCTTTTGAAAAACACTGTTGAAAAAAATGCTCTTTGGTCTTCCATACTAGAAATGGCTCAAGACAATGATTTTCTTTTGAAGTCAACTTTGTTCTTTGCCAGCAGGGAACAGCATAAGGATGACACTGGATTGTTTCCTCAGGCAGAAACCATTTGACTACATGATGGAAGAAGAAAGAGTGGATTCAGTAGACAGGTCACTATCATATCAGATTTTTGAATTTTGAGAATTAACTATAGTATAGGAAGTGCGTTTATAGATCAATGGTGAAATTCTCAACATTTGTTGAAATAAGTTTACAATTTAGATTTGATACACATTTTTTCCCCCTAATTTACAATTTGTTGAATCTGGATAATAATCTCTTGGCTTTCTTGAATGCAAATTTACTTAACATCATGACTACAGAAATGAAATCTTACCTGATATCTCAGATACATTCTGAAAAACATTTTCCCTGAAATTCAGAGGACTGCAGAAATCATTGTGGAAACTCAGGCAATAGATGGAGTGAGTAATATTTCTGCTGTGCCAACTGAACTGTTATGAGGTGCAGCCTTCACTCTTTTAAATTTAGGAGAGAGAAGAAAGAGGTGTTTTTTCGCAAGTGGCCCAAAATAAGGACAAGAAGTTTGGCTAAGGCCTTTAGGGGAGTAAAAAAACTAAAAGCAAAACAAAACAAAACAACACTGTAACACTATGAAATTGGGATGCTAATAATGAACAGTATGCAGTGAAACTATAGAGATTATTTAGACATCTGGACGACAACAGATGATATTCCATTGTCATGCTCTCTGATTCAAGTATTTTCCTTTTATTTTCAAAAGTGCTTTACGTGTACACTGGTGATGTCATTGGCTGTTTTTTCTTAATTACAAAAGCAACTATATTAGGCAGCTCACATTTTGAACTAGACAAAAATCTAAATCAAGTCTCCGCTCTACTTTTTGAATTCTTTGAAGGGATTCCTTAATAGCACAGAAAAACAATGAATCCATTGTATGGAATGATGGCCCATGTCGTTCTCTACGCAACTCATCTTTAATACCTGTTCTGTTTCTTGGTTGGACAGGGAGGTTGCATTTTGTCATCCTTGCCTTACCTCCTATTTGTCATCATGACCAGGGTTTCATACTGGTGTCTTCTGTTCTCTTTGCTTGGTTGGCACAGTTCTTTCAAAATTGGAAATTTAAATGCATTAAGTGGTAGAAGCGTGAGTGTCTCAATTTGCTGTTAGTCTTTCCTCTTCTATAGGTTCACATCTCTGCCCAGTTTACACGTGAATGTTGCCACCCCGACTCAGTCATTTGAAATTTTACGACTTGATATAGACTATCAAGCTGGCCTCCTGTCCGCAGGGCTGGTGTAGACTCATTAGCTCACCCCAATCTTGACCCAAGTGGGATTCTTGCTTCCTGGGAAAACTGGATACCTGACAAGTTTTTAAGTTTCAAAATCAAGTTAATCTCAAGTTATTTTGGCAAAAAATCGAATAACCTTGCTCCTGCTTCTCTGTTGATTCTGTGGGTCGGAGCTAACTAGAGAGAGTGGGGAGAGGCAATTAAGAGGCTCTTGTACAGGAAGTGGAATCACATATATCACTACCTTATTTATTTTTGGATTCTTGTGGATCTAAGGCTGTTGCCTGTAAGTCTCAAGGACTAAAGGATTAGGATGTGTAGAAATATGTGTGTGTGTGTGTATATATATATATATATATATATATACACATAACTAAAGAGGAAGGCTTGTTACTTTCGTCTATTCATCTTTGGCCTCAGGGCATGTACTTTTGAATTGTATTAAATATTACGTGAAAATGTTTACTTAAAGCCCTTTCAACTGACAAGTTATTAAATGCTAGCTCAAATGACAAGAAAGTTCAACATCCAACTTGTTAATGGGTGAGTAAGGGTGGAATATGTTGATGCCTATATCAACAAACAGACATGGAAATATCTTCAATTTCTTTTAACCTGTTGAACAGTGGGGTTCCAAAGAAGAAAAAATGAGACAAACAATTTTTTTTTTCAGATTCCATTCAAGGGCAATCACAGCTGGCAAAAGCTCACATGCTTATGAATATACTGAGAAAGTGAAAATTATAAGCTTGATTCTTACTACAGATGTTTGGCAACTAATTAGGAGTCGATGATTTAGTGTATAATCCAAATCATTCAACTCAGACCCCAGAATAATTTGATTGTTACTCTGGGTATTCAAAACAAAATGGCATTAAAAATATAAACAGCAAATAATGACAAAAAATGATCCTTTCTGTTCCTTCTTCCCATAGAGCAGCTAGTAGACTGTCCACATTTGAGTTACTATTCTTTACCTGTTTATCATTAAATAATTTTTTTTAAGTCCCTCCCTTTAGTTCAATACTAGGTCAGCAACAGTGACGTTAATGCTAACAAGCAGTCTCCTAGCAGAAGGTCAGTAGAGAAGTGTAATCAGTTTAGAACTGGATGTTGTAACTTACTTGAATCAAAGACTTTTCTTAAGGTGACATTAAGATGAAATATTTAAGATAAACTGGAAGATTTGACTGGAAATTCACAATGGCTCTCTGAAATAGTCTGCCCTGATTTACAGATCCTCAATTTTCAATTTATGAGCTGAGAGCAGAGTATACCACTAGAGGATGAGAATAGAGTAGTCATATTAGAGGCAGCTCATATATCCTAAAGACAGACTTTGGAAGAATTAGAAAGTATAATAAAGTGCCTGTCCCTTTAAGACAGGACCTGGCTCACTGCCAATTTCAAACCTAAAGCATTAGATATTTTTAAAGCCTTTAAAACTGTCACTTCTTCCCCAGACTTTTTGTCATCTCTAAATGAAAAAACAGTACCAGAGAGATTTGCCCATATTGTTTCAAGTCTCCTCAGGATATTTTTGAAAAGTAAATATTTATTGCTGACAATAATTTCTTTGCTAAGGTTAACTAGCATTTCAAGTACAAAGCAGGGCATCTGAAAGACAGCGAATTCACTTAGTCACTCTCAAGTTACATATATTTACAGGATATTTGCAAACAAGACCAAAGTGCATATTATTAACATTTCTTTACCTTCTTCAAAGGAGGCACTAGTATTATTTTGAAGACATCAGCTAGATGTTGGGACTCAAAACAGGTTAAACTTAGGCTAGAGGCCACAGGAACATCGAATAAAGAACCAGCACTACCGATGGGCTTTTCCTTGTCCTTGAGCTCCTGGAGGTAGATTTTGACAATACAAACACCATTGGCATCTGTGAGGACACGTTCAGAACACGATTGCTTAGTAATCACTCACTGTGTGTTTTCCTGTCAGATATTCAAAGACGTCTAAGCACCTCCCCTAGTTTACTGCCAGCTTGTGCTAAGGGATGTTTGGGGCTTATTGGAAAAAGAAGTATTTATACTGAGATAACTTCAGAAAAGGCAAAGTTAAGCAAGTTCCCCTGGTACACATTTCCTCAATGATTTTTAATATATACTATGACTCTCAACATCTAGAGAACCTATTTAAGTTTTGGGGAACATTTAGCAAGACAAAACTAGAAATCATTAGCTCATATTTTGTTAAATGCTGCCTAGAAGCATCAAGAAAATAAAACTGCTATGGCCTGGAGAATTCCATGGACTGTATAGCCCACGGGGTCGCAAAGAGTTGGACTCGACTAAACGACTTTCACTTTCACTTGCCAAGGTCCCTTTGGGTTATTGTGTTTCTATTAATTGATTGGGTTTCCTGGGTGTTGCTACTGGTTAAGAACCCACTTGCCAGCGCAGGAGACATAAGAAACAGGAGTCTGATCCCTGGCTCAGGAAGTTCCATAGGAAGAAGGGTTGGCAACCCACTTCAGTATTCTTGCCTGGAAAATCCCATGGACAGAGGAGCCTGATGGGCTACAGTCCATAGGGTCACAAAGAGTCAGACACAACTGAAGCGACAGAACACACACACACATAAATTGATTAGTTAGATAAATGGGTCACACTACAGGTCTTTGCAGAGGACCTCACAAAAGGGCCTACATTTTTTCCAGATAAATATAAAAGATACTTAGAGAGCTAGAATAGACTTTGACGACAATAATTCTCCATCTCTCTATCTATCTAGCATAAAAGCATGGCATGAATGCACATTCGTATGTGATGACACGCACTGACATACAGATATTAGGATCTGTTAGAATCAGTTAGGATTTGTACTTGGCTTTAATAACAGACCTCAAAAACTCAGTGGTTTAAACAATTTGAGTTTTTTTTTTTTTCTTCTTTCACAACACGACGCTTCTAGAACCTGGAGAGGGACCTGGCTCTGCCTTTCGGCATCAGGTCCTTAGCACAGATCTGGTTATCTCATGGTTGCAGAATGGCTTATTACGTCTATATCGGCATTACGGTCAGGAAGACCTGAAAGGGTGACATAGACAAAGGTGTGTGTTGAGTTAGATCCCATTACCAAGCCCTACTCAACAATTTAGGCTAATATTTTATTGGCAAGAACTTGGTCCCATGGCTATCTCTATTTGCTGAGAAGGCTGAGAAATACAACTTCTTTACTGGGGAACCTGGGTTCTGTTAGTAAGAAAGAGAGAGAGAGTGAATACAGGGTAGACAACCAGAGTTGTTGCTATAACATGTTCTTTAGTTTGCCGCAGGTCTTGACGGCTGTCTCAGATAAAGGTATTTGGATGAACATCCAGGTAACAACTTAATGTCTGAGAAAGCAACCAGAACCATCGACTATCAACAGAGATTGTCAAGAAACATATTTCCAGATTTCCAAATATCAAAAAAAAAAAAAAAAAAGCTCTCGGATCAACTGTTGGGAAAGATATTGGGACAGGACAAAAGTGTATATATTCCCAGATGCTTCTGATGCAGGGAAGAACAATAAGTATATTTTCATGGCTGAAAGTATACTAGAACTTTTCTTAAAATGCAGTAAATATTGAAAAGAGCACTGAAATATTCAATCTGGGATAAGTTTTTATTTGATTTGTTCTTATATTAGACTAATACTCTAGTAACCTCAGGATTTTTACAGTCTATACATTTTATCAATATTCAGGCTAATATTTCAATAAATTAATTTAGTTTCTAAAAGCATTCTTGGCTCTTAAAAGATTGTTGGAAGAATCCTCATTAACGAGTGCCAAAAATACCTCCTGCATGAGGCTTCTAATACCTGAAATGCTCTCACAGTGGTGATTATCTTGACCTGTAGATGCAAGATCGCTGGGGTCTGAAAATAGGATCAGGTGATACAATCTATATTAATATCAGAGAGTGTTGCAGTTGCCATGACTCCAAGCTATCTTGGTTTTCTATTTCTTTTTTCTTCTCCTAGTTTCTTTTCTTCCATATGCTCTCAAATTATGCATTTTTGTTGAAAGCACAGTCCTTTGCGCTTCCTTTTTTCTTAATGATGCATTTTCCCTTCACATTGGCCTCACATTAAGATATCACCTAGAATATAAAGGAGCTGGATAGCTATTTTCTAAGATCAGTTTTAAAATTAAAATCCCATGATTCTTACTATTATGACTTCATAATCTACATAATTAGGCCTGTAGCTGATCACCTATGATCATTATTGAGCTCTGATCACAAATTTCTATATTCCCATTAGATATGTCTGCTTGTGACGTCTTCTGTCATAGATATCAGTTCTACGAATGAGCTTTTGTTGCGTTCAGTCACTCAGTTGTGTCCGACTCTTTGCAACCTCATGGACTGCAGCACACCAGGCCTCCCTGTCCATCACCAACTCCCGGAATTTGCTCAAACTCATGTCCATTGTGTCAGTGATGCCATCCAATCATCTCATCCTCTACCGTCCCCTTCTCCTGCCTTCAATCTTTCCCAGCATCAAGGTCTCTTCCAATGAGTCTGCTCTTATAAAGAGTTTTTAAAACCCATAAAAAGTCTTCCTTGTTTTGCTGACTGTATTCATTTCTCTCTGTCTTCCATTTAAAATTAGTCTTTTAAATTCTGATAGTTCTTCTTTCATATTTTCTCGTAATGATAAGTAGAAAGAGCAGGGGGTTTGCAACCAGGCTGGTGAATATTTGCATACTAGCTTGGCCAATTACTAGATGTATCGTCTTGGGTTGGATGAGATCAGAAAACATATAAAAAGGTGAAAATATAAGAAAACAGTTGACTTAGCATCCTATGGACAAAACAAAAAATCTTGTGAGAATACTGAAGACAGGTTGGTCACTTATATACTTAGGCGATCGGCTTTGTAATTTCAGCCTGAAAATCTGGCAAGTCTAAAAGAATGGCGTTGAGAAGGAAGCTGGT
This sequence comes from Ovis canadensis, assembly GCF_042477335.2. Taxonomy (NCBI): domain Eukaryota; kingdom Metazoa; phylum Chordata; class Mammalia; order Artiodactyla; family Bovidae; genus Ovis; species Ovis canadensis. Next base: position 23,583,459 of record NC_091262.1, read on the forward strand.
GAGGGAACCATTGTTATGGAGGTGGGACCCTACACAATATATTCAGGAGAAAATAAGGGATGTATGGCTGAACAGAAAGAAATTATTTAGAAATGTGATTGGAAATTGAGTTGCCTTAGATTATGGAGGAAATGGCAACCCACTCCAGTGTTCTTGCCTGGAGAATCCCAGGGATGGTGGAGCCTGGTGGGCTGCCGTCTATGGGGTCGCACAGAGTCAGACATGACTGAGGCGACTTAGCAGCAGCAGCAGCAGGTTATGAAGACTCTTGAACCCCAGGCTGCAATATTTGCACCTTGATTTAAAGTGATTGAAGGGTTCTGAGTAACAGAACAATAAAATAAGTGCAATGTATTATTACATATATTTAATAGCGGACAAAAAATCCTTTATTAGAAAAATTTAAAGGAAAATGAAAGAAAGTGCAAGAAAGAATGAATGCAACAACAACAACAACAAGAACAACAACAACAACTGAGAGCAATGGGAAGTGAAACAGTCAAATAGAACACTAAAAATCTGATGGAAGATTTGAATTGGGTCAAGCTAGTTTATTTTTTATTGTTTAAATTTTTTAAAAGATTTTTTTGATGTGGACCATTTTTAAAAGTCTCTATTGAATTTGTTACAATATTGCTTCTATGTCTTTTTTTAATTTTTAAAAAGTTTTTGGTTTTTCGGCTGCAAGGCATGTGAGATCCTAGCTGCTCAACCAAGGGTTGAACCCACATCCCCTGCAATGGAGGGTGAGGTCTTAACCACTGGCCAACCAGGAAAATCCCAGGTCAAGCTAGTTTAGACTGGTAGTCACTAACTCAACTAACATGTATCTATTTTATGCCCTGAGAAGGTTAATAAATCTAATTGACTGTCCAATGTATGGGTTGTGGTGACAGTATGGTAAGATTTCAATACACCCTTCTTGAATAAAGTAATGGGCCTTTCAGACCACAACCAAACCCAATCAATCTGAACTCAGCAATGTACCAAATACAAAGCTTCATGCACCCCAAATGGGGTTAATATAACACGTTAAAAACAGTAATGATGGAAGAGTGAATTGCCGACAAAATATGATTATACCCACAGAAAAAATGGTTCACAAATGGAAAACTGAGAAATAACAACAGAAAGATTACATTAGGTTAGGAAAATCATCAAAATTGGGTTGGTTTAGAAGATACAACTTGCTTCTTCTATGAGCTTCAGGAAGATTTGACTATTCTAAGAATACCCAAGGGGCTATCTGCTTTGGAGAACCTTTAAAAATTTATTATGGAACATTTACTATCTCATGGTTCCATCTTGCTTTACTCTTAAAGTCAGGACAGAACTGAGCTATATGCGGGTTAGCATCTTATACAATGTGATTGCTCAATAAATACTTAAAATCATGTTTTATAAGAACTGGAAGGGTACTTGGAGATCAGCTAGTCCCACCTTCTGTCTCCTCATTATTTTAAAGATGAAAACATTGAAACTGGAGAAACTGTGAGACACATTGGCAGATTGGTATAAAGATCTATCCACTAGACAGACAATGCTTTCTTAGAAGATATCCACTGACCATTTCTCTTAGACTTCAATAACTCAGAACATTTATCAAAAGTTAATTGTTTCCATAAAACATGTCAATAAAGTTACAATCCACACGATTACAAGAACCATGGGTATAGGAATCATGAATTGAAAATGCTGACTTTTGATGAGTTCTCATTGAATGAATGAACACTCATTTTTCCTTTACAAATGAAAAGTCTGCAATGAAGCCATGGTAAAAATTATTCAGAAAGTAGATCATTGAATCTTGGCTGTTTGAAAACTATTTGCACACATATTACATTGTATTTTAAATGGCAAATCATTTTCATAATTGATTACTGCATTTCTTTTCTTAAATACCTGATTATTCCAGTGATTAAACTAATTAGATTTAATTATTACATGTATGTTCCCCCAGCTCTTGTCAGAAGCCCTACTCTTTGGGGTCATCAAACCAAAAGCATTTCCTTGTCTTTGGACTTTAAAATTGTTTATCATTTTCCTTCTGGTACAATGAATTCCATTTTTAGTAATTTCAGAATGAATCATATTTAGGGATGACTATCCATCTTTGCTTTGCAGTGTTTAAAGAATTTGAGAGGATTTCTGCTTCTTGCCCTGACATGGGAGGAGGGTGAACGTTTTCCTTCTCAGGCAGAGTGGGGATTAGACATGGCTATTCCTGTTCTCTCAGGGATGGTCTCTCCATGCCCCTTCACACTGAATGGGTCTCTTCCTGAAGATTAGGAGATAATGCATCTGGAATAACATGAGCTCATCCAGGTTTGTGGTTTATCTGGTCAAATCCCAAAAATCTCATAGTCCATCTGGCTGCACATACATTTGGGTAACGTTTAAATATCACAGGGCCAACAACTTGAAAATAGGAGAAGAAAAGAAAGTTCCATCTTTGAGTTCAGGCTAAACATTCCTCTGCCTTCGGTGATGTTTTCCTTTCAGCAGCTCAGAAAGCGTTGTTGGCAGAAGCCTCTTCAGGGTGTTTGTTGTTCCTGTAGTAGGATGTGCTCAGCAGGCCCTCCGAAGGAAGCGTGAACAGAACCCAGATGCAGCCCATCCCCCCGGCTGCAGCAAAAGTTTAAAAGGTGTGAAAACACGAATCTAGAGATGCAGTCAATCAGCCTTTCGACATTCATTTCTGGGGAGAGCATCCTTATCCTGGGCTACCAACCAGTCAGTGGCAAAGCCACAGAGTGTGACAGACAGAAATATTTGGCCTTTGGTTAATAGGTAGTTTTCAGTACAAGACATAAGCAGGCAGTTTAGCACTAGTTCAGGGCCTAGAGTTTGAAATAAAACAGATCACAGTTGGAGGCCAGGCTTTGATACCTGGTAGACCTGTGACTGGGCTTCCCTGATGGCTCCATGGTAAAGAATCTGCCTGCCGAGCAGGAGAGTCAGGTTCTATCCCTGGTTTGGAAAGATCCCCTGGAGAAGGAAATGGCTACCCACTCCAGTATTCTTGTCTGGGACATCCCACGGACAAAGGGCTACAGTCCATGGGGTTGCAAAAGAGTCAGACATGACTTAGTGACTAAATGGCAACAACAGACCTGTGACCCGCAGGCTGTTCCCCTTCTCACATCTGAACTCAGGAGGATGAGGACCTAGCCTACACCTCAGGATTCTTGTAAGCATCACATTGAATGAGGGATGTGAAGTAAATGGACAGCACAAAGTCTGTCAAAGGGATTCACTACTCTTTGCATGCAATAGATAGCAACTGATAAAGCAGAGCAGATAATCTACCCTGTTGAGAACTTATTTCTGAAGCTTTCACAGATTTTTTACTAAACATACAGATTAAACAAACAAACAAAACCCTCTGTGGGCCAAAATACTCTCCCCAACACTGCTGATGAGTGTGAAAATTGGTGTAGTAGAACATTTCTAGAGGACAATTTGCTAATATAAATCAAAAGCCCTAGGCAAGTGCATATGCTTTACCTAAAAATTCAAGTTTTTACATTTGAAATTTCCCCAAGGAAATAATCAGAATTATAAGCAAAGGGTAAATGTAAAATATCTACCACAATGTATTTTTCATTTACGTGGTATTATTTATAATAGTGAATCTCCAAAACCTAAACAGTTGGGTAGGACTTATACATATAATGGAATACCTTTATAGTTATCAGAAATCTTGGTTCAGAAAAGTCTTCCATGATAAGGTGTCTTTAATATTCTATTAAATTTAAAAAAAAAAAGATAGTTATAAAGCAGCACAAATGTAATGAGAGCAATAGTTCTAGAATCTAGAAACATATATGGCAAGATGGCAGTTCTCTGGGTTGTGGGATTACAAATTATTTTTATCTTCTTCTTAGAGTTTCTGTTTTTTTTTTTTAAGTTAAATTCTGTATATAGTCACTTTTAAAAGGAACACAAAAGAGAAATACTGTTATTTTTTCCTTTTAAGTGTTCTTCACTGTCCTAAATTCCCCCTCTTGATGCCCTACATACCCCTACTTCCAAAAACCTGAGACTACCTAGACAACTTTTGACATAGATATGTTCGAATGTAAAAACACAAATTTCCTAACAGCTGAGTCACCTAATTAAAAGCACACTTGTTGAAATGACAAAGAGAAAAATAAAAATAATTACTATAGAGCTCTTTTTTTTTTTTTTGTAATGAACAATTTGGGTTTAAATTGCAGCTAAGTAAAATATCAGAAAAAGTAATCAAGTTTCAGTATGAATAAAGCCTTGGCAAATATTTTAAAGATATTTCCAAATATATGAATAATGAAAAAGTATTCCACAGAATATTCTGGGACGTCTTTTGTTGCCTACAAGGGACTTCTAGTGGCCAGACCATTCAATAAGCATGAAGTGAAGTGGACATCTGATGATTTTTCTCAAGATAATGGTATTCTTCATGCCATGTAGTAGGTAATGATAACCTCAAAATTCACTACTTAGAATTCTTCTCACTAAAAGTCCTGAACAATTTAACAGGCAAGTATGAAAATCACAATGGCCTGATTCTTTGAAAAGTTAGAAGTCAAATTTTCACAAATGTGTAAAAGATTAATTTTCTGTGATTGGAAACAAATACTTCGGTTTTAACATAGAATTGGAGAAACCAAATAATGAAAACCTATTAACTTTCTTCCCCCCCAATATAATATGAAATAAAACAAATAATTCTCAGTCATGAATTTATAAAAAGTGAATCTGTACCTTCAATGGCCTATCTACTTATTAAATATTTATTTCTTTAATACCTGCCCTTGAAATCCAAGTTTCAGAAAATGAGGCTCTGAGGTTTTGTGACCCCAGAAGAGACTCTCAACTGGTTGTTTAACACTGATTGTTTTTGGCCAATTACAAAGAAGTACTTGACTAGTGTGCAGAACCATCTTTAATTTTCAACCACAATATAGAATCACATGTAGCTAAAATATAAACAAACACAAGCATTAAGATTCTCTAGATCATGGAGGTTTATCAACCTCCACCAGCAGAAGCAAGCAGATAAAAGGGAAAGATCAAATAGGGCTAATCAGGACACACTTGGATATTTGCAGGACGTAGAAAGACTGATAGATGCATTCCTGAGTTATTTTATTTTTTCTATTCTTTTAAAAATTTTTTCTCACTTAGGTTATTACAGAATATTGAGCAAAGTTTCCTGTACCATACAGGAGGTCCTTCTTGGTTCTCTATTTTAAATATAGCATTGCATACTTGTCGATCCCAAACTACCAGTCTATCCCTCTTCCCTGTCCCTTAACCATAATCTCATTCTCTAAGTCTGTGAATCTGCTTCTGTTTTATAGATACACTCATTTGCATCATTCTTTTTTTTTAAGATTCCACATATAAGTAGCATCATATGATATTTGTCTTCGTCTGACTCACTTCACTTAGTGTAGTAATCTCTAGGTCCATCCATCTTGCTGCAAATGGAATTATTTCATTCTTTTTTATGTCTGAGTAGTATTCCATGGTATATATGTACCACATCTTCTTTACCAGTTCATCTGTCGACGGACAATTAGGTTACTTCCTTGTCCTGGCTATTGTATACCATGATGCAATGGATATTGGGCTGCATGTATGCTTTCAAGCCAAGTTTTTCTCTGGATATGTGCCCAAGAGTGGGATTGTTGGATTGTATGGTAGCTCTATTTTCAGTTTTTTAAGGAACGTTTTTAAAATGGTAAAACACGGAAAATATGACCTGACAAATGAATTGCCAACTATTCATAACATTATGGTGAAATCTAACCAGTGCTCAGTGAGTGAATTTACAACCCTGCAAACTTCAGGCTGCTTTCAATAGTTGTAGTGATTCTGTGACTGCAGAAGGATTAAGTGGCTTGATCCTGACCCATCTCTTCCAATTAGCATTGTGTTAATTTCTGCAAGTTTTACTTCTAAGGCTTTAAGGACACCAGGCTTTGATTCCAAGATATTCAGGACCTCAATTGCTCTAGACCTGCTCCGTCTGTCTTTCGGATTGCATAAAAAAGGTCTTCAGGCTTTGCCAAGACACCCTGCTGCCTCCTTTTTTAGAGATGAGCTTGATTTGGGATGATTTCATACAATTTCTCACCTTGTTGGGGTTAGAGCAGGTATGAGATGATGAGCAGAACTTGAACTCCTGACCTTGCCACATTGCTTTCCAGCCCTGACAAATCACAATAAAAATACACAAACTGGCTAGAGGCAACACATGTCAGCGAGGCCACAGAAATCCTGACTCCATGCCACGGAACATTAGAAAATTGTTTATCCTGCATGGCCAGCAATATCGATTGTCGAAGGCAGAAAGGTTAGCCATCATTTTCTAGTTGCAAATTAGAAGGGACCCTATCACTTGTTTGTGCAAACAAACAACATTCCTGGAGTATCACAAGGACATCTTCTGACACACCACGGCTGCTAGCATACCACTGAGGGCCCACATGTTCCCAAAGTGTGGTTGAACTGCACATCCGGAGTCGGTTCCCTGCTATGGTCTCCCTCTTGGAGACCACGATGAGATGTGATCATCTCCAGGTCACAGAGACTGAGCTCCATTCCCTCGTCTCGCTGGCCTTTAAAAGCCTTGCAGTTCGGCATCTCTGCCATAAAGTGGGAGAGCTGGCATTCTTTAGGACCTGGGGGAGTTGTTGTGTTCCACTGGAATGTGTTGAATGGCTTGTAAATTAGAGTCCCTAATGAAAACTCGCTGGTGTCCAACTGCAGCAATCATCTGGTTAAAATCAGGCAGTAATTCCACTAATTTTACTGCCCTTCTCCCAGCCCTCAACGCCTCATTTAGGAAAAAATGTTTATGTTCCCCTCAAAACACCTGCGTTTTAACTTCAGTCCCCAAAGCAATTATAGTATTATTTTATTTCATTTTTTTCTTCTTTTTTTTGGGGGGGTCTTTCTGTTGTGATGAAGCATTTCTTCCTTTTGTAAAATAAAATGTAAAGCATAAAAAACTGTAAAGTGCAAGCAGAAAAACCAACCCTGAAATCTTTAACTCTGGACAGTCTAAGTAGTCTGTTTTTTTTTTTTTTTTTACCAAGAGCCTAGTTTCCCAGCTGTTGCCCAGAGTCCTTTAGATATTTTTCAGGAAACAATACAGAAGTTTACATTGTGACTAAATGAGCTCAGGCTTGAAGAGAAGAATGATGTGGCTGCCACTTATCCAATTAAAAACCTTCCTTACTGTGGCTTTTCAAACTTTAGTTCCACAGAGGCCCTTCACTTTTATCAACTTAACATCACTTAAAAAAAAAAAAAGTGTTTTGATGCCCAAGAAAGAAGAAAGTTCTTTGGAAAATGTTTGAAATACAGTATGGAAGATTTTTTTTTTTTTAAACTCTATCTTTTATCTGCATAAATAGAGAATTACCTGGTGGTTAGTTTTTCTGGTCTCCATTTGCTTAAATTTCCTGAAAGTCAGGTGAAAATTTTTCTCTCAGGTAAAATTTCATAAATTTGTATTACATTTTCTTTCTTAATAGAAAACAGAGGGAAAAGAATTTTGAGTAACATACTCACTCATCTCTGTTTCCAAAGCATCACCTTTCCCCCGCCCTCTCTTCACTCCGGGTCTGGGAAAAATTTGTGAGCTGGGTAGGCATTCTGGGTAATGATATGCAAATGAGCCCACCAGTTAACAGAATTTCCTTGTCCAATAATGAAATTGGACCAACATGTAGGTTTTTAAATTGGAGCCAGGCTTGCCCAGGCCAGATGTGCAAACAGGAGCACGTGGTCCTGGTTTTAGAGATTGGAGCAGCGATGCTGCGTGGGGTAGGTTAGAAGGGAAAACCACGTGACAGGCTACTGGATGAAGAAACAGAAATGGCTGAAGAGCCTCCCCTTTGTTGCATATTAGCCATGCGCAGGTACCCGTACACTTCCATTCACTGGGGAGAGTCACCACGATGTCCCCTCAAGCCTGCCCCTGAGGCCGACCCAGAGTGGCCGCCTTGGTCTGGGTCCTGATCGATGCCCTCACCTCAATCTGAGTGATGATAGCCTGAGGCACTCAGGTTACCCCACACCTAGAGAGGTTCTGGTTTCCTTCCTTTATCCCGAGTGTTAATCCTCCTGAAATGCAGAGTAAGGAACACAAACTGATCTTCCATGTCCTATACTATCCATTGGGCATCCTTAGAAAATGTGGTTGTCCCTAGTGACAGAGAGGAGCTGAATTCACAACTTTAATCCCTACCACCTGAGAGGCAAGTCAGTGCCTGGTGCTTCCTACTTAGAAAACCAAAGTGATACTGTGAACTCTGTAACAGTAAGAGAAGTGGCTGTTGAGAAAATCTAAAGGAACTGGAGAGAAGCCCAATGAGCTTAAATCAAAATTTGGAAAAATCTTAAAGTCGGGTTTCAAAGCTTTCTTTTTGAAGTGAAGCAATACCTTACCAATTCTTTTTTAAAACTGAAACCCAAAAAAGTATAACATTATAGATGTCACAATTAGTGATCATTATGTGACCAAAGCTCACTGAGGATGAGAAAATGAACAAACATTTGGATATACTTCCCCAGGATGATAGATATATTTAACTGATGGCTATTGAATTTATCAGGGTCAGTTAGCATAATGAAAACATATTTTATTAGGCTGTTAAAGGGATAAATTGTTTTCATATTTATTCATCTGTTCCCAAGGCTAATTTGGGGAGTTTAAAACATGCTTTCATGTTTCCAAAATGAACAGCTAAATAAATAAAGCATTAGTTTGAGAACAGAAGTATCCACCATAGATGTAACACAGTATTTCTCCCCAGTATAGACCTAAGTAATGATTTTCTGATTGTTCATCCATCACAATAAATAGTCCCCAGAATTCCCAAGCTAATACCAAATAAACGTGAAAATATACATCAGTAAGGAAAAAACAAAACCACACACACACAAAGGCAAAACAACTTAGGTCAGCTTGATGCTTGTTAAATGCAACACAAAAATGAATAGTATTCTATTCGTTAGTTAAGCTGAGAACACTTTTGCTTTAATTCACTGCTGAGTGCATTCTTAAGGACTGAATAATATGAATAATCTGGAAAATCCCCATTCTATTTTGCTCATTTCAAAACCAACATTCCCAACTCAATTGAAACTTTTAGATACTGACTCCCAAAGCTTGTTTGGTGTTGTAACATTTTTCAGGGAGGAAAAACTTTCACATGAGGTGATGCCCACTTTGACCCCTAGCAGTGGAGTCTACGCATTCCATTGTAGCCTGCACTCTAGCCCCTCAGCTGGCAAGCTCACTCTTTGAATGTTATAGCAAGAACCCTGACCTGACTTTTCTTTGATAATGGGTTTTATTTTATTTTTTAATATATTTTTAAATTAAAGTATATTTGATTCACAACATTGTGATAATTTCTACCGTGCAGCAGAGTGACTCAGTTACATGTACAAATACATATGCTGCTGCTGCTGCTGCTGCTGCTGCTGCTGCTGCTGCTGCTGCTGCTGCTGCTGCTGCTGCTGCTAAGTCGCTTCAGTCGTGTCCGACTCTGTGCGACCCCAGAGACGGCAGCCCACCAGGCTCCCCCGTTCCTGGAATTCTCCAGGCGAGAACACTGGAGTGGGTTGCCATTTCAATATATGTATATGTGCGTGTATATATATATATTCTTTTTCATACTCCTTTCCATTATGGTTTATCCCAGGAAATTGAATGTAGTTCCCTGCACAGCACAGGAGGACCTTGTTATTTATCCATTCTATTGATATATGTAAGTTTGCGTGTACTGACTCCAAACTCCTACGCTGATTTTCTCTTCAATTAATTTCTTCTCGGATTCAGTTACTGGCTTTCCCCCTACTGCTTCCTCCTCACATGCTTAAGCACCATCACGATTGGAACATCATCTTTCTTTTCAGCTTCTCTCCTGCTACACCTGGTGTGTTCGGTTGTGGCAGACTCTTTTGTGACCCTATGGACTGCAGTCCACTCGTCTCCTCTGTTTGTGGGGTTGCCCAGGCAAGAATACCGGAGTGGATTGCCATTTCCTCCTCCAGGGGATCCTAGAGACTCAGGGATCGAATTTGCATCTCCTACATTGGCAGGTGGATTCTTCACCACTGTGCTCCCTGGGAAGTCCCCATCCTACACTTGATCTTAGCCAAAAGGCCAAGAAGTGACACCTTATTCTGCCTCATTACTCACCAGCATGACCTGCCCACCATCCTCCAGGGACACTGGGCTGGCATGCCTGTGCCTTGCCCTGTAGTGTTCTCTTTTTTAACTTGACAGTAGCCTTAGAGTTCAGAATTTCTAAACCACTTCTTTGATAATAAGCTCTTAGAGGACAGGGATGGGAGTTAGGTTAGTATATTACCAGGATCAATCACACCTTAACAATAGGGGGATGACATGGTTAGATAGATAATTATTGCTGGAGGGAAGTGTTGGCTAAATCACACTTCAGGCTTTATGAGGAAGAAAAAGCAAAGAAGAGAATTTCGATGCCAAGTAAAGTAAGCTGGCTCAGAAGCCTCAAGTGTAGATGTGTTCTCTTCTGTGTCAAGGAAAACACAGATAAATCGGTTGTGTGAAATGCACCTTTTGCCAAAGAGCGGACTTGGATAGGAAACCAAAGAGGAACGAGATGGATCAGAAAAGAGATTGTCAGTCAGTGAGGACATAGAAGCTGATCCCAGGCACACCTAGGCTGTTACAGAAGCTGGCATCTCTCTCCACACCCAAGTAGCAGCAATCTAGGCCACAATTTACATTTTACATTTGTGTTGGTGCTTAGCTTTGGGTAGTGGAAGTGGTCGGTAGATTAGAGAGAAACAGACCGAGCAGCAGCAGTGGAAGAACAGGCAGGCATGCAAAATGGGCAACAAAGGGCAGATAGAAGTGTTTGCTTCGCCTTTAAACCAACATGTGTGTAATTAACAGCTCCAATTCATGATTTAATTTTCCCAACATATTACTCTTTATTGCAAACCCTTCATGGAACATTGTCATTTGGCTGTAAATCAGAAAGATGCTTCAAGACGGGCCTGACACAGTTTCCTTCAGTTGCTTGGGACTAAATTTGGTGCTTTTGACAGACAGCACCTGGATTGCAAAGCCTGAATGCCCTCCTCACCTCGGGAGTAGGTGTAGCGAGGAATTTAGCTGAACAACACGGTATGTTCTTGTTACTGTGACACTGCCTAGGGATTAGCAAGTCCACTCTGGGAACTGTGACTTCTGTCCTGTTCAATTATTTGTCTCTCTACCAAGACCACCTACAATTGCTAATTAACACACGTTGTAAAGAGATTCATTGTAAAAAGGCCTTGATTTGGCTTCATTCTCGCCTTCCTGGTTCAGAAATTCATATGGTAACAGCTTCCAGAATCTTCTAAGGAAACTAGATGTGAAACAGAAATAAAAGCTAAGTTCTCCATTTCTCAAATGGAAAACAAAACACACACATACACAACAACCCCCCTGCAAAAGCAAAACAAAACAAAACAAAGCAAACCCCACGGAATTTCTTTAACGCTATCAATTTGGTGGTATAGAATGTGATACAGACTGAGAGCATACCTTGTAGACAGAGGGAACAATGAAAATACTGGGATATTGTGAAATTCATTGAATATTCTTAAATTTTCATGGTAAGGTGTGACAGGTTCAGCTTCAATAATCATCTCTAAAGTACATATGAGCAAAAGAAGAAAAATTGGTCACAAGGAAATATGAATTATTTAAAAGATGACTCCACTCACACTAAAAGGAAATTAACAGCATACAGTTCTCTTAATAATTCAAACAAAATTCTCTGCTTTCCCTTAATCAATTGTATGTTTTAAATAAAGTATTTTTCTGCTGGAAATATTCCAGTAATTTCTTCATCTGTCCACTCTGTGTACACACAGGCAGAAAGTACACATTCGAGAATGTTCTATAATTAATTTTAAGTGAAAGAACAATGTGCTGACAAGTAAAGTAGGGAGCCCATTATCTGAACAATTGGAACCTCACTTACAAATGTGGGTAAACTCTTTTTTCCCTTTTCTTAAACACACATACATCGTGCAAACAGAAAAAAGATATTTCCATTTGCAAAAGGGCTTTTTCGTTTTGTACATCTGCAGACACAAAAAAAGCCATACTCAACCACAAATTAGATCAGGGAGCTAAAACAAGCTCATATTATAACAGGCCACAGGTCTGTGAAAAATATAGTGTCTTTTGGGGTTGGAATTTTTTTACAGTAAAGCAAAGGAAAAGTCATTTTATGATAAAATATCATACCATCTGTTCTTGCATGTAAGAAAATTTGGCTGAACTGATCCAATTTACAGCAAGTTAAAATGGGTAGGTCTAAAATCCTTTTACCCTCAACCTTTGGTGGTTCAGCATGTGTAAGAAAAATTCAGTTGAGAGAAGAGAAAATATAGCAATTCTATTTTAAATTCTTGGCCTGGTTCCTATACTTTGTGGCATGTACCTGGTATGTTTGGGAAAAAACCTCATATACTTGCATGCTTTTAGAAAGAATCACCTTTCATCTCCAGTTAAGTAGGTACCCTAGCCAAATGAACATGAATGCCTTAATTTTAATCCAGGAAAGAGGTTTGAACTGGAAATACTCAAAACCACAACTTTGAAATGGCATAGGGTTGTCTAAAATCCTACGTTTCTGTGGTTATAAAATTGAGTAATGCTTTTAAGATTGTATGAAATTAACAGTTTTACTTTGCATAAGACATAGGTTGATTCTTGAATCTCCCCAGCTTTAATTTTAGTTCTACTTAGTTCTTGAAAGGTACCATATATATGAAATCTACACTGTATTTATCAATGTATTTTGATGCTCTGTTGAATGTTCTCCAGTTCAAAAAAGTAGTAAAATCCATGAATATATTACTTTAAATCCAGTATATATCAAGAGTGAAAAAATATCTGAACAGATAATTAAAACATTTAGTAGAAGAGAATAAAATAATGATGATGAGTCTATAGAGATTTAAAAAATATACAACTTAAGCTCTATGGTTTTTTTTTCCCCTCTTAGAGGATTGTATTATGATATTTAGTTTTGAAAGAAACCTCAACTTTGAAAAGTCATCTAAGATGGAAGACTTGGCTTATATTTTAATTAGATACTCCTTTATTCTCAGATAACCACATATCTACTATAACTTTTCAGTATAACTGCCTGCCAAATTTCACTAAAGTTTTTAGTTTCTTAGAATCTTGGAATAATCCTATATCGAAACCTACAGCAAATGCTTTGGCTCAAGGCATTAAAATAACGGATAATGCAGATCACCCTCCCAAGGTCAAGGATCTAATTTTTAAAGCTAGAGAACTTAGTTTTACTCTTCTCCTAACTCAAGATGGAACAAACCAGACGGAATACATGCTCACAATTTTACAGTAGGTGGGTTGTCATGTTGTAGATGAAACTTCATGCAAGACAGCAAAGGGAAGTGGGAATATCCTTTTAGTGTTGGGATAATATGAAAGACAATGTGAATAATTTAGATTCTAATTATCTGGTTGGGCCTTAGTGCCAATTAAGTTAACAGGATAAATTATCATATGGCAGAACATTTACAGTGAACAAAGAGAAGCAGAGAGTTAAGGTAAATACCTGAAGGATTCATTTACAAACTCAGTTAATAATGCTTTCAGTCCTAATTATTGAGTTTGGCTATCTAAGTAGTTGATCTATTTGCTGTATAATTATACAACTGCTTAATTCTCCGCACTGAGTTGTTGAGAAGATTCAACGAAATAGTATATTTAAAGAATTCAGTAGTATCTTCTCTACATGTTTACCTCTTTCCTACTTCACTCAATCCTTATTGCAACCCACCAGTTTGTGGGCAGGTCTCCTGTTGGAAAAACAAAACAGAACTGTCACAACATTTTTCAAATCAGTGCCATTTTATTTTATGCAAATTACACCATCTAATTTGGTCACAAGACAATTCAACTGTTAGAGCTACAAGCCAAGACTACATCTGGAAGACCAAAGCGGAAGAAAGAGTTCCTTCCAGGAGTATCGGTGAATTAAAATATTTGAAACAGAATTCAACAAAGGGGATAACATTGTGAGGATGCATTATATGTGCTGTCTTATTTAATCCTCACAAGAATCCTGTAAGATTAAATGAATGGTGTTGTAGAAGACACTGAGTTTCAGTGAGACAAAATAATATGCTTGAAGTTCCATAACAGTTAAATGGGAGAAATAAGACACTAACCCAGGTTTTTCTTGCCCCAAGCCTTCCTTCTTTTCAGTCCACCTTTCCTCCTTTGGACACACTGCCATTCACCTAGTGGGCATAGCACAGGTTTCACCTGATACAATGTATAACACAGAGGAAGTCAGCTCTTCAGCTAAAATTTTACAGATTGGCCAATTTACTTGGGCTTTTAATGACAGCAGCAGAAGATACCATTAGCCTGAAGTTTTCACGTGGGTCTTCAAATGAGATGATTTGTTTTACTGATTTAAACAAATATTGATCAGTGAGTCGAGAGCTATAATTTCTATGGAATGGAGGGTCAGCCTCAAGTGAATGGTTTGCTGAGGTATACCCACTGGAATTTCACATTCTTCCAGGGGTACTCTTGGGGAGTTACACAGAGCCCTGTGTGATTCTGGGATCGGTTAGTGAGGAAAGAGGGTAACAAAGAGGATTTGGGGTACTTATTCCACATTTGAATCTCAAAGGAAAATTATTTATTCTAAGGGTCAGATATAGGGACAGGAGTATGTCAAGGCTGTAAATTGTCACCCTGCTTATTCAAGTTATTTAATGTATTTAACTTATACGCAGAGTACATCATGAGAAACTCTGGGCTGGACGAAGCACAAACTGGAATCAAGATTGCTGGGAGAAATATCAATAACTTCAGATATGCAGATGACACCACCTTTATGGCAGAAAGCAAAGAAGAACTAAAGAGCCTCTTGATGAAAATGAAAGAGAAGAGTGAAAAAGTTGGCTTAAAGCTCAACATTCAGGAAACTAAGATCATGGTATCTGGTCCCATCACTTTATGGCAAATTGATGGGGAAACAGTGGCCGACTTTATTTGTTTGGGCTCTAAAATCACTGCAGATGGTGATTGCAGCCATGAAATTAGAAGATGCTTACTCCTTGGAAGGAAAGTTATGACCAACCTAGACAGCATATTAAAAAGCAGAGACATCACTTTGCCAACAAAGGTCCATCTAGTCAAGGCTATGGGTTTTCCAGTAGTCATGTATGAATGTGAAGGTTGGACTATAAAAGAAAGCTGAGTGCCAAAGAATTGATGCTTTTGAACTGTGGTGTTGGAGAAGACTCTTGAGAGTCCCTTGGACTGCAAGGAGATCCAACCAGTCCATCCTAAAGGAAATCAGTCCCAAATATTCATTGGAAGGACTGATGCTGAAGGTGAAACTCCAATACTTTGGCCACCTGATATGAAGAACTGACTCATTTGAAAAGACCCTGATGCTGGGAAAGATTGAGTGCAAGAGGAGAAGGGGACGACAGAGGATGAGATGGTTGGATGGCATCACCGCCTCAATGGCCATGAGTTTGAGTAAACTCCGGGAGTCGGTGATGGACAGGGAGGCCTGGCGTGCTTCAGTCCATGGGGTTGCAAAGAGTCGGACATGACTGAGCGACTGAACTGAACTGACTGGAGGGTCAGAAAAGTTTATTAAATGTCTACAGCCATTCTTACCAACTACATCACTTTGACCAAGTCCCCCATCTTTGCTAATCTTGGTTTCATCATCAGTAAAATAAAACCAGGTTGATCTACCAGGCTTGTGATGAGAACCAAATGAGAGGGTCTATATGAAGTTCCTTGAAACATCAAATAAGAAAGCACTGTACAAATACATGAGGATTATTAGCACTTGTCTGTTCCACTCCTGTTGCCAGGCAAAATCCTTGGCCACTTGCCCTGACCACAACATCCTCAGCACAGGCATGGTGCAGGGTAGAAACCGGAAACAGGCCACTTTCACATTATTTTAAAACTTGCTATGAAATTCTGCCAAAACTTTATAAATACCAGGCAGGGCAATGGGGGTGTTGTAGCACATTCTTTCCACCTCATGAGCCATTGTTTTCTGTTCTGAACTAATAAGTTAAAATGCACTGAGTTGCAGTTGCTTAGCTGGGTCAGCTTGTGAAATGCCTGCTATGTAATGCTTGATTCTAGCCAATTATCTTTAGTTCCTCTCTTTTATTAGTGTTAAATTTGAATTACAAGGGCAAGGGTGGGAGTGGAGTGTGGACCAGGCTCCTAAACCTGTAAGACAGTGAATTCATTTGTATTATTTTATGATTCCTCTTTATAAATATCGTTGGTTTTAGACAACTGCTGACATTTTCGACTACTCCAAACCCATCCTTCCCTTTCTTTTTGCTTTAAATTTGTTTCCTAAAATCTGAAGATGAACTTTTCTGCTGCAAAGTTTGAAGAAGAAAAAAAAAACTCACAACAATCTAAAGCTTGTAGTTAACAAAATAAACTGCAGATAAAACCCCTGAAGGTCTTGGCAGCAAATGTTTCCCACTAAAATGGGACTCTGCACTCCTAGTCTGAAACAAATTAGGAAGGAGGGGGAAAAAATCAACAGCTCTGGGGTGAAACTGGGGTTGGTGCTGCCTCATCATTTTTTAACCAAAAATAAAACAAGCAAATTTTCTTTAACGGCAGGTCAAAAAAAAAAAAAAAAAAGAGAATTAAAAAGTCCCTCATCTGTTCAGTGTAATTACTAACAGAGTGCAGTCTTACCAGCTGCAGGGTTCATGGATAAATGGAGAGAACCATAATTTTCTCTCCCTGGGGTTAAACCTCCAAACTTTGAGACTGTGCCTCTATATTATGCTTTTAATATACCATGAGAAGCCAAGTTAGAATGTTTTTAGAATATATCTCTATTCTTTTCTTACCAGAATGAAATAATCATGTGTAAATACAAAACTTCAAGTTCTAGAAGAAAACAAAAAAAACAGTATTATTTCTCCAACATCTATGCTGATCCTCCATGCTTTCTCTAATGATGGTTCTGGTTTTGTCAACAAGAGATGGGTGAAACTGGCTATACTTTAGACTTGTCAGTTCTTGCCAGCTTTCCCCAAATGCTCTTATTTTGGAACAACCAGGGAAAGTTTTCCCCTAGTTGTTGTTGAGTCTGACTCTTTGCGACCCCATGGACTGCAGCATGACAGGCTCCCCTGTCCTTCATTATCTCCCAGAGTTTGCTCAAATTCATGTCCACGGGTGTCCATGAATTCATGATGAAATTCATGTTTGCTCAAATTCATGAGTTGCTGATACTATCTAACCATCTCATCCTCTGCCACCCTCTTTCCCTTTTGTCTTCAATCTTTCCCAGCATCAGGATCTTTTCCAAAGAGTCTTTGCATTAAGAGGCCAAGTATTGGAGCTTCAACTTCAGCATCAGTCCCTCCAATGAATATTCAGGGTTGACTTTCCCCAGGACTTTTCCCTTAATTTTCAAACCCAAGTGTATATTAAGGAAAATTTGACCCATGTTTTCTGATTCATTTAAGCTTAGTTCATTGAACTTTTTTTAAAAAAATAAAACATTTTTAGCATCCAAAACCCAGGAGAAGGTTTTTTTAAAAGCATCTTTAAGCCTTTATTTTATTTGCATAAGGATGTCAGATTTGGGCTGAAAGGAAATGGAATTTGAGCTTAAAATTCCCAATTTGGGATTGGGATTGAACTCATCAAGTTCTTGTGAGGTCTAAAAGAGAAGTAGAAAACTTTGTTTTTTCTACCTCTGGCTAGGTTTTTCTTAATGGGTAATTTCACCTTGTCATCAGGGTGGAAACATAGATTAACACAAGGGGGTAAGTATTCATTTCATAATAATGTGAATGATAGGCTGGAAATGTGGAATAACAGAAGCTGTCATAAGCTCTTATGAGTATATACAAGATCTGCTTAACCATCTCACTATCTTTACACTTGACCAGACAGAAGGATGTATATTCAGGAAAAGGACAGCTCACTAGGAGCTGGACAGAGGCGAATCAAATAGAGGCTCCTCCTGGCTCCACTGAGCCAGGAGAAATTCACGGAAGATCCACCCTGGGCACACCATGTTCACCCCTTTTTGAAGATGCAAGAGGGTATTTTAGGAGCTTAAATCAAAGTCATCTCCATAGCAATGAGAAGAACATGTCTAGTTCTCCATTTTTGCATCATCATTGCAACAAACCCTACTGAGAAAAAACAACTGCGTTTTACCTGTTCAACTTCTCCATTTAGGAAAGGATTAAAATCCAGGCCTGGAATGTTGGTGTCATTATGTCTAAATAGAGATTTGGATTACACCTGTGTAGGCCGGTTGGGCTTCCCAGGTGGTGCTAGTGGTAATGAACCCGGCTGCAGGAAGCATAAGAGATCTGCATTCGATCCCTGGATTGTGAAGATCCCCTGGAGGAGGGCATGGCAACCCACTCCAGTGCTCTTGCCTGGAGAATCCCATGGACAGAGGAACCTGGTAGGCTACAGTCCATGGGGTAGCACAGAATTGGATATGACTGAAGCGACTTAGCATGCATGCAGACCAATTAAAAAATATTGAACAGTATGCTCAGTTTCAACAATTAGAGTAAGGAAAATCATTCAATAGCCTTGAGGGTTTTTTAAATTAATTATTAAAAAAATAAACTTATTTTTTAGTTGGAAGAAAATTGCTTTACAATGTTGTGTTGGTTTCTGCCATTCTGCAGTGTGAACAGCCCTGAGTTTTCATTGGCCACCAGTAGATGGGTTGTAATAATTTCTCCCTCCAGCCATGCATTACAATGTTGAGAGCTGAATGTATCAGGGTGAAAGTTCTCAGTTTTCAGCCAGGATCCATGATTTGGACAAGGTATTATAGGAATTTCCCATTTTTTGCCAAGTTTTGTGTTATCTATCAAATAATATCTACATGGGCTGTTTCAAAATTAAATGAATTAATAGATGGTGTTGGATTCAATATCTGGCATAAGTAAGGAGAGAGTAAACATTACTACCATATTTTATTCAATTTCAAGATCTTCCTACGTTTTAATATTCTTGAAATTGGACCATGTCTTACAATAGACAATATCTTATAATTGCTACTGTCCAGGTGGCAGTTGTGATATAATTGTCATTGCCTGTCACATGTGTAAACATCAAAGACTGTAGCATCAAAACTAGTAGACTGATTGTTAATGACTTTCAAAAATTCCAGAAGCAATAGTGAGCAGTCCTTGTAATCATTAGGATCCAAATAGATATGGAGGGGGGAGGAGAGATAACAAGTCAGGCATGTTTAGTTACATTTCTGAATTGGGAGTCAAGAGTAGGCCAATTCTTCATAATTGGAGAGCTGGCCTACAAATCTAGCACCAATGGCATTTAGTTATTTTGTTAGAAGATAACTTCACCATCTGTATTGATAGCACTGTGGACAATACTGGAATTGAAAACTCAGATATGGATTTCAATGATTTGGAGTGAAAAAGTGCTTCAGTAGAGTCATGTTCTGAAAATGAGAAGTAGCAGTATTCCTCAATTCATTTATTTGGCATAAACACATGCACAACTAGAATAATAGATGATAAAAACTGATATATGTATACTAAAAGTATCCTCTCAGTAAGTATAAAGTAAATATTCTAAGGGATAAGAAAGCTTATGCCATAGTTTCCTTGATAGTGGCTTTTCCATTTTTATTTATTTATAACAGTACACAAACTAAAGATTTGACTTACAGTTGATGGTGTCTTGGATACAATAAAATGGGGCATTAGTTTGGCGAGGATCCAGTGCAGAATGTGTGGCTAGAATGAGACCTGGAACACTTGGATCTTTTGAATACTTGTTAAATGTGGTAAGCATACTAGCATGGACTCTGAATGGTCTAACTCGTATCTGCCATGGCAAACTACCCTTCTGCATGCTTTACAATAGCCAAGCTCCACCCCTACAGGAGGATCTTTGTACAGGATGCCATTTATGCCAAGACAGTCTTTCCATTTCTGGGCATAGACCCAGAGAAAACTGTAATTTGAAAAGATAAATGCACCCGAATGTTCATTGCAGCAGTATTTACAATATCGAAGACATGGAAGAAACCTAAATGTCTGCTGACAGACAAACAGATAAAAGATGTGGTGTGTAGACACACACACACACAGGAATATACTCAGACCATAAAAGAGAACAATATAATACCATTTGCAGCAATATGAATGGACCTAGAATGATCATTTGAAGTAAAGTCAGATAGAAAAAGATAAATATCATATGATATTACTTATTCATGGAATCTAAAAAAAACCTGATAGAGATGGATATAATTACAAAACAGAAATAGACTCACAGACATAGGAAAAAAAGTATGGTTTTCAAAGGGGAAGATGGGAGGAGGGATAAATTAGAAGTTGGGATTAACATATACATACTACTATATAACAAAATGTTGGTAAGCAACAAGAACCTGTTGTATAACACAGGGAACTAGACTCCGCATTTTGTAATAATCTTTAAAAGAAAGGAATTTGAAATATATATATATGTATTACACATATATATATAGCTAAATATATATATATGTATGTGTATATATATGTAGAGAGAGAGAGAACAGAGTCCCTTTACTGTACACTCGAAACTAAAACAAGCATGCGAATCAACTATACTTCAGTTAAAAAGAATAAAGTTGCCCTTCTCTCCTGTGCTTGGCTTACAGTGCTAGACGGTGCTGATGCTCGTTCACGTTTCTGCTTCTCCTCTACTTGGCCACACACAAAAGGATCTCACTCGAAATTAGTCGTGGCCATGTGATTAAAATACACAGATAAGCAACGTATTTCCCTCCCTGGGGACAGCGTTTACAACCAGCATTGTTTTCATTATTCCTTCTCTCTCTGCTGCAGCAAAGCAGGGTACATCATGTGGAGATGAGGATTTTGAGATAGATGGAAGTATCCTGGAATGCCAAACCATCAGGTAGAGATCAGCCGTTCTAGAGAAGGATCTGGAACCTGCCTGCCACGAATCATTCCTGTTCAAAGTGAAATTGTTAGTCACTCAGTTATGTCTGACTTTCTGTGACCCCATGGGCTGTATGTAGCCCTCCAGGCTCCTCTGTCCATGGGATTCTCCAGGCAAGAATACTGGAGTGGGTTGCCATTCCGTTCTACGGGGGATCTTCCCAATCCAGCAATCAAACCTGGGTCTCAACTACAGTTTATAAGAAGTTTCAATAAATATTAGCTCTTGTGATTTTAGACTTCTCTGGTGGCTTAGGTGGTAAAGAATCCACTTGCAATGCAGAAGACCTGGGTTTGATCCCTGGGTTAGGAAGATCCCCTCGAAGAGGGCATGGAAACCCATTCCGATATTCTTGCTTGGACAATCTCATGGACAGAGGAGCCTGGGGGGCTATACACCATGGGGTCGCAGAGAGTGGGACACAACTGAGTGCCTTTTTCTTTTCACTTTCACTTGTGGTTTTTAAGAAAGCTTTCTTTGTTTAAGTCATATATCCTATTTTAGACACACACAGCCCCCTGGACCACTTCATAGGATCAGTTAGGATGTTTTGCTTTTCTGTGTGCTCACATGATGAATGTGTATGTCTCCCTGGTTTACTGAACTCCACGAGGGCAGGCACCATGCTCACATTTACTCAGTATCTTATGCCCAGGAGCCAGGCCAATGATTACAGCTAAAAGATGTTCAGGGAATGCGTTGAGGGAATGCTATTGAACACTCAAACACATCTTTCAATTCCCAGAGGGTTTTGAATCTGAATTGTCTGGGAAGATGGATCTGGACAAATCATATAGATATTTGAAAAGACGTGATAAAAGAAGCATCATTTCCACAGACTGAATCAAAGAAAGAATTAAGGACCAGAATGAGGAGCAAGATAATTGCTCTGTTGGTTAATAAATACATCTTTCTTTCTTGGATTATTCTGAGGATGATGCATATTTTTATGCTTTTTAGTTCAGTTCAAGCTACAGCCTCCCTGGAACAAACAAAAACTGGTGTGAAGTCCCTATTTATAGCACCATGATTAGCTATATCCTGCAAAATTGTTGATGGAAAGACTTGAAAATTAAAACAACGAAACTAATGATAACAGAAACCCTCTTGGATTCTCCTACTCTTCAGCCCCTGTGCTTTTGCAGTCAGCTGAATCTTTGCTATGAATAGCTTTGCGGTGTCCTTTTAACAATAATATCTTAAACTTTTATAGTGCCTTGTAGCTAAGCATCTCTAGACATTTTACAATAGCATTAAAACAAAAGCCAGTTCTCTCAGAATCGCCACAGGAGCCACACTAAAAGCCAGCAGTTTGTGACTTCATCCTGAACACCAGTGGAGGCTGGTGGGCTGATGGAATACAGGACGACCCTTGTCTTCCATCCCAAGGTTGAACTTGCCCTTCACCTCATGGTGGTGGGAGGCAGGCGAAGAATGAGCATTCAGAGCCTCGGAAGACTTGTGACCCACAGACGTGTGCAACACTTTGTGAAGGCATAAAATCAGGTCTTTCCATTCTGACAGTCAACATCCCTCAGCCTTAGCTTTTTTTAAATTTAAATGAATTTATGGTGGAAAATTAGATTATTTAAAAGCACAATCAAATATTTACATGACAGAAAACTAATTCCTTATTTAAGCCATCTCAGAATTTGTGCTTGGACATATGGGAGTATTTCTGCCTTGGAAATCTGTTCTTTCCTTATGCATAGGATTGAATATATATATATATAATGTATTTAATATGCATTTAATATAACTTTATATGTAGTCTATCGACACATATTCTCTCTCCACCGTCTGTCTATCTATCCATCATTTTCCCACTCTTCACATATTGTTAAAAAACGGCTAGGTTAGGATTCATTGAGTCATAATCCAGTTTTTTCAATTACAATGATCCAATGGATAAAGGATAAGTTTCAAAGCCAGAACTACATTAGCAAAGTGAGGAGAGAATTAAGGCAATTATCTCAGTAATTAAGGGCACTGGACAAATCTTTTATTTGGCTGAGATGTCTAAGGAAGTTGAGGCAAATGTGGGCTGGGAGGGCAGACACGATTGCATCTTCTGAATAAAAGCCTCCTTTGGCTAATTCACTTTGGTCATTGAACCAGAGTTACCCATTTTGACTTTTCCCTCTTAGCCTAAGTGAGGTGGAGGCTTTTGGTCATTAATAATTGATTATTTAGGCAAAGCTCTCTCTGAGCAGCTGCCGAAGAGAGCAGGGAATAAAGCTGTTTAACATCTCCGGGTTTTCTCGAACACACCAGCACATTCCTTGAAGGCTGGCCATCTGGAATAATAAAGCGTACCATTCTAGTGGGGCTACAGCCAATCCCCACAGAGTGAGTGTAAGCAGCGCTCTCTGTGTAATAGTGATGGAAGCTGTAGCACCCCTGCCCTAGGAAACCATCCAATGGGATTTCTTAAATCCCCTTTATGAAGACTTTTCACCCATGTCCCTCTGCATAAACCCCAGACTCTTGTTGGCTGACAGTTCTCCTCCCTGGCTGATGCCACACTCCAAGAGGGCAGACCTGGGGCACAACTGTTTTCTTTGCCTCCGTTTTTACCGCTGAGCTCAAGTTCAGTTGTAGCTGCCTTTAAAAACGACAAATGTGTTCTAATTTTAGAGCATCATAGCAATAATTGTTTTTATTTCAGTGGTGAGGAAAAGTGAAGGAAAAACAGCTTGGGACTTAATAACCGCCTAGCCTGCAGCCATCGACTTTATTCATGAGATTTTTTATCTTCTCTCTCTCTCTCAGTTCACTTTTAGCATCTTCTTTAAGGCTTTAAGGCACAGCCTTAAATTACCTTGCAAAGGTTATATGTTTATTTACAAAGAGCTGGCTATGAATGGGCCAGAGGGTGGCTTTTGGCGGTAAACATCTCCTGCTCTCTTAACCATGAGGCCAGCTGAATAAAGTGATGTTTAGAACTTCAGACATACTATAGTTTATGGCTTCATTAACAACCTGACCTGTATTGTGTGCAAATTTCAAGAACATATGATGCATATTTATTCCTCAAGGTGTACTGCTTGGTGGTATTTTATTCTTACAAGGAAACTGTAATAATCATCCTTCAAGGTAGGAGTTTTTATTTAGATACAAGAAGTTAGGAAGGGCTTCCCAGGCAGTGCAGTGGTAAAGAATCTGCTTACCAATGCAAGAGGTGCAGGAGACATGGGTTCGATCCCTGAACTGGGAAGATGCCCTGGAGGAGGAAATGGCAACCCACTCCAGTATTATTGCCTGAAAAATCCCATGGACAGGGGAACCTGGTGGGCTACAGAATCAGACACAATTAGCAACTGATCACGCATGTAACAAATTAGAAATTCAGTAACATTTGTACAGTGTCTATAGTAGCACATATTTGTGACCTAATTATATACATAGTAAGGTGGGTTGTCTTAACCCCACCCTAGCTCACAGAAATTAAAAAAAAAAAAAAAACTGACATGACAAGCTGATTCACAAAATAATCATTTTATTAGGGCCTCAATTATCTGTTCATTTAAAAGACCTGGAAATATATTTTTAAATCTAAAATTTTTAGACAACTACTTGAGTTCATTTTGCTAAAAAATAAAGGGAAAGTAGCCAATGATATGCTTAATTTTCTCTTTATAAATAGCCAAATATGGAAAACAGAAAAATCACAATATTTTTTTTGTCAAAATTAGTCAACATATGACTGACAAATAATATTTTTAATATGATGAATTTTGTGTGCATTTATTTGTGTGTGTGTGTGTGCAAATAGAAAAACATGAAAAGTTGAAAGTTAGGTCTGGGCTTTATTTGTGTAAATAAATGTATGTGAAAATGGTCATCACAATGATGAATAAGCACTAGCCTTTCCTCTTCATTCTGACATGCCATGATGATTTCAGCCCTTTGGGGGAAGCACAAGTTCCCACTGAACACTCTACGTGTGTTCCCTCTTGAGTTCTCAAATATGGAACTTTCTCTAGACTGGCCAGCCCGTCCTTCCAGATCACTACCCTGTCTCCTGTCAGTCTTTATCACTCAACACCGTATTAATCTGTGCTTTCAGTGTGTGTGCCTGTACATTTATTTCCCCAATTATGCCAACAAGCTTTGGGAAACCTGAAAAATTATCTTTATTGTATTCCCTTGCAGCATTTGGCTCTAACTACTTTCCCCCCATGAAGGTCCTCAGTAAATATTGTTCCTCTGATTGACTGATATTAAATAGTGATGTTAGATAAAGATGACCATGTGCTCAGAGTACTGTCTGGCACTTAGCATATATTCAATAAATGCTACAAATTGAGTCAGCTAGTTAAGGAAGCTGAAGAAAATGAAATATTTCAGTATCTTACTTGCTTGTGCTTAGTCACTCAATCATGTCTGACTCTTAGCGACCCCATGGACTACAGCCCACCAGGCTCCTCTGTCCATGGGGATCCTCTGGGCACGCATACTGGAGTGGGTTGCAGCCCTCCTCCAGGGGATCTTCCCGACCCAGAAATGGAGCCCAGTCTACCTCGTTGCAGGCGGATTCTTTACTGTCTGAGCCACCAGGGAAATCCACCTTCATTTGGTTAACCCACATAAAGGAGAATGTGATGGAAAGCCTTGCTCGTCCTCTAAATAAAAATGATCACTTCGTTTTTCTCATGGATTCACTTTTTCCTTTGTTATGATCACTGTGTACTTCTTTACCTAGAGAAAACCCCCGCGATCCATCCAGTCCTTGCTAGTGGTCTCCGAGGACTGGTCGTACATTTTCCAGACTGCTGTAGAAGCCTGTCATTTCTGCAGTCTCCCACAGCTGTTTGTCGTGCTGGGGCTGCTCAGAGCGAGCCGCTGTTCCCTGATGCTTCCCAGCTGCAGGAGGCTCTGTCTGATGACTCCTTTTGAGATTTTTATGGTTCGTACCCTCACTTAGCAGGGTTCTGTTTAACTACACCATCCTAATCGTTGCAATTAAAAAAAAAATCATTAGAACCTTTCAACTTATGTTGGAATATGTAACATTCTTGCTTGTGTAATGCTAAAATAAAATGCTAAGCTGACAGATTTTACTTTTTCTTTGTGAGTAGGTTTTTTCCCCCCACTTAATTTTCAGTTCATGTAGGAGAAACCTGCAAAGGGGCATAGTCATAATATCCTGAGGATAATTATGACCAATGAGAAGTTTTCCGGGAATTTTGTAATGGGCCAGGTCTGCACAAGACAGCTGAAAAGTCAGCTGCCTGAGAACTTAAGGTGAGCTTACAAAGATAAATCTTGCCTCAGCTTGTTTTTTTCATTCTTTGATAATTTAATGGAAACAAGTTTTCTTCTAAAAAATTCTTTGGGATTAAAATATAGAGACTACACTATATAAAATAGATAACTGACAAGGATCCACTCTATAGCACAAGAAATTTAACTCAATATTTTGTAATAACCTGTAATGAAAAAGAAGCTAAAAAAGAATACATATATATTTTTATATAGTTATATATATGTATGTATACATAATATATACACATGAATATATATCTATAACTGAATCACTTTGCTGTATACCTGAAACTAACACTAAACTGCATAGCAACAATATTCCAATAGAAATTTTTTTTAAAAAGCTTGAAATTTCATTCAATAAAAATAAATTTAAAAAATAAAATAAAAACAAATTTTGTGCTTTCTTCCTGCTTGTTCTCCAGTTCTTTTTTTCAAATCTGACAGATTATCATAGGCTATATCTGTTATTAACACTTTGCTTTTGATAAACAGAAAATAGTTTTTATGGCTGGAAGTTTCCCATTTCCCAGTGAATTACACACATTTTTAGTGGCAAGGAAGAACTCACCTAGCAATCCAGGGGTAAACAGTCTCCATTGCAGAAAGAGGACTGTGCCCTAAAGCTCATTAAAGGGATTAAGCCTTCCCAAGGAGAGAAAAATTTCAGGAACGATAAAGCAGAGAAATAGTGCCAGGAACTGAAGATTGAAAAGATATCATGAGGAAAGAATATTCTTTCTCTTGATGCAAACTTTTAAGTTATATTTGATTTGTGCGAGAGAATTTAGAGGACATTATGCATCCCCTGGAGAAGGGCATGGCAACCACTCCACTATTCTTGTCTGGAGAATCCCATGAACAGAGGAGCCTGGCGGGCTGCAGTCCATGGGGTCACAAAGAGTTGCACACGACTGAATGACTAAGCACGCCTGCGTCCATGAACCCATGTGAATCGTGTCTCCCAGAGATTTAGCTGCTTAATGTTGTCTGACAATGCTGCGACCCAATGGACTGTGGCCCATCAGGCCCCTCTGTCCATGGGATTCTCCAAGCAAGAATATTGGAAAAAGTAGCCATTCCCTTCTCTAGGGGATCTTCTCGACTCCGGGATTGAACCTGGGTCTCCTGTATTACAGGCAGATCCTTTACAGTCTGAGGCACACAGTGTATAACCTTTAACCTTTCTTCATCGTATCTCACTGGCCTGAAAATGATAATCGCGAGGATAGTAGGAGGACTAGGGAGGTGCCTAGAACAGAGTAACAGAGTAGAGAATTTAAGACGTTATTTCCCTTCATGCAATACCTATGTGACAGGTATCAGACATCCAAGCGAGTACCTGGAAGTGCTGATGACATGGGTGAGGCTGCTCAGAGTTCTTTAGATCCAGATGTTCCTGGACTTAGACCCTCAGATGGCACAAAATTGGGAAAGGGTAAGGAAAATGGTGGAATGAATCTCTTGGTAGAGTCGAAGACGGCTGCTGCAAACAATGGTTCTCCCCCATATTAGTGGCTTAATACAATATAATTTACTTCTAGATCACATAAATTCCAAGGTGATATCCACCAAGAAGAAAGTCAGAGGCCCAGGTGTTTTCCATCTTGTGACTCTTCATCAAGCCTGCAGCTATCGCGGTTGCTCCAGAAGGGTGGGATGAAGAGAAAACCAGAAGGGCTGTTGCTGGTGGCTTCCCCTTGGCTGACCTGGCCGTGGCTGGCATCCCGGCGCTGCCTGACATTCCTCTGGTGTCATCCCAGACATATGTCCAGAGGCACTTTCAAGGGAGGCAGTGAAACAAAGATGACCTGTGTGTCCAGAAGGAAGAAATAATATAGTCTCTTTCATAGTTTCGCCAGAAGCACCTGGATTTCATCTTTTTATGCTAGTCAGTGTGTCCTCCACAGATTGGGTCTTCTGGATGCAGAAACCAAACTGCGTTCCCACAGGAATCTTTGCTTCTTAAACAACTAGAAAAGAAGTAGCCAAGGAAAGATGAGCTCCAGTACACAGGCCTGTACACACACACCATCCACACGCATGCATATGCACCCAGTTTAAACGTAAAGGGGAACTGCTTTCTTAAAACAAACGGTTTAACATCGCTGTATTTGTATCTATGTTTGAGTTAAGCTTACCTAAGTTAAAAGCTAGATATCTCTCTATATGATTTCTTTAGATTTTGTGATTCTTTAATGGAAAAATAGATCATCTATTTCAAAGAATTTTGATGAACACCAACTTGTTTTTCTATCAGACTGTAAGAAAGAATCCTATTTTCCTGGGTTTTCTGATCCCTGATCCTCTTAAAGTGTATGGAAAACATACACTGGATTCTCTGCCACTCTTGTAACCCCACACTGAGGATAAAGGAACATTTGAGATACCTCTCAATTGTCTTCTCCATATTTGCGAAGAATTTTCTTTTAGCTTGGTTGACAAGTAACTAAGTCTTTTCTGTCTCATCCTTCCCACCACGCTGAATCCAATACTCTGAAAATACAGTATTACAGGAACTTATCTGCAGTCTCTGTTCTGCCCACACTTCATTTACTTCTTCCTTTTGAAATACTAGCAAAAGAATCTTTGCTAGGAAATCGTAAATCTCGTATGTTTAGCCAGAGGGCCTTTCATTAATCAGTCTTCCTTCCTTCCCTCTCTCCATTCTGTTTCTTTCACTCCTTCTTTCCTTTCTTTCTCTCTCTTTCTTCCTTCGTTTCTTTCTCATTTCCTTTTTCTTTCTGTTTCTCCCTCTCTACTTCCTTCCTTCTCTCAGTCACTTTTGCAATTGAACTTGCAACCTTAGGAAGCTAGGTGTCTTGCTCATGGGCTGGCTTATTTTTTATTTATGTCTTATTTACGCTTAAGACTGAGATTTTCCTGTGCGGTGCTCCACATCCAATCACATCACGTTGCCACTTGTGCTTTGTTCCGCAGGCCTGTGCCCATCATGGTGTTGTGTTTTTCTGCATGACGATATATTTTCTTCTTTGCCTGTCTTGCGTATCGTCTCTCTCAATGTCAGCTTTGAACCATTTAATTTCCACATTGTCTCTTACCCTCTTCAGAAATTGCCTTAAAGAAATACAATTTTATAAAAGTAAATGAACTTGTCATCATGCTCCCAGTTTAAATGCTTTTCCCACACCTTGAAAAGCTTTACACCTTACAGCACTTAAATATGTTGTGCATTTAATTAAAGGTGGTGTTTGCTGTCATTTCTGTAAGTCATCAAGCAACAGGCTCTTAGACTCAGAGTCCCATGTTACAACATCGCTTCAATGGGAAAATCAGATTCTCCTTACATCACTGTGAATTACAATGCCTTTTCCAGGAACATAACTCATGTTAAATACAGGAACTGCTTGTAAACTTAGTGAGCTGCTCCTTGCTTTTCAGCAGTGAGGGTTAAAACAGTGGGCATGGCTTTTAGAGAATAACTGCTAAATGCCTCCTGTTGGAAGGAGGAACTGTTAGAAGTTCCTGGTGGGCGAGTCTCTGGCCACTCTGAAGAGATATTGCTGGAAAAACTGCATTCTTCTTGTCCTGCTTCTTTGTGGTCTGATCCTGGATTGGCCCATCTAAAAAGTGTTTTACCGACACCATGCACACGTGTCTTGGCTGAAGCAATAACATGCAAGTGTCAGCAGAGCACGAGTTGAGCATGAACCTTCTGGGGACTGATAAATTCTAAACTAACTTTCTGAATGTTGACTTTTGGCTTGATTCGGTTTGAGAGGCATGGACCATGCTCCGTTTCTCTTCTAAAAATACTCAAAAGACCAACTGCAGTCTGAAGCTATCATAAATGGCCATGTCAGTTATAAAATTGTGGTCTACTTCCTCCGGGGCATATTCAGGTAAAAATATTGAACTGTTCACACTAACATGCGCTAAGATTAAGAGTCTAAAATCCAGTGATACCATTTCCACTTTCAACCAGCTCATATACCTAAATGGGACTTAGTCAAGGGGTGAAAGATATAAGCAAACATATTTATAATAAGATAATGAAATAAGAAAAGTGTAAAGTATAACTTAGAAAGTTCTTTAAAAGTCTAGGTATAGTAGAGATATATCCAGGATGGACAAAACAGACCTCACCCTCCTTATCCTGCATCCATAGATTGCTGCTCCTGCTGCTAAGTTGCTTCAGTCATGTACGACTCTGTGCGACTCCATAGATGGCCTCCTACCAGGTTCCTCTGTCCCTGGGATTCTCCAGGCAAGAACACTGGAGTGGGTTGCCATGTCCTTCTCCAATGCATGAAAGTGAAAAGTGAAAGTGAAGTCGCTCTTATCGACCCCATGGACTGCAGCCCACCAGGCTCCTCCGTCCGTGGGATTTTCCAGGCAAGAGTAGTGGAGTGGGGTGCCATTGCCTTCTCTAGCATCCATAGATTACTCAAAGGGAAATTCAACCTGTAGAGTAGAAATAAACTTTTCCCACTATTTGGGGGTTCCCAGGTGGATCTAGTGGTAAAGAACCTGCCTTACAATGCAGGAGATGTACGAGATGCAAGTTCGATCCCTGGGTCAGGAAGTTCCCCTGGAGGAGGGCATGGCAACCCACCTCAGTATTCTTGCCTGGATAAATCATGGACAGAGGAGCCTGGTGGACTACAGTCCATAGGGTCACAAAGAGTTGGACACGACAGAAGCAACTTAGAACACATAGCACCGTTACACTGGATTATGAAAAAACATTGAGTCGGTGCTAATGACCTAGGTGTGTAATTTAGCTTTAGTCCCATGAATTACTATGAGGCTATGCAGTGGCCATGGGCTATTCTTTGTTTAGACACAAGTAGAAGTTAACGCAGCTAATGCACATGTGATGTTCAAACCCAAATATGTACATACCTAGGCCACAAACATCTATTTCTGCTTTATTGACTATGCCAAAGCCTTTGACTGTGTGGATCACAATAAACTGTGGAAAATTCTGGAAGAGATGGGAATACCAGACCACCTGACCTGCCTCTTGAGAAACTTATATGCAGGTCAGGAAGCAACAGTTAGAAGGGGACATGGAACAACACACTGGTTCCAAATAGGAAAAGGAGTGCGTCAAGGCTGTATATTGTCACCCAGCTTATTTAACTTCTATGCATAGTATATCATGAGAAAGGCTGGGCTGGAAGAAACACAAGCTGGAATCAAGATTGCCGAGAGAAATATCAGTAACCTCAGATATGCAGATGACACCACCCTTATGGCAGAAAGTGAAGAGTAACTAAAAAGCCTCTTAATGAAAGTGAAAGAGGAGAGTGAAAAAATTGGCTTAAAGCTCAATTCAGAAAACGAAGATCATGGCATCTGGTCCCATCACTTCATGGGAAATAGATGGGGAAACAGTGGAAACAGTGTCAGACTATTTTCTTGGGCTCCAAAATCACTGCAGATGGTGACTGCAGCCATGAAATTAAAAGACACTTACTCCTTGGAAGAAAAGTTATGACCAACCTAGACAGCATATTCAAAAGCAGAGACATTACTTTGCTAACAAAGGTCCGTCTAGTCAAGGCTATGGTTTTTCCTGTGGTCACGTATGGATGTGAGAGTTGGACTGTGAAGAAAGCTGAAAGCCGAAGAATTGATGGTTTTGAACTGTGGTGCTGGAGAAGACTCTTGAGAGTCCCTTGGACTGCAAGGAGATCCAACCAGTCCATTCTGAAGGAGATCAGCCCTGGGATTTCTTTGGAAGGAATGATGCTAAAGCTGAAACTCCAGTACTTGGGCCACCTCACGCGAAGAGTTGACTCATTGGAAA
The DNA here is from genome assembly GCF_042477335.2 of Ovis canadensis. NCBI lineage: Eukaryota > Metazoa > Chordata > Mammalia > Artiodactyla > Bovidae > Ovis > Ovis canadensis. The sequence continues at coordinate 23,615,573 of NC_091262.1, forward strand.
AGACTCTGATGCTGGGAGGGATTGGGGGCAGGAGGAGAATGGGACGACCGAGGATGAGATGGCTGGATGGCATCACTGACTCGATGGACGTGAGTCTGAGTGAACTCCGGGAGTTGGTGATGGACAGGGAGGCCTGGCGTGCTGCGATTCATGGGGTCGCAAAGAGTTGGACACGACTGAGCGACTGAATCGAACTGAACTGAACTGAACTTAACTGAACTGAGACCACTGCTGAACCTGGGAAATCTCTTTCTACATCTTTCTTATCTGAAACAGTGTAATACTTTTTACAGTTCAATTTTAGCCAACTTAAAAAGGGAAACATTCTTTGAACTTGAGGGTCTATTTCCATTCAACCATCTGAAATAAATTCTCTTGTTTTATTCATTCAGTTTCCAACGACTCTTCTATGAGTGGATGTCAAGTTTTGTACCTGGGCCTGTGTCTTACATGTTTGGGGACCTCACTTAGCACAGGATGAAGGCAAGGTGAGTGAAAGGGAGAACAGATTCACCAACACTGAATTTCTGTGTTATCATTTCTACAAGAACCCATCAGCTTCCTCTTATCCCTGTTAGTCTGTGGCTCCCTATGAGGACTTAGCATTATTACTAGTTATCTTCCATTCAAAGTCATGGGTAAGCCAACTAGTTCTTGAAAACAATTTTTACAAAATTTTCTTTCTCTTCTTTGCCAAAATCTCAAAGAGGGAAATAAGAGGAAAGGAAGAATTTAAATATGATAGTAAAACTTTTGTATATGCCCTTGGTCTCCCTGGGATACGCTTGGTTGCCTCCTTTCCCCTTCTGAGTGGATAGACACAGAAAGAATTACATTTGAGGTTTTTACATGGATGAGTAACATCTGTTTTAACCTGAATGGTTCAATGTGTTCCTGAAGAACCATGTTTACAGAATTAATTTGGTTATAAATATGAGAACAAATTTAGGCAACAAATTTAACTTGGTTTTTCCCTAAGGCAAGCTAATTCATAAAATCTGAAATATTGTTTTGGCCATGAAGTAATCTTTCCTCTAACTTAATAAGTAAATGGAAGGAGAAAACGTAATAAAGCTCAAATCACAGCAGCTAAAAAGTTAACACCTTAGTGGTGAATAGCCAAAATAAGAAAGAATGGGCTGTTGCCAGCAGGCAAAAGGTCCCAAACCTGCTAAACCTCTTTCTTAGAGCTGTAACACTCTTCTTTCAACTTATTCAACCTTTCACCCAATAGGTTTCTTTCTGTGACCTTTGAACCATAGTTATTTGTTTAGCATTGTGGTAATAGAGTTTGGAAATCTGAAAAACATTAAGTTACATACAAGGGTGTTGAGAAGGTGGAATTCTTTAAGTGAGCTGCAGAAATTCTATATGGTAGATTTAAACATTTTTCTTTTTTTTTTTTTGTCCTCATTGGAGTAAGGGAAAAGAAAAATATTGTGGGTCTTTGGAAACATTATCAAAGTTTTCTTTCCTCTTTTAGTAAAAGGAAAGAAAGTTATTGATGACATGTATGTGTGAAGAGTGAAGAAAAGTAACGATCTCTTTTAGCATCAAATTTTTAAAAAGTTATAAAAGTAAAAACTTAATAGGCCAGTCAAAATTTTAATTGAAGTTAGATATACTGCCAATAATCCTCAACCTGGAAAATATACTTTAATATTCATGTGATCATAATTTCCAATCTGTAAGATTATTAAACGCACAAGATTCTTACAGAAGTTTCTCTTTCTTTGCTGTGTTTAGTTTGGAGAATTTGTTTTGTTCTTCCTTCAAATGTGTATGTAGATAAAATTTAGACCCTTATATTATGATTCTCTTGAAATAATATTAGCTGTATGTGAGACTTTGTGTTCAATTTAATAGTGTTGTAATATAATTATATTAAAGGTACATGCTTATCACCCCCAAATATCATGATTAAAAAGTGCAAAACTTGAGAGTCAATATCAGTAACTTTTTCTTTACAATAATTATGATCATTTAGAATACTGCCCTTTTCATTCACATTTTTAGCTTCATGTAATCTGTGGCCTTTCTGCTGCCAGAGTTTTAGTGCTAAGACTTTTCTGGATTATTCTTAATAATTTGAAATTTAATATCTAATTGACCAGAGAGGAGCTTCTAATTTTTCGGTCAGGCAATGAGGATTGACAATGGTCAAAATGGTTATGTTACAATCTTGTGTGAAAGTAACAAAACAAAATATTTGGCAATACCTCTACTCATGTCAGCTTTAGAACTGCTTCTTTCTGGAATAATTTGAGGGATGCAAAAGTGTTTCTGATCTCTATTATCTGTGTATCTATCTGTCTGTCTGTCTATCATCAACCTATATTCTCTTTTTAAATAATTTTATTGATTCATTTTTGGCCGTGCTTGGTCACCATTACCGAGTGGGCTTTCTCTGGTTGTGGTGAGGGGGTGCCCAGTCTTCTCCCTGCAGTGGTTTCTCGGGTGGCAGAGCACGGCTCTAGGGTGCCTGGGCTCGGTAGTCGAGGCATGTGGGCTCAGTGGTTGCAGCTCCCAAACTCTGGAGCACACGCTCTGCGGTACTTGTGCTTAGCTGTTCCGATCAAGGATCAAACCTGTATCTCCTGCATTGGCAGGCAGGTTATTCACCACTGAGCCACCAGGGAATCTTATATCCTTGTTTGTATCTATAGTACTCAGTCCCTTCATTTACTTACTTATTCAGAAAAAAACATGGAGCATGTATTTCATGACTAGTACAATGCAAAGCACCAGACATAAAGACAGAAAGACAAATCTCAAAGAGCTCCGGATTGAAGCACTAAGCATTAGTCACTCAGTCTCTGTGACTCCATGGACTGTAGCCCGCTAAGCTCCTCTGGCCAGGCAAGAATACTGGAGTGGTTAGCCAGTCCCTTCTCCAGGGGATCTTCCTGACCCAGAAATTAAACCCAGGTCTTCTGCATTGCAGGCATGTTCTTTACCATCTGAGCCACCAGGGAAGCTCTAAAGCACTGAAGACCTTGGTGAAAGTCAGATAGATTAAAATATTAGGCCCTCTAAGTAGCTGCGGATCTACGCAGTGTAGTGGCAATAACACTGCTGCTGCTGCTAAGTCGCTTCAGTCGTGTCCGACTCTGTGCGACCCATAGACGGCAGCCCACCAGGCTCCCCTGTCCCTGGGATTCTCCAGGCAAGAACACTGGAGTGGGTTGCCATTTCCTTCTCCAATGCAAGAAAGTGAAAAGTGAAAGTGAAGTCGCTCAGTCGTGTCCGACCCTCAGCGACCCCATGGACTGCAGCCTACCAGGCTCCTCTGTCCATGGGATTTTCCAGGCAAGAGTGCTGGAATGGGGTCCCATTGCCTCCTCCAGGCAATGACACTAGACCTAAAGTAATGATACCTGGGCTTTAGGGCTATGGTTCATCCCAGTTTGTACTAACTATTCTATGAAATACCTAGGATGGGTCTCTTTACTTCTCACCCTCCTCTTCAGTCATTAACTCTGTGTCCATAAAGCCTTAAAGGAGCCCTGGAAAAACAAAGGCATCCAGGCAACCCCTGGCACTAGCATGCTCTTCCTTGCATTTCCATATTGTCTTTTGTGAACCTCCAGCATCACATGGAGCACACTGGTTAGATATTTGTTTAGGTGTCATTTTCTCCCCTCTTCTCGCCTCTGTATCCCTAGCTCCTAATGCGGTGCCAAGAGTCAATAAATATTTAAATAAATAACTGAAAGGAACAACTAGGAGGGAAAGGAACAGTGGAGAGAGACAGTATGAGTTTGGCAGTGATTATAATCTTACCTAAAAAGACGTATTATGTGTTCTCCATATTTTATTCTATAATAGAAATCTTATGCTTTGGCGGCATTCTGTACCGAAGGCAGCTTTCACCGGCCACATGGCCGTGTAACTCTGTTAGAGTATGCTGTATGAATGGTTGAAGGGCGTATCAAAACAGAGAACTAATGTATGTGCATCCAGTACCCCATGGCACACAGAAGAGCAAATGCTTCCCTTCCAAGTCCTCACGCTACTGGTGATTTATTGACACATGGCATCAGTCGTCTTCAGGACAACAAATAATCTAATAATCGGAAGCTTGTTTGATCACCTGGATAAAACTCCCAGACCGTTATGCCTACTGACATTAAACATCTAGGTCTTTTCAGATATTGATTACATTGCTGTTTCTACACACATAATTAGTTTCACCATTTTTACAAATCTCTCCAGTGAGTTTGGTCAAACAACCAGATAAGAGATTAATTTGTCTGATGAGCTTTACGTAATGTGTGCCTAATAAATATTTGTTGAGTTAGTGTTTTTACTGAGTTAATGAATTTGAGTAAACTGGTAAGTCTCTGAATATCAGAAATTCCATGAGTAAGAGTGACTGCATTGTCAACTGGATATTTTCAAATGAGTTGTCTTCAGAGAACAATATCCATGCTTAAGCTTGGGATAAATGGTCATATGCTGAACAAATGCACATATCAATTTCACCATCCATGAATGCAGATATCAATAAAATATAGAAATAAAATCCACCAACATTTTTGAGGTCTATGCAGTGCTCCTAAGATCTTTGTCTAAGGATTAGGCATCCCCAAGGATTAGGAAGATATGGTTTCAAGTTTTCATTTGTTTTAGGGACTTTTTGAGTTGAATTCTTATGAACTCAACAGCAACCTCAGAAGTTAATGCTCTTGAAAGGGAGGGAATGCTGTATATTCCAATTCTATCAGTCACCATAATCTATCCAAGGATACTTCTCAATATATCATATTGACTGACTGCAACATTTGTATGTATTTCTTCTTAAGAAAAATATATGCACAGGCACATAGAATTGTTGGGTGAACATGCTTCACTGTTATGGAAAAAAAAATTGCAATCCAAGTTATTTCTTATACTTTTTGTTCAAATCAATTAGCAACATCAAAGAGATTGGTGTATTTGCTGTACCAGAATGATATTCAAAATTTAAACATTACTATGTTATTTTAGTAAAGGATGAGTCTATTTATGGATTTATTGAGGGCAAATTAAGGCCATTTGTAGATTTTCTTTCTTGGATGAAAAAAAAAAATTATCCTAGCTTTAAAGAACCATCTGTCTATCCTCTTTCCTCACGGGGTTTAAAAAATGTAGTACCAAGGAATTTCATTGATCCTATTTTACATCCCCAAGGATTTCTCAATGTCCTTTCCCAAGTATCTGCCATTTCCCATGAAGCTATATCCAACTTTTTGGTACACAGTGTCCCATTCTTGCTTAATCCCAACATGGGTCTAGAACTATTCTTAGCCATAGTCAGATTTTCTTCTAATGACTGGCTTTATACCCAGCCCCCCTCATTAATCAGCACCGTTATAGAATATGACTAAGATTATATCAAAGGAATCTACAACTCACTGATCTTTAGAAGGTCACTTCTTAGCTGTAATTTTTTAAAGCATTCAATTCCAGCTTCAAACAGAATTATGACTTGTTCACTGAAAAATTATAGTTTTCTTGTCTCCTAGTATTTCCTCATCCTCACTTTAACTTCATGTGTTTGTGGTCTCAGAGATCCTTTTTGTTCCCTACATACATTCTATTCTACTGATATTTACTTTGTCATTGATTCCTATCAATAACACGTTGGTAACTTGTTTTCTTTTGTCATGTACTTTCCCTTTTCAACTAGATGACATGGATTTGGGTCTTCAAGATTGCTCTACTGTTTATTTTTTTTCTTTTTTTTTAATTTTAATTTTTACTTTATTTTACTTTACAATACTGTATTGGTTTTGCCATACATTGACATGAATCCACCATGGGTGTACATGCGATCCCAAACATGAACCCCCCTTCCACCTCCCTCCCCACAACATCCCTCTGGGTCATCCCCATGCACCAGCCCCAAGCATGCTGTATCCTGCATCAGACATAGACTGGTGATTCGATTCTTACATGATAGTATACATGTTTCAATGCCATTCTCCCAAATCATCCCACCCTCTCCCTCTCCCTCTGAGTCCAAAAGTCTGCTATACACATCTGTGTCTTTTTTGCTGTCTTGCATACAGGGTCATCATTGCCGTCTTTCTAAATTCCATATATATGTGTTAGTATACTGTATTGGTGTTTTTCTTTCTGGCTTACTTCACTCCGTATAATTGGCTCCAGTTTCATCCATCTCATTAGAACTGATTCAAATGTATTATTTTTAACGGCTGAGTTCCACCCTGAACGCGCCCGATCTCGTCTGCTCTACTGTTTAGATGAATCTCTTAATTGAGTCTGCAGGTCTCTACCTTCTCTAAGCAATTTTCCACACAGCTACCTAAAATACAGCTCAGAAACTCTCATTGTTCCAGACATGGTTTGATAAATCTTTTGAATTCTACAACATACATGAAAGCAACATCTTACCTCTTGACTTCCCAAGGCAGTTTGATTCTATGGATGTCTCCACTGAACCACATACATCTCCAGTCTTTCACCCAGCCCCCAAGTTGTGTTTCTTCTCCTCCCATGTGGATAGAGCCTGCTAAAGGGCTGAGAACTGGAAATGACCATCGCTTACTGTCCTCGCTACACAGAAGATGGCTTCAGCAAGAAGCTCAAGTACATAGGAAAGATGAAAGGCTTTAGGGTCAGACAAACCTAGGGATGAGTCCCACTCCCCATCATTTCCAAGTTACGTCAATTCAAACATTTTAACTGGAAAATGGAGATAATCCAGCCCTTCAGAGATGAAATGAATGTCCATGTGAAAGAATATTCTGGGAGAATGGAAGCATTTATTAATGAGTATCCTTTGTGTAATGATCAAGTTGAAGAAAAGAAAAAGAAACATTATGAGTTCCGTTATTGACTCTGCTGTGACTGTCTGGCCAACAGTGTTTTGTGGGCTGGGTCTGGTAGCCGTTAAGGCCAGTGGGTTCAGAGAGGTCTAAGCTCCAGTCTGCTGCCCTAAGGGCCCCTGATTAGCAAGAGTCTTGACTTTTGGGTGAGATTTCCATGCCCTGGAAATTGTTTTCACTGCCAAATAGCTTCTCATTAGTTTTTTTCTTCTAAATAACATCTCACTTCAGATTTGCTCAGAACAGCAGATCAAAGAAAGTGTGTGAACTTTGGCCAGGGCAGGAGGCAAAAGAAGGAAGGGCGGTGACAAAGAGAAATTTATTTTCCAAACGGATTTTGTCAGGGCTGAAGGCTTGTGAAGAAAGATTGTGCCCATCCTTTTATTTCACTTCCATTCATTAAAGTCTGCTGCTACCTGAAAAAAAAAAAAATTCTAGTCAAAAATAGAAACAGGATAACTTTTATTTTACTCCTTCCTATAAATACAGATTGCCAAAGTAGACTGTTCCTATGAAACCTTTAGTAAGCAGAAATGGTGTAAAGCCGAGAAGCAATTACCTTAGGACAAACTTGCTAATGGATGCATAAAATAAATCAAGACAAAGCACAGATGCTCACAGATGCAGTTCAGAGCTATGGCATCTTGACACGGAGCTGCTCAGTGCTGTTCCTGGGGAAGGAGCTTGGCAGTGTTCCCCTCATGCTTGGGATGTGTGAAGTCTGTAACGGTTCACCGAGAAATACATATTGAACTCTAGTTTTGCTTTTTGTCTTTGTTGGGAGCTGGGGGGGGCGGGGGCGGGGCGGGGTGGGGTAAAAGGTAAATTCTATTTTGAGTTCTTTTGGTTATCCAAAACAGGAACTAATAAAAGTCTTTTTTTTTAAAAATAGGAGTATGGTAAAGCAAACTTTCAAAAAGTCAGGGATATCTACTGGAATCAAAGTGAGTTGAGTACCTTAACTAAACTGTATAATAAATATGTAAGTCTGATTGGTTAAAAACACATGGAGAAATGAATTGGAATCTCCACTTATAGAGCATATATAATAATAATGACATGCACTGTTTTGCTTTTCCAAAGTAAATGTGCCTTGTTCATTACATTTGGCCCTCATGATCCACCCTATCCATGAAGTGGAATAGGGATCATTAAAAAAGAAAATGGTACTTCCCCCAAACATTGATCTGTTTATTGCGATTTGGCTAAACAATACTTTCCAATAACAAGTACATAGGAAAATCACATTTTCTTTCGAGTAAATGTGATTTTTAAAAGCACAAAAAATATATTTTTTCAGGTAAATGTAAAGTTCTTATTATGGGTGAAATTTAAGACTGTTTCTGCTCAAGCGAAAATGTTCGGAAAATATAACGTCACTATGAAAATATGAACTAAAGTTTTCTCATTTCATTTTGTTCAATTATTGTTGCATTTCTTGTGCTATATAGTGTGCGCGTGTGTGTGTGTGTGCGTGTGTGTGTGTGTAAAATCAAAGTATCCATGGTTTCTGTGTTTCCATTTAACAACATGTCTTGCAATATCACTGTATCTTAAGTATTCTTTGAAAACAAAATGCTTGATGATTTCATAATTTAACATAATAATAAAATCAATTGATTACCTCATGTTGCAAATTCAGTTTTTTTTTTTTAATTTTTACTATTATCATGTCTTTTAGTTATTTTAAACATTTATGTTCAACTCCGGAGGCTAATGTTTTAGAGTTAAACTTTTGTATCAGAGGGTATAAATTTTTTAAAAAATGTATGTATTTCATCTAAGAATATTTTTATTTAATAAGTTCACAGTTGGCCAACAATCTTATCAGATAGTGTTTTGAACAGGTTAAGATTTTTTATTCACAAGATAACCATGTAGAAAAAAAATATAACACATTAAAAAATTATATAAATATATTTGATCATCACTGCTGTGTGAGAACCAGGAACTTCTTCAGGGAACTCTGCACATGATTATTATAACCTAGAGGAAAAGGCCAGGAGAGGGAAAGCCAGAAAACTTCCCCAGGGGACTAGTGGGCACACAAACACATGAGTTATAAGCAGTAACTGTTATAAGGAGTAACAGGTGAATTAGGAGTGACGTAATACAATTTAAGGCCTCTCTTCTATTCTCACCCCTTTCTTGGCTCCTAGATGACCAAAGAGTCTCTCATCACTCAAGCTCCTTGCTTCCTTTGAACCCGAGTTTGGTCTCCTTTATTGTTACACATTGTAGCATCATCAGTACATTACACTCAGGAACTCATTGAGATCAACATGTTTGTTGGGCCAAATTCTTTAATAACAAGATTAAACTATGTATCTGCATTATCATGCATATTCAGAAAACTGTGTGGAATGAATGAATTCATTTTCTGAGTTATTAGCCACTGAAGAATTTTCAATGACCAGGGCAAGTTGATGAAAATTTCTCACCTCTTCTAGAGTTTCTGATTCTACCTCAAGTTATCCCTGAAAAGGGATTGTTATTGTTCGGTTGCTAAGTTGTGGCCATCTCTTTGTGACCCCATGAACTCCATTCTAGGATCCCCCATCTTTCACTGTTTCCCAGAGTTTGCTCAAACTCATGTGCATTGAATCGATGATGCTATCCAACCATCTCACCCTCTGATGCCTCCTTCTCCTCCTATCCTCAATCTTTCCCAGTATCAGGATGTTCTCCAATGAGTTAGCCTTTTGCATCAGGTGGCCAAATTATTGGAGCTTTAGCTTCAGGATCAGTCCTTCCAGTGAATATTCAGGCTTAATTTCCTCTAGGATTGACTGGTTGGATCTCCTTGTTCTCCAAGGGACTCTCAAGAGTCTTCTCTAGCACCATAATTTGAAAGCATCACTTCTTCGGCACTTAGCCTTCTTATGTTTCAACTCTCACACTGGTACATGACTACTGGAAAAACCGTAGCTTTGACTATACAGAGCTTTGTCAGAGAAGCAAGGTCTCTGCTATTTAATACGCTGTCAAGTTTTGTCATAGCTTTCCTTCCAAGGAGCAAGCATCTTTTCATTTCATGGTCACAGTCTCCATCTGCAGTGATTTTGGAGCCCAAGAAAATAGTCTATTTCCATTGTTTCCCATCTAGTTTCCATGAAGTAATGGGACTAGATGCCATGATCTTAGTTTTTTTAAATGTTGTTTTAAGCCTGCTTTTCCACTCTTCTATTCACCTCCATCAAGAGGCTCTTAGTTCCTCTTTGCTTTCTGCCATTAAGGTGGTATTGTCTGCATATCTGAGGCTATTGATATTTCTCCCAGCAATCTGAAAAGGGACAGTGGGATGAAAAAGACAAGCTCCTTTGCAATTGTGCTTCCTTATTTGTCTATGGAATTTCTCTTTATATTCTTAATATAGTAATTTTTTTGTTAAAAAGATAGTGCATTTGGCAACAATTTTTTATTATAATAGAAAATAGAATCTATTAAAAAGATTTTATGCCAGATTTTCTGGGTGGAAATAAGAAGCTACAACTTACTTTTTTCAATTTTGTGTTACAAATATCATTTGGAGAACTATCTGTTCAGAAAGGCTCCGTTGTGAACAATATCTTGGTTGAGTCACCATGATAAAGGTTAAAATCGTCAGTTAAGTTTTTCAAAATTCAAATTTTCTTTTAAAATATTTATTCATCCAACTAGTCACTCTTTCATTCATTCAGCACAGAAAAAATACAGTGCTTCATAAGATTGGTGAAGGGAAAAGCAAATATAATTTAATTATTTGCTTGAAGAAAATGAGTCATCAAAATTTTATTTTGATATTAGAATAGAAATTTGAAAATTTATAGAAAACCAAAAAAATGAGGCAGAGTTCCTATGCATCTTATACCCGGTTCTCCCTATGATTCACATCTGACCTTAGTATGATAAACTTATCACAATTAATGAATCAGTATTTACACATTGTAATTAACTAAAATTATGCTTTATCAAATTTGTTAAAGTCTTTACCTAACGTCCTTTTTATACCAGGCTGTGACATTTTTCTCTCATAAAGCAGATTTTCCCCTGTTTATGACTTTTCAAGTTTGAGGAGTACTGACCATGTATTTTGGGAGGCTTCTCAGTGGCTCAGTGGTAAAGAATCGACCTGCTTATGCAGGAGATGGAGACACATGTTTGTTCCCTGGGTCAGAAAGTTCCCCTGGAGCAGGAAATGGCAACCCAATCCCATATTCTTGCCTGAAAAAACCCACAGGCAGAGGAGCCTGGTGGGCTGCAGTCCATGGGGCTGCACGGTGTCTGACAGGACCGAGTGAATGAGCACACCTCTTCTGGCCATATACTTTATGGAATGCTGCTCAACTGGGATTTGTCTCATGTTTTCCTTGTGGTTAAACTGGAATTACAGGTTTTGGGTAAGAAGATAATCCAAAAAAGTGCCCTTCTCATCACATCTTATCAAAGGAATCTGCTGTCAACGTGACTCATCAGATTTCTCTACTGTAAAGTTACTATTTTCCCCCTCTTTTCGTATTACTCTCTTAGAGTGAAAATCACAATGCATGGTACACACTAAAGGAATGGAGCCTTATGATCCATCTCACTGAGTGTGGAGTATCACATGAATTATTTGGAATTCTTCTACTTGGGAGACTTGTCTGTTCTTTATTATTTACTTATTGACTAATTTACTTTTTGCATATTGATAGCCAATTATTCTTACATCACCAGTTGAAATCATTATCTTTTAATCATTGGATTTTCTTTGCATTTTTGTAAAAAAAAAATCAGTTGTCTATATTTGTATGGGGTTATTTCTGGGCTCTCTAATTCACAAAATATCATGCTTTCAGGAATATTACAGCATTATATTAAACATCAAATCAGATAATGTGAGTCCTCTAATTTTGCTTTTCTTCTTCAGAATTATATAGACTATTATAAACCTTTTGTCTTTCCGAATAAACTTCAGACACAGCTTGTCAATTTGTACAAAATAGTTTGCTAAGGTTTTGATTCTTGATTGAGATTGTCCAGCATCTGTAGATCAAACTGGGTATATCTGACATGTTAACATCACTGGATCTTTCAATTCATAAATTCAAAATATCTTTTCACTTATTTAGATCTTCTTTCTTTTTTTTTTTTTTACTGTATTTTGTCATTCTCTACATGTAGATTTTAGATATTTCTCCTCTTCAAGTATACCTATTTAATGTTATAAATATTCCTTTTGGCTCTGCTTTCACTATATTCTACAAATTTTGATAAGATGTATTTATTTTCAGAACATTTTTTCAGTTTTCCTGACAACTTCTTTTTGACCCATTATGGGTTTCAAAACATCCATGGATTTAGTTTAATTTTTATTGTTTAATTTCTAAATACTGATTTCTGTTAATTTAATTTTACTTTAATTCCATGGTTGTCTGAGGATGTATTTTGTATGATTTCTATTTTTCTAAATTTGTTAATACAGGTCCAAAATCACTGCAGATGGTGATTGCAGCCATGAAATTAAAAGACACTTACTCCTTGGAAGAAAAGTTGTGACCAACCTAGATAGTATATTCAAAAGCAGAGACATTACTTTGCCGACTAAGGTCCGTCTAGTCAAGGCTATGGTTTTTCCTGTGGTCATGTACGGATGTGAGTGTTGGACTGTGAAGAAGGCTGAGTGCGGAAGAATTGATGGTTTTGAACTGTGGTGTTGGAGAAGACTCTTGAGAGTCCCTTGGACTGCAAGGAGATTCAACCAGTCCATTCTGAAGGAGATCAACCCTGGGATTTCTTTGGAAGGAATGATGCTAAAGCTGAAACTCCAGTACTTTGGCCACCTCATGCAAAGAGTTGACTCATTGGAAAAGACTCTGATGCTGGGAGGGATTGGGGGCAGGAGGAGAAGAGGGCGACCGAGGATGAGATGGCTGGATGGCATCACTGACTCGATGGATGCGAGTCTGAGTGAACTCCGGGAGTTGGTGATGGACAGGGAGGCCTGGCGTGCTGGGATTCATGGGGTCGCAAAGAGTCGGACACTACTGAAGGACTGAACTGAACTGAATACAGGTCATCAGTTTTTTTAAGCCAGAATTTCTACTTTATTGATATATTCAATTTCAACTTCTCAGATTTGAATAACCTACCATATTTTAAAAAATGGTCTGTTAAACATGATGCCCATGAATTCTGTTAATAAGAGCCACAGTAGACAAGCAGATCATTACACTAGCATTTGCTGTGGGAAGCGTTATAGGAAGTCAAAGTCACTGGCTTGGCGTAGGAGTCAGAGCCCCAACAGGGCGCACTCTCTGAACCGATGCTTTGCCATCAAGAGGAGGGAAGTCATGACCGGATCTTCATTTTTCTTTTCATTTATGAATGGGAAATCTCATAGGTTTAGCTAATCAAAAATTCTGTTTCAGGACTTGAATTAAGTTTTTGATCTATAAAGAGTGAACTACTCCTCATCCTATGAATCTGGAATGTTCTTCACCTTCAGGAAAAACATCTCAGTAATACTAGGATGCTAATAGGAACTGGAGGACACCCAACCCCTGACAGGTCCAAAGACATGCAACCCATTGAAATATTTCGGCTTCATATTTCCTTAATTCCAGGTGATCACCACATTTTTTGTCTTTTCTCCCTGGCCATTCTCTTCTGTGTCCCTTATTGTGATTGTCAGATCAAGCATGGTGGCATTCCTTGGATGCATTTTGTTCCTTCATGCTTCCGTTTTCTATGTTCTATGGGAACATTATACAGATATCTTTTGGGGTTCCATTCTTAACTCTTATTTAAGACACCATCAAATGATATCATCTTTCAAGCTGTCATAGAAGTTGGCAAGCACCTCGGTTATGGCACCCTGCAGTGTTATCTTTTTCTATGTTTATCTGTTTCCTGCCTGATCTACTCCAGGAAGATGCAAACTCTTGTCAGGTAAGTTTATGTTTTATCCATCTCTGTGTCCCTATAGCACAGAGAAGGAAATGGCAACCCACTCCAGTGTTCTTGCCTGGAGAATCCCAGGGATGGACACGACTGAAGTGACTTAACAGCAGTAGCAGCAGCAGTGCCCCTATAGCAATTAAAAGACACTGGGTTGCTCAGACGGTAAAGCGTCTGCCTTCAGTGCATGGGACCTGGGTTCAATTCGCTGGAAGATCTCCTGGAGAAGGAAATGGCAACCCACTCCGGTATTCTTGCCTGAAAATCCCATGGACAGAGGAGCCTGGTGGGTTACAGTCCATGGGGTCGCAAAGAGTCGGACACAACTGAGCTACTTCACTTTCTATTGAATGAAAAAATAAACGAACAACTATATGATGAAGTGGAGCTCAAAGTGTGATAGTTCTCTATCTTCCGCATGGAGTCGGTAATAGTGGGGTCAGTGTTTTGTCTAAATTAGAAGATTTTAGAGAAAACATAGGACAGAAAAGACAAGAGAAAAAACTGATGACATCAAGTTTAGTCCAATTAGTGCAGTCCCTGTAGAGCTCCTCTTAGGAGCTTTTTCGTTTTTTCAAATTGAAGTATAATTGCTTTACAATGTTGTGTTTTTTCTGTTGCACACCAAAGTGAATAAACTATATATATACATACATCCCCTCCCTCTTTTTTAATTAATTAATTTTTTGAGTTTACCTTTGATTTTTAAAAAAATTTTAACTGGAGGATAAATGTTTTACAATGTTGTGCTGGTTTCTGCCTTACAACAACAGCTATAAGCATACACAGATTCCCTTTCTCTTAAGTTTCTCTCCAAGCCACCCCCCATCCCACGCCTTTGGGTCAAAACAGAGTACTGAGCTGAGCTCTCCATGCTGTACAGAAGCTTCCCACTAGCTGTCTGTTTTTACACATAGTAGCAGATAAATGTGAATTGTCATCTCATAATTCATCCCACCCCCTTCCCTTTTGTGTCTGAACATCCATTCTCTGCATCTGCGTCTCCATTCTTGGCCTGCACCTTATACTTCCTTTCATTTTGGAGGCCTTGAACAGACGACTGGGTCTGTATTAACTCCTTTCTAGGACCCCCGCAAGTATTTCCAAACCTTAACCTTACTGTAAGGCTACTGAAGACACCTGAATGACTTCAGCGTAAAGATTCACTTCTCACAGATTCAAAGTATAAACTAGAACTAGAGCTTTGTAGAATGAATAAAACAGTGAAAACCAAAATGCTTTCCAGGTGTTTTAGCCATCGATCCTAGCTTCCAACCCCACCCCTCCCTCCTGATTCTACTCATGGGGGGTTGTCTTAAAGGAGGCATATATAGAGTTTCTTTTTTCAAAGTTAGATGATTGCTGCTTTTCTAAATAATAGGCAAGAGAATTCTGAGTCATTCAACAAAGTGCTCGTGACCAAACTCTCTTGGAAGAGGGGAAAAGCACGTTCATGCTCTCTTTTTCTCTCAATTTGTAAAAAGTGACTCTGATCCAGCTGAAATCTGGGCAAAGATTGTGTGTCTGTGTGTGTGTGTGTGTGTGTGTGTGTGTGTGAGCACGCACACGTACACGCCTACATTTCTCTCTTTTTCTGGACAGCCTCCAGTTACACAGTCTTGAAGGCTGGTATCATGTTCCCCTTCTTTCCTTCTTATTTCTTCCATCCTGATAGCAAGACCTCTCAGTCCCCTCTTCTTTCTGTGGTTCCCAGAGAGGGACGTGAGTTTTGAAAGTGTCAAGGCAGTGTAAATGCTGATGTATAGGCCACAGTTGTTTCTCTGAAAAGGCCTTCAGAGTCCTCCCCTCTCTTCTGTTCCCTTCAAGTTGGAATGATTCATCAGCTGGCCTTTTGCAAGAAAAGAAGCTGGCCTGAGGTCTTGGGCCTTTGACCTCCGTGAAGAGAAAGGTTACACCGAGCGCAACTGTGCAAGGGCCAGGGCGGCAGCCACGGGCATAGAAACCCGAGGTGGGGGCGCCAGGCCCGGGGAGGGGGCTGGTGGGAAAGAGGGGGGATTCAGCAAAGTGAAGAGTCTATTTCTAAGAGACTCAGTGGATCAGCTGACAGCCGGGGTCAGGGGTCATATTTATGCTTGATTCCCTGAGCATGTTACAGTAACATCTGCTTGTTATCGGTCTTGAGGGAGCAGGCGTGGGGACCAGGCGCTCTGACCTCCTATCAAAGCAGGCGGGAGAAGAGATTAGGGGTCCCTATTAATGTTTGTGTTAGACTTAATGCCCCCCCCTCTCCTGAGCCTGATTTGCCAGCTTTCCCCTTATTCTTTTTGTCATCTTGCGAAACATTTAAATGAGCCCTGTTGTTGTCAGTGGTAGAGCATTGGATTTCTGGAAATTGCAGAAAAGAAAGTTAGGTTTCAATCAGAGGAAAATCTTGGTGAAAAATATACAGTGAGAAAGAGAAAAAAAAATCAACAACCCAGGAAATTCCTCACATGCTGGAATCGAATTGTTTCATAGAAACGTCTCAGTTTTGGACATCGTACATAGAATTAAAAAATCAGCTGTAATTGTGTTCTGTCACTTTCTACAAAAAACTCCCTAACAGGAAATGTGGTTTGGTCATTCAGTTACCAGGGAATTCAACTTTAATGTAGGATTTGCCTCAAGGTTGGTGTCATCAACTCAAAACAAGGACAGAAGCCACCATTGGAGTGGGGTTGAGGGTGGGATAGTAATTTTTCCCTTTGATTAACCTTTTTAATTTGAGTCACTTTTGTGACTTTTCCACAAATTTCCCTAAAAAATATTTTCCTTCTGTCAAAAATGAATTACAGCTTTTACGTGCAAATATTTCCCCATCTCCAGTTTCTCTGGCCAAACTAATAATCCACAGAAACATAAAGCAGTTTCTGAAAATCAGGCTGAAGAAAGAAGAAAATGCACTGAGCTGCTAAGTTCTTTTTTCTTCATTTTCTGAAACAAAGAAACAAACAAACAAAAAAAACCACTTGCTGTGTGCCTGCTGGCTTCTAGAAGAAATAATTATCTATAATCTTGTGTTTCCAGTTTCCATGATTTCTGTTCAGAAGTTTCTGGAAGATCTCTTGTAAAAATCTCTTGGTCCGCTGTAGATGGAGCATACATAATTGATACCTAGTAGATGCCTTAACCACTTATGTGACATTTTGTTTTAGCCTCAAGCCTTGCATGGAGGAATAAAATTTGGGAGTGAAGGAAGAGGTTGGAGATAGAGGATATTATTTTTAGCTAAAAAAAAAAAAGGAAAGTTAAAATAAGCAAACCTGATTTCATGGAAGGCAGCCACCTCTGGGGTCCAAATTCATGGCAAAGTTCACACAGTCCAACTTCCATGTAACTGTATGAAAACAACATGTTTGCTATTTATAAGGAATTGCCTTGGGGAAACCAGCTTTAAAAAGGAGGATAGATTGTTCTGAGGGAAACTGGATGTGAGTGGATAGGGCCTCTTTAAAGGTAAGGGCTTAGATGTGAGTATACGTGTGTGTGTGTGTGTGTGTGTGTGTGAAGCAGTGGTGGGATGGGTGATGGGAGTCGCTGTTCAAAACCACTTGGTGATTATAAATAATAACAAAAAACTCAGTCGGAAGTGCGTTCTGCCAGACTGGACAATAAAGCTCCTAGCAGGGCATTGAGATTTTCTTAGTCAGGGTCAGACCCACATGCATAAGGCCAACGAGTTCAGTGGGAAAAAACGACTCTTCTTCCCCGTTTTTTTTCCCTTTCCTTTTTTCTTTCATTTGGAAGGGACCCCCTCATAAACATGCAGAGCAATTTTCCAGTACATTAACCCAGGAGGGATCCTCTCTCTGTCGGCTCAAGAGACAGAGAAGTTGAGAACCAGGGTGAGGGGAAGATGGATGAGCCTGGGATATTAGAGAGGGCAGTTTTTCCACTGTCCTGCCCTGTACACCTAGGACAAAGACTTCATTGACTGCCATGCTTGACATCAGCCTCGTAAACTAGTAGTCGGGCACAAAGGGTCTGACACTTGAAAGTACAAGTCCCTGCCTTCTTTCTATTGCAGCTGTGCAGGGGGGTTGGGCCTAACAGTGGTGCCCCTTTGTCAGCCCACAGGACAAGAGGTGAAGATAAATAGTATTGACTTTAAGGTAGTCACCCAATCTTGCTATTTCCCCAAAGACAGCACTTCCTCTCAGGCCGCACATCATGGCCCCGGGAGATGTAGCCATCTTCCCTTTGGCCTGGGTAGCAATGAGGGTGCAGGGTGGATGTGTAGCCTGAGGGAAGGGGAGAAGACAGGGGCAAGTACAGAGTCGTGGGATCTGTTCCTCGTCCTCTGTGAGGAGGTGGTATGGTGGTATGCATTCCAGCTTGGTCTCAGTGGTTTCTTTCATTCTCTTGAGATCCCCAGAAATGGTCCTAGAGGGGAAAAAAAAAAAAAAAACAAATGCAAGAGGCAAGACTGAAAACCATGTACGTTGATATGATCCAAAAGATAGGGAAAAAAAAAAAAAAAGCAACAACTCACATTGGTATCGCTGATTATCACACAGCCAGACAGCACAATGCTTTTCTGAGAACATTTTGGCAATAAAACTTTAAAACAAGCACAGAAGTTGAATGCAATCTTTTAAGAATCGTATGTGCTGAAGGCAGGGACACAGCTGTGTGATTTGTTGAGGTTTGATTGATGCAACCGCTAGTTTTTTTCATTATTATTTTCTTCATCATTAGTTTTTACTTGATACATTTTATTTTTTTTTTATTTGCAGCTGCATAGGTAAACTTTTCTGTATCATTTCTATCTGCGTTAGAAGAGAAGGGATTTGAAATCCAGAACACCGAACCCATTTGGATTTGAAGGCTTATGTGCTGTGCTTAGTCACTCAGTTGTGTTTGACTCTTTGTGACTCTGTAGACTGCAGCCCGCCAGGCTCCTCTGTCCGTGGGGATTCTCCAGGCAAGAATACTGGAGTGGGTTGCCAAGCCCTTCTCCAAGGGATCTTCCCAACCCAGGGATCAAACCCAGGTCTCTCACATTGCAGGCAGATTTTTTCCTGACTGAGCCACCAGGGAACTTCTTAATGGCTTATGACCAAGTTCAACAGCTTAGAGAAGATCACTCTTCCTGTGGGTCTTTCTAGACCTTCTGAAGGCAGGGTGCTATTTCAGATGTCTTTTCATCCTCTAAAGAGGCTCAACAGACAATGATTTATGAGCCATCCTCAATGACAAGCGTCCATCTAAAGTTAAACCTTTTGTCTTCAGAGTGGACTTTACAGGTCTCAGAGCAGACAAGTTCTAAAGAGCTCTCCAAAAATATTTTATGTACACAGAAAGAAGGGTGTGGTAGCTCAAATCCCTACAGGTCCCATGTTCAGGCTGAAGAAAGGTTACAGTTAGGATGTGAACACCAGAGAGGAGTTCCATTTAAACCCTAACAGTGGAACTCAGATCAATCACACATTAGCTGTTTTGTAAAATCTAGCTTCCCTTCCCTTCCCATTGCCTTTTCAAAATTTCTCAGTTTAGCGCCTCCTTCTATTGACAACTCCACTTTACATCATTTGAGAATATATCCTTTATCCAAGTTATTTCAAGAACTCTATTCTCTAAAACTGTGCTATAATTTCATTTTAGAGAACACTGCTTGAGGCTAAGATATAAAGAGATCACATTGATAGGAAACTGAGATTAGCTCCTTTCTATGAATCTTTTAAGTAAACATATTTACTCTAAAAACTAATAGTTTCCAGTTGAGAACAAGTTTCTTGAAAACAGAGGACATATTGACTAGCTTCGATTCACACTCGTTTAACCTCCTCTTTAAGGGAGTCCTATAGCTGATGCATGTCATGAACTTAGAATATCTGCTTTGAACTTGATTCGCCTTTGAACAATCATGTGGCAACAGTTTTGTGCATGTGTGTTCACTTGTGTCCGACTCTTTTGTGATCCCACGGACCATAGCGCACCAGACTCCTCTGTCATGGGATTTTCCAGCCAGAATACTGGAGTGGGTTGCCATTTCCTCTTCCAGGACATATTCCTGGTATCAAACCTGAGTCTCCTGCATTGGCAGACAGATTCTTTAGCACTGAGGCGCCTGGGAAGTCCAGCAATAATTTAGACTTACTGATAAAAGCATTATGTCTGGAAGGAGGTAGATTTCATTCATTGCCTTTTGTTTTCACTTCTGGAGTTCCTAAATTCATTATTTCCAGAATCTAGTCATGTTTACTTACACTTCAATAGAGCCTTGATTGTTTCCAGAAACCTACAAGTTATCTCAGAGTGACACTTTTATTTGCATATCTCAGAGATGGTTTATGGGGCAAACTGCAAGGTGAGCGTAACTTTGTCCCTCTGCCTCTGCCTAATGCCCCCTTCCTCTTCCCAGAGCCATTGGGTCTTCATTTCTCTGGGCTCTTGGATATTCCTCTGGGGTCTCTTCATCCTTTGCCCTCCAGACTCTCAAACTGACATTCTGCCTAGAACATCATTTGGCAACTCTCAGATGTGAAGTGCTAAGTCTCCTTATAGCAGGAAAAAAAAAAAAAAAGCTGAACAGAAGTAAACAGAAACCTAGTTTGTAGTTATAGGAAAGAGAAGTGAAGGTTGTGTCTAGGGGATTTTCATGGGATGATGAGATGTGACCTCCTGGGAAATTTGTTTCACTTTTCCTTGTCCATTTTTGCCTCTTCTAGTCCATTCTTTTCCACAGAGTACATTGTTTCACAGGTTTTCATTGAGAAAATTCTGAAATAGATATTGAACATTCTAAGCAGATCTTCTCAAAAGCAGCAAAGGGATTAGCCTTGACTCTCCTCTTTCCCAATGCTATCCATTTTATTTCTGCCTCTTGACTCAAAACCCAGAAGGAACTTTCCATCAGAGGTTATCTGTCAAACCCTAGGGTAGGGAATATCTCTTAATATTTTCTTCTGAGTCTCTTCTTCCTGAGAGGCCACAATTTTGTGGGGAAAGCTCACGGGTTGGGTGTTGGGCAGGCTTCCGTTCTAGTCTAATCCAGTCCAGTCTGTGCTCTCTTCATTGAACTTAGACACTCATTTCATCTCCCTCAGTTTTCTTATCTGTAAGATGGACAAACTACACATATCTGTATGATTGTTTTCTTTCTTTCTTTCTTGTCCCTTATGTTCTAACAGTGGACTGCATTTTTTTCCCCATTATAATTATGGGAAATAAGCATGTGTAAGCAAATAAGTGAACATTGAAAAATATAATCTCAATTTTGGGTATTGTTGGTATCGCAACTGGAAAGGTCCATGAATTTGATGTATATACATGACCAAACATTTCCTGTCTTCTTTATTTAGACCTGGGTCATGCACTTGGAATTGATATGTTTTGGGAGTTTTTCAAAGTTCTAGTTGAGGACACGTGGTTTTGTAAACACACCATTAAAAGCTAACTGACTGGGCAGAGACCCTCGCATGTGCTTGTCCCATGGGATTCAGCGACTGGCCTGACTTTCCTAGTCTGAATCAGAGTTTAAAAATTCTTTTAAATAAACATTTGTGTTCTGCCTTGCCCAAGGTCTTTCTGACAAAAATGTATTTTTATTTGCATACTATTTGACATTTATTTTAGGTAAAAGATCTATTTCAGCCCATTTGTATTTATGCTGATATAGGCTGTGGGCCACTTTGTCCCTCTGGTGTGTGTACTGGGGGCTGAGTTGAGCCAGGAGGCCTTGCTTTGTCTCTCACTAACTTTGTCTCCTCGAGCTAGACTGTGGCTTCAAGGAAAAGAAAGAGAACTCTCTCTGCACAAAGCACACTGCAGGCCCCATGCTCTGTATCCTTGTAGAACCAAGGCCAAGGAAATATGAACAGAGTGAAGTAAGTCATAAAGAGAAAAGCAAATATTATATATATTAACTCACATGTGTGGAATCTAGAAAAATAGCCCAGATGATCTTATTTGCAAAGCAGAAATAGATACACAGATTTAGAGAACAAAGATATGGACACCAAATGGGGAAAGGAAGGATGGGATGTGTTGGGAGTCTGGGACTGACATAAATACACTGCTATGCGTAAGACAGATAACAAATAAGAACTGACTGTACGGTGCTGGGAACTCTGTTCAGTGTTCTCTGGTGACCTAGAAGGGACGGAAATACAAAAAAGAAGGGATATATGTATTCATATAGCTGATTCACTTTTGCTGTACAGCAGACACTAACACAAAATTGTAAAGCAACTATATGCCAATAAAAGAAATTTAAAAAGAATGGCCGCCTTGGTTTTGTCCCTCTTCTCCTTGATGTTGGCCCCAGGGGCCTGTCGATACCTATGAATCTTGATACTGAACTTACAAGGACATGGATCACTTGCATTAAAGGGTTAATTGCTGCTTCTAACTCTCTAATTTTGCTTTCCCCTCAGTGATTCAACCTCATATGACAGACTTACATGTCCAATTTGATGACCTGTGAACCTCAAACTCCACCTATGTTAAACTCACTTCCAGTCTCCCCTTAGAAAAGCAAGCTCTGCTTTCTCTTTCATTTTCCCATTTCTATAATTATCGTTGCTTTTGTTATCCAAACTCAGAAATTTAGCTGCATCTCTGATTTTTTTTCCTTCTCTTTTCCGTATGTGGCAGCAGCGATCTGTTCCTACTGAGTCTTCTCGTTTCTACATCCTGAGTCTATCCTATTTCTATGGCCCTGTTCAGTTGAGGCTCTCAGATATTCATTGCCAAACTACTGCAGTAACACCCGAGGTGAGTTTCTTTTGCATCGCTTACCTAACACACTCCTCCATTCCAGCCATCTCTCTGCTGTGTATGTTCCAGCACCTGTGCCTCAATCTAGTTTCCTGCCCAGAAGGAGGTCGTTTTTGTTCCCTTGTACCTTTCAACTCACATTCCTCAGCAAGTCTGCCTTGATTTCTCCAGAGATGAGTGAACATGCACCCTCTGGATACCAATTGCACCATTAGTCTTGATATCAAATACTTCATTATTCTCATTTGAGAAAACACATAAAACACCTAATGTAGCTTTCTAGAAGCTGTTTGAATTGTGAACAAGATGGTATGAAGTTTACAAATCAGGTCAGGAAATTCACTAGAGAGGTAGGTGGTAACAATAAGACACTCTCATGTGCTAGGAAATATTCTAATCATTTATTGTCATTGACACACTGAGTCAATAACCCTATGAGGCTGTTACTCAGGATTTCATTTCATAGATGTGAAAACAGAGGTGCAAACAGGCTCAGCCCAATGAAGAACAAGTTTTACAAGAATGACAAAGGATTGTGAAAGCTTGGTAGGAGAGATGACTCCTGTCCGGTTGAAATAAATGTTATGAAGGAGGTTTAAAGGAAGAGGAAAGTGATTTGGTATTTTCCAAGTAACTAATTAGAAATGTTCCATCTTTTAGTCTTATTATTGTAGTTCTATGAGTTCATCTTTGCACTCCTAATTGGATGTGTCACTCCTTAGGACAGATATGAATTCTCTTTGTTTTCTCCACAGCACCTAACTCAGTGTTTTTCATATAGCAGTTGTATGTTGATAGATGCTTAATTACCTTCTGTTGTCTTGAGCACAGAGATGCTGCATTTCAGGGTCTTTTTTTGTTGTTGCTTTGTTTTCTCACCATTTCTAGATATATATACTGAATCAGTCATTTATTTTGATTTTGGGGAAATAATTTACTTAGTGTATATACTGTGTATATGCCTATATAGATTAAATAGCAATGACATTTAAATTTTTGACTAATTCAAGATAGAATACTTTTGAATCAGTTTTCCTTCAATCACCCTAATCAAATTTTTGCCAAGTAAGAATGGACTTACAACATAAGGAATTAAGTGAGCCAATGTTGTTCAGCTGCTGAGTTGTGTCCAACCCTTTGTGACCCCAGGGACTGCAGCATGCTAGCCTTCCCTGCCCTTCACCATCTCCCAGAAATTGCTCAAGCTCATGTCCATTGAGTCAGTTGTGCCATCGAACCATCTCATCCTCTGTCACCTCCTTCCCCTTCTGCCCTCAATCTTTCCCAGCATCAGGGTTTTTCCCAATGGGTTGGCTCTTCGCATCAGGTGGCCAAAGTATTGGAGCTTCAGCTTCAGCATCAGTCCTTCCTATGGGCCAATACAAGTTAGTAAAGACTTTTCACAGAACCATGTTCCCTACAGCTTCTCATTCTGATGGTATGTCCTTTCTAATGTTCCCGTGACTTTCTCACAGGGTTGTTGAGAGGATTAAATGTAACGAAAAGTCAATCAGAAAAGGAAAGAGTTTAACATACAGTCATTTCGTATTTATTAAATGTCATCATCACCGTCAGCAGTGTTATCTTCAGTGCTGTTATCAACTTCATTGTCTTCGTCACCATCATCCTCATCATCAGTGTCACCATCATCAGCATCATCCGTTATTACCCCTTATATACATGATCTGTGAATGTCATTGGTTCTGACCAAAACTACAACCATGGTTCTAGTGTTAATGTGATACTATGTCGGGCTGAGTGGTCTTAGTAAAGGACTTACAATGCTAGACTCAGGTGATTTTCCCAGAGCAAAGACTTCGTTGCACTTCATTAATATTCAACTAGGAATCATTGCTTCTCAGGTATCACACATGACTTTCTTCCGTGGGAGGGTGAGCTGCAGTGTCTTCTGCTTGAAGAAATTAGCTGTGACTCCCTACACACTCTCGTCTCCAAGTTGACCGTTCTTAGCATCCTTCATCCCCAAATGGATTCACTTACAAACCGTTTGACAAATAAATACATTTATGTTTAAGTTCCTTTTAAAGTTTACAAGCAATTGATAGCTTTGAAATTTCTAAAATGAAGCTGAATTTATGGTTAGCCAGCAAATTTTTTTGTTAAACAAATCACACATCCTTTAAACTAAATGCAACTGGAAACTATGCAAAAAAAAAAAAAGAAATTATTTGTAATTTAAGTGAAAAATAAAGGTAAGGTAAGATCTATTTTGCTTGTGATTCATTTATCCTTTCCAAGGGCAACTACTACATATTTAAATAAAAGAAGTGATCTGTTGAATGATATCTATTGAAAACAGTCTTGTCCAGAAAGTTACATGTTCAGAAATATAATTTGACTTTCTTTTCTGAAATCATCTGAAATAAAAATAATGTAAAGCACTTTAGATATAGATACTATTATCAAGGACACAATTCCTTTCAGCTTGACTTCCCTGAAATTCACATTTGTTACTAGTTAAATTATTGGTTACCATAAAAATAATCTAAAAAATAAAGAGAAAATTTAAATGTATGTCTGAACATATGAGTTGCTAACACCGAATTTGTTGTTTTTTATATTTGATACATCCTAATGTTCATATGTTCAGACATATGGTTTTTCCAGTGGTCATGTATGGATGTGAGAGTTGGACTGTGAAGAAAGCTGAGAGCTGAAGAATTGATGCTTTTGAACTGTGGTGCTGGAGAAGACTCTTGAGAGTCCCTTGGACTGCAAGGAGATCCAACCAGTCCATTCTGAAGGAGATCAGTCCTGGGTGTTCTTTGGAAGGAATGATGCTGAAGCTGAAACTCCAGTACTTTGGCCACCTCATGTGAAGAGTTGACTCATTGGAAAAGACCATGATGCAGGGAGGGATTGGGGGCAGGAGGAGAAGGGGACGACAGGGGATGAGATGGCTGGATGACATCACCAACTAGATGGACGTGAGTCTGAGTGAACTCTGGGAGTTGGTGATGGACAGGGAGGCCTGGCATGCTGCAATTCATGGGGTCGCAAAGAGTCAGACACGACTAAGCGACTGAATTGAACTGAACTGAACTGAATGTTCTACAGTTACAGAATTACTTAGTATATAACTTGCAATTATAAGGTATGTCCATATAGTTGGTTAACAGAGAAAAGTAAAAATGTTTAACAGATTTTTTTTTTACCTTCCAAATTCCCCCACTCACCTCCTCTCAAGCTATAGTTTAAAAAATCCTAAAAAGATTTTGAAGTTTACAAAGAATTAAAAATCAGTGTGACAAGTAACAGAAGTTTTCCTAGTCATCATTCATCATAAAAGTTTAATTAAATTAAGAATTTGTGAATAAAATATATACAATATAGTGGTTCATAATCATTGTACAGGAAATGGTGATCAAAACCATCCCCAAGAAAAAGAAATGCAAAAGGCAAAATGCTTGTATGAGGAGGCCTTACAAATAGCTGAGAAAAGAAGAGAAGCAAAAGGAAAAGGGGAAAAGGACAGATATATCTATCTGAATGCAGGGTTCCAAAGAATAGCAAGGAGAGATAAGAAAGCCTTCCAAAGTAATCAATGCAGAAAAATAGAGGAAAACAATAAAATGGGAAAGATTAGAGATCTATTTGAGAAAATGAGATACCAAGGGAACATTTCATGCAAAGATGGGGACAATAAAGGATAAAAGTGGTATGGACCTAACAGAAACAGAAGATATTAAGAAGAGGTGGCAAGAATACAGAGAGGAATTTTTTTTTTTTACTTTATTTTATACACAGAGGAATTATACAAAAAAAGATCTTCATGACCCAGAAAACCACGATAGTGTGATCACTCACCTAAAGCCAGACATCCTAGAATGTGAAGTCAAGTGGGCCTTAAGAAACATTACTGTGAACAAAGCTAGTGGAGGTGATGGAATTCCAGTTGAGCTATTTCAAATCCTAAAAGATGATGCTGTGAAAATGCTGCACTCAAGATGCCAGCAAAATTGGAAAACTCAGCAGAGGCCACAGGACTGGAAAAGATCAATTTTCATTCCAATCCCAAAGAAAGGAAATGCCAAACAATGTTCAAACTACTGCACAATTGCACGCATGTCACATACTAGCAAAGTAATGCTCAAAATTCTCCAAGCTAGGCTTCAACAGTACGTAAACTGAATAGTTCCAGATGTTCAAGCTGGATTTAGAAAAGGCAGAGGAACCAGAGTTCAAATGGCCAACATCTGTTGGATCATAGAAAAAGCAAGTGAATTTCAGAAAAATATCCACTTCTGCTTCATTGACTATGTATGCTAAAGCCTTTGACAGTGTGGATCACAACAAACTGAAAAATTCTTAAAGAGATGGGAATACCAGACCACCTTATCTACCTCCTGAGAAATCTGTATGCTGGTCAAGAAACAACAGTTAAAGCCAGATACGGAACAACAGACCAGTTCCAAATTGGGAATGAATATGTCAAGGCTGTATATTGTCACCCTGCTTATTTAACTTCTATGCAGAGTACACTATATGAAATGTCAGACTTGGTGGAACAGAAGCTGGGATCAAGATTGTTGGGAGAACTATCAATAAGCTCAGATATACAAATGACACCACCCTTATGGCAGAAAATGAAGAGAAACTAAAGAGACTCTTGGTGAAAGTGAAAGAGGAGAGTGAAAAAGTTGGCTTAAAACTCAACATTCAAAAACTGAAGATCATGGGATCCAGTCCCTTCACTTCATGGCAAATAGATGGGGAAACAATGGAAACAGTGACAGACTTTATTTTCTTGGGCTCCAAAATCACTGCAGATGGTGACTTCAGCCATGAAATTAAAAGATGCTTGGTCCTTGGAAGAAAAGCTATGACCAACCTAGACAGCATATTAAAAAACAAAGACATCACTTTGCCGACAAAGGTCCATCTAGTCAAAGCTATGGTTTTTCCAGCAGTCGTGTGAGCATTGTGATGTGAGTGTTGGACCATAAAGAAAGCTGAGTACAGAAGAATTGATGCTTTTGAACTGTGGTGCTGGAGAAGACTCTTGAGAGTCCCTTGGACTTCAGGGAGATCCGACCACTCCATCCTAAAGGAAATCAGTCCTGAATATTCATTGGAAGGGCTGATACTGAAGCTGAAGCTCCAATACTTCGGCCACCTGATGCAAAAAGCTGACTCATCTGAAAAGACCCTTATGCTGGGAAACATTGAAGGCAGGAGATGAAGGGTACAATAGAGGATGAGATGGTCAGATAGAGTCAGTGACTGAATGCACGTGAGTTTGAGTAAGCTCTGGGATTTGGTGATGAACAGGGAAGCCTGCCATGCTGCAGTGCATGGGGTCTCAGAGTTGGACATGACTGAGCAACTAAACTGAACTGAACTGAATGAATAAGGACTACTGTATAGCACAGGTAAATACACTCCATATCTTGTAATAACCTATAAAAGAGGATGTAAAAAAAGAATATATATATATTTGTATACAAATAAAACTGAATCACTTTGGTGTGCACTTGAAACGAATACAACATTGTGAATCAACCATTGCAAATCAACTAGATTTCAATAAAATTAAAAATAAAAATTAACATAAAATACCAAAAATCAGAAAAATTAGAAGAAATATAATATCAGAATAAATTTTAAACTTATTAAGTACATTTTATTTTAAATGCATTGTCTTTACATCTTTCATTTTGCTGCTAACTGGTCTGCAAATCTTACTTCTTACCTGGGAGAAGTAAGCATCCCTTTAGTATACTTTCTGAAAAATAATGTCATTGAAATATGAAAGAATATTCAGGTGAATTTAATGGAAATTTCTGATTGTGTGCTATTTTTCAAAAAAAAGGTAATAATTTTTAAAATGAATAATGATAATTATCAAGCTATTTTATGGACTAATTGACATGAATTGTTTGGTTATTTCTAATTTCAATGTATGATCAAGTCTTACATGACACATGGAGGAATCATAAATAAAGTCAACACCAAACTAATATAAGAGGAGAAAGTGAAAGAGGAGAGTGGAAAAGTTGGTTTAAAACTCAACACTCAAAAACCAAAGATCATGTGATCTGGTCCCATCACTTCATGGCAAATAGATGGGGAAACAATGGAAACAGTGACAGACTTTATTTTCCTGGGCTCTAAAATCACTCCAGATGATAACTGCAGCCATGAAATTAAAAGATACTTGCTCCTTGGAAGGAAAGCTATGACCAACCTAGACAGCATATTAAAAAGCAGAGACATTACTTTGCCAACAAAGGTCCATCTAGTCAAAACTGTGGTTTTTCCAGTAGTCATGTATAGATGTGAGAGCTGGACCATAAATAAAGCTGAGCATCAAAGAATTGATGCTTTTGAACTGTGGTGTTAGAAAAGACTCTTGAGAGTGCCTTGGACTACAAGGAGATCAAACCAGTCAATCCCAAAGGAAATCAGTTTTGAATATACATTGGAAGGGCTGATGTTGAAGCTCCAATACTTTGGCCACCTGATGTGAAGAGCCGACTCATTGGAGAAGACCCTGATGCTGGGAAAGATAGAAGACAGAAGGAGATGGGGATGACAGAGGATAAGATGTTTGGATGGCATCATCAACGCAATGGACATGAATTTGAATACAATAATTGCAGAGTTGATATTTAGATTATCTAAATATTGTTTCACTGATCTGTAAAAAATAGTTGTTAGATAAATTATAAATACAAACTTTATTTTGGGGGAAGGTGGATTTTTAAATGACTGAACACCTTCAAAGCACCTGTTTATTAGCAATGACTATGGAACTGCATCTCATTCATTGTAGAACCAGAGTATAAACTTTGGCAGGGGACATTTTTTTTTTTTTGGTCATTCCCAGGGTTAGAGCATGGATTTTAAATAATATTCTTAACTTTTTAAGCTGTTTGCACTCTTCACCAATTATTTCCATTTTTTAGCACCATTCCCCCAGCAATTAGTTCTAAGGATGAAATATTTTACTTATTAACATTTCATTGGACTATCCAGGTACATTGTTTGAAAACAAATTGAGCATCTCTAGGATGAATTTAACAAATTTTGTTTTTAGAAAACAAAATTATATTCTGATTCATTGTGATTGTGTCAACACTAAATTACACTGGAAGTTTTACAATAAGGCATTAAATTCACCTTCAAGTTGTGTATTAAAATATCCTTCCCCAAATAAGTAATCCTTAACTTGTGAATTCATGAGGGAGTTTTGAAGTATTTTTGAAAAATTAGGGAAAAAGGAAGGAGCTCCATCTTTCTGCTTGTAACACCAAAGAGTTGTTCTTGAAAAATCAAAAAGGATTTGTGTAAGATATACCAACGTGCTTATTGGGGTAACCATGTCCTCATCATACTCTGAAGGAGGATTTCTTTGTTATAACACATCAGTTCAGTTCAGTTCAGTTGCTCAGTCGTCTCCACCTCTTTGCAACCTCATGAATTGCAGCACGCCAGGCCTTCCTGTCCATCACCAACTCCCAGAGTTCACTCAAACTCATGTCCATCGAGTCGGTGATGCCATCCAGCCATCTCATCCCTGTCGTCCCCTTCTCCTCCTGCCCCCAATCCTTCCCAGCATCAGAGTCTTTTCCAATGAGTCAACTCTTCTCATGAGGTGGCCAAAGGACTGGAGTTTCAGCTTTAGCATTATTCCTTCCAAAGAACACCCAGGACTGATCTCCTTTAGGATGGACTGGTTGGATCTCCTTGCAGTCCAAGGGACTCTCAAGAGTCTTCTCCAACACCACAGTTCAAAAGCATCAATTCTTCGGTGCTCAGCCTTCTTCACAGTCCAACTCTCACTGGACCACTGGAAAAACCATAGCCTTGACTAGACGGACCTTTGTAGGCAAAGTACTGTCTCTGCTTTTCAATATGCTCTCTAGGTTGGTCATAACTTTCCTTCCAAGGAGTAAGCACCTTTTAATTTCATGGCTGCAATCACCATGTGCAGTGATTTTGGAGCCTAGAAAAATAAAGTCTGACACTGTTTCCACTGTTTCCCCCTATAGCCAACCATTTGGTTATCACAAAAGTACAAGTACTTAAACAGTCTTTGAGATGAGAAAGCCTAATAAAGAGTCAACCGAAAATTAGATTTTAACACAAACATGCCCCCCCTCACACATGGTAACAGAACACAGAATGCATTACAGAAGAGCCTTGTCTCTCGTGTGATAGAAAGGTGCTGGAAGAGGAAGCACTTTTGCGTTTATTCACACCCCAAAATGTCCTGTATCAGGGAATTCACTCCATCAGAGAAGAACGATTTCTATCCTCATTTGTGTTTGAAACATGAAAACAACATAACAGCTGCATACTGCATTGAATAAGGAAGATCCACATGCATTTAAATCACTTATATCTTACTTTTTTATGATGCAATTGTGAATTATGTTCCTTTTGCATCTGTAATTAGAGGGCAGAACAGATGGCGAAGGCTTCGTTTAAAGTGATGTGTCCATTAAAATAACCTATGCTGCCAAATGATTGTTCACTATAACAGGGTATTCATTCACTGTGGCAGGCACTTTGCTTTGCTGAAATATGTTGCAAAGGCCCCTGGACTATACATGACGCTTATTATTTTTAAGGGCTTTCCAATAAAAGGGTTCACTGTAGCACAGCTAGCTTTGTACCTCATTTATCTTGTGAGCATATGTTTTACTATATTGTTCTAATTAAAAAGTGACCTTGTATATAATGATCAGAACTCAGTGCTGAAAATGATTCATATAGGAGCTGGGGATATGAGAAGACAGTCCAAGCCATATTAAACCGGGCAGTGAGGCAAGGGGGTGGGGCATTCTCTTCTTGTGCGTTACTTGGAGATGATTTTTAAAGAGGAAAAAAAATTAAACAAGGGGAAAAAAAGGGTAAAAAAATCATCATAAGATTTGGTTCAAAGACACTCGTATGAAGTTTAATTATTTTACATCTGGCCAAAGCATATTGACTTCTGTGTTGTTCAAAGCTATGAAAGATGCACTTTGTTTTGCTTTGCTTGGTTAAGATTGTTGGAACTTTTTGGCATATCAGATTCTGGTCAGCCATAATAATAAATACTATTGAAATTTCAGTTTTTTCCACTTCTGAGGACAAAAATGAGCTTTCAAATACCACTTCACAGAATTCCCCCAAATTTACAAAATAGTTATTATAATTTCCACATTATGAAGCAAAAAACAGTTTCAAAGAGATTAGGAGAGCAGCCTGACTCATCCACTAGTAAAAACATTTAAAAAGAAAACATTTGAAAACAATAGAAAAAAACATGGAAAACAACAGATGAAAATATAAATAACTTCTTTATGTAATTTATGGAGAAAACATTTTCTAGGTAAAAATTGGTGAAAAAAGTCAAAAGCACATGTTACAAATTTCACAAACAAAATAAAAGTGCACACATCTAACTGAAGAAATTGTTTGTAACCAATATGAGAGGAACTGTCATCCTTGATATGTGAAGAACTCACAGAAATTGATAAGGAATTACTGAGACTCAATAGGAACATACTACAATGCAAACTATCTGTTTACAGCAGAAAATACAAATTGCTAATTAAAATAAAAAATATGTTCAACTTAATTTGCAATCAAACTTTTAGAATAAATAACAAGAAGTACTATTTTCAACTAATATTAGGAAGCCTTTTAAAATGTTCATGCCCTCTTCTTGGGAAGTTTCTGTAAGACGGTCTTTGTGGTGATGCTAACTTGGGTCAGAAAGATATTTCTGAAAAGTGTTTGAATAATTTAGGTCAGGAATATTTTTTTTTAAATGTGTGCATTTTATCTATTACTTCTGCAAGTCAATGCTAAGGGATCAAGCAGAAATGTGGCAAAATTTTGTGCATTTGGATTTCAATTATAATGTTATTTATTATTTTTAAAAAATGTAAAAATCTCCTGATTATCAATACCCTGGTAATAGCTTGAAAAGCTTTAATATTTCCATCCCCAAATATTTTAGCATTAAAAATAATGTTCTTAAAATCTGAATTCTGTTTATATTCAAGGAAGAAATCTTGCCATCAGGGATTTATTTCAAAATTCATTGTGAAAATTCACTTCTGGCAGGCCGAATTTCATCTCTCAGGGAGGCTTTTCTTAATTTTGGCTAATCAATAAAAGATTCTCATACTTTGGTAGTTTTTCTCTACCTGCTTTTTTGTGAGTAGTTAATGGTCTGTAAATACCATTTAGGAAGCACCAAGGGAGTACACCATTAAGAGGAAATCTTCAGGGAACCCTTTCGTAGAGAGAAAGTCTTTGAATAATACAAATATTTACTCCTCAATAATTTTTATTGGTTTTAAAGTTCATTTTAAAATCCTTTAGGTGGAGCTTCCGGTCATCATGAGTATTTTTATTTTGGAAAAAAAACAAAACAAAACACTCCCTTTTTATCAGAGTTCTTGTTTCCCCAACTTCTTTAGTAAACTTGAATTTGGCACTATACTAAGAGGATGGGCTGAGGATTCGGAGAGCTTCTGAATGACAGTGCCTGATCTTCAGATTCTTTGAATTTGCATTTATGGAATCTGCCCACCTTTTGATGGGTATTCCCAATCCGGTGTGGAGCTGAGAGGTGAAGTAGCCAACACAAGTGAAATTAAGCAGCTTCGCCAGGACTTTACATCCTTCTGGGAGGAACTTAGACCTAGCCACAGGCTCAACACTCCCATAGAAACACTGTGGAAAATCACCACCACTCCCTGCGCTGGAAGTGGGGAAACTGAAGTCCACCCCTAGACCTCCTACCTAACTCTAGGTCATCTCCCAATGTCTCAGAATGTCCCAGTGTGAACTGAGATGATAATTAGCACCTGGTTCATAGGATAATCAAGAAGATTAAGGCAAGGGTGATGTGGAAATGATTTTCAGTCTTGCACAGGGAAATCAAGCACTTACCACATTATATGCGTTTTGATTGCTTTCTTGTCAGACTCTATTCTGGGCTGGAAAATTCTACAGAGCAGGTGCAAAGTCTCCTTCCCTTCTCCTTCCCCAGAGCTTACTCCAGACCCTGTCACAGAGTCCTTGTTTTATAAATATGTGTATTTTTTTTTCTTTTCACTGGACCGACACATAAAGGAGTAGTTTCTGGGTGGAATGTTATTGTATTTTAAACTCCTTGGAAGATGCCCATATATTCCAAGGATCAATAGTTCTGCCAGAGATTCTGTTATTTTTATTTATCAGCATCTCTTCCATCATCATTAACTACTTAACACAAGGCCCTGAACAAAATTTAAAGATACTTTACCTGTCTGTTAGAATCTTAGAATCTAGCTTCTTCTTTGCACAATATGATTATTCAGCAATAAAGATATTAAGAATTGGATATTCAAGATTCATTCAGACTTCTCACAATGGCAAAATATTCCAGACCTATACTTTCTTGATTTGAAATGGAATCAGAGCAGGAAAAAGTTACAGGACTAATATAAAATAAGGAATAGCTGAATATACATTAAAATATGATTGCCAAACATACCAAGAGAAAATGGTTCTTTGGTGTTTTTATTATGAAAGCTCAATTTTAAAATATCAATATTTTATGCTTTAATTTTTGACCTCTGACCAAGCTATTTGTCATTGTTGGAATAGTGTTCTGCAACCACTACTTATATGCTTTTTCATTGTGAAATGGGTCTTTGGTGATCATTCTTTTTCATGGAGTGCATCTATCTTTCTCAGTTAAGATTTTCGGCTTTTACTTCCCCAAAGGTTACATCTATAATAATTGTGTTACCCTACCTGCCAGTGGCCATTTCTCAATTATTCTAACTCAACTATTTGTGGTTTCCAGTAGGAGTATGCTTCCCATTTCTTCCCATACACGGATGTTTGTTTCATGAATGCCTGTGGTTTATTTCCTCTTCTCCAGAAAATTAAGAGGCTATAGATCAGAGGAAAAAATGCTAATTAAAAGGCCAGGCATGGCATGGTTGAAAGCATCACATGGTTTAGAACGCTATGATTCCTTCAAAGAATTTCTTGAGTCGATTCAGTTTTCAATTCATTAAGGTCAGTCCCAGAATATTTGCAGCTTAATCTGTCTGCCCATCCAGGTAAGCTTTGTGTGTGTGTGTGTGTGTGTGTGTGTGTGTGTGTGTGTGTGTGTGTGTGTATGCATGCTCACTGAGGCTTGGTGAGACTTTAAATATGATTGATTCTTTTTTTAAAATTTTTATTGGAGTATAGTTGATTTACAAAGTTGCTTTAATTTCAGGTGTACGGCAAAGTAGGTCAGTTGTACATATACATATATTCCTTGTTTTTCAGATTCTTTTCCCACATGGGCTATTAAAGAATAATGAATAGAGTTCCCTGTGCTATACAGTAAGTCCTTTTTAGTCATCTATTTTATATATAGTAGTGTGAGCTTTGTTAATTCTGATTGGGAAGGAAAGTGATCACTGACATGTTCTTACAGGGGACAGTTTCCCAGTTTTGAAGAGACCTGTTGGGATAAACACATTCAAAATAATAGCGTTGGGACAGGACAAAAGCCACATCATTGTAAAAATGCCTTCAACCTGAAACATTCTGATGGAACTATGCATGAACAATGGACACACACTGCCTAATGTGGTATGTAAAGATAGCAATAACCCTTAATGGCGACTGTAAAATGAAGCATTATGTTAGCCAGTAGAAAGGAAAATGCAAATTGATTCCCTTTTTGTTTAGATGTAAGTGCTTATCAAGGTTAGTAGGTATTCAAGGTCTGTGACACCAGAATAATTTGTTTTATTATAATACATGGAAATAGAGAGTGCTTGGGGCTTTCTGAGGGACTCGAATGGCCAGAGAAAATTCTACAGTCTGGGCTCTTAACAATCTCATTTCAACATATCTCGGACTCTATCTCATAGACAGAAAGGAGATTCGGAACCAAAACCTTTTTAAAATGAGATGATGGTGTTATAGATGAAGCTAGTAATATTTTTTCCTTGGAGAGAATATAAATTGAAACTTGCATTTTGATTTGAAGGATTTTAGAATTGCCTAATGGGCAAAGGCTTTCCAAGTTCATTATCTCAGGCTCCTGGACACTAGCAAGATGTTCCCTGTTGACTCTTTCCTATCACAAGGGCTCTTTGGACAGCAGACGTTATAATATGTGTGAGTCAGTTTGGCTGGAGTACAAACCACACCCAACCCAACCGCCAGGTCTCTCTATACTAAATCTAAGTCTATGGGACTCTTTTATTCTGGTCTGGTCACCAAGGTAACAGCTTAATTTTTGCATGCTGTCACATAGTGACACCTATTGTTTGATACAGCAGTTTTTGGCAATGCCTTCATATATCTCTACCCAGATGGTAGCTCAGGAAGAGGGAAGGTGAGAGGGCAGAAGGAATCATATTGATGGAAAAAGCTTTTCATTTGAAATGCTGAGCCACAGTGAGAGCTACTGAATGTCTTCCCTGGGTACAAGTGATCTCTCATAACTAGGCTAATTTACAGAGATCCTGACAATGGTAAATATGGCGGCTCAATTTCCTTTCAGCTATTAAGTAGATGCAAAATGCATTTCAAACACATGAATTCTTAAACACCTGAATGAACAGATAAAACCAGCTCCATATAAATGGACTTAAACACAGAAATGAATATAGCTCTCTAATTCTTAAGTGGGATTTGGTATTTGGATCTTCCTTCTAGTGGGTTACTGAGTGAAATAATTTTAATGAAAAAAATTAGCCTTTGATTCAGTGGGTTGGTGAATGATGGGTATAACTAGTTAGTTACCACTCTGGGGAATTGTGTGAGTGCAATACCTGGAACAGTTACCGCCCCACCCCTCTCCTTGGGACTAGATCGCTGTCTATCAAGGGAAAATCACCCAGATAAATAATAAAACACTAAAAATGAAATCGACTGTATTAGTGGTCTTTGCTTTGCAAATCAGAAGAAAATAACTTGAGCTAGCTTATTCAAAAAAGGGTATTCATATGAAGGATACTGAAGTTGTCATGAAAGGGCTGAATTAAGTGGTGTCAGAAAGCATGGAAACATTGATATTGAGGTCCGGATCTTCCTTCTTGAGGCCTATTATTAGTGAACTCAGTTCCCAGGAATTCTTTGTTACAATAAAGAAACTCATGTAAGAAGGAAGCTGATTGGCCCAGCTTGGGCCAGGGATCTAAAACTCTGCATATGGTAGTCGCAGGAGCAGGGTTGTAAAACTCGCACATGACCCACCACTAAGGGGCCTTTCTGCAGAGTAGTGAGAGAGTCAAAAGAAAGGGAAAAGTGTGAGCTGGATAGACACCACCAAACATGTCATTTATAATGGTAAAATAACAAAGGTTTTTGTTTTCGGCAAATACTGATTTCATTTGAGAGACGGCAACTATGAGTCTAGAATAAACAAGTACCATAGCACGGGGTTTCCCCGGTGGTTCAGTGGTAAAAGTACCTGCTTGCCAACGCAGGAGATGCAGGTTCAGTCTCTGTGTCAGGAAAATTCCCTGGAGAAGGAAATGGCAACCTGCTTCAGTATTCTTGCTTGGGAAATCCCATGGACAGAGGAGCCTTGAGGGCTATGGTCCATGGAGTTGCAAAGAATTGGGCGTGACTTAGTGACTAAATAGCAACAATAGCAGAGTCCTTGAGCCTTTCATAGTCCATCTTTCTTCAGTTTTTTTTTAGCCCCATCTCAGGCCACACTATTCCCCTCCCACATACTGTAAAAAATTAACCCATAGAACAAAGTCAGATATAGAACTTATTGTAGGTCCCTAAACATGAAGCATATCATCTGTACTCCTACCCCCTTGCTTATGCCATGCTCTGTGACCCAGAATACGACCTCTCCCCTCTCCCTGTTGGCCTTGTAGAGCACTTAGCGGGATCTGAATACCACCTCCTCCAGGAAGACCTCTCTGTCACCACCATCAATCAAGCCCTCAGCTCACTGTGGCTTCTCTCCAGCGCCTAGAACATGAGAGATAGATTTATTTTTCATGTTTGTAGCCAAAGATGAGGACTACATTTCTTTTGCATCTTTGTATCTTCTACTGCGTCTGGGCTGGATGTTGGCACAAAAAGTGCTCTTTGAAAAAAGGAGTGAGGCGAAGTCAATATGAATACAAACTGGAGGCCTCTAGAATATCTCGCCTTCTCTGCTGCTCCCCGGAGCAACGTGGCTGTCCTCTGGACCTTCCTCTTGCAGCCTATAGGTGGCAATGAGAGGTTTCTCCAGCTCTTCTTTCCTTCAGGTCTGATGGAAATGACAGACCATTCAGGAGCACGCTGTGTTTGGAATGAAACCAACGCAGCAACAGTGTTATGCACACTTCAGTCCCTATCAATCTTGACAGGATTTTTATATGGGGATTTTATGACGAAAGGCTTCATATCCCATCACACCTTCCCCGAGCCATTCATTCCTGGGGGAATATTTATCTACAATCGTAAAAAAAAATTCTAAGAAAACCTGCGACATATTGCTATGACCCAACATAAGCAGCCTCCATTGTTCCTGTTATTAGCTACACAGACCCACATGCTATTTCAGTGTGTGATGTATATACAATGGACACGTTTTTATAGTTACACGTTCACTTATACCAATTATACAAGCATATGCTGTATACAGCAACCTTTCTTGGACATGGAGTGGCAAAGTCACACACACATATACACACAGCACACAAAAGGAAAGGGAAGAATATTATTGATTTCACTCCTTCATAAATAAGCCTCATTTTTTTTAATGCCAAAAGTTGGGGAGGTGGGTGACAGAAACCAGCACAACATTGTAAAGCAACTATACTCCTATCAAAATTAATTAAAATAAGAGAAGGGAGAGGAGGGGCACAGAATTCTAAGTGAGGTGAGATACAGGCTTGTCTAAACATTTTAGTCTTTCACCTTTTCACTGCGTCCATTTTGCTAAATCCGCTCCCAGCAATCAAGGCCAGCACACTCATTTGCCTAATTTGGAATTAGAGAGAACGCGGATTGATTTTTCAGCTTCTCTCAGAATACAGGGGAAGGGCCATCTGTTAGGATGAACGGGGTGCGTAAATCCTTCTTGACTCATCTTCTCTGACAACAGGGATGGAAGAGTAGCTGGTGGACCGCGGCATTCTTTGGATTCGTGGTAAGAAATTCACCCTCCCTCCGAGAAGTCCATCAGTTAATATTAACAAGCAGAAACAGCAAGAACCACTTGGCAGGAGGCTCCGAATTTCCCCCAGACTCTGAGCCAAGAGGTCATCAAGGAAGCAGTCTCTGTAAAGTACACCTATCTTCCTGTGATGAGAGTGACGACCGGGGTGATGGAATCAGCGTAGACTGCCCTCCTTTGGCAAACAAACACCCACTCTAGTAAGTGCCTTTTAATGTGCATCGAGGCTGTGTCTAGGAAAAGGATGCACAGTTGGCAAGTCAGAGCTGTAAGGGGATCACTTTGACATGCCGATAAAGCTGATTGGTTTACTTTGGACTTGGCTTTATCATTTACTGAAGGATATTATTAGTGTGGAGATGATAGCCGTTTTCGGACTTCTCGAACAAAAGCCAGTGAAATGTGTATGAACAAGAGGTCTGTTCTGGAGAATCCTAGCCTGTTTCTTCAGTGACTTTGGGATCCTAATCATGCAACTTAACAGAGATAAGGCTCAGAGCAGAGAAAAAGAGCCCACCCAGTTTGGGGCCCCCAGGAAGACGAAAGTCAGTCGTGTTAAAAATGGAAGCCCATCCAACTGAGCATGTGTGTCGTTTTCTCTTATTGCAAATATGATATTATAAAAATAGGCTTGCTCTTTGGAGCCAGATGGCACGCAATACGTCTGAAGCTAAATCCAGGCTTGTGACA
Source organism: Ovis canadensis (assembly GCF_042477335.2). Taxonomy (NCBI): domain Eukaryota; kingdom Metazoa; phylum Chordata; class Mammalia; order Artiodactyla; family Bovidae; genus Ovis; species Ovis canadensis. The sequence continues at coordinate 23,654,888 of NC_091262.1, forward strand.
GTGGTCATCGCCAGCGAGGAACCACTTGGTCTGTGATGCCAAACTATTCGGTTCTTTATGAGTCTTTTCCATCAAGCAAGCTCCTCTGTACTTCTCTGAGTGTAAAGAAACATACATGCCCCTTGATGACTGTGGGACTATTGTTTTGCGAGGTATCATTTTGTTTGTTCTGTTTCATCTACGTCACTCTTCTTTAGGAAAAATAATGAAGAACACGTAAATAATAACCTTGGTACTTATCATCAACTAGCTTGTTGCTTCGCAATCTGATTTCAGTGCTTACTTTTCAATGACTTCATTACTGATTGATGTATCCATTAATTCAGCGAAGTCTTCAGTTACATACAAACCAAGACTGTAGGCGCTCAAGTCAAAAGTTGGGTTCGTCAACACACAGATTTTAAAAACCATGTCGTCTTTACATTTTTCTCAGTTCTAGCTTCTATGGCTTATTTATATTGAATATAATCCTCCTAATTGTACCATTTATAAAAGTGATTTGTAAACTGTAATGTACGATGCAAATACTTTTGATCCTCAGAGGTTAAGACTGGAATATTATATAAGTTATATATAAGCATATTTTAAGCATCTATTGCATGCTCAGAAATATGTGAGGTGTTTTGTGGATAAAAGGACTAAATTGACAGAGTTTCTATACTCAAGAAAGTTTGAGTCTATGAGAAGAAAATAATTTAATCATGGAAAAGACACAAATTTAGCCACTGAGTTGTCTGAAAATTTGCTATAATCTGTTTGCCAGTTAAGGCCATTAACACTGTGATTCTCTGTGCTCCTTGGTCTGATTTTGCAATAACCTATGTAGCCAGCAATAGCTCTTATTTTAAGATAAGCTTCCTCCAAACATAATAAATTATTCAATTTTATTTAAAGAGCAAAATTCTGCATGTTAAATAATTTCCTACTTTCACAGCATTTTGGAAATTTATTGATGGACACTGAATCCAGGCTACTTGTCTCTGTATTTTTCTAGAAACCAAAAAGATTTTCAAATAATAATTGAGAATATTTTTATTATTAACAGCAAATATTCAATTGTTAAGGCAAAACTTCCAAATGTAGGCTTATCAAAAAAAGTTTGTGTATATATCAATTGGCTGTTTTGTTTAACGAGAGTGCATGTCCTCAGTCTCTCCGAAGTGTCTGACTCTTTGTAACCCCATGGAATATAGCTGCTAGGCACCTTCCTCTATCCATGGAATTTTCCAGGCAAGAATACTGGAGTGGGTGGACCCAAGGATCGAATCCCTATCTCTTGCATCTCCTATGTTAGCAGGCGGATTCTTTACCACTGAGCCACCTGGAAAGCATTCTATTTATTAGTTATGTGAATTAAGAACTGAACTTTTGGAAATTCTGTGTTCTGACCTGTAAGTGGGAGAAAAATGTCCCATTTTAAAGCTGAAACATAAAAATAGGCATGGAGCACTTGTAGTAATTAGATGCAGCTTAGGTTTGGTAGTCTGAAGGAACAGAAGTCTCTTTCTTTCTTTCTCACATAGCCACCTGGGTGACTGATCATGCCTTCCTCGTGGGTTGTAAGAATTCCACTTCCACCATGGATGCCAGCAGGACAGATAAACTAGACAGACGAGGGACACTGCTTAGTGACTTGAGGATCTGGTCCAAAGAACTGGTGCACCCAGGGACCTCTGTCTGCCCCGTGGCCAGAGAATCCTCAGGGAAATGATCACCTCCAAGAAATGGGCACTGTGTCATTGCCCTGTGGGTCTCCTCATCCAGCATCCTTCAGGATACTTACAGCATTGTCCTTACAGGACTAATTGTAATTTGGCTGATTGTTAATGATTTTCCTTCCATGATGACACTGTTTATGCTAAAGGTCACCTTACAATATTATGAAACTCAGCCTTGAGGATGTGAACACAGCACATGTGGGGCGTGAAATGAGCAGGTGCGTGTTGAGATGGGTGTGTAAAGTGATTCATTCAACCAGGCAAAAGGGGGCAGTTGTGTATGGGAGGCCTGTTACACGAGGATGAGAACCTGCTGGGCAATCCTCAAAATGTGTCACTAGAATCCTGGTGGGATTTTTACGAACTAGGAATTGCCACTGCTATTTCAGAGCAGGCATCCACCGACTCAGGGCCTACAGGGTTGCAGTTGAGAGCCCTTTTTTCCCCCAGAGGCCAGAAGACTTCCCGGCTCTGAGTAGGTGTCACAGATGGTGCCGCAGGTAAGTGTCAGATGGTGAAGCAGCATGCGTCTTTGTCACCTTGCCTTCCCCAGAAGCCACTTGCCTGAGCCGCTCTGCACTGTCAGCCAAGGCTCAGGTGTCTGGCTCCCTGCCCTGCTCCTGGAGTTCGCCTTGACATTGCAGCTTGTACACCCTGCCCCTTGGAGGATGAGAAATCACAGGCAGCAGAAGCCACTGGAAGTGACACCAAACAGGGATTCTGGCCTTGGCTCTCATTTACGTCTCTCCTCTTTTCTGCTCCCCTTGTAGCTCAGATTTGCAGTGTCACTCTATGATATTTGGGGCCAGTGTTGGCCCCAAAGACAGTGGACCCAGACGCAGTCGATCTTATATTCCTTATCATAGTCATGTGATAGATGAACCTGCCTTAGAGGAGTTTGGTTTCACCTATAGTGAATTTGGGATTCACAGGTGGCTTAGCAGGTAAAGAATCCACCTGCAATGCAGGAGACGCAGGAGATGTGGGTTTGACCCCTGGGTTGGGAGGATCTCCTGGTGGAGGGCATGGCGACCCACTCCAGTATCCTTGCCTGGAGAATTCCAAGGAAAGAGAAGCCTGGCGGCCACAGTCCTTGGGATCACAAATTGTTGGATACTACTAGACTGGCTGAGCACGGGCACACATCCTGAGTTTGAGAAGATGCAAAATTGTGCATGTCCAGCCACTGTAACAGAGAAGGCGATGGCACCCCACTCCAGTACTCTTGCCTGGAAAATCCCATGGATGGAGGAGCCTGGTAGGCTGCAGTCCATGGGGTCGCTAAGAGTCAGAAATGACTGAGCGACTTCACTTTCACTTTTCACTTTCATGCATGGGAGAAGGAAATGGCAACCCACTCCAGTGTTCTTGCCTGGAGAATCCCAGGGACGGGGGAGCCTGGTGGGCTGCCCTCTGTGGGGTCATACAGAGTCGGACACGACTGAAGCGACTTAGCAGCAGCAACAGCAGCAGCAGCAGCAGCAGCAGCAGCAGCAGCAGCAGCAGCAGCAGCAGCAGCAGTTAGTTTAAACTACACTGACAGAACCAGAGGAAAGGTCAGGCCTAGGGGTGTCTAGAGCTCTCTGAGGTTCAAAGACTTCTGAACCACTTCTGATTTTTTTTAAACATAACTGACATATTAAGAAAAAAAAAAGAGAGAGAACAAATAGAAACTTTGTGGCATACTTAACATTTTTTACATGTATCAACACCTTCATTAGATATAATCCAACTGCCTTTTTAAAGAAAATTAAGATGGAATTCCTAAAATATATATAAGCATGGAGAATTAAGTAAAATGGTTTTATTTTATTTTTTTATGAGAAATGATTTTATTCCTACTATTTAGTTACCATGCAGTTTACTCTAATATGACTCTGTAACTAGAAAAGCAGTGAACGAACACCCATATATACAGGATGGGAGACAGTTAACATCCACTTATGTTTCTCTAAATAGGATGGTTTTTTATTGGGGTATATATGGGGTGATTCTTCCTCTTGCTGTGCCTGGGACAGTCCTGGTGTAAACCCTTTGTCTCAGCATAATTATTAATAGCATTCAAAGAGTCTCCCAGTTTGGATGATAAATTGTTTAATCAAGTTAGCAATATGTTTAAACCCCTATGCTGAATGCCTTCTTTCCATGGTCCCCACATGGCTCAGTAACTCTCTGTAAAGCCTATTTATAGAAACATCAACATTCTCAGTTGGAGGCACTTTGAGAATAATAGGCTTTGGAAATGAATATGGGAGTCATCTCTGCAGAGGTGACGCTGTAAGTTGAGGTGGTGAAGTTGAGGTCTTTTTCAAAGACAGCAAAAACTGCCAAAATGTCATGGTTATGCTTTGTCATAAACCTCATCGTGCCTTTACATGGAGCCTTTTATTCTTTCTCTGAGCAGCGGGCAGAGGGAGGTAGTGTCTTGTTGTATCAGGTAGACTGACCCTAGGATTTGAGACCCCATGGGAATGGATTTATGAGGAAGGAGAGGGTCAGATCTTGTCACTGATTTCATATAAACTTTCTGTGGCCAGATGCTGGGTAAGATGCTAGACCAGTCTGCTACCAGAGATGGGTGTGTGATGAGATCTACATAAGCCCTACATCAGTTTTGGACTTGGCATTTTCCATACAGTGACCCCATATACCATCTCAGCTGATCTTCCGATTCTACTATGAGCTTGGCAGTACTTGTAATATTGTTCCTGGTTTACCCTTGATGAAAAAAAAAATCAGAAGAATGTAAAATATACAAGTAACTCAAGGTGACTCAGATGGTAAAGAATCTACCTGCAATGCAGGAGACCTGGGTTCAATTCCTGGGTTGGGAAGATCCCTGGAGGAGGGCATGGCAACCCACTTCAGTATTATTTCCTGGAGAATCCCACGGAGAGAGGAGCCTGGCGGGCTACAGTTCATGAGGTCACATAGAGTTGGACACGACTGAGTGACTAAGCACAGCACATCAGTCAGGGGAAGAACAGGGTTCAGACCAAAAAATCCTTCAGACTTGAATCCAGAGTGCTCCCGTGCTGCTGTGCAGGGGGGGGAAGTTAGCTAAGGCTTGATTAGTTCAAGTTGTTAATGCTCGGCCAATGCTGTAATCTACAGGGTCCCACGTGACAATTGATCTTACCAGAGATGTACTTGAACTGTTGGACCCAGACAGACTGTCAGAAACAGGATCTGTTTCCATGCAGATCCTGCCATTTCCTACAATCATGTGCAATGTATCCGTCTGAGCCTCTTTTTTTTTTTTTTTTTTCCCCATCAATTGCATTATGTGGAAGGATGATCAGTCCTACTTCATGGATTTGGTTGTATTAACTGAGATTTGTATAACATGCCTGAGGCATATTATACAGGGGGCACCAAACAATCCATTTCTTCTTTAAAGTATGTGTAAAATACTTAGGTTTTTAGTATGGCTTTAAGTTCCATTTGTGATTTCCAGGAGAGAGACAGGACACTTGAGGCTGCTTCACGTTTTGGTGAGTTAAGTGAAACCAGCAGCTGAATTTGCTGGCAGATAATAACTCTGTGTCCCATCGCTGCTCCTTCCAAACATGGAATAAATCTGAAATTTTCTACCACTGGAAAGAAATGTAATATTTAAAGGTAATTTGACCTGTACATGTGTGTAATATGAATATTTAATGAAACCTATGGCAAATGTATTTATATAGCATTAAACTGAGGATATTTATTTCTGACTCATTTTCGGGATGTTATTTCTTCAGCAAATGGGAAGTTGCCCTCTATAAAAATGCTCAGTTCTAAAGGTAAGCTTAAACATGGTAAAATCGAGCTCTTTTTTTCCTGGTTCAACTGCAGATGCTAACTCTGCCCCCTTAAAAAGAAGAAGAGCCATTTTAAAAGGTCAAGATGTGTCCCAAAGACATTATAGATTAAGGGCTAGTCCCAAGTACCACTCTTTTGACCCTTTTATTCTATTGTGTCTAATGTTTACAGATATAGATGGCAGAGTCTTTTAATATTTTATTTCCTCTTAATATAGATCATTATGCTCTTTTATAATATTTCGATTTGCTAGTGCTTTAAATAAAACGGGCATACATGTTTCAAGTCAGTTGATATAATACCTAATTTAGAGATGTGTTTGAATTTGTTTTTTTGGATTGGATAGGATAACCATGTGGAATGAAGTTATTTTTCTCTGAGGCAGCTGCAACTTTGGGATTAAAAAACAGCAAAAGCAAACAAACAAGTGACATCAATAATAAAAAAACAAATATAAGGTGCTGTGTCCAGATGCAATTTGATAAATTAGGATTTCCCTGGTGGCTCAGACAGTAAAGCGTCCGCCTACAACATGGGAGACCCAGCTTCCATCCCTGGGTTGGGAAGGTCCTCTGGAGAAGGCAATGGCGACCCACTCCAGTACTCTTGCCTGGAAAATCCCATGGACGGAGGAGCCTGGTAGGCTGCAGTCTACCATGGACTGGTAGACCCCAGTCCACGAGGTTGCAAAGAGTTGGACATGACTGAGTGACCAAACTTTCTTTAAACTTTATTAAATTTACCATTAAGTCAGATGAGGTAGATTTGGTTTTCATTAAATCAGATGTGGTAGATTTGGGGTAAAAGCTTAAGTTGTGATTTGATCACTTAAAAATTATTTATCTATGTATAGCTGTTCAAGGTCGCTGTAAACACATGGGCGTTGCTCTCGTTGTGATGAGTGGGGGCTGCTCTCTAGTTGCAGCGCATGGGCCCCTTGTTGTGGTGGCTCCTCTCGTTTCCGAGCACAGTCTCTAGGGCACGTGCTGGCTCAGTAGTAGCTGCGGCTCCAGTCTCCAGAACACTGGCTCAGTAGCTGTGGTGCACGGACTTAGGTGCTCCACAGCGTGTGGGATCTTCCTGGACCAGGGCTTGAACTTGCGTCTCCTGCATTGACAGGCAGATTCTTTACCACTGAGCTACCAGGGAAGTCCCTTGACACTTTTTACAACTAGAAAATCTCAACATAGTTGAGGAGAAAACGTTATGGAAAAATAAGTATCAGCTCTTCTTATCCTGCTGGGTAACCATGTGAGCTAGAAAAGGCAATCTTACTCACAGGTCAAGGGTACAGGAAGAGCCAAGCTTCCAAGGAAGATTGTGCCAGCTAAGTCATAATTGCAAACTTTTTCCATTCTCTGATATGGTTTCCATTTTATAAATAACCATATTCCTCCTAAAAATGTCACTGTCTTAAGGAAAATAAATCTACTGTTTATAATCAGCATACTCTTTTAATATGGCATTAGCAAGAAGTCATATTTTGCTATCTCTTGGAAGGGAAATTAAAACTCATTTTGAAACCAAAACAGCTTTAACTATATCAAAGCCCAGAATTCCAAAGGAGCTTTTTCAAAGACTGCATGTTTAAAAACTGTAGCACAGAGGAACTGATAATGTGCTCACCGTAGAAGTGCTTATAGTTAACATGGAAGTTTGGTGCACACGCGATGTGATTGTAATAGTTGCCAAGTTTTACCCTGACTTTTCCTGATCTTCATAGTTGGATGGCTCTTAACTATGATGATTGGGGGCAAATTGCCTGTTATTTAAGAGTGGTTTAAAATCTCATGGTTATGCCTACTTGTCATAAACCTCTTTGTGCCTTTATGTAGAGCTCCTTTTCCTCTCTGATGGGGATGGTCAGTAGAATGTAGTATGCTGCTGTATCAGTTAGTCTGACCCTAGACTTAGAAATCATGTGGAAATTAATTTGAAGAAGGAGCAAGGATCAGTGCCTGTGGCTGGTTTTAGATGAACTTTCTGTTGCCAGCACTCAGTGGGCCTAGCATAGTGTGACCCGGTGAGCACATGCACACACACACACACACACACACACACACACACAACAGCTAATAGAAACAAAATTCTCAAAAGATACGTACTGTTACTGTGTAAAAGACAGAATGGTATTTTCTGTTCCAGCCTATCTCATTCTATTAAAAAAATAAAGTGGGTCACAACCCACTGAACTGATTTCTCAGTCCACTAATAAGTCATGACCTAGAGTAGGAGAAGCACAGGCCTGGCACCTAGCAAGGCACATCTCGTATGTTTTTAAATTTTTAAAAAATTGTTACTTTTGACCACGTATATATTTATTTGACTGCACTGGGTCTTAATTGTGGCAAATGAGTTCTTTAGTTGCAGGATGCTAAATCTGAGTTGCAGCATGTGGTCATAGCTCTTTGGCCAGCAATCAAACCAGGGCCCCTTGTATTGGGAGCATGGAGGTTTTGCCACTGAGCTACCAGGGAAGTCCCAGTGTGTATGTGTGTGTGTGTGTGTGTGTGTGTGTGTGTGTTCCAATAACCTAGTGTTTTAGAACCTACTGTTATAGCACATGGAAAAGTGAAAATGTTAGTCGCTCAGTCGTGTCTGACTCTTTGTGACCCCATGGACTGTAGCCCACCAGGCTCCTCTGTCCACGGGATTCTCCAGGCAAGAATACTGGAGTGGGTTGCCATTCCCTTCTTCAGGGGATCTTCCCAACCCAGGGATCAAACCTGGGTGTCCTGCATTGCAGTTAGATTCTTTACAGTCTGAGCCACCAGGGAGGCCCCTGTTAGTTTATTGCTAAAGAATGTTAGACATCATCTGAGCCTTCACTAAGTCACAGTAGTAACACCAAAGTTCACTGACCACAAATCAACAAGAAAATGTAATAATAATGAAAAAGTTTGAAATACTGAGACAATTACCAAAATGTGACATAGAGACATGAAGTGGGCAAATGCTGGTGGAAAAATGGCACCAACTTGCTCATTGCAGCATTGCTACCAACTTCAACTTGCAGAAGATGCAATATCTGCAAATTACTGTAAAGCAACATAATAAAACAAGCTATGTCTATAGTAAAAAACAATAGATGGTGAATGGATAATTTTAGTTTTAGTATTTATTTCGCAATTTAATCTTGAGAGCATATTTTTAACTTGCAAAAAATTGGATGATGGATCCCTGAGAAAGAATAATGGGTGTTGTTGGGCTATTTTGGTCTCTGTGTCTCTCCATGAGCTTGTGCCCTGGAGAAAATGGGAGATGAAACCTACAAAACTGATACCTCCTCCCTACGTTCTCATCGTGGGAGGACTTTGCTGGCTGCGGCAGCCGTGGACTCTGCCTTGGAGATCTTTCTTTCATAGAAGACCTTGCCATGAAGAGGCAAGAACACAATCAGCTGACAACCTGCAGTTATTGCAACTCCAGGGACCACTTCAGCTTTCCAGCTGAGACCACTCTCCTCCCAGGCAGCCCGAGCCAGTGCCCAAGTGTGGCAGAAAGTACCAGGGTCCTTCAATAAGGCAGTCTTTTTGCACTGGAGTTCCTTGTTGGTGTGGCTGTTCTCAGTCAGATTTTTATCACAGTCAGAGGCTCTCCTGTCAAATTTTGCCTTTTTCCTTTTAATTTTTCATGTGCATTAACCCCTAGTCAAACTCAAGCACCCTAGATATTTGACCCCCTCCCCCCAAGCTCTCAGAGCCTGGAGAGATGGCTTCTCTCTCCCTATTAAGAGTTAGTATTCTCCCTGTATGGGAAGAGGCCAGGAGTTCTCACTGCTAAGTCCACTGGGTCCACTACCTCCTTTGTTGGCTGCCAAACCAAAAACTGAGGTTAAGTCATAGCTTACTGAAGATGTCCTGAGCCTGGTGAGAACTTTGTGCCAAAAGGGCAATAAGAGAATCAGTATATACAGGCAAAAACCAGGGGGCCACCTACAGACTGGATTTGGAGGGTGCTTGACCAAGGTGATTAGAATACAGCCAAAAGTGAAGAGAATGGGGCGGTGTGTCAGGATGTAGGATTCAACACCAGGGGATGATGCAAACTTGTTGGGAGGCTGGCTCTGGAAGCCTGGAAAGCAAGATGGCCCCACTGAGTGAAGTTGAAAAGCTGAATGACTATGGCAGGTGGTTGAGGAAGGAACTAAAAAGTTCAGCAAAGCAGCCGTTCTGGAGAGGATGGAAGATTATGTTCTAAGTCGGGGCCCAGAGGACACAGTATTCACAAGGCTGCTGTGAATGTGCCAGTGAGAAAGACACCTGCGTCATTAACTCTCCTCTGCAGGCTGACACAGAGCTTGTTCACTGAGAGCAGTGGGGATGTCGGAGTCCCAAAGCAATAGATACCAGGTGGTGGCACTAACCACCAGTGCTCAGGGACAGCTGCGCAATGAGTGAGAGCAGGGTGGTACCCAAGGGGCCTTGCCTCACAGTGAACTGAAGAGATTATTAATTGGATGAAATGGGACCCATTTTTCCTAGGGACAAAATAAATGGGCAGTCATTGAGGGTTCTACCTAATGCATATAATCAATTTAATAAAGTCCACACAACTAGGAACTTTACTTTGACCTAAATTCTATCATCTTTGAGTGGAACCTGGAGTAGGAAAAGCATCTACCTTGGGAGCAGGCTACAGGGCTTGCATTCTACTACTTGGGTCACACAATCACATGTCAGTGGTGACAAGCAATGCTGAGAGGAGTGCATGACAAATTTCAGTGGGAAAGTCACGGTTTGAGACCCCAGGATTCGGAAACAAAGGGAATGACATTTGCAATGAAGAATTAAATATCAAATTCTTCTATGTGCTGAAAGAGATAGAAAGTTTAAGAACAAGTGACCATGGATCTAGAACTTTCATCATGAACTGGCTTCTTTCAGTTATATATTGATCAGGCAGGCAGCACAGGAATCTAACTTTCCATGGAAAAGGAACACGTAAGATAGAGCCCAAGTAGAATCAGATGGTGACTTGACTCACTGAGAAATGTGGGGATTAATTGCATGAAATAGGGATGGTTTTCCTAGGGACAAAATATGCTGCAGGAGGGCCCAGTGGCCCCATCTGAACTCTCATCAGTGACTTCATGGGATCTCCTATAAGACAAGCTGATGGAGGAACCAGATCTCAGAGATAATTATCAGGGATCATCTTACAAGGGGCAAGCCATTAAAGGATGATGGGCTGCCTCATAGCCATAGTCAAAGGTGGCTTGAAAACAATTAGTAAGATAAGCTCTTCCCAGTGAGCAGAGCTTTGAGTGATTTACTTGGTCAGCCATTTTTTTGTGGCAGGAAAAGTGGCCTGAGCTGAGAATATGTATAGAATTGTGGGCAGTGTCAAATTTCCTGGCTTAGATGCTCCATGCATGTAAGAAAAAAGACTGAGAGATCAGAGAAAAAGAGGTAAGGAAACCAGAAGGAATGCCAAGGAGGCACTTACAGCCACATTCTGGAATCATCTATAAGAAGGTAAAGGGTGAAACTAACCCAGTAAATGTTGATGAAGACAGGACCAGAGTGGAGTATGTGGGGGGTCACAAAATTCCAAATATTAGAATCCGAAAGACATCATTCTTTGAAGAAGACCCAGACATAGGCAAGAACATAAATACAAAGCAATCCATTGCTATAAACACTGTATAACTAATTTGTCTATTAGTGCAAAACAGAACAAAAGCACTTTAAAAATATTTGGAGCATTAGAGGAGATTCTAAAATATTTCTGGACTGTTTGGAAGAATAAATGGAAATTAAAAGCTCAATATATAACCTTATAAATTTAAGGCTTAGCTATCAACTGTCATTATTTCTGCACCATTCATTATTATTTTATTGTAACTAAATAGATTTTTGAGGGATTTCAGGAATTTATTCCAGTTTTATTTCTCACACTGAATCATAAATTCCTTAATTTCCAAGTTTTCCACTGTGGAAGTTTCCTAAAATCATCTCCTTATTGTTGGGGAAAAGCTACAGTATCTTAAACTTTCCACTGGGGTTCAGATCATGGGTTGAAAATATATGACTACAGTATGAAAGCCTGTCACACTCTGGAAAAATAATTTTAAGCTCACCTTAATGTTACCTTTTCAGGCAATGTAATCTCTTTTCTTCTCTAATTTTACCTGTATGTTTGTTGTCCGATGCATGTGTGCCTGCTCAGTCTCTTTAGTCACGTCTGACTCTTTGTGACTCTATGGACAGTAGCCCAACAGGCTCCTCAGTCCATGGGATTCTGCAGGCAAATATGGGAATGGGTTGCCATGCCCTTCTCCAGGGCATCTTCCCAACCCAGGGATTAAACCTGTGTCTCCTGCATTGTAGGTGGATACTTTATCAACTGAGCCACCAGGGAAGCCCCTGTTGTCTGATATTATAATGATAATTATTAGCATTACTAAATCACTTATTGAATCTTAAATCCCCCTCAGATTTTAAAACACAAGAATCTATAATAGTATGGCCAGAGTTGGTCACTAATCATTGCAATGAAATGCCATCTCTATAATTTTTATGTTTCCTCTTCAAGTTATTTCTTTATTTTTGAAAACATTTTTAATTATTGCAGAAGTAATATATATTATTTGTAGATGTCTTTAAAACTTGGACACATGAAATTTAAAATGTTTAAAAGTTTTTACATTACCTTTAATCCTACCACTAAGAGATCACTGACTATAAATGCTGCTATACCCCTATATAGGAGAAGGCAATGGCAACCCACTCCAGTACTCTTGCCTGGAAAATCCCATGGACGGAGGAGCCTGGTAGGCTGCAGTCCACGGGGTTGCTAAGAGTTGGGCATGACTAAGTGACTTCACTTTCACTTTTCACTTTTCACTTTCATGCATTGGAGAAGGAAATGGCAACCCACTCCAGTATTCTTGCCTGGAGAATCCCAGGGACGGGGGAGCCTGTTGGGCTGCTGTCTATGGGGTTGCACAGAGTCGGACACAACTGAAGTGACTTAGCAGCAGCAGCAGCAGCATACCCCTATATTCCCTGTTTTTTTTCTTCCAGTCAAAGGGGGAAGAAAAAAGAACCAAAATAGTCCTCAAATAGGTCATTTCAGTATGTGAATACAAGCAAAAATGGCAGGGAATTACAGATAGAAAAATAATAGAGCAAATAGAAAAATAATAATAGGAAACAATAGAAGAAAATTTTCCTGACATGAAGCAAAAGTGAGTCTTCAGATTAAGACTCACTAAATGCCTACAAAATATATCAAATGAAAGAGAATTACATCCAATCTTGTAAAAAAATCAGCATTTGGAAATGTTATGAACTATAGCTCAGAGACCACAAGGTAACAGAGAAAGGGAGGAGAAGCAAATTTGTTATACATTTCTTCCTTTCATAAATGCTTCACACAAGGGAACCACATCTGCATATGCTTTGAGAATGAAAAATTGTAATTCAAGGTTTCTAAATAAAGAGAAGCTATGATTCATTCACAAATGAGATAGGAAAAATGTTCTCAGACCCAAAGAATCCCAGATAATAGACCATTTAAAGTTTTGTGAAAAAAACTGAGGACATATACTAACCAAATGAGAAATGAATCAAAATAACAGATGAAAGAACTGAAAGAATATGATGTAAATAAAAAGAGTGGTGAAAAATGAAATTCATGAATGTTAAGCCTTTTTTTAAAAAATATTGACCTCAAAATATAGTCAAGGAATATAATACACATGTCAAAATTATTCTTGAAAATGGAGATTAATAAAGTAAAAGCAGTTTGTCAGTAATAATCTAAATTTCAAATTTGAAATTATTGTGAAATATATAGGAAATGTGAAATTGGGAGTAAGAGAGTTGAGTCAACAGACTTTAGATATGCAACAAAAATATATTGTATATTAATGGAAGAGTAGACAGAATATATAACTTTCTAATCACTGGAAAGTAAAGGAAAGAGTAAAATGTAGAAAGTGTTTATCAAAAACCTTATTTTTCATTAATAAATTTTAGGGATTTTTCTGACTTTAAATATTTTCTTCGATAACACCACAGAGCATTATAGTTGATACTCTCATAGTATTTTAACTTGCATCTTATATTTAATGTACTGAATGTGTTGTAAAACTTTATTCCAACCAGTTTGTATCATTTTACAGTCCCACTAACAATGGCTAAAAAAGCCGGTCACCTATATGCTAGCTAACCTGCTGTTACAAGAAAAATGTACCAATACTGTCTCATTTTAGCTCAGCCACTAAATATTTCATTCATATAGGAGATTTTTCCTGTCTTGAAGTAAAAAGTTTAATTTTGCTTAAAAATGAGTTACCGGTGTATTTATATGCTGAGTGTATTTTCCCCACAAATAATTTAAAATGTGTCTTTCAAAATAGACCAAATGCTAAACATTTTCTCATTTTAGAAATGTGGTTTCTGGCCAAAATTACTGTCATGTGCCTTCAGAATATTTGGTAATAATTAGTATAATTTTGCGACCCCGTGGACTGTAGCCCGCCAGGCTCCTCTGTCCATGGGATTCTCCAGGCAAGAATACTGGAATGGGTTGCCATTTCCCTCTCCAGGGGATCTTCCCAACCCAGGGATCTAACCCGGGTCTCCTACATTGCGGGCAGATGCTTTATCCTCTGAGCCACCAGGGAAGCCACCAATAAAATTTTGTTTGATAAGACAAGAGACCTTTGGGGAAAATACTTACAAAAATAATTGTGAATGTGGTTAGGGTAGATAATCACTTTGCAAGTGATATTTCTGATTTTAGTGTGGTCTATTTATATTAAGTATAAGTAGAATATATTAGGCTGCAAGTTTTTCAGAAGTCTGTTCTTATTTGTACCTCCTTAGAGGGAGGAATAAAACCAGGAATTATTATGTTTCCTAGAAATCTTTTTTCTTTTAATGTGTCTGCTATCATCCTACCACAGTCTTTTCTTTTTCAGGGAAAATGTATAAAAACACATAAAGAAGGCTGAGTGCCGAAGAACTGATGCTTTTGAACTGTGGTGCTGGAGAAAACTCTTGAGAGTCCCTTGGACAGCAAGGAGACCAAACCAGTCCATCCTAAAGGGAATCAACCCCAAATATTCATTGGAAGGACTGATGATGAAGCTCCAATACTTTGGCCACCTGATGTGAAAAGCCAACTCAGTGGAAAAGACCCTGATTCTGGAAACATTCAGGACAGAAGGAGAAGGGGTGACAGAAAATGAGATGGTTGGATGGCATCACTGACTTAATGGACATGAGTTTGAGCAAACTCTGGGAGATAGTAAAGGACAAGGAAGCCTGATGTGCTGCAGTCCATGGGGTCACAAATATTAGGACATGACTTAGCAACTGAGCAACTGAAAAACAACAACATGATATGACACAACAAAGAATGTAAAGAAAAAAAATTAAGGCTCTCAAATAAAGATAAAATCGCAATAATATGGGTAGTGGAATACAATATTTTTATTTTAAAATCTTTAATATTAATACCACAATAGAATGCCAGATAAGTTTTTAAATTGAAGCAAAATTGATTTATAATATTATATTAGTTTCAAGTACACAGCATAGCAATTCAATATTTTTATAGATTATATTCCATTAAAAGGTATTGCAAGATAAGTCTGTAATTCCCTGAGCTATACAACATATTTTTGTTGCATATCTATTTTATGCACAGTAGTTTGCATCTCTTAATCTCATACCCCTATCTTTTATCTCCCCCTTCTTTTCTCCTGTTATAACCTCTAAGTATTTCCGCCCCGCCCCCCCATACCTGGGAGTCTGTTTATATTTTACTTTATATGTATTTAATTTTTTTAGATTTTACATATAAGTGATATCCTACACTATTTGCCTTTCTCTGTCTTACTTCACTGAGAATAATATTCTATAGGTGCATTCATGCTACAAATGGCATTATTTCATTTTTGCCAGCATTTTTGGAAAACTCAGCAGTGACCACAGGACTGGAAAAGGTCAGGTTTCATTCCAATTCCAAAGAAAGGCAATGCCAAAGAATGCTCAAACTACAGCACCACTGCACTTATCTCACATGCTAGTAAAGTAATGCTGAAAATTCTCCAAGCCAGGCTTCAGCAATATGTGAACCGTGAACTTCCTAATATTCAAGCTGGTTTTTGAAAAGGCAGAGGAACCAGAGATCAAATTGCCAACATCCACTGGATCATGGAAAAGCAAGAGAGTTCCAGAGAAACATCTATTTCTGCTTTATTGACTATGCCAAAGCCTTTGACTGTGTGGATCACAATAAACTGTGGAAAATTCTGAGAGAGATGGGAATACCAGACCACCTGACCTGCCTCTTGAGAAATCTGTATGCAGGCCAGGAAGCAACAGTTAGAAGTGGACATGGAACAACAGACTGGTTCCAAATAGAAAAAGGAATACTTCAAGGCTGTATATTGTCACCCTGCTTATTCAACTTCTATGCAGAGTACATCATGAGAAACGCTGGACTGGGAGAAACACAAGCTGAAATCAAGATTGCTGGGAGAAATATCAATCACCTCAGATATGTAGATGACACCACCCTTATGTCAGAAAGTGAAGAGGAACTAAAAAGCCTCTTGATGAAAGTGAAAGAGGAGAGTGAAAATGTTGGCTTAAAGCTCAACATTCAGAAAGCGAAGATCATGGCATCTGGTCCCATCACTTCGTGGGAAATAGATGGGGAAACAGTGGAAACAGTGTCAGACTTTATTTTTTGGGCTCCAAAATCACTGCAGATGGTGATTGCAGCCATGAAATAAAAAGACGCTTACTCCTTGGAAGAAAAGTTGTGACCAACCTAGATAGCATATTGAAAAGCAGAGATTACTTTGCCAACTAAGGTCCGTCTAGTCAAGGCTATGGTTTTTCCAGTAGTCATATATGGATGTGAGATTTGGACTGTGAAGAAGGCTGAGCGCTGAAGAATTGATGCTTTTGAACTTTGGTGTTGGAGAAGACTCTTGAGAGTCCCTTGGACTGCAAGGAGATCCAACCAGTTCATTCTGAAGGAGATCAACCCTGGGATTTCTTTGGGAGGAATGATGCTAAAGCAGAAACTCCAGTACTTTGGCCACCTCATGCAAAGAGTTGATTCATTGGAAAAGACTCTGATGCAGGGAGGGATTGGGGGCAGGAGGAGATAGGGAATGACCGAGGATGAGATGGCTGGATGGCATCATGGACTCGATGGACGTGAGTCTGAGTGAACTCTGGGAGTTGGTGATGGACAGGGAGGCCTGGCGTGCTGCGATTCTTGGGGTTGCACGGAGTCGGATACGACTGAGCGACTGAACTGAACTGAACTGAACTGAACTGAACATTCATATATATATATACCACATCTTCTTAAGTAAATCATCTGTTGATGGGCACTTGGGTTATTTCCATATCTTGGCTATTGTGAATAGTGCTGCTATGAACATTGGGGTGCATGTATCTTTTTTAATTAGTGTTTTCATATATATATATTCAAGAGTACAATTGCTGGATCATATGTAAGTTCTAGCTTTAACTTTTGGGAAACCTCCATGTTATTCTCCAGAGTCGCTGCATTGATTTACCTTCCCACCAGCAGTGTAGCATGTTCCCTTTTCTGTCCATCCTTCTAGCATTTATTATTTGTAGATTTTTTGATGATGGCCACTCTCACAGGTGTGAGGTGATATCTCATTGTGGTTTTGATTTCCATTTCTCTAATAATTAGTGATTTTGAGGATGTTTTCATGTTCCTGTTAGTCATTTGCATATCTTTGGAAAATTTCTCTTTAGGTCTACTGTCCATTTTCAGATTAGGCTATTTGTTTGTTTGTTTTAATACTGAGTTGTATCAGCCATTTATATATCCAAATATCCAAAGGGTTTTGGATATTAACCCTTTGTAGGCCCTATTATTTGCAAATATGTTCTTTAGTAGTATGCCTGTGTTTCTTCTAGTTCCATTCTTTTGGGGGATCTATTGTAGGTTTTTGGTTTGTGGTTACATGGAGTTGACATTGACCTGTAACTACATCTACTTGTTTCAATTAAAAGATGCTTGCTCCTTGGAAGAAAAGCTATGACCAACCTAGATGGCATATTAAAAAGCAAAGACATGTTGATGTATGGCCAAAACCACCATAATATTGTAAAGTAATTATCCTCCAATTGAAATAAATAAATTAATTGAAAATAAAAGCAGAGACATTACTTTGACGACAAAGGTCCATCCAGTCAAAGCTATGGTTTTTCTAGTAGTCGTGTATAGATGTGAGAGTTGGACTATAAGGAAAGCTGAGCGATAAAGAGTTGATGCTTTTGAACTGTGGTGTTGGAGAAGACTCTTGAGAGTCCCTTGGACTGCAAGGAGATCAAAACAGTCAATCCTAAAGGAAATCAACCCTGAATATTCATTAGAAGGACGATGCTGAAGCTGAAGCTCCAATACTTTGGCCACCTGATGAAAAGAACTGGCTCCTTTGAAAAACCCTGATGCTGGGAAAGACTAAAGGCAAGAGGAGAAGGGGAAGACAGAGGATGAAATCGTTGGGTGGCATCACCAACGTGATGGACATGAGTTTGAGTACACTCTGGGAGTTGATGGACAGGGAAGCCTGGTGTGCTGCTGTCCATGGGGTCGCAAACAGTTGGACACGACTGAGCAATTGAACTGAACTTCTTTCAAACAGATTGTCATTTAAATTCAAACAAATTCTAAAGATCCATACTTTGTACTCCTGTTCTCTCCCCTCCATTTTGTGGTTTTGAAATCATATTTTTCATGTTTATTCCTTAGCTGTCAATTGTAGTTATTGTTGCTTTTATAATTGTCTGTTAATTTTCATACTGTCTTATTTAAATGGTTAATCCCCAGTGCTTACTATATGTTTGCCTTTCCTAGTGAGGTTTTCCCTTTCCTATTAGATTCTTACTTCTTTTCCACTTAAAGAAGATCCTTTAGCATTTCTTTTAGAGAAGGTAGAGTATGAATTTTTTTGGTGTTTGCTTATTTGAGAAGTCCTTTATCTTTCTATTCTTAATAGTAATCTTTCTAGGCAGAGTACCTTAGGTTTCAGGTTTTTCCCTTTCAGCACTTTGAATATATCATGACACTCCCTTCTGGTCTGCAAAGTTTCTGCAGAGAAATCAGCTGATAGACTTATGGTGATTCCTTTATGTATGACTCTATTTTTCTCTTGCCAACTTTAGTATTCTTTTTAACTTTTGCTGTTTTAATTATGATATGTCTTGGCGTGGGTTTGTTTGGATTCATTCTGTTTGGAATCCTCTGTGTTTTCTATCTATTTCCTTTTTCAGGTTTGGAAAGTTTTCAACCATAGTTTCTTTAAATGCATTTCGATCCCATTCTCTCCCTCTCCTCTTTCTAGGGCTCCTACCATGTGAATGTTGGTGCATTTAATGCTATCCCAACCCAGAAATCTCTTAGACTGTTTTCATTTTTTAAAAATTTGCGTTGCTTTTTGCTATTCTGATTGAGCAATTTCCATTTTATTCTATCTTTCTGATCACTTTTTCATTCTTCTGTATCACTTAGTCTGTTATTTATTTCTTCTGATGTACTTTTTTTCCAGAAGTTAGTTCAATAAAATAAAATAATTCCATTTACAATCTTGTTAACCCTTCTGATGCCTTTTTATGCTAGCTATTGACTTCGTCATTTCTGATTGAGTCTTTGTATATTTCCTAACTCCTTGTTAAAATTATCAATGTGTAGTTCTATTCTTTCCCTTAATTCAGTTAACGTTTTTACAATCAACACTTTGAATTCTTTATCTGATAATTTCCTAATTTTTTCCAGGAGTTTTCTCTTGCTCTCATTTTGCTTAACTTTCTCTTCCTCCATGAATTTAGGTGAAACACTTACCTACTGTGGTCTTGAAAGTGTGTCCTTACGTGGATGCTTGCCTATACTGACTGTATTCCCAGCACCTCTGGTGAGAGAGCTGGATTTGATGCTGGCAGTTGTCAGTGTGGTAGGGGGCAGGGCTGGTGGTGGAAGGGCTGAGGGCAGAGCCAGGTGTGAGTGCTGAAGCAAGTGGGGTCCATGTGAGTTCTCGGCTTATGCTGACCACAGACAAAGGTCTGACCTGTCCCCTCTGCAGCTGCTGGTATTTATTTCCCTTGCTCCACTCAAACGCAGCCTCAGGTGCAAGTCCCCTTTGTCTCTCCCAGCCCTCTCCCTGTCCCCAGGCTCCACACGCACCCCATGCTGTGGACCGCACTGTAGGGTGGGTGGGCTCGAGTGGCCCTTTGGCATGTATCAAGAGAAGCTGTGGCTGCTGTCAGAAATCTGGGCTGCAGTGCTTGAGTGAAGTGCCAACAATGACAAGCACCTACCACTCAGGCTCAGCCCTAGGACTGGGTGAGCTCTGTGTCCTGGGGTTGATTCTTCCTTGAGGGCAAGCCAGTACAAGCTCCTCATGAGTGGAGTCCAGGCTTCACACAGCTCTCCTGTTAGTCCCAGTCATGTTCCAACCCTCCAGGGGAGCTTGTCTCCTTGGTGTGGGATTCCAGGACTGGGTGCCCAGCCTGTGGCTCTCACTGTTCACTCCCCAGGGCAGGTGTCTACCCGTGTCATCTCCCTTTTCCTCCGGGTCACCTCCCAGGGGCACAGATCCTGACCTGATTGCTTTCTTCCCTTCCTACCAAATTACATGTTTATCTTTCTTACAGCTCTGGTTGTACAGCAAATTGTGGAAAATTCCCAAAGAGATGGGATACAAGACCACCTTACCTGCCTCCTGAGAAATCTGTAAGCAGGTAAAGAAGCAACAGTTGGAACTAGACATGGAATAACGACTGGTTCCAAATACAGAAAGGAGTAAGGTAAGGTTGTATATAGTCGCCCTGCTTATTTAACTTATATGCAGAGTATATCATGCCAAATGCCTGTCTAGATGAAGCACAAGCTGGAATCAAGATTGCTGGGAGAAATATCAATAATCTCAGATACACGGATGACACCACCGTTATGGAGGAAAGTGAAGAGGAACTAAAGAGCCTCTTGATGAAAGTGAAAGAGGAGAGTGAAAAAGTTGGCTTAAAATTCAACAATCAGGAAACTAAGATCATGGTATCTGGCCCCATCATTTCATGTCAAATAGATGGGGAAACAATGTAAACAGAGACTTTATTTTTTGGGCTCCAAAATCACTGCAGATGGTGACTGCAGCCATGAAATTAAAAGACACTTGCTCCTTGGAAGAAAAGCTGTGACCAACCTAGACAGCATATTAAAAAGCTGAGACATTACTTTGCCAACAAAGGTCCATCTAATCAAAGCTATGGTTTTTCCAGTAGTCATGTATGGATGTGAGAGTTAGACTATAAAGATAGCTGAGCACTGAAGAATTGATGCTTTTGAACTGTGGTGTTGGAGATGACTCTTGAGAGTCCCTTGGACTGCAAGGAAATCAAAACTGTCAATCCTAAATGATCCTGAATACTTATTGGAAGGGCTGATGCTGAAGCTGAAGCTCCAATACTTTGGCCACCTGATGTGAAGAGCTGACTCATTGGAACAGACCCTGATGCTGGGAAAGATTGAAGGCAGGAGGAGAAGGGGATGACAGAGGATGAGATGTTTGGATGGCATCACAGACTTAATGGACATGAGTTTGAGCAAGCTCCGGGAGTTGGTGATGAACAGGGAAGCCTGGTGTGCTGCAGTCCTTGGAGTCACAAAGAGTTGCACATGACTGAGTGATTGAACTGAACTGAACTGAACTTGGATGTACAGGAGTCCTGCCAGTTTCCAGTTAGTTTTCAGTGAGAATTGTTCCACATGTAGGTCTATTTTTGAAAATGAGGGGGAAATGAGCTTCAGGTCCATTCACTCTGCTATCTTGATTGATTTCCAATTGTAGATAACTTTTGAATTATCTATAAATTTATATGTATGAAATATGAAGGGTACTATTATTGGACATCACAGAAAAAACAGTAGTTTAGAAGGTAGTTTGACAATAAATCAAAACAAACAACACCGAAAACATATATACATATTGACCTAGCAACTCCAGAAAGATACTCTTTATATAAGTGAGTATACTAGAAAACCCTAAAAAAATCATCTGCATACTGCTTAAATACACTGAATTATAGTCATATAATATGATATTATGTAGCCATAGAGAAGAATAAAGAATGACCAACTGAAAACTATTATATTTTTATACCACATAGGTTAATAAGAAGAAGCAAAACCATGTGGAAAACATGTGAAAGGTAAAACTAAAAATAATGAAAGAAAATGAGATAATCTTTGTGACTTAGCATGGAAACACTAATCAAATGACAAATCTGTAAGGGATGATGGATTTGATTATACTTAGAATCTGAAAATAATATTAAGAAACAGTAATATGCATAAAGTTAAGTGAGAGATAAGAGAGTACGGACGAAGATATTTGCAATGTCAAAAATTCTCAAGAAAACAGTATCTTGGAAATGCGGTAGAAGGAACGCTTTTAAATCAACAGGAAAGCTACTTCAACCCCAAGAGAAAAACAGGCAAAGGTGTAAATAGGTAGTGTACTTAAGTGGATATATAACTATTTACAAGTTAATGAAATTCAAATTAAAACAACAATTAAACACCAATTTATCTTTAACCACCAAAAATCCAGGAAGCTCAGTGGTAGCAGGTAATGTGTAGCTGTGGTTGCTCTCTGCTCTGCTGGTGAGAATACAGATAGACATAGCAGCTCTGAAGAGCTACTTGGTGGTATTTAGAAAAAATAAATATGTGCATTCCAAATAAATCAGCACTTCTGCTTTTAGGAATATGTACTAAGAAAATTCTCATTCAGGTCCATGTGTGGGCATGCATGAATTTTTTTGTTGCTTTTTTCCCCAGCATTATTTGTGGAGTGAGAGATTGGAAAGTATAAAGTATTAGTCACTTAGTTGTGTCCAGCTCTTTGCAACCCCATGGACTGTGGCCCGCCAGGCTCTTCTGTCCATGGGATTCTCCGGGCAAGAGAATACTGGAGTGGGTTGCCACGCCCTCCTACAGGGGATCTTCCCAACCCAGGGATAGAACCCAGGTCTCCTGTGTTGCAGGCAGATTCTTTACCACTGAGCCATATCAAAATGCTTATCATTGGGAGTCTGAGTGGCTAGAATCAGTGGGTGTACACTGTGAAGTGCCATGTGGCAGGGGACAGAAACAGAAGAGATAACATGCAGAAATACGGATGCAAAACAAGTACTGAGGAGGAAAAAGTAAGCAGTTGAATAGTGTAACAGTAGTATTATACCACTGTGCAGCTGTTATACACTACTATTATACTGAATTTGATCACTGGTAGTAGTATGCCAGGTCCTTAAGTTAAAAGTACCATTGAAGGTGAAGGTGAAGTCGCTCAGTCGTGCCCGACTCTTTGCGACCCCGTGGACTGTAACCTACTAGGCTTCTCCGTCCATGGGATTCTCCAGGCAAGAATACTGGAGTGGATTGCCATTTCTTCTCCAGGGGATCTTCCCGACCCAGGGATCTGAACCCTGGTCTCCCGCATTGGGGGCAGACGCTTTAACCTCTGAGCCACCAGGGACTATTGCCACAGATAAATAAGAAAATCAGTACAAGTGAAAATGAAGGGAAACTCAGGTGACATAAAGAATGTTTAAGAGATTTTAGCGAAACTTACAAGTTTTTGAAAAAAGTAAGACATGTTTCTGTACCATATGTATAACCATTTGTGTGTATTTTATGTGTGTACATACACACGTACACACACACATACACATATATATCTGTTCATATATACATATGCATACACGTATCTATCACAGACACACATATACAAGTACACAAATATATAATGTGTATGTGTACAATATACACATATACATTTATTACATCTAAACTTCTGGATAATGTAAATTATTTGTCATGACTGTATATTGCATGCATGCATGCTGAGTCGCTTCAGTTGTGTCCAACTCTGCGACCCTATGGACCATGGCCTGCCAGGCTCCTCTGTCCATGGGATTCTCCAGGCAAGAATACTGGAGTGGGTGGCCATTTCCTTCTCCAGGGGACTCTATATTATATTTCTTTAAAAATAATAAAGTGGCAAATATGAAAGGTCTTCGTATTTAGAGAGTATTGCTTTCCATAATAGTCTTGTGATGTTATTTTTTGTTGATTTTAAAATCATACTTATTTGTAATGTTCTTTAGAAATAATGTGAATGAAAGTTTGAACGTGAATCACAAGTGGAATTTTGTCAAATAAGTTTTACTTTCTTTTTCTTAATTTTATAACTAAATTTATAATTTCACAGTGCCAAAGGAAATATGATACTCTGGACATTTTTTTTTAAGAGTTTTTATTTAAGTATACTGTAAATTCAGGAAAGTCCTCAACTCATAAGTGATCACATCAATAAATTTGTACAAGATTTTCACAAGTAACTGTCACCAAGATTGAGAAATAGAATTTCCTCATCTTCACAGAAGTGTTCTCCCTGTCTCTATTATAAAGACAATCAAACTTTAAGGCTGTATATTAGTTTTCCCTTTGTATAAAATGTATATAATTGAGTCATACAGTAGGTATTTGATTTCTGCTTTTTTTTAACCATTATGTTAGAACTACATTATTTGTCATATTCCATATATTTAAAATTCCACAAGTAAAGGGAATTTTTATTTTAGTTTAAAATAAAATTTTATTTTAAAATTCTTTATAAAAATATATATGTACACATGGTATTGATTAAAAAGATTCTGAGTATCAGACTTCCTTGGTGGTCCAAGGATTAAAAATCTGCCTGCCAATGCAGGGGACACAGGTTCAATCCCTGGTCCTGGAAGATTCCACGTGCCTTGAGCAACTAAGCCTGTGCACCACAACTACTGAAGCCCGTGTGTGCCTAGAGCCCGTCCTCCACAGGAGAAGCCCAGGCATCACAACTAGGGAGTGGGCCCCCTTCCCCACCCCCACCCTCACCTCCCCGCCCTGTCACTCACTGCAACTCCGTAACTAGACAAGGCCCACAGGCAGCAAGGAAGACCCAATGCAGCCAAGAATAAATAAGTAATAATAAAAGATGTTGAGTACATGTCTGGATTTAAGGGGGTAGTTTGTTTAAGCTAATTGTCTTGAAAAAACCCAAAAATCTAGGATATATACAAATATAAATATACACATACCATCTATAAATATAAATATATATTCACACACGCACACACCACAATCCAAACATCCAAGGGCTATTTAGATGATGAAGATAACTGGACAAGATAGAATTTATCCAAATAACAAACTGTGTAGTAGTTTTTCAGTCTCATTCAGTTCAGTTCAGTTCAGTTCAGTCGCTCAGTCGTGTCCGACTCTTTGCGACTCCATGAATCGCAGCACTCCAGGCCTCCCTGTTCATCACCATCTCCCGGAGTTCACTCAGACTCAACTTCCATCGAGTCAGTGATGCCATCCAACCATCTCATCCTCTGTCGTCCCCTTCTCCTCCTGCTCCAAATCCCTCCCAGCATCAGAGTCTTTTCCAATGAGTCAACTCTTCACATGAGGTGGCCAAAGTACTGGAGTTTCAGCTTTAGCATCATTCCTTCCAAAGAAATCCCAGGACTGATCTCCTTTAGAATGGACTGGTTGGGTCTCCTTGCAGTCCAAGGGACTCTCAAGAGTCTTCTCCAACACCACAGTTCAAAAGCATCAATTCTTCGGTGCTCAGCCTTCTTCATAGTCCAACTCTCACATCCATACATGACCACAGGAAAAACCATAGCCTTGACTAGACGGACCTTAGTCGGCAAAGTAATGTCTCTGCTTTTGAATATGCTATCTAGGTTGGTCATCACTTTTCTTCCAAGTATTCCATTGTAGAAATATTCCATAGCTTTATTATTTTTCCCATTGATGGACTTTTGGACAGTTTCACAGTTTGGGACTTTTATGAAAAATGTCTTGATGACCTTCTGAAACATGCCTTTTTGCACATATTTGTATTGCATTTCCCATTTTTATTTCTCATCTTGATTCTTGTGTCTTTTCTCTTTTATTCTTGATCAATCTTGTAAGAATTTTAACAGTTTAAATATTGTTTTCAGATATATAACAATTGGCTGATTTGATTCTATTGTAAGTTTATTTTTTTATGTCTCCAATTAATATTCATTATTATTCCTTGTGTTCTATAGTCTTTAGGTTCAATATTTTAACTTTTCATGATGTAGGTATAAAGATATTTAAAATTTTCAGCCTTTCTTCCTCTCTCAAGTCTATATACAAGGCTAAATTTTTTCTTCTTAGCATGACATTAGTGTTATCCCACAAATTAATGTCATTTACTCACTGCTGCTGCTGCTGCTGCTGCTGCTGCTAAGTCGTTTCAGTCATGTCCAACTCTGTGCCACCCCAGAGACAGCAGCCCACCAGGCTCCTCCATCCCTGGGATTCTCCAGGCAAGAACACTGGAGTGGGCTGCCATTTCCTTCTCCAGTACATGAAAGTGAAAAGTGAAAGGGAAGTCGCTCAGTCGTGTCTGACTCTTCGCGACCCCGTGGACTGCAACCCACCAGGCTCCTCCGTCCATGGGAGTTTCCAGGCAAGAGTACTGGAGTGGGTTGTCAGTGCCTTCTCCTTACTCACTGCTATTCTGTTCAAAATATTTTAAAATTATATTGTGATATTTTGCCTCAGGTGTTATTAAGAAGTGCAGTGCTTTATTTACAAATAAATGACATTATTTAGAGTATCATTTTGCAAAATCAATTCCTAGTTTAACTATAACATTGTCAGAGATGAATTCTACATTATTTCCAAAAACTTCCAAATTTTTTAGATTTGTTAATGATATGGGTAATTTTAGCTAAACTTGGCATATAAACTCGAAGAGAATGTTAACAGTAATACTATCATTATATACAGTGTTATCTGACTGTCTTGACTAAGTCAAAATGGCCAATCATGTTCAGATGTCCTATATTTTACCTGAATTTTTTTTATATTGCTCTGTTAGATACTGAGAGAGATATGTTAAAATCTACTTTTTAGTGCTGTCAATTTTAGATTTCTGTACTTACAGTCATGCTGTTTGTTACATTCTTATTTTTAAATATTTTAATCTTTTTGATAGAATTACCCTCAATATTATGAAATAGTTTTATTTATCTATAGATATGTTTCATGACTTAAAGATCTCTACCATTATTTGCACTGTTTTTTGGTTTCTTATGTTTTCTTATGTTTAACGTATTTTGATAAACAGTATATAGAAGTTTATACAGTTTGAGAATTATCTCTTAATTAGAACATTTATTGTACTCAAGGGCTTCCCTGGCGGTGCAGAGGTTAAAAGTGTCTGCTGCAATGTGGGAGACCTGGGTTCGATTCCTGGGTCGGGAAGATCCCCTGGAGAAGGAAATGGCAACCCACTCCAGTATTCTTGCCTGGCGAATCCCATGGATGGCGGAGCTTGGTGGGCTATAGTCCACGGGTCGCAAAGAGTTGGACACGACGAGGGACTTCACTTTCACTTTCATTGTACTTAACAATTACTTAGCAGTTAATATGCTATGCTTTCATTTCTCATTTTATTATTTGCTTTCTATTAGTCTAGTTTCACTCTTCTTTTTCTCTATTTTTATTTTTGGCCCTTCTTTATGTTTCCTGTCCCCCCCTCCAACTGCAAAGAATTCCCTGTTCTGTCTCTTAGTTTATTTCCTTTATATCATTTTATTACTACCTAGACCTACCAACACATATTCTTATAAAAGTAGTATTTTTAACAATATTTGGACCACTCAAGAACCTTAGGATTTTTCAGCTTGTACATATATTTGTGTTATAGGTGACATGTATTTTAGTTAAATATTTAAAATCCAAAAATATATTATGTTAATTATTTAAGCATAATTGTATCTATTTACCTACATATTATCCTTTTTTTTATTCCTTTTCTTTCTGTATCTCAAAGTTTCCATCTGCAGTCATCTGTCTTCTGTCTGAAGAGCACTCTTAAGTTTCTTAATGCAGAACTGCTGGCATTAAATTTTTTGTTTTCATCTGCAATTGTCTGTATTTTGTTTTCAATCTTTAAGTACATGTTCACTGAGTATAACATTCTGTGTTGGTGCTAGAAATTTTGTTGCAGCACTCTAAGGGTCATAGTCCACTATTTTCTGGACATCTGAGAAGCTTATTCTCAAGTTTATTTTCATTTTTTAAAGATGTATATCCTTTGTCTGAGCTTCCCTGGTGGCTCAGAGGTTAAAGCGTCTATGCGGGAGACCAGGGTTCAATCCCTGCATTGGGAAGATCCCTGGAGAAGGAAATGGCAACCCATTCCAGTATTCTTGCCTGGAGAATCCCATGGAAGGAGGAGCCTGGTGGGCTACAGTCCATGGGGTCGCAAAGAATCGGACACAACTGAGCGACTTCACTTTCACTTTCATCCTTTGTCTAGATTCTTTTAAGGTGGTTTATTTGTTCTTGATTTTCAGAAATTTTGATCTGATAAACACAAATAGCACATTCTTTGTATTTATTTTGTTTAAGGATTGATGTATTAAACATATTAGAAAAGCTCTTAAGTTAATCTCTTCATTTATGTTTTTTTCCCATTTTCTCTTTCTTCTCAAATTCTGGCTTTCAAGTATAAATGTGTTAGATTTTTTATTATACTCCATAACTTTCTTACATTATTTTTTGCATTTGTGTTACCCATCTTTCTCCCTCTTCGTGTTATCCAGTCTGGATATTTTCTTCTAAACTACCTTCTGGTTCACTAATCTTTTAAATTGTTTAGTTTGTTGATAAGCTCTTCATTTGGGTTCTTAATTTAAATTATCTTATTCTTCACTTAAAGAATTTCCAATTACTCTTTCTTCATCTCAATTTCATTTAATTTCAAAATCTTGTGCATATTAATATTAACCTTGAACATAATTATTTTATTTTTAAATTATAGTTGATTTATAATATTGTATTAATTTCAGGGTTATAGCATAGTGATTCAGTTTTCTTTTTCTGATTATATTCCAGTATTTCTTATTATAAGATATTGGATATAATTCCCTGTGCTATACAGTAAATCCTTATTGCTTATCTACTTTATGTGTACAAGTTTGTATCTGTTAATCTCATACTCCATGAAAAGTTTGACTTTACTCCCTCCCATGTTAGTATAAAAGAAGCCTGAATTCTAACTCAGGCAATACAGTTCTTCAGAGCATGAGTCCACCATTTTCTCAGTTTGTTGGCTTTTTGAGTAAAATCATGTTTTCTCGCCCCAACAACTCAGCTCTCAAATTTTTTGGCCTGTTCGTGGTGAGAAGTATGAGCTGGGACTCAGTAACAGTTTTTCAATATTAAATTCTATGAACTGCTTGTAATTTTGGATATTACCCTTTTGTTAGTTGCTGCCTACTATTATTTTAAAATTTAGGACTGATAATTCCAATATCTGGAACTCTTATGGTTTATTTTTGTTGTGTATTTTTTTCTATTGACTTTTGGTAAGTGAGTTTTCTCTGTAAATCTAATAAATTCTTTTACTGAATGCTTGATCTTATATATGAAAAAAAAAATCAGAAACAATTTGAGGTCTTGGAAGATGCTATTTTCTTTCAGTGAGAATTTACTTTTGCTTTAGCAAACTGTCTCAGTTCAGTTCAGTTCAGTTGCTCAGTCGTGTCTGACTCTGCGACCCCATGAATCACAGCACACCAGGCTTCCCTGTCCATCACCAATTCCCGGAGTTCACTCAGACTCACGTCCATCGAGTCAGTGATGCCATCAAGCCATCTCATCCTCTGTCACCCCCTTCTCCTCCTGCCCCTAATCCCTCCCAGCATCAAAGTCTTTTCCAATGAGTCAACTCTTCACATGAGGTGGCCAAAGTACTGGAGTTTCAGCTTTAGTATCATTCCTTCCAAAGGTATCCCAGGGCTGATCTCCTTCAGAATGGACTGTTTGGGTCTCCTTGCAGTCCAAGGGACTCTCAAGAGTCTTCTCCAACACCACAGTTCAAAAGCATCAATTCTTCAGTGCTCAGCCTTCTTCACGGTCCAACTCACACATCCATACATGACCACAGAAAAACCATAGCCTTGACTAGATGGACCTTAGTCGGCAAAGTAATGTCTCTGCTTTTGAATATGCTATCTAGGTTGCTCATCACTTTTCTTCCAAGGAGTAAGCGTCTTTTAATTTCATGGCTGCAGTCACCGTCTGCAGTGATTTTGGAGCCCCAAAAAATAAAGTCTGACACTGTTTCCCCATCTATTTCTCATGAAGTGATGGGACCAGATGCCATGATCTTCGCTTTCTGAATGTTGAGCTTTAAGCCAACTTTTTCACCCTCCTCTTTCACTTTCATCAAGAGGCTTTTTAGCTCCTCTTCAATTTCTGCCATAAGGGTGGTGTTATCTGCATGTCTGAGGTGATTGATATTTCTCCTGGCAATCTTGATCCCAGCTTGTGTTTCTTCCAGTCCAGCATTTCTCGTGATGTACTCTGCATATAAGTTAAACAAGCTGGGTGACAATATACAGTCTTGACGTACTCCTTTTCCTATTTGGAACTAGTCTGTTGTTCCATGTCCCCTTCTAACTGTTGCTTCCTGACCTGCATATAAGTTTCTGAAGAGGCAGGTCAGGTGGTCTGGTATTCCCATCTCTCTCAGAATTTTCCACAGTTTATTGTGATCCACACAGTCAAAGGCTTTGGCATAGTCAATAAAGCAGAAATAGATGTTTTTCTGGAACTCTCTTGCTTTTCCCACGATCCAGCGGATGTTGGCAATTTGATCTCTGGCTCCTCTGCCTTTTCTCAGAACCAGCTTGAACATCTGGAAGTTCACGGTTCACATATTGTTGAAGCCTGGCTTGGAGACTTTTGAGCATTACTTTACTAGCATGTGAGATTAATGCAGTTGTGTGGTAGTTTGAGCATTCTTTGGCACTGCCTTTCTTTGGGATTGGAATGAAAACTGACCTTTTCTAGTCCTGTGGCCACTGCTGAGTTTTCCAAATTTGTTGGCTTATTGAGTGCAGCACTTTCACAGAATCATCTTTCAGGATTTGAAATAGCTCAACTGGAATTCCAAGAAGTGAAATGCAAAGGAGAAAAGGAAAGATATAAGCATCTGAATGCAGAGTTCCAAAGAATATCAAGAAGAGATAAGAAAGCCTTCTGCAGGGATCAATGCAAAGAAATAAAGGAAAACAACAGAATGGGAAAGACTAGAGATCTCCTCAAGAAAATTAGAGATACCAAGGGAACATTTCATGCAAAGATGGGCTCGATAAAGGACAGAAATGGTATGGACCTAACAGAAGCAGGAAATATTCAGAAGAGGTGGCAAGAATACACAGAAGAACTGTACAAAAAAGATTTTCACGACCTGGATAATCACTATGGTGTGATCACTCATCTAGAGCCAGACATCCTGGAATGTGAAGTCAAGCAAACTGTCTAAGAAGTCGTAAATTACTTTCTTTTAATCCAATCATCAATTAAGTTGATTTAAAGCTGAGCTTAGGCCTTTTTCAGAACTAGTTTATTTCCACTTTCTCTTTAACACTAGAAATTGTATATTCTGAATTCCCAGTTCAGAACCCTGGCTGTTTATGAGAGCCCCTAGACTTTATGGGCTCTAAACTCCAATATTGTCAAACTGGCTACAAAGGCCTGCTGGAAGTATTGCTCAGTCTTTCAGGTTCTCAGTCTCTCAGTGAACACATTCTGCAGTGCATATCAATTGGTCTTGGGAATAAAAAATTGTCTCAAGGAGAAAAATGATGTCAAATGAGAGGTTAATTTCTCTGTGCTTCCCTTATCTCTGGAATCTTGGCTTCCTTATCTTTGTTGCTTAGGTAGCACTTGGATACTTAGATTGGATGTGTGATATGTGTGTGTCTGTGGTTCATATAATTGTTATATATGTTTATATATGATACCATTTGTGTATCTATATCTATACCTATGTCTATATCTATATATCTTCCAGATTTTTGAATTGTTTTCATCAAGAGTTAGCCTGCTATACCATCTTTCCTTATATCCAGGAGCATATTCTGGATCTTTCTAATCAACACCATTGATACCATATTTTCATTGAAAGTTTTAAAATTAAAAACTTGGTTTTATCGCCAGTCTATGTCTGACGCAGGATGCAGCATGCTTGGGGCTGGTGCATGGGGATGACCCAGAAAGTTGTTATGGGGAGGGAGGTGGGAGGGGGGTTCATGTTTGGGAATGCATGTAAGAATTAAAGATTTTAAAATTTAAAAAATAAAAAACTAAAATTAAAAAATAAATAAATAAATGAACAGATGGGATATGATAAATAATGTAGTACACTCAGAAATTATATTACATGATTTGTTGGCACTCTAATATTTAAACATAATTTCTACTTTAAATTTGTAGATTATGACTCTGAAAGGTAATAAGGTTCAGATGTTATATCCCTTGTTATAGGACACTTCTAGCAAAATTCTGGGAAATTTTACTTCCAGTGATAATATTAATGAGCAGTAATTATTAATATTAAGGATGCATCATCAGTTTTCTAAGTACTTTACACATTTAATTCAACCTTTTATCATTAAAACACTATAATAGAATTGTAAGATGCATGTCACAGAGAAAGACAGGTAGAGTTACTTTCCCAGTTATTCACCATATGAGTGAGGAGAGGTGATTCACATTCCAGCTGTTCAGTTTTTGAACACAAATTCTTCGCCTAAATTTAAAGAAATCTTTGACTTGGTATATGGGCATTCCTTTTCTCTTATATGAGAGCTGTATATTTTTCTTTTGACCCCAGTTAAAAATCTAAGTTTTATTTTCATTTCATAGCCGACCAAGTTGATATATACCTATTCTAATTTTTGAGGTCTACTGATAATTTTTAAACTTTGCCCCAAAAGAACACTTCAAAACTATTTCTTTCAAAAATATAATTCCCAAAGTGAGAAATATTAGCAAGGAGAATTTCTTAGATGTTTGAATCTATTTTTAGAAATAATTGTCTGATTTACAGTGTACCTGATTATTAACTTAAATACTCTATTAAGCTGGAAAATAAGTGGGTATTAGTTTTGCAATTTCATAGCACATCTATGGAATTGTTAGTGCTACTATTTTAAAATAGTCTTTCTACTTAAATATTAACTGTGTTTTTTTAAATTTTAAAGAGATTGTCTAAATTATGTGGATATTTTTGGTACATAGGTTTACCACATAACCAATTGCTAAACTTTCAAATTGAGTTATGAAAATGTCTATGGAATTCCACTCTAAATTTATGATTACTCTTTTTGAGTATAAGATTTTTTATTTTTTATAGTTGATAGGAGAACAGCCTTAAATGTGAATTTGGTTGACTTAGACTAATAAGTTGTTGTTGTTTTTACAAAACTATATATATTTTTAAATAGAAGGTAGTTGGACTTTTCAAAATGCATTTATTTGCTACAGTAGTTTTCTTACAGGTGATGATGGTATTTTTTGGCTGTGTCACTAAACTTGAATAGCAAGAAAAGTGAATGAGCAGACAATTCAGACTTAAAAGCAAAGTGTTTTAGCTATTGGCAGATGTCAAGACAACTTGAGACTTAATGATTACTGAGCTACATACTTGCCATCCTTATCTGTCTCCAGCACAGTTGACAAAACAAGGTAGTCTTGATGTCAAAACAGATTGGGAAGGAAGAAAGGAAGACAGAAACTTGGGCAGAGTTAAGAAGTCTTGCTTTTCCATTTCAAGTTTCTCTTTTTAAAATTCTAAGTTATCTCCTAAACAAACTCTTATGTGAACCCAAAATAAAGCATTTACTAAACCACATAAACCACAGAAAATTTATCAGAAAGCATTCTGTACCACTAGATACAACAATGTGGCAGATAAAATTTTATTGATCAACTTTTCCCCCAGGTAAAACCATGGACCTTCATAGCCCTTATTTGAGAGATAATTAATTGTGCATGGCAATGATGACCTCTTTCTCCCTCCTTATTGAAGCTCTCTTGTAATGATTCTCAGCATGTTCCTCCCTTCTGGTCCTCCTTAGACTCTTCTTGGTTTTGTTTTGTTTTCTCCCAGTTTTATGAAGTTATAACTGACATATAACATAGTATAAGTTTCAGATGTATAACATAGTAATTTTATATTTGTATACTCAGATCATGAACTCCTTATTGCCAAATTCAGACTTAAATTGAAGAAAGTAGGGAAAACCACTAGACCATTCAGGTATGACATAAATCAAATCCCTTATGATTATACAGTAGAAGTGAGAAATAGATTTAAGGGACTAGATCTGATAGATAGAGTGCCTGATGAACTATGGAATGAGGTTCGTGACATTGTACAGGAGACAGGGATCAAGACCATCATCATGGAAAAGAAATGCAAAAAAGCAAAATGGCTGTCTGGGGAAGCCTTACAAATAGCTGTGAAAAGAAGAGAAGTGAAAAGCAAAGGAGAAAAGGAAAGATATATGCATCTGAATGCAGAGTTCCAAAGAATAACAAGGAGGGATAACAAAGCCTTCCTTAGGGATCAATGCAAAGAAATAGAGGAAAAGAACAGAATGGGAAAGACTAGAGATCTCTTCAAGAAAATTGGAGATACCAAGGGAACATTTTGTGCAAAGATGGGCTCAATAAAGGACAGAAATGGTCTGGACCTAACAGAAGCAGAAGATGTTGAGAAGAGGTGGCAAGAATACACAGAAAAACTGTACAAAAAAGATGTTCATGACCAAGATAATCACGATGGTACGATCACTCACCTAGAGCCAGACATCCTGGCATATGAAGTCAAGTGGGCCTTGCAAAGCATCATTACGAACAAAGCTAGTGGAGGTGAAGGAATTCCAGTTGAGCTGTTTCAAATCCTGAAAGATGATGCTGTGAAAGTGCTGCACTCAATATGCCAGCAAATTTGGAAATCTCAGCAGTGGCCACAGGACTGGAAAAGGTCAGGTTTCATTCCAATCCCAAAGAAAGGCAATGCAAAAAATGCTCAAACTACTGCACAATTGCATTAATCTCACATGCTAGTAAAGTAATGCTCAAAATTCTCCAAGTCAGGCTTCCGCAATATGCAAACCGTGAACTTCCAGATGTTCAAGCTGGTTTTAGAAACGGCAGAGGAACCAGAGATCAAATTGCCAACATCCACTGGATCATGGAAAAGCAAGAGAGTTCCAGAGAAACATCTATTTCTGCTTTATTGACTATGCCAAAGCCTTTGACTGTGTGGATCACAATAAACTGTGGAAAATTCTGAAAGAGGTGGAAATACCAGACCACCTGACCTGCCTCTTGAGGAACTTATATGCAGGTCAGGAAGCAACCATTAGAAGGGGACATGGAACAACAGACTAGTTCCAAATAGGAAAAGGAGTATGTCAAGGCTGTATATTGTCACCCTGCTTATTCAACTTATTATGCAGAGTACACCGTGAGAAACCCTGGGCTGGAAGAAGCACAAGCTGGAATCAAGATTGCTGGGAGAAATATCAATAACCTGAGATATGCAGATGACACCACCCTTATGGCAGAAAGTGAAGAGGAGCTAAAAAGCCTCTTGATGAAAGTGAAAGAGGAGAGTGAAAAAGTTGGCTTAAAGCTCAACATTCAGAAAACGAAGATCATGGCATCTGGTCCCATCACTTCATGGGAAATAGATGGGGAAACAGTGGAAACAGTGTTAGACTTTATTTTTGGGGCTCCAAAATCACTGCAGACGGTGACTGCAGCCATGAAATTAAAAGACACTTACTCCTTGGAAGAAAAGTGATGACCAACCTAGATAGCATATTCAAAAGCAGAGACATTACTTTGCTGACTAAGGTCCATCTAGTCAAGGCTATGGTTTTTCCTGTGGTCATGTATGGATGTGAGAGTTGGACTGTGAAGAAATCTGAGCACCGAAGAATTGATGCTTTTGAACTGTGGTGTTGGAGAAGACTCTTGAGAGTCCCTTGGACTGCAAGGAGACCCAACCAGTCCATTCTAAAGGAGATCAGTCCTGGGATTTCTTTGGAAGGAATGATGCTAAAGCTGAAACTCCAGTACTTTGGCCACCTCATGTGAAGAGTTGACTCATTGGAAAAGACTCTGATGCTGGGAGGGATTAGGGGCAGGAGGAGAAGGGGACGACAGAGGATGAGATGGCTGGATGGCATCACTGACTCGATGGACGTGAGTCTGAGTGAACTCCGGGAGATGGTGATGGACAGGGAGGCTTGGTGTGCTGCGCTTCATGGAGTCTCAGAGTCGGACACCACTGAGCAACTGAACTGAACTGAACTGATACTTCTGAAATAATTACCACAGTTAGTTTCGTTAACATCCAATACCCAACGTAGTTACAAAATGTTTTTTCCTTGTGTGATGAGAACTTTTAATATAGTCTTTCTTAGCAACAAAACAATGGGTGGCTCAGTGGTAAAGAATCCTCTGCAAAGCAAGAGGTATGAGCTCGATTCCTAGGTTGAGAAGATCACCTGGAGAAGGAAAGGACAAACCACTCGAGTATTTTGGCTTGGGAAACCCCATGGACAGAGGAGCCTGGTCGGCTACAGTCCATAGGATCACAAAGGGGTCAGACATGACTTAGTGACTAAACAACAATTGATATCCATAGTCACCATGCTATTCATTACATCTGCAGGACTTAATTTATCTTGTAACTAGAAGTTTGACTACCTTCATATAGTTCCCCCAGCTATTACCCCTGCCTCTAACAACCACAAATTTGACCTTTGTTTTGATGAGTTTTGTTGTTTCAGATTCTGCTTCTGGGATTATGCAGTATTTGTCTTTCTCTACATAACTTGTTCACTGTGCATAACCCCCTCAAGATTCAACCATATTCTCACCAATGGCAGAACTTCCCTACTTTTATGGCTGAATAGTATTGATATTTTACTAAATCTATACACATATACAGTAAGTCTGTATATATACAGTAAATATATATATACAGTAAGTGTGCATGTATATTAAATATACATATATACAGTAAGCATATGTATGTATATATTTAAAAACGTTTGTTTGGCTGTAGTGGGTCTTAGTTGTGCCATGCAGAATTTTGATCTTTGTCATGGTGGGGGATTTTTAGCTGTGGCATGTGGTATCTTATTCACCAACCGGGCATGGAACGAACCCAGGACCAATGCATTGGGGTTGCAGAGTCTTAGCCACAATCCACCAGGGAAGTTCCCTTTATGCATTTTTTAACTTATTTATTGATAGACACAGGTTATTTCTATGTCTTGACTATTATAAATAATGCTGCAATAACTATAAGGGTGCAAATGTCTCTTGAGGATAGCCACTTCATTTCTTTATGATGTGTACCCAAAAGCGAGATTGTTGGATAAAATGGTAGTTCTATTTTAAAGTCCTTCTA
This sequence comes from Ovis canadensis, assembly GCF_042477335.2. NCBI lineage: Eukaryota > Metazoa > Chordata > Mammalia > Artiodactyla > Bovidae > Ovis > Ovis canadensis. The sequence goes on from NC_091262.1 coordinate 23,691,806, forward strand.
GAACATCCAAATTGTTTTCCATAGTGGCTAGGCCAATTAACCTTCTCACCAACAGTGCTCACCTGTTCCCCACATCCTCACTGACACTCATTATCGTGTCTTTTTTTTTAGATTGAATTATAGCTGACTCACAATGTCGTGTTAGTTTCAGGTGTACAACAAAGTGACTCAGTTATTCATATGTATATATTTTTAAAAATTCTTTTCTATTATGGTTTGTTGCAAGATATTGAGTATAGCCCCCTGTGCTATACAGTAGGGCCTTATGGTTTATCCTTTCCATACCTATAACACTGTGTATATGTTAATCCCAAACTCTTAATTTAGCTTCCCACCCCCACTATCCCCTTTGGTAACCACAGCTGTGTTTTCCACATCTGTGGCTCTATTTCCGTTTGTAAGTAAGTTAATTTGTACCATTTTTTATATCACATGTGTAAGTGATTGTTGTATGATATTTGTCTTTCTCTGATTTACCTCACTTAATATGATAATTTCTAGGTCCCTCCATGTTGCTGCAAATGACAGTATTTCAATCTTTTTTTATGGCTGAGTAATATTCCATTGTTTGTACATACCGCATCTTCTTTATCCATCCATTTGTTGATGGACATTTAGTTTGTTTCTCTTGTCTTTTTGATGATAGCTATTATAGAAGGTTTGCGGTGACATTTCATGGCAGTTTAATTTGCATTTCTCTACTGATTAGTGATGTTGAGCACCTTTTCATTTACCTTTTGGTCACTTGACATCTTGTTTGGAAACATGTCTATTTATATCCTTTGCCTTCTGTTTAATTGTACTATTCTTTTTTTTTTTGCTATTGATGTACGAGTTCTTTATATATTTTGGATTTTAAAGGCTTATTGGATGCGTGACTGGCAAATATTCTCTGTCATTCTGTTGGTTGCCTTTTCATTTTGCTGACTGTTTCTTTTTCTGTGCAGAAGCTTCTTAGTTGATATAGTCCTATTTGATCAGGTTTTAAATTTTTTGCTTATACTTTTGATATCACATCCAAAAGTCATCACCGAGATTTACGTTATAGCACTTTCCTCCTGTGTTACTCTCTCGTGGTTCTTCCTAGACTCCTCTTGGCTTGCTGATTTCTTCTTTCTTTCATTCTTTCTTTCAACTCTTGGTCCATTACATATTGGGATTCCCTGGGGTTTTGTTATCTTTGGTCTATTTTAAGGCTTTTATGATAATCTATAGGCTACTTACGCTAGTTATTTCACAGACTCACATGCTCAATTGTACAATAATCATTTTCTTGTTTTGATAAGTAGCTTTTATCTGTCTTATCAAGCTAGACAACTGGAGACATCTTAGTTTTTCTTGAATTGAAACCCTTTCTCAGTGTCTACCTCTAACATAGGCTTTCTGTTTCTTTTACTTCTTTAAAGACTTTCTTCATAAAGAAACTGAAGTGAGCTAATTCAAATATAAATCTATTTCTATCCATCTGAAAGTACTAACTGCTCTCCAACTTGTTGGATAAAGTACACATCCCTGCAAAAGATGTCCAAGGTCTTTTTTGTGACCTGATACATCTCTACCTTTCCAATCCCCTCTTTCCATTTTCTCCTTTCTTCATTCATTCAATAAATATTTACTGATGCTGCCTATGTAGTATTTTGAGCAGGCTAACATGATCCCTCCTCCAGGAAGCTTAGATTCTGTTGGAGAGAGGCCATTAACTAAATGAATGCACAGTTATGAACTGAGATCAATAAAATGCAAAATATAACATGTAGAAATCTGATCTAGCCTGGGGAGTTATGGAAGATTTTGCTGAGCAAATGGTACCTGATCTGATACATAACTGATGGGTAGACATTGTTAAGGAAGCAAAGAAACAGCAAAAATGGGGGAAGCGGTCAAGCCTTGGGCATAGCATTTGCAAAGACTCTCTTGTGGGAATTTACTATGTTTACAGGACTGAAAGAAGACTACTATCACTGGAGTGGAGAGGAAGGGGATGTGAAGAAATGAAGAGGTGACATAAAGAGGTGATCAAAGACCAGACCTTTTCCTTGACCTCATAGGTTCTGTTAAGAATTTGGTTCCTTACTCTGAGAACAGGTAGAAGCCATTGAAATTCTTCACACACAGTTGTAAAATATCATGTCATAAAAATTTTGAAAAGAACCTCTGACAGCAGTATGGAGAAAAAAGCTGGAGACGGGAATTTTTTCCCCATTGCTGATGGGAATATAAAATTGTATGGTCACTGTTGAAGAGTTTGTCAGTGTCTTAAAATTTACCATATGACCCAGAAATTCCATTTCTAGTTATCTAAACAAGAGAAATGGAAACATGTGTCCACACCAAATTATGTATGTGTATGTTCATGGTACCATTATTCACAACAACCAAAAGTAGAAACAGTCCAAATGTCTATCAACTGGTGAATATGGGTAAATAAAATAGGATATATCCATACAATGGAATACTATTCTGCAATAAAAAAAGTACTTATATATGCCCCAACATGGATGAAGTTAAAAAACACTATGCTAGGTGAAAGAAACCAGACACAAAATATTATCTATAGAATGATGTCATATAAATGAAATTCCTCAGAAAAACAAATCTATGGAGACAGAAATGGATTAGTATCTGACTGGGGATTCAGTGGGGGGAGTTAGGGTTACAGATGGTGTTAGGGTTAGGTTCACTCCCTGGGTCAGGAATATCCTCTGGGAGAGGAAACGGTAACCCACTTCAGTGTTCTTGCCTAGGAAATCCCATGGACAGAGGGGCTTGGTGGGCTACAGTCCATGGGGTCACAAAGAGTCAGACACTGCTTAGCAACTGAGCGTGCATGAAACGGGAGAGGGGAGTAGGCAGTGATTGCAGATACTCACAAAAGATCTTTGGGTAGATGAAAATGCCCTAAAATCAGAATGATGTGGTCATGGTTATGAAACATTTTGAATCTGCTAAAAATCACTGAATTGTGCACTCGAAACGAATGAGTTTTATGGTATGTAAATGATGCCTCAATAAAGTTGTTGAATGAATGGGTAAATTGCACATATGCAAAACCAGTCGTCACTGTGATGGCTTAGGTAAAAAATGATAACGTTTGAGACTAGAGTGATGGCTGACATTAGAAGAATGAAATAGGTTTGAAAAATAATAGGATTTCAAGAGAACCTGGGAAAGATTGGGCTTGGCAAGTTCAGCTTATCCTCTGTCCTGTAGAAATATCAAACTTCTTGTAACTTTGAACAATCCATGCCCCTTTTTACTTTTCTGTGTGTTTAAAAGTCTTGGGTTCCTCAGGAGAGCATTTTGCAACATCATCTACCTACTTATCATAGATTGGGCTGCCATAAGAAATCGCTATACATCAGGTGACCTAAACAAGTATTTATTTCTCACAGTTCTGGAGGATGGGAGTCCAAGAACAAGGAGCTGGCATATTCAGTATGAAGTGGGAATTCTCGTTCTCACTGCAGATCGCTGGTTTCTTGCTACATCCTCACATGGCTAAGAGAGAGAGGAGACTAGCCCCCAGGCCTCCTCTTCTAATGTCCAGATCTCATTATGGCAGCTCCACAATCTTGACCTCACTTATCCCTAATTTTATTCCCAAAGCCCCATCTCCTCCTACCATAACATTAAAGATTAGGGTTCCAAAATACAAACCTGGGGGGAACACACACATTTAGTCTATAACACTGTTATATACCTGATCATCCTTTAAGACTCAAGCCAAAAGTAATCTCCTCTTTAAAGAGTCTTCCCTGACCCCCTCACTTCTTGTATGCCCCCAGAGCACTTCCTTTAGCATTTTATTGCACATCTTTGCCCACTCCTTCCACTAGATCACTGTTGTCAAACATTTAATGTTTGAGCCTTCACTTCTGTTACAACATCCCTGCCAGGCCTGACTAGTGGATCACAATAATCTCTCCTGCTGAGTCAGCACTCCTCTCAAAACAGTGCCAGACGTAGCTTCTACTGACCACTGCCACTGACACATCCCTGAAATCTATTTGCCATACCTGCTCTAATTGTGATGTCCTTGATGACAGGCATGTCAAATGTCTATGGGCCCCATGTACTAGAAACAGAGAATAGGTACAATAACTGCATTCAAATCCTTTTGAAGAAGATGCTTCCAGATGGATCAATACTTGCCATGTAAAGCAATTTATTCCTACATACCATATCTCTTTCACGGCAATGGCTTCTAATTTTCACCATTAGGGAAAAAGAAATTCAGCTCAAAAATCATAATAGTTCCTTTCCATTTTTTTTCTTCTAAATCCTGTGTTTTAAGTATATGTTCAGCCCATAGTTTTCCATCATAAACTCCAAACTGCAGTCCATAATGGGGCTTTACACAATGGCCTTTATATTTTAGACGTTCTGCCTTTGAGAGCTAAAGCATTTTAAGTCAGGCATAAAGATAATGATTTAGTTATTTATTCTTTTGAACCAGTTACTTTAGTGACTCACTTTTCTGTCTAACCCAGGCTATTATGCACTAATCCATACATTACTTTCCTTCAATACAGATGACACAGACTGTTTACTCAGGATGATTTTGCAATGCACATTAACAAAGACTTTGTGAGCAGGAAGAATACCAGTTATTCAACCAACTTTAAGAAAACAGCTGAGTGCTAGCCCAGCTTAGCAGGGTGTTAAATATCCATTAATAATGGCAAGGCAACAGACTTGAAGGTTTTGATTTTAGTTCAGATAAGCACTCCAGATTTGGGACTTGGCTTACTGTATCTCTGGGTTTCTCTTAGGGAAAAGGTGGCCTATTCCGCCAGGGGGGCTTATCTATTTGAATGTTGGAAAGCAGTCATTTTTAATAGTACTTTGTGTAATCATTATTATGATGTGATGCACATTAAAACTGTTATCAATGTTGAACTTTGTAGGATAGCCCAGATTTCAAATGTTTGACTCTGTTTTTCCCCATGACTATGTTTCTCAGGTCACAGGTATTGATTTTTTGTTCAGCAAGTACCATCACTATAGTCTAAAGCTTTTATTCCCATTTAGAAACTGTCATCAAACTAATTCCACTCTCAGGAGAAAAAAAAATCACTATTCTCATTCAATTTTCATTGACTATCACATAATATTGTACACACATCTGTCCCCTCCACTAAGCTATATGTTCTTTGAAAAATGTGGACCATACTGTTTATATTCTATCAACACCTCTCAGTTTTAGGTGCCCAACTTCATGTTACTAAGAACCTGTTTTGCAAAAAAGGAAATTATTTACCTGCTAATATGAAGACAGTTTCTCATGGTTTATGGGAAATTTCATCACCTTTGAAACGGTTAGTTTTTCTCCTATTTCACAAAAGCAGTTTGTTTTTCTGGTAAGTGTTGAGCAATGACTGTGTCAGTCACTCTGATGTCATTTTACACAGATTTTCTTATTTTGTCCTCACAGCTCTTCTGTGAAGTAAGTGCTATGATTACTGCTCTTTTGTGCATAAGAATACTGAACATAGTTCAGTGACTTTTCCATGATCACTCAGGCCATGAGTCTGTGGAAAGTCGATTCAGAGACAGATTCTCAACTCGGAAACCCAGAAGTTCCATTTCATTGTCCTTCTATGAAGAAATCTATTTTCTCCCTTACTCTCCAAAATGAGAAAACAGAAGTTTTGTTTTCATTGGGTTTGGTTTCTTAGGCTTCATTTTTTCCCCCAAGAAAAATGAAGTCTTTTGATAGTTGGCTGAAATGAAAATCCCAGTGTTCTCTTTGTGTCTTTTCTTCTGTTGATTTCCAAATTCTGGTCCATCAGCAAGCCTTGTCATCTTTCAAAGCCTGTCCAGAATCTCACCACCTCTCATCACCTCCACTGTTGGCACTCTGCTACTGGCCACCCCCTGTTCTCACTAGGTTGTTGCAATATCCCTCCTTCCTACCACTCGCTCCCCTCCAACACCACCTACCACTCCTGTACACTGACAGACGGTTATCAAAAGGCAGTCAGATTGTATCACTTACCACCCTGGAATTGAAGGCCCACCCATCATCATAAAAAAACTGAGTCTCTCCAACAGCTCTGCACGGTTCACCGCTTCTGTCTACACCCAGCTCTCTAATTGATATCATTCCCTCGTTCCTTGTCCTGCACTAATTGCACCTTAGCCATGCAGTCTCCTTTCTGTTCCTCCAACTCATGACTTAAAATCACATATGCACATGTGCATTCCTTCAAGGCTTATTCATCCCACAAATAAAAATTCAGTACATAATATGAGCTAAGAGTACAGAAAGCATAAAAAATAAGATCCAGAATTTCAAAGATCTTAAAAACTGGATGGGAAGAGAAGTCACTTTCATAATAATTTCTCATTTCTTTCACTAGGCAAGTGCAGAAGTTATTGGGGCTTTCCTGATTGGGAAGGCAAAGAATGAGATGGTGCCTTTAAGAGAGAGGTCTTTGGCTGAAGCAAAGATAGAGTAATAAAGTTTGGACCCTTAAATGACATAAGCTTCAGATACTTGGAAATGGACATCATTAGCAGCCAATGCATACGAAGTTGTAGGAATGTACATTTGATAAGCTGAAGTTTACTTTAGCTTGTTTTCTCATTCAAAATCCTTCCTAGTCTTTCTCTGTTAAGCATTGCTGATCCTGCCACGTGAAAGTGGTCCGTTCTTCCTCTAAAACGTATTGTATCCCTTTAAGGATATCATAGGTGTTATTTCCTCCAGGAAGCCTTCATAGCTTTTCTCTGAGATGGGTCTCTAAGGGCACCTTGAGATTTTACTTCCCAGCTCTTTCCTTCTCCTGTTATAGCATGTATCTTAAATTATAAGTATTAAATGCTTATTTGTCCAGTTTGCCCATGAAGATTGTAAACCCAGAAAAGTTTGGTATGACGGTCACATCTCCTCCTTTGAGGTATCAGGTTTAACACAGTACTTACATTTAAGTAGCTGTTTCATAAATATTAATTGAATAAATAAGTTGCTTTACATCAAATTATACCTTAAATATTTGATTTAGAGTGTTCATCTGTAATGATTAAGGAAGTAGTTAAGAAAGTAGTTAATTTTTAATAATTCACCACTGCTTCAGTGAATAAGTTTAGACAGTTTCAAAATATTTGAGTTGAGCAGAGGGGGTGAGGGGCAGGTTAAAGCCTGCCCAAGACATCTAAGGTTTCTGAAGGACTTTGCAGAAATAAGTAATGTATTCATAATTATTGCTTGTATTTCTGTTCTCCAAATCTCCAGCAAGGTGGGCCCAATGATCTTGAAGAGAGTTCAAATGAAGAAGCATTCAAAACACGAACCACGAAAGACAGAAGGGAAGTAGGCAAAAATATACTAGCTCAGTCTTGCTACTATTTCTTGGAGTCAATCTTGGTTTAAAACATAATAAGCAGAGCCCAGCTTGTCATACCTACTTTCTCCCGGGGGTTTGAAACTATAATGAAAGCATTTTAACTCAGTGGTAACTGGATTAGAGTAATGCAAGAACCTGCCACCTTGGGACCTCCTGCTTGTGGCTTGGCCTGAATAAATGTGCATGGAAATTGTTTTCAACTGATGGCTGTGCGAGATCACAAGTTATAGTAATGTTGACAGTCTCAGCTTGGAACCTGACAAAATAGCAGAAAAAAAAATGTGGAACAAGGATTGAAAACAGCTCATTTGCTGACATGAAAGCGGTGCTCAGAGGTGGAGATGTACCACCTCTGCGGGTCAATGGTGACAATATTTGCGAAGTGCCACAAGCGTCTCTGCTGCAAATGGGAGCAGCTTAATATGAATCTTTGCTGCCAATCTCGAGCAACTTGATTTCTTTCCCAGTCTCCAGGACTCATCAGAAGCCATAAGGAGAAGTTTCTCAGACTTAAAGTGTGTGAAAGGATACTAAATCTTCCATCTCCTGAAGGCTGGCTGGGAAATGAAAAGGTATAGTTGTCACATTCTGACACAGCAGAAGATCGTGGAAATAATCTAATCGGTTTGTTCCCTGCAGAAGCATCCAGAGGTTTCAGTGCGAGTTCCGCCTTTCTTATTTCGCAGGTTTATTGTACTCTGTCACGGAGGCAAAACATCTGTTGGGGAAGACAAGGAGGAGGAGACCCTCCATCTCTCTTGTGCACATTCACAGAGAAGTTTTGGTGAATTTACTGCCAGTGAAAACTGGCAGCTTGTCTGTTTCCAAGATCACAGGCTTCAGGGCAGCACCAAATGGTTCCTGACTGGGAGCAAAGTACGTGTGTTTTCTGCACCGTGTAACTGCACCTTCATGGCAAACTGGGCCAAGTGGACTCAGAAGGGATGTTTTAGAGGGCACTTAAAATTAGACCATTTTGAGCCCTTGTAATTCAGAACAATCCAATTTTGCTTTTTGGAAAGCAGAGCTGTTTCCTCAAGGAAATTCAGTGGGAGTCCATTTTTCTTAGAAGATTATATGGATCTACAGAGACAGTAAAATAATTTGATTATATGCATTTCAGCAAGGACTCCAAATGAATTCTGCTTCTTTTCTTCAAGCGGGTGGTAGGATCTCCATTGTACAGATTAATTAAGTGAGGTGCATAGGTCATATGAGTTTATATATATGTACAAATATGCAGTCACTTCAGTCTTGTCTTTTCTGCCCTGTGGACTATAGCCTCCTGGGCTCCTCTGTCCCTGTGATTTTGCAGGAAAGAATACTGGAGAGGGTTGCCATACCCTCCTGAAGGAGGTCGCTCCAACCCAGGGATCAAGCCCATGTCTCCTGCATTGAAGGCAGATTCTTTACTGCTGGGCCACTGGGAAAGCCCATATATATAGATATGTGTGTATATATATGTATGGCACAACGGTTCTAAATTGTAGGTCAGAATTATACCTTGCTAATCTAAGCAAGAGCCAGTAGTCCTCAGGAGAGAGTCTAGCACATTGTAAATACTTAGCAAACTGCTTGTTGGATTGGATCTCTCTAGACCAGTCAGCAGCATGAAAGACTCACCTTTCTAAACCCTCTGAGAAAGAATATCATTGTCTACAGTTATTTTGAGTAATGTGTTCATTTGTTCATGAATTTATGTCTCATCTCCTTGCATGAGGACTATGAGACTTTTAGAATCCATACCCTATCACAACATTAGTTTGGATTCCCAAAACTATCTAACTTTTTCACATTTTATTGTAAATATGTTTGTTTATTTAAAAGGTAACTTTTGAATGGGGATTAAAATACAGTACTTAATATCAAATCAGGTTGGTGTGCCAAAAATTATCGTTTCCCTTCAGTTCTGAAAGAGAGCTAATAGCTTATTTTGGACTGACCACCTCCCCCACTCCTTTTTTCAACTTTAATCTGTTTTGTTTCAAAATTTGTATTGGAGTGTAGTTGATTTATAACATTGTGTTAATTTCAGGTGTACAGCAAAGTGAATCAGTTATATATGCACATGTATATATGTGTATATTATGTGTGTATATTATGTGTATATATGTGTATATATGTGTATATTATGTATGTTATGTATATATACACATACACACATATATAGAATCACTTATATATGTATATATCTCCATTCTTTCTGTACTCTCTTTTTATTTCTGTTTTGCCATTTGATGTGTGTTTGTATGTGTGTGTACATATTTTTTCTCCCCCTTTTACATCTTGTACACGGTATAATCTCTTGTTCTGTAAATAAATCAGAGACTATGACACTGGGCAGTGTCCACCTCTTAATTGGATGCATGGAACTAACCCCCAAAGCTTCACAAATAAACCCAAGAACAGGCAACCATTTCAAAGCCATATAATGGACGCAGGCTGCCTGTATATTTAGTATCTAAGGAGCAGCTTTTCCTTTTCTATTTTTTTTTTTCCTCTTTTCCCTCAGTAGAAGCTAAAACTTTATTATAAAACCACAGATAAGTATATCAACTGCTAGGAGGCTGGCACAGCAGAATACAAGGAAATAAGAGATAAGGGAATTTGGTCAAATACAAAAAGTACTGTGGAATTTAAACCAAATGACAGCAGATAAGGCTTTCCCTGAGTTTCTATTAAAAATGTAATAAATAAGAAATCCAAAAATATTTCTTTCCAGGCTCAGTACTTTTGTTCCTATATTACTCATCATAAATGTATGGGATCTTCATCAGTGCTGGAATTCTATTCACAGTTGCAAAAATAAACTTTGCTGGAGTCATGTTAAAGACGTGACAGCTTCAGATTGAAGCTTTGTGGATCTTTCAGTAAAGTTTGTCATTTGAATAAATAGACCTTATTTACACACTTAAGAAAGTAATCCCATAAACCCGCATGGAAGCCTAGTGATAAAAGCAGGAGTGACTGAATAGAAATCACCAGGAATCAAAACACAGATTAAAAAAAAAAAAAAAAAGCAGTGGCAGGAACTCTGCTTAAGATGCTCTTTAGGGAAAATTCATAGTGTTTTTATCTTATCATTTTTATTATTATTTTAAAGGTATAGAATTCTCTAAGGATTCAAAGGTTCTGTAAGTAATGGATACTTACTGATATTTCATGTTCCATGGCGGAATTTAAACTGACCTAAGGTAGATAGATTTTACTAAAGTGAATCCCCCCAAAAGTGAATGTGCATAGGTCTGGGTGGGCCACCTCAGTGCCTTTGACGCTATTGACCTCACGGAAAGGAAAAGAATTGAGATCTTGACAAAAATGGACTTTAGTGGTTCCCTGGGATGATAAGGCCTCTGGGGCCAGCAACTTGAGTGTGATCTGTGGTCTCAGGTGAAGTGGCCCATGGTGTCTGCTTCATCTCTAGAGGGCAATAGCCTTCAGTCATAAAACGTCTCCCTGCATAACACAGCACATCTGTCAGCATCCCGAACACTCAGTTTATATCTGTCTTGGGATGGCTCATGGAAGGGAAAGTGCACCCTATTTGGATAGTAGATATTCAAGCCATTTTATTTGATTTTATCTTTTGTTCTTATATGATATGATTATACATATATATATACACAGACACACGTATATATATTTATCTAGTTGAATTTCTGTTTTAAAGCATTTATTTACAGATGATAGGAGAGGGTATTTGTATTTCTCATTTTGAAAACACAAATGGTGGCATATGATACTTGCTGGTTTCCACCTTATTTAGTTAATGACAACTTACAGAATACAAAGGCATACAAAATCTTTAATGACCTAATGTGAAGCTTTGCATTTGCCCTTAAATATCTGCTGGTTTATTTTTATAATTTTGTGTCTATACTGTTTGCAAGCAATATATGTGAATAGTCTTTACTATTAATAAAGAAACCAATTTGGGTAGAAAAAAATATATATGTATATATCTCAGTATTGAAAAATAGAGCAAGCCTTACATAATTCTTGAGAGGGGGAACCAGTATTATCAAATTTCAGTAACAGTTTCTATTGACTGTAGCAATGATCCTTCCTAAGCATAGTAAATTCAGTGCAATAAATGGGTCACATATTACAAATTACACATATAGCTCTGGGTATCAAATCATTAGTGAATTTAGCCATCACAAGCAAAATGAGAAATCCATCAGGAATAGGTCAGGTAGACAATAGTGAAAGTTACAATGTCCTAACCTAATACCTATTTTTAAAGAAAATTTCAAATTTTGAGTATCCTGCTATTTAACATTATCAGATAAAAATTTTTATGGACCTATAATGTTGGTATTCAGAAGGTATTGAGAAATCCAGGCATGTGTGGAACATGGAAAATGAAAGTCAAATCTCTCCAAATTAATTATTAAGATGCTGAGTCATTATAGCTAGAACACTGAAAGCTATCCATTTTATTTTTTCTTTTGCCTCTCAACCTGTCTAGTTTTCTTACTAAAAAAAATTTTAAATGTGGTATCAGAAAATATTTCTATTCATTTTGAAACAGAATTCTCATACATTGTGGTGGCTTCTGGGATCTGACCCAGAATAAGAAGTCAATGTGAGATTGGATCAATGCTGAACACCTTATTCTCCATGTGTCTTACTATTTATGCAAAAAAAAAATCTGCTTCTACATTATCTCTGTGTAGTCAAGTAAAATTCCTTTCTAGGGCAAGCAAGAACATTTGATTAATGAGTAACTACAATCAATGAATTACTATGTGCAAGGTGTTTAGAATAGTATCTGGCACATAATGCTGTTCAAGGGCTGATAATCATACTTACCATTATTCTTATTTATCAACCCAGATTTCTTAATTAGAACACAATCATTATTAGGGGAATCTAATTTGTCTGAAACTCTTAGCAAAACAAAATCTACAGATCCTGGAACTCACGGCAGAATGTGGACATAAGTTCTTAATCTTCTCTCACTTAAATTGGTGTGATAATTGATTTTAAATTTTAAAAATTATTGAGATGTTTGTACATTCATTGTTTATATTACATGAGAAATAATTGGTAACCAAAAGAGGTCTTGCCCCTTTGAGAACTAATTTTAAAATAGTTTTACTTAATGTTTTGATTAATGAATTTATGTTGTGATTTGGTGACATCCTGAGTTTCACTTACAGTTATAAACCTTGTTTGTGGAGGAGTTTATATGGGTGCATATGGACATAATTATCTGCTTCTCTGTGTCCAGCTTCTATGTGTGTGAATTTAGAATGACCTGTGGCTAAACTTGACTTCTTCCTTTGTGTTTCACAAATCGGAGCACTGTTCATACTTATGACATTATATGTAGGGGAAAAAAAATGTGTAATATATTTATATGTATGATAGCAAAAGAATAAATCTTTTCTAGCTATTTAGTTATTAAAAAGTATGTTCTCTAGAGATTTTTTCATATATATATGTGTGTTATGCTATATATGATATATATAAATTATGTGTTTGCAAATAGCATTTATTAATCTGTTTAACTTTATTCTGTTGTTATTTTAAGATAACTTTCAGAACTACTTTTAGTTACGCTGGATGAAATAAAAATTTGACCTTGTTCTTTAGTTTGGAAACATTTTGGTATGTATTTTTGGGTGTTGCTTTGTTCTTAAATAATTACAGAGGATGTATAATAATATCTCTGAAAAAGAGGGTAGTTATTTAATTAATTAGATATAAATACTGTGAATAACACTACCTGCTTTAATTTTCAGGTTTACCTGCAATGGCATCTATACTAAAATAGTTCAAAACCAACTATGTAGTAAGATGATAACTAGGGAATCGATGGCTAGGAGCACAACTGATTACAAATCAAGTAAATTAATAAAACATTAACTTAATATTTTCTTTTCAGTAGCAATGTCTTTGATTTCATGTACAAATTAGATCTAAAGTCTTGGTTATAATCTTATTAAACACAATAGAACATTTTTTTTGATAATTGATCACAGTATAGCTTTAAAAAATTTTAACGCTTATCTAAAATAAATCAATTAGTGAAACTTTTGTTTGCTTTTATATTATTAAATTATCTTCACAACATAGTGGAAATGTCAACAGTTATCAATCACTTGAACTTTTATTAAAATGGTTAAGAAATATTTCACAGAATTCCTTGAATTAGTTACAACTGTCTATGCTTTTTATTCCATCTTGATAGCTTACATATTTAAGTAATTCTGCATTTCTTTAACCAATAAACTCTGCTTTAATTATAGCAGTATGTAGGCATATTGTATTTTTTCATAAGAATTCTGCCCAACATCAATCACAATAGGTTTTTTCATTGCTATCATTTTCAGCAGAGCTAAAGACACACACACATACATCAGCTCATCAGACTGTTCTATCCTCAACGTGTGTGTGTCTTTGGGTATGTTACACCCTCTAAATTCAGGTGGCCTCAAGCTGTGCCATATAATTCCAGCCTCAATTAAACTTTCCAAGGTCAGCAGTGCTGCACCAGGTCAGACATAAATAAGGCAGAGGATAGTCCTGGGGTATAGAAAAGCCATATTTATTCTTTATCCATAGTTCATGGCTATCAAATGAGGCCTAGCAGAATGGAAAGACAGAGGAAGAAAGGAGAATTCTCAAAAGGTACTTTACACTTGAGTGTAGCCTTTGTTGAAAAAAAAAAATCAGCATATGAATAATTTAAAGACGCAATGAATTAGTAGTGGATGTGGGTGTGGGTTTTGGTGTGTGTGTATATATATATTTTATTTTTCCTCTAAGAATACAACTTTAACCAGAGTCCAGTGAAGAATATGTTGGCATGGCTCCAATATATTAACCCAGAAATCAAGAGATCTAATTTCTTTCTTTCTTTTTTTTTTTCCCAACCACTAACTGATAGAGTAATCTTAGAACAAATTGTTTTGGTCAGCCCAATGCATATTTTATCACCCTCAGTTTTTTTTCTCTTCCATAAAATGAGAAGTAGATAAGTCCACTGAATCTTCAAGTTTTAAATTCGACTTTAGTCTGAGTTCTACTTGATAGTCTTAGTAAACAAAGATTCAATAAACTAAGTTAAAGAGAAGGACTTGACTGAGAGAATATATTTCTATATAATGCACAGGGATTAGTTTGCAGAATATATAAAGAACCCATAACAAAAATAGCTTCCTTGATGGCTCAAGCAGGAAAGAAGCTTCCTGCAATACAGGAGACATAGGTTCAGTCCTTAGGTCAGGAAGATCCCCTGGAGGAGGAAATGGTAATCCACTCAAGTATTCTCACTTGGAAAATCCCATGGACAGAAGAGCCTGGTGGGCTACAGACCAGAGGGTATCAAAGAGTCGGATACCACTGAGCACACACGCATATAACAAAAATAAGATAAACTTCCCATAAATGTACAAAAAGAATTAATAGGTAATTTAACTAAGCAGGAAATTCAGTTGACCAAGAAATGCTTGAAAAGATATTAAATATCCTTAATAATTTGGGAAATTTAAATTAAATAATGTTATACCTTTTGACATCCACCAGTTTGGCAAAAAATTATTGTTTGATCACGTTAGGAATGAGTTAGGAGTGAGATTTCCAAATGATGCACAAGGTATGTCAGTGCAATACAGACAAATCACAAGCACAAAAAGCAAATCACAAATTTAAAAATTTGGAGGAAACCACAGTGAGATCTGCGGAGTGTCAACTACAAATTGGCACTTGCTGAGAGCATTTGCCAGCAACTAAACAACAAGGGCCTTTGCCATCTGCCTCTGTGAGGCTGAACCCTGTGCTGTTGCAGCTGCTGGCCTTCAACACCCTCCTGAGGGGAATTCAGGGTGGAGAGTGAGGCACGCTGTGCTCCAGGGAAACTGGTAGAACAGGTCTTTAGATAGTTAGATATTTTCCGAAACTGATTCCATGATTCCAATCCTTGCATCTCTTCAAATCTAGAAAGTCACTGAATTCCTTCATGGTGACATCAGCTCCTCATGACTAGCAGGAAAACTTCTGTAAAGTAAGGGCTGATTGCACTGAACCCCTCCTTCCCCAAGATCTTATCTATTGACCTTCCCTCATTGCCTCTTTGGAGAACTTGCTCAGCTGCTACCCGAGGTGCTGTCTCCTGGGCTGCAGTCCTTATTTTGCCCCAAATTTTAAAACTTAACTTGCAACTCTCACATCTGTGCATCTTTTTAGTCGGCAGGAGCAGTGTGTACTCTCCTAGCTTGCGGCAGCTCACGGTCTCAGTTTTGGAGGGTGCTATGTTATCCTCAGTGACGTCAGATCTTTGCAAAGCAAGGTTGTCCGTGCATACGCTATAATAAAATGAAGGGGCTGTGTGACCGATGGGCAATTCTGGAAACTGTTCAATCGATTTTGCTGTTCTCTTATAACATCCTGAGCTTCCCTGGTGGCTCAGATGTAAAGCGTCTGCCTGCCATGTGGGAGACCCGGGTTTGATCCCTGGGTTGGGAAGATCTCCTGGAGAAGGAAATGGCAACCCACTCCAGTATCCTTGCCTGGAGAATGCCATGGATGGAGGAGCCTGGTAGGCTACAGTCCATGGGGTTGCAAAGAGTCGGACACGACTGTGTGACTTCACTATAACATTCAGCACAGTACTCTTTTCAGTTGGGCTAAGTAGAGTTTGAGCCTTAATTTAAGACTGGGCCAATGGACTTCTTAGGACCTATCCAGGCAGATTGCTATAGTTATTTCTCATAAGTTAAATATTAAGTATTAAATGCACTACATAAGTTGGGGGAGAAATCAAAGTGGAAAAAGATAAGGGAAAAGGTAGATTTCTGGGTAGATGGCACAGTTTGTAACTCCTTACCTCCCACTCAGATTTCCACTGGAAATCACATTGCCAGATTTAGCAAAACAACGACAGTAAACAAGCATGGGACATACTTATTTGAAAAATTTGTTTGTTGTTTGTCTGAAATAAAAATTAACTCGGTGTCCTGTATTTTATCAGTAATCCAACATGGAAATAATAATAAGATATAGAGTAAGAAACAAGAAGTACTCAAAATTAGGGATGTATTAGCTATATAAATGACTTTTGAAGAATTTCTGTAAATGAAGGGCAAATGATAGGTGCAGGTCACAATTCTCTCATGAGAAAGCAGGCCACTCAAGAATGCTTCAGACACTGTGGGAAACAAGGAAAGAACCAAGATTCCTTGACCCAGACAGGTGAATAGAGCTTATAAGGCAGAGGGAAATGAGAAACAGACAGCTGAGGGAGGAGGAAGTGTGAACAACTAAAGAAAAATCTCGCCATAAAAAGATAATGAAAGTGCAAGCAGGACCTTGACTTGATGGATTCAGCAGACAGTAAATTTAGAGGAGAAGAAGGCAAACTTGAGATGTAGCTCAGCTGCTTCAGCAGTGAATCAAAATAAAGACCGTTGCACTGGAAAGTCTGAGATATTCAATAATTTGAATGAACAAATGCATTTGAAAACATTTGAAAAAAATTCAGCATAAATCATGTAAAAGCAATGATTTCTTAATTATAATATGGAAAAATTCCTTATTGTGCAAATAAAAACCAATAATTGGAGAGAGGAATGGGGAAAAGATGCAAAAGCATGCTGAATCTCTAAAAATGAATCTTGACATGCTTGAAGTGAAGTGAATGTCACTCAGTCATGTCCAACTTTTTGGGACCCCCTGGACTGTAGCCTGCCAGGCTCCTCTGTCCATGGAATTCCCCAGGCAAAGAATTCTGGAATGGGTAGCCATTCCCTTCACCATGGGTTCTTAATGACCTGGGGATGAAACTCAGATCTCCTTCTTTGCAGGCAGATTCTTAACCATCTGAGCCACCAGGGAAGCCCCTGACAAGCTTACTTAGAACAAAAATGTTAGATTCTAGTAGATTTGGAGTAATCATAAGGGCAACCACTAAAAAATACAGTGACAATTCTTTGAACCAACTAATCATGGGGACATTAAAAAAAAAAAAAGTAGAGAGAAAGGAAACCGAAATTCAGAAAGTTTAGTAGACTGTGATAAGAACAAATGTAAGCTGACAAATATGAATGCCTTAAGCTTTTCTATTAAGTGACAAATACATCTGTGGCTCAGCTGGTAAAGTATCTGCCTGCAATGTGGGAGACCTGGGTTCAATCCCTGGGCTGGGAAGACACCCTGGAGAAGGGAAGGCTCCATTCCATTATTCTGGTCTGGAGAATTCCATGGACTGTATAGTCCATTGGGTTGCAAAGAGTGGGACACGACTGAGTGACTTTCATTCACTTTAAATTTTGAGTCACAGAACAATATTGAATTTTATGCTATTATAAAGGGATATTACTAAAATACATAAACCAAAAATAAAAGAAGCCCCAGATTATATTATACAAATCAAAATGAACCACACACCGAAAAGCAAGGAGAATGGAAAAAAGAACTCAGGACACAATATTAAACAGATAATTTTATAGTACTAAAAAATCACAGAGCCAAATGACAAAGCATGGAAATCTATGAAAAAGTATCTCCAATAAATATGCAACAAAAGTACAATTCTAGCATAAGAATTAGCAAACTAATGTCAATTTTTTTGTAAGTATATTGAGAATTATTTCCAAAAACCAGAGAGTACCATTTTTTGTCAGTTTCCTTGGAAAACTTACATATATATACATATATATATATATGTATATATATATATAGTCGGTGATAAAATACCTCAAAATTCCAAAATGAAGAAACATCAGAGGTCACAGCTTTGGGGAATTTCTTTGTAAAAGGCTCTCTAGAAATCATAATTAAAAAAATTAAAGATGAAAACATGCAAAATTATATATGGAAAAGGATCCATAAATATATAGTGGGAAAACTTTTGAAAAAAAAGATACATATTTTAAATTTATTAATCAATATTAATAAATTTGAAAACATCAATATAACAGAGATTTTTATAAGAAAGCAAAAATTACCAAAATTAAATTTATAAACATTAATATATCAATAACTTTAGAACAATGTAACCATGACTAAAAAAGTACACTTAGTCGAGATAGTTTGAAGGGTAGCTTGCTTCAGATTTATCAAGAGAAATGTAAAAATAATGGTCTGTAAGAAAGTGAACAAATTAGGTAAAAAGTTGGAAAAATTCACATTTATTTCTGAATGTACGTAATCTTGATGAGGCCAAATTCAGCACATAAACACACACTAGATACTAACTCTGTTGTTAATTTGGTGACTTTACAAAAGTTTAAAATCTTTGATAATGAGTAAGTTTTAAAAATGATAATCTCCCAGCTATAATAATGCTTTATAATTAGAAAACAGTTAATAAAAAAAAGAAAGCCTATTAGCTGCTATGATGAAAGCCTACAATAACTTGCTGATATTAACAATCAGCCCATAGAAAATCATGTAATGACATGGACAAACATTTATGATGTAGTAAATGAAAATAGCTCATTTAAAAGAGAAATATAGTACAAACTAGTTTTGTGTTTAAATGCAGATGACATGATCCTCTACATGGAAAACCCTAAAGACTCCACCAGAAAATTACTAGAGCTCATCAATGAATATAGTAAAGTTGCAGGATATAAAATCAACACACAGAAATCCCTTGCATTCCTATACACGAATAATGAGAAAGTAGAAAAAGAAATTAAGGAAACAATTCCATTCACCATTGCAACGAAAAGAATAAAATACTTAGGAATATATCTACCTAAAGAAACTAAAGACCTATATATAGAAAACTATAAAACACTGATGAAAGAAATCAAAGAGGACACTAATAGATGGAGAAATATACCATGTTCATGGATTGGAAGAATCAATATAGTGAAAATGAGTATACTACCCAAAGCAATTTACAAATTCAATGCAATCCCTATCAAGCTACCAGCCACATTTTTCACAGAACTAGAACAAATAATTTCAAGCTTTGTATGGAAATACAAAAAACCTCGAATAGCCAAAGCAATCTTGAGAAAGAAGAATGGAACTGGAGGAATCAACTTGCCTGACTTCAGGCTCTACTACAAAGCCACAGTCATCAAGACAGTATGGTACTGGCACAAAGACAGACATATAGATCAATGGAACAAAATAGAAAGCCCAGAGATAAATCCACACACATATGGACACCTTATCTTTGACAAAGGAGGCAAGAATATACAATGGAGTAAAGACAATCTCTTTAACAAGTGGTGCTGGGAAAACTGGTCAACCACTTGTAAAAGAATGAAACTAGATCACTTTCTAACACCGCACACAAAAATAAACTCAAAATGGATTAAAGATCTAAATGTAAGATCAGAAACTATAAAACTCCTAGAGGAGAACATAGGCAAAACACTCGCAGACATAAATCACAGCAGGATCCTCTATGATCCACCTCCCAGAATGCTGGAAATAAAAGCAAAAATAAACAAATGGGATCTAATTAAAATTAAAAGCTTCTGCACAACAAAGGAAAATATAAGCAAGGTGAAAAGACAACCATCTGAATGGGAGAAAATAATAGCAAATGAAGCAACTGACAAACAACTAATCTCAAAAATATACAAGCAACTTCTGCAGCTCAACTCCAGAAAAATAAACGACCCAATCAAAAAATGGGCCAAAGAACTAAATAGACATTTCTCCAAAGAAGACATACGGATGGCTAACAAACACATGAAAAGATGCTCAACATCACTCATTATTAGAGAAATGCAAATCAAAACCACAATGAGGTACCACTTCACACCAGTCAGAATGGCTGCGATCCAAAAATCTGCAAGCAATAAATGCTGGAGAGGGTGTGGAGAAAAGGGAACCCTCCTACACTGTTGGTGGGAATGCAAACTAGTACAGCCACTATGGAGAACAGTGTGGAGATTCCTTAAAAAATTGCAAATAGAACTACCTTATGACCCAGCAATCCCACTTCTGGGCATACACACCGAGGAAACCAGAATTGAAAGAGACACATGTACCCCAATGTTCATCGCAGCACTGTTTATAATAGCCAGGACATGGAAACAACCTAGATGTCCATCAGCAGATGAATGGATAAGAAAGCTGTGGTACATATACACAATGGAGTATTACTCAGCCGTTAAAAAGAATTCATTTGAATCAGTTCTGATGAGATGGATGAAACTGGAGCCGATTATACAGAGTGAAGTAAGCCAGAAAGAAAAACACCAATACAGTATACTAACACATATATATGGAATTTAGGAAGATGGCAATGATGACCCTGTATGCAAGACAGGGAAAGAGACACAGATGTGTATAATGGACTTTTGGACTCAGAGGGAGAGGGAGAGGGTGGGATGATTTGGGAGAATGACATTCTAACATGTATACTATCATGTGAATTGAATCGCCAGTCTATGTCTGACGCAGGATGCAGCATGCTTGGGGCTGGTGCATGGGGATGACCCTGAAAGTTGTTCTGGGGAGGGAGGTGGGAGGGGGGTTCATGTTTGGGAATGCATGTACGAATTAAAGATTTTAAAATTTAAAAAATAAAAAACTAAAAATAAAAAAAAAAATAAAAAAAAAAAAATAAAATATAGAAGACTACCAAAAAGAATTACCATGTAATAAAGATCTCCTTTCTTCAAAAAAAAAAAAAAAACAAAACAAAACAAAAAAAAAAACACATACATGTAAAATACAATCAAAAAGCGACAGTTATGGTGGCTTGGTTGTGTCTGGCTCCTCAGTCCATGGGATACTCCAGGCCTCCAGGCAAGAATCCTGGAGTGGGTAACCATTCACTTCTCCAGGTCAGTTTTCATTCCAATCCCAAAGAAAGGCAATGCCAAAGAATGTTCAAACTACCACACGATTGCACACATCTCATACCCTAGCAAAGTAATGCTCAAAATTCTCCAAGCTAAGCTTCAACACTACGTGAACTGAGAATTTCCAGATGTTCAAGATGGATTTAGAAAAGGCAGGCAAATCAGAGATTAAATTGCCAGTATCCACTGGATCATAGAAAATGCAAGAGAGTTCCAACAAAACATGTATATCTACTTTACTGACTATGCCAAAGTCTTTGACTATGTGGATCACAAAAAAACTGTGGAAAATTCTTCAAGAGATGGGAATACCAGACCACCTTATCTGCCTCCTGAGAAATCTGTATGCACCTCAAGAAGCAACAGTTAGAACTGTACATAAAACAACAGACTGGTTCCAAATTGGGAAAGGAGTATGTCAAGGTTGAATCTTGTCACCCTGCTTATTTAACTTACAATCAGAGTACATCATGCAAAATGCGAGGCTAGATGAAGCCCATGTTGGAATCAAGAGTGCAAGGAGAAATATTAATAACCTCAGACATGCAGATGACACCACCCTTATGGCAGAAAGTGAAGAGAAACTAAAGAGGCTCTTGATGAAGGTGAAAGAGGAGAGTGAAAAAGCAGGCTTAAAACTCAACATTCAAAAAATGAAGATCATGGCATCCAGTCCCATCACTTCATGGCAAATAGATGGGGAAACAATGGACAGTGAGAGACTTTCTTTTCTTGGGCTCCAAAATCACTGCAGATGGTGACTGCAGCCATGAAATTAAAAGATGCTTGCTCCTTGGAAGAAAAGCTATGACCAACCTAGACAGCATATTAGAAAGCAGAGACATTACTTTGCCAACAAAGGTCCTTCTAGTCAAAGGTATGGTTTTTCTAGTAGTCATGTATGGATGTGAGAGTTGGACCATAAAGATAGCTGAGCACCAAAGAATTGATGCTTTTGAACTGTGGTGCTGGAGAAGACTCTTGAGAGTCCCTTGGACTGCAAGGAGATCCAACCAGTCCATCCTAAAGGAAATCAATCCTGAATATTTATTGGAAGGACTGATGCTGAGGCTGAAGCACCAATACTTTGCTACCTGATGTGAAGAACTGACTCACTGGAAAAGAACTTGATGCTGGGGAAGATTGAAGGCAAGAGGAAAAGGGGATGACAGAGGATGAGATGGTTTGATGGCATCACCGACTCTAGGGGGATGAGTTTGAGTAATCTCCAGGAGCTGGTGATGGACAGGGAAGCCTGGCGTGCTGCAGTCCATGGGGTCACAAAGAGTCGGATATGACTGAGTGACTGAACTGAACTGATAAAGCATACAGAGTATAATTCAGTAAAATTTGCTATCCATCTACTACACTTTAGACACATTAACTGTTTAATTTGGGCATTCTATATATACTCCAAGGTATAAGTCCATTTGAATGAGATGCGTGTGAAAAATTAGGAAGTGCTTGTATAAAGAACTCAGTCACAGAGTGTAACATTTAGCTCCATACTGTTGGATCTTACTGTAGGATCATTTCTTGCAGCTTCTGACAATCACAGTCAAGGACACATTGTAACTGAGGAGGAGACAGGTTGGTTAAATGGTGTTGGACTGAGTATCATAATAATGGGACTTTGTTATTGTTGTTTGTTTTATTTAATTGATTTCTTTACCAGGGTTTCAGTCTTTACTCTCTAACCTGAGGATAATTATTTCTATTCCGCAGATTTCTTCTCACGTTTACACCAGAAACCATTCAGTTCAGTTCAGTTCAGCCACTCAGTCGTGTCCGACTCTTTGTGACCCCATGAATTGCAGTACGCCAGGTCTCCCTGTCCATCAACAACTCCTGGGGTTCACTCAAATTCATGTCCATAGAGTCAGTGATGCCATCCAGCCATCTCATCCTCTGCTGTCCCCTTCTCCTCCTGCCCCCAATCCCTTCCAGCATCAGAGTCTTTTCCAAAGAGTCAACTCATTGCATGAGGTGGCCAAAGTACTGGAGTTTCAGCTTTAGCATCATTCCTTCCAAAGAAATCCCAGGACTGATCAACAAAACCTTTTACCTCATAGTAAATGCTAATTCAATCCTATACTATAAATATGCCTTTAAAGAGGAAATTTTCTTTTAAAATACAGCTTCCACAATTTGTTTTTCATTTGCTAGTGCAATCTTTTTTTCTCTTCTCAATCACAGCTAAAATCAATCTTATTCAAAAGAAATTTATATCAAGCAACATTTTTCTTCCCTGTGTTTCTCAAAGAGATTTAGCAACTTTGTATACCCAGTATAACACCATTAAAATTTACCTTTAAGTCCTGTGGACATAGCTCACCATCTCCTAAATATTTGATCTTTAGTATCTTGAGATTGTAGATCACAGTGGGCCCCCTTCACTGGTTCCTGTACCCTATTAAAGTCACTTTGCTAATTTGCAACTTTCTCAAACTGAGTAAAGACTAATTTATGGCTAGAAGCCCTGTACTTTCACAAGTCCAAGTTAGGTTAGTTACATTTACTGAGTTATTTATTAACTTACAAAGAAAATAAGAAGGTGTGTTTTGGGAGGTAGTTCCAGTCTGTTTGAATTTCCTAGTTTATCCTTTACCTAAAACTGAGAGAGATCCCAACAGCAGGTATGCCAAGGCTCCTTTTTCAAGGGCTGGCCTGAGATTGCAAAATAGAAGTGTCCCGAATTCTTCTTGGCAAATCTGCTTGAAGCCTGAAGATTGACACAGAGTTCACAACAATCCTTGCATCAAGTGTATAGAAGCACAGAGATGCAAGCAGGAAAAAGATTAATGCCAACAATGGTTTAAGATATTATCAGTAACAATCAGAGCTTTGTAGCTGATAAAATTCTCTCATATATTTAATTGATGATCATTTTTATTTATTTTTGAATGTTATTAGAATACAGTTGATTTACAATATTGTGTTAGTTTCAGCTAATCAAGGAGATCAAACCAGTCAATCCTAAAGGAAATCAACCATGAATATTCACTGGAAGGACTGCTAAAGCTCAGGCTCCAATGCTTTGGGCCACCCAATGTGAAGAGGCCATTTATTGGAAAAGACCCTGCATGATGGGAAAGATTGACGTCAAAAGGGGAAGGGGTGGGGCAGAGAGAGATGTTTATACAGCATTACCAACTTAATGGACATGAACTTGAGCAAACTCTGGAAGATAGTGGAGAATGGGGAGGCATGGCATGCTGTAGTCCATGGGGTCCCAAAGAATCGGACATGACTTAGCAACTGAACAACAACAACAATTAGTTTCAGCTATACAGCATGGTGATTAGGTTGTACTTATATTCATTTTTTGCAGATTCTTTTCCCATATAGGTTTTTACAGAATATTGAGTAGAGGACCCTGTGCTTTACAATAGGTCCTTGTTGGTTATCTATTTTATATATAATAATGTATGTATGTTAATCCCAAGTTCCTATTATATTAACTCAGTGAATTCAGGGATATGAGGGCTAAAACTTTATTTCAGCTATGCAATTGCCAGATATTCTGCTGGGCATTTTAAATGTATTAACCCATTTAAAACCTTGTGTTTTATAATTCTTGTTTTCTAGGTTAAGATACTAAAATGTCTAAGGTCTGTGAAGAAGTGATGTGACCAGAGTCACAAAGCCACAGAGTGGCCGGGCCAGGGCTCAAATCTAGAGTGATGAGGCAGAGACAGCTTTTATTATTATTTTAATATCTGACACTGAAATTTTCCCAGGGAGAGAAATGTAGTAATTATTTATTGTTGTTTATTTGCTAAGTCATGTTTAACTCTTTGCAACCCCATGGACTGTAGACCACCAAGCTCCTCTGTCCATGAGATTTCCCAGACAAGAATACTGGAGTGGATTGCCATTTCCTTCTCCGGTAGTAATATTTACGTTTGGTGAAAGTCTTTTTTTTTTTTTTTTTGATGTATTTTTGGCTGTGCTGGTTTTTCATTGCAGCGTGCAGGCTTTCTCTAGTCGTGGAGAGCAGGGGCTGCTCTCGTGGAGAGTTTCTTATTGCAGTGGCTTCTCTTGTTGAACACAGGCTCCAGGGTGCATGGATTTTGGTAGTTGTGGCTCGAGGACTCCAGAGATCAGGATCAGTAGCTGTGGTGCACAGGCGTAGTTACCCCAAGGTATGTGGAATCTTCCCGAACCAAGGATCGAACCGATGTCCCCCACATTGGCAGGGCTTCTTCATCACTGAGCCGTCAGGGAAGTCCTGGCTAAAGTCTTAATGAAATAGGACTTCTTGATATCAGAGGGTAGATGATATAGTGATAGTGATGAGAGGAAGAAGAGAGAAGAAAAGAAGTAAATCTGAAAACTTGTACAATACGGGAGGGATATCCTGATCATAAATCACCATAGTCTATTAAACACATGACTATAGTTTTTTGTGTTTGTTTCTGTTAATCGTGAACACTGAAAAGAAAAAAAATTTTTTTTTTGAAAAGAAAATCTTTTAATGGGGTAGCTGTTGCTGTTTAGCTGCTAAGTCACCCAACTCTTGTGACCCCATGGACCCGCCAGGCTCCTCTGTCCATGGGATTCTCCAGGCAAGAATACTGGAGCATGTTGCTGTTTCCTCCTCCAGGGGATCTTCTTGACCCAGGGATCGAACCTGCGTCTCCTGCGTTAGCAGGCGTGTTCTTCATCAGTGAGCTACCAGTGAAGCCCGGTATCTGTGAGGTTGCTTCTATTTTGCATGCGCAGTCGCTTGTATTGCTTTTAAATTGTGTGTAAGTGATATCATATAGTATCAAATAAGCCTCGTACTCCACTCTCAGCTGCCCTAGACTCAGAGCAATGCTGTGGCAAGGAGATGGCAGGACCAGAGCATTACAAGGTAGATAATGGGATCATTCACAGGAAAACCATCAGTGTTGCTTCCCAGTGGAAAGGTAGTCCTGACCATTGATCTTGGAGTGCAGTGCAATCCTGTGGACTGTAGCCACAGGCTTCTCTGTCCATGGGATTCTCTAGGCAAGAATACTGGAGTGGGTTGCCATGCTCTCCTCCACGGGATCTTCCCGACCCAGGGATTGAAGCCAGGTCTCTTACATCTTCCTACATTGGCAGGCAGGTTCTTAACCACTTCCCTTGTGGCTCAGACGGTAAAGCGTCTGCCTACAATGCAGAAGACCTGGGCTTGAAAAAATTATAACATATGAGAAATTAATACCTAATTGATATATATTTTTTTGTATCATAAGGTCTCCAAAATTTTTCTTTAGTGGAACACACATCTGAGCAGCTGGCTGAATATGCTGATTAGACTGACTAAAGCAGAAGAGAGATTGTGGGAGAAACAGAATAATATTGAGTAAAATTCTTTGTTTTGGGGATCTTGGCATTCAACAGCACTCAACCACCCAGGTAAAAGGAGTAGGGATTGAAGGCCAAATCTTCCGTGGGGAACTAGTTTGGTATCCACTTGGGAACTAGCTTCCCAGGTGGTGACATGATAAAGATTCTGCCTGCCAATGCAGGAGACGCAAGAGACACGGGTTTGCTCCCTGGATTTCGAATATTCCCTGGAGGAGGAACTGGCAACTTGCTCCACTGTTCTTGACTGCGAAATCCATGGACAGAGTAGGCTGGCAGGCTATGGTCCATGGGGTTGCACAAAGGCAGACAGGACTGAGCGACTAAGGACACACACTCACAGCTTGGTATCCATTGTGACATACCTCATAGCAACGGTTAGGTGTCTGCAACACGGATACATTAATCAGAGGCTGTAATTACTGAGGATACTGGTCCCTCTGGAAAATAAGCAGCGCTCTGAAGTAAGAGATAATGGAACAACTTATAATCACTATATGGTGAGACACATCCCCTTTAGCAAGGTGGAAAACACCCGAGTACTGCCTTCCGCTCAAATATTTCCTGGTTGACTGTTTCTTGGAGCTCCATCTCAGAGGTATGTAGCCATCATAGGATCTTTATGACCACCTTAATCACAATTTAAACCCATTTATCCATGTGCTATTACAAAATGGAAGAACAACTAGAAACATTCATTCTTATGCTAATTCTGCACATTCTTTAAAGAACATTATAAAACTACCCCTCAGTTTTTGGTTTTCTTCTCTGAAGAACAAATAATTTCATCTCCTTTTATCTTTCCTCAGGGGTCCCATTTTCCTGTCCTTTAATCACTGTTATTGTTTCCATCTGTACCAGCTTTAATGTTTGCTATTCCTTTCAAAGTATGTGTCTGCTAATTAGATACAGTACTATCAAAATTAGAATAGGTCTAAAATACCTGTTGATCTATTATTGAAATAACTGTCTCTATTTCAATAAGGCAAGGTATCAAAAATGTCGGTAAGGGCAAGGGAAAAATAAAAATTTAACTGCTACCTGAGAGGATATTTCCAGTTACGGAAAATAGTTCTAAGTAGTCGAAGTTGCCCTAAAGAGAGAAGCAAAGATGCAGTACAGTGTAAGAAAATGACTCTTATGAAAGTTAAATTTTAAAAAAACGAACACAAAAATTTTATCCGTAAAACGATTACAAATGCAAATATATGCCTGGATACAAATGGGCAAGCACTGAAAAAGAACATACAAGAGGAAATTTTTTCTTAGAGCAGCATAACTTTGCTGCATTTTTTCAATGTCAATTTTCCTGATTTTAGCAGCACTGCATGTGATAGCTGAAAGACAGTTTTATAAGAACAATCTGGAAAATAAGAAGGAAAACTTAGGCCACCTAATAATGTAATAATATTTAAGATTAGGAAAAAACTGCAATTCATACAGCTCTATACTATTTTAATGCATTTTATAAATCTTACAGAGATCATCTACTTTTTGCTATTCATGCTTATAATGAACAGAGGGTGAAAAATTGGTATAATTTGTACTCTGAAATGTCTTGTCTGATCCCTTCACCTAGAATGACAATAAAAAGTCAAAAATTTTAACCAGATTAAAAATAGAAAAAGCATGCTCAGAATTTTAGGTCTAGAAGTGCCTTTATACATCATTTTGTCTAATACCCTAATTTCACAGATGACAAAGTAATGACCAAAGAGCAAGACTGGAATTTTCACTGTAATATATTAATAGAAAAACACAGAAGATAGAATTCTGCTGTGAGGCACCTCTAGATATTTGTAACTCACACACTATTAAATCCTGCACATGACCCAAGAGTAATAGAATCTCATTAAATGAGAGTGTTGGGACTTTGTAATTTCTCTCTTGGTAGAGACCATGTATCCTATCAGTTGATGTTTTCCTTAAATGTGGCTAACGCAGGGACTAATAAGTACTTGGTCTTGTCTTGGCTCACAAGAGAATATCACTAAACCATCATTAATCATGATTTAATAAAGTTCCAATGAATTTTGAATATAAAATGAAATTTTATTGTGTTTTATAAAATTGATTTCCTTTATGCTCCTTTTAACAGATAGATGGGTAAGATAGATAAATAGATGATACATAGATAGACAGAGAGATACATAAGTACATAGATATAGGGATTCTTATCTGGTTAATCTGGACCAGAAAGAAAGCAGAGCACCGAAGAATTGATGCTTTCAAATTGTGCTGCTGCAGAAGACTCTTTTTTTTAAAATTAAAATTTATTTATTTTAATTGGAGGCTAACTGGTGCAGAAGATTCTTGAAAGACCCTTCGACAGAAAGAAGATGAAACCAGTCAATCTTAAATGAAATCAACCCTGAATACTCATTGGGAGGACTGATACTGAAGCCGAAGCTCCAATACTTTGACTACCTGATGGAAAGAAGCCAACTCATTGGAAAAAAAAAACCTGATGCTGGAAGAGTGAAGGTGGAAGGAGAAGAGAGCAACAGTGGATGAGATGGTTAGATGGCATCATCGATTCAATGGACATGTGCTTGGGCAAACTCTGGGAGAAGGTTAGGGACAGGGAGGCCTGGTGTGCTGCAGTCCATGGGGTGGTGAAGAGTAGGACAGGACTTGGAGGCTGAACAACAACAATCTTAATTATCTGCATTTTTGTTTAATTTTTAGTTGATAGCTCAAAATTCTGCTTGACGTTTTCGAAACGTTGGTCTTGGGTTTATTTTCCATCTTCTATCTCTAGAATAGTTTTTCATCTTAACTTTTGATATTTATCATAAACTCAAGTATCATTTTTCTGACCTTATGAATTAATAATACCAGCGCATTGTTTCCATCAACAGAATAACTATCCCATGTAAAGTAAATCTGTTAGAAGTCTTGAACTTAAAGTGGATTCTTCAGACTTCTGTCAGATGTTGAAGAGCCTTGCATTGTGCCTGGCATCTAGTTCAATTTCAGTAAAAATTAGATGAATAAAAGAAAGGCATTGACACTCATTTCTGCCTAGTAGAAATCAATGTCCTAGACAAGGTAACTTTGGCATCATTGCTTCTTTTCACTCCCAGAGTGGCAACTTGCCTAAGGAGGCTCTGGAAGACATGTTTTCCAAATAAATAATCATATTAAAGCTATTTATGTTCATTTAATTTTTCAAAGGGTGCTCAGAAATAATATTTCTTTGGTGTCATCAGAGTAGAGACATCCCTGGGCATCCACCAGAATTGGTTTCAGGACCCCATGGATACCCAAATCCGCAGATGCTCGATCTCCTCACATAAAATGGCACAGCGCAGGTAGACCCAGTATCCACGTTCCACATCCACAGATGAAACCAACTGCAGATGGAATTGTTACATCCAGTGAAATAATAGATATGCAGTTGGTTGAATCCAAGGAGGCATGAGCCCTCGGATACTGAGTGCAAACTGTACCCATAGGAGATGGACACCTTGAAGCTTGCAATTTAAAGACAGAATCTATTTCATTTTGTTGAGTTCTAAAGAGAAATAGTTTAACTGCCAGGAACTCTGTGTTTGGTTCCAAATATTGAAAGAAATGTCCTCTGCTCAGAGGTGATAGGCTCTACTTTAAAAATATGCTCCTTTAGTGTTCTAAGTCACATAAAGTTCAGGCATATACCCTATGCATGGCTTCCCAATCTATGTGGCAAAATGAAAAAGCATTTTGTGGAATGCTTTGCAAAAGGTTTGGCATTGAAGAAAATCTGAGAAAACGTCTTGTCTCTTTCTTTCTCTCTCTCCCATTTTTGTTTTCACTCTCTCTCACATACCAATACACACTTACACACAAAGATTCACACCATTCAATGTTTTTTCAGAAAGAACACTGACTCTAAATGGCCAAAAAAAAAAAAAAAATGCTTCCCCCCCGCCCAGTCATTAAAAGTAAATTGAACTAAGGATATATAAACCTTATCAAAAAGGATATATAAACCTTATCAAACTCCTTCTATATATATAATCTAAGATGGAAAGTATATAAATCAGTAATTTTATAAGTTTTATTTTTTTTTCTTTTTCATTTTTTTGTTTTGATTTATTTATTTTTTTTATTTTAGTTTTTTATTTTTTAAATTTTAAAATCTTTAATTCTTACATGCATTCCCAAACATGAACCCCCCTCCCACCTCCCTCCCCAGAACATCTTTCTGGGTCATCCCCATGCACCAGCCCCAAGCATGCTGCATCCTGCGTCAGACATAGACTGGCGATTCAATTCACATGATAGTATACATGTTAGAATGTCATTCTCCCAAATCATCCCACCCTCTCCCTCTCCCTCTGAGTCCAAAAGTCCGTTATACACATCTGTGTCTCTTTCCCTGTCTTGCATACAGGGTCGTCATTGCCATCTTCCTAAATTCCATATATATGTGTTAGTATACTGTATTGGTGTTTTTCTTTCTGGCTTACTTCACTCTGTATAATTGGCTCCAGTTTCATCCATCTCATCAGAACTGATTCAAATGAATTCTTTTTAACGGCTGAGTAATACTCCATTGTGTATATGTACCACAGCTTTCTTATCCATTCATCTGCTGATGGACATCTAGGTTGTTTCCATGTCCTGGCTATTATAAACAGTGCTGCGATGAACATTGGGGTACATGTGTCTCTTTCAATTCTGGTTTCCTCGGTGTGTATGCCCAGAAGTGGGATTGCTGGGTCATAAGGCAGTTCTATTTGCAATTTTTTAAGGAATCTCCACACTGTTCTCCATAGTGGCTGTACTAGTATATATAATATAGATCCATAATTTTCACAGGCAGGCTTTTAAAAAAATGTTTTAGTCAAAATGGAATTGAGTGAAATATGTTGATGGTGGTCCATATCTTGGTGTTAGAAGGTATCTTTCTCTGTCACAGGCAATTTACTAAAAGTAAACAAACTTCTATTAATATTACTTGAAATGGAAATAAATATTTGGAACAAAATCTTCAAATGCTATAAAGCAGGTTTTGTTTGCTTGCTTTTGCACTCTCCGTGCTATGAGGTTCCATAGGTTAAAAACCCTGACTGAAAACATCATTCCTCAAAGTATGGTCCTATTCCAGTAGAAACTTGTTTTCAACTCTGCAAGCCTATAAAACTGTAGCCTTCTTCCCAGCCCACTTAATTACCTTCCTAACTAAAGTATGGGCTTGCCTGGTGGCTCCGATGGTAAAGAATCCACCTGGAATGCAGGAGATATGCGTTCCATCCCTGGATCAGGAAGATCCCTTGGAGAAGGAGATGGTAACCCACTCCAGTGTTCTTGTCTGGAAAATCCCATGGACAGGGCAGCCTGGTGACTATAGCCTATGGAGCCACAAAAGAGTCAGACACGACTTAGCAACTAAACAACAACAGAATTGGGCGTTCTCAGTGATCTGGCTATGAATCAAACACACCAAGAATATGAGTGGACTGGGGTTTGAGTAGGGGCAGGGGCAAGGTTCTTGTTAACAGTAGCTTAGACGTGAAAACAAAAGTAGAACTTGCCATTTGAAAAATGGGAGACTATTTTTTTTCTTTCTTTTTTAGTTCAATTGTATTTTTATTTTTATTTATTTTATTTATTTATTTATTTTAAACTTTATTTTACTTTACAATACTGTATTGGTTTTGCCATACATTGACATGAATCCACCACGGGTGTACATGCGTTCCCAAACATGAACCCCCCTCCCACCTCCCTCCCCATAACATCTCTCTGGGTCATCACAGTGCACCAGCCCCAAGCATGCTGTATCCTGCGTCGGACATAGACTGGAGATTCGATTCTTACATGATAGTATACATGTTACAATGCCAAGTTCAATTGTATTTTAATCCAGGTCAGTGAATTTCCTAGTTTTGCCATTAAGGAAATATAGGGAAGGGGTTTCTTGGTCCAAAGTTGTTGTTGTTGTTGTTGTTTTTAATTAAATGAAAGTGCCTTTATTCTGGAACACCAGAGTCTAATGGTAACTCTGACTGTGATATGAATGCTTCAGGAAAATGATTCCAGAATACTGTGAGTGTTCTTGCTCTTTTATGTGTGATTACGGATATTTTTGTTGTAGTCTCTTGGTAATAGATTGCCCTTTATATGTGCTTACTTTTAGTTTGAATGGATCTTTCTGGTAGTGTTAGAAAAACATCTTTTTTATTTTAACTAGAAAGCATGTAGTATGAGCAAATGAGACTATATGCTTTGGTATCTCTCTTTCTCCCAGGTATGATCGTTTATTGTACAGCTATAGAATACGAAAATAAGTTTATTAAGTTTACTTAGAAATGATTCAAAGATATCTGTTTGAGCTCCTTGAGCTATGTCAACATTTTCTTGAAAGATACCTGATATTATTTGATGTTTACTTTTTTTAAGTATAGTATTTGTAAGTTAAAGTGCATGGGGACATTTTATTACATTTTAAATGTAATTCCTGATCCCCAGATGCTGTCCATATAAATCTGAACAAACCCAAGACATCGCTATCTATATTAGATCAACAAATCCGCTCAGTCCCTGGGCTAGTGTTAAGAATAAGCAGCAAAAGTGAAATTCCTTGGTAATAAAACTTCTGTTTCTTGACAAGTGTGATGTAAGGACATTTTTTGCTATGCTGCCTACACCTTTCAAAGTAGGTTACACTGTACGGTCCGATTATGTCTTCCTGTAACCTCTATTTCAAAAGTGCATGCCGTGTAAATAATACACTTTTCTAACAACTATTTTAATGGTCACTGTTTTTAAGGTCATCTTCATGTGAAATTCAAAACTGCAAAGTGCTGAAAATCCCATTTTGTTTCCAAGGAAAGGATGTTTTCTTTTTCTTTTCTTTTTGTTCTCCTTTGGGTTTTTATTACCATTTCTTAAAATGGCAATCTCAGTGGGAATTGGCATACTCATATATCAAACTTCATTTGCACTACCATCAGGTTAAATAATTTTTTGAAGCTTTAAATGCATCATGAAATTGGGAATACCTATGTAGGCAATTGCTATTGACTTCTCAAATTATTTTATTACACGTTTCTTCTTGAGACCAGACAAATAAGATATTTTCAGGGCTAGAAGACACAAATGTGTCTCTTGCTATTACCCCCAAATGACGCTGTAAGATGCTGTCTCCTGGTTGGTGGGGGGAGGGGAACCCCACTCACTTGTTAACAGCTAGTGCACCTCCAGAATAATTTCTAGAGCTATTTCCCCCCAAATAACCACAAATCTATATATCACTCTCTCTCTCTCTCTAAATATATATATATATATAGATATAGATGTAGCTTTCATTGATTTTTTTCTAATTATGACATGCTGTTTTAGAAACTTGGAAAATTATATAAAAATACAGTGGGAAAAAAATCTTTATAATTCCACCCAGAAAATCATGATTTATATTTTGAGATATCATAATCCTTTGTCAATTTCAGCTTTGCCAACCAAAGGTTTGAGCTGATATTGTTTTGTATTATCATGCCAAAATTGAAAATCCACAACCTATTTACACATGTAGCATTCAGTTCAATTTCCTTGATTAAGTGTAACATGATGAGACCTCTTTAAACTCCATCCCTTTTATATATAAAAATGTCGGAAGAGACATTCAAAATGTGATTGTGTACAGAAGCCAAGGGACTATTTAGATTTCTGATATCTGTTTAAAAAATACAAAAGGGAAACACAGGTTCAAAAAGAAAACACTAATAAAAGTTAAAAAATTTCAAATCCAAATAGTGTGTAGGTGAAATACAATTAGTGGAATATATTGCCTTTGCCCATAAATGGTGTTAAAAATAACAATTCACTGAAAGATTGAAGATGGCAAATCAGTCGTATGATTAATTACAAAAGCAGATATTTTTTAACTCTACATATCTCTTTCACTTTGTAACAGGTTACTTTAAGTGTAATGCATTTTATTGTTTTTCCAGTAAAACCCTTATTTCCCATTAACTCTTAATATAATTGTAGTTTTCTCATTCATTACAGTCCCGGAAATTTAACTTCCGTATTGATAAGAGCTACATGCATCTGTCCTTACAGTCTTGTTGATTTATATAGTACCACTTTTTAAAGTGAGATCATTGTGCTCTGTAACTTGCTTTTTCTTTGACATCAGAATACAGGTTTTCTTCTATGCTGTCATATTTTCTTTTAAATAATTTTGAATGGCTGTATAGATCCCCATGAATAGATAAAAACATAATTTCTTAAAGCTTCTTATTCTTAATTCTTTATGAATGGACTTTCACAATGGTGGATATATCATTAAAACATCTTTACTATTTTATAATTAAACTATCTTATTATTATATTCCTTTGCATTTTTTGACTACTAGGCATTTTTAAATACCCTTGATATGTTTATTTTCTATGTTCTTTTCTTTTGTTAAGGAATTTATTTTAACTGCTTTCATTTGTTTCTAAAAGAGATATTCTAGTCTAAGAACCTTTTAAATGTAATAGTTATTATTATTATTTTTTAGTTATGATTTTTCCTGAGATAACCATTTGCTTCAGTTAATTTCCAAGTTTTAAACTTCTAAGAAGTTTACATCTGTGTTCAGTCAAATCCAACAACATTTTTCTCAGTGTTTCTGTCATTATCATTACATAATTCAAGTATCTGTAGTCTTATGAGCATATAAATATTGAGCTGGCCAAAATGTTCATTTGGGTTTTTCTGTAACAGCTTATCGGAGAAGGCAGTGGCACCCCACACCAGTACTCTTGCCTGGAAAATCCCATGGACGGAGGAGCCTGATGGACTGCAGTCCATGGGGTCTCTAAGAGTCAGACACAACTGAAGTGACTTAGCGGCAGCAGCAGCATAACAGCTTATAGATCAAACCAGCAAATCCTAAAAGGGATCAGTCCTGAATATTCATTGGAAGGACTGATGCTGAAGCTGAAACTCCAATACTTTGGCCACCTGATGAGAACTGACTCACTGGAAAAGACCCTGATGCTGGGAAAGCTTAAAGGCAGGAGAAGGGGATGACAGAGGACGAGATGGTTGGATGACATCACTGACTCGACAGACGTGAGTTTGAGTAAGCTCTGGGAGTTGGTGAAGGACAGGGAAGTCTGGTGTGCTGCAGTCCACGGGGTTGTAAAGAGTCTGGCATGACAGCGACTGAACGGAACTGATAACAGCTTTTGGGAAACCCAAATGAACATTTTGGCCAACCACATACAACTATCACACTCAGAGTAATATTCTTATGAGCACATATCCCTAAATTTCTTACAGGTGTCCATAGAGATTTTCCTTATATTCTGGTGAAAAAAATTCATGACTCAGAGTCATTATCCTTTCTCCTGGAGAGACCGAGGAATGAACTCTCTTACTGGCTAGTGATGTTTGTGCTTAGCTTCTTCTTTCTTCCAGGTAAATTATTGCCCAGGAAGCCTTTAATTTTCTCTGTAGCTGTGTCTTGCTGGACACAGACCAATAGTTGGCCTGATAGCCTGTTACACGTCCTTGACATCTCTTCTAACAGAGACCTCAGAGGCCTTTTGGTATTTATCACCCCAAAATAAGATACCCAAATGCCACAGGGACTCCTATATGCCAGGAAGGTGGGTATTTTCCTGGTGCCTGAAATAGCATTGATAAATATTCATTGTTTGGAGTGATGGTGAAGTGGAACTCTTATTCCTGAGTGTTCATATGGGAGGGTTGAGGAGAAAATAGAAATTCTTCCTGGATTCCAAACTCAGAGGTTTTCTCCAAAAATTCGAAAAATATTTTTCAGCTGGAATTAAATCTCAAGCAATAGAAACATAAAATTTAACACTCTAATGTATGCTAAAATGGGAATTTTTTTAGCAGAAGGAAAATTATAACGGCAGATGGAACTGAGGATCTTCTTCAGGAAAAATTAAAGGTTACCGGAAAGGCCGTCTTGGTAAACAGAAAAGGTTTGCTTTTGTAGAACTTTCATTTCATATAGACACAAAGTTTTAAAAGACTCATGTCTTTTTAAACAAAAATAATAATACTATGTTGCATGATATAGAGCAGATATAACAATAAAATATATAAAAAAAAGAACAGAAGTGAGAGGAAGGTAAATTAAATTATGATGAATTTTAAGATTCTTACATTGTTTTAAAAATTGTACAATATTATTTGAAGGTAGACAATGATTATTTAAAGATAAATAATGCAATCACTGGAAGAGTCATCAAACAGAGTGCAGAAATATAGCTAAATGCTTAATACAAAAGACAACAAGAAAGTGGAAAGAAATGGGGTAAACGTGAAAAAAAATTCAAGATAGAAGAGCTTAATTGAATCATATCGATAATTACCTTGTCAGTTGATTAGACAGTCTATTTAAAGACATACATTTCTAGACTAAATTAAAGAAAGAGGAATTGAAACATATGTTTTTAAAAAATATAAGCAAACATATAATTTTGAATTAAATGTGTTGAAAAAACATGTACTATGGTGTGCCTATAAAAGTATTAAACTTTGAAAAACAGTACTAAATTTGTTTTTTTTATAATGTTGAAAGGATCAAGTTCATTAGGAGCTATAACAATATTAATTGTGTATGCCCTTTTAAAACTTTTATATACATGAGAGAAAATTTGGCAGAAATAAAGAGGTAAGTAAACACAAAGCATAGTTTGAAATTTTAATAGCATCTTCTCAATATCTGATAAAACAGGCAAACCAAAAAAAAAAAAATCCAAACAATAAAAATACAGATGATATCAAAAGCATTATTATCCAATGTGATTTAGTTAACATTTATGAATATTATCTAACAAATATTTCCTGGAGAATTCCGTGGATAGAGGAACCTGGTGAGCTACAGTCCCTGGAGTCACAAAGAGCTGGACACAATTGATAGACTAACAATTCTTTTCACTATTTAACAAATATACATGGAGCATTTATTAAAACAGAATATAGAATGGATACTAAAACATGTTTAACACATACTGAAAACATGGAATCATTCAGTTTATATCATCTGACCACATGAGTTCTTAGAAATTAATAGTGATGAGATATAAGATATCACTATTAGATATTTCTTAAAATTCTCTAAGTATTTGGAAATTCATCAGCAAACCTCTATATAAAATATAGATCCAAAAGTAAATCACAAGCAAAAATTAGAAAATATTTTGGGTTAAATAATAGTGAAAACACAATATATTAAATTTGTTGAATGCAGTGGAAGTAAGGCTAACAGAAAATTTTATAACTTTAAAAGTTTATACATCAAATTTAAAAAGAGGTAAAATCAATAATTTGAACTTCCACATTAAGATAATGAAAAAACAAAAGCAAATTAAACCCAAAATAAGTACAAGAAAAAATAATCAAAATAAGATCAGAAATCAATGATATAGAACATCAATGATATTGATGTTCAATATAGAACACCAATAAGGTCAAATGCTAGTTTTTTGAGATTAATAAAGTTGATATCAGTTATCCCCAAACTAATCTATAGGTACAACATGATCCCAATCAAAGTTCCAGAAAACTAATTTGTACACATTTACAAGCTAATTTGGGCTCCCCAGGTGGCCCCAGGTGTAAAGAACCCACATGCCAATGCAGGAGATGTAACAGAACAGACTCAGGGCGGGTTCTATCTCTGAGTCAGGAACACCTTCTAGAGTAGGAAATAGCAACCCATTCCAGTATTATTGGCTGGAGAATTCCATGGGCAGAGGAGCCTGGCGGGCTACAGCCACAGGGTAACAAACAGCCAGATGCGACTGAAGTGACAGTGTAACCACACACACACAAGCTAACTTAAAAGTGTATATGTGCATTCAGAGAACTTAGGTAGTCAAAGCAATTTTGCAGAAGAAGAGAAAGCTTGAGGAATTATACTATCTGATTTTAAGATTTAAACTGGTCAACCACTTGTAAAAGAATGAAACTAGATCACTTTCTAACACTGCACACGAAAATAAACTCAAAATGGCTTAAAGATGTAAATGTAAGACCAGAAACTATAAAACTCCTAGAGGAGAACATAGGCAAAACACTCTCCGACATAAATCACAGCAGGATCCTCTATGACCCACCTCCCAGAATTCTGGAAATAAAAGCAAAAATAAACAAATGGGATCTAATTAAAATTAAAAGCTTCTGCACAACAAAGGAAAATATAAGCAAGGTGAAAAGACAGCCTTCTGAGTGGGAAAAATAATTGCAAATGAAACAACTGACAAACAACTAATCTCAAAAATATACAAGCAACTTATGCAACTCAATTCCAGAAAAATAAATGACCCAATCAAAAAATGGGCCAAAGAACTAAATAGACATTTCTCCAAAGAAGACATATGGATGGCTAACAAACACATGAAAAGATGCTCAACATCACTCATTATTAGAGAAATGCAAATAAAACCACAGTGAGGTACCACTTCACACCAGCCAGAATGTCTGCCATCCAAAAATCTGCAAGCAAAAAATGCTGGAGAGGGTGTGGAGAAAAGGGAACCCTCCTACACTGTTGGTGGGAATGCTAACTAATACAACCACTATGGAAAACAGTGTGGAGATTCCTTAAAAAATTGCAAATAGAACTGCCATATGACCCAGCAATCCCACTGCTGGGCATACACACTGAGGAAACCAGAATTGAAAGAGACACATGTACCCCAATGTTCATCGCAGCACTGTTTATTATAGCCAGGACATGGAAACAACCTAGATGTCCATCAGCAGATGAATGGATAAGAAAGCTGTGGTACATATACACAATGGAGTATTACTCAGCCATTAAAAATAATACATTTGAATCAGTTCTGATGAGATGGATGAAAGCCGATTATACAGAGTGAAATAAGCCAGAAAGAAAAACACCAATACAGTATACTAACACATATATATGGAATTTAGAAAGATGGCAATGATGACCCTGTATGCAAGACAGCAAAAGAGACACAGATGTGTATAGCAGACTTTTGGACTCAGAGGGAGAGGGAGAGGGTGGGATGATTTGGGAGAATGGCATTGAAACATGTATGCTATCATGTAAGAATCGAATCACCAGTCTATGTCCGATGCAGGTTACAGCATGCTTGTGGCTGGTGCACGGAGATGACCCGGAGGGTTGTTATGGGGAGGGAGGTGGGAGGGGGGTTCATGTTTGGGTTTGCATGTACACCCATGGTGGATTCATGTCAATATATGGCAAAACCAATACAGTATTATAAAGTAAAATAAGGAAAAAAAATAATAAATAAATAATTTTTTTAAAAAAACTATAATAATCAAGGTATTGTAGTTTCATCTTATGAATGGACATGTAGATAACAAACTGAATAAACTACACAATTGGATTTAGACATATACAGACAATTGATTTTTGATCAGTTTCAATGAGGGATAGGAAAACATTTTAAACAAATATGCCTAGAGCATCTTAATACACATTTTAAAAAAGTTAACTTCAATCCTTGTCTTTCCACGTACAAAAACCAACTTGAGTTAAGGCCAGAATGTGAACTCTGAACCATGGAGCTTCTGGAAGAAAATAAAGGGGTGTATTTTCACAACCTTGGAGTGAAAAACAATTTCTTACACAGATACATAAAGCAGTAACCATGAAATTAACAAATATGGAATTTTTCAAAATCATTTTGGTTCCTCAGAAGGTTCCATTATAGACTGGAAATATATGACATATCTCATACTTGACAAAAATCTGTATCCAGAACTTTCACAGACCTTCTATAAATCAACTGTAAAAAGACAACCCAGTTAGGCAGGCAAAGAATCTTAACAAATACTTCACCAAAGAAGATATGAAAATATGAAAGTAAATAGTAAACGCTTGAGAAAGTGCTCAGTATAATCATCAGGAAAACAAATTTAACACACAATCATACTCATTGGCACCCCACTCCATTACTCTTGCCTGGAAAATCCCATGGACGGAGGAGCCTGGAAGGCTGCAGTCCATGGGGTCTCTGAGGGTCGGGCACGACTGAGCGACTTCATTTTCACTTTTCACTTTCATGCATTGGAGAAGGAAATGGCAACCCACTCCACTGTTCTTGCCTGGAGAATCCCAGGGACGGGGGAGCCTGGTGGGCTGCCCTCTGGGGTCGCACAGAGTCGGACACGACTGAAGTGACTTAGCAGATACTCCCTAGAATGATTAAAAGTAAAATCTTTTGAAATTATATATATATGTATTAAATATATATGTAAAGCATATACATATTTTAATTTATTTACAGAGAGAAATGACTATGTCTGAATCAAAAAAAAAAAATAGTTGCTCAGTCATGTCTGACTCTTTATGACCCTATGGACTATATAGCTGGCCAGTCTTCTCTGTCCATGGAATTCTCCAAGAATACTGAAGTAGATAGACATCCCTTCTCCAGGGGATCTTCCTGACTCAGGGATGGAACCCAGGTCCCTTGCATTGCGGACAGATTCTTTACCATCTGAGCCACCAGGGTAGAGAGATACTAAATACCTTATTAGGAATGTTACCATGAGCTATGCCTTCTGCAGTTCTGGCTGGTAGATTACATTAAGCTTTCCAATGCCAAATACCTGCTGCTGCTGCTGCTGCTGCTGCTGCTGCTGCTGCTGCTGCTGCTGCTAAGTCACTTCAGTCGTGTCTGACTCTGTGCAACCCCATAGATGGCAGCCTACCAGGCTCCCTCGTCCCTGGAATTCTCCAGGCAAGAACATAGGAGTGGGTTGTCTTTTCCTTCTCCAATGCATGAAAGTGAAAAGTTAAAGTGAAGTCGCTCAGTCGTGTCCAACTCCCAGAGACCCCATGGACTGCAGCCTACCAGGCTTCTCCATCCATGGGATTTGCCAGGCAAGAGTACTGGAGTGGGGTGCCTAGGAGGTATCAATACTTGAAGTCACAGGAGCCCCGTATGGGGTATTATGCATCAGATCCAGTAAGTGAGAGAGTAATCAGTGATATATTTATGCAATATAGGAATTTTGGTCTAACTGTAAACACACATATAGCTAGCCATGCATGCTATGTATGTGTGTATGTTTGCATGTGTATATGGGCAAGACCAGTCATTAGTTATTGGCTATGATCGGTGAGACAAGACAAATATTTCTTAAATAATTTAATTTAATTATCCCAATAAGCTTTTGAAGTTAGTAATATTGTCCAATTTTACAGATCAGAAAACAAAGCAGTACATTGTTAAATAATTATATAAAATATATCACATCATTTTTCCTTAATTTCAATTACTGTGTGTGTGTTCAGTAATTCAGTCGTGTCTGACTCTTTGCAACCCCACAGACTGTAGCTTGTCAGACTCCTCTGTCCATGGGATTCTCCAGGCAAGAATACTGGAGCGGGTTGCCATTTCCTTCTCCAGGGAATCTTATCAACTCAGGGATTGAACCCATGTCTCTTGCCTCTCCTGCATTGGTAGGCAGATTCTATACCATTGCACACCTGGAAAGTTAATTAATAATTTTATTATTCACTTTTATAGAAATTTAAATGTCTAGCAAATGATGGATCTGGGGTTTTAATTCAGATCTAAATATAAATGTGTTACTTGACCACTGTACTTTCCTGTTTCTGGTTAGATGGTTCAGAAGTGGATCAACAAGGCAAGAACTGAAGTCAAAGAAAAGCTTGTATATATGCATTGGTCTCAGGACCCCAGTGAATCACAAATTCCAGAAGGCACTGAACATATATATGATATTTGAGTTGTTTTTAAAGTATGTTTTGATATACTTTTTTTTTTTTAATCTCCAAGTATCTCAGTGAAACAGAAGCCAGAGGAAGATCCTGAAAATTTACAGCATGTAAAAGATGGCAAATGGAAGTTAAAATATACAGTACTCATTATCACTAATTTAAAATGTATAAAATGTCATTGATATTTTCTTTATTTCATGTGCTGCTTTTATGATTCTCTCTTACAGGACATAAAAATATTTTAAAGGTTTTCAGTTATAGGTTCATTTGCAACCTCTGTCTCTTAAATCTCTTTTTTCCGGTGAGTTGTTCACTTCCCCATCAGGACGGATCCCCCCGGGGTCACTGGGATTAGCCATGGGGGGACCATCTGGAGTGACCGTACTTACCCCACCCTTGAAAGTCCCCTGCTGCAGGGGGCTGCCGTCAGCAGGAGCTGGTGACACCGCTGCCCTACTGCTCACCCCCTAGGCCTCCTTGGCATCTGCCCTTCCTCTCCATCACTTGTCCGTCACACAGGAGGGAAACGTGGGGAGAAGAAAGACAGAAGGCAAGGCTGGCTTCCTTTGGGAGAACCACAGAACCAAAACAGCGCAGAACGTCTTTCAGAGAAGAAAGTGGAAGAGACACTGAGAAAACTTTATTTCATGTTTTTCTGTATAATTTGCAGCCAGATTTGTCCTTTCTCATTGGGAAAGCTGCTGACTGTGGGCTCTAAACTGGGATGTGGAACAGGCTACCAGGAAGGCATTAAACAGTGGGTGAGTCTCTCGATTGAGAAGATGTAACCCAGGGAACAAAGATTCCATTTACTCATGTTCAAGTGTGTGAAGGTGCAGATTAAGCAACATTATTATGAGTCCAGACTCATTCAGCCTCTGTAGGGTCCATATATCATTGGCCTGCTGCAGCACTATTACTATTAATATGATTATTTGTCTGCAGATGGTGATTTTGGCTTACCCCAACATGATCAATAAATACAGATGATTCACATACACTGGATTTTAGACTTACATCAGAAAGGTGAGAAAATCACTCTTAGAAAGCCAGTATTTGAAAGAACCCTGGTAAAAAGCTTTCAACCGAAAGATGTGAGCCTGGCTAGGATCTTTCAGGAAGAAAACAATGGCAACTCACTCCAGTACTCTTGCCTGGAAAATTCCACAGATGGAGGAGCCTGGTAGGCTGCAGTCCATGGGGTCGCTAAGAGTTGGATACGACTGAGCATCTTCACTTTCACTTTTCACTTTCATGCATTGGAGAAGGAAATGGCACCCCACTCCAGTGTTCTTAAGGAAACACTGATAAAACATTTCTCTGTTATTCAGAAGTCTTTAAAGATGTGCATACACTTTGGTGTATGTGGTAAAAACAGATATGTAAGGATTCCACTATGAAACAATCTTACCTTACGACAGAACCTCCTCATAACTCTATAAGGTGGCTTCCCTGGTGGCTCAGATGGTAAAGAATCTGCCTGCAATGCCAGAGAAGTGGGTTCGATCCCTGGGTTGGGAAGATCCCCTGGAGAAGGGAACAGCAACCCACTCCAGTAATCTTGCCTGGAGAATCCCATGGACAGAGGAGGCTGGTGGGCTATAGTCCATAGGCTCACAAAGAGTTGTGAGCTCACCCCAGTCACGACTGTGTGACTAACCACCTGATGACTTAGGATACAATGTAAAGCTACATTCCAAATAATTCTGGGGTCCTCAGTCTGGTGAAGAAAACAGGAGAATGCGGGAAAGTTAGAAAGCCTGATTCCAGAATTAAAGAGGTGATT
Organism: Ovis canadensis; assembly: GCF_042477335.2. Classification (NCBI taxonomy): domain Eukaryota; kingdom Metazoa; phylum Chordata; class Mammalia; order Artiodactyla; family Bovidae; genus Ovis; species Ovis canadensis. The sequence continues at coordinate 23,735,769 of NC_091262.1, forward strand.
CTTTACATAAGCAACATGTGATATTAACTGTATGTAGTAGGAAAGGTGCAGATTTAGTGAATAACTAAATAGTAGGAACAACATTGGGTGGAATTCCAGTTACTTAGAGATACAGGTGACAGCAGAATTACTAAGTTTGCAAGTCCTGGTATTTTTAGATCTGTACAAACTGGAGAAACACCCGTTACATTAATTATATGGACTGGAATTTTCTTCCACCAGAACTAAAAGCATAATGATCAGATGGGAACTATTCATGTTTTTATTTAGGAAGAAGGTTTGTGTGTGTGTGTGTGTGTGTGTGTGTGTGTGTGTGTGTGTATTATAAGCTGTTAAGAAAGATAGGGGGTGGGGTGGAGTTTTAATTTTGGGGTGACATAGAGTAGGTGGCCTACATCTGTTTATAAACTGGTGGAGTTATTTTCTAGCTCCTTCCAACCAGTTGCTACAGATTTGTTGGTAATATAAAGTGAAGTAAAGTGAAAGTCGGTCAGTCATGTCCGACTCTTCGCAACCCCATGGACTGTAGCCCACCAGGCTCCTCTGTCCATGGAATTCTCCAGGCAAGAATACTGGAGTGGGTTACCATTCCCTTCTCCAGGGAATCTTCCCCACCCAGGCATCAAACCCAGGTCTCCTGCATTGCAGGTGGATTCTTTACCATTTGAGCCACCAGGGAAAATTAAGAAATAGCCTTATTGTTTGAAAAACCTAATCAAAGAGAAGGACCATTCATTGTAAAGATGAGAGGCAGAGACGAAATAACTCCTCTCTAATGCAGATTTATTAATAGTCATTCACTGGTTTTCAGTAAGATACTCTTCGCGTAACCTTGACTTTATTAAGGAGTCCTTAAGGTGCATTTGGAAGACAGATAATGAGTTTGGGGAATAGTCTTATCTACATCAAGCTAATCTTTAACAGCTTGGAAAGGAACTAGCATAAAGTTTTCCAATTTGAGTGACAGAAGCATGTTAAGATGAAACCGTTTCAAACGTCCTTGTAATAAGACTTTACAGCACATGACAATGTTTTTAGAAGCATGCTTTGTGGAGCAGTGGGAGCATGATATAAATAATATGAAACACGATGGAGCTTTAATACTATTCTTGAGGGTCAAACGAATTGCCAGTTAAGGAAATAAAGAATTCGACTGTCCGAAGCCTCTGAGTGGCACTTTGTATCTGGGTTAATAAAAGCAAGTCAGATGTCCCTGGGGAAAAAAAGTGTTTTATTCACATTGGCTGTCTCCTTTAAAGGGAGGGACAATCGGAAGGGAGGGATTTTGAGTGGCATGTCATTGTGGACACTGCACATGCCACATTGTCAAGACTTCTATGGAGAGAAATCGGCAGGAACCTTTCTGACCCTTGGCTAGTGCAGAACTCTGTGTGTGTGTGGGTCGGGGGGAGGCGGGGGGGCGGTGTGCATAAGAGAGCTGAGAGCGAAAGCAAGAGGGATGAAAAGAAAACTAATTGAGAAGTATCTCTCTAATGAGACAGCTCATATTTACCCATGCACAGATTTCCAAGTTCAGATTTTTCTTCTTTAGTGAAAATGCCAGTTCCCTTCTTTAGCATAAAAGTAGCCATGTCAGGATAAGCTTACTTCTCCCCAGTTTCTATGTACCAGTTACATCACACTCTGAGCTGAAATAAGCTACAGTCTTCAAAGCTTTAAACATGTTCAGCAGCTAAGCTTTCCATTCCTGTGGGTTCTGATCACCCACAGTTTTGTTGTTTGAAGTTGTTTTGTTTGTTTGTTTTTGGATTGGTTTTCTTTTGCTTTTCCTCTACTTGCCTCCACTTCTTGGGATCTTTCCTTTCTTCTGTTTTCAGTCCTTATGTGTTTAGAATTTCACTCCAAATATCAGCAGGCTTAAGGTCATGACACAGGTTCAAACCAGAAAGTCTCAGCTGTTTTTTGAGAATCTCCTTTCCCTGGCAATAAAGTACTCCCAAGTCTTGCTCAAGAGATTTAAATACTTTCTTGCTATTTATTATTTTTTTCCAAATTCCAGCATAAAATCATTTCTTCATCTCAGTAAGATACAAATGGGTAATTTATTGGCATTGCTGAAGGCTGAAAAGTGTCACTGCAGATTTCTCTGCATTAGTAAAGTGTGAACGTAACAGTGAGAAAAACAAAAAGCAGTTCTTTTTACTCAGAAAATTCAGTCCTGGGGTAAGGAAGCTGGGATTCAGTGATGTGGTTGAGCTTTTTTTTTTTTCCCTCTTAAGTAGCAAGTGATAATTCATCTGCAAATACACTTTTCTTTGCTCTGTTGTCAATAGAAAAGCTGTTTTGCTAATGGTTATCTGTCTACAAGTCCTTGACCTGCTTGTAAACACATTTCTGCAGGAAAACCCTGGGCCCTGGCCTCGGGACTTTGCGTCAACAACAAGAGATAAAGTGACCACAACTTAACCTGATGTGGCCTGGAGTGCCCTCTGCTGCCCCTGGACCAAGAGCTTCCCTAATCGCTCTGCTGGAGGAGCAGAGTGCTTGGAGGCTGGCCCTTTGCAGGACTTGACCTGAACTGCTAAATGGTTCCCATCAGGATTCTATTTTAAATAATTTTATATTTCTCTGCCAGGAGCCATTTTAAACCATCATCCTCTTAATCACAGCAGAAGGGATTTCTCTTGACTTATAGAAGTTAGTTGGATATACGTCTTTATGATTCTGAAAAAAAATTGGTGGCTCAGATGGTAAAGAACCTGCCTGTAATGCAGGAGACTCAGGTTTGATCCTGGGGTTGGGAAGATCCCCTGGAGAAGGCAATGGCTATCCACTCCAGTGTTCTTGTACGGAGAATTACATGGACAGAGGAGTCTGGTGGGCTACAGTCGATGGGGTTGCAAAGAGTCAGACACGATTGAGCAAGTAACACATACACACACTTATGGCTTACTCGTGGAGTCTAAAAAATGGCACAAATTCATGTATTTACAAAGCAGAAATAGAGTCTTAGATGTAGAAAACAAACTTTTGGTTATGGCAGGGGAGAGCGTCTGGGATAAATTGAGAGACAGGGATTGACATATACATACTATTATATGCTAAAGAGGTAACTTTAAGGATCTACTGTAAGATACAGGGAATTATTCTCAATACTCTGTAATGACCTATTTGGGCAAAGAACCTAAAAAAGAGTAGAAAAAAACACCAAATATTAAAATTACTATGTATGTATGTGGGATGAGTCGTGTTTGACTTGGGGCACAATAATTTTCAATCTTAGTATCTAATCTTCTGTGTAACTGCCCTCTGCTCAGAATCTCATAAAACTGTGTCCCTTTCCAAAACTTCTCAATTTTCTCCTTTTCTGCTCCTTTCCTATCTGTTTTACTTTCTCGTCTTCTTTGAAATCTCACCCACCTCGACCTTTTTGGAGTTTGCATGGTAGAGTAGTCATGTACCCATCTGAGAGTCGGACCATAAAGAAGGCTGAGAGCCAAAGAATTGATGCTTTCAAATTGTGGTGCTGGAGAAGACTCTTGAGAGTCCCTAGGACAGCAAGGAGATCAAACCAATTAATGCTAAAGGAAATCAATCCTGAATATTCATTGGAAGGACTGATGCTGAAGCTGAAGCTTCAATACTTTGGCTGCCTGACATGAAGAGCTGAATCATTGGAAGACCCTGATGTTGGGAAAGATTGAAGTCAAAAGGAGAAGGGGGTGGCAGAAGATGAAAAGGTTAAAGAGCACCATGGACACAATGAACATGAATCTGAGCAAACTCTGGGAGACAATGAAGGACAGGGGAGCCTGAAGTGTACAGTCCCTGGGGTTGCAAAGGCTGTACATGACTTAGATAATGTACGACAACAATTATATGGTGAAGTATGACTTCCATTTTTCTGAAATGTTTGAGTTCTGGTGGAATTCTATATTGATATCTTTTTTTTTTTCCCTTCAAATTTAGAGTTTTCTTAGGATGAGATTTTCCTTCTAAACTGCCCATTTCAACTGCAACTTTCCTAACTCATGTCCTTCTTCCCCAAATATGCTTTCTTACCTTAGATTTTGCCTCAGATTTGATTGTTCAAAATTAAGAGAAACCATTAATAAAAACTTATTGATGGGTGCCTTTAAAAGTAATGAAAGGAGAATAATGCCTAGGTTCTTTCCATAAGGAGCATCTTGGTTTTGATAGATCTAAAGTGACAATCTAACTAGTGAATGGAGTGTTTGCTAAAGCATTTGCACATCAAAGCAGATTTTAAAAGATGCATTCAGTGCAATTTTCATGTTGCTTTTAAAACTACACAGGTAAACTCATTTATTCACTTTGTAATTTCTGAATTATCTGCTGTGGTTTTATGTTTATGCTTCATGCTTCAAGCACAGTTCTCAAAATTTATAGCATGAGCAAAATCTTTTGGTGTATTTTCTGTGGCTAAGGTCACTCTTCTGTTAATCGTGAAGTATTCAGAATTTCAAAATGATATTAAATAAGAAAAAAGCCTCTTGATGAAAGTGGAAGAGGAGAGTGAAAAAGTTGGCTTAAAGCTCAACATTCAGAAAACGAAGATCATGGCGTCTGGTCCCATCACTTCATGGGAAATAGATGGGGAAACAGTGGAAACAGTGTCAGACTTTATTTTTTTGGGCTCCAGAATCACTGCAGATGGTGACTGCAGCCATGAAATTAAAAGACGCTTACTCCTTGGAAGAAAAGTGATGACTAACCTAGATAGCATATTCAAAAGCAGAGACATTACTTTGGCAACAAAGGTCCATCTAGTCAAGGCTATGGTTTTTCCAGTAGTCATGTATGGATATGAGTTGGACTGTGAAGAAGGCTGAGCACCGAAAAACTGATGCTTTTGAACTGTGGTGTTGGAGAAGACTCTTGAGAGTCCCTTGGACTGCAAGGAGATCCAACCAGTCCATTCTGAAGGAGATCAGCCCTGGGATTTCTTTGGAAGGAATGATGCTAAAGCTGAAACTCCAGTACTTTGGCCACCTCATGTGAATAGTTGACTCATTGGAAAAGAGTCTGATGCTGGGAGGGATTGGGGGCAGGAGGAGAAGGGGATGACAGAGGATGAGATGGCTGGATGGCATCACTGACTCGACGGATGTGAGTCTGAGTGAACTCCGGGAGCTGGTGATGGACAGGGAGGCCTGGCGTGCTGCTATTCGTGGGGTCACAATGAGTCGGACACGACTGAGCGACAGAATTGAACTGAACTGATGCTGATTTAGTCCTTACATGAGGCATATATAAGAAGGAAGGCAAAAAAAAGGGATGTTTTGCATTTGCTAACTTGAGTCACTAGAATACTAATTCTTTAAATATCAGTTTTTCACATTTGTGATATAGCCTTTGATACTATAATCTACAGCTGTCCTTGTGAGTGGTATATGACGGATAAAGATGTTTTATGAAATACAGCCACAAATTATGCAAAAGAAAAAACTGTACAAAACAAAGCTAAGTAGCTCAATGATTTATCACAAAATAAATATCCATATAATCCCACCCAGGTCAAAAAATAGAACATCCCAGAAGCTGCTCCCTCTCAATTACACCTCCTATAGCTTTTCCGCCAGCTTCCCTGGTGGCTCGGTGGTAAAGAATCTGTCTACTATGCCGGTGACATGGGTTTGATCCCTAGGTCTAGAAGATCCTCTGGAGAAGGAAATTGCAACTCATTGCAATATTCTTGCCTGGAAAATCCCATGGACAGAGGATCCTGGTGGGCTACAGTGTATGGGGTCACAAAAGATTTGGACATGACTTAGCAAATAAACAACAACAATAATAGCTCTTTTTAAAAGTAATCATTACCCTGGCACCTATATAACCACCTTTTCCTTTCTTTGTACCACCTAAGCTTGCATCCTTAACACTGGTTTAATTCTTGTTTTTTTTCATATTATATGAATGAAATCAAACAACATTTATTCATCCATATTGGTTTCTTTTGATCAGCATTATCTTTGTGCAACTTGTTATGTGTATATATTTTCTAGCTTGCTCATTCTTACTGCTGAATTTTATCTCACTGCATTAATATTTGGGCTTTCTAAGTGGTTCAGTATAATCTGCCTGCAGTGCAGGAATTGCAAGAGACGCAGGTTCCATCCCTGGGTCGAGATGATCCCCTGGAGGAAGGCATGGCAAGTCATTCTAGCTTTCTTACCTGGAGAACCCAGAGAAGCCTGGTGGGCTATAATCCATAGGGTCGCAAAGAGACACCACTGAAGCAACATAGCATGCATGCACATGTTAATATTTGTATATCACAATGTTCTTACTGTTGATACATATTTAAATGGTGTCCAGATGCTCTGGATGCATCCACTGGAATGTTCACAAAATTTTTTTTTTGATTAATGCTGTAAATTCAATGATTCCTTTAAATATTAAACCTACTTTGAACCAATACAAACAGTTATCATGGCCTATTATATTTTTATTTTGCAGGATTTCGTTTGTTAAAATTTTAGCATTTAGATACAATAATTTTACTTTATTGTAATCAGATCTTGGTAATGAATTTATGCTGTCCTCAAGAAAAGATTTAAAGAGCAAATTTCTCTTTTATTCCTCTGTTAAAGAATTGGCATTTCTTCCCTTGAAATTTTGATGGAATTCAACCATGAAGCCATTTGGACCTTTGGCTGCTTTTTGTACTTCCCTTTTCTCCTCCCTCCCTCCCTTCCTTCTTTTTTAAATTTCTCTTTCCCTTCTTTTCTTTTTTTTTTCTGTGTGTGCAATGACACACACAAAATTATGGATTTATATTTTTTATTTCTTATATCAGTTTTTCTATTTTAAGGAATTTGTTCATTTTAATTAATTTTTTAAATTGCTAAACATGTTTATAACACTTTTTGTGTTCTGCTTAATGTGCATAGTCTCTGCAGTGATGTTTATATCTTCCTTCTTAACATTAATTATTTTTGCAGTCTTTCTCATTTTAATCAGTCTTACTACAAGTTTAAAAAAATTTTTTTAAGTGTATCCAGATAACAGACTACTGTGTTCATCATTTTAAGCAACCCCATGGACTGTAGCCCAATAAGCTCCTCTGTTCATGGAATTGTCCAGGCAAGACTATGGAGTGAGTAGCCATTTCTTTCTCCAGGGGATCTTCGCCATTCAGAGATTGAACCCTAGTCTCCTGCAGATTCTTTATTGCTGAGCCACCAGGGAAGTCCCATTTTAAATTAGTTTTACATTATTTAATAATTTTATATATAATTTCCATCATTTTCTTTCTTTGGGTTTACTTTACCACTTCTTTCCTCAAATTTTTAAATGAATGGTTAGATGATTGACTTCTACCTTCTTTATTCTCTTTATGTGTGACTGAACTTATCCCACTGGGCACAAGCTTTACTTGCGTGTTTGGATATGCAGTATTTCACTTTCTTTTAGTTGAAAATATTTTTAGCTTTCTATTGCTAACTTGTCTTTGCGATCCGGGTTAGTTACAAGAGATTGATTACTTTTACACACAATAATAGTTTTCTAGCTTTTTGTTACTAATTTTTTAAAATAAAAACTGTTTTGATCCTTTGAAATTTGTGATTCTCTACCTTAGAGAAATATATGCATTTCTCAGATTATCAAAGTCATATTGATTGACACTTATTTTCAGACAATGCAAGACATTTAGGGCCCTTTGTTTCCCTCTTCTTATTTATGTGCTACTGCTAAAATTTAATTATAAATATAGAAACACAAGACATTATTTTTCTACAGTTGATATTGATTTTAATTTGTTTATGCTTTTATTTCTTTCTGGATCTTTGATCTTCCATCTGGTGCTAGTTTCTGCTCTCTGAAAGTATCTTTTAGCACTTCTTTTGTATAGGAATGCTGGTAATAAATTTCTTAAACTCAATTCTTGTCTAAATATTATTATAATTCTCTTTTAATTTGAAAGAATAATTTTTGCTGGATATAAAATTTTCAGGTGGATGTTATTTTACTTTAACATTTAATTTTTTTTTTTAAGAAAAAATTTCCATACCATCTGCCTCCTATTTTTTCTATTGAGAAGTTGGGAAATCTGCCTTTTCTCACATTGAAATTTTTTTTTTTTAAGATTTTCTCTTTAATATCTTGTTTTTGCCAATTGTTATATAATATTTCTAGGTGCAGATTTACTGTTATTTATTCTAATTATAATTACAGTGTTTCTTGAATTTGAGATCGTTCACCAATTTTCTGATTTTCTTAGCCATTATCTCCTCAATCATTCTTTCTGCTCCATTCTCAACTTCTTTCTCTCTTCCTCACCATCCTCTCCCTTGCTCCTTGTTACTTCTTCAAATCTAATTTTACACAGATTAACTTTTATTGTTCTGTTCTATTTCAATTTTTCTATTTGTCTGACATTATTCTGAAAGGTTTCATCTAACACATTTTTCAATTCACTAATTATCTCTTCCATTTTGTCTTTTTCTGGCATTAATCTCATCCAGTAAGTTTTAATTTTATTTATTTTTTGTCCAACTCTAGACTTTCAATTTCACTCTTTTTTCTTTTGTTTCTTATCTCCTTTCTCTTTATTTTCTTCCTCCTCTCTTTTTCCTTCTTTCTCTCCTTTTTCTTCTATTTTTTTTCATTGCTGTCTTATAGATATCTTTCAAGATTTTCAAATATATTTAATGCTTGTTTTTTGGAACAAAGCTGTTTTAAAATCTGTTTTTGATTATTCAAATTCTAAAACCCCTATTAACGTATTTCTCCTGGGTTTGTTCACACAGTCTTGAATTATTCATAGGACTGGTCATGTCTTTTGCCTGATATTTTATTTGAATGTTATTTGTAATAATTCTTTGAGGCATGCATGATTTTATCTTCCTCTAAAATATTTCACATTGTTCTTTGACAGGTAGAGGCTTTCTTACACTCTGGAATAATCTTAATGATACTCCTATGGTTGAGATGATTTGAAGTTGATTTGCGGAATCTTCAAATAGATAGATTTTTACATTTTACCTAGCTCTTCTAGTAATTCTCAGCATGAAATTTTAACACAATTAACTAATCCACTGTACCCAGAAGTCTAGGCAACAATATTTCTCCCATATTAATACCTAAAGATTGTGAATTAACTCTATTGCCCTTAGTCCTTCTCTTTGGTTTTGTTTTGCTTTTCATGGAAAGGCATTTTATTTTAAATATAGCAGTGTGCATATGTCAATCTTAAACTCTCAATCTCTCTCCCTGCTACATTTCCCTGCCCCCACCCCACCCCCCCGCCCCACCCCGCTAAATTCATTTTCTAAGTCTGTGAGTCTCTTTCTGTTTTGTAAGTAAGTGCAATTGTATCATTTTTCTTTCAGATTCCACATATAAATGACATCGCATGATATTTGTCTTTCTTTTTCTGATTTGCTTCACTTAGTATGATAATCTCAGGTCAATCCATTTTGCTGCAAAGCCTTTATTTCATTTTTTTAATGACTGAGTAATATTTCATCATATATATGTACCACGTCTCCTTTGTTCATTCATCTGTTGGTGGACATTCAGGCTGCTTCCACGTCTTGGCTATTGTCAACAGTTCTGTAAGGAACACTAGGGTACATGCATCCTTTTACAGCATGTCTTTATCCAGATATATGCCTGGAGTAGGATTGTAGGATCATACAGTAGCTCTATTTTTAGCTTTTTGAGAACCTCCATACTGTTCGCCATAGTGGTTGTATCAGTTTACATTCCCATCAATAGTGCAAGAGGATCCCTTTTCCCCACACTGTCTCCAGCATTTATTGTTTGTAGATTTTTTTGCTGATGGCCATTCTGACTAGTGTGAGGTACTACATCATGGAAGATTTGATTTATATTTTTCTAATAATTAGCCATGCTGAGTGTCTTTTCATATGCCTCCTGGCCATCTGCATGTCTTCATTGAAGAAATGTCTATTTAGGTCTTCTGTCCACTTTTTGATTGGGCTTTTTTGCTTTTTTGAATATTGAGTTGCATGAGCTATTTGCAAATTTTAGAGACAAACGCCTTGTCAGTTACATCATTTGCAAATATTTTCTTCTATTCTGGGAGTTGTCTTTTCATTTTGTTTATGGTTTCCTTTGCTGTGCAAAAGCTTCTGAGTTTAATTGGGTCCATTTGTTTATTTCTGTTTTTTTTTGTTTCCATTACTCTTGGAAATGTATTGAAAAAGATATTGCTGCAATTTACATCAAAAAGTGGTTTGCACATGCTTTTCTTTTAAGAGTTTTATAGTATTTGGTCTTACATTTAGGTCTTTAATCTATTTGGAGTTTATATTTGTGTGTAGTGAAAATGGTGAATTAAATAATGTCACTTGCAGCAACTCGGATGGGCCTGGAGATTATCATACTAAGTGAAGTAAGTTAGACAGAGAATAACAAATGATATTGCTTATATGAAGAATCTCAAAATAAATGATACAAATGAACTTACTTACAAAATAGAAAAAGACTTGCAGATTTACAAAATGAACTTATGGTTGGGGGGTAGGATAGATTGGGAGTTTGGGATGACATGTATACACTACTATTTTTAAACTAGATAACCAACAAGGGCCTACTGTAACAATAAATAAAATAAAATTTCTCATGATAAACACACATACACAGAAGAACATTTTTTAATGCCATAGACAAAAATAAAGTCCTTCTCTTTGAAAAGAGGAAACTTGCTATCTTTACTCAAGCTAGAAATTTATGCTTACTTAAACCCTCTGTTGGAGAAGGCAATGGCACCCTACTCCAGTACTCTTGCCTGGAAAATCCTATGGACAGAGGAGCCTGGTGGGCTTCAGTCCATGGGGTCACTAAGAGTCGAATATGACTGAGTGACTTCACTTTCACTTTTCACTTTCATGCATTGGAGAAGGAAATGGCAACCCACTCCACTGTTCTTGCCTGGAGAATCCCAGGGATGGGGGAGCCTGGTGGGCTTCCATCTCTGGGGTCGCACAGAGCTAGACAAGACTGAAGTGACTTAGCAGCAAACCCTCTGTAGTGTGATAGACTTTAACTAACTGCTTTAACAATTTTTATACCATTCAGTTCAGTCAAACATGAATTATTTCCAATGTTGCATCTGTCAGTTAAAAGAATCTTGCTTTTCCCTATAGATATGAGCTACCCTTTCGGAAAGTCAGTGATTTTCTTTTTTTGAACAGCGAATATATTAGTTTTTTTTTTTTTTAACAGGAAATTAGGTGCATTTGGGATTATTCCTATCTTTAAATCTATATGGAAAACATAAACTCAATTAATTGTCAGGAAAATATGCCAAAGAAAGAAAAGAAGTATTTTGTTTAATCCTCTTTTAGAAATGATTTTAAAGTATTCTAAAGAATGGCTTTCAACATTCTTCATGAATTATTTCCATATCTAACTCTTTGTGACCCCATGGACTGTAGCATGCCAGGCTTCTATGTCCTATACTATCTCTCAGAGTTTGCTCAAATTCATGTCCATTGACTCCGTGATGTTATCTAACCATCTCATTCTCTGCTACCTTCTTCTTTTGCCTTCAATCTTTCCTAGCCTCAGTGCCTTTTACAATGAGTTAACTCTTCACATCAGGTGGCAAAGTACTGAAGCTTCAGTTTCAATGAATACTCAGGGTTGATTTCCTTTAGGATTGACTGATTTCATCTCCTTGCTGTCCAAGGGATTCTGAAGAGTCTCTCTAGCACCAAAATTTGAAAGCATCAATTCTTTGGTGCTCACCCTTTCTTATGGTCCAACTCATACATTTGTATATGACTACAGCAAAACCAAAAACCAAAAAAAACCTGTTTAACTCTAAAACAAATTTGAAATACTATATACTGTACATCGGAGAAGGCAATAGCATCCCACTCCAGTTCTCTTGCCTAGAAAATCCCATGGACGGAGGAGCCTGGTAGGCTGCAGTCCATGGGGTCGCTAAGAGTTGGACACGACTAAGTGACGTCACTTTCACTTTTCACCTTCATGCATTGGAGAAGGAAATGGCAACCCACTCCAGTGTTCTTGCCTGGAGAATCCCAGGGATGGAGGAGCCTGGTGGGCTGCCGTCGATGGGGTCACACAGGGTCAGACGTGACTGAAACGACTTAGCAGCAGCAGCAGCATACTGCACGTATGTTATATACAAAATTTTTAAAACATTCACTGTATATTTTGAGAACTGTTTGATTATAAGGAACAAAAACTATTCAAACAAAGGAAAAAGGCAATTTATTAGAATAGCTCATAGAATCAAAGGTTAGATATGAAACCATATTTTATTTCCATGTTGGAACAAAGATGGATAGTCAGGAACAAAGACAAGCTTTCTGTAGACTCAAATTTCATCGTTGCTTTGTATTTTTTTTTCTCTTTTGCAGAATAACTCCCTCAGTTTAGGTAAACACATGAGTAATCAGTACCACCACCACATGTCTGTATTACATCATTTCCCACTTCAACCTGTTAATGGAAAATCATTCATTTATCTATATTATTTCTATAATTTTAAGAGAAAAATTATGTTCATTTAGATATAGGCTCTTGGTCATCCATTCCTCAATGATCTATGGCCAGAGTGCCATGATGCTATTCTACACAAGGACCTGGTCCTTGAGGTAAATAGAAGTTGAGATAATGAAATGTGAGCTCTAGAATTGTACATTTATTTTCCCTGTCAATACTGCTGATTCTACAATTTTTTTAAAATAATAGTATTTTTGAAGAAATCAGCTTTGTCTTGAATTACTTCCCCAAACTATGCTTTTATATTTTTATTCCATGATTCTTCTTTCTTTTGTCTGCCTAAGGCACCCACTAATCTGTATTTGACTCCTGTTTTACTATTAAAGCTTCCTCTCCTGGACCCTGTATTCAAAACTGCCAACATCTCCATTCAATTCAGTGGATTCATCTAAGCTACATTCATTTCAAGGCCACTCAGTGCCCAGGTGGTGCTAGCGGTAAAGAACTCGCCTGCCAATACGAGAGGCATGAGACGTGGGTTTGATGTCCGGGTCAGGAAGATCCCCTGGAGGAGGGCATGGAAGTATTCTTTCTTTTCACCTTTTCTTTTTTTAAAATATAAATTTATTTATTTTAATTAGAGGTTAATTACAATATTGTATTGGTTTTGCCATACATCAACATGAATCTGCCACAGGTATACACGTGTTCCCCATCCTGAACCCCCCTCTCTCCTCCCTCCCCGTACTATCCCTCTGGGTCGTCTCAGTGCACCAGCCCCAAGCATCCAGTATCATGCATCGAACCTGGACTGGCGATTAGTTTCTTATATGATATTATACATGTTTCAATGCCATTCTCCCAAATCATCCCACCCTCACCCTCTCCCGCAGAGTCCAAAAGACTGTTCTATACATCTGTGTCTCTTTTGCTATCTCGCATAAAGGGTTATCATTACCATCTTTCTAAATTCCATATATTTGTGTTAGTATGCTGTATTGGTGTTTTTCTTTCTGGCTTACTTCACTTTGTATAATAGGCTCCAGTTTCATCCACCTCATTAGAACTGATTCAAATGTATTCTTTTTAATGGCTGAGTAATACTCCAGTATTCTTACCTGGAGAATCCTATGGACAGAGGAGCCTGGTGGACTATAGTCTACGGGGTCACAGAGAGTTTGCTGTGACTGAAGTGACTTAGCACAACAGCAACAGCAACAACACAGCCAGTGCCCAACTGTGTTTCACTTCATTCATCTTTACAGATTCTCTTAAAGAAAGAACATCTTCCCCTACTTTACCTTCTCCTCTGCATAGTTCCTCCATTGCCAAAAATAAAGACAGATTCTCCAGAGTAGTGAATGAGCAGGGGGGAAAACTCTGCACAGCAGCTTGATGATGCTGATGACCCCATTTGAAATGAGGACTTATGGTTTTAACTACTTTTCATTAATCAGCATAGGGAAAGCTCTAGGGAACCTGAGAAGTAGCTTGGGGCTAGCCAAGGTACACATTTGGCAGCATAGGGTAGTCACAGCAGAGATGTTCAGTTTCCAGTGGTGGTGATTTTTGGAGGACATGGTCCCTCTGCAGTGACATTACTGTGGTTCATTGAAGTCTTTGTTAGGGAGAAAAACAACAACCAGTTTACCAGCTTAAGCTATGGCTTCTGTATAAACTTCTCCCAGGATTGTTTCTTGTTGGAAACTTGGCAAAAATGGCATCATGAGGAGTTAACACTTTCATTAAATCTTGGCAGCTCCTTCACAATACCTAATGTTGACCACCTTCTCATGTATTTCACAGATACTGAGTTATGGTCTTAAGTGGAATTTATCCCTAAATTATTAATAGGTATTCTTAATTGGATATTCATAACTCAGACACTGCCTCTTATAAATGGGGTCTGCATATAGGGATATTCAGAGTATCCGCTCTGTATATATTAAGGCAATCTGTGCCTTTATCTTGGCTTACAAATCAGTTCATAAGCTAATTTACATTTACGCAGCAAACGAATAAGTAAAAAAAAAATTGGTTATAATATGAATAGATCGAATTAGTATATCTTACTAGAATCTTTTGTTTCCTTAATTTTTATCATTGTTTCTTATTCTTAACAAATTAAGATGTTATACAATGTTTGTCATTCGCTTATATTTTTCTCTCCTTGACTGAACACCATCCAAACATTTATTAACATCCTTGTTAATTGATTTCTGAATCTATTTCTTATTTCCACACCTATAACCCAGAGACTGTCACAATTTCAGTGCCAGAAAAAAACCTTGCAGCTTTGATATTCCTTACCAGATTCTTTGTTCAATTTTATATATTCTTTGAAAGCTCAGTTTATTTGAAGGAAGCTGGGTTATTTCAAGGAAGCTGTGGAGTGAAAAACATTTTTTCCATGTTGGGCAACTTTGTAATTCCTGAACTGACTGCATCAGCTTATCAAGTTCTATCTTCTTATACTAGGCACTTTTCTGGACTTCAGATGATTTTATTCTAAGTTAAGTACTTGAAAACTTAGATTTGGGAAGCTTCTGACTCAGTTGAATGTCTTAATACTCAATGAAACAGGGTATCTTTTGTTTTTTAATGCATTTGAGTCCTCTGTATAGCCTAGAGTGTATGCTTTGAAGGGGTAAAGGAACTGTCTTTCATCTAAGCTCATTCCCTAGTACTTAGTACTATAAACTATGACTTACTAAATTAGGAAATGCATTTTTTGAAATTATAGCAGAATCCAAATTTGCATCTGTTGATTTAAAATCAGAAGAGCCAACTCATTGGAAAAGACCCTGGTGCTGGGAAAGATTGAAGGAAAAAAGAGAAGAGGGACCCATAAAATGAGATGGTTAGATAGGATCACCAACTCAATGGACATGAATTTGAGCAAACTCCAGGAGATAGTAGAGGACAGGGAAGAATGCCCATGGGGCCACAAAGAGTCAGACATGACTTAAGGACTAAGAAACAACAATCTGAAAAGAAAGCCAGAATACTTGATTTTACAAAAGTGGACATAATAGTTCAATCATAAGAAAATTTTAGCAACACTGGCCAGCCTCTTCTAGGGTGGATGCCTTAAAATTTATGTGATAGATATATCAGTTCAGTTCAGTTCAGTTGCTCAGTCATGTCTGACTGTTTGCGACCCCATGAATTGCAGCACTCCAGGCCTTCCTGTCCATCACTAACTCCTGGAGTTCACTCAGACTTACATCCATCGAGTCGATGATGCCATCCAGCCATCTCATCCTCTGTCGTCCCCTTCTCCTCCTGCCCCCAATCCCTCCCAGCATCAGAGTCTTTTCCAATGAGTCAACTCTTCACATGAGGTAGCCACAGTATTGGAGTTTCAGCTTTAGCATCATTCCTTCCAAAGAACACCCGGGGCTGATTTCCTTTAGAATGGACTGGTTGGATCTCCATGCAGTCCAAGGGACTCTCAAGAGTCTTTTCCAACATCACAGTTCAAAAGCATCAATTCTTCGATGCTCAGCTTTCTTCACAGTCCAACTCTCACATCCATACATGACCACTGGAAAAACCATAGCCTTGACTAGACGGACCTTTGTTGCCAAAGTAATATCTCTGCTTTTGAATATGCTATCTAGGTTAGTCATAACTTCCTTCCAAGGAGTAAGCGTCTTTTAATTTCATGGCTGCAGTCACCATCTGCAGTGATTTTGGAGCCCCCCAAAATAAATAAAGTCTGACACTGTTTCCCCATCTATTTCCCATGAAGTGATGGGACCAGATGCCATGATCTTCGTTTTCTGAATGTTGAGCTTTAAGCCAACTTTTTCACTCTCCTCTTTCACTTTCATCAAGAGGCTTTTGAGTTCCTCTTCACTTTCTGCCATAAGGGTGGTGTCATCTGCATATCTGAGGTTATTGATATTTCTCCCGGCAATCTTGATTCTAGCTTTGTATTTCTTCCAGCCCAGCATTTCTCATGATGTACTCTGCATAGAAGTTAAACAAGTTGGGTGACAATATACAGCCTTGACACACTCCTTTTCCTATTTGGAACCAGTCTGTTGTTCCATGTCCAGTTCTAACTGTTGCTTCCTGACATGCATATAGGTTTACTCAAGAGGCAGATCAGGTGGTCTGGTATTCCCATCTCTTTCAGAATTTTCTACAGTTAATTGTGATCCACACAGTCAAAGGCTTTGGCATAGTCAATAAAGCATAAACATATGTTTTTCTGGAACTATTATCCAGTAAATAAACTTGGAATTCTTTTTTGGCACTTCTAAGAATGGATTAATTTTCTTGTGTGCCACTGACTAAAGAATTATTTTTCCTCCCATTGAGAAGGACGTTCAATACAAGGTATAGGGTGGGATGTGAATAAGAGAAGGTATATTATTTATCAGCTAAAGAAAATTCACCATCAACCTTGGGAGTCACTCTAACTCTTCACATATATAATATTTACACAGAATTAAGCCATTTATGGTTTTCCCAGGTGGTGCTAGTGGTATAGAACTCGCCTGCCAATGCAGAGACACAGGGGACTCAGGTTCAATCCCTGGATCGGGAAGATCCCCTGGAGGAGGATATGGACACCCACTCCAGGATTCTTGCCTGGGAAATCCCATGGACAGAGGAGCCTGGCAGGATACAGCCCATAGGGTGGCAAAGAGTCAGATGTGACTGAAGTGACTAAGCATGTACGTAGGCAAGCCATTTATAAATATTTTCAAGTACTTGTTTTTAAGGGCTTCCCTGGTGTTTCAGACAGTAAAGAATCCACCTGCAATGCAGGAGACTGGGGTTCAATTCCTGAGTTGGGAAGATTCCCTGGAAAAGGGAATGGCTATCCACTCTAGTATTCTTGCCTGGAGAATTTCATGGGCAAAAGAGCCTGGCAGGCTATAGTCCATGGGGTCGCAAAGAGTTGGACATAACTGTGCAACTAATACTTTCACTTTCATCCTATTTAAGCCCCCACTAACCATCCCAGCATTGTTATATAATTACTGACAGGATGACCCTTTCCTCATTCCTCAAATCCTGTGCTTAAGTCTCTTTCTTTCATTGTAAAAAAAAAAAATAGGAAATCAGCATAACTTATAAGTTCTTTTTGGATTTAAGTGCAATATTCAACAAAATAAAGTTAACTTAGCTTTTCAGCCTTGGCATTTAGTAGAAGAAGCAATGGAAACATTGCTTCTATCAATAACCACTCTATCAACAATAATCAAGTAGTCTCTCCAGGAGAAGATACAGAAAGCTGTGTTGTGAGTGTTGTTTCTCACCATTCAAACATTAATAACACTCCATGACATCAGTCACTTGTAATGTCACAATTAGGTGGCCCTTTCTAGAAAGTGGAGTTGTTTATAAACACACATTAAATATAAATCCTTCAGAGGTTTCTAAGTGTTATCTCTCTAAAAGACCTCTTCTGTTCGTCCCATAGACTTTACACCGTGAGAAGATGATACCGTTGCCTAGCGCTTAAGGGTGAGTCTTTCCTGCTTTATCATTTCAAATTTTCAAAGCTCTGATGAGAACTCAGCCCTTTTAGACTGCTATGCTTACGCACTGAGTCATGTCTGACTCTTTGGGACCCCACGGACTGCAACCTGCCAGGCTTCTGCATTCATGGAACTTCCCAGGCAAGAACACTGCAGCGGGTTGCCATTTCCTTCTCTAGGGGATTTTTCTGACCCAGGGATTGAACCCTGGTCTCCTGCATTTCAGATAGATTCTTTACCATCTGAACTATCAGGAAGCCCAGTAACATTGGTTAGTGTGATGAATAGTTGTATGTGTTAACCTGACTGGGCCATGGGATGATGAGACTTTGGGTCAAACATTATTCTAGATGTCTTTGTGAGGATGGTTTTGGTTGAGGTTAACATTTGAACCAGCAGTTAAGTAAAGTAGACTGTGCTCTCTAAGGTGGGTGGGCTTTGTACAATCAGTTGAAAGTGTGAATGAAATAAAAATCTGACTCTCCTATAGGTAAGAAAGAACTCTCCCTGCCTGATGGTCTTCAAGCTGGACATTGCTTTGCTTTCGTCTTTTCCTCCCTGCCTTCTGACTTGAACTGGAACATTGACTTTTCTTGGGTTTTTAGCCTGCTGACCTTTGGACTGGAGCTATACCATTGTTTCTCCTCGGTCTCCAACTTGCCAATTGTAAATCTTGGAATTTTTAGCCTTCATAATTTCACAAGCCAATTCCTCAACCAGGCAGGAAGGACCAGTCTCTTCCTTTCTCTCTCTCTTTACCAGATGAATCAAGTTGAAAGAGTGAAACCATTTTGAACAATAAATAGACCTACACATAACCCCATTGTGTCAATAGTTCTCTGAAACACATCAAAAACGACTACCTACTTTAGGTTGGTATCCAAATCAAGCTCTCAATAAACACACTCCACTATTGCCGTCATTTTGCAAGGACAAAATAATGTTATGGATGGAATTAGACATAGAAACATTGCTTTCAGACAAAAGAGCATGATCTTCTTTACTGATTAAATGGTGTTCTCTGTTTTTGACATGTACATATACATGTATATTTATGCATTTATGTTTAAGTTGCAGATAAGCTGTAGGCATTTAAGTGCAGTTATATTTGTAAGTTAAACTGAGAAGAGCAAACATATCATTAGCTCTCCAACTAGGTGATTATATGGCCTTAGCATGACTCATGGTGAAACATGACAGCTTATGTGAACACTAGATATTCACAGAGAGTAATGTGTAAAAGACACTTTTCTGTAATTGGTCCCAGGGCAAAGGGCTGATCGCCTGTATAAAAGCCTCCAGATATGCGTGTGGTCTGGCTTCTAATTAGTGAAGCAAAAAAGAGTTGAACTTTGGAAATTGTGATGAGTCCATGATCTTTTTTTTTTTTTTTTTCCTTTAAGGAAATAATCACTTTGCCCTTGAACTCCAAAAGGCCCTGAAATCAAGTGATTCTCCCCTTAAGCTTCTTAACAAGCATGGGGATTAGAGGCAAGCAGTGCAGAATGGTTCATATTAGATATAAATGATAATGGACAATAGAAATTCACCTATGAATAAAGTACAGGCACTCTGAGCAAGATCCTTTCACTGAGTTTATTATTTTTTTTGCAAGATATTGTGATTCTCCTGCTGCAAAACTGGGCATAATGCAGATAAATGATAAGGCCACTAGAGAGTAAAGTTGAATGCAGAGTTCTGCTTAGAGCAATTCTCTGTAAAAATGCTGTCCCATAAGCAACACCATGGACTATAGCCTGACAGGCTCCTCTGTCTATGGATTTTCCCAGGCAAAAACAGTGGGCTGGGTTGCCATTTCCTTCTCTAGCAGATCTGTCTGATTCAGGAATTGAACCTATATCTCCTGCATTGCAGGCACTCTCTTTACCATCAGAGCCACCAGGGAAGATGCTGTAAGTGTTAATAGTGCTAAATTAATTAAATCAAGTATGTCATGAAAGTAAAATATAATTAAAATGACAGCTTTTATATGTATTTTTTCTCATTAAAATAAATCAGTGCAACCTCATCACTTCTTTACCATTGTGAAGGCTTAAAATTGCGAATGAAAAACACATTACCAGAGCCTTCAAGTCCAGAATCGTGTGCACATCCAAAAGTCATCTCTTAAGTATATCAAGAAGTAACTAAATACTACAGCCGAGTGATTCTTTGTACTTTATCTGTATGGCCTGAGACTGTGCTGATCTGTGTGTGTAATTCTTTTGCTGACTGTGGATCCCATGCTCACCTTTTAAATGAAGAGCTTGACTTACTGTCGTTCACCTTGAAGGGAGACGACATTCTGCGCAGAGTCTGAAGATGCGGTATGTGAATTACCTCTCCCCCTGCCAGCCGCTCCCCAAGAAGAGAATAAAGTGTAATGGAGCAAGGAAGAGGGTGGGAAGAGGGAAGGACAGAGAAGTGAAATACAGCAGGTTTGGGAAAAGGATATAGCCTTTGTGATTAATATTAAAGTTCTGGGCTCACAGACATCAAATTTTACTCTCTCTTCTTGAGGTGTGGATGGACTTCACCAAACCTGGCTTGGAGAAAGAGTCTCATATTAAGTGATACTAAATACCAGGGACAAACATGTCGTTATATTTTCTGCTTTATAGAAAGCATTAGGAGTTCAACTGAATTTTGGACTGCATCCTGTAGGCTTCAGAACTTACCAATATCATATACTCCTTTGACCTCTCCAGCCTCTATAATATTTTTCCTGCCTTGCATACAGACTTTCCTTAATACTTGTTTGAATTTAATAAATATTGAGATGGATTGATATGCTCATAGCTTTAAAGCAAATCTGAAGCCTCGCTGATTGTTAAGTTTTTAACTCTGCAGAAGCTTCTAGTACAGAAAATCAGCTGCAGCTGTATGTTCAGCCAACAGGTACTGTGTGTGCTGAGTCACTCAGTTGTATCCAACTCTTTGCAACCCCATGAACTGTAGCCTGCCAGGCAAGAATATTGGAGCGGGTTGCCATTTCCTTCTCCACCCATATATACTGAGTACATTCTGTATTCCCAAGCACTGTGCTCAGAACCGCGGATGCAGAGATGAGGGAAGCATAGTCACTGGTCTTAAGAATCTCATTGACTAAGGGTATAGACAGGGTGTCAGGTAGGTACAGAGCCTGAAATGGTGGATGCAAAGGTCAGGGTCAAGGAAGCTGGTGAACGGCATTTGTGCTTGCTACATGAGATGAGGAATTTGTAGCAAAATGGAGAGAGGGCACCATGTTTAGAGAGGGCAGTCTGAAGTCGCTTCCAGTTCATCATGGCTATGTTCAAATCATCTCGGATCTTCTGAGATTTTAAAAAGCTGGCATAAAAATATCTTCTGAGGAACTGTAAAATAACTTTGTGTTGATTGAATTTTTTAAATGCAGTTTCACAGAATGTGTTTTTGCCCTTTATTTTGTAGCTTGTCTGTCAGTTCAGTTTAACTTCATTGAGCTATTGTTGAGTACAATTAGGATCCTTTTCACATTGCTGTAGAATATAGTTATTCCTTCTTAACAAT
The DNA here is from genome assembly GCF_042477335.2 of Ovis canadensis. Taxonomy (NCBI): domain Eukaryota; kingdom Metazoa; phylum Chordata; class Mammalia; order Artiodactyla; family Bovidae; genus Ovis; species Ovis canadensis. The sequence goes on from NC_091262.1 coordinate 23,757,227, forward strand.
GGCTTTTCCAACAATGAGGGCTTCCCTGATGACTCAGAGGTAAAAAAAAAAAAAAAAAATCCACATGGAATGCAGGAGAGGTAAGTGCTAGTTTGGTCTCTGGATCGGGAAGGTCCCCTGCAGGAAGAACTGGATACCCACTCTAGTATTCTTACCTGGAAAATCCCATGAACAGAAGAATGGTGGGCTACCATTCATAGGATCTCACAGAGTCAGACGTGACTGAGCACACACACACATTCCAAAAATGATGTTCTATGTTTGGGTGAGAGGTTTCCAGTTTATTTGTCATGATAACCTAGGATATGATGCACCAGCAATTGACCTCATGAGTTCAACAACTTAAAATAACAAAATACGGACTTCCATTATGTGTTCTTTGAGGCTGCAACTGTGCTATGGGCAGTCTTCTCTTTGAGCTCAGGCTCATAGGCCAGTTTCTTTCTAGAACATTAGGGACCATTGAGTCTGAGAAAAGAAATACTCTCTAACTCTTAAAATATCTGCTTGGAATTGACACCCAGCACTTCAAAACCCATTTCACTGGCCAAAGCAAGTCATTTGGCCATGGAGTCAAGGAATGTAATTCTCAATCACTGAAGTGAGAGGACACAGGCATTCATGAACGATTTTATTGCTGAAAAAGTATTTCCAATCAGTTCAGTATAATTGAGAAGCTGTCAGTTGGGGGTAGCTGTTAGTTTAGGTTCTTCAAAGTAACATCTGCTGTGCCCTCAATGTTGACTTCCTTTGTTTTAGGAAACCTCATATGGCCATTTAGTGAGGTGACTAAAGGCAAATATGTAGTCTTTGTTCTAGGAGGAAATTGTGAGTTTCTCCGAATCTGGTGTACAATTGTTAAAAAGATGGGCATGTTACAAAGATGGACATGTTAAGTGTACTATTTAGTAATGTGAATTGGAGAAATCATTGACCTTTGTCAATGGATGAAAGTGGTCAAAAAGAAAGATATACGGCCCTTTAAAACTTGGCGTCCCTATCAGGGGCCAGCAAAGTACACCACTGGGCCAGAACCAGCCTGAAACTGTTTTTGTTGATAAAATTTTATTGAGACACAGCTGTGCCCATGGATGCTGTCATACTACAATGGTAGAATATATTGTTGCCACAGAGACTGCAGGATTCCGAAGCCTTAAGTACTTATTATCTGCGCTTTATAGAAAAAGTTTGTCTACTCTTGACCAAATTTACAGGCTATTATGATTTTCTGGGGCACAAATTTATTCATTCATTCAATAAATGTGTTTATATTTATCATGGGTTTCCCTGGTAGCTTAGACAATAAAGAATCCTCCTGCAATGTGGGAGACCTGGGTTTGAACCTGGGTTGGAAAGATCCAATGGAGAAGGGAACAGCTACCCATTCCCGTATTATTGCCTGGAGAATTCCATGGAGGGCTACAGTCCATGGGGTCACAGAGTTGAACACGACTGAGCATATTTACCATTATCTGTCACATATTTATCATTATGTGTCCAATTCAATGCAAGATGCTGGGTGTACAAATGAGCAAAATAGGATTCTACCCTCATGTAAATTACAGCCAGCTGGAGAAGACATATTAAATGCATGATCTCTTAAATGAGTAAAACATTTCACAGTAACTTATGTGAAGCAAAGAATACATATAATGAAGGGAACTAATTAAGACAATAATGTCTTTCATAAAGATATGATTCTAGAGCTGAGGTTTGGATTAGGAATTAATCAAGTGATGAGAGTATCATGGGCCAAGGTCCTGGGGAAGAAGGAACCACGTCACGTATAAAGAAATCAAAGACAGTCATCCTAGTGAGAGTACATGGATGGTTGAGTTGACAATGAAGATGAAAATGAATAATTTCACGAGAGATGTAGGAGGTAAAATCAAGAGGACTTGGTAATAGATAAGAGACAGGTGTAAGTGAGAGAGGGGAATTAAGGACGCTGCTCCCTGGTGGTCTAGTGATTAGGTGCCCTCACCACCACGGCCCAGATTCTATTCCTGGTCAGGGAAGCCTTTCTTCTGGGCTTCCCAGGTGGTGATAGTGGTAAAAAAAAAAATCTGCCTGCCAATGCAAGAGATATAAAGAGATACAGGTTCAATCCCTGGGTTGGGAAGATCCCTGTAGGAGGAAATAGCACCCCATTTCAGTATTCTTTCCAGGAGAATTCCATGTACAGAGGAGCCTGGTGGGCTACAGTTCATAGGGTCACAAAAGAGTCAGACATGACTAAGGATCTAAGCAAAGCAGAGAATGTTCTTGATTTGCCCAGCTAGATGAAAGGTCACTGAAGCAGGTACATAAGAGAATCAAGTTTGGACAAAAGGATCATAAACAGCCTAAGTTCATTCAAAGACATATCAGCCTCAGTGAAGACTGGAGTCTAAATCTCAGAGGGAGGTTTAAGCTGAAGTATAGTTTGAATAATAAGCTGAAGTATAATTTGAGTAATCCATAACAGACCAGAGTATGTACAAAAAATACATACAGGGAGAAGAGTCTTGGGACTGAGTCTTCAGGCCTCCCAATACATAATGGCTGGGTTGGAGAAGAGACATAAGCAAGAAGAACATTACTTCTTGAAAACCAATGGAAGAGAGGGCTAGGAGAAAGAAGTACTCTGATGTGGCTTTAAGCTGTTAAAGAAGAGATCCATCACAATGATTACAGTAAATCTTTACAGACTCATTGCCTTCAGAAACTACTGTGAGGAAATGGTAAAAATGGTCTCAAATGGAAAAAATCCACTTGGAAAATCCATGGTGGCAACACCATGAGTTAAATTACAGTAGAGAAAAGGAAGAGAGTAGATTATTTGTGGAGATTGACTGTGCTTCATGCAAAGGTCTCCAATGCCTTCCTTTTTAGATTGAGTAAATACTCTTAGAGTGAGTCTTTAAGAACATCTGGTGAAGAACTGATTTCCCTAGGTCTATGGGAAGAGACTCAAGAGTTGCAACAATTTAAATATTGCATCAGTATTCCAATTCCAAAGAAAGGCAATGCCAAAGAATGCTCAAACTACCACACAATTGCACTCATCTCACATGCTAGTAAAGTAATGCTCAAAATTCTCCAAGCCAGGCTTCAGCAATATGTGAACCGTGAAATTCCTGATGTTCAAGCTTGTTTTAGAAAAGGCAGAGGAACCAGAGATCAAATTGCCAACATCCGCTGGATCATGGAAAAAGCAAGAGAGTTCCAGAAAAACATCTATTTCTGCTTTATTGACTATGCCAAAGCCTTTGACTGTGTGGATCACAATCAATTCTGAAAGAGGAAATTTCTGGAAAATTCTGAAAGAGGTGGGAATACCAGACCACCTGACCTGCCTCTTGAGAAATCTATATGCAGGTCAGGAAGCAGCAGTTAGAACTGGACATGGAACAACAGACTGGTTCCAAATAGGAAAAGGAGTACATCAAGGCTGTATATTATCACCCTGCTTATTTAACTTCTATGCAGAGTACATCATGAGAAATGCTGGACTGGAAGAAACACAAGCTGGAATCAAGATTGCCGGGAGAAATACCATTAACCTCAAATATGCAGATGACACCACCCTATGGCAAAAAGTTAAGAGGAACTAAAAAGCCTCTTGATGATAGTGAAAGAGGAGAGTGAAAAAGTTGGCTTAAAGCTCAACATTCAGAAAACAAAGATCATGGCATCCCGTCCCATCACTTCATGGCAAATAGATGGGGAAACAGTGGAAACAGTGTCAGACTTTATTTTGGGGGGCTCCAAAATCACTGCAGATGGTAATTGCAGCCATGAAATTAAAAGATGCTTACTCCTTGGAAGAAAAGTTATGACCAACCTAGATAGTATATTGAAAAGCAGAGACATTACTTTGCCGACTAAGGTCCATCTAGTCAAGGCTATAGTTTTTCCAGTGGTCATGTATGGATGTGAGAGTTGGACTGTGAAGAAAGCTGAACACCAAAGAATTGATGCTTTTGAACTGTGATGTTGGAGAAGACTCTTGAGAGTCCTTTGGACTGCAAGGAGTTCCAACCAGTCCATTCTGAAGGAGATCAGCCCTGGGTGTTCATTGGAAGGACTGATGCTAAAGCTGAAACTCCAGTACTTTGGCCACCTCATGCACAGAGTTGACTCATTGGAAAAGACCCTGATGCTGGGATGGATTGGGGGCAGGAGGAGAAGGGGATGACAGAGGATGAGGTGGCTGGATGGCATCACTGACTCGGTGGACATGAGTCTGAGTGAAGTCGGGGAGTTGGTGATGGACAGGAAGGCCTGGCGTGCTGTGATTCATGGGGTCGCAAAGAGTTGGACATGACTGAGCAACTGAACTGAACTGAAACATATTATATATTCTGATAATCTCTTCTCTTACTAAAATGAACAAATTAACCATCAATTGGAAATTTTAGCTTACACATAAGCACCAAGGGGTTTTTGGAGCATGCACAGAAAACTGACATAATCTCTATATTAGACATGCCTCTAAGAAAGGAAGTTGCCAAAGGTCACCAGGAAATCGTCATCTCTCCAGAATGTGTAACAGTCTTGTAGAAGATGGCAGGCTTTCCAAAGAAAGTGTAATAAGTTTTTCAGTAATTTTATCTATATTTTGAGAACAAGGGTAACTTAACATTTGGGATAGAAAAATAAGTCTTTTTTTTTCTTTCTTTCTTCAGACACATATATAAATAAAATAAGACAGGAGCCAACTGTAAAAGACTTTAACTTTCATGTCAGTAAAAGGGAGCTTAGCTACTTTAAGAGATGAGTCTGCATAATTAAAACTCTTGGGAGAATCAGTGACAGAGTGACTGAGATGAAGGATAACCTACCAGGACAAGAATTGTGTTGTTTTTTTCTTTTTAGACTTAACACTGCTGATTCTTATTTTAGTCTTTCTTGAAGAACTGACTTTGCTTTAAAATATTTTGTTAATGCTATTTTAATGTTTTATTTCAATCCCCTAGGTTATATATGTCCCTGCCTTGCTAACCATGAATTTTAAATACTTATTTCTGTTCAGAGACTCCTCACCCTGGCTGGAGTGGCTCGTGGTCTAACAAGCTTGAGGCAGGAGGGAGCATGAAGGGGACACTTCTCTTCGAGCAATCGACTCCATCTCCCATTTCGATTTCTTAAAATGTATCCTGGGACCTTAAGCCCTGTATTCCTCGGTGTCTACTGTGCATACTTTCCCTTCTTTCTTCTTCTCATGCTACATGGCCATCAGTTCTTCAATCAGGAGTCACAACCATCTTTAAAAATGCAAGTCAAGTAACCAGAAATATTATAGTGGTCTATGATTTAACTGAACTATGTTTTTTAAAAAAGGACACAATAAGTCGCAAAGTGAACCTTGACTCCTCACTATGCTTCAGATCCTAGCAAAGTCTGTGACATGACCTTCCAGTCTTTCCTTGTGCAACTGATGTTCTTTGTTTCTCTTTAGCCTCTTCCATGACACTCTCTTTCCAATTTTTTCCATTTGATGTCCCTCAATTCCCCAGATGCACCATGCTCCAGACGGCCTCAATGCCTTTGCACAGGCTATTCCCTCTACCCAGAGTGCCCCCATCCACACCCTGATCTTTGGAACTTGGGAATATGTCACAAAGTGAAAGGCACTTTGCTGATGTGATTAAGAGTTTTGAGATAAGTAAAGAGATCATGTGAAAGAGGAGAGTGAAAAAGTTAGCTTAAAGCTCAACATTCAGAAAACAAAGATCATGGCATCTGGTCCCATCACTTCATGGGAAATAGATGGGGAAACAGTGGAAACAGTGTCAGGCTTTATTTTTGGGGGGCTCCAAAATCACTGCAGAAGGTGACTGCAGCCATGAAACTAAAAGATGATTACTCCTTGGAAGGAAAGTTATGACCATCCTAGATAGCATATTAAAAAGCAGAGACATTACTTTGCCAACAAAGGTCTGTCTAGTCAAGGCTACGGTTTTTCCAGTGGTCATGTATGGATGTGAGAGTTGGACTGTGAAGAAAGCTGAGAGACGAAGAATTGATTCTTTTGAACTGTGGTGTTGGAGAAGACTCTTGAGAGTCCCTTGGACTGCAAGGAGATCCAACCAGTCCATCCTAAAGGAGACCAGTCCTGGGTGTTCACTGGAAGGATTGATGCTGAGGCTGAAACTCCAATGTTTTGGCCACCTCATGTGAAGAGTTGACTCATTTGAAAAGACCCTGATGCTGGGAGGGATTGGGGGCAGGACGAGAAGCGAATGACAGAGGATGAGATGGCTGGATGGCATCACCAACTCGATGCACATGAGTTTGGATGAACTCTGGGAGTTGGTCAAGGACAGTAAGGCCTGGTGTGCTGCCATTCATGGGTTCACAAAGAGTCAGACATGACTGAGCAACTGAACTGAACTGAACTGAACTGAAGGAGATCACCCTGGATTGTCCAAGTGGACCCAAAGTAATGTTAAAAGTCCTTATGGGAAGGAAGCAAGGGGAGCAGAGTGAGAGGCAGAAGAATGGAGGCAGAAGTCAGAGATATGATGTTCTACTGCTGGCTGGAGCCATGTACTGAGGAGTTTGAGTGACCCCTAAAAGAAGGTGGAAAAGGCAAGGAAACAGATGACCTCCACAAGTCTCAAGAAAATGACCTCCACAAGTCTCAAGAAGATGCCAGCTCTGCCAATTTCTGCCATTTTAGCTCAGTGAAATTAATTTCAGACTTCTGACTTCTAGAACGTAAGAACTGTGTGTTAAGTCACAAACTTGGTAGTAATTTGCTCAACAGCAACTAGCACATCCATCCCCCTGTCCTACCACCTTCCCAACCAATCCCTATGTTCTTATGTCATTTCTTCAGGAAATCCTCTTGCACCGTTTCTTATCAGGGCAGATCCTGTCTCCCATTTTATATTTTCAAACTACCCAGGCAGAACCCTTCCTTCAGAGCACCTGTCACCTTTACAAATTGTGAATGTCTGTGATTACTTGACCACCATCTGCTCCCACCTTGGCTGTGTAACTGCCCTGGGGTGAGGTCACGGTTCATCCAAGGCAATGAATGAGTTAATGAGTGCATGCACGAGTGATTATTGTAGAGGCAGTGGTGCTAATTATTTTTATATTAAAAATATTAGAAGACTTAACACTGCTGATTAGTTAAATTAAAAGACACTTGCTCCTTGGAGGAAAAGCTATGACAAACTAGACAGCATATTAAAAAGCAGAGACATTACTTTGCCAACAAAGGTCCATATAGTCAAAGCTATGGTTTTTCCAGTAGTCATGTATGGATGTGGGCGTTGGACCATAAAGACAGCTGAGAGCCAACTATAAAAAAGAATGCATTTGAGTCAGTTCTAATGAGGTGGATGAAACTGGAGCCTATTATACAGAGTGAAGTAAGTCAGAAAGAAAAACACCAACACAGTATACTAGCCCATCCGTATGGATTTAGAAAGATGGTAACGATGATCCCGTATGCAAGGAAACAAAAGAGAGATGTAAAGAGCAGACTTTTGTATTATGTGGAAATTGAGGGTGGGATGATATGAAAGAGTAGCATTGAGACATGTTTATTACCATATGTAAAACAAGACCAGCGCAAGGCCGATGCTTGAAACAAGGCACTCAAGGTGGGGCTCTGGGACAACCCAGAGGGATGGGTGGGGAGGGAGGTTGGAGGGGCTTCAGGATGGGGGACACGTGTGCACCCATTGCTGATTCATGTCAATGCCTGGCAAAAACCACCACAACATTGTAAAGTAATTAGCCTCCAATTAAATTAATTAATTTTTGAAAAAAAAAGTGTACACATCTTGATGAGACAAAAAATATAAAGTCTTTTTTGAATGTGTTACTAAAAAAAAGAAGAAAGAAAGCTGAGTGTCGAAGATTGATGCTTTTGAACTGTGGTGTTGGAGAAGACTCTTGAGAGTCACTTGGACAGCAAGGAGATCCAACCAGTCCATCCTAAATGAAATCAGTCCTGAATATTTATTGGAAGGACTGATGCTGAAGCTGAAGTTCCAATAATTTTTTGAGTAATCCATTTTCATTTTTGTTTTTACCTGCCTTGAGCAATAATCCCTGAAGAAAACTAACAGGGATGACAATGCATGCCTCTCTTGCTCCCTCCTGACAGAAGGTGTGCAGGCTCCGACATAGTGGGCTTAGCATACTAACCTTTATCCATGCATATGGTGAGCTGGATGGACAGTAGCAAGGAAAAGTCTGGAAATGATAAAACTTTAAATGTCACTCTCCAAAGAAATAATGTGAAATTCACCTAGTGCTGCAAAATATAACAAGCTCAATTATTTTTCTGAATGCTTGAGTAAATGAAAACACCAATTTATAAACAAGTGTTTAGCAGAGATCTCAGTTGTAAGCAGCAACCAACTTTGACAAGTTTAAAGAGGAAACATACTTTTGAAGCCACCAGGGAAATGGGAAGAATGCAGAAGCAGGCTCAGATGCTGAAAGAAGCCAGGGAGCAGCCAGGACCTGGGCAGTCACTGCACAGCTCTTGTCCTCATGAGCATGGATCCAAGAGCACACATGGCCAGGCCCTATGTGGCTCCGTCCCCTGTCCCTGGACGCCACTGCTGGTACAATTCCCACCACTCAGGGAAATTAGATGTTATACCTACTGCAGCCAAAATGAATGGACCCCCACCCCACTCACCTTCTGAGCATCCTGCCTGCATGCATGCTCAGTCACTAAGCTATGTCCAACTCCTTGTGACCCCATGGACTCTAACCCATTAGGTTCCTCTGTCATGGGATTTCCCAGGCAAGAATACTGGAATGGATTGCCATTTCATCCTCCAGGGGATCTTCCTGACAACCCAGGGATTGAACCCACGTCTCTTGCATCACCTGCATTGGCAGGCAGACTCTTTAACACTGTGTCACCTAAGAATCGCTCCCCATACCTCACCTTCTGAGCATCACTGGCTCCCAATTCAAGTCTCCAGGTGCTACCAGCTGCCCTGGGACATGTGGTTGTGTGCTTGCTGCAGAAGCTGGGACAATGAGTAGCCTGTCTCTTCAGGCTCTACAATAAGAGGGGGATTCTGTCTCCCAGGAGGTTTAATTTTGGAAGGAAGATGAATCAAGAATAATTTTTTTCATTTAAAATCATAAAAGGCAAATATCCACACAAGCAGCATCCTTCTTTGCTTAAGTTGAAGAAGGTAAAAATTGGGGATTTAAGTGTTCATGTTTTGGAAAAACTCCCTTGATTTGAATTCTTGCTCTGAAACCTTAGACAACTTATTTAACCTTTATATGCGAGGGATGAGAGGCTTCCCTGATGGCTCAGTGGTAAAGAATCCCCCTGCAATGCGGGAGACATGGGTTCGATCCCTGGGTTGGGAAGATCCCCTGTAGAAGGAAATAGCAACCCACTGGAGAATTCCATGGACAGAAGAGTCTGGCAGGCTACAGTCCATGGCATCACAAATAGTCTAACATGACTAAGCAACTCAGCACACATGCAAGGGAAGTGCTAAACTCACCCCTGACTTTAAGGCATATAACTAGTACTGTAGCTTATAAGAGGTATCCTCCTCTTTTGTCAAAGTCTGCATGAAGCAGAAATTTCTTATTTTTGGAGTTAATTTTTCTCAGAGGAAGGGATTATGTTTCTCCCATTCTGTTGGCCTTGTAGGGAAGTGGGCACTGTAGCATACAGGGCCCCCATTTATTTTTAATTCTACCTGATTTTGTTGTTGTTGTTGTATGCAGCACATAAAAGAGGTCTATCGAGTTGCCCGATCAATATAAGCTTATTATTGCTTACCCAAGTGTTTAATAAACCCAGCTCTGTCCTGGGCATAGCCTTAAATACTTCATTGACTGTAACAAAGCTACTCTTTTCTTTTTTGGCCAAAGTGGCCACATAAGCTATAATTAAGCACTAATTATGGGCTCTGCTGGTCAGATAGGAGAAAGCAAAGTTCATTATACAATCACCAGAACAAAAATTGGAATGAGATATATGTTTCTGGAAAATATTATAAAATGACAAAATAAAACATAGGAATGAGAAAAAGTAGAAGTTTGTTTCCTTTTTTCTCTACTCCTCACACTCCCCCAGATTTATAGGATATGGCCATTGACCTCATGTATTACTTTTCTGTTTTGTGAAAAATAATGATAACAGCAAAATATTTTCAAATGAAGACTTATTTTTTTCAGAGTCAGTAAAATTATGAGAGCATCTGGATCATGATCTATTTTATGGCTAATTATAAAACAGAATGACTTTTCTCAGTTCTTACCACTTGAGAAAACTTGATGTTAAATTAGTCCAATGCATGAAAAGTTAGCTTGAAAATCACTCTTTGACTTGTAGACATTATTGAAAAATACAACAATTTCTATGAGAAACTTTCATTGGAGGGAAGTATATGATTTGAGAAGTATGGCTTATTTTGATCACACCTGTGCACACTCACACACTCCTAACAGGGCCACCTGCACAGCCTTGCAAGCAGCTTGCAAGCATCTCTGTGATCTCACCATGCTACTTGTCAGGAAGAGTGTCCCGGCCACGACCATGTGCATACTTTACAGGAGCCTAGCATAGAAAGGACATATTTAACAGTTTATAACTGTCTCGGTGACAGCAAGTTCTAATTTAAAACTCCTGTGTAATACTTGTTAGGAAGTTTTAATATCAAAAGGCCAGCCAAGGTCTTTCATGAAAGATTTCTAGACAGTGAAAGAAACTAATTCTTTTTAGTGATGTTTGGCTTCTCCTAGGCTGTAAAGGATCTTGATTTCATATTTTATATCCATGGTTTGTTAATGAAATTTTCTCACTTAGAGAACAACCAGGAAAAGGAAAGATAGCAATACTGTATGATAAATATTTGAGTGAGATGTTTATGTAGAATGCAAAATCTACCACTAAAATTTTAGAGTGCTTTATGTTGTGCTTTTTGGGAGATATCTGCTGATTATATTCTTTTGTACAAGGCAAAAGGTGAAGGGGCGACAGAGGATGAGATGGTTAGACAGCATCACTGACTCAATGGACATGAATTTAATCAAGCTCCGGGAGATAGTGAAGGACAGGGAAACTTGGTGTGCTGCAGTCCATGGGGTTGCAAAGAGTTTGACATGACTTGGTCATTGAACAATAACAATACAAGGTGTGAACTGTCTGGCTGACACTGGACTGCTTTTTGGATTTACATCGCTTACAAAAGGAGTGACATGTTCCCCAGGGCTCCTGGCTCCTCTTCTCAGCTGACATGGATAACCTCACTTCTATACCTTTACATATAAGGAATCCCAGTGCTTGTTACAATTACTGCGGAGGTGTGGTCACAGGTGAGGACATGTATCTCCCTCTCAGTGATCAAATCTTGCTTGGCAAAGGGCCATTCATCTTGGCAAAGGGCCACTGTCCTGGGGCAGTACTGGCTTGCACACCACAAGAACTCAGAAATGTGATAGCCTCCTTCTGCAGTGCCTTCTGGGAATATCTTTCTCTCTCTACAAAGCAAGCATACATATATCTATAGGCACTGAAACAGAAACATATGTACGTGTGTGAATAAATGTGAAGATGTGTGAATAGAACTGGGTAGACATGCACAGACAATATTCCAGTGAGGTTTTCTTGTTAAAAAATTCTTATTATAATTCTTCCATGAACTTGTGAAAATGGCTTAAAAGATGGAAAACAGTTATACAGAGTATTTATTGTTTTTGCAGTAATCTCCAATTACTTGATATCTTATTGAGTATTAATCTTTCCTAAAATGAATTACCTGGGCAAATATTACAGGGCTGTTCATAGGTTGATATCTAGAGAGTCCAACTAGATTATAGAAGGAAAGGCAATCACTATTAAAATATGATGCATTCATTGTTCCTTTTCTCATTTATATTACATTTGATTTTTAATAGTAATATATGGCTCTCTGGTTTAGATTTTTATCTTAATGAATTGTATGCAATTTTGATAAGCTGTCTCAACTGTTCTTTGAAAGGAATTTTGTGTGGGGATGTGAAAAGATTGCTGGGACGAAGGATAGTAAATAAATAAACAACATCTGATCTGTGTGGAACATTTCAATTTTTTAGATGATACATTTTACATCATGTTAGTTCAATGGATGACACACATTGACATGATTACCATTTTCCTTCTTTCTCAATATAATGAAAAATGGGAATAATCTTTTATACTAATGAGTTTGTGTTTAAAAGCCTTATTGATTTCTTCAAGCTAAGACATTGCATTTCTTTATAATTCATGCTTTACTAAGATTTATTAACAAATAGAGTAGAAAATGGATTTTCCAGACACCTATTAGGAGGTGGATGTCAGTCCAGAGCACACAGCCTCTTGAAGTTTGTGTTAGGAGAAACAGTGATGGTATTGTGATAGGTAATGTGCAGCTGAGAAGTTAAACCTGGGATCTGTGGTTGTTCTCTTCACCATGGGCATCTCATAAATGGCAACTGTTTTGAAATCTCCCATGGTGCCCTCCTCATTGTGCTTTCCTGTTGTGGTACATTAAACAGGCAGTGCTTCTCCCCTTTCCTTTATATGCTCCTCTGCCCTCTCCCTTCTCTCCCTAGCCTCCCCTAGCCACACGACTCTCCGTCCGTGACTCCTCCGTGTGTAACGAAAAGACATCAGAATCACAGACATGTTTCTTCCAATAAAGACATCACGAACTGACAGAATTCCCTCATGTTGTGGCACTTGAGGGCAACGGTTACATTTTCTCAGCTGGAAAAAATACAGATTTCTCCACATGTGGACAGAAGGTCACGGTGAGCTGCCCTTCCCTCGTCAACTGCTCTGACGTTTGCTAAGTTTCTGAAGTCAGCCCTAACGACTCCAGCATGGTCTCTCTCTTTCCGCTGAGTTTCTCCAGAGTTCACTGCCAGCATCACTGAGCAGGTAGCGATTACTGTGGTTCTGTCCTGCTCCTTTTCCATGTGACTTATGCCCCTTCCCAGGGGGTGGTGAGAGTCCCTGTACTCTGATGACTGTAGCACCTGGCCTGCATTAAAGGCCCGCGAGGCTTAACATACAGAATAAAGTGACATGAGGCTCAAGGGAGATTAACATTTTTGAGCACTTATTATTTTTCAGCAACATCATTAAACACTTCACATATGCTCTGTACTACATCCTCAGAACAGCTCCAGGCGTGTGTGGTCTTCTTCCCAATTTATGGATGACGGCATTGAGGCTCAAAGTTTGGTAACTTATAATTTGAAACGATACATGCACCCCAGTGTTCACTGCAGCACTATTTTCAATAGCCAGGATACAGAAGCAACCTAAATGTTCATTGAGCGACGAATGGATAAAGAATCAACCTAAATGGATAAAGATGATGTAGCACATTTATACAGTGGACTATTACTCAGCCATAAAAAAGAATGAATTAATACCTTTTGCAACAATGTGGATAGACTTAGAGACTGTCATACTGAATGAAGTCACACAAAGATAAATATCATATGCTAGCACTCATATGGGCAGTCTAGAAAGAATTGTACTAATGAGCTTATTTCCGAAACAGGAATAGAGTCACAGATATAGAAAACAAACTTGTGTTTCCCAAGGGGAACACAGGGGAAGAGATAAGTTGGGAGATTGAAATTGACAAATATACACTATTGTATATAAAATAGATGCTATAAGGACCTACTGTATAGCACAGGGAACTCTACTAAATGGTCCATAATTACTTTTATGGAAAAAGAATCTAAAAAGAGTGGATATATGTATATGTATAACTGATTCACTTTGCTGTACAGCAGAAACTAACACAACATGATAAGTCAACTATACTCCAATAAAAACTAATTAAAACAAAAGATTAGGTCACTTGCCTAGAGTTGGGCTGCCCCATCTTGTCTGCCCAGTCCACTTTGTGTCACTATCATGCTCAGCACGGAATCACAGTGCCTTGAATAAACAATGTTTAGCATAGTAATTTGCCCATAATTACTCATTACTGTCAAGTGGACAGGAGCAGCCAGAATAATTTTGGCAAATATAAAGTAGATACCACCATTCTCAGTTTCAAAGCCCATCAATGGCTTTATATCATACTAAAAAAAAAAAAAATTCAAACTCCTTACTCCAGTCTACAAGACTGAGGTTCCCTGGCTTCTGACTACCTCTCTGACCCACATCCCACCTGGCTGGTCTCCCCTTGTCTGACACAGGCTGTCTCCAGCCTCAGCCACAGTGGCTGTGGCTGTGCATTATTCTCCTAACACATCAGTTGGCTTCTTTGTTTCTCCAAATCATTGCTTGGACTTCTCCTTCACTTAATTAAGATCTCTGCTCAGAAAGGATTTGCTTGACATTTACTGTCTGTAATAGTCCCTTCCATCTTTTAATCTCTATCCCACTGCCTTGCCTTGATTTGCTTCAAAGAATTTTATCACTATCAGATACCGCTTCATGTGTGTGTTTGATACTTTTCTTTCCATCACTGACTTATGAGCTCTGAAGTTTAAGGACCATATATATCTTATTTCCCACTGTACTCAACATCTAGAACTTAGTAGGTTCTCAACATATCGTTAAATGGGTATTCAGTAAACCGACCTTCTGTTAGAGCTATGTGGTCGATTGATGGCTAACTTAGGTCTTGATGCTGAGTGGTGTAGTTCTTGTTATATACTTAAGGAAGAGTGTCAGGAGGCATTCACTGGACCACTACATAGCTGACCATCCAGTCAGGACATACGATCCAAGAAAGTGTAATTTCATTTAATGGGAGAAACTGTTTGAAATGGATTCTCTGTGGAAAGCCTAAGGTCTAAGTCGTTTCTTGCATTGCTCAACTCTTGCACGTGGAATAGATATCACATTGTGAGTCCCCAGGTGCAGGTCTCCCAGCATATAAGTAAGCAAGAAGCCACACAATAAAAGGAAACTAATATAGGTTGAATAATGAATAACGATTGATCTATATATCCTGTACATATTTCTTCATCTGTCTTCCCTGAGATATGTGTTCACCTTCCCCTCTACAAATAAATCAAGAGCCTTCGGGCTACAAAACTTGCCCAAAGACAGACCTGCTGAGATTGGCAGATGGGACATTTTGTATAAGATTGTCAGCTGAGGCATAGAAGTCAGGATCTGATCCAGAGCCACACACCTCTTTATCAGATGTCTCAACTCCGTTCACTTTCCCCCAAGTCACTCCCTCTTCTGAGACTTCCCCCGCCCCCAACACCCACACATAAAGGTACACACACAACAAAGCAACCTCAAATCTGTGGAGGACAGCCAAGGATTTGAGGCTAAGGTTTCCTGTGCCAAGAGTTGCCCCACTAAGCCAAGAATATAACACCTCCTTTGGGCTTCCGTAAAGCTTCAAGACAAATCTTAAACCAGATACACTCCTTTTAATCCTATTGTTACCATCTCATGCGGTGCCAAAGTAAAGAAAGGACATGCCTTTAAAATGGGGACTCTAAGAAGATATAAGTAGGATACACAAAACACACACTCAGAGCAATTCCCAGGAGGGTTAAAGTGTGATCTCGCCTAACCACACTTCCTCCTTCCCATCACCCCCTTCCTGTGCAGTAATAAGTAAATAAATGAACCAACAAGCTACATTCTGCTGTCTTCTTTCAAGAGCATAATATAATGCAAAAGTTTAGTTGTTTCTTTCTGCTTTCTTTCAAGGGAAGAAAATGCACTTACTGTGACTTAGACCTGAGGGCAGTTCCTTTCTGTGTATTATTTCATTTATCTTTATCATAGCCTCTTAAAGGCAAGCATTAATGACAAATGGACTGTAGCTCAGAGAGGTGAGTTTATTTAATGTCAAATAGCTAGTAAGTAGCTCAACTGGGATTTGGATTCAAATCAGATGATTCCAATACCCCCATTTTTTTCACTTTCTTCCATATGAAGTACTGAATGAATATGATATGTGTGTATGGGGGGGGGGTTGGGCAGAGAAAGGTGACTGCAGTTGAGTATTGTTATAACAAGAGCTCAGACTGATTTTTTTGGTCAGGGACTAATAAAGATGGCTGCGCTGAGCTCACATGGTATTAACATGACACATGTTGAGATGTGCTTGTTGGAAGGTGGATATCTTTGTGTTTTACCTGCTTCCTGACCCACTCATGCAGGTCGGCGGAGAGTTGACACAATCAGGCAATAAAGTGCCTGACAGGAATTGGCTTGTGTGCAGTTCTGAGCTCTCTGGCCAGGAGACAGGACTTCCTGGTGAGCAAAACTAACAGCAGATGAATTAGTGCTTTTTATCAGCAGGAGTTCCAGACCCCTTCGTTTCTGAGGTGAAACCACCAAATATCAACTCAATCATGTCAGTATGATGACAGGCCTTTGTCTACACAGCAACATGGGATTTCTGGGGAGAAAACTAGAAAGAAGCTGATATGCAAAAATGTTTATTAAAGCAACAGAAGAATAAAACGGTTCATTGTTTTCAAAAGTACCTGACACGAACAACTGGAACCTAAACTGCAGAAAGCTGAGAGTTTCATTAACTCTGTTGCAGGATTTCTCAAACACATATGACTTCTGAAACCAAGCAACCATCAACAGTGCAGTTCTCCTTCTAAATCGCCATTGTGGAATGTCAATTACCCTGATGACATGCAAAATCAGGACCCAATGTCCACCCTTGAATGCACCTAGATTCAGAATGACAACCTGAGAACATGACTTACAGATTCACTTCTACCTTGATTTTTCAATGAGAGGTGTTTGAGGCACATAAAAAACATTCATTTTCCATTCCCATATTTCTTATGAAATGAATGTTCCTAGGTATGCACTTCATTCTCATTCTGGTGTCAAGAACCCAGTGCAAATGTCTCATAGGGTAAACTTTAGAGTCTAGTCTATTTTTTTTTCCCCCTCTCAACTTCTTGCAATATGCTTCACTAGGCTAGAACTTTATAACGTGATTTGATACTATCATTTGTCATAACTACTGAATCTGAGTGATTTCTTGGATTGAAGTCTGCACACTTCTTAGTACCAAGTGTAGAGATGCTAAAATGGCAACCCTGAGGTCAGATATTAAAACGTACAACCTCTTCTCCTCTTGTAATGCTTGGTTGATAAGCAGTTATTGTCCTGAAAGCCAGTCATTGGAGTTGAAAGATAAATATTATTCCATATCTTATTGAATAAAATATATTATATCACAGGTGATGGAGACAGATTGACTCAATAAATTCTAATAGTGTATGCTGAGAAATAGCGGCAATAAAAATGCTGATGACTTGACACAGGGAGAATATTGAATGTCATTAGCATGCTATTTCCTCTCTTCTGGTCTCCCTGTCATGTTCCTTACACTGCTATAATCTCTATCGGTGGATTTTTCTTTGCATTATCGGTATGAGAATAAATGGCATGGTTAGTACTTTAAGTTATCCACTACTCCGCTGATTGCAGAAATGAGGCAGTAGCCTAAACACAGAAAATTAATATAAAATTTTATATTTAGCCATATCATCAGCCTATATTTGAGCATGCTGCAAGAATGGGAGCTGCCACTGAGCACAGCTATGTGGTCCTTCTACAAAGTTTTGCCCAAACTCTCATTTGTGCTAATTTTCATTAACTGAATCAGTTTAGAATAGTGAGTCAGAATTTCCTTTTGGCATTTTATTTTAAGACAGTTCAGTGACATGGATCTTATTTTATGAGATGCAGTAAGGTGCAAGGCATGAAAATTTTAAAGCTTGTTTCAATCCCAATTGTTTTTGTATATTGTCTGGGATAGACAATAAATGCATTTACCATTTGTTAGTAGAATTTAACTTTTGAGTTACAGCTGCTAAATTGATATTTTTAAAAGTGCATTATGTTGGAGTGGTGACTCATCATTAATGAGAGAGTTTCTCCTGTGAGGACCTTTCAGAGGGTTCTTACTCAATTAGAGTAAGATTTCCTACTTCAATTGCTCTCAGTCTTCTCTGAAGAGTTCTGGATGAGATGCTCGTATTTGGCATAGTTCCTGAAATTGTCCACAGATACTCTAATCTCAAAATATCTTGAGCTGAAATTGTCTTTTTCTGGAAAAGCTTTTTGCTCTCCCTGTCCTATTTCAGTGAGTGATATCACTCCCTAATCTGTGCCCCCAAGCCAGACTTTCACATCCTCTCTGTCTCTCCTCTTCTTTGCCCAAAGCCTCAGTAAGCAAGCAGTTACCAAGGACACAGGTGTTTCTGACAGTGTTTAGAATCTATCTAGTTCTCCAAATCCTGTATCTATTCTCCTTCAGGTCAGTGTCATCTCATCCTCAGATTGCTACAAGTCTCTGAATTCTTCTTCCATCTTATAAACTGTTCGCTTCCCCAACCCCCAACCTGTCCATCATTCTCCATATTGCAGCAAATCTGATCACGCCTTAAAGTGAAGTCGCTGAGTCATGTCCGACTCATTGTGACCCCATGGACTATAGCCTGCTAGGCTCTTCCTTCCATGGTATTTTCCAGGCAAGAGTACTGGAGTGGGTTGCTACTTCCTTCTCCAGAGGATCTTCCTGACCCAGGGATCGAACCCAGGTCTTCCGCATTGTATGCAGACCCTTTACCATCTGAGCCACCACGGAAGTCCTCCTAAGATAAGGCATGATCTTATCAAATCCCTTCAATGGTTCCTCACCATCAGCAGCAGCTTATCCCCAGGAGCAGGGGCATGGATATGTCTTGCCTTTAAAGGCTGTCCTGGGGTGTGTTTTAATTACTATTGTTATTGTTATTAAAGAAACTAGCAAAATATTCCTTCCTCGAAACTGAAATATATTGAGAGGCTCCAATGACGACTCTCAAGTCCAATATGACTGGTATTGGTGGATTTCCAGCTGGGGTGCTCAGCCTGTCACTCACACCTCCATAACATAGAAGGAGAACACCCTGGAGAGCTTTGCTTGTCATAGTGGGCAGGCGAATTGCTTTTCATTCTTAAACTTATTTATCTTCATAAATAACATGGTTTAAACCTTTAATTAAAGGTTTATTTCTAGGAAGCCTAGAAATACAATGTTAGAATATGAGTTAATAAGCAGTATTAAAAGTGGGTGATGAATGTCAATGGACCCATAATGCTCAATTCATTTAATCATGATATGTATAAATCACAGCAAGATATGTACAGTAGTCAAAAGATGTCTTCAGTAATCTTGATGTCTCCAGTCATCTAGTTATTGAAATCAAATGTTAGAAAAATTAGGAAAAAGACAATAACATTTTTCCATGTATCTTTCTAAAATTTTGTCTTTTAGCAGTGAAATGACTGCTCTTATGTCTAAAGAGGACTAGAAATCTTAAGGACCTGTATGATAATGTCATCTAGGAGTGGGGAGTGATAACCTTCAGAACAAGTAGTGAGAGAATAAAATTATTTCTGCTTGGTCCTAATCAAGTTCAGTTTGATCAATTATGTAATGATAACTATTAAGAGTTCTGTGTTTTTTCAAGTTTGATATCACAAGTCAGGTTCCCCAGAAAGCAATGAACCTGATATCTGTGGACTGGAAAGTTTGGGACATTCTCTGAGACATTCTTTCAGGATCCGTACTTGTGAGGAACTAAAGGAATCAGGATTTAACAGAAGGAGATGTTAGATTGTGATGCATATGTAGAATAAGTCTTAGCTGGGCTGGGATCCTCCTTCAGAGTTTTCTAAAATTAAAACAAGGAACTGAGCTTCTTACATAGACCAGGCATTGCACGTGATTTACTCCAAGGAAAGGCATATGAGCTTGAATGAGGCAATATTCTTTGTTCTAGGAAACTCACCATGTCAGGATGGAGGTAGTGTTTCAGCAGCAAATGAGTCATCGGATCTGCCAATGACTGGGAAAATATGTCATTCAATCCTGAAGAGTGTGTTTGGCACCTCATAACATTTGTTACCATTTATGTCTTATACTACTAAGCTCTACCTGCTTCATATAAACTTAGGGATCACCTTTTTCACACTTCTGGTGGGCTCCTTTCCTGAAGAACCTGACGGGAAGAAATACACAGACCCCACACTGACACTGTTCAGAGGTCGTGTAACCAGTATTCACTATTTCATTTTTGAACTATCCATTCTAGTTTTCCTTCATTTTAGGAGGATCCATTTGTTGGTCTAGGTAGCTTACCTGGGCAGTAGGGTAAAATGTTCTTATTTATGAAAAGTGTGAGTGTCTGTCACCATGCTCTTTTCAGGCTAGACTGCTGCTTTTGCCCATTTGCTATCCCAATTAGGCACAAGAATAGTAAGGTATCCCCAAGTAGTGGCTAAACTCATTCTTCTCTGCCTCCATTCTGTAAATGTATGTCAGTTACACCAGCCAGGGTGGC
This sequence comes from Ovis canadensis, assembly GCF_042477335.2. Taxonomy (NCBI): domain Eukaryota; kingdom Metazoa; phylum Chordata; class Mammalia; order Artiodactyla; family Bovidae; genus Ovis; species Ovis canadensis. The sequence continues at coordinate 23,777,549 of NC_091262.1, forward strand.
ATAGTTTCCAACCACTGGTACCATATTATCTACCAGGTCTCATGGCTCAATGTCAGGGCTATTTGCACCATATCCTGAGTCTGCTGCAAAGCTCTTTCCTTCTCCCGACTCTTCACAAAATGGACAGCCTTTTAGGTGATTTGGAACTTCATTATCTGTTTCCCATATACAACCACACTAATAGTTGGGCCCATGACGATGTTTTAGAATTCTGAATATCAATGTCAGTTCAAATACTGTCTACAAAAACTCTCATAATATTGAGACATTTTCTTTTTTTTAACCAAGCAAGTGGCTCAGCTTTTTAAAAGAGACCAAGAAAACCATTCATACATATACTTTCTGTGGTGTTACTATAGATTCCCCCCCTGGAAATCATTCTTTCTTCAGTCAGTGGGTTCTGAACTATAAACTGGGTCAGGCTCAGTATCTGAAGAAAGAAGTGGATTTTTGATTGGGGTGGTTGCCTTGAACCATATACAGTTTGTATTTCTTTTGATCATATAGATGGCACTCTTGTTAATTGCTCATCAATCTTTCTCCCAGGAAGGTGGGATCTATTATCTATTCTCACAATTATCTGTAGGTCCATTAATTCCAGTTGTTTTTTAAAAATTTCTAACTTATTATAATCTTTGTATAGAACTTGCTCTGGTGGTAAAGTGTCATTACCTATCCTCAATATTTCTGAATTCCAAGATCCCATTCCATCATTGAGCTCATTTCTATAATAGTATCTGCTATTGTCGATGCTGGTTCACACCACTCAGTCACCACTAAATTTCTCCATTCCTCTCATCAGTTTGCTTGCCAGTTTGATTAGCAAGGTGACCTCTGATCCCTTCTGCAGAACACAGTCAAATGATGGGTTTCCCAGTCCTATACCCAGCACCAACTTTAGCACGTCCATTCTCTGAGCCTTTTGATCCCCTATTGTATAATCTGCAATGGCAGTTCTGTCAGTTCTGCTTAGCCTCCTGAGGGTAATTGATTTCCCCAAGCTTCTAAGAGACATCCTAACAATGTGTTAAAATCACCATCCGAGGTCTTTGCCAGATTGTTGCATCCAATGTTTCGAGTAGTGATCCCATTTTGGTAAACTCTCTCTGTCCAAAATTATATTCTGTCCCACTTATTTTCAGTACCCTCTGAATCCATTCTCTATATTATTACCTTGTTTCTGACAGTACATGTTGACTATTTCTTATAGCAAATTCCTTTCCTCCCTTGGTAGGCTCAGTGATTCCCTGGCTAGGTATCATTGTGACTCATCCCTAGTTAAAGTGGTCAGGAAAGAATAAGGGCAGATCCTGAAGGGCACACACTTTATTTTGCAAGACAGAAAACCCTGCATAGTCTTCACAAAAAATGTGGGCTATAGGTTTTAACAGGGAGGAATAGATCATTTCCGTTGGCCTAGATGATTTGGAGATTCAAGGTTTTTGATGCAAAACTTCAGATGTTCCTATCCTGAAAGTGGAAGTCACTCAGTCGTGTCTGACTGTTTGTCTGACAGTCATGTCTGTACAGTCCATGGAATTCTCCAGGTCAGAAGACTGGAGTGGGTAATCTTTCCCTTCTCCAGAGGATCTTCCCAACCCAGGGATCAAACCCAGGTCTCCAGCATTGCAGGTGAATTCTTTACCAGCTGAGCCACAAGGGAAGCCCAAGAATACTGGAGTGGGTAGGCTATCCCTTCCCCAGAGGATCTTCCCAACCCAGGAATCAAACCAGGGTGTCCTGCATTGCAGATGGATTCTTTACCAACTAAGTTATCAGGGAAGCCCTGTTCCTATCCTCAGTTCAGTTCAGTCGCTCAGTCGTGTCCGACTCTTTGCGACCCCATGAATTGCAGCATGCTAGTTCTTACTAAATATACAATAGCATTATGCTTTAAAAGTTTGCATGTCTTATTTAAAATATAATTTGTTGATAAAAATGCTGTCATATGAGTCTTCAGTGAATCATAATCTTTTTGCTCAATGATGATGGCTGCTGACTGATCAGCATGGTAGTTGCTTTAGGCTGGAGTCAGTTCAGTTCAATTGCTCAGTCGTGTCTGACTCTGCGACCCCATGGATTGTAGCACGCCAGGCTTCCCTGTCCATCACCGACTCCTGGAGTTTGCTCAAGCCCATGTCCATTGAGTCAGTGATGCCATCCAACCATCTCATCCTCTGTCATCCCCTTCTCCTCCCACCTTCAGTCTTTCCCGGCATCAGGGTCATCTCCAATGAGTCAGTTCTTCACATCAGGTGGCTAAAGTATTGGAGTTTCAGCTTCAGCATCAGTCCTTTCAGTGAACATTCAGGACTGATTTCCTTTACGATTGACTGGTTCAATCTCCTTGCAGTCCAAGGGACTCTCAAGAGTCTTCTCCAACACAACAGTTCAAAAGCATCAATTCTTTGGCACTCAGCTCTCTTTACAGTCCAACTCTCACATCTATATATGACCACTGGAAAAACCAAAGCTTTGGCTACACGGACCTTTGTTGGCAAAGTAATGCCTCTGCTTTGTAATGTGCTGTCTAGGTTGGTCATAGCTTTTCTTCCAAGGGATAAGCATCTTTTGATTTCATGGCTGGGATGGCTGCAGCAGTTTCTTAAAAGACAACCTGAAGTTTGCTATAGCAGTTGATATTTCCTTTTCTGAACTATTTTTCTGTAGTATGCAATACTGTTTAATAGCACTTTGCCCACATTAGAAGTTTGTGCAATATTGGAGTCATTTCAGCAATCTTCACAGCACCTTTGCCAGAAATAGATTCCATCTCAATAAACCACTTTCTCTACTCATTCATAAGAAGCAAGTCCTCATCCATTCAAGTTTTACTGTGAGGTTGCAGCAATTCAGTCTCATCCTTGAAGGCTGGAATCATCTTCTACCTAACTCCTGCTAATGTCAATATTTTGACCTCTTCCCATGAATCACAAACATTCTCAAAGGTATATAAAATAATGAATCCCTCCCATAAAGTTTTCAATTTACTTTGCCCAGATTCATCCGTGGAATCACTATCTGTGGCACCTTTAGCCTTTATATAATATGACTTGGAATTTGAAGTTACTCTTTGATCCGTGGGCTGCAGAATGAACGCTGTGTTAGCAGGCATAAAAAACAACATTAATCTCATTGTTGACTTTCAATAGAGCTCTTGAGTAGTCATGGGTATTGTCAATAAGCAATAATGTTTCAAGATGAATCTTTTTTTTTTTCCTGAGCTGTAGGTCTCAACAATGGGATTAAACTATTTAGTAAAGGATATTGTAAACAGATGTGCTGTCATACAGGCTTTGTTGCTCCATTTATAGAGCACAAGCAGAGTAGATTTAGAGTCCACAGTTTTTCAAAGTCCTAGGATTTTCATAATAGTAAATGAGAAATGGCTTTTACTTGAAAGTCACTAGCTGCAGTAGCCCTGAACAAGAGTCGGCCTGCCATTTGAAATTTTGAAGCCAGGCGTTGACTTCTCCTCTTTAGCTATGAAAGACTTAAATGGCATCTTCTTCGGGTGTAAGGCTGCTTCTTCCACACTGAAAATTTGTAGTTTAGAGAAGCCATCTTCATGCCTAATGGTTTTAGTTAGGCCTCTGGATAACTTGCTGCCAGCAGTCACTCTTTCATCTTGCTTTTTCATGTTCTAAGGACAGTGTCTTTCACGGCACCTTATGAACCAGTCTCTGTGAGCTTCACACTTTCCTCTGTAGTTTCCTCACCTGCCTCAGCCTTCCTAGAACTGAAGAGAGTTAGGGCCTTGCTCTTGATTAGGCTTCGACTTCATGGACTTCCAATCTTCTACCCAGGACACTCAAACTTTTCCCCAGTCAGTAATAAAGTGATTTGTTTTTTTGCCTTTTTTTTTTTTTTAACCATTTGTGCATTCATGGGAGCAGTTTCAAGAAACTTTTCCTTCATGAAACTTTTCCTTTGCCTTCACAACTTGACCAACTCTTTAACTTTCATACTATTTCAGTTCAGCGTGCCTTCTTCACTAGGCTTAATTATTTCCAGCTTTTATTTAAGGTGAGAGAGGTGTATACATTTCACTTGAAAACTTAGAGGCCATTGCAGGATTAGTAATTGGCCTAATTTCAATATCATTGTGTCTCAGGGTGTACGGAGGCCTGAGGAGGGGGAGAGAGACTGGGGAACAGCTAGTTGGTAGAGTAGTTGGAACACACACATAATTTATGTATTAAGTTCACTGTCTTATATGGGTGCAGTTCATGGCACCACAAAACAATTGCAGTCATAACATCAAAGATCACTGACCATCATTGTTGTTCATTGTTCAGTCAATAAGTCATGTCTGACTCTTTGCAAGCCCATGGACTGAAGCATGCCAGGCTTCCCTGTCCTTTACTATCTCCTGCAGCTTGCTCAAATTCATGTCCATTGAGTCAGTGATACCACCCAACCATCTCATCCTCTGTTCATCCCCTTCTTCTCCTGCTCTCAATCTTTCTCAGCATCATCATATTGAATATAATAATGATGAAAACATTTGAAATTGTGTGAGAATTATCAACCTGTGACACAGAGACACAAAATCAGTAAATGCTGTTGGAAAAATGGCACCCATAGCCTTGCTCCATGCAGGTTGCCACAAACCTTCAATTTGTTAAAAAAAAAAAAAAAAGAAAAAGTGCAATGATTTTTCAAAGTACAGTAAAGAGAAGGGTAATAAAAGAAGCCATGCCTGCATTCATCCTCCAGAACTGAGGCACTCATACACAGTTGCTGGAAATATTACTCTTTTGACTCCATCTTCAGGAATTGCCCTCAGCTGAGAACTACTGAGCTCAAATCTGTACATTTCCCTCGAGTGTTGGCACAGACCCAGTGGCTGGTAATATAGAGGCCAAAGGTGCAGGCTTCTTGCTTCAAGGCAGGCACTTTTGAAATGATGATCCATCTCCAACACTCTCCAGGGCATTCTGGGATTGGGTTGATACCCTCTAAATTACATTACTTCCTCTGCCGCAGTCCTTCTTTCCCTCCTCCACAGGAGTTGATCTTGCAAGGCACTTGTCAATAAACTTCCTGCATAAAATCTCTGTGATTCTTTCAAAGGACTTGTTCTAAGATAACGAACATATTCTGTAGTTACTGGACTTATGAATGTCATTAGAGATTGTTTCAAGTATTCTTATCCAAATGAAGTATTTATTTTACTCGGAAATGTTATAATATAGCCATGGAAATTGACAAAAAGATTGAAAAGAGTTTCCCTAAGAGTTTGGGAGATTATACTACTGTAAAATGAGTTTGTAAGTCTAAGGTTGGTTAATGTTAGACTTTAGGGTCATGTCCTATCACTTGCTTCTCACATTCTATCCTTCTCACATCCCACGTTATTTGTTTTCTCCTAATTGTATCTCTATAGGGGTCTTTTACTATATCATTTTCTGTTTCCTCTTCCTTCACATGGCTAAGTGAAGTGACACCAGAAGTACAGCTTTTCTAATAATTTTATGTTGAAGTATTTTACTGGGAAGGGATCATCTCTAGAATGAATTAATTAATATGGTGATATCCTGCTGGTATAACTTTTATTATCGTAAGTTTATCCTCTTCAGTTATAACAGCAGGGGCTCAGATCAACCAGATTCAGGGCTTCGGCTTTGATAGAAAAATGATGACAATGGTGTGAGAATCAATGGAGTAATGTCTAGAGTCCTCTCTTGTTGGTTTGTGAATTTTCTGATAAATATGAGTGTAGAAGGTGAGAGCCAGTCTTGAGATGGCAACCCAAATCACCTCAGCTGCTCAGGTTTTATTAGGGAGGTTCTGTTAACCATAGGCTTCAGAACATCCTTGTGGTTGGATAACTAACCCGGGACTGTGAGTTACAAAGATAGAAAGGTGAATAAAAATTCTTTCCTCTTTCTTTCACCAAAAATAAATGTCTATACATGTCAAAATGAATCGCATTGCACACCCTATAATTGATTCAGGATTATGGCAGCAGAATTTAGAAAAGGATTGGAAATGCTCTCCACCAGCAGTTCCCAACCTTTTGGGGAACAGGGACTGGTTTCACAGAAGATGAACTGGGGATAGGGGTTAAGGGTGGGGAACAGGTATAAATAGAGATGAATCTTCACTTGCTCACCTACTGCTCACCTCCTGTTGAGCAGCACACTTCCTAAAAGGTCAGGGACCAATACTGATCTGTGGCCCAGGAGTTGGAGACCCCTGCTCTGAGCCACCCTAAGGAGTAAGATTCTTTCCTTGAAATGGTTCTGTAACAACAAATAACTTTTTGCTGTTGCTGTTCAGTCACCAAGTCATGTTTGACTCTTCTAGATCCCATGGGCTACAGCACGCCAGGCCTCCCTGGCCCTCACCATCTCCTGGAGTTTGCCCAAGTTCATGTCCATTGCACGGGTGATGCCATCCAACCATCTCATCCTCTGTCACCCTCTTCTTCTGCCTTCCATCTTTCCCAGCATCAGGGTCTTTTCCAATGAGTCAGCTGTTCACATCATGTGGCCAAAATATTGGAGTTTAAGCTTCAGCATCAGTCCTTCCAATGACTATTCAGGGTTGATTTCCTTTAGGATTGACTGGTTCGGTCCTCTTGCAGTCTAGGTGTCTCTCAAGAGTCTTCTCCAGTACCACAGTTTGAAAGCAACTGCCCTGCTTCCTTTATGGTCCAACTCTTACAACCATACATGACTACTGGAAAACTTTGATCTATGATTTAGAAAAGGCAGAGAAACCAGAGAGCTAATGGCTTTTTGTGCGGAGATAAGTATGGGATTTCTATTTAAAAAATCAGAAGCTCTAGTGGAGTATGTTTATAGCTTTGATTGTACTACCCCTATATACAGATTTGTGAACAACAGATTCAGCTCCAGAGAATGAGGCACAGCTTCTACCCAACGATTTTAAAGGAGTCAACCCCAGATGTGCTATATGTAGTATTGTCAAGTCAGTTTGACAAATGCCTTCTGGAAGAGCACTATAATCTCTCCATAATGGATTTTTTTTTTTCTTCCAGAAGACAATCGGTGGACACATTATTTCTATTTTGTCAGTATCCCATCTTTAGGTATCACTTCTCTCTGGTCCTGGTTGGCCCTCACTCACCATGTCCCACAAACTCTGACCACTTTTTCTGACACAGGGTTGGTTTGTGACACAGACTGAGCCAATAATTAAACTCCCCTCTCCTTAAAGAGTGTTCAAGTAGAATCTTCCCCGAGATTGCCTCATGCTTATTAGAAGAGGCAATATCTCTTTATCTCTACATTTTACAGCTAAAAAGAGGTAAGACAGAGATGGCCAGTGGTTATCTTACTCACACAGTGAAAGAAACCTTTATTTCAATGAAATGAGAGTTTAGAATGAGACGCAAAGAAAGATCACTGACAATATTCCTGGGGCCCATGGGTCTGACTGAACATTTAGCTGACTGTTCTCCTGGACCTCTTTTAGGGAGCCAATGAAATTCTGTTCCTGCTTGAGACTGTTTGAATTGTTTTGCCACTTTAAAAACATTCAGCCTCTTTTAACAAATTATTTGGATGAATTTTATTTGAGTTGAATCTACTACTACTTAATTCCTCCAGTCCACATTCTCCATGCCTAGTTTGAGTCAGGATAATCTAGGATTGGTGCATATAATTGCATTTATTTTTTAACTGGAGATATAAAGTGACAGTGAAGGTCACTCAGTTGTGTCTGACTCTTTGCGACCCCATGGACTATACAGTCCATGGGATTCTCCAGGCCAGAATACTGGAGTGGGTAGCCTTTTCCTTCTCCAGGAGATCTTCCCAACCCAAGAATCAAACTCAGGTCTCCCACATTACAGGTGGATTTTTTACCAGCTGAGCCACCAGGAAAGCCCCTGGGAGCAAGGGAAGCATAAGTCACGAAGACTTTCCTACATCAGTGTCTTTAAGTGAAGAATCTGCTATGGCCAATAGCTCAGAAAATGCCCATTGGATACAGATATATCCATATATATGGATTAATAAAAATGTAAAAGTCCTAGGTAAATAATTTCAACATTATATAAGTGATAATAAAACTAAGAATACAGGTTTTCATTCAGTTTTTAAAAATCCTGGAGAGGTATGTGATGAACAAAGACTATAACAATACAATTAAGGTAGCCATGAAACTTCATTCTTATGAAAATAGAAAGGATTCCCTTATTCATTAATGATCTACCTTTCTAAGTAATATGTAATTTTTGCCTCTTTGCCAATGGGTATGGGTAAATATTGATGTAATCACATAGGGTGGAATATCAGTGAATAGGAGGCAACATTATATGTTTATACTATATTTCTCTAGAGTCAAAAACCAGTAATACCCTAGGGTTTTAGGATTTCTTTTCTCAGTTGTGAGCATAAGAGCATGAAAATGAATGAATGGGGAGGAACTGGGAGAAGGATGAGGTGGGAGGCTGAGGTTAGCAGATGGAAGCTGTTATATGCAGAATGGATAAAGAGCAAGGTCCTACTGCACAGGGAACTAGATTCAATATCTCGTTATAAACAATAATGTAAAACATTAAAGGCGTATACAAATGTATAACTGAATCACTTTGCTGCATAGCAGAAATCAGTACAACACTGTAAATCAACTATACTTCAATAAAAATAAGAAAATGAAATTAGCTGTAAGGGATTACTTGTATTTTACCTGAGTTTCATCTAAAAAGTGTTCATTTCATATGGTTCAACATGAGCATTCAATGATTTTAATTCTAATACTATTACAAATGTGACATGAACATTACTAAAGAAAGAATACCTACTACGAAACAGGAACTGGAATAAGTCCTTAATTTACTTAAAAACATGTGATCTTTCACAACATTGACAGTTGTAAAGTACCAATGAAAGAAAGTGAAAGTGAAAGTCACTCTGTCGTGTCTGACTCTTTGCAACCCCATGGACTGTACAGTCCATGGAATTCTCCAGGTCAGAATACTGGAGTGGGTAGCCTTTCCCTTCTCCAGGGGATCTTACCAACCCAGGAAAGGAAACCAGGTCTCCTGCATTGCAGGTAGATTCTTTACCAGCTGAGCTACCAAGGAAGCCCAATAGATGTAAAGCCCAATTGGTAAAGTACCAATAGGTGTAATTATTTTCTTACTATACAGATGAGGAAAATAAGTCTCTAAAGGTTAATTAACTAGCCAGTGTCTCAGAGACTGTATATATGGGAGCCAGGACTTGAACCCAGTGAATCCGGTTCCTGAGTCTGCACCATTAGCTGCTGTGTTATATTATGCTGCAAAGTAACACTCCAGATTCCAGGCTTATATTTCTCCTTTTCCAGTCATAATGCAGATACAATAAAACAAGGTAAGATTTCCTGAAGTTTTATATTCCTCTTCCTCTGATTTCTTATTCAGGATATCAATGAAATGAGACCACTTTTGGTGTCAGCACATTCAGGACTTCTCTGAAACTCTGGATCTAAGTCAATGGAATAACAAGCAAAACTCATTACTTTATTTAATGCCATTGTTGTTTCGGATATCTCCTGGTCATCTCATTTCATGAGGGAGGGATTTCTACTCTAGGCTTTTTAGAATGGCCAACAAAAGTCACCTGGCACTGGACAGATGAGATTGACAGCAATTTATAAATCACATGCACTCTCAGCTTGGGGGAGAAAGATGGTGCCTGCCCCATAGGGCCACGTGGAAGTTGCATTCAGGGACAGAGTGAAAAAGTAGGTCTGTGGGAGTCAGTCTTTGTAGCATCAAGAGGATGGGGTGACCCATGGTGCCCAGGGGAGGATGTGATTGGCTTGTTTGGATAATGCTGCAGATGGTCAGGAAAAAAAATCTGCTAGTCAGAGATGGGCAGCAACTGTGTCTGGTCCTCTTAGAGAGAGGGTTGTTTGGCTAAGGGGATTCATCCATGAGAGCACCGTGGGGAGGAAAACCTGCAGTTAGGTCATTTAAGGCCCTCAGTTTCCCTGGTGCTTCCCTGGTGGCTCAGACAGTAAAGCATCTGCCTGCAATGCAGGAGACCCAGGTTCCATCCCTGAGTTGGGAAAATCCCCTGGAAAGGGAAAGCTACTCACTCCAGGACTCTTGCCTGGAAAATCCTATGGATGGAAGACCCTGGTAGGCTACAGTCCGTGTGGTCGCAAAGAGTTGGACACAACTGAGCAACTTCATTTTTCAGTTTCCCTAGATATCAAGGCAGCAGAGAATATTGGGCCTTGATTTTAGGCTTTAAATGCTGTTGTCTGGCTTGATGGTTCTAGAAGGAGCAAAATCTAAAACAAACAAAACAAAATAGTCCTTGAAATATTTGGCTAAAACTGAATGTGAGAAAACTTTTGCTCTAGCCAAAAGAGGAAGGAGGCTGACTAATCATAAACAGTGGTCAGAGGCATTGCTTCAATACTTTGTAATCTTCAGGTCCTAACTTGTCCTTAGGTTTTTATAAAAGCACAGATGAAATGCTAGATGAGTTGAGAATTTCCAAATTGTTTATACAGATATTTTCGGGCTAGCAGACAGGACAAAGATATCTTCAAATATTTTTAAATGTCTCCTTTGAAGGTCCTGTAGCATAAGCTATACAGCTACGTGACCTTGGGCAAGTTGTTCCATTTTCTTAGGCTCAATTGCTTGACTTTCAAATAAGATCTAACAATATCCTTTTCAAGGGATTACATGAAACGAGTAAAACAACAGATATGAATGGGTTGCCAGTTCAGAATACTCAATAAATATTCTTTCTTTCTTTCTTCCCCCTCCACTTACCATTTGGTTTTTGTCTGTTTATATTATTGACAGTTATTAGATGCTACCTTACTTTCTATGATGTGCAGATGCAGCTGTAATTACTAGATCCTTTTATCAGGCCATTGTAAATGAAACATTTGAATCAATCAAAGGCATCATCTTAGTATTGAGTACACAACTATATGTACATATTACTTCTATACCATGTCATCCATGAAATCTCCAAAGTCTCAACGTTGAAAACAAGAAGCTACCAGAGTGGAACAAAGATACCTCTGCTTTCAGTTGTCTGCAGACTGCATTTGTAACGTTTAAATACTAAACAATGATACTTTTTTAGTGCTGGTGGGAAGTGAAATGTCAATACTTCCAGTAGTTAATCAAGTATTTCATCGCTAGATGAAGTAGAGGAAAAAGGAAACATAACAATGGCCTATCTTTAGAATCCAAGATAATCCCATAACACCTTTCTGCTAAAGTTAAATTTTAACTTAATCTGTTCATCACATATCGACTTCCAGATGTACAAGCTAGATGTAGAAAAGGCAGAGGAACCAGGGATCAAATTGTCAACATCTGTTGGATCATACAAAAAACAGAATTCCAGAGAAACTTCTGCTTCATTGATTACACTAAAACCTTTGACTGTGTGGATCACAACAAACTGTGGGAAATTCTTCAAGAGATGTGATTATCAGACCACCGTACCTTTCTCCTGAGAAACCTGTATGCAGGTCAAGAAGCAACAGTTAGAATCAGGTATGGAACATCGGACTGGTTCAAAACGGGGAAAGGAGTATGTCAAGGTTGTATAATGTCACCTTGCTTAATTAACTTTTATGCAGAATATAGATGCAAAATGCCAGGCTGACTGAAGCACAAGCCAGAATCAAGATTGCTGGGAGAAATATCAATAACCTCAGATATGCAGATGATATCACCCTTATGGTAGAAAGTGAAGAGGAACTGAAGAGACTCTTGATGAAAGTGAAGAAGAGAGTGAAAAAACTGGTTTAAAATTCAACATTTAAAAAATGAAGATCATGGCACCCAGTCCCATGACTTCATGGCAAATAGATGGGGAAACAGTGGTTTGAAACAGTGATAGACTTTTTTTTTTTTTCGCGGCGGGGGGGAGTGGGCTCCAGAATCACTGCCAGTGGTGACTGTAGAGCCTTGAAATTAAAAGACGCTTGCTCCTTGGAAGAAAAGCTATGACAAACCTGGACAGTGTATTAAAAAACAGAGACATTACTTTGCTGACAGAGGCCCGTGTAGTCAAAGCCGTGGTTTTTCCAGTAGTCATGTATGAATGTGAGAGCTGGACTATAAAGAAGGCTGAACACTGAAGAGTTGATGCTTTTGAAATATGGTGTTGGAGAAGACTCTTGAGAGTCCCTTGGGCTGCAAGATCAAACCAGTCCATCCTGGTTTGATCAGGAAATCAGATTTCCTGATTTTCTGATATTCTGATATTCAGGATTCTTGATCAGAATATCAATGAATATTCAGGAAGTCACTCCTGAATATTCATTGGAAGGACTGATGTTGAAGCTGAAGCTCCAATACTTTGGCCACCTGACATGAAGAGCTGACTCACTGGAGAAGACCCTGATGCTGAGAAAGATTGAAGGCAGAAGGAGAAAGGGATAACTGAGGACTAGATGGTTGGATGGCATCACTGACTCAATGGACATAAGTTTGAGCAAACTCTGGGAGATGGTGAAGGACAGGGAAACCTGGTATGCTTCAGTCCATGGGAGTGCAAAGAGTCGGACTCAACTGAACAGCAACAAATACCTGTTTTATGCTAGTAATTCTATTAACTTCTTACTAAACCTCATGATAGCCCATGGACACCCCAAACTTAACATGTTCATGATGAAATTTCCCTGTTGTACCCATTCCCTATGTTCTTTCTCTTCTCTCCATTTTAATGACGGGAACTGCCAATGTCTATCAAACTGAATCAGAACCAGGGCTTCATCTGGGGTCTCTTCCCTCTCCTATCTTTCATAACCAATCATTGCTATTGTCCTGTCAATGCTTAGTCTTAATCCACTTTGGTTTTCTATCCCATCACCACCTTCAGCTTTCATCCAGATTAAAACATTCAACAACAGCTCTGTTGTCACATGCATCTTTCACATAGTAACCAACTATCTTTTCTTATATAAAAACATTCCACACAATAGGAGATACGAAGGTATCAGCATGAAGGTGAAGATCCACTCTAGCCTATTTCTTCAACTAATTACAATTGAAATCTTTGGACAAAATGCAAAACTGATTGTGTGAGGGTTCTGAAAAATAAACAAAGCAGGTGGAGTAGAGCCAAATCTTGAAGTAACTCTACAGAGCTGTACCCTGAGATTTTTTTTTTCCTCTATCCTATTGTTGGGGTCCTTTAATAGACCTTCAATGGACCCAACAATAGGTCCTTTAATGGACCACTCTGATGGTCCGGAGACCGATAAGAAAGTAAAAGACAGAGACAGAGACTGATATTCCTTGGTTTACGCAGAAAGCCAATAAAGCCCCTGCATAGGGCTTGCTCTGTTCACGAAGGCCTCAGGCACTCTCTCGATCGGGTGAAGGTGCAGAGTGCCTTCTCGAGAGGGTCTTGGAAGCCCAGGCTGATGTCCATCAGCAGACGAATGGATAAGAAAGCTGGGGTACATATACACAATGGAGTATCACTCAGCCATTAAAAAGAATACATTTGAATCAGTTCTAATGAGGTGGATGAAACTGGAGCCGATTATACAGAGTGAAGTAAGCCAGAAAGAAAAACACCAATACGGTATACTAACACATATATATGGAATTTAGAAAGATGGTAATGATAACCCTGTATGTGAGACAGCAAAAGAGACACAGATGTATAGAACAGACTTTTGGACTCTATGAGAGAGGGAGAGGGTGGGATGATTTGGGAGAATGGCATTGAAACATGTATACTATCATGTAAGAAACGAATTGCCAGTCTAGGTTCAATACAGGATACAGGATGCTTGGGGCTGGTGCACTGGGATGACCCAGAGAGATGATATGGGGAGGGTGGTGGGAGGGAGGCTCAGGATTGGGAACTCATGTACACCCGTGGCGGATTCATGTCAATGTATGGCAAAACCAATACAGTATTTTAAAGTGGAAAAAAAAAAGAAGTCCGGGCAGGAAAGTGAATACAGAGGACTTCTGCACTCCAAAGAAATAGCCTGAGAGAGAGAGAGAAAGAGAGAGAGAGAAAGAAAGCAAGACACGACCAAAACTCTGATGGAGCAAAGGTATTTTAATCAACATAGTGTGGACATATATACTGTAGTTATTCTCAGCAAAGATAAAGATTAAAATTCCAGACTTACAAAACATAGGCAATCCATATCAAAGAGAGAGAGAGTTGTAAATAATCACTTTTACCATATGGTTCATAAAAAGGAAGAGCGTACTTATCACCATATAGAAAAACTAACGAAGGAAATGCCTGGTTTCCTCAGCCCCAAGGAGAGGCTTGCCTCTCCTAATTCCTTAATATTCAGGAATTAATAAGGAACAGAGAATTCCTGACAGATCCAAAACAGCACACAGGAAGCCTCCTGTTAAATGCTTCCTGACAATTCCCCCTATTTTATTATATTTGTTAAAAAAAGGGTCCTGACCAGATGAATTTGGTTAGTATTAACCAACCTTATAGAAAGGTGACAGTAAACAACAAATATAATTATCAAGACAATCATCAAAGTTACAGTTCCAGACCCGATACTATGGGTAATACTTTGAAACCATCCTCGTGGGTCTAGCCCAGATAATTTTTCAGCTAAAGTTTCCAAATTATGGGAAGAGGGCAGATTTTTTTTTTTTAATTTATTTATTTATTTATTTTTAGTTTTAGTTTTTTATTTTTTACATTTTAAAATCTTTAATTCTTACATGCATTCCCAAACATGAACCCCCCTCCCACCTCCCTCCCCATAACATCTTTCTGGGTCATCCCCATGCACCAGCCCCAAGCATGCTGCATCCTGCGTCAGACATAGACTGGCGATTCAATTCACATGATAGTATACATGTTAGAATGTCATTCTCCCAAATCATCCCACCCTCTCCCTCTCCCTCTGAGTCCAAAAGTCCGTTATACACATCTGTGTCTCTTTCCCTGTCTTGCATACAGGGTCGTCATTGCCATCTTCCTAAATTCCATATATATGTGTTAGTATACTGTATTGGTGTTTTTCTTTCTGGCTTACTTCACTCTGTATAATCGGCTCCAGGTTCATCCATCTCATCAGAACTGATTCAAATGAATTCTTTTTTACAGCTGAGTAATACTCCATTGTGTATATGTACCACAGCTTTCTTATCCATTCATCTGCTGATGGACATCTAGGTTGTTTCCATGTCCTGGCTATTATAAACAGTGCTGCGATGAACATTGGGGTACATGTGTCTCTTTCAATTCTGGTTTCCTCGGTGTGTATGCCCAGAAGTGGGATTGCTGGGTCATAAGGTAGTTCTATTTGCAATTTTTTAAGGAATCTCCACACTGTTCTCCATAGTGGCTGTACTAGTTTGCATTCCCACCAACAGTGTAGGAGGGTTCCCTTTTCTCCACACCTTCTCCAGCATTTATTGCTTGCAGATTTTTGGATCGCAGCCATTCTGACTGGTGTGAAGTGGTACCTCATTGTGGTTTTGATTTGCATTTCTCTAATAATGAGTGATGTTGAGCATCTTTTCATGTGTTTGTTAGCCATCCGTATGTCTTCTTTGGAGAAATGTCTATTTAGTTCTTTGGCCCATTTTTTGATAGGGTCGTTTATTTTTCTGGAGTTGAGCTGCAGAAGTTGCTTGTATATTTTTGAGATTAGTTGTTTGTCAGTTGCTTCATTAGCTATTATTTTCTCCCATTCAGAAGGCTGTCTTTTCACCTTGCTTATATTTTCCTTTGTTGTGCAGAAGCTTTTAATTTTAATTAGATCCCATTTGTTTATTTTTGCTTTTATTTCCAGCATTCTGGGAGGTGGATCATAGAGGATCCTGCTGTGATTTATGTCTGCGAGTGTTTTGCCTATGTTCTCCTCTAGGAGTTTTATAGTTTCTGATCTTACATTTAGATCTTTAATCCATTTTGAGTTTATTTTTGTGTGCGGTGTTAGAAAGTGATCTAGTTTCATTCTTTTACAAGTGGTTGACCAGTTTTCCCAGCACCACTTGTTAAAGAGATTGTCTTTACTCCATTGTATATTCTTGCCTCCTTTGTCAAAGATAAGGTGTCCATATGTGTGTGGATTTATCTCTGGGCTTTCTATTTTGTTCCATTGATCTATATGTCTGTCTTTGTGCCAGTACCATACTGTCTTGATAAAAGGAATCCACATTGGAAAAGAAGAAGTAAAACTCTCACTGTTTGCAGATGACATGATCCTCTACATGGAAAACCCTAAAGACTCCACCAGAAAATTACTAGAGCTCATCAATGAATATAGTAAAGTTGCAGGATATAAAATCAACACACAGAAATCCCTTGCATTCCTATACACTAATAATGAGAAAGTAGAAAAAGAAATTAAGGAAACAATTCCATTCACCATTGCAACAAAAAGAATAAAATACTTAGGAATATATCTACCTAAAGAAACTAAAGACCTATATATAGAAAACTATAAAACACTGATGAAAGAAATCAAAGAGGACACTAATAGATGGAGAAATATACCATGTTCATGGATTGGAAGAATCAATATAGTGAAAATGAGTATACTACCCAAAGCAATTTACAAATTCAATGCAATCCCTATCAAGCTACCAGCCACATTTTTCACAGAACTAGAACAAATAATTTCAAGATTTGTATGGAAATACAAAAAACCTCGAATAGCCAAAGCAATCTTGAGAAAGAAGAATGGAACTGGAGGAATCAACTTGCCTGACTTCAGGCTCTACTACAAAGCCACAGTCATCGGGAAGAGGGCAGATTTTATAAAAAGTTTTAAAGATTTCCTTTTGCAGTAAATGTACATTCAGAGAGGCATTATCATGTATATTTTGTAACTGAAATTTGATTTGTTCCCAGTTGTAGGCACTATGATTGAATTGAACGGGGTATGGATGTGAGAGTTGGACTGTGAAGAAGGCTGAGGGCCAAAGAATTGATGCTTTTGAACTGTGGTGCTGGAGAAGACTCTTGAGAGTTCCTTGGACTGCAAGGAGATCCAACCAGTCCATTCTGAAGGAGATCAATGCTGGGATTTCTTTGGAAGGAATGATGCTAAAGCTGAAACTCCAGTACTTTGGCCACCTCATGAGAAGAGTTGACTCATTGGAAAAAACTCAGATGCTGGGAGGGATTGAGGGCAGGAGGAGAAGGGGACAACCGAGGATAAGATGGCTGGATGGCATCACGGACTCGATGGACGAGAGTCTGAGTGAGCTCCAGGAGATGGTGATGAACAGGGAGGTCCGGCGTGCTGCGATTCATGGGGTCGCAAAGTCAGACATGACTGAGCGACTGAACTGAACTGAACACAAAATTGAGTAGCTTAAAGAAATAGAGGAGTTAAGACAAGTATATAGTTTCCAGTTAATACAAGTTACAGAACATAAAGTCTTATTAAATTGCAAATTTCCTATGGCTATAACAAAAGGGAGTGGAAATGTATAAAATATGACTGATTATAGCGAAAGAAATCGTTACTATGACCAAAACAGGTCTCTGTGAAATGTCCTGTCCAAGCTCCAAATTTTTCGGTTCGCAGCAAGTTTCCAAATGTCTCATTGTTCAGGCCCGATTTGTTTATCGAGGACAACTGGAAGAGGAGGAGGGGGTGTCATTCCACAGTCAAGCCAGCTAAGAAGGCCTTTGTCATGGTAATGTTTCATTAGTAACCTTTTACATAATGTTTTTTGTTCTTTCCCCAACTCTTTCCCTAAAGTTTCAGTAGTGTAAACATGGTTCACAGTAAATAACCCAAGCAACTTCCGAAGGTCTTATTCTGCAGGCAGGAAGAAAACCCAAGTTTGTTGGCTGACGTTTATGCATACTACCGCTGGGCCCACGCACAAGGGAAGGACTTCATAGCCTAAAGAAATGTTGATTGGTTTTCCTTCCTCCCAGGTTGTGATGGCTCCTTCACGTTCTAGGGAGGGGGCCTATGTATAGAGTCATTAGTTGAAAGGATTGGTCCTCTCTCTGTCCATTTGACCACCTGTAATGGAGGGGGTTTGGGTATTAGTTGAGCTCGAGCAGGGGGCGGGGGCGGGGGAAGGTACAGGCCAAAAGATTGAGCATTGCCAGGATAATGCATTCAGGACTCCAAGGCAATCCTTGTTGAGAGACCACATTTTCAGCTCGATTAGTAAGGGTTTTTATTTGTCCCCAGGGGAGATCGTAGGGGTGATGCCACCGAGGGTATTGCTTTCTGGAGATCTTTAGAGCGGACATAGCCCATATTGGAATTTCTTCTCCCTGGGGTTCTTGTTTCTCCATTTTGAATGCCAGGGGCCCCCTTGGGTTGAATCTTCCAAAGATGTTAAAAAAAATTTTTTTTTAAACAAATAAAATTGTATTAACAGTAGTTATAGGTTTAGAAAGTATCTTATGTTGGAATCTAGTGAAGTCTGCTTTAGATAAGGAAGACAGTAGTGTACCTGTGTATACCCCCTTTTTAAAATATTTTTTATTTGCAACTTTAGTGTGTGATGTGTTCGTTTGACTAAGTCTTGTGTCTGTGGATTATAAAGAATACCCGTAATATGTTTAATAGAAAAAGATTGCAAAAATTCTTTAAAGTGTCTAGAAATATTGAAGTCGCTCAGTCGTGTCCGACTCTGCGACTCCGTGGACTGTAACCTACCAGGCTCCTCCGTCCAGGGGATTCTCCAGGCAAGAATACTGGAGTGGGCTGCCATTTCCTTCTCCAATAACATGTTGTGTAGCTTCACTGCAAAGAGGTGCGGCCCAGATAAAAGAGGAATTTGTGTCTATACAGACGTGTAGGAAGGAAAATGGAGGAAGTTCTGGGCAATGAGTTACCTTGTGCGATGGGTCGAAGATGTAGGGGTCTACAGGTAGAACAATTACTAATAATTTCTTTAGCCTGGCAGTATGGGATTTTCCATAGCTGGTGTAGGGAGCCAGCATTGTTATGCAACAGAGCATGCTGTTCCTCTGGAGTAGCAAAGGAAACCAGTTTATCAGCTTGTTCATTATCATAAGTCATGCGGCCCAGAAGACAAGAATGTGTTCGAATATGTGTAATATAAATGGGAGAATTGCGGTTTCTAACAACAGATTGTAGTTCCAAAAAGAATTGTTGAATAATAGGTTGATTGGCCTTTCTGGTGGAGGTTTCTATATTTTTTAACACAAAAACAGAATATATAGAGTCAGTGACTATATTAATGGTGTAAGGATGTAGGCAAATAACTTAAATAAGAGCATATAATTCATATTGTTGAGCAGAATGAAATTTAGTATAAAAGACTTTATAGTCCTTAAGAGACCAGAATGAAGCTTTGGTGTTTTTCAGTTCGGTTGAGTTCAGTTGCTCAGTCGTGTCTGACTCTTTGCGACCCCATGAATTGCAGCACGCCAGGCCTCCCTGTCCATCACCATCTCCCGGAGTTCACTCAAACTCATGTCCGTCGAGTCGGTGATGCCATCCAGCCATCTCATCCTCTGTTGTCCTCTCCTCCTCCTACCCCCAATCCCTCCCTGCATCAGAGTCTTTTCCAATGAATCAACTCTTCGCATAAGGTGACCAAAGTACTGGAGTTTCAGCTTTAGCATCATTCTTTCCAAAGAAATCCCAGGGTTGATCTCCTTCAGAGTGGACTGGTTGGATCTCCTTGCAGTCCAAGGGACTCTCAAGAGTCTTCTCCAACACCACAGTTCAAAAGCATCAATTCTTTGGCGCTCAGCTTTCTTCACAGTCCAACTCTCACATCCATACTTGACCACTGGAAAAACCATAGGCTTGACTAGACAGACCTTTGTTGGCAAAGTTATGTCTCTGCTTTTCAATATGCTATCTAGGACTTCCCTGGTGGCTCAGATGGTAAAGCGTCTGTCTACAATGTGAGAGACCTGGGTTTGATCCCTGGGTTGGGAGATTCCCTGGAGAAGGAAATGGCAACCCATTCCAGTACTCTTGCCTTGAAAATCCCATGGACAGAGGAGCTTGGGGCAGGCTACTATCCATGGGGTCGCAAAGAGTCGGCACGACTGAGAGACTTCACTTTTCACTATGCTATCTAGGTTGGTCATAACTTTCCTTCCAAGGAGTAAGCGTCTTTTAATTTCATGGCTGCAATCACCATCTGCAGTGATTTTGGAGTCTCCAGAAGTAAAGTCTTACACTGTTTCCACTGTTTCCCCATCTATTTCCCATGAAGTGATGGGACCAGATGCCATGATCTTCATTTTCTGAATGTTGAGCTTTAAGCCAACTTTTTCATTCTCCACTTTCACTTTCATCAAGAGGCTTTTTAGTTCCTCTTCACTTTCTGCCATAAGAGTGGTGTCATCTGCATATCTGAGGTTATTGATATTTCTCCCGGCAATCTTGATTCTAGATTGTGCTTCTTCCACCCCAGTGTTTTTCATGATGTAATCTGTATATAAGTTAAATAAGCATTTTTAGTTCCATCTATATAAAAAAACCTTGGCCTGTGGTATAGGCTGTGAGCTGATAATCAGAGAAATAATAAATTCAGTATTTTTGAAGAAATTCTACAGCTTACCAGAAGGATAATGAAATGAAATTTCTCCAAAATATTCCAGATATGCCAATTTTGAGGAATAGTGGTAGGTGATGGGATTCCTGGTGTAATGCACCCATAGGATTCGTAGATGGATTAACTTTTCTAAGGTCTGTTGCTGCTGTTGCTGCTCCTAAGCCACTTCAGTCATGCCCAACTCTGTGTGACCCCATGGACGGCAGCCCACCTGGCTCCCCCGTCCCTGGGATTCTCCAGGGAAGAACACTGGAGTGGGTTGCCATTTCCTTCTCCAACGCATGAAAGTGAAAAGTGAAACTGAAGTCACTCTTAGTGACCCTATGGACTGCAGCCCACCAGGCTCCTCTGTCCATGGGATTTTCCAGGCAAGAGTGCTGGAGATGCCATTTGTTAGATTTCTTTTTTATAACAAAAATAGGAGAGTTCCAAGGAGAACAAGATTCTTCAATATGTTTTCATTCTAGTTGTGTATCTATAAGTTTCTTAGCAGCCTGTAATTTCTCTTTCGTGAGGGGCCACTGCTTTGTCCAAACAGTCTTGTCATTCTTCCAAGTTATTTTAATAATTGTATTGTTTGTTAAATGAGCAGTGGCCCCTAGGAAAAATGTGGAATGTATATCTGAGTTTTCCATATCTTGTATCTTTTTATTAAAAGTATGTATCTTATTTTTCCTTAGCAACTATGAAGTGTCTTGCATATTAGCATTTTAGGGATTGGTGAATATATTTATTATATCATATTATACTATATATATTCATTATATATATTTATATATAAATATATCATACATTATATAATATATTTATTAATAGTTTTAAATCTCTAGTTTTTCTGTAACAAAAACTTTTTGTAAGAGGAAGTTAACATTTATTAATTAATGTTTTAAAATCTTATTTTATTTGGAAATGACCTAGTTATTTAATAATTTTTTATTATTTAGTTTAGTACAGCTCTAGAAATTTAAGTTATCCCAATCCTAAGAGATTATTTTAGATTATAATAATAGATTATTCTATTAAAATATAACTATTTTTAATAGAGTTTATCTAAAAGTTTTTGTCTCATATATATACATAAACAGTTACCTTTTTGTTGATAAATTTAGTTTAAATAAACCTAGGCATAATAAAAGTTTATATAATGTTGATGACATAAGACATGTCTTAATTAGATTAGCAAAGAATCATTTTTAAATTATATTTATATTTAAATAAGCATTGTATTTAATACTGAATATTTTACTTAGTTCACCTGAGTTTGAATTTAAATAGAGCTCATTAACTGCATATTATCTAAAAACAAAGCTGGTATATTGATGGCAGCACTGCAGGATGTTGAGGGTTTCAGGGAAAAGATGGAATTTGCCCCTGGTTTTTGTTGAAGGGGAACTGGGGTTTCCCCTGCTTGGAGTTTCCCGGAATAGGTTTCCCTTTAATGTTAAATTTAGATTTACAATCTTTGGCCCAATGCATTCCTCTATGGCAGTGAGGGCAGATTTTTGGAGGTTTTTTTTTTTTTTCTTTTTAGCTTTCTTAGGGCAATCCCTTTTTCAGTTCAGTTCAGTTGCTCAGTCGTGTCCCACTCTTTGTGACCCCATGAATTGTAGGACACCCAGCCTCCCTGTCCATCACCAACTCCCAGAGTTCACTCAAACTCATGTCCGTCGAGTTGGTGATGCCATCCAGCCATCTCATCCTCTGTCGTCTCCTTCTCCTCCTACCCCCAATCCCTCCCAGCATCAGGGTCTTTTCCAGTGAGTCAACTCTTCACATGAGGTGGCCAAAGTACTGGAGTTTCAGCTTTAGCATCACTCCTTCCAAAGAAATCCCAGGGCTGATCTCCTTTAAGATGGACTAGTTGGATCTCCTTGCAGTCCAAGGGATTCTCAGGAGTCTTCTCTAACACCGCAGTTCAAAAGCATCAATTCTTTGGCACTCAGCTTTCTGCACAGTCCAACTCTCACATCTGTACATGACTACTGGAAAAACTATAGCCTTGACTAGATGGACCATTGTTGGCAAAGTAATGTCTCTGCTTTTCAATATGCTATCTAGGTTGGTCATAACTTTCCTTCCAAGGAGTAAGCATCTTTTAATTTCATGCCTGCAATCACCATCTCCAGTGATTTTGGAGCCCCCCAAAATAAAGTCTGACACTGTTTCCACTCTTTCCCCATCTATTTCCCATGAAGTGATGGGACCAGAGGCCATGATCTTCGTTTTCTGAATATTGAGCTTATTTCCACATGTAAAGCATCCGTCATTTCCCATTCTAATGGCAGCAACCATTGTTTTAGCTAGCATTTGTATCTTTTGGGTTTCTGATCCTAGATTGTGACAAGTTTTCAAATAATCAATAATAGTCCCTGTCTCACTAATTGGAACTATAGCTTTTTGACATTCCTGATTTGCATTTTCATAAGCAAGTAATTTCTCTAGTTGCCTTTTGGCTTCTCCAATTACACTATGGGAAATAGCAGTTTGTAATCTAGCTAAAAAACCAGCATACATTTAATTAGATCCCAGAACTTTAAATAAGTGATGAAGTAAAGTAGAAAAGTCATGGGGCTTTGCAGCCATTTTACCCATGTCTTAGTACTTACTGGTCTCAATAGGCCCTGAGGTCACTCCGTCTGAATTTGCCTACATGTACCGAGCTCCTGTTCTGGGCACCACTTGTTGGGGTCCTTTAATGGACTGGAACCTGGTGGTCCAGAGTTGACCGATAAGAAAGAAAAGGAGAGAGAAAGAGGCTGATATTCCTCGGTTTACGCAGAAAGCCAATAAAGCGCCTGCACAGGGCTTGCTCTGTTCATGAAGGCCTCAAGCTCCCTCTAGATGGGGTGAAAGCACAGAGCGCCTTCTGGAGAGGGTCTCAAAAGCCCAGGCGGGAAAGTGAACACAGAGGACCTCTGCATTCCAAAGAAATAGCCTGAGAGACAGAAAGAGAGAGAGAGAAAGAAAGAAAGACGGGGGACCAAAGCTCTGATGCAGCAAAGGTGTTTTAATCAACATAATGTGGGTATATATACCGTAGTTATTCTCAGTAAAGATAAAGATTAAAATTCCAGACTTAACAAAACATAGGCGATCCATATTAAAGAGAGAGAGAGTTGTAAATAATCACTTTTGCCACATGGTTCATAAAAAGGAAGAGGGTACTTATCACCATATAGAAAAAACTAACGAAGGAAATGCCTGGATTCCTCAGCCCCTGGGAGAGGCTTGCCTCTCCTCTTAATTCCTAGGAATTAATAAGGAACAGAGAATTCCTGACAGATCCAAAACAGCACACAGGAAGCCTCCTGTTAAATACTTCCTGACATCCTATCATACATTTTCTCTCAGTATGGCAGGAGTAGTGCAGTCTTCAGCGAAAATTTTGAGTAAAATTCTGTGTTTCTGGCTAAAGGAACAAAGATAAGAGGACTCTTAAGGTGAGATGTTATCGAGAGATGGATGCTCAAAGGAAGAGAAGAGGCGCCTCTAATTATCTGCATAGGAACACGCAAGCGTTAGTCCATACCTGGAGCTACGTCTTTGTGGGAGAGACCAACAGTAGCCTAACTAAGGCTTAGATGAATGAAGAGAATTGAATGACACACACAAATCTTAGTGCAGTCTCTGAAGAGTATACATACGGAATAAACGCAAACAAAGGATGGTGAATGCTTGCAGAACTCAACTGAACTCTGCACAGGTAGCTGTCTAAATTCTGAGCTGTTGAGCATAAGGCAGATCCAAATCCTCATAACAAACACTTTGAGAATTTAACCTAATAATTGAGCCTCTTCCCACAGAAGAGAAGACGCAAACTAATTAGACTGATTGCTTGCTGAAAGGAAAATAATAATACTTTTTCAGAGCACTTCAACAAAGTACAGTGCCCAACAACTTAACATTCACAAATTCAGGGTATAATCCAAAATTAATTGATTCAAAAACTAAACAAATTTCAACAGTAACAAATAATAAAATGCGACAGATAATAATAAAATGTCACAAAATTGTAAAGGTAAAAATAAACATATGCCAAGCTTGAGGTTAGTCCAAATGCTGGAAAAATCAGACACATGCTTTAAAACATACGTTAAATTTTATTAATATTTAGAAGAAAAGTATTTTGAAATGAGTAATAAAAATGAGAAATTGTCAACAGAAATAGGAATTATACAAAGAACTAAATGTGAATTTTAGAGCTGAGAAATAGAATATAAGAAATTTTTTAAAAGTGCTAATTGGATCCAATAATAAAGGTGACCAAAGAAGAAAGAGTAAACAAACCTGAGGTTGTATCAATAGAAATTATCCTAAGGCTAGAGAGAAAACAGATTTAAAAAAATCAACAAGAACAGAGTTTTGGTTTGTTTGAATGTGTAATTGAAGTTCAGAAGAAGAGGGGAAGGATATTGGGGTTGAAATAGTATTCAAAGCTATAACAGTAGGAAACTTAAATTCTTGAAAAACATATTTATAGGTTGAAGACTAGCAAATTTCAACCTAGATAAAATCAAAGAAGATGATGTGTAGATATATTATAATCAGTTCACAACTAAAGATAAAGACAAAGGTCTAGAAAATGGCATGACATATAGTGGAAGAAAAATTTGAATAAATTTCTCTTTAATATCCTTAAAGCACTGAAAGAAAGAAATAGCAACTCAGAATGCTATCTCCAATAAAAATATTCTACAGAAATAAAAGTGAAATAAATAAATTTAAAAATAAACAAACACTAAAAGAAAATTTATGAAATTCTAGAGGAATTTCTTCAAGGTGAAAAGAAAATGATATAGAGATTAGAAGTTTTAGGAATTAAGGAAAAGCAAGAGAAATATCAGCTTCCCTGGTGGCTCAGATGGTAAAGCGTCTGCCTGCAATGCGGGAGACCCAGGTTTGATTCCTGGGTTGGGAAGTTCCCCTGGAGAAGGAAATGGCAATCCACTCCAGCACTCTTGCCTGGAAAATCCCATGGATGGAGGAGCCTGATAGGCTACAGTCCATGGGGTTGCAAAGAGTCGGACACGACTGAGCGACTTCACTTCACTTCACTGCAAGAGAAATATCAAATAGCAGGATAAATGTAAAAATTACCTTTACTGACTAAAACAAAAATGTATACTTTATTATTAAAGCAAAAATTAATACATTTTTGAAATTCTTGAGGTATATAGAAGTAAAGAGTATGACAGTTATAAGATGAAGATGACTGTGGTGGAGAAAAGACCTAATATAGTTGCAAAGATTTTCATTTTATATAAAGTGATACAATATTAAAGGTAAAAGATTAAGTATGCATACTGCAATCTCTAGAGCAATCACTAAAATAATACAAAGAGATATTGACAAATATTCAGTAAATAAAATAAATAGGTGAAATAAAAAGAAAGTAGTAAAATTATGGACATAAATCCAATACAATCAATGATTATATTAAATGTTAATAGTTTAAATACCTCAATTAAAAAAAAAAAGCATAACAAAATTGCCAGAGTAGCTTAAAAAGCAAGACTCCACTATGTGCTGCCTACAAGAAATATATTTTATTTTATTTTTATTTTTAAAATTAATGTGGTTATTATAATTGAAGGCTAATTACTTTACAATATTGTGGTGGTTTTTGACATACATTGAATGAATCAGCAGCCATGAGTGTACATATGTCCCCCTGTCCCTAGCCCCACTCGCACCTCCTTCCTCACCCCATCCGTCTGGGTTGTCCCAGTGCACTGGCTTTGAGTGCCCTGTTTCATGCATCAAACTTGGACTGGTGATCTATTTCACATATGGTAATATACACGTTTCAATGCTATTCTCTCAAATCATCCCACCCTCGCCTTCTCCTACAGAGTCCAAAATCTGTTCTATATATCTGTGTCTCTTTTGCTGTCTCACATATAGGGTTATCATTACCATCTTTCTGAATTCCATACATATATGCATTAATATACTGTATTGATGGAGAAGGTGATGGCACCCCACTCCAGTACTCTTGCCTGGAAAATTCCATGGATGGAGGAACCTAGTAGGCTGCAGTCCATGGGGTTGCAAAAAGTGGACAAGACTGAGTGACTTCACTTTCACTTTTCACTTTCATGAATTGGAGAAGGAAATAGCAACCCACTCCAGTGTTCTTGCCTGGAGAATCCCAGGGATGGGGGACCCTGGTGACAGGCATGGGGTCTCACAGAGTCAGACACAACTGAAAAGACTTAGCAGTAGCAGCGTACTGTACTGATGTTTTTCTTCCTGGCTTATTTCACTCTTTATAATAGGGTCCAGTTTTACCCACCTCATTAGAACTGATTCAAGTGTGTTTTTTTATTTTTATTTTTCATTTATTTATTTATTTTTTAAATTTTAAAATCGTTAATTCTTACATGCGTTCCCAAACATGAACCCCCCTCCCACCTCCCTCCCCATAACATCTCTCTGGGTCATCCCCATGCACCAGCCCCAAGCATGCTGTATCCTGTGTCAGACATAGACTGGCGATTCAATTCTTACATGATAGTATACATGTTACAATGCCATTCTCCCAAATCATCCCACCCTCTCCCTCTCCCTCTGAGTCCAAAAGTCTGTTATACACTGAGTATACTGAGTAATACTTTTTAATAGCTGAGTAATATTCCCTTGTGTACATGTACCACAACTTTCTTATCCATTCGTCTGCTGATGGACATCTAGGTTGCTTCCATGTCCTAGCTATTGTGAACAGTGCTACGACTAGGGTACATGTGTCTCTTTCAATATCCTCTGTCATCCCCTTCTCCTCCTGCCCTCAATCTTTCCCAGCATCAGGGTCTTATCAAATGAGTCAGCTCTTCACATCAGGTGGCCAAAGTATTGGCGTTTAAGCTTCAATATCATTCCTTCCAATGAACACCCAGGACTGATCTCGCCCAGGATGGACTGGTTGGATATCCTTGTAGTCCAAGGGACTCTCAAGAGTCTTCTCCAACACCACAGTTGGAGAAAAGCATCAATTCTTTGGCGCTCAGCTTTCTTCACAGCCCAACTCTTACATCCATATATGACCACTGGAAAAATCATAGCCTTGACTAGATGGACATTTGTTGGCAAAGTAATGTCTCTGCTTTTGAATATGCTATCTAGGTTGGTCATAACTTTTCTTCCAAGGAGTACGCGTCTTTTAATTTCATGGCTGAAATCACCATCTGCAGTGATTTTGGAGCCCCTCAAAATAAAGTCTGACACCGTTTCCACTGTTTACCCATGTATTTCCCATGAAGTGATGGCTCGAATGCCATGATCTTAGTTTTCTGAATGTTGAGATTTTTTTTTTTTAATTTTATTTTTACTTTATTTTACTTTACAATACTGTATTGGTTTTGGCATACATTGACATGAATCCGCCATGGGTGTACATGAGCTCCCAAACATGAACCCCTCCCACCCCCTGACATTATCCCTCGGGATCATCCCCGTGCACCAGCCTCAAGCATCCTGCATTGAACGTAGACTGGCGATTCGTTTCTTACATGATAGTATACATGTTTCAATTCCCTTCTCCCAAATCATCCCACCCTCTCCCTCAGAGTCCAAAAGTCCGCTCTATACATCTGTGTCTCTTTCGCTGTCTTGCATACAGGGTCGTCATTGCCATCTTTCTAAATTCCATATATATGTGCTAGTATACTGTATTGGTGTTTTTCTTTCTGGCCTACCTCACTCTGTATAATCGGCTCCAGTTTCATCCATCTCATTAGAACTGATTCAAATGTATTCTTTTTAATAGCTGAGTAATACTCCATTGTGTATATATACCACAGCTTTCTTATCCATTCACCTGCTGATGGACATCTGGGTTGTTTCCATGTCCTGGCTATTATAAACACTGCTGCGATGAACGTTGGGCTTTAAGCCAACTTTTTGACTCTCCTCTTTCACTTTCATCAAGAGACTCTTTAGTTCCTCTTCACTTTCTGCCATAAGGGTGGTGTCATCTGTATATCTGAGGTTATTGATATTTCTCCCAGCAATCTTGATTCCTGCTTGTGCTTCTTCCAGCCCAGTGTTTCTCATGTTGTACTCTGAATATAAGTTGAATAAGCAGGGAGACAATATACAGCCTTGACATACTCCTTTCCCTATTTGGAACCAGTCTGTTTTTCCATGTCCAGTTCTAACTGTTGCTTCCTGACCTGCATATAGTTTTCCTCCAATAAAAATAGTCAGCAATTGTCAGATTGATTAAAAAGGCAATGTTCAACCACATGTTTTCTATTAGAAACACATTTTATATTTAATGACACAAACAGGTAGAAATAAAAGAATAGAAAAAGACATACCATGGAAATAATAAACCATGAGAGAAATGATTAGCTATATATAAATATTAGACAATATTTTGGACTTTATAAAAAGAAATGCTGCAAGAACTCAGTATTTCTGGAAGATATAATAAATATAATGTATATGCATTTAATAAACCATGACTCCAGAGCACATGAACGAAAACCTGATAGAAGTGAAAAGAACATAATTAATGATGATATTTTAACACTCTAATCTCAAAAGAAGAGAGAAAAATCTCCAGTAATATAAAAGACCTGAATTACTATCAACCATTTTGACCTCAGTGACAGTTATGTTATCCTTTATCTCATGACATCCCAATATAATCTTTTCAAGGTGGCATAAAATATTCTTTAGGATGGACCATATGCTAGACCATAAAAGTCTCAGTAAAGTGAAAGGACTGAAATAACACAAAGTGTTCTCTTCGATCACAAAGACATTAAATTAGAAATTAATAACAAAGATATTTGGGAAGTCCTCAAATATCTAGAGATTAAATATTCTACTTAGTAATTCACAGGTTAAAAAAGAAATCACAGGGATAATTAGATGAATATTTTAGATGAATGAAAAAGAAAATATCAAAATTTATGAAATGAAGCTAAAGCAATGCTTAGAGAGATATTCATAGATTTAAAACAGCTTTATACACACACACACACACACACATATATGTAAAACTCAATGTGCAACACCTATGATACAACTTAACCATCTTGTAGCTCAGTTGGTAAAGAGTCCACCTGCACAGCAGGAGACCTGGTTTCAATCCCTGGGTTGGAAAGATCCCCAGGAGAAGGGAAAGGTTACTCACTCCAGTATTCTGGGCTGGAGAATTCCATAGACCGTGTAGTCCATGGGGTTGCAAAGAGTTGGACATAACTGAACGACTTTCTCACACACACCCCAATGGCTCAGTGGTTAAAGAATACATGTGCAATGCAGAATATGAAGGACACACAGGTTTGATTCCCTGGGTGGGAAGATCCTGGATGAGGAATGGTAATTCACTCCAATATTCGTCTATAGTCCACGGGATTGCAAAGAGTCAGATATGACTGAGCGACTAAGCACACACACATATTTAACTCAATAATAAGTCAAACAGCCCCATCAAAACTGAGCAAAATACTTGAATCTACTTTGCCAAATAAGAGATGAGTGTCACTGTATGTAAGCATATGGAAAGCATAGTCATCAGGGAAATACCAATTCATACTATAATGAAGTACAATTACAAACCTATTTACTTTACTGTAACCCAAAAGATTGATTGTATCAAGCATTGGTAAGGATATGCAGAGTTGATATTTCCACATGTAGATTTGCTGGAAATGTAATGTGGTACAACTACTTTGGAAAACAGTTTAACATATTCTTAAAAAATTAACCCACACCTACTATACAACCTAGCCATTTCAGTCTTAAATATCAGGGGAAAGAAAACCCTCAAATAACATCAAAATGTGAATGAATAAACACATTATGTTCTAACTATACAATAAAATACTATTAATCAAAATTTTAAAAAAAGAAGAAATAAACTATGAAACACACAAGAACAGGAGACTAAGGATAAGTCTTAATTAGTAAGCTGTGTGAACCAAACCAGGCCAAAAAGGGAACATATCGTATGACTCTATAAATGCATACTATCTATGATTTATTTTTTAAAAAAGGCTAAGACATACAAACAGGAAGACATTTTATGGCTGTCTGGGATGGGGGTGACAGAAATGACAGATTACTAAAGGTGCTGAGAAAATGTTTGGTGGTGATGGATATGTTCATTATCTGTGGTGATGGCTTCTACAGGAGTGCACTTACATCAAAATGGATCAAATTTTACTCCTTAAATATGTGTAACTATACCTTAATACAACATACCAAAAATAGATAAGTAAAATTTTTATGGTACCCTACTGTCACCTGGAAAATTTTTCAATTTTTTACCATGGCATGTATCAAAGGCCTCTATATTAGCTTGAATTAGTCCTAGCTTTGAGTGACAGAAAATCTAAATGAATGGTGGTCTAAAGTCAGGGCCAGCAAGCATTTTCTGTAAAGGGCCAGACAGGGAACAGTTTAGGCTTTGCAGGCCACATGATGGTAACTTCTCAACATTGCCTTTGTGACATGAAATCAGTTATAGATGGTATATAAAAGAATAGCATTAGTGTGATCCAGTGAAACTTTAATTGCAAAAACAGATGGTGAACTGAATTTGGAAGTGTGGGCTGTAGTTTGCCTATCCCCAGTTTGAAAAATAGCCTTTGTAAACATAGGTAATCTAAGAATACGATGATGACTCCATTTTCCTCCTGGTTTACCATTTTTAACATGTGGTGTCTATGTCATGGCGGAGAAGGCAATGGCACCCCACTCCAGTACTCTTGCCTGGAGAATCCCATGGACGGAGGAGCCTGGTAGGCTCCAGTTCATGGGGTGGCGAAGAGTCGGGCACGACTGAGCAATTTCACTTTCACTTTTCACTTTCATCCATTGGAGAAGGAAATGGCAACCCACTCCAGTGTTCTTGCCTGGAGAATCCCAGGGACGGGGGAGCCTGGTGGGCTGCTGTCTATGGGGTCGCACAGAGTTGGACACGACTGAAGTGACTTAGCAGCAGCAGTAGCAGCAGCAGCAGCAGCAGCAGCAGCAGTCTATGTCACGGCACAAGACAGCCACTCTAGCATCAACCACATCTGTATTTCGGCAAATGGGAGAAGAAAAGAAAGAAAAAAAAGCGTGCCTTTCTCTTAGAATACTCCTAGAAAGTTCTGCACACTTTAATTTATATTTGTCTGTCTGGAAATTAATCACATGGCCACACTTAGATACAAGGAAAATTGAGTAACGTAGTTTTCATTCAGGATGACTAGGTATCCAGATAATTGTCAGGGTTCTACTACAAAGAAGAGAGTATTGGGTAAAAATTCTCTTCTGCATTTTTCTAAATAGAATATGTATAGAATCCATAATTATATGAAGGAAGCAAAAAGGAAAATATATTTTTAGATAGAAATCACAAGGTTTTATTTTGTATCATTTTTAAATATTGAAAGAAACATGCTTAGTGTTAAAGGATATTTGTTTATGTAAAGAAATATAAGATTTCCCTAATGACATAGAGATGATGTCAGACAAGCTTGTGTGTTGGGTTCAGATGAGCCTGGATGAGAATTCTGGCTTTCACTTGTTGTTTATGAGAAAGTTAATAAATGTCCTTTGAATCCTAGTTTGAGAAGTGAAAGTGAAAATATTAGTCACTCAGTCATGTCTGACTCTTTGCAACTCCATGGACTGTAGCCTGCCAGGCTCCTCTGTCCTTGGGATTCTCTAGGCAAGAATATTAGAGAGGGTAGCCATTCCCTTCTCCAGGGGAATCTTCCCAACCCAGGGAGAGAACCTAGGTCTCCTGCACTGCAGACATATTCTTTACCATTTGAGCCACCAGGGAAGCCTAGTTTACTAATCTGTACAATGGGCAGATATAGTTTATTTAATATATTCACATCTATGTACTAGGACAGGGATAGTACTGCTTATCTTTGCAACACTGTAGTTACGATATCACAAGTTAGGATGATTTCTAGTGTCTGAAAGTGAAAGTGAAAGCTGCTCAGTTGTGTCCAACTCTTTGCGACCCTATGGACTATACAGTCCATGG
Organism: Ovis canadensis; assembly: GCF_042477335.2. Lineage (NCBI taxonomy): Eukaryota > Metazoa > Chordata > Mammalia > Artiodactyla > Bovidae > Ovis > Ovis canadensis. The sequence continues at coordinate 23,810,017 of NC_091262.1, forward strand.
AATTCTCCAGGCCAGAATACTGGAACAGGTAGCCTTTGCCTTCTCCAGGGGATCTTTCTAACCCAGGGATCGAATCCAGGTCTCCTGCATTGTAGGCGGATTCTTTATCAACTGACCCACAAGGGAAGCCCAAGAATACTGCAGTGGGTAGACTATCCCTTCTCCAGCAGGTCTTCCTGACCCAGGAATTGACTGGGGTCTCCTGCATTGCAGGCGGATTCTTTACCAACTGAGCTATCCAGTGTCTACATTTTATTAAATCTTCATAGGCAGAGCACAGAAGAATTTGAGGGTCTGAGCATCTTAGGTGTGCCATAGACATTTTTAAAATTCACTCTAAGTAGCTGACAATATCTCACTTACATATAAACTGAGCCACTCATCACAATGCCATTCCTGAAACCTCAGTTCAGTTCAGTTCATTCGCTCAGTCGTGTCCGACTCTTTGCGACCCCATGAACCGCAGCACGCCAGGCCTCCCTGCCCATCACCAACTCCCGGAGTTCACTCAGATTCACGTCCATCGAGTCAGTGATGCCATCCAGCCATCTCATCCTCTGTGGTCCCCTTTTCCTCCTGCCCCCAATCCCTCCCAGTATGCCAACAAATCTCCAGAAAATACTGAGGCTGGGGTCTTAATTTTTAGCCATTCTGAAACTCCAATACTTTGGCCACCTCATGTGAAGAATTGACTCATTGGGAAAGACTCTGATGCTAGGAGGGATTGGGGACAGAAGGAGAAGGGGACGACAGAGGATGAGATGGCTGGATGGCATCACTGACTCATCGGACACGAGTCTGAGTGAACTGTGGGAGTTGGTGATGGACAGGGAAGCCTGGCGTGCTGCGATTCATGGGGTCACAAAGAGTTGGACACGACTGAGCGACTGAATTGAACTGAACTGAACATTTTTTGCTAAGAAAGGCATTGCTATTACATATTTAAATGAGATTATTACCAGCTTGTGTTTTGAAAACAATTTGCAACTATCACTGTATTTTATTTTAAGACAGCTTAATTTGGTAATCCTTGTTTGACAGATGAGAAAGCCAAAACATAGAACAGGTACCTGCCTCATAATGACAAGCAGATGTTTATTGCTGAAGCTTATTGCCATCGAGGGAGTATAAGGAATATAAGAAATGCTGGGTTGGTTAATTTCAAGAAATTATCATCTGGATGGTCCACCCTTACCTTTGCAATACACAGGTGCTGGCTGTCTTAGTGGCTTCAACCATGGGTACAGCATTGAAACACATTTGTCTTCAAATTTTAGACCCCTCTTGTCCACTCACAGGTTTATTTAACTATAGAACCTACAGAACTATCTGTCTCATGCATAAACTCGAGGAGTAAAGATACTAATGGGTAAAATCTGAATGAGCGGTGTAGTCATGCCTGTAACCACCTTTCTCTCACCCCCCAAATGGTGGGTGCAGATTGCAGACCAAGAATAAAGCAAAATTGGGGGCAAACTGCCCACCACTTCCAGCCTGACCACAAGCTCCCTTGGAGATATATGACCCTTCTCTGCAATCATCCCAACTACCTGCTCACCCTCACTCAGCAACTGGCAAGCTCCAAATTTACACTGGGAAATCTGAAAAAGTATCAGTTCCTAACCTCATAGGCTTCGCAGGTAGTGCTAGGGGTAAAGAACCCGCCTGTCAGTGCAGGAGAGGTAACAGATGCAGATTCGATCCTGGGTCGGGAAGATCCCCTGAAGGAGGAAATGGCCACCCACTCCAGTATTCTTGCCTGGAAAATCCCATAGACAGAGGAGCCTGGCAGGCTATAGTCCAAGAAGTCGTACACAGTCGGACACGACTGAGGCTTAGCACCTGGCCTCAGACCACCAGAGGTTCTGACTTAACTGGACTGGGATGGGGCTTTGATTTGGTAGGTTTTAAGAGTATATAGTCACCCTACTTATTTAACTATATGCAGAGTACATCATGAGAAATGCTGGGATGGAAGAAGCGCAGCTGGAATCAAGATTGCTGGGAGAAATATCAATAACCTCAGATATGCAGATGACACCACCCTTATGGCAAAAAGTGAAGAGGAACTAAAAAGCCTCTTGACGAAAGTAAAAGAGGAGAGTGAAAAAGTTGGCTTAAAGCTCAACATTCAGAAAACGAAGATCATGGCATCTGATCCCATCACTTCATGGGAAATAGATGGGGAAACAGTGTCAGACTATTTTGGAGGGCTCCCAAATCACTGCAGATGGTGACTGCAGCCATGAAATTAACAGACGCTTACTCCTTGGAAGGAAAGTTATGACCAACCTAGATAGCATATTGAAAAGCAGAGATATTACCTTGGCAACAAAGTTCTGTCTAGCCAAGGCTATGGTTTTTTCGGTGGTCATGTATGGATGTGAGAGTTGGACTGTGAAGAAAGCTGAGCACTGAAGAATTGATGCTTTTGAAGTGTGGTGTTGGAGAAGACTCCTGAGAGTCCCTTGGACTGCAAGGAGATCAAACCAGTCCATCCTAAAGGAGATCAGCCCTGGGTGTTCTTTGGAAGGAATTTGGCCACCTCATGCAGAGTTGACTCCCTGGAAAAGACTGATACTGGGAGGGATTGAGGGCAGGAGAAGAAGGGGACAACAGAGGATGAGATGGCTGGATGGCATCACTGAGTTGATGGACATGAGTTTGAGTGAACTCTGGGAGTTGGTGATGGACAGGGAGGCCTGGTGTGCTGCGATTCACGGGGTCGCAAAGAGTGGGACATGACTGAGCAACTGAACTGAACCTAACTGAAGAGCATCCCAGGTGTTTTTAATGTGCAGCTGAGGTTAAGAACCACAGCTCAGGGGCTCCCTGGCTGGGACCGTGGGCTGCCTCACCTTTCCCATGGATTTCAGATGTGATCTTTCCTGTTGCTGTCTAGCCTGCTCTGTCTGATTCTCAGTTCACAACTCCTGCCCCGTTCTGCACTTTCTGGTATTTGTGTCATCCTCATTCATTGGTAATTTTCCAGCTTCTGGCTAAATGCCTGCTCCACCTCGCAGGTGTCTGAGTCAGACCCAGCTTTGCCTTGGCCTCTCTTGCTGCCTGGGTCCTAAGTCTGTTCCTGACAACCACTGTCCAAAGCTTAGCACAGCCTCCAAGACTTTGCTCCTTAGGGATGCTTCCCTGAGGCTCCTCCCAGCCAGGGGCGCCCTCAGGACCGATTTTTCTAGCAAAAATACCGGAGTGGGTTGCCATTTCCTCCTCCAGGGGATTTTCCTGAGCCAGGGATCAACCCTGCATCTCCTGCACTGCAGGCAGTTTCTTTACCTGCTGAGCCACTGGGGAATGCATACTGATACTGTTTAATATTCTCTGATGTTCCTTTGCCCTGAGAGAGAGAGGGAGGGAGTGTGATTGTGGGGGTGGTGTTGGGGTGAGGGAGTGAAGGGTGTGGGAGGGTGTAGGGGGTGTGGGAGGGGGTAGGGGGTGGAGGGGTTGGAGGAAGGAGGTGGGAAGGGGAGCAAAATTCCAGGACATATTTCCCCAGTGAGTTCCCCATTGTTATTAAACACAAATAATTAAAGCTGATAAATTTTACATTGTCTAGTACATTTTTCATATTCTATTAAGCCTAGTGTATTTTTAGCTTTGTATTTAAACATTTAACATTTATTACTAAAAGTATAATATAAACCATTTAATATAAGTTAACTACAGTGCCTATATTTTTTTGAGGAAATTTAAAGGGAAAACTATTAGCTACACAAAACTCCAAGCTTTGACCTTGTATTCATTGAAATTTGGGTCTGTAACTCATAAAATTGTTTGAAAGAAATATTTATTTGATACCTGGTATAAATAAGAGAAAGAATGGGGAAAGCAGTCACTTTTCACACCTACAAAAATGGAAAATGTTATATCTTCTGTCAAAGTATTCATCCTATTCAAAATTACTTGAGAAGAAAAGCTGGAGTTAATTTTCATTTATTTATATAAAGCTACAAATTAATCATGACTACCCCTTGTCTTCCCCTTCCACTCATTCAGCATTTCCTAAATGGAGTTAACTGGGAATAAGAAACAGGGCATGGGAGGGAGTGACTCATTGACTCAGATTACACTCACCTGTTTTATCATTTTATGGGAAATAGTAAATAGATGCCTATTTATTATTTTATCTCAATTTGCAATGTCATGAATGAATCTTATTATGCAATGACTGACATTTACTCAAAATTTCTGAGGTAACATTTCATTCACATAATTTCAAGATAAATCATCCAAACATAGTAACCTGCCCTGTTTCCTATCAAAAATTGATCAGAATACGAAAATATCAATTGATTGCTTCCAGTTGATGCATCATCTTGTGCTTAATCATTTATCTATGATTTAACATTGAACTCATTTTTTTCATTCTATTTTTCTTTTCTATGCTGATATCAATAACATTGCAGTGAATGACTGTATTTGTTATTACAAAATAAATATTTTTGAATTTATTCTTTTGTATAGATTTTACACAGGTCAAATATCATTAAACTTCTTAGTCTAATTGATAAGCCTACCAAATTTATCCAGTTCTCTAAGCTTCCTAAGGGGATGAGAGCCATTTAAAAACAGGCCCATGTGTTGGTAAAGAGTGCTCAGATTGAGGAAGGAGAAGAGGGTAGAGTATTTCGGCCCCTGGTTTATGATGGGTTGGTCCGATTTCAAACACTGTTATTAAATCCAGCCATCATTACTGTTTCTATGGTGTTGACAACTTGATGCGAAGTTGCATGAGAATTCTTTACAATATAGAGTTTGTGTGGTATGTGTGTGCTCAGTTGTGTCCAACTCTTTGCTACCCCATAGACTGTAGGCCACCAGAAAATTCCTCTGTCCGTGGAATTTTCCAGGCAAGAATACTGGAGTTGGTTGCCATTTCCTACTCCAGGGGATCTTCCTGACCCAGAGATCAAACCCATGTTTCTTTCATCTCCTGCACTGGCAAGCAGATTCTTGCCCACTGAGCCCCCTGGGAAGCCCCATGTATAGAGAGTACACAGCGTGAACTATTACGGCGATTCATAAATTGGGAAGGGGAAATATGTGATACAACTGTCTTTCTTGTTTGGGGACATCTGCTCTTTGGCCTCTTCCAACTGGTCACTGTGCCCCGGGGCTGTCGGGCGAGGTTGGGTAACCAAAGGAAGAGCTTTCCACAGGTGTTCTTTCACAGGTGTTGCTGTGGCCTCTTGAGGACTTTCTTTTTTTCCAGTTAGATATCGATCAGACTTTGTGGCTCATGTTCTTCACTGGTTATTCTCTCAGCCGTGATCAGCAGACTCTGAGATACCAGGTGGAACTTTCCGCGTGGTACTGAGGTACAGCTTCTTCATGTGTGTCTGTGCTACAAAAGGACGGTAAATGCTTTACCAGCAATCATTTTATTGGCTCCGAAAGGAGGTTTGATCTCGGTTCTAGTAACCAATTAGAATCTATCCCTCTTCAAAATTTGCATTGTTTAATTCATAACTAAAGCATAATTATTCTTTTGTTATGAGACTATTCCATGTTTTAGCGGCCATGATGAACTTCTTTGTGTTCATTGATTTCTTTTTTTCTTCTCGCTCTCTCCTTCTCTCTCTCTTTTTTTTTTTTTTTTTTGTTCTCATCACATTTACTTCCTTTGTTGACTCCATCTGCAAAGGTTGTTCCTCTGTTACTTCCATTGGGAGAGCTTCCACATGGGCATTAGGTACTACAGCAGAATTTAGTCCCTGAGTTTGACTGAAGTAGCCAAAACTTATTATGTTGCTGCTGTTGTTTCTGCAAATTCTATCCCCTCTTTTCAAAATAAAGGATACAGTCACTTAAACTTTTCCAGCCAGGCTCCTCATCTCCACAATGACATTCTTCATGCCTGGGGTGGGGGGTAGAGGGCTCTTTATTTTCCCTCTCCACAGAGCATGGTCCCAGCTGTGTGGCTCCCTTCATGAATATGCATGAAATCAGATATGACATTGCCCTGCTCCCATTAATAATCTTGTCATCTGACTTGTGCTCCAGAAAGCTCCAGCCCTGGGCTTCTCAGAGCAAATGTAGCCTGAAGAAAAACAAGACAAAACAAAACAAAAAGACTCTATCTTTTTGTTTATCTTTTTTTTTTTTTAATTTGATTTGGATTAAGTATTCCAACATTTGGGCAAGGGCTTGTGAGAGGAACAGAGGAGGCAGGAAGGGAGAGAAGGAGAGGGCTCAGAGGAGAAGTCGGCCCCCGTGTGAATGGCGTGGCTTGTTGGGAGTCGAACGCGGTGGGTGTAATGGCATGCGAAGTGACCTTGAATATAGGCACTGTGGGTAGCCCCAGCTTTTTTGTAAAAGAAGCATTTGCAGTGGAGGTTTGGGTTTCAGGCCTCCCAGTCATCAATCATCTCAGCCCATTCTTCTCTTTGACAGCTCAGTACAAGGCCTGACATTTGACACCCAAGACCCCAGGACTTAGACACAGACACAAGCTGAGGCCCTAAGGGAGGGGAGGAGGGGAAGAGAGAGAGAGAAAAAGCTTATTTTATTTTTTAAGCAGCAAACAAATTCTGTCACAGTAATTCTGCAGAAGAGCATCACGTTGAGTTTTGCTACTGCTTTGTGATTTTTCATGCTGCCCAGGGTTCTTAAAATAGCTTTGTGTGAACAGTTTGGGGTAAATATCTCAGCCTGGCGGGCCACTTACCATTTGGCCAGATTGAATCCAACCTCAGCATTAAAGGATGGATTGGTGGACAAGGGGGTTATCACTTTCTGGACAATGGTCCATGACATTGTGACCTGAGTGCCATTACATCATACTGTCACTTAGGGGAGAAGGCCACCCTCAGGGTACTTTCCCTTTGGAACATTGGAAAAATAAAAAAGAAGGATAATAACTCAGGTTCAGATATGAGCTCACTGAAGTCTGGGGTCAACTAATGCAAGTGTTTCAGGGATCAAATAATGGTAATTGGTGTTAAGAATTAGGTAATTTATGGTTCTAACTTTGAAAGAGTCTAAAAGGTTTATAACATGCAAGTCCCAGGATTTCATGGGTGAAAGTCCAGGTGGCTGTGCTTCTAATCCCTGTTCATCGACAGCCAGTTAAGCTGAGTGCCAAGCCCTGAGCATGTGAGGCCAAGGGTATGCCATTAAATTCTTACCCAAGTCTGAGATCTGACAGATGAATCTTTCAATGACTTTTGACAATGACTATATGCCCAGCACTGTACTGATATCATAGAAAATGCAAATACTTTAAGAGATGATCCCAGCCCACACAAACACTACTAGACTATTTGGAGAGATAAAGCATATGTTGATAAGGTAGTGCATAGCAGGATAGTAGAAACAAATGTATTCTGATAAATCAGTGAGACTGTCTCCAGGATTACATAGCACATCTTTCATTCTGGAAACATCAGCATCTCACACACAGACTTGAGGGAAAAAAACCATGGTTCTTCTCAGCGTAAATGTAGAAAAATATTTTGGGGATTGCTTAGGAAATATTAAAAGCTTCCTAACAATTATGAGCAGGATAGGTTTCAGTTCAGTTCAGTTGCTCAGTTGTGTCCGACTCTTTGCGACCCCATGAATCGCAGCACACCAGGCCTCCCTGTCCATCACCATCTCCCGGAGTTCACTCAGACTCACGTCCATCGAGTCCGTGATGCCACCCAGCCATCTCATTCTCTGTCGTCCCCTTCTCCTCCTGCCCCCAATCCCTCCCAGCATCAGAGTCTTTTCCAACGAGTCAACTTTTCGCATGAAGTGGGCAAAGTACTGGAGCTTCAGCTTTAGCATCATTCCTTCCAAAGAACATCCAAGGCTGATCTCCTTTAGAATGGACTGGTTGGATCTCCTTGCAGTCCAAGGGACTCTCAAGAGTCTTCTCCAACACCATAGTTCAAAAGCATCAATTTTTCGGTGCTCAGCCTTCTTCACAGTCCAACTCTCACATCCCTACATGACTACTGGAAAAACCATAGCCTTGACTAGATGGACCTTAGTCAGCAAAGTAATGTCTCTGCTTTTGAATATGCTATCTAGGTTGGTTATAACTTTTCTTCCAAGGAGTAAGCGTCTTTTAATTTCACGGCTGCAGTCACCATCTGCAGCGATTTGGGAGCCCCCCAGAATAAAGTCTGATACTGTTTCCACTGTTTCCCCATCTATTTCCCATGAAGTGATGGGACCAGATGCCATCATCTTTGTTTTCTGAATGTTGAGCTTTAAGCCAACTTTTTCACTCTCCTCTTTCACTTTCATCAAGAGGCTTTTTAGTTCCTCTTTACTTTCTGCCATAAGGGTGGTGTCATCTGCATATCTGAGGTTATTGATATTTCTCCTGGCAATCTTGATTCCAGCTTGTGTTTCTTCCAGTCCAGCGTTTCTCATGATGTACTCTGCATATAAGTTAAATAAGCAGGGTGACAATATACAGCCTTGACGTACTCCTTTTCCTATTTGGAACCAGTCTGTTGTTCCATGTCCAGTTTTAAGTGTTGCTTCCTGACCTGTTTAGGGGTCAATATTAGGTATGGTCAATATTAGGTATGAGCAGAGACTATATAGTAACAGCGGTGAATGGTATGGCTGAAGTAGGAGTGGTTTTTCTCTTTATCTTTAATAACTTTCCCAATAATCAATAATGGATATGAATAAATTATTAATAAATAAATGTTATGAATACTGAAAACAATAGGGCTATTCAGTTGGTCCCTAGAATCATATATCAGTTTCATTTCATTCTATGGATTTTCTCTCAGTGTGGAAAGTCTGTCAACATCCTCCTTTCATTCCCCTCCTGGAAATAGTTAATAATGTTCATGCTTCTGCAAGAGCAAAGGTGAATCAGCCTCTGCACCTGAGTGAAGCTCTTTAGAGTAGATGGGGGCTCCTCTTCTCTATTTCCGCAATGCCCTGTGCACTTGAATAACACTAACAAGTTGTATTAATTTGGGAGTGACTTTTCGACCTTGCTCATTCAACTGGGAGCTTCTTGAGGGCCAGACCCTGCCTTTGTCAGGCAATTTACACATGCTTATTCCTCCAGAGTGTAGGTCCTTACCAAAAGGGGCATTCGATGGCCTACTGAAGACTTAACAAGTATATGAATAAAAACCTGCTTCGATATCTCCTTAGACAAGCTTTATCACTATAGTTTTAGGGCACTGATTTGTCCACCTGTAAGCAGGCACCCTGGGGGAGGAAATGGCAACCCACTCCAGTATTCTTACCTGAGAAATCCCATGGACAGAGAAGCCTGGTGGGCTACAGTCCGTGGGGTTGCAACTAAATCAACACCACCACCAGCCAGGTACACATTCCTTAGTCTTTGAGCTTTGCTTTGTTATCACTTTTGGCAGTAAACAAATTTATTTTTCTCACTTTTCCTGAGCTTCTTGTCAAGAATGGATGAATAAAAACTTACCAGACTCTCATCTACTTTCACTGAAAATTGCCGGTGCTTTTTTGCTCCTCCTTTACCTTTCTTTCCTTGTTCTTAATTTTTTAAAATATGTCTTTCTTTTTTGAAAAGCTTTTAAATTCTCTAAGGAATAATACTGTATTTTTTTTTTTTGCTTTTTTAATTCTCCAAAATAAAGTATCATTTATAATGATGTAAGTTTCAGGTAGTTAATTCCTGTCGAAAATAGCTTTTATTCCCCAAGTTATTTATTTACTTTTTCAAGTATCTTGCTATTCTATCAGGGTATTCATCTATGTTTGGATAAATCTGTGGTACTTTTATTTGGTGTGTTTCTTTTTCCCCTAGAAAACTTCACCCACTGCTGTCAAGAATTTGAAGTCCAAATCATAATTTTCCCCCCACTTTGTTAAAGAAGTACAGAATCTGCAATATTGCAAAATGAAATGTCTTAATCTTGAGGGGAATTCTCTGATCCATAAAATAAGAGCTTTGCTTAGCCATGAGCTTGTAGAAGCAGTGCTTTTCATTCTGTGCAAAAGATCTACAGTTAGCCTGAAAATGTCACACAGTGGAGATGATTAGTTATAATGTAAATAGAATGTACCACTGAAAGCAAACTCAGGACAAATGTCTTGGTTTTGTTTTAAAAGTTAGCTATTTCCTAGTGTGGGCAAAAAAAAAAAAAGAAAGAAATCAAACATTTGTAATTAACAATACTGACTACCATCATTTTAATACTTTCAAACTATGGAGACAGCTGACTTTCAGTGCAATCAGGGTGAAGACTGCATTGTTGGGTGGAGGAACTCCATGGCTATTTTTCTCCTATAGGTTCACCATGTGTCACTACAGAATTGGAATTCAAGAGGTGAGCCTGTATTTCTAATCATGTTGATATTTCCCATGTAGAATCTTAGTCAGCTCCTTGAATTCTTCACACAAAACTATAAAAAGGTCATCAATTATAAGGACCTTATGTAAATACTGGGCAGTTTTGTGATTCTATTCTGAGCAACGTTTATATACATCTGCTCAAATAAATTAATTTTCTTGTCCCAAATGACTCATTTAGTAGAAATAGAAGTTTTCATGCCAATGCAAATAGAGAAGGGAAAGAGGGCACAGGGAAATGAGGAGAATGGGAATTCGCTTTGTAATCTACCAGTTTATGAGCGTTGGCACATAGTTTTTAAATGGAAAAGCATTAAGCAAATATTTATTAATATATGGGGAAAGAAAAGAGAGAGAGAGAGGATTAGGAATCTGATCTTATATGGAAAGTAACCATGTTGAGGGTTTGGTGTGCATACAGACACGCCTGCATTCTAGTCCAGTTTGCACTGTTTTCCTGGCTTGAGAATCTGACTCACTTCAGTTAATTTCTCAGAGCCTTATTTCTACATATGCAACACCATAATGTAGTTCTTCAAACCATGATCACTGGCAGCTAAATGGCACAACACTTCTATCTTCTGTAGGTGCTAGGGGCGGTTCCACATGTATTGGGCATCCCATTACAGATGAAGAAAGGCTTGCAAACTTTGCTCAGTCATGTTACAGGCTAAGATGAGTCTGACAAATCCTTGAAACTCCACCTGAGGTCTGGAGTCATGACCATATGGATTTTAATAGCAGTTTCTTTCCTGCCAAGAAACAAAGTTTCTAGACAGAGCTTCCACCATGTTTCCATCAACCCATTGCAATGAGTCATATAGACTGCTCCAAAAACTATATTTTCTTCCTATCACTTGCTGCTGCTGCTGCTGCTGCTGCTGCTGAGTTGCTTCAGTCATGTCCGACTCTGTGCGACCCCATAGATGACAGCCCACCAGGTTCTGCCGTCCCTGGGATTCTCCAGGCAAGAACATTTGAGTGGGTTGCCATTAGATCTCAATAAACTTCCTCTTTTGGCATTTATACCCTCCCCCCATCATCTAGCATTGATTATCCTATTTTTGTGGTATTCATTGACACTGTCATTTTATGAATTATCCATCCCAATCATATCGCCAGCCCTTTGACATCTCTTGAAATCTCTCCCTCTTTCTACATGACCTTTTTAGAGCGTTGGCATTCTCCTCCAGCTTATGCCCATGATCATTTTCTCAAAATTTAGTTCATCCTTCTCCATCCAAGAATCTTTCTGAATGAAATTTACCTTCTTTGAATTGCTGCTTTATTTTGTGTGCCTCAACTTTTCTGAAGAATGGATGCATTTATGTTTTTCATACTTCTTTTCCCTTGCCATTTCTTAAAGCTTTCCTTTCTTTTCTATTGAGAATGCAAACTCTTCAGAAGATAGCATTACATTTATAAAACATGTTGTATTCATTATATGGCCCAGCAGAGTTCCTAATATAGGATAAAAATTTTAGTAATTGATTTTTGAATATAATTGCAATTAATTGAATGCTACTACAGATTCCCATTAGCTATTACTATTATTTTTGCATGTATTCTGCTTTTTTTAATCTCCCTTCCCTAAATAGGTAGAAAGATTGATTTATTGATTTGCATACAAGTATTGGTATTCATCTATCTGTATTTTTAATTATATCATGGCAATGCCCCTGAAAACAAAAGTTCATCTTTAACTGTGGCATTTCTTGGTCCTAGAATGGGTCCTTACATATAGATTCAAGGTAACACATTTCTAATGGAAATTAACTAGCAAAATTTCACTAGCAGAACTTCAAGTTTCACACCTTTGTTCTTTTCTAATTCCAGTCTTTGAAACCTAGCTGTATCATGTGCTTCTGTGTACTTGTCCAATAAGACCTCAATCCAGGTTCAAGAAATAAAATAGTGTTATTTCAGTTGTATTCTTATAATTCTTAAAATGCATTTTTATTGTATAGATGAGTAAATGACTTGATCTCTACTTCACTAAGTAGAAGAGGGAGTTTGCTAATTCACTCCAGGTCTATTCTTTGAGTCCTGCTACACAGTTTTGGGCCCTTAAGTATAAGGATAGCAAAACCTGAATAATAATGAAGAAAGAATGTACTATATGCTTTGAAAAGAAGGAAGGTAAACAGTAGAAGAGAAGATTAGAAATACTGGTTCTGCAACCACAGTATTTGGTTTGAAAATCAACCCACCACCCGCTTGACTCTCTCTGTTTCAATTATCTTATCTATAAAATGGAAATAAAATGCAGCTTCATGGGGTTATTTGGAGGATCCAATGGTATACGGAAGTAATGTGCTTATACAGTCTCTGGCAGAGTATGGCTTTTATTCCATCCATGCTAGCTATTGTGTTTATGATTCTGACCATGAATTCATCCGGTGGATAGACCCCGTGCTTTTGCTGTGGGTCAGTCCACTCGGGTGAAGCCACAGTCAAGTGCATGCTTATTAGGCCAACACAGGTTCCAGCTCCCAGGGCCATGTTTCTTAGTTCCATCTGTGTGGGCTGAGTGTGAAGGAGGATGGAGAAGCTGAAGAGGAAGAAAACAAGGCCCCTGAGCATTAAACAGAGTCTATTCCCCACGCCTACTCCAAGAGATTAAAGAGATGGATTCTCGAGCTGTTCTTCAGACTGACTAATTTATATGTATATTGAGGACTCAGCCAGAGAATTTTTTTTGAAAGGAGCTGGGGGAAAATATGATGCTCTCACAGTCCCAGCGGTGTTGCCACATCCATTTTACTAGCGCATTTATCCTTTAGTACTTCCATGGATTGACATGAGGGAGGAATCCGCATGTCATGGGAGATAACATCTCACTGTTGCCAAAGGAGTCTATTCAGACATGCATGTTAGTGGGTTGATAACTTATTCGGTATTGCAGAGGACTCAAAGATAGACATTTCGCCTTTTATCTCCATCTCTGTGCTCCCTGCATACTAAAGATAGTGCAAAACAGCCAGATACATCTTAACTAACCCACGCAGAAAAGAGGGACTTTTGCTAGCCTGCTGCCAGGGCTGCGAAGTGAAAGGAACAAGGTGTCACAGGGCCTAATGACAAATGAATTAAACATGTTTATGTCCCAACTTGAGTGGTCTGTGAATGTATTTTTAAAGCTCACACCTAGTGATAATTTAGCAAGAAGAGGTGTAAAATAAATGGGATGCAGACATTTTGCAGCCGTCTGGGGTGGAGGGGTGGGTGATAAAAAAGCAAATAGTGAGGTTGCAATAAAAAAAAAAAAGTGGGCACGTTAACTCATATGGATATTTCTACTAGTTGACACACATTTTGAGGAGAAGGAAAGAAAAATGAAAACTTCTTTAAACAATGGCTCTAAATATGTATTAAAACAGAAACCATTCGAATTGCCTCTGTATTCTCAGAAAGGTAAAGATGCAGGATTCTCTATTAGACACTGTACAAAAGGAACATCTATCTTTTTGTCAGCACCAATCATTGAGTATTTATCCTTTACTCACATAGTATGTGTCCTCTCTCGATTACCTATGGGTGGTAGTAAAGTGGGATCATTTAAGATAATGTTCAAGATAACATTTCAAATATACAAGGTGAAGTTGACCGTGAAGATAGTGATTCCATAATTTTAGATCAGCAAGATCATAACAACTCTGACATGATCTAAAAACTGAAGCCCAAAAGTGAAATTTTGGTCAAAATTTCTAACTCACTTTTTGTGTTTAGCTAGAATTTAGCTCTGCTATTAATATAAAATATAATTATCTAAACAAAAACTAATATTTTAGAGAAAAGTGAAACTCTTAATGGTCACTGTTGCTCTGCTTAAAGAGCTTGAAACATGATTCAAAGAATACAAACCAAGATGATAAAAAGTGATTTAGTTGGAAGAGGTCAAGTAATTTTATATTTTGCTTTCTAGCTCTTTTCCAGATTTTCCAAATATTCTAAACTTAGTATGTATTTTTATAACCAAGAGAAATGTGTAAGTGTTTCTTAAACATACTTTATTTATTAAAACCTATTGTTTGTATGATCCATTGGCCCCAAATTATATATGTATATATATGTATTTTTTTTTGCTAAGTCGTTTCAGTCATGTCTGACTCTATGTGACCCCATAGACGGCAGCCAACCAGGCTTCCCCATCCCTGGGATTCTCCAGGCAAGAACACTGGAGTGGGTTGCCATTTCCTTCTCCAACGTATGAAAGTAAAAAGTGAAAGTAAAGTCGTTCAGTTGTGTCCGACTCTTAGCGACCCCATGGACTGCAGCCCACCAGGCTCCTCTGCCTATGGATTTTCCAGGCAAGAGTACTGGAGTGGAGTGCCATTGCCATATATATATATATATATATATATATATATATATATATATATATATAAAACATATTTTATTGAAGTATGGTTGATTTATAATGTTACATTAATTTCTAATCTAGTGTTTACTTAACATTCTTAAATGTTCCTTTTAAGCATCTTTGAAACAAAGAAATGCTATATTTGAAAAAGTTTTCCTCGTGCACACAATATTTAGGAAAATATACCATGTTTTTCATGGTCAAGTAGATCAAAAGACTATTTATTTTGAGATCTTACCAGGTCTCCAGTAGAATTAATTGAATATACAGAAATGAGTTCAATTTTTTTTTTCAAATGAAATATATAGGTGGCTCAGACGGTAAAGAATCTGCCTGTACTGCAAGAGACTGGGCTCTCTCCCTAAATCAGGAAGATCCCCTGGAGAAAGGACTGGCAACCCACTCCAATCTTGCCTGGAGAATCCCATGCACAGAGGAGCCTGGGCTACAGTCCATAGGGTCACAGACAATTGGACACAATTGAGCGGCTAACACTTTCACTTTTCATCCGTAAGTACAGTGTGTGTGTGCATGTGTGTGCACGCATGGGCAATTGTGTCTGATTCTTTGAGACCCCATGGGTTGTAGCTCATCAGGTTCCTCTGTCCATGGGATTTCCCAGGCAAGAATATTGGACTGGGTTACCATTTTCTACTCTAGGGGATCTTCCCGATCCAGGGATTGAACCCATGTCTCCTGCACCTCCTGTATCGGCAGGCAGGTTCTTTACCAACTGGGCCACCTGGGAATACCACCTGTAAGTAGAGTACTAGGTGTTATTTATATATATATATATATATATATATATATATATATATAACTTAAAATATTATACACCTAACAGCATCCAATCTGTCCACACTCTTTGGAGGGTTTGTGTTGGTATTATGAAGTATAAGAGCCCTGCCTCCCCTTCCTAACTCCTTCTTCTGCTTTCAGTTGATTTTTTTAAAATATGTTTGTACCTCTCTATAAATGAAGTGGAAAACAAGTGTTTTTATTTTTATTTATTTTTTGATCATTATAGGGAACAAAACTGAAAATTCCAGGCACCTATAAACTTGTGTAATCTCATTTAGCTACATGTGCTAAGATAGAAAATGTTTACTCTTCAGCTTTGTGTCATGTAGAACTAGCTGATCTTTAATGGAAAGTTCCTTTGTCGCAGTCCTAGTACTTTCTATCATTTTCGAGATGGGCATAAGATTTCTTTCTTTCATTTTCCAGTTTAACAGTGAATGAGTTTTGATTGGTCAGGAGCTTCATTGAAATCCTTGAGTGCACAGGGTATTTCACGAACTCAAGAACTATTTAAAAATAAACTATAACTGTAAATGCAATTTTATAGGAAGGCCATCAGCTTTGAAAACATAAATCTATAATATTTATATATGGGCTGCCATTGCACAGAAGTCATAACCTCCCATGAGAATGTGTATGTGTATGCCTTTGCATCCCACCTCGAATGATTTTAACTTTTAGCTTTTCTTCATGAGCACCCAGATTAGTGTCTGTGACTTATGGCTGCATCAATTCATACAGAAATGCATTGTACCACTGCAAGGGAAGTAGTTCATCTTCTACATGACAACACTTGCACCTCTCCAAAATCTGAAAGGACTCTAGACATGCAAAGTCAGAATGGCTTTCGAAAGAATTCGGGGCTAATTATAAACCTGACAAGCAGGAATTTACAGAAATAGAACAGAGCCATGCTGGGTGATATGTCTTTGTTGATATGTCTATTTATAAATTGACATTGGACTAAAATACTGAATACTTGGACCTACCCAAATACATGAGTATATTATTGACTAATATACTAATATACTAACTAGTATATTCTACAAATTCAGAAGTCTATTGATTTGAAAAATAGCTGGTTAATAATCATTGGGCTGCCAAAATTTTGCTTTGAATTTTCAAATTAATTAGTGGGTTTGAACACAATAGCATCAATATGTTCAATATTTAATTTTTTATTTAGAACTAATGTTTAAGTTCCCTGAACACACAACATTAGAAATGATTCCTCTGTGTAATTACTCTTATTTCCTAATCACTGTCATTTGGAGTTTGTTTATATTTATAAACACACAGAATTTGAAAGTACCAAAATATACTAATCCAAAAGAAATCCCCTTTCGTGGATAAAGTATTTATGAATATCAATCACATGGAAATTTCTTTGATATTTCTAGTAAGATCCAAGTGCATTTCAGTTCAACTGTTAGTTGTATCAGGATGAAAACAGCCTTGTGTTATGGTCAACTTCACATCCAATGAATTGTGTCTATAAATTTACACTTCCTTAATACCTCTGGCTATAGATTTGATCCTGATAAATGTGACACCATTGGAGGTTCATTAAAAGCATGGCCCACATTAGAAAACATCCATTAGATAATCTTTTATTCAATAGCAGTTAATTGTATCTTGGTTTAAATCGCTTTTGCTTATGATTGAGCAAGAAAGAGAGCAAACAATACTTGCACACACTTTAATTTTCAGTAGTTGATTAGTAAATATTGTTCAATGAAATATTTTTGTGTCTTTCCCCACTAAGGCATTAAACCACATAACTTCAACTAGAGTCTTTATGTAGCTAATTCCCAAATATAAATCTCCAGCTACCATATTTTTAATGAGCTGTTTGAATTCAACTGCATGATGAACTTTCTATATGGACATTTCTCTAGGCTGGCAATATCAGCATGTCTCTTTCAAGCTTCTGCCTTCTCTTCTATGCCTTGCCAAAGTCAATGTGCCAGTGAAAGTCAAGTGTAAGTCGATGTGAAAGTCAATCCCTCTGCCTTCAATTGTTAAATCCTCATCGGTTACTTTCTCTTTTTTTCTCTCTACATGCCATGAGAAGCAAACTAAGTTTATTTTGTCTGTCTTTGCAGTTCTTCCCATGCTCACCGTCTCTTTCTATTTCCACTCTTACTGTGTATGCTCAAGCTCTCAACATTTACTGTACAGACTTCAATAACTTTCCAGTTGACCTTTCCTTCTACTGTCTCCTTTGACCTTAGCCCGCTTTAGCATAACTACAAATTAATATCTCTTTTGCATATACTTGGAATATTAAAAACTCTTTTTTAAAAAGTCTTCAGTGGTTCTCAAATCCAAACTTCCAGAATAAACCTTTCCGCAATTTGGCTCTGAACTTATTTTCTAAGGAATTCTGCTTTTAGCTTTGACATAAAAAGAGCTTGGACATAGTCACTCCCAGATTTCTAACAAGCAAAAGCTGGACAAGATGAAAATCAACAACTTTTCTTAGACCCATCAGAGAACTGACACGACAAGGGAAATTGCCATCTTGAAATTTGAAGACAATGAGATGTCTTGAGAGACATAATGCAGATATGTTTACCAGGAGCAGAAGCCTCTGGGTCCATAAGCTGAGAGGAACATGAAACTGGAAATGTGACAAATTACTGGAGTGAGGATGTGGATTAGTAGGAGGGAGAATACTCAAAGGCTACAGTCTTAGAAGGCACTGACACGTGTATTGGGCATTCAGTCCAGGAATGCTATGAAGATCCAAGAAAGGCACTCCCTCAGAAGTTCTGGCAGAGGGAAAAGGGAACAGAAAACTTTATGAAGCATATTCAGAGTCTTTTCCATAACAGAATTCTGCTCTTCATGGAAAGGAGTCTGCCAGAGCACAGTTCTAAAAAACAATTCTGCTAGAATAAGGGAATTCCTCTGTACTCCAGCTCCATACAGCCTTCCTGTTGGACCTAAAGTGGAAGAGGGTGGATTACAGGCAACTGGGGACTTAACCAGAAAGTTATACAGCATTTCTACCCTCTGTACCCTATCACCACACCAACAAGGATTCAGGAGAGTCACAATACAGCTGAAAGGGCTGTGACACATAGATTCTCTCTGAGAAGTAGTGCATAGGAAAGTCCCAAAGTCAAGTTAAAGGACAAAATTAAGGACTAGAGGAATTTGAAAACTCTGAAGCCTAGAAGTACAGAAAACATGAAACACAGCCCAACTATTAGGCAGATTAATGCAAATCCTCACACTAAAAATCTGTTTACCTCAGTTCTTATTCCCTGAAACTACATCTGCAAACTTATACATATATAAATATTTATATTTATAAATTTATAAATAAAAACCTATAAATAAATAAAGCAAAAATAATAAATCCTACAAGAGGCAAGGAAAAAGTGTGTGAAAAAAATAACCCATCAGAACACAGACTCATATATGATACAGGTGCTGAAATTTTCACACAGGTAATTTAAAATTACAGTTTCATACATTAAGGTTGCTAATGAAAAAATATAAGCAATATACAAAGAGAAAATTAAAAAAAACAAATAAAACAAAAATAGATAGACACTGAAAAAAAGAATAAAAAGAAATGCTAGAAATCAAAAACTTTGTGTTAAAAATGAAGAATGCCTTCAACAGGCTCATTAGCAGACTTAAAATAACCAAAGATAGAATTAAAAGACTTGAAGATGTGGCAATAGAGACTTTCCCAACAGAAAAGTAAAAAACCAAAAATAATAAATAAGCATTTGAAAACTGAATGAAAATATGAAAATGTACATAAATGCAGTACTACAAAAAATGAAAAGAGAATGAAACAGCAATATTTGAAGAAATAGTGGCTGAGAAATTCTAAAATTGATAGACACCAAACCACAGGTCTAGATGCTCAGTGAACATCAAGCAGCATTAATACCACACACACACACACACACACACACACACACAATATTCAGATTTTAGATAATTAGATACACAAAACTGAAGGAAGCTGGAGGAGGAAAAAACATCTTAACTTAGAGGAATAAAACTGAAAATTACATCAGACTTCTTTTAAAGAAACTTGCAGTCAAGAAGAGAGTGATGTGATATATATAAAGTGTTGAAAGAAAACACTATCAACCTGGAATTAAACATCAAGCCATATTACCCTTCAAAAAGGAAGGAGAAATAGTGACTTGCTTAATAAAGAAAAGCTGAAAGAGTTCATTGTGAGCACACCTCCTCCATAAGAAATGTCAAAAGAAATTTTTAAGCAGAGGGAAAAAACTGTTCAATACATAGGTCAGAAATTGGGATCAATGTAAAGAAAGGAAGAGGATAGAAAAAAAAATTATTATTACTATTTAATTGATCAAAATGACCAGTTAAATACTACATTTATGCTAAAATAATGACTAACATTTAACTGAGTAATTTTAGTATATATGCATACACACACACACACAAAGAGTTACATCAGTAGTCCAAGGGATAAGAATTAGGAATACTATATTATAAGGTATTTATGAAATATGTGAAGTATACAGCCTGTACTTGAATGTGGACGTAGATTATTCCAAAATTTGTATTGTAAAACCTAAGGTAAATCACTAATTTGAAAAGAAAAGCATAAACGATGTGATAAAAGAGAAGATAAAATGGAATCATAAAATGCTCAGTTAAGACCAGAGAAGGCAGAAGGGGTTGAGGGCAAAAAATGAATTCAACAAGAAAAAAGTGGAAAGATAATAGATAGTATTCCAAGCATATCTACCAGTACTTGCTCTCAATGTGAACGGTCTAAAAACATTTGTTAGAGTGGATTAAAAAAATCAAATAAATCGAATAAACCCTCATTTCCATCTTTTAGACTTACCTACTCCTATTTTAAATAGAGTACACTATGTTAGAAAACAAAAATATAAATGGTAATCTCCTAAACTCTGCCCACAAATCAATTGTAACATGAAGATTGAATTTGACTGATGGATGGAGAAGGAAATTACCACCCACTCCAGTATTTTTGCCTGGAAAATCCCATGGACGGAGGAGCCTGGTGGGCTGCAGTCCATGGGGTCGCTAAGAGTCGGACACGACTGAGCAACTTCACTTTCACTTTTCACTTTCATGCATTGGAGAAGGAAATGGAACCCACTCCAGTGTTCTTGCCTGGAGAATCCCAGGGCCGGGGGAGCCTGGTGGGCTGCCGTCTATGGGGTCGCACAGAGTCGGACATGACTGAAGCGACTTAGCTGCTGCAGCAGCCAGTATTTTTGCCTGGGAAATCCCATGGACAGAGGAGCCTGGTGGGCTATAGTCCATGAGGTTGCAAAAGAGTCAGACATGACAGCAAACAGAACTGGTTGAAGTGAGTAGATATTTTACATTTGAAAGCATTTAGAAGCAATGTTTTCTCTCTAAGATTGAGAATTAGGTCAATAGAAAACTGAAAACTAGTCTATTATATTCTGCTCATTAAAGGTTTTAAGAATGTATTTATAAAGGTATGCTGTCTGAGACATGTTTGCTATAATGATAACAAATAAAATATCTAAAAATATAATTTATATCTATATTAAATTTTATCTTTTTAATTAATATGAGTAATGACTTCTCTTATTGCATCTAAGTGGCAGGTAAAATTATTGTATGTTGCAGTTTGTTATGGCTCTTCTAGAAAATGTTAGTTAATAGTAGTATAATCCTTGGAAACTTCCTTCCAGAGTTCATAGAGGTCTGGGTCTGTAGCCTGCAAAAGACACATAGGGTACATATTTAGGTGAGCTTGTAAAGTCTTTGAGAAAGCAAAGATGGAGAATAAAAAATTCTGTTGATGTACTTCTGCTACAGGTTTTGTCTGTTAACCTCATGGAGAATTTATTTATAATTAAACTACCAAAATCTTTCTTGGCCAATGTGTTCTTTATTTTGAAAGATAAAAACTGTCAAATAATAGATTTTTGAAATGCAAAAAAGAAGTACTGTTTTTATAACTCTATTCAAGACACTTTTCCCCCTTATAAATAGGTCATTATACTTCAAGCATTTCTTTTAGCAAGAGATGCTTTATTCCTTTTTTTTTTAATCTCAGCATAATCAGCAGGAATTTAAATAACTTTATTATTTGCATTTCAAATTACAGTTAAAGAAACTGAAGTTGGTTTTATAAAGCACAGCAAGGAAAGGGAATTAACAAGGAAATCAGTTTTACCTGAACCATTTTTTTAAATTTATTTTTTTATTTAAGGATAATTGCTTTATAGAATTCTGTTGTTTTCTGTTAAACTTCAACATGAATCAGCCATAGGTACTATTAATTTGTAATTCCTTAAACTCAATGTAGTCTAAAAAAATGTATGTTTCCATTCTCCTTTGAATTTAGAAAAAGAATGAATAAATTATGTAGTCAAGTTGGAATGTATGGACTCATGCACATTCTTCCACAGAAAGAAAATAAATACTAGGTGGTTGTTTCAGCACAAATAGATTGATACAGCTACTCATTTCAAAATGCTAACTTTATCTGTGAACAGCAGATGCAGACAAGTATGGGTGCCTGATAACAAGGATGCAAGATGGATACAAATGTTATCAGCAATCGCTTGTGCATTAGGAACGTGAGTCCCTAAGGCTGAGTTGGCACCACAAAGGTAAATGCAAAATTTTCCTTTTCTTCGGAGATTTTTCAGTCAAACTCTGGTTTCTTCTTGACATTCTAGATATCATTTTCAGCATTTTTTTTTTTCAAATTTGAATGTTTATATGATCACCTGGCAATCTTGTTAAATGCATGTTCTGAATCAGTAGATTCTGGGTAGAGTCTAAGAATTTGCATTTCCAGTAAGCTCCTAAGTAATGGTAATACTGCCCTTCTTAGGACCACACTTTAAGATGTAAGGTTTTAATTTATTTTTAAAAATTTATTTTTAATTGAAAGATAATTGCTTTACAATTTTGTTTTGGTTTCTGCTATACATCAACATGTGAATCAGCCATAGGTATACTTATGTCTTCTTCCTCTTGAACCTTCCTCCCACCTCCCACCCCTCTAGGTTGTCCCAGAGCACCAGTCTGAGCTCCCTGAATCATACAGTTAATTCCTACTGGCTATTTATTTTACATATGGTAGTATATATCTCCATGCTACTCTCTCCAGGGTTTTAGAAGATTACTCTACACATTTAAGAGGAGCTTAGTAATGTACACATTGTTATAAACTATTACTTTATATTAAATAACAATTTTTGCTCTTTGGATACATAATAAAATTCACAATGACTTCTTCATTTATAGTTTGGTAGCTTTTGATACTGTAGATAATAAAAAATAAATCGCTTTGTTTTGGTCACTTAGGGGACTTTTTTTCCCTTTGCAGTGATTTAGATCGACCCCCTTTGTTGTGAATCAGATTTGGATTCCCAAAAGTTAAATTCTGTGTTTATCAGTAGAGGGACAATCTTTTCCATTCATGCAAAATCACTTTTGGATTTGTCACTTTGCTTTCACTCATAAGTCATCATCCTCCGTTACATGTGGAGAAAGCAAGGTGCTTTAGTAAGTGAAAGGTAAGTCGCTCAGTCGTGTCCGACTCTTCGCGACCCCATGGACTGTAGCCTACCAGGCCCCTCCCTCCATGGGATTCTCCAGGCAAGAGTACTGGAGTGGGTTGCCATTTCCTTCTCCAGGGGATCTTCCTAACCCAGGGATCAAACCCGGGTGTCCCGCATTCCAGGCAGACGCTTTAACCTCTGAGAAACCAGGGAAGGTAAGCAAGTGTTAATTGCAGAGTTAATACCTCACTATATTGCAAAAACAAATACAGCTTATCCCTGACTTTGGGGCTGGATGATGTAGCCAAACAATTTCAAAGTAGTTTTTGAAATAATTAAATATGTAGGATACTCGAAGGGAGAAGTGATCTGTTAGTTATCCTCTAGTTAGAAGAGAATCATGGAAAGCTTAGTGAAAGAGGTTGAGCAAGGCTTAGAGGGCTAAGAAGGACTTGGCCATCTAGACAGGGCTGTCAATGACATTGAGAAGGAAATCCATGCAGTATTCTAGAAGTGTGTGAAAGTCTGGTTGGTTTGAGGCAGTGCAAGTCGTTTATTACTGATGAGACAATCAGTGGAAAAGAAGGCAAAAGGTAGAAAGAGAACAGGCTACAAATAGTGTCAGGCAGCGGCAAGTTTATGTGTTTTATCCCGGCAATAGGAAGTCATTTATGATTTTAAATAGGGTAATGATGTGAAAAGAAATATTTTACTGTGAGTTCTTTGTCTTCTCTTCAGTGTTATGCAGGACAGATTTCTTCTACAAAATGTAAGTTTCTACTATAGCCTTTTCAGAGTTTAGTGCTTGTTAGACTCTGCACATATATATGTACATATATATGCTGAAAAGAAAGTTAAAGTGTTAATCACACAGTCATGTCTGATTCTTTACAACTGCGTGTATTGTAGTCTGCCAACCTCCTCTGGCCATGGAATTCTCCAGCAAGAATACTGGAGTGGGTAGTCATTCCCTTCTCCAGGGGATCTTCCTGACCCAAAGATCGAACTTGGATCTCCTGCATTGAAGGAAGATTCTATACCATCTGTGTTACCAGGGAAGCCTGATACAATGAGTAAGTGGTATACAAATGTCTAGGTTTTACCTCAGTTGTTTTAAATCTTAATTAAAAAAAAAAACACTTGCAACCTATAACCAATTTTAAAAAAAAGATCAAAGTGTTAATTCATTTAGAAATTACTAAAATCCTGTACTAAACCCTGTACTTTTATTCATAATCTCTTTAAATCTTATTTCTAAGTTACACTTTTACAGGTTATTGCCTTTGGACAAAATCATAAAACTTTCTGCTATGTCTAAATTAAACTTTAGTAAGTTTTAAAAAGCAGAATAAATGACTTTATTGTATTCTTTAGAAATTATTCATATTAATTATAACAGATTCTAGGAATGGGTCTACAAAGAAAACATTAGAAAAAATTTCACCAAGTTTTTTTTCACCAAGTTTTTTTAAACAAGTTTAAACATACATAAGTTATACAGATTTGTATAATAAATACCTCAAACCCTTTATATAGATTCACCAGCTGCTCTAATTTTTCACATTTGTTTTTTCTACATACAATTGGGTCAGGCTGAAGTATTTGATAATAAATTGCAGGTATCATAACACATTCATTCCTAAGTATTTCAGAATGAATCTCCACCAGATAAGTAAATTCTCCTTCAATAAGTACAACAGTGTTGTGATAACTAAGGAAAGTAGCAATAATAACAATACCATAATAGTACTAATAATGTCCTTTAGGAAGTTAGGGTTAGGGTTAGAGTGAAGAATAGAAAACTTTTCCACCCTCCATACCCAGGTAAAAATTTGATTCTGCAGAAACAGTAGAAGTTAACGCATATTCACTTGAGTGAGGGACAAGAACCTACCTGGAGCTCAGGATCCTATACAAATAACAATCAGAGACTGGATAATTCCAGGATATGGATAGAACACTTGCCTTCTTAAGACTGTCTCCAGATACAAGATAGAATTTGGTTGCCATGGGAAGAAAGGCAGGAATACTGAGAAAGAGTCATTCTCAAGGTACACATGCTCTGCATAAGGGTGAAGCTCAACCAGGACAATCAAGAACCACTTTTTTTCCCCCATAGTGAGTACAGCACTGAGTAACAAGCAACAGAAGTCTAAAAATAGTAGGCAAGAACTTGGGAAGACCCCTCTATGGGAATTAATTATGTGCGGGAACTACTAAAATGTTAGAGTGGAGCTGGGACATTTGGGAAAAAAACCCATGTCACCCCTAACCCTTCATTAAGCACAAGGTGCTAATGTTCCACCATTGCAGGACTTTGAAATCGGTGGTGCCTTAAAGATAACTTTAGGAGTGAAGCCCCAGTTCCAGCTTCTTGTCTTACTATATTTCATGATAATATTTCACACTAAGAGCCAGAAAAAAAAGTGTGTCTGATTATGACTCCAAGTATTATTTACTTTAGTCTCTACATTTTATTTATAATGTCTCCAATCTCATAAAAACTATGAGACAACTAAATAAAGCAAGGGAAACATAATCACTCATTTTCAAAAGAAAAAGAAGTTAGAAACAGACCAAGAGAAAACAACAACTTTAAAATAACTGAATAATATGTTAAAAGATTTGGTGTAAAAGTTGACAATATGAACAAAGAAATGAGGTATTTTAGTAGAGATATGAAAGCTGCTGCTGCTGCTGCTGCTGCTGTCGCTTCAGTCATGTCCGACTCTGTGCGACCCCATAGATGGCAGCCCACCAGGCTCCCCCGGCCCTGGGATTCTCCAGGCAAGAACACTGGAGTGGGTTCCATTTCCTTCTCCAATGCGTGAAAGTGAAAAGTGAAAGTGAAGTTGCTCAGTCGTGTCCGACTCTTAGCGACCACATGGACTGCAGCCCACCAGGCTCCTCCGTCCATGGGATTTTCCAGGCAAGATGACTGGAGTGGGGTGCCATTGTCTTCTCTATTTAAAGGAAAATAGAAATGCTAGAAGTTAAAAAAAATAAATCAGAAATGAGGAATTATTTTAACAGACATTTGAGCTAATTGGACAAAAATGAAGACTGGATGAGTTAAGTTAATAATGCTGCTGCTGCTGCTAAGTTGCTTCAGTCATGTCTGACTCTGTGCAACCCCATAGACGGCAGCCCACCAGGCTCCCCTGTCCCTGGGATTCTCCAGGCAAGAACACTGGAGTGGGTTGCCATTTCCTTCTCCAATGCATTAAAGTGAAAATTGAAAGGGAAGTCCCTCAGTTGTGTCCAACTCTTAGCGACTACATGGACTGCAGCCTACCAGGCTCCTCCATCCATGGGACTTTCCAGGCAAGAGTACTGGAGTGGGATGCCATTGCCTTCTCCAAGTTAATAATAGGTAAACAGAAGTTATCCAATAGGATCACGAATAGAAAATAGAGGGGAAAATAAGCAAGCAAAATATGCAAAAGCTATGAGAAAATAACAAACAGTCTAACAAAAATCTTCCTGAAGGAAATGGGAGAGATTTTGAGCAAAGAATATAGTAGAAAAGATTATAGCTGAGAATACTCCAAAATTAAAGGGATACTAATCATGGATTGAAGAATCCGAGAGAACCCAACCAATATAAATACAGAATGTAACAGAAGAAAAACAAAATTCTAATCCAGTTGCTGAAAACCAAAACTAAAGTGAAAAATCTTAGACAGCTAAGGCCGCATATATTTTAGAGCTTAAGAGAAAAGTACATTATATTTACCATTTCTGGCGCTCCACCCTCATTCTTGAAGTTATAAGTTTCCTCTGGTATTCTCTCCTCAGTCTGAAGGATTTCCTTTTAACACTATTTCAGGGAAGATCTGCTGTTAATTAATTCTCTTAGTTTTCTTCATATGAGAATTTCTTTTTGCTGTTGTTCCCAAAGGATGTTTCCAGTGGATATAAGAATCTGTTTTAGAAGTCGCCTTTTTGTGTGCGGGGGGAAGGGAGGGCACATTAAAGGAATTCCACTGTCTCCTGGTATTTATGATTTCTGGTGAGAAGTCCACCGTCATTGCTCCCCAACATCAAACGTATCTTTTTTGCCCGTTTTTCTGATTTTCTCCCATATCTTTGGTTTTCAGAAGTTATATTACTGTATTTGTGGGTATGAACATCTTTGACTTTTTTTGATGTTCAGATTTCTCTAATCTTCTTGAGGTTCTAACATATAACATTTGCCCAATTTGGCAAGACTTTCCGCTGTTATTTTGTTTTGTATTTTATCTTTACCAACCCCTCCCTTCTTTCCCTCTGGGGTTCTAATATTACGAATGTTAGGCCTTTGGGTATTATCCCATAGGACCCTGAGGTTTGATTTAAAATACTTTTTTGTCATGGTTGTTCTTGGGTCTTTGGGTTGGATCATCTCTGTTGATCCATCTTTAAGTTCACTGAGTCATTCTGTTGTCATCTCCATTCTTCCATAAGCCTATACAACATTTTAAAATTTTCAGATATTTTGTTTTATAGCCCTGTTGCCATTTGACTATTTTTAATAGTTCTTCCTTCTATGCTGAGAATTTATACTTTTTTTTTTCAATTCTTTAAAGTGCTTACCTTTATTTTATGGAGAATGGTCACATTGCTGCTTTTTTTATTCCAAAATCCGTGTCATTTGGTGATTGGCATCTGTTGATTATCATTGTTGAGGATTGTTCAAATTTTTCTGGTTCTTTGTATGCTGAAGAGCTTTGCATGCCTCCTAGGAATTCTGAATAATATGTTGTGAGGGTTTTGGACACACTAAAATCCTCTGGAGAATTTTGAATTTGTCTTTAGGAGCCAGTCAACCCAGTCAGCTCCAGATCACAAATTCTGTTTCATCTTCTGTGGGCAGTTGTTAAAGTATGTGTTTAGTCTGAAAGGATTTACTGTGCTGTTCGCAGCTATCCCAGTGGATGTACCGCCAAAGACTCAGGTAGCACTTGGGCAGTACCTTGCATCATAGTTCGGCTCTAAACATGTTTGCTATGCTTCTTGGGAGTGTTCTGAGAATATACAGCTTGGAGAGAAAACGGGGCCTTCTGCCAGCTGATAGACATAATTAGGGTATTTTCTCTCTCATTCTCAGTATTTTCCCAGTATTCCTCCCTTTTCAGCCTTCTGGCTAGGAAATCAGTGTTTTCCTCTCAGAATTTTAGCCCCCTGCACTGATACTCATGGGGAGAAACACCAGTTTAAAAAAGTAATGAGTATCTCCCCCATGTTCTTCAAATAACATGAATCTCTTTTCCTGTGTCCTCTATACAGATTGATAAGTTTTTTCTGCAAGGTTTTATGTGTCACATTAATCAGCTATTTCATCCAAATAAGCATGATGTGATCAGAATAATTTATATCAATATTTACTCTCTTTTCATCAGGAAATCAAAATGTAAGAGGCATCTTATTTATCTATCTTAAGCTACTTATAGAAATGTATTCTCTAATTACAGAATTCTGTCTAGGCATATCCAGAAATTTCCTACCTAAGCTATCAGGATTTGCCTCAATGTTTAGTAAGTTCTTCATACTTAGACTGTCTAAAATATGTATGAAATAGGACATTTTTCTGTATTTTTAAGAAATATTTAGAATTTCTTAATACATTTTATTTTAGGTGGCTTAAAGATCAATATACCATTTTGAGTTAATGTTTCATATAGTGCTAAAGATTTTCCATCATATATTTCTTATGTTAATATTTATTTTTGCTAATGTAGTCCAAAGGTTGTGCTAAAAACCTAATTTGGATGCTCTTATCCATCATGTGAGAGTGATACCAGAGCACATTTTTTTTGCTACTGAAATTAAAGTGTCTTATTATAGGGTATTTATGCTATGGATGTTCTTAGTAAAGTGGAATTTTTATATTATGTCATTAAAATGAATATTAACATGATACAATGGAAAATATAGATTTTCATATTTCTTTGGCATAGAGAAATTCTAATGTGAAGTACAAGTGGCATCTTGTAGAAAGATCTAAATTGAAGTCTTTAATTTAAAAGAAAGGCTATATGATTTTTAAAAGATCTACTTTAAATTTCCTTAACTATTTCACTAATTAAAGTGATCAAGGAATAGAGCAGAGTTTCTATATACCATCTTCTTATGTTTTTGCAAATATTGTATTCATGAATAAAACTAAACAGCTGGCTGCTGAACTTGGACACGAAAGAATACCAGTCTAGGTATTACACTGTACTGTTGGTAATCCTAGATTTTTTTTGACGTATCTTGTTGACTGGATGTTATCTGTTCCTCGCCCTTTCTGGTGAGACCACTCCAGATCACTTTTGGGAAACCAAGCTCTTTGATATGGTGTGATCTGATTCTTATATAGGGTAATTGTTCTCAAACTTCAAGTGTACCAGGCATACCCAGGGTACTTGATGAAGTACAGATTTCTGGGCCCACTCCCAGAATTTCTGAGTCAGTAGGTCTGAGGTGGGGCTTAAAAACTTGCATTTTTCACAAGTCCTTATGTATTGACAATGTGGCAAATCCAGGGACAACACTTGGAGAAACTCCAATCTAGGGTAAATCACTCTATTTTCTCACTGCTGGAAAGTAGTTCCACTGGTGTCAGCTGAACCATCATAGCCTAGATCATTGTACTTCCCTCCACACTATATCAGAAACACAAAACTATAAGCTTGGTATATGGCAGTGTTGAAATACAAATATGTTGTTTGTTAAAAATCTAAACTTAGTCAGTTGTGTGCTGTAGTGAGAATCACAATGGTAGCAAATGATATAATGTCCACTGAAATAAGCGATATATTTCCATCTTTGTTAGGAGGATAAATCAGAAGGCCCTCTGTTTGCCTGGCTAAAGTCTTCCTTGATCTAGCCATTCACCAAGATGGGTTATAGATAATTTCTTATACAGCTCTCAAAACATTCTGTGAATATATCTATCATTGAACTTTAAATTTTTAAAAAAAAAATATCTTTCTGTGTATCTGATTTCTTCATTGGACATTTGGTCTTTGAAGGCAAAGGGTCATTTCTTATTAATCTTTTAACTTCAGTGCTTGGGGCAAAATCTTGTGGGTGGTTGGAGCCCAATATATTTTTTGTTGAATAAAAGAAGAGATTCATGATGGATGATGAGTGAAAGGCAAAGTCAAAACATAACCTGTCCAAAATGATTTCCTGAGAGAGTGAGTGTTTGCATTTCTTCACACACTCATGCAAGTCTGTACACGAGAAGCTATTGTCCCCATAACAGTCATTTACTCTTTTCTAGAAAGTGTCCATGTACTTGTGACTTGTACAGAGAATGACAAATAAAATCCTCAAGGGGATAAGAGGTGATAGACTGGAAATTTTAAAGTCTAGATGGAAAGGCACAAGTTGAAGGAAAACATGTCCTAAGTTTAAAATTCACTGAAAACATGGGTGGGGGAAGGTGGATTTAACACACAGTAAAATAAGCTAGAATTGGGTGTTTTCATTGGGATTTAAGAAACTATGTTAGCACACCTTAAAAAAAAAATTACTATGCATTGTGATGGATACAGAGCACATTCATCCTTTACTTACATTTTTGTGCTTTTAGAACATTCTCTCCCTTTAAATACTAAGCCATATTTCAAGACCCACTAGCAGTTTCCAGAATTCACCTGTTCCTGTTCCCACTGCAGTGATCTCTCCTTCCATTGAACTGATATAACACATGCTTTACTTATCAAAATTCTGTCATAATACACATAAGCATCTATGGATTACGAACTGTCTCTGATGAGACAGTTCTTCCACGCTATACACCAGGAGTGACAAAATGAATACAGGCAACATCTCCCTGAAGTCCTGGGATAAGAATAATGCTGAAAGTGTATAATATTCTCCCAATTGTACTTAGAATGAAAAAATGTCATTACTTACACCAGATATGTTATTGTCTTGAAATTTTGTATCCCTAAAAACTTGTAGGGCAAAATTTGTAGCAGATAAGGACCAACAGTATGTAAAATGAAGAAATTAAAAAGAATGTAACAGTTACTTAATTACTAATATAAAATATATGTTGAGATTTAAAAAGATATTCAAAAAGTTCAAAGTTAATTTTATTCCTAAATAATAGATTTATAAGAAATACTAATGAACTCATGGGTGCACGTAATTAATTTTGGGGGAATATATTATCCACCAATACGCTCTTTGTTTGTAATACCCAAAATAGAACTGTCAAGTCTTTACATACGTATTTAAGGTAAGCAAACCTGGCTTCAAATAAATATTCAGCTTTAACTTGGAAGTTCTGGACGATATCTTTCTGTAATTGTCAGTTTTCTATTATGCATAATCTATTATACAGCTATTTTTTAAATGAGAAATTTGTGCTATAATTGATAGAATATTAAGGTTTAAAATGGGAGTGAATTTAATAGCCTATCTCATATATTTAATTCTATATTCACAAAGGACTTCAGAGCATGCCAAAGAAATTTTGAATTTACTTTGGTGATCTTAAAATCTGGACAGTATTGACTGTTAACCCAGTAGTTGATTCTTCTTTTTTTTTGAGATAAAATTAATCTAGAGAATTTCCTGGTTGTCCAGTGGTTAGGACTTTTCATACTCACTGCTGGAGGCCCAGGTTTGATCTTGGTCAGGGAAGTAAGATTCTACAAGCAACATGGTGTGGCCAAAAAATTAAAAAAAAAAAAAAAAACAAATAAAATTAATTTAGTTGCTGTTGTGATGGAAATAAGAAGAATTCTTACTCATTTTCAGTAATGAGAAATTCCCTCTTTCTAGAGATCTTAGTGACACCTGATTAAAACATGAATGGACGATGCTGTTAAATTCATTTTCCCCAGTTGTAAGAACGTCATGCTTACCCATGGACTGGACTTACCCATGCTTGGACTCTTAAACCCTGAAAGTCTCTAGTATGTGCATAAAAGAGAGTTCAATTGTTTTCACTTCTTCTGAATAATGTTTTTATTTCTTTGTCTTTCTTTAGTTCTTATTCATACATGTGTGTTCTCAGCTTAATGTTTATTACAGTTTTTCTCTGTGCCAGACATTTTGCTCAGTGGGGAGCTACACAGATGACAATGACGTAGATCATGCACTCAAGAGATCATAGACCATTAGAAAGACAGATAAATAAACAGGCAGTTAGACTAAAATTGAAGCATCAGGATAGAAGTGTTTTGTAACCCTTTAATCTTTTGTGTCTCTCAGGATTTAGGGTCCCTGGTATCAATACAATCTGTATCCCTAGTTAGATTTTCTTTTTTCTTTTGTTTTTAGTTTTTATAGTTCAACTCTTTTCCCCTACCATCTTTTTCACAACAACAATATCTCATTCTTGCTGAGCATCAGTGAGTTAAAACCTTTAATTATCCCTCATATACAGTACCTACTTCTTTGATGTAGTGATAATAGCTGTAATGAGGCATGAGAGCAAACCTAAACAAACGATATATGTCCCTTCCAGGGTCTGGATTAATTGATACATTTAAAGCACAAATTACCTGTGAAGCAGAGGTACATAGGTGGAGTATAGTAACTGGCTCTGATTTAAGACTATTCTAAGCAAGATTGTTCTCATTCAGTCACAGCCTCAGGGTCTCCCCCTGGACATGCCTGGCTCAGATTAGGGGACAGCCTCCTTCTCCCTACTTTTGCTATGTAGCTTCTCATTACTCAGTATGTGTTTTGTCCTTGTAAAAATCCAGAATGTGGGCAGATCAAGTTCAAAAGGATGGAAATTAGGCCAACATTTGGCCGCCTCATCTCCTAATCCTGAAAAACGCACCAAACTCATTTCAAAATCTCCGAATTCTTTAGAAAATGGGGGAAGAAAATGATTCAGAGCTAGCATGTTCTGAAAAACATGTATTTGACTGAACAGTGAAATCTTTGGGCAGGCTAAAAGGAGAGACATTTTGTGATGAGAGCAAATAGCATGCACTGCCATATATTTTCCCTATAAAGATAGACATTGTAATTCTAAGTAAAAGTGAATGTTGAGAGCATAATATACTTGCTGTTTTGTAAATTTTTGTTCATGTTTTTTATCATCTGTACATTCTATATGATGAATATTTTTCCCATAGAATAATCAGTGCATCTTTCCCATATTAATATACATATTAATGATTTAATCCATTATCTGTTATATATTGAGTTTGTTTAACTTATAATATTATTTTTGAAAAAGATAAATATTTTGTACATCTCTGGCTGCCTCTTTTGAGTAAATGCCTTTAAAAGGAATTATCTTTGCAAGTACAATTTTTTTCAATTAAAAGAATATTGTCATATTTTCATTAAGAAATGTTATTTGCATTCCCAATAACCACCTCAGATTGTCCTAAAAAGTTATCCATTTATAAAGCAAGCATTCAGTTCAGTTCAGTTCAGTTACTCAGTCATGTCCAGCTCTTTGCGACCCCATGAATCACAGCACATCAGGCCTCCCTGTCCATCACCAACTCCTGGAGTTCACTCAAACTCTTGTCCATCAAGTCGGTGATGCCATCCAGCCATCTCATCCTCAGTCGTCCCCTTCTCCTCCTGCCCCCAATCCCTCTCAGCATCAGAGTCTTTTCCAATGAGTCAACTCTTTGCATGGGCTGGCCATAGTACTAGAGTTTCAGCTTTAGCATGATGCTGAAGCATTCATTAGGAATTTAGAAAAATTAGAGGTTTATGTTATATGCTGGGGGTATTTCAATAAGACATAAGTCCTTGCAATGTTTTCAACTATGTGTTCAAGTTTCCCAGTAGTTAAAGGACTATGCTCATTGTCTATCTCAACTTGTGTCAGTTCAAATTTATTAACAACAACATATTTGTAATATCACTGCATAACCATTTTAAAGTCTCAGGATCTAGAGTGATGTTCTTTTTTTTATTCCTAATATTTGTAGTTTTTGTCTTCTCTATCTTTGTTGACTTTTATAAAAATAAGTTTTTGACTTTGCTTACCTCCTCTATTGTATGTCAATTTTCTATATTATTAAATTTATGCTCTTATATTTATTAATGCCTACTTTGGGGGGATTCATTTTTTGTGCTTTTCCTATCTTTCTGTCATACTTGACACTTTGATTTTCACCCTTCTTTTGAACTATAGACCTTAATGTAAAAGATTAAACAATAAAACTAAAATGATAATATAGCAATATAGAAGTAATGGAAAAAGATTCTTAAACAAAACCCAAAAACTTTAACCCCAAATTAAAAATTGATAAGGAAAAGTTATTACATTAGCTGAACTGTGTTTATATTCTTTAAAAGAAACCATTGAGAGTGAAAAAGGAAGGTACAGAAAGGAAGAAGCTGTGTAGAATAAACATAACTAACAAATAATCTTATTTGAAATGTATTAAGAACTACTAAACATCAATCTTAAAAAACAAAATATTATCAAATATGGACAAAGAACTCAAACAGGTACATCAAAGAAGAAACTGCTGAAATATTTAATAATCATATAAAAATTTCTTCATGTGTTAGTAATCTGAAACGTCAATTAAAATGACAGTGAAATGAATAGCTCACATTTACTGCAAAGGCTAACAAGATTGACAATTTTACAACAACCATAGTGTTTGTAAAAGGAATTATGGATGTTATAATTATTGAATGGAAGATAGCTGTGGACAGGATATTTTCCGGCTTTCTTCACCTCCTTGGCACAGGATGCTGAGTTAAATACATGATGTTTTGCCAGGAGTACTTCATCAGCAATCCTGTTTCCTTTCCTGCTTTTTTTTGGAACTCTGAATGAAATGCAGAAAGACAGAAGAGGCAACTTTGGGCCTCAAAAAGTATCATTTGTACAGAACAGGTATAGTTATTCAGCATTCTTCATGGAACAAAAACTGGATTTCTGAGATAGGAAATAGATGGTATGGCATCTATAAAAAGAGGCTTTGATTTATTTTAGGACCACTGGTGGCTCAGACTGTAAAGAATTTGCCTGCAGTGATGGAAACCCAGGTTTGATCCCTGGGTTGGGAAGATCCTCTGGAGAAGGAAATGGCAACCCACTCCAGTATTCTTGCCTGGAGAATTCCATGGACAGAGGAGCCTGGCGGGCTGCAGGCCGTGGGATCACAAAGAGTCGGACACAACTGAGCAACTAACACTTTCACTTGTTCACTTTCATGATCATGAGACAAAGCATGAAACAGACAATTGTTATTTTTCCCAGTTCAATCTAATTGAGTTTATAGCCAGTAGAAATTCTTTCCAAGATATTGTAATAAGTTTTTGCTGATTTGTTTTAGTTTTTTGTTATTCACATTTTGACATGTGTTAATGTTATTTTGAGGCATCTATTTTTCACCTATTGTAATAGTAATACTATCTGACTGAAACTATTTGTCTTTTTTTACCAGACTCTTTAAGTTCCATCAAGGTAGGAGCTATTAATATGTTTATTTTCTTGCTTATCATGATTTCTAGGCACAATATAGATACTTGACTTTATTTATGAAGGAATAAATGTATCAGTCATATATTCAATTTTATCATGAAGCTTTAAGAGAATTAATCCATATTGACGTTATATTCTAAAAATTATATTATTAATATTCTTGGCATTCAAAGGAAGCACTCACATATAGCTACATATGTTACACACTTATAGTTGAATAATGTACAATATTGCATAGAGTATATTGAAGCAAAAACATTCAGGGTTTAGTGAAAATGGGAAAAGGTACACTACGTTAGACAAATGATAAATTATCCATCTTGAATGAACAAGTTCAAAA
Organism: Ovis canadensis; assembly: GCF_042477335.2. Lineage (NCBI taxonomy): Eukaryota > Metazoa > Chordata > Mammalia > Artiodactyla > Bovidae > Ovis > Ovis canadensis. The sequence continues at coordinate 23,845,762 of NC_091262.1, forward strand.
AGATTCAAAATATATAATAAAAGCTTATGCGTGTACCTCCTAAATCTCTTCAGTCGTGTCTGATTCTTTGCAACCCTATGGAATGTAGCCCTTGAGTTTTGGACTCCAAGTTATGGGCTTATTAAGCATAATAGAAGGCTTCCCTGATGGTCCTAGTGGAAAAGAACCCACCTGCCAATGCAAGAGATGTAAAGGGTGCAGCTTCAATTCCTGGGCTGGGAAGATCGCCTGGAGGAGGGCAGGGCAACCCACTCTAGTATTCTTGCCTAGAGAATCCCATAGACAGAGGAGCCTGGAGGGCTGCAGTCCACAGGGTTGCAAAGAGACACAGCTGAAGTTTCTTAGCAGGAATCCACGCAAGCATGATAGAGTAGTCAAACTTGTTTTATTAGGCACTGTTATGACTTAAGTAATATTGCAGGAAGAATTAACATCACGGCTATTAACATAATGAATTATGACTAGGCAGGAAAATGGGATGAAGGGCTTGTAAGAAAATAAAGAATTGGCGAAACATCAGAGAGAGCTTCCCTGGTGGCTCAGTGGTAAAGAATCTGCCTGCAATGCAGGAGCTGCAGGAAACACAGTTCCATCCCTGGGTTGGGAAGATCCCCTGGAGGTGATCCCATGTTAACCCCTCCAGTATTCTTGCCTAGAGAATTCCATGAACAGAGGAGCCTGATGGGCTACAGTCCCTAGAAGTGGCTGAGCGCACACGCATAGCATGAAAGATGTGGAGGAAAAGAAAAGAGCAGTTAAATATGGTTCTTGGCAAGGAGATCATTGAGACTTAGGAAATTCTCTCTGCTGGGGCTTCTCTTTTAACTTTCCTGCTACTACGTGGATTCTCTAAATATGGGGATTTATCTTCAGCTGTCTTTTATCTCTGTCCTCATCTGTTCCTCTCTCTCTGTTCCTCCAACTTCCCCTTTTTCTAATTCTTTCACACTTTCTTCATTGCTTTTCCTTACATTTCTTTCTTTTATTGTATATTTTTCTCCTTCACTTGCCCCTTTCAATTTCAATTTAAGGTTGAAATTCATCCATCTTTCCTTCATTTAGTCAACAAGTCAAAAAAATTAATTACCTAAAACTATAACACGGCAAGTCTCTAGTTAATTAGAATGCAAAGATTAATAAGACATGATACCTTGCCTCAAGAGATTTTACCATTAAACAGTGATAAACATTCATTCATTTCTCTATTTATTCAATCATTATTTATTTACTGGGGATATATGGTTGAATAATACATGATCTATATTAGCAAGGAATTCCAAGTTTGGTCTAAGAATATTTAAAATACTTTTAGTCTTTATCATGGAAAGACTTGTGAAGAATACAATCCACAGGGCTGCACTGATTCCAAAGGGACAGGGTTAGAAGTGGGGAAAGGAATACCATTGTTTTTCTTCCCTATACCACCTTTATCTCTTTATTTTAAATGAGAAGGTATCATTTTATAATTTAACAAATATTATTAATAAAAAGTCTCAAATACAAAGTTATGATTCTGGATGTTTGAGCCTTCTCATTTCTCAGGGTCCCTTTATCTTCACAGTCACACTTAGTTATTATCAGTTTTATTTCTATATACTTCATTTCAGCCTTTCACCCTTTGATTCAGGGTCTATTAAGAGGGAAGAAAAAAGTTTTGTCCGGCAGTTTTAATCTCACCATATTTCTACTCTCGCTTAAAAATTGTATTGTCTATGAAAAATTATCATATATCTGCTTTTTTACTATGCCTTTATTTAAAATTTTCTCCAAAAATTATTGCTTTGGTGATCAAATTAATCTTATTTATTTCTTGTATCTTAGAAATTCTTTGAAATACAATGTCCTTTTTCACAAACATTTCAGTCAATAGTTAATAAGTTTCTTTTACATTTCTGTAAATTCTATGTCCTGGAAACAATTGGTAAAGAATATGCCTGCAGTAGGGGAGACTCAGGTTCAATCCCTCGGGAGGGAAGATCCCCTGGAGGAGGGCATGGTTATCTACTCCAGTACTCCTGCCTAGAGAATCCCATGGACAGAGGAACCTGGGGGACTAGAGTCCACAGGGTTGCACAGAGTTGGACGTGACTGAAGCATCTAAGCAGTAGCAGCTGGAAACAATAAGCTTTATTCAAGAACTCTGTATATCCTCTTCTCTCCCAATTACTTTTCATCTCTAATAGAGACAGAAGTTTATCTTGACAAACTTAAGCTCTTAACAAGAAACCTGTCTGGGCTGAATGTGCAATCACTTCCGTCACATCTTCCCTTTTCTTTTTTGAGCAACTGTCCCCAAATTTCAAAATTGAAATACAAACATATTATAATAAAGACATGCATTTCCAGGTTTCTGTGGGACTTCATGGCAAAGAATGTGTCTTCATAAATGTGCTGTGGCCTTACTGGCAAAGCATTGCTCTCCTTGTCAGATCTATAAGCTTCTCCAGCTTTGTCACCTCCCCAGTATGACAAATAGATGGAAAAACAGTGGAATCAGTGGCTGATTTTATTTTTCTGGGTTACAAAATCACTGCAGATGGTGATTGCAGCCATGAAATTGAAAGACTCTTGCTCCTTGAAAGGAAAGTTATGACCAACCTAGATATCATACTACAAAGCAGAGACATTACTTTGCCAACAAAGGTCTGTCTAGTCAAGGCTATGGTTTTTCCAGTGGTCATGTATGGATGTGGGAGTTGGACTATAAAGAAAGCTGAGCACCGAAGAATTGATGCTTTTGAACTGTGATGTTGGAGAGGACTCTTGAGAGTCCCTTGGACTGCAAAGAGGTCCAACCAGTCCATCTTAAAGGAGATCAGTCCTGAGTGTTCACTGGAAGGACTGATGTTGAAGCTGAAACTCCAATACTTTGGCCACCTGATGCAGAGAGATGACTCATTTGGAAAGACCCTGATCCTGGGAAAGATTGAGGGCAGGAGGACAAGCGGACGACAGAGGATGGGAGGGTTGGATGGCATCACCGACGCAATGGACATGGGTTTGGATGGGCTCTGGGTGTTGGTGACGGACAGGAAGCCCTGGCGTGCTGCGGTTCGTGGGGTCACAAGGAGTCGGACATGACTGAGCTACTGAACTGAACTGAACAGTAACAATTGGAATAGGTGCTGAATCAAGCACATGGTTTGCTGTTAACTGACGCTGCACTGGTTTTCTTTAGTCTTCAGGAGGATCTTCCCATGCCAAGTCAGTTTGTAATAGCTTGAATCTTTCAGCAGTCCTTTGCCCTGACTCCAGAGTCCTCAAATATCTTATGAGAGTGACCTCTTCACATAAACGTCAATATCTCAGAAACCTAACTTAAAATCCAAGAGGCTTTTTCAGCATCTGAACTTTACTCTTGGGGTCTACATACTGTTCTTTGAATCCATGGACGGACTACTTTGTAACTTTCTGATATGTGATCCAATTTGTTTGGAAGCTTTGGCTTACAGCCCCGCAGGACAGACACAAAGACTTGGACGATGAGAGGCAGATGCTGCTGGCAGTGCTATGGCATCCAGTTACGATTTTTAAGTAAAGAGGCGGGAAAGAAAGGAACACAAGGTGGACAAGTACAATACCAAGAATGAAAATCAACAAATAAAGGGCGAAACAATAATCCAGCACTTTCTTTGTCATAGTTAAAGAATCTCAAATGTGGAATGAATGCGGAAGAGTTTGTTACAGACATGGGTGGAGGGAAGTGAAATGAGGAGACCTTGATAACCAAGTGTTCCTAGAAGCAAGAAAGTATATAAATTCATTATAGAAAACTCATGAATTATGAAAGACACATTGTTGTTTCTTTAATACTTAATACTTTAATACTCTTTAGGGTTAAACTGTCCTAATATTACTCTTACCTAATGTTATTTCCGGGCCCACTTTTGGTTTATCTGATCTATAGAAAAGTGAAATGCATTGATCAGAATTAAAATCTTCTTTTAGACAATAACTTAGCATCAATATTTCTCTGCTTAGGGTGACTGAAAAGTAGTAAGATGTAAGAAAAATCTTTTATCTCTCAAGAAACTTACTCTCTAATGGGAGAAAAGCCACTTCTGTATTTAAAAATAAAAGATAAGAGAGATATAAAAGCAAGATATATTCACTACCACTATTGTTTATAGGTTAAACACATTCATGCACATGGGCACAGACGTGCGCGCACACACACACACACATTCACACCCCTCCTTTCTAGATCGTCCTAATTGTCAGCATTGTTATTGTTTGCACCACCAGATCTTCAATAATATTAAACATTTCCCATTTTCTTCTTTTAAGTAGTAAACTTAATTTTTAAGAGCAATAGTTTAGGTTTACAGAAAAACAGAGCAAGAGGGACAGAGAGTTCCCATATATGCACTGCCAACCCCCAAATATTCCCTATTACCAACATTTTGCGTTAGTGGGTTACTTTTATTACACCTGGTGAACTAATATTGATATATTGTTACTAAACCAAATCCACAGTTTCCACTAAGACTCACTCTTTGTATTGTAAATGCTATGGATTTTAACAAATGAATAATATCATGTGCCTAAGATTTTATTAAACAGAACAGTTTCACAGCCCCAAGTAGCTCTTTTTTTTAAATTAATTTTTATTGGAGTATAGTTGCTTTGCAATGTTGTGTTAGTGTCTACTGTACAGCAAAATGAATCAGTTTTCTGCCCCGTTTTGAACTTCCTTCGTATTTAAGTCACTACAATGCCTTAAGGAGAGTTCCCTGTGCTACACAGTAGGTGCTCATTAGTAATCCATTTTATACATGGTATCAATAGTGTATATCTATTAGTCCCAATCTCCCAATCTCTCTCACCCCCTTTCCCTCTTGGTATCCATGTTTGTTCTCTATATCTGTGTCTCTATTCCTGTCCTGTAAACAGGTTCATCAGTATCATTTTTCTAGATGCCACATATATGCATTAATATATAATATTTGTTTTACTCTTCCTGATTCACTTCACTCTACAGGACACTCTTTAGGCCCATGGACATCTCTACAAATGGCCAAGTTTTGCTTCTTTATATAGAAAAAGCATTGTTAAACATATCTCCTGTGTGCAGTGGAAGTATGTTTCTTATAGTAGGTAGTCAACAAGGTGTGGAATGGCTAGGGCACTGGATATGCCCTTTAAGAAACAATTTTAATAAATACTGCATGTTTTCTCCAAAACAGACACATGAGTCTTATACTCTAACCAGCTGTTTGAGAGTATTTATTTCCTTTTGCTGTTTCCAATATATTACTAAATTCTAAAATTTTTGCCAAAGGGCTATCTTTGTTCAGCTGGCATTTCCCCCAGTTACTGGTAATATCAAGCATCTTTTCATATGTGTAATTGGCTACTTATGTTTCTTTTTATGGTAATTGCATTTTTTATATAATTTGTTGATGAATTGGGGTTGAGTACTTTGTAATTTTCTTATTAATCTTTAGGGTTTTTATATACTCCAGATATTTATCCTTGACTGTTAGGTAAGTTGAAATATTGCATTTCAGTTGCGGCTTGTTCTTAACTTCACTTATGATGCCTGTTATTGCACATAAGTTTGAGTGAAAAATAAAGATAAAAAGGAAGTCTAGAACCTAACATAGTAAAATGGCAAGTGGTTGGGAGTGGAGGATGGAAGCCAAGAAAACAAAAATATATGCTATGGTCCTAATTTGGCAAGAAGCCCATCCTTATTCTGATGACTAGTTTTCTCTGGATTTTCTGAAGATCTTAAGCCATGCAGCCCCCCTTTTTCTTCTTTAACTTTCTGCAAGTGAATTTCATATTCTTTTTCTGCCACCCAACCATATCATTCCATGAGATGTGTCTCTGCTGTTCAGATTTCCTTATTCAGAGACCCTGTCTTCTGTGTTTGATGCTCTGTAAAGAACTATGTACACTCACAGCTCTCTATAAATAATTGAAAGAGTAATAATTTGCATATACAGTGGCCTGTAATTGGTTGTGATATACTCACTGGTAATTTTGCATGAGGGATGCTCCAGTAAAATAAATCGTGCTTGTCTGTGTTTACTTTGGACAGGTGAAGTACTATATGGCATGCTGAATTTTTATATCAAGTTTTAATTAGGTTATCTCACTTGAGTTACCAAAATAACCTGCTCTCCCCAATAATGAGAATGGAATTTATTTAGAAGTGAATATCAATGACTCATCCCTATATTTCAGATTAGGAGAGAACTCTTCTCGGTAATAGACTCAAGTTAAATATTTTGCATCCTAATCTAGTCAGGCTTACCGATTGATTCTCTGCCAAGAAGAGCCCCTGCCAAACCAGAGAAGGGAGATATTGAGGTCAGCACTCTGTCACATACCCAAGACAGCACATGGAAACCACTCTGCAGGGATGCAGGGAGTGATCAACCTTCTCCTTTTCTGTAAATCCCCCTCCAGCCAGCAGTAGGTCAGATTGGAGGAGAACATACTTCTAACACCATCTCACGTTTGGCACACTACATTTTCACTAGGTGAGTCTTCTGTTTCAAAATGACAGGCTTTTCCTTTTTTTCACAGAATAGAGCTTTACGAAGCAAATTCTTTGAAGCTTATCATTTTCAGTTTCAGTCAGTCAGATCAGTTGCTCAGTCGTGTCCGACTCTTTGCGACCCCATGAACCGCAGCACGCCAGGGCTCCCTGTCCATCGCCAACTCCTGGAGTCCACCGAAACCCATGTCCTTTGTGTCAGTGATGCCATCCAACCCTCTCATCCTCTGTCATCCCTTTCTCCTCCTGCCCTCAATATTTCCCAGCATCAGGGTCTTTTCAAATGAGTCAGCTCTTCACATCAGGTGGCAAAAGTATTGGAGTTTCAGTTTCCACATTGACTATGATGGCTACTCCATTTCTTCTAAGGGATTCCTGCCCACGGTAGTAGATATAATGGTCATCTGAGTTAAATTCACCCATTCCAGTCCATTTTAGTTCACTGATTCCTATAATGTTGACGTTCACTCTTGCCATCTCCTGTTTGGCCACTTCCAATTTGCCTTGATTCGTTGACCTAACATTCCAAGTTCCTATGCAATATTGATCTTTACAGCATCGAATCTTGCTTCTACCACCAGTCCCATCCACAACTGGGTGTTGTTTTTGCTTTGGCTCCATCCCTTCATTCTTTCTGGAGTTATTTCTCCACTGATCTCCAGTAGCATATTGGGCACCTACTGACCTGGGGAGTTCATCTTTCAATGTCCTATCTTTTTGCCTTTTCATACTGTTCTTGGGGTTCTCAAGGCAAGAATACTGAAGTGGTTTGCCATTCCCTTCTCTGGTGGATGACATTCTGTCAGACCTCTCCACCATGACCAGCCCATCTTGGGTGGCCCCACGGGCATGGCTTAGTTTCACTGAGTTAGACAAGGCTGTGGTCCTAGTGTGATCAGATTGGCTAGTTGTCTGTGATTGTGGTTTCAGTCTGTCTGCCCTCTGATGCCCTCTCGCAGTGCCTACCGTCTTACTTGGGTTTCTCTTTGGGAAAGTCAAAGCATGGAGGATGGTAGGAAGAAGTAGTTTTAAGTTACACTAATACTTTTTATTATTGTGATCATGATTTTTAACCTTACAAAGGACTTTTCTTTTTATTCTTACCCCAATCAACCAAGGCAAACTCCTCCAAAGAAGCAATGATCACAATATTGTTCAAAACGCTAAGGTACAATTTGCATGTGATTTGAGGCCAAGCCTAGTCATTTCATCTCTGAAATGACGTGTCTCCGAAAGATATGCAAGGCACACCCAACACACAAAGAAATAAGAGAATGTGCTCTCAGTGCTTTATAATCTTAATCAGATTCTCTGAGAGACATTCTTTCATAGATATAAGACAGGAAGGTGGTATCCAAATTAAGAAGTTATTGGTACCCAGTAGCTCAGAAGGCAGTGGCACCCCACTCGAGTACTCTTGCCTGGAAAATCCCATGGGCAGAGGAGACTGGTGGGCTGCAGTCCATGGGGTCGCTAAGAGTCAGACACGACTGACTGACTTCACTTTCACTTTTCACTTTCACGCATTGGAGAAGGAAATGGCAACCCACTCCAGTATTCTTGCCTGGAGAATCCCAGGGACAGGGGGAGCCTGGTGGGCTGCTATCTATGGGGTCGCACAGTGTCGGGCACGACTGAAGCAACTTAGCAGGAACAGCAGCAGCAGCAGCAGCAGCTCAGAATTAAGTCAGTGATTCTGCCTTGAAAATGTGTTTTCTCATGGAAACAGTAGGTTTCAAGATTTCCTAAGCTTTGTTGGATCTATGGCTTTGCCCTTGAAACACAGCCACCAGGTTAGGAAGATGATGAGAGTAAACTTCCATCTTTTGCAAAGATAAGAGTAAGTTCCATCAAAAACTCTCAGGCAGACATGATTTTGTAGATATTTGTACCAGGAGTTCTGGCAAACACTGGTCAGGTGGAATGAGAGCTGTGAAGGAGACAAAGCTGGGGTGGCTAACAAGAGGATTGCAGGTAAAAAAAAATGTGATGCAGAGACAGGACGTGTGCAGGAGCATTCCCTCAAATATCAGAAGGATGTTCCGAAGCTGCTGGGCAGACAAAGGATAACAAACATCTGACATGAACCTAAATATCCCTGAATAGAAAAATAGCTAAATAAACTACATGTATGTATATTATGTATAACATATTTACATATATAGCATATGTATAAATATATTCTATACAGATAAGAATAATTAAATATATAGATTATCTTATACAAATTATATATAGATTATATTATACAAATTATATATAGACTTAGAGAGGGAAATGGCAATCCACTCCAGTATTCCTGCCTGGAGAATCCCTTGGACAGAGGAGCCTGGCAGGCTACAGTCCATGGGGTCGCAAAAGTCGGACACAACTTAGCAACTAAACCACCACTACCATATATAGACTGTATTATATAAGTTATATATATATATAGAAAGAGAAAGATATAGATGTGTTTCCATAGGATATGGGATCAACTAAAAGTCACATTTTAAAAACATTTAATAGCATGATGCATGAAAAAATACATGACAGCATACAGATATAAAACTACAAATATAGAATGATTCCTTTCTAAAAACATGTAGAGAAAAATATTAGAAAATATAACAAGACATTAAACATGGATGAAAAGGTGCACTTTTTACTTTCATTCTTTTTGTGTTTTATATAATTAATACACATCACTTTATAATGAAAGTTACTGAAGAATTGATACTTGCAAATTGTGGTGCTGGAGAAGATTCTTGAAAGTCCTTTGGACTGCAAGATCAAACCAATCAATCCTAAAGGATATCAACCCTGAGTATTCATTAGAAAGACTGATGCTGAAGTTGAAACTTCTATACTTTGACCACTAGATGCGAAAAGCCAACTCTTTGGAAAAGACCCTGATGTTGGGAAAGATTGAGGGCAGGAGGAGAAGGGGGTGACAGAGAATGAGATGGTTGGATGGCATCACCGATTCAATGGACATGAGTTTGAGCAAACTCCGGGAGATAGTGAAGGACAGGGAAGCTTGGTGTGCTTCAGTTCATGAGGTCACAGAGTCAGACAGGACTTAGCCACTAAACAACAATAACAAAAACCTAGCTCCTTGCGGGTTTATAGGTATAAATAAGTTATTACACTTATTACATTTTACAAGTCTGCTTGAGATGCTCAGCTCTGACCACTGCCAATAAACACTTGAAAAGGGAGAAAAGCATCTGCTGCCAATCTACCCGCATGTCTGGCTGCCAAGACTTTTTATCCAAACTTTTCTTGAAAAGAAATGTTATATTTGGTAGCCTCCATACTGTTGCCTTTTTCATCTTTCAACACTCAACAACCCAGTTTCTGCTCTCTCTTCTCTGTGGAAAGACCCCTCCACCAACTACCAAAACTGGCAAATCAGATCTCTTTTCTCCCACTTCTTTACCTGCACATTCTCTTGGTGTTCTATTTTTCAAAACCTCCTAAAGGTATAAGATGTAAGCTCTACTTCCATGTTTCTGTGACATCACACTTTCCAGGTCTTCCTTTGGCCCACTTATTCATTTTTGTTTGTAAATGCACGTTTATTTGAGGTTCTACTATATTCCAGATATATCTGTGAGCAAGCTTTTGTGCTAACAGACTTACCTGATGGGGAAGGTGGAGAGGAATGTTAAAAAAAAAGTAAGTAAAAATGTTCTTTTGGTGAATTAGTTGGGGAGAAAGTGGTCTCCCCATCCTATTCCTCTGGCATACACACCAAGGAAACTAGAATTGAAAGAGACACGTGTACCCCAATGTTCATCGCAGCACTGTTTATAATAGCTAGGACATGGAAGCAACCTAGATGTCCATCAGCAGATGAATGGATAAGAAAGCTATGGTACATATACACAACGGAGGATACTCAGCCATCAAAAAGAATACATTTGAATCAGTTCTGATGAGGTGGATGAAACTGGAGCCGATTATACAGAGTGAAGTAAGCCAGAAAGAAAAACACCAATACAGTATACTAACGCATATATATGGAATTTAGAAAGATGGTAATGATAACCCTGTATGTGAGACAGCAAAAGAGACACAGATGTACAGAACAGACTTTTGGACTCTGTGGGAGAGGGAGAGGGTGGGATGATGTGGGAGAATGGCATTGAAACATGTATAATATCATATATGAAACGAATTGCCAGTCTAGGTTCGATGCAGGATACAGGATGCTTGGGGCTGGTGCACTGGGATAACCCAGAGGGATGGTATGGGGATGGTGGTGGGAGGGGGGTTCAGGATTGGGAACTTATGTACACCCGTGGCGGATTCATGTTGATGTATGGCAAAACCAATACAGTATTGTAAAGCAAAAAAAAATTAAATTAACTTTTAAAAAATAAAAAATAATTTAAAAAAAAGTAAGTAAAGATAGAAACTAAGCAATTTCATTTCATATTTCTGAACCTCTCTGGTGCTGCATACATAGGCCTCTCATTTACCCTTGGTGTTTTCCAGGTTTCTCTCTTTATGTCTCTTCTCATTCTTCACACTTTTCTATCTTTTCTCATGTTTTCTACTAATCTGTTTAGTCTTGATCTCACCCCAGTGTTCATGTATACAACTGTCCATGTATACAACTGTCCATCCACAGATAACTCTACCCACACATCTGGCACTTGTCAAAATCAAGAAATGTCAAGATAAATTCATCATCTTCCACTTTACACCTGTCTGTGTAAGGGTATCTCCACCTCCGAGCAGTCTACCTTGCCTGAGAACTACAGGATAAACATGGAGAAGGTTAATGATGATCGTTCCTGGTGTCTCTAATCTCCCAGGGTACCAAATTAACTTCTTTCAGTAGAGATAATTTGGCTTTCATCTCTGAAATAATCCAGAGCATAAGCGCCATGACTTCTTTATTCTAAAATATATGTATGAACACATGCAACATCGGCTACACACAGATACACAGCCAGGCTTCCCAGGTGGCACTAGTGGATAAGAACCTGCCTGCCAATGCAGGAGACATAAGAGATGTGAGTTTGATACCTGGGTTGGGAAGATCCCCTGGAGAAAGCAGAGCAGCAACCTACTCCAGTATTCTTACCTGGAGAATCCCACAGAGAGAGGAGCCTGGCGGGCTATAGTCCATAGCATCCCAAAGAGTCAGACATGACTGAAGTGGCTTCATACGACTTCACACACATGTACACTAAATTCTTTGAGGTCAGGTCAGATTCACATATTCCAATCTAATTCTATTAATTTGGGGACACAGGTGCTCAAAATAAGATGTTAACATCAGAAATCTTGGTTTTAGATCCCCTCCCACCTATAATTCATTTCCAGTTACTATTAGGTGAGCATTATGGCGTCTCACTGAGGACCAGATGCACACCAGACCCACAATCAATGTTTGTATTAATAGATTAATTCTTCTGTTTCCTGAGAGATCCACTGTCGTGAGGCTGCTGGTGACCTACTCAAGAAAGAAAGCAAGACAGATAACTTGTTTTCTATTTCAAAATAGGGTTTTGCATGTTTTTACTAGGAAGTAAGGGATGGATATATGCCTTTGAGTAAATGTTATGTGATATATTTTCTGCACTTACTTCTTGGCTTTGCTATTGTCAAAGATGATTTAAGATCTCCTTTTTGTTGTTTGTTTCTTTGCTTTTTTCTTTAATGGCTATTTGGCCATCAAGGGAATGTATTGTGTTTTCATCAGTCTAGTCTTTACCCTTCCCTTTCTTAAAAAAAGTTCTAATTCAGTGCCACAGCCTAATGGGAACTGGGCTGACACTGGCACCCCAGTCCAGCTGGGCACAGGTTCCCATCCAGCCCCCTGGCAGCCTAGCATGTCCGTGGTCTGGATGGATCAGCTGACAGTCCCTCGTGCAGCTGAGTCTGGCTGAGGGGAGATGCACTCGGTTTTCAAGAAAGCAAAGATAAAGCGGCCACAGTCCATGGTCCTTGTGCTAGCCAGACGCAATATGTACCCTGGTGAGAACCTGCTTTATCCTGTCCTCTGAAACCACTTCTTCTCTAGCTGGAGAACATTTACAAGGTAAAAGGTGAACTCTATGATATTTTATAGAGTAGGTTTATTACAGCTCTTAGAGTCCAAATCCAATCTGTATCATCACCTTCCCAAAGCACTTCTGCTCTCCCCTGCAAACTTTTTCATCCACTTTCACTCCGATCAAGGTGAAACAGGCTTCCCAGGTGGCTCCGTGGTAAAGACTCTGGCTGCCGAAGCAGTAGACGCCAGTTCAGTCCCACGGTCAGGAAGATACTCTGGAGAAGGAAACGACAACCCACGCCAGAATTCTTGCCTGGGAAATCCCATGGACAGAGGAGCCCGGCGGGCTACAGTCCATGGCATCGCAGAACAGTCAGACACGACTTAGTGACTAAAACAACAACAAAGGTGAAAGAAAAGCCCCATTCCTCCCAAACCCACTCCGTTTTCTCTTTCCACAATCTCCTCTCTGTTTGCATCTGCATCTCTGTTTTTCTCTCTCTCCTCTCCGCAGCCAGGAGAAGAGAGGCTTGGGAAGGAAGGCGCGAAACAAGTCTCATCTCCTTTTACTACTTCCAGAACAATAAAAGCTCTCACAACAACACCCGCAGTAATGAAGAAACCAGGCCAGGAAAAAACCTCTAACTTACATTCAGGGTGTTTTAAACCCCAGCACTGATCAGAGCTCATTGGGAGATGGGGATGACAGTCACACACACAAATGAGGGTAAGAACTTTTGGAAGCATGTCTTAAAAAAAAAAAAAGAGAGAGAAAGAAAAAGAAATTCACAAACACAGGAAGTGGAGTGGTGATTTGCTCAAGGTGTGTGTATATTTTTTCCTCCATCACTCCCCTTTTGGGGAATCACTGTGTACCCACGGCAGCCCCAAACAAAAGGAACGGGGCAGGTTTTAGAGGCTTCGGAACGGGGGGACTGAGGAGGCGAGGGAAGAGAGGAGCATGATTGATGGAGTTCTGGTTGGCTTATAAAGGGCAGCCGGGAGTGCAGAGAAATAATCAGGGAAAAGGGCGTCCCGTGCTGGCTTTCTCAGAGGGGCGAAATGAATCCGGCTCCTCTGCATTATTAAGTTGTCAGGCGGGCTGATGATGAAAATCTGAAGGTCAGGCATAACAAGAAGCACCTTATGGGGGGGTCACGACCTTTCTGGAAGTGCTACACTCATGTTTATCTGCACCTAACCCTTATCCACAATTCTTCATTTGATAAGAACATTGGAGGGGGGAGGCTGGGAGGGGTGTCTCCTCATATGTATAAGCAGTGAGTGAAATTAGGCTTCCCGTGAAACTGATGGTGGAGGCTCAATTCACAGTGAAAGATAATAAAACCAAAAGGACACACGAGGGATGCAGGCAGAAATTGTTCGCTACAGTGGAACTCAATAAAGGGAACAAGAGCTTCCCTAAATGACAAATTTGGTACAGTGGTGCTAAAATCAGGATTCTCCCCGGAATTGAGGCAGCGATTCACGCCTGGCAGTACCACTTCTTATTTACTTTGGAGATCCTAATGGCCTGGGGAGGGGTGGGGGGTTGCTCTGGGGGAATGTTTATTTCTTGATCTGCCTGTTTTAAATCAAAGACACGAGGTGAAGGACGATCAGACAGAAATACTCGATTTGATTTGTAATTTTGTTTGTTTCTGAACTGGCAACCCAGCCGCAGCTCTCGGGCATCTTGTCTGCATGTGTTGGGGCTGAGAGTTTGTAGTTTTCATTGAGTCCCCTCCCAGGTGTCCTCCATTTCTCGAGAACTGAGGAAGTGCTTGGGATTCTCAGCTGGGACTCATAGACCAAACCTCTCACTGATCACAAAAATAAACATATCACTTGTAAAAATAACACTGGAACGATTCACAACCTACAATGCAGGCTTCTATTGACACTTCCAAATCGAGTTGTTTATCCCTGTCTGTAAAAGGAGCATTCTTCAGATTTAGAGACTTTGGCAGCTGTGTGTGTAAAACAGCATTTGAAAAATCTCTTCTAAAACGGAGATATATTTGAAAGTGTACAGAAAGGGGAATGCTTGGTAAAATGAGGACAGAAGCAGTTTACCTGTGAAATAAAAAGTGAATCACTCTGAAAGTCAGCTAAGGACTTCAACCTTTCCAGAAAAGAATTCTCTAAAATGTGGAAGGAAGGAATATTTTCTCTACTACTCTTATGTATTTTTTGCTTAGATATCTTTTAAGGGGTAAAACCTGATTTTCAACAAGGTACTTTGAGATAGTTCATTTGACAAAATAAGTAGATTGTGACTTGAGTGGATGATATTCAATTTGGATTTACATTCTTAAATAAAAGAAATAAGCTAGTACTTAAAAAAAATATTTTGGTCAGGTTCCTTAAGTTATCTCCATAAGCTACTTGCCAACCCTTCTGCCACCTCATATGTAAAGAAGCATTATCCCAATAGATAAACCATGGATAAACTAGGGGAAAAAATCCATTTTATTTTCTCAGTTCTAATCTTTTATTTTTTTTCTCTGTGGTGCTGTGCGGCATATAGGATCTTAGTTCCGTGACCACAGATCTAACCTACATCTAACCTTCCTGCATTGGAAGTGCTGAGTGTTAGACACTGGACTGCCAGGGAAACCCTAGTTTCTCAATTCTATGCAGGAATAAAAATGCAAGTTATATATATAACTTGACCTGGACATCTCTCACAGCCTATACATTTGAAGATTATATCTGTGCTTTTTGCCTCACAGGTACCTCCCCTGTGTAGCAGAGATAAAATCTCTACCTTCCTGCAAATGTTCATATGAATGTTTGTTTAAAAATCGGATTCCCTCTATAACAATAGCATCGCAAAATTAAGGGAAATAAGAATATTCAGTAGCAATATCACACTCAAACTTTTTTTTTTCTTTCTCATTTTTTTTTATCCTTTGTCCAGAAGGGGGAAAAAAAAAAAACAAAACAGGCTTGTAATTGATGAGATGCTTTGGTTTAGGCAACATTGACCCAGAAACCAAGATAACAAAGTGAGCCCATTATTGCAGGGTGGCTGCCGCATTAGGTTACACCGAGGGATGACTTTACTTGCAGAGTGGAACAGGTGCTAAGAGACGAACCCACAGGAATAGTCCTTCTGCAATTATTTTAAATACAAAATAATTCTTTTTGTTCTTTTGTAGGCTAAAGTAAGTGTACCATCTGGAATGTATTTTCTATTAATACCAATTAGAAAATATTAACATTACTGGTTTGCAATTCAAACAAATCTTTAAAAAGTCACAGTTCAGCTTGCCATGAGCTCCACTTATCAGAATGCATCTATCTGTATAATGAGCCAAGATGTCTTTAGGGCTAAGGGTGAATTTTCCAATAACTTTGTCAATGATCAGCCACCCAGTCACAATGTGACTATGTGGAATGTCACAAATATTAACTACACTTTTGCAAAGAAGAAGAAGAAATTTTTTATTTTGTGATGGTTTCGTTTTTCAACCTATGGATTTCTTTGGTAAAAAAAAAAAAAAAGCAGATTTGAACTTGCCTGCAATAAAAGATATGTACACATTAAACAGAATTAGATCAAAAACATCAACAAATAAAATTGAACATACTGAAACTAATGTCATTATCAGCTGGTGACTTTGAACATGTAAGAAGAGATTGGATCTCCACCTCCTGGCCGTTGGTTTTCTTTATGAGTCTCAGCTCTTTCTTGCTTTCACTGACTCACGTTTGTAGTACGTTTTGTCTGACCTCAAAATATTCTTTTGATCAGATTGTATCTGTGGTTCTGGAGCCATGATTTTTCATTATCCTAGGCTTGGGCCTAGATTTCTATGACATTCAGAGGTTTGTTTAAAAATGTATGACATTTGATTGAAAGGAAGGGGCCCAATGTATTAAACAGTGGTACTCAGGGTACCATCTATTGGATGAGCAGCATCTGTGCCTTGGCTGGCCACAGGCACCCAAGCTTGTTAGAAATGGAGAATCTAGAACCCCTCACTCAAGACTCGCGTTTTTAACAAGATCTGAAGTGATTCATAAACACATTCTAGTTGGACTGAAATAGATGCCATTTGACACTTGGGGGCCTCATTTGGCTGAATCAAAGGACAGCCTAACCTTGATGACATGGCAGTTCCAAATGCCTGCTGCCTCCATGGTATAGTTATTACCAGGGACCCAAACTGACAAATGCATGGACTTTCTCTGTTTGTCTTCCCCGGTAGAGAAGAAAGCATCAGAAGTGAGGATACGCCGAGAAGAATTCTTGGGGAATCACAAATCCCTAGAGAAGAGAAGGGCTCCATTTCTCATAATATGTTTACTCTAAAGGTAACTAATAACACAGGCTTCCCAGCTGGCTTAGTGGTAAAGAATCCTCCTGCCAATGCAGGAGATGTGGGTTCAATCCCTGGGTTGGGAGGATCCCCTGGAGGAGGAAATGGCAACCCATTTCAGTATTCTTGTCTGGGAAATCCCATGGTCAGAGGAGACTTGTAAGTTGCAGTCCATGGGGTCACAGAGAGTCAACATAACTGATCAACTAAGCAAGCACAAAAGCAGCTAATAACACATCGTCCAACAGCAAATACCTGTAGGAGTGTAGTAGTGTTAGTCAGTCTTGCCCAACTCTTTGCAATCCCATGTACTGTGGCTCTCCAGGATCCTCTGTCTGTGGAATTCTCTAGGCAAGAATACTGGAGTTGGTAGCCATTCCCTTCTCCAGCGGATCTTCCAAATCCAGGGATCGAACCCTGGTCTCCTGTACTGCAAGCAGACTCTTTACCATCTGATCCACCAGGGAAGCCCCCCCAAAATACCTGGGCATCAGGTTAATTGTAAGTTGTAATAACAATAATAAAAACAAAACTCTTTCTTTGCATCAGAGATGCTCAAAGAATAATGCCTTCTGTTCTCATGATACCTGTTATTAGCTGCTTTTTCTTTCCTTAACTTTGCAGAGGGCAAAAATACTCAGTGTTTTTAAAGATACTGGAAGTGATTGCTACCTCTCAGGGTATCTTTATTTTATTTTCACCTCTGGGAGCCAACTCTACTGTGACTTTTTATTGCTGCCTTTTTTTATCCATTTGGAATTTCATAGGCTAATCGATTCAAATCCATTTTAAATCTCAATGGGCTGGAGCTTGGCATGTGAGTTGGTTGGCCAGGTGCAAGTTTCTCTTCAAAATATGACAAAAGTCATGGCTGAAATATAGAGCGGCAAAAATGTAGGAGAGTTTTGCCAAGTTGCGGCTAAACAAGGCTGACTGTTATTAGCAAGGGGCAGAGGGGCAAACGGGGGAGGAGGAATGTGGGCAGTGTGCCATTTGCATAATGGTCAATCTAGTATTTTTTTTTTAAAGAACACGCCACTACCGTTCATTCTTTGAGCTTTTAAAATTTTTCCATTAATAAAAATATAACTCGGAGAACTAGCAATGCATTAAACCAATAAAAGAGGTAAGAATGGAAATGTTTTAATGATCTTCAGCCCAGTGTTCAATCCCTTAGAATTTCTATCCCAAAGACACCCCCAAATTCAGTTTCCACCACCAAAGCATGAAGCCTGACTATGGCACTCGCAGTTTATGTACCACTGAGCAGATGCTGCAAAATAAGGATGAAACAGTTGCTGGTTCGTCTTAGATAATCACGGCAGATTAAGCAGTAGTTTCATTACAGTGTTTTTACTATGCATTATTTTTACTAGGCAGCGTCCTTTGAAATAATGGGAATTGATTTCACAGATCTTTTGCATATTACTGATGTTCAGTAATGTTGCCGAGTAAAACCTTTTCCATCCTGCCGCTGTGAAAAGGCACTAATTGGGGAAGAAGAAGGTCCCCCCCATGGAAGGCTCTTTCTTCCGCAGATTTGAAGCTGGGAATCAATTGAGCCAGGGAAACTATATGTGGGCCTTTGTGGTTTTAGCAGCTGGAGCTTTGTGTCCTGATTTAGCTGACCTAAAATTCACACGCTCCCAGATCACAGAGCATCGGCTGCACTGCCCTTGGTTTCCCCTTCTTGGCCCTCAGCTCCCCCCTCCCACCACTGTATTTCTCCTGCTGGATAATAAAAAAAAAAATGGAGATGAACTGCTGGTGAACCAGGAGGCCAGAGAATGAATGCAGAGACAAAGATCACCGGTGTCTTCTGCAGTCAGACACAAATCTTAAAACGCATCCGATTATTTACCTTGACTTTGGGTCCCTGGGTGTGCATTTCATCTCTACCTGGCTGTTTGGCTTATTTCCCCAAAGAACTTACCTGCAAACATATTCTCTACCAGACATGTGGATAGAAGATAGAACTTCTTTCTCTCCAAAGTCGTCTCTATTACTGGTTGACTTGGCAATAACAGCTTCATTCCTCCTAGAAATGATTTTTATCGGAAGCCTCTATTTTTTTTTTTTTTCCCTCCTCTGAAGCCTTCGTCCCTAAGTCATTTCCTCTTGGTGGGATTGTGAGATCTTGTGTGTTTGGGAAAAGAACAGCGAGAGGAAACAGGCCATCTGGTCTCCACTGCAGTGCCTTATCACAGTTAGCTACAGGACTTAGGCAAGACAGTGAACTTTGCTTGTACTTCGTTTCTTTTCTGTATAACTTTCTCTTTCAAGTGATTAAGGCCTCCTTCACCTTCATCGCTCTTACCTTTGAGGAGTTCCACTATAAAAGTTAAACTCCCGTGTAAAAATTCATTTGCATCACATTATCCACACTGTATTCAGGCCAAGCTGTCCTGAGCTGAACATGTTAGGAAGAAGCTGGAAGATTTATTCATTTTATCTGTCAAATTCTGAAAACAGGACATGGCAAGGTTTTTTTCTTCCGTTTAGGATGTGAAAATATTTCGGCTGTGAAAGTATATAACACATGAAAATGTTTTAAATGATAAAGTTGGATGGATTCAGTACCAAGCATTCTAAAATTATTTTAAATGTAATTTGAGGGAGAGAAATCTGTTTCTGTACACTTCAAGAATAAAATGATCAGCAAAGCCCCAGAAGTATCTGTTGTCCCATAAGGTTTTGCAGGGAGTTCAAAGTCAATTAGTTCTATCCAGGGTTACAACTGCAACAGCTCAATAATAGCTATGGAAATTTCCCAAAATATGCTCCTTAAAATACTAAGTCAGTGAGATGTTAATGGTTATTCTAGACACACATGTTCATGCGCATGAACGCACGTGCGCGCGCGCACACACACACACACACACACAAAGTTTTCATGGTGAAAAACAGTTTGGAAGAATTTGAGATGAAATATACTTAAGATAGTTTTTTGATTGCAGTATGTTCAGAGCTTTTTATCTGCAGATGTTCACTATGCATCTCCTTGAGAAAGATTGCCCTCACAGCATCTTTACAATGTATATGACCATTAACTCTTTGCGGGGAAACACCAGTTAATGCCTTAACCAAACCATGCATCTCACAACACCATTTATTAAACACAGATATAAATTCAGCCTGTTGTAATTAAATAGAAATACAGATTGAATGGGACTCTTAAACACTGCTTTAAATAGATGAAATTCAAACATCTTGAACAATGTATTTTTTAGGCAAAATCTCTTATTTACTATTTTATATCATTGTCTTTCTTGGTAAGGAAAGACCGTCTATAGATAACAGCTTAGTGATGGGCAGTTTTAAGAGGCAAATAAAGATGGTGTATGCACTAACCTTTTGGCATAACTCTTATGAGTTATTATAGTATTCATAGCCTGTCATGAGGAAACACCACTATATCATTTCAACCAAACCACACATAGATCAGTCAAAATTTTAATAATGTCAAAATATTCTCCATTCTCCAAATTCACCACGGGCTTCTCTGTTGTCCTGCCTTGACTTACTAAGAGGTTTCTTCTAAAACCCCCTTCACCCTTATGGCCACTTTTTCAAATCCTCTTCTTCCTCCAAGGACCATGCAAAATGCTAGGACGATTCCTTTTATCTTCTTATAGTTAATCTTTTTCTCTGGTTCTCAGCAGTTTGTACTGCTACTGGTATTGGACATATATTTCCTCTTTTTATGCTTAGCTCTTAGTATTATTTTAATTCCCATTCCTTAAGCATTTTTCTAAGCTTATCACAGTGCTAAATTTCTGTAAAGGATCTCATTAATATGTAATCTATGCAATGGGGAGTACCTATCTGTCTCTCCTGCCTCACACCACCTCTACCCCTCTCTAATCACTCTTTAATAAAGGAGGGGATTTAATGAAGTTTGCTGAAATAAATGGACTGTACTCAAATTGATTTCAAATTTTGTGACTAAATGTCCGAGTTGATGGTCTGCAGTCTTTCCAAGTTTCTTCTGCCTTGGCCAATGTCCTGAAGATATCCTGCATAAATGCTTTGCTGTGCTCACTGAAGTTTTTGCTACTGTTGTTCTAGACACTCTTGTAGCCCCGAGAAACCAGGAGATACTGATAAAGGATATTCCTCTCCAGCATGGCACATTCCTGTCGAGGACCAAAGATTTATTCCTAGGGTTCCAGGAACCATTTTTGGAAAAGCGGCATTCTCTGTTTGATACCAAAATTGCAGAGAGGCAATCTCTTGGATTATATGAACTGAGTTAAAATTACCCCTCTACTTCAGCTCACTTGTGTTGAGCACCTATAATGAATCAAGACTTATGTGAGACGTCATGGGTACAAAGTTAATTGAGACATCTCAGTGGAGTCTAACGGTGAAGACCTATAGATAAAGACATTATTTCAACAAAATGTAATAAATTCTAAAGCTGCAGTATGTACCAGATGCTACCTAAGTTCAAAAAGAGGCATTTGCCCAAAGGTGAAGGTTTAAAAACCCAAAGTAATCCCTGTTTCTGGGCTTCCAAGGTGATAAAGAATCACCTGGCAATGCAGGACATGTGGGCTCAATCCCTTGGGTCCAGAAAATCCTCTGGAGAAGGAAATGGCAACCCACTCCAGTATTCTTGCCCAGGAAATCCCATGGACAGAGAAGTCTGGTGGGCTATAGTCCATGGAGTCGCAAGAGTTGGACACCACTGAGCAACTCAACGACAAACAAAAACAAAAATCCAGGCTTCCACCACCCTTTGACTTCTTGGTTATGTTTATACCTCTAATAAACTTAGGAGAATTAAGTTTTTGGCTTCTCGCATCTCTCCTCGGAAAACTTCGACACCGATAAAACTCAATAATATAGCCCAGTCCTGGAAGTGTGTCTTTAGTAGTTTCTCCAATTGAAGTGGGCAGGGAGCTAATTTTCTTTCAGCTGGAATCAATTTTTTCTACTCATGTCCATTCACTAGAATTAATCGTTTCGGAAGAAGCTCAATTTTGCTGGAAAATCCAGAAAAGATTTTAGTTACAGCTCCACATAATAAAGCAATTGTATAATTAATAATACATTTGTCACTCCTTTAGAGAGTGGGAAAAAAAGGAACACATGTATGGCTTTACTGTAAATCCTGACAGTGGAGATTTTTTTTCCAGGGAATTATACTATTATACCATAAAAATGTCAAGGCGCAAGTTTACTGTTCTTACTAATATTCTAAAATATTCTCTTCGGCTGACATCTCTGTCAATTAAAATTAAACAAAATTGCATTCTGCCATCCACACTTCAAGGAGGAAGCTTTCAGTTTTATGGCTGTTCTTTGAATGGATTTTTAAGATGGCATCTGTAAAACTTGGCTGAAACAAGATGAGGTGGGATGAATCTAAGGACCAGTCAATGTAAAAAATGTTTTTAAAGGTCGTGAATTGACAGCCAGAATAGGCTGCACATGTCTCCAGGTTTCTCAACTATTAAAATACATCCAGCAATTCTTTTGAATGGAATGTTTGTCCTGATATAATTCAGTGCCAACACGCTTCTGGCTTGTTTTGGGTTTCCAATATTTTTACAGAGAGTAACATAAACAAGGAAGCTGGTGAGTATTGCTTCCAGTTACTCAATTTGCACAGATTTGGGAAGAGTCCTCCTCCTGGTGTTTCCCACAGAGCAGCACTGTGAACGTGCTTTCTCACGGGACTGTGGTTCTCTGGGAGGACAGGCAAGAGCCATGTGGACAGTGGATGCTTTTGGCAGGATGAGGCTGCCAATAAAATCTTCAGGGAGATCACCCTCTGTGATAGGAAGAGGAGCAAAGTAAAATCTCCGTTCCAGTTCCCCTAAAAGAAATTGAAGAAGCCATCTTTGGGCTCAGCCCTCCGATTGCCAAACTTTAATGTAAAATGTTTTATGAGTGCATTTAAGGCAAGTATTATTTAATGATCCAGAGTTTCTTAGGGCCAAAGTACCTCCTTCATTCTTGGTTAAGCACCTTTTGGAAGCTCAGTGTGCCTTTTCAGGTCACCTGGTTACCACTTAAGGGAAAGCGATAATATCCTAAGCAGTTTAAAAGGGTTTGTGCCCTTTACAGTAGGTTCAAAATGGTATTCTGGCTTGGCTGCTGTCTTGAGTAATTTGTGGAGTTGGGGAGGGTAGAAGGGTGGCTTGGAAGATGGGTATTCTTCATGGGCAGATGCTTTGTCTAGACACAGAGGAAATGGTACTCAGGAAAAAGCAATAAGGGTTGGGGGAAACTTTCTTCCTTGCTTTAAATTGAAGAGACAGGACTGTTTAGGAACAGTATTTGGGTCTTGTAAAAAAGGATGGCATCTTTCTCAGTGGTCATGTGTAAGCTTCCATGAATTCTAATTCTAAGGGAGCAGCGTCATCATGTTCAACTTATCTGTTTGTTTGTTTGTTTGTTTGTTTCTGATGAATTTCCCATTCCTGGCATATAGCAGCACCTAGTATAGGCTTCTTAAATATTTTTGAATAAAAGGTCCACCTAATCAAAGCTATGGTTTTCCAGTAGTCATGCATGGATGTGAGAGGTGGACTATAAAGAAAGCTGAACACTGAAAAACTATTGCTTTTGAACTGTAGTGTTGGAGAAGACTCTTGAGAGTCCCTTGGACTGCAAGGAGATCCAACCAGTCCATCCTAAATGAAATCAGTCCTAAATATTCATTGGAAGGACTGATACTAAAGCTGAAACTCCAATACTTTGTCCACCTGATGAGAAGAACTGACTCATTGGAAAAGACCTTGAAGCTAGGAAAGATTGAAGGCAGGAGGGGAAGGGGACGACAGAGGATGAGATGGTTGGATGGCATCACAGATGCAATGCACTGAGTTTGAGTAGGCTCTGGGAGTTGGTGGTGGACAGGGAAGACTGGCACGCTGCAGTCTATGGGGTTGCAAAGAGTCAGACATGATTGAGTGACTGAGCTAAACTGGCTATTTATTTTATAAGTGAATGAATGATTAGATTGGACTCTGTTGCTCCAGTTCCTTAAATATCTCTGTCACACAGGGCGTTCAGGGCAGGTACACTGAGACGACCCTGAGGGATGGGATGGGGAGGGAGGTGGGAGGGGGTTCAGGATGGGGGACACATGTACATTTGTGGCTGATTCATGTCAATGTATGGCAAAAACCACTACAGTATTGTAAAGTAATTAGCTTCCAGTTAAAATAAATAAATTAATTTATATATATATTTTAAAAAACCAACAAAACTCTGTCACAGAAGTAGAGTAACTGAAAATTAGAGAATTATGTGGGAGGAAACTACCATATTGGGTCTCCTGGAGACTCCTGGAGACCACACTGGATGAAAAATCAGGAGAAAGGCAGAGGCTGCTTTCAGCCCTCTGGGTTTCATTTTCTTGCTTCTCTCTTTCAGTCTTGAACACTCTTGTGTTGTCTCTCTTTATTCTCTAATTCTGTTCTTGGTGGATGAAAGTATTAATCTCTCAGTTGTGTTTGGCTCTTTGTGACCCCATGGACTATAGCCCACCAGGCTCCTCTGTCCATGGAACTTTCCAGAGAAGAATAGTGCAGTGGGTTGCATTCTCTTCTCCTGAGGATTTTCCCAATCCAGGGATCAAACCAGGTCTCCTGCATTGCAGGTGGGTTCTTTACCATCTGAGCCACCAGGGAAGTGCCTTGTTGGGTTAGAGTGTATCTTTGAAGGCCATCTACTACATGCTACATGTCCAGATTCAGTAGAAAGACGGAGCTCAGGAGAGGGATGGGGATAAAAGGTGCCATAGACTATCCACCTCCAAAATTCATATGTTGAATGTTGATCCCCATTGTCATGACATTTGGATGTGGCATCTCTGGGAGGTGATTAGATCTAGATGGTGAGGGTAGAACTCTCATGAATGAGATTAGTGCCTTTATTAAAGAGATCTCATTGAGCTTCCTTGCTCCTTCTGCCATGTGAGGATACAATGAGAATATGACCATCCCCAAACCAGGAAGCCAGGTCCTTACCAGACACCGAATCTGCTGGCCCCTTAATCCCAAACTTCTCAGCTTCCAAAATTGTGAGAAATTAATACTTGTTGTTTAAGCCAATGCAGGGCTTCTCTGGTGGCTCAGAGTTAAAGAACCCGCCTGTCAATTCAGGAGATGCAGGTTCCATCCCTGGGTTGGGAAGATCTCCCAGAGAAGGAAATGGTAATCCACTCTAGTATTTTTGCCTGGCAAATCCCATGGACAGAGGAGTTTGGCAGTATACAGTCTATGGGGTCACCAAAGAGTCAGATACAACTTTAGCAACTAAATGACAACAATAAGCCACCCTGAGTGTAGCATTTCGGTTACAGCAGCTTGAACCAACCAAGTGTTCAGACATGGGCAGGTCAGGCAGTAAGGTCTACTTGAACCAAGTGACTAAAGACCTCTCTGAAGTATTTGAGGACCCACAGTGGAGGTAAAAAGACTGTCTTAGAAAATTCGACATCTGTTCTTAGCCATATTGTAGAGTTGACCTGAAAGTTTGATTTATAGCATCTTCATCTGCCCGAGCCTCAATCTGGAAATAATAACAGGCTCATTTTTAACATAAAGGCATGCTACACAAATACCTGGAATATCTGACATGGTAACACAAGGGCTATTTTAGTTGATTATTGACTCATTCGAGTTTAAAAAAATTGATAAATATTTATTAGGCTCCTACTATATGCAGAGGCACATTTCTAAGCATCCAGATACAGACATGTGGAATGACTAAACCCTTTCTTGTAGAAGTGATATTCCAGTGGGGATTATGGAGAATAAGCAAGATAAATAAATAAAATCAGTTGATATCTATGTATGTACAGACAAGAGTATGTGAGTGTGTAAAGCATATGTATGTGTGTAAAATGTCCTATATGGTAAAAATATTGGAAGAAAAAACTAAAACAGAGAAAGGGATAAGAAATGTTGGAGAGTAGGAGTGGGAGAGACTGGGGAGGTAGAAATAGTTTCAAAGGGTGTCAGGGGAAGATGTCCTAAAATGGTGCCAACTGAATAAAGACTTGGGGAAGACGAGGAACAAATCCTGCAGATTCCTGGGCGATTCCTTTCAAGCAGAGGGGACAAAGAACAGGAGCATCACTGACATCTTGGAGGAACAACATGAAGGAAAATGTGCCTGAACATGAATTAGCAAATAGAAAGGAAAGAAAGATGAGACCAGACGGATTAATGTTTTGTGAGTCATTGGAAGGTCTCTGGGTCTCACCTGGAGTGAGATGAGAAACCTCTGAAGTATTCTGAGCAGAAGAGCTTAACAATTTTTTTTTTTTCCAGAAGGCTTTGTGTTGCTGTCTTGAGAAGAGACTGAAGATGGGCCAGAGTGAAACTAGGGAGACCAGTGAGTAGGCTATTCTACTAATCTAGGCAAAGATTTATAATTCGGGAAGAAATATGCTTTGTATTTTCATAAGGGATGATGATGTTGATTGGAGAGGTCAGGAAATTGAAGCAGATCCAGGACTAGAACACTAAACTCTCTTCTCTTCTTTGGGCAATTTTATCAAGATCCAATACTTTAGATATCATCTTTACATTAATAACTTTTCAATTAAATCCACAGGCTGTCTTTTCTCTGAGTTCAATCTGTATATTCTATTGAGATGTCTCAGTGATTAATTTTTATCAACTTGATATATTTCAGTGGTTGCCCAGGTAGTTGGTCAAACATTCTGAGTATTTCTGCGAGGGTGATTTGGATGAGATTAACATTTTAAAATTCATTTATAGACTGAATAAAGCAGATTGCCCTCCTTCATGTGAGTGGGCCTCACTTAATCAGTTGAAGATCTGAATTAAAAAATTGACTCTCCCTTGGGCAAGAGGGAATTCCTCCTGACTTTATACCTTTGAACTGACATATCAGGGTTTTTTCCTTCCTTTTGACTTAAACTACAGCATTAGGTCTTCCTGGTCCTCAAGTCTACTGGCCTTGGGTCTAAAACTATACTATTGGTTCTCCTGGGTCCCCAGTTTATCCACTCACCATGAAGATCTTTGAGTATTGAGCTTTGAGCTTTGTAATTGCATGATCAGTTCCTTATAATAACCTGTATATGCATATATTCTGTTTCTCTGGAGAACTCAAATACAAATTGCATCCTGAGTATTTGCAAGCCTTTAAAATGTATATGTCTAATATTAAACTTATATTCTTCACTCCTCACTACTCCATCCATCATTTCAGCCCTCTGCCAGTTCCCAAAAAATGGATTCACCATCAATGTAGTTACATAAATCATAAAGGAGTTATCCTTGGCTTTTCCCTCTCCCTCATCTGCTAAGCCCATCTAAACCATCTGCATATTCAGTTGCTTGATAACCTCAGTAGATCTCTTAAATATGGACACTTACATAAATTTCCATTGTCTCACTATAATCTCAACTACCACCATATTTGCTGGACTACTCTGTTTAATCTACAGTCACTTTAGGCTTCTCCACTGTGTAGTGATCTGTGAGATTTAGTCTTTCAAAACACACATTTGATTATTCTACTTTGTTTGAAAAATTTAGGGTCTTCTTATTGCTCTGAGAATAAGGAATATAATCCCTCACTCAGCTTCCAAGATTCATAGCCCCCTTTGCTTGTGACAAGTATATGCTTGTTGTCCCAGACTAATTCTTCTTAGGACCTCCTTTCAATCTCACATGTATCTAGGTTTGGACAATAAATTAAGTGGTTACTTTTCCATGACCAAGATTAAAGTGAACCAGTTTATATTCTCAACTGATGAGCACCCAAATCATTCTCAGCTACTTAAAGAAATATTTTCTGAACAAGCAGAGCCATCTTGATTGAGACAAAATACGGGTGCTAGAAGCTCAGGAGCTATGTTTTCAAAAAAGTTCCCCAGAGAGGAAAGGAGAGGCCATGGGGCCCTTGACCCAATGAGTAGGTGAAAAAGGAGGTTGGTGACAGAAAGCCATTAATTCATGCACTGTGAGTTTGAATGATGTGTTTTCTTTACACCTTCAAGTAGTTAAGATCAACTGGAAGTCTAAGGCCCAGTTCAACCTTCCTGGAACAGTTATAAACCATGGAAGTTATCCCAAGCCTCAGGATTTCTTTCAGAAATTCAACCCAGAGGGATAGGATGAGGAGAGATATGGGAGGAGGTTTCAGGATTGGTTGGGGGGAGCACATGTATACCTGTGGCCAATTTATATTGATGTATGGCAAAACCATAACAATATTGTAAAGTAATTATCTTCCAATTAAAATAAATTAATTAAAAAATTCAATGTCTTCTATTACATGAAACCCAAATGTATTTTCATTTCATGATAAATTTAAAAAGATGACATGAGTTTCTGTTTTCAGATATGAAAATAGAAAAAAAAAAAGAACTCTAGATAAATCAACATTATCTGTAATGTTATTGTGTTACTTGAATGTTGGCCTTTTCACATATTTAAATTATTAATTCATCATTTATATTTGAAGATTGCTAAGCTTTCAACAATGGAAACAGTGACAGACTTTAATTTCTTGGGCTTCAAAATCACTGCAGATGGTGACTGCAGCCATGAAATTAAGACACTTGCTCCTTGGAAGGAAAGCTATGGCCAATCTAGATAGCATATTAAAAAGCAGAGATATTAGTTTGCCAACAAAGGTCCATCTAGTCAAAGATATGGCTTTTCCAGTGGTCATATATGGACGTGAGAGTTGGACTATAGAGAAAACTGAGTGCCAAAGAATTGATGCTTTTGAACTGTGATGTTGGAGAAGACTCTTCAGAGTCCCTTGAACTGCAAACAGGTCCAACCAGTCCATCCTAAAGGAAATCGGTCCTGAATAGTCATTGGAAGGACTGATGTTGAAGCTGAAACTCCAAGACTTTGGCCACTTGATGCAAAAAACTAACTCATTAGAAAAGACCCTGATGCCGGGAAAGATCGAAGATAGGAGGAGAAGGGGATGATGGAGGATGAGATGGTTGGATGGTATTACCAACTCGATGGACATGAGTTTAAACAAGCTCTGGGAATTAGCGATGGACTCAGAGGCCTGGCGTGCTGCAGTCCATAGCGTTGCAAAGAGTTGGACATGACTGAGCAACTGAACTGAACTGAAACTTTCAGGAAAATGGTAAAGCTTACATGGAGATAGTGCTATATGGAAATTTCCTTACCTACAATAAGGAGGTAATATATCTTTTATCTCCTAACATAATTGTGAGGAGTAAAAGCGAGAACTTGTGAAAATGTATAAGGTATTCTGTTTCAGTCGATGGACCCAATATATTCCAAGACTATAGGTTGTCTTTTTTTGAGACAAACTTTGTCTATTCACTGAGTCCCTAAAATATAACAACTATTCCTACACTTGGGCTTTTTAGGTGGCTCAGTGTTAAAGAATGTCAGCCAATGCAAAAGATGCAGATGACACGAGTTCAGTCTCTGGGCTGGGAAAATCCCCTGGAGAAAGGAATGGCAACCCACTCTGGTGTTCTTGCCTGGGAAATCCCACAGACAAAGGAGGCTGGTGGGCTTAAGTCCACGGGGTTCTGAAGAGTCGGACAAAACTGAGTGTACACATAGCACATACATACACTTAGTCTTATCTTCATAATTATATGTTTCATGTTTTATGAAAAATCTACCCACCTAATTATCAACCAAGACCTCAAATGGTGGATATTTAAGAAATAAGGAATGCAGATAACATTTAGAGTTCTGAAGTCACAAGCCTTTGCTGCTGCACACAATCTTCTAAGTCATGTACTCCTCATTCTGAAATGACAACCCTGAACTGTAAATAAGGCATAAATCTCTGAAGAGCTTATAAGATAGTTATGGAGAGAAAACATATTCATATAACCATAAGTAAACATGCAAAATAAATGGACACAACATTGCTTTCTCTATTATTTTCAAACCAATCATTTATGTACATTCTTTATTCAATTTGCCTCTTACATAGACATTTCAATTGGCTCTTCTTATTTACCCATGTTCCTTAGCCTAATTGATTTTTATTTGCCTCACATTTAGATTTTGTTAATTGCTGTACATATTCTGGAAATGATTTCCTGATATTTTTGTCCATAAGTCTGAATTATTTGGTGAACGTCCAATTCTTGATGCTCTGCATATGTTAGGTGTTTAGATCAACTTGTTGATATCAGCATGTTTATATCAACTTAAGATCCCTAAAAATTGACTTGGACCATCATGGAATTCTGAAACGCGCTTTGAGACAAAGGTATGTCTGTCTAGTTTGTTACTCTGAAGAAAGATCCCCAGAGGGGTCTGGCCTGACCCCTGAATGTTTTCCTTCCTTGCTGGAGGAGGACATGCTTGGTCCACTTCTGTGCCTGCCCCCGCTGCTCACTATCTAATTGTTTATTATGATTCCCAGGCAGACCTCTATGGTAAATAATGAAGATTTGCTTTACATGTAGATATTTATATTTTATAAATGGAGCCCAGGTTTCCCAGCTCACACCATCCTGGAGGGGATATGACCAAATGGGTGAGGGCAACAATAAGGACAACCACGAGAGCCTCCCATAGGGAGCAGGGCTGCGTTTCTGATCCCGAATGTAAGCACTTCCCTGCTTCTGGCAGAGGCCTAGCCAACGTCAACATCTTTAACCACTGTGACCTAAGTCCTTTTTTCTTTCACAAGTTAATTCTGCTCTTTCTTCTGCCATTTCTAGTGGCCTCTTTTTCCTCAACAGTCTCCATTTTTCCCTCTCCAACTTTCTGCCCTATTGGTTCATGGTTTGTCCTGAAAATATGGTTGAATCTAAGGTTTGTCATAATTTCATGGTAACATTCTCTTCCTCATGATTTTTTTTCTTTCTTCATGTCCTTGGTCACCCATGTTGCCACCACCATTGTGGTAAGGAAAAGTGCTAACCAAAATTACAACCATACTACTAGGCCAAAAATTTAGGAACCTCGCCTTGGTTTCTTTACAACAGATTTATTTGACTATTTTTTCAGTTGACGCTACCACTTTCCTCCAGAACTTGGCAGAATCTGTTAGAAAGATAGGGCAGAAGAAAATATGAGCATCAGTGAAGAATCGACATTCAACTCTACACATCCGCACCTACATTAAGCATCCTGATTCCAGCTGGAATGTCTCTTCTCTTTCTTTGCTCAAGCATGCTGCCCCATCCAGTCTAGCTTTAGGGGAAGTCACTGGCATGTCACCTGAGAGATACTGTTCTAGGGAACTGCTGATGATGTCAATGTATGCAGTCACTTTAAGTAATTTAGAATATTGGGTCTAGACCTACGGGTCATAATGCATGGCACTGATGCTATGTAAGCTCTCCAGAGGTTCCATCAAATGTCTATTGATTTGTCAAGGTTTTCTTCATTATAACTATATATTTATCTGCATTAGTTGGTATAAAAGCTAAACTTTGATGATAAAGAGAAGCAAAACTACTCAAAGATAAAAATTAGTATCTTTCACAGAGTATTTCAGAGAAAGGCAGGAAGTCTGGGTGGGTGCTGGGTAACTCTGCTACATGAGGTTGAAGAATTCCAGCCTCCTCTAGGGTAGTAAATCTAGCTGCTCAGCTGTTGCTTAATTCAATGCCCTTAACTGTGTGGTCAAACCTGGCTCACAAGTTCCATGACCTAGTTATTAATCCAATCCATAGGAAGGAAAGAAGGAGGAAAGTGAAGTAGTAGAGGGCAGGGAAGGAAAGAAGGTATTTTCCTTATGATAGTTTGCTGTCATCGCTTTGGCAAGAAATGTACATGTCTACACAAGGCCCAGGTAAGTCTGAGAAATGTCAGTTTTACATGGGTGGCCATTTGCTACCCCAAACCCAAGATGCAGGGTGGATCATATCAGTGAAGAAAGAATGGCAAAAGAGTGACTGGATCACAATTAGCTGCCTTCTTCACAAGACTGTATGGAGATGCCTCTTGGGTGAACTACTGAGCTAAACAGCTCATGCGATGTAAGATGCAGGGGGTGCAACTGCCTTGAGTTATAGGTGATGCCTCAGGCTGTTATTAGAACTTGGCTGGCAGAATCCCTGGGTATGTCAGGCTGTAACTGAACACAAGTTCAGTCACTTACCACTCAACAGCCAATAGATAGAGGGGTAAAGCATCAGTAGGGGAGAAAAGTACTTTATTCAGAAAAACCTGGCAATCTGGGAAGATGGTGGACTTATATACAGAGACAAATTCTAAAGATTCTGCTCAGTCTTGACAATTTTTAAAGATGAAAAGGAGAAACAATCTCAGTCAATCATCAAGGCAGGCGTTCAGAAAATTCCATCGACTGAGGAGCCTGGTAGGCTACAGTCCATGGGGTCCCAATGTCAGACCCGACCGAGTGACTTCACTTTCACTTTTCAGATTCTTTGTCATCTTTCTACTACATGCAGATCTGATGACTTCTCCCCATCTTCCTTGGGATATTGTCTTGCTCACATGGTCCATCTGCAATTGGATCTTCTTTTGCCTGTGTGGTCCACCTGTAAATTTCCTAAGGGGAAACTACAGGTAGAGGGTCAGTCATTCTTTGCTTAATTCTTCAATCTTACTCCTTCTAATCCAGGAAAGGAATCAGCAGGGAAGGTAACGTGTGTATATTTAGTAAAGCAGCAATCAGGAGCAAAGTTAAATGTTACCTAATGATCTCATATTTATGATTAAGGTCTAAAAAAAAAATAAAATAAACAGGAATGATCAAAGAGAAAAGAGGCAAAGGAGCTGCTTACAGAGCCAAAGTAACCTACTGGATCAGTGGATCAGCTAGATGGTGTGGAGGGAGAAACAAGTAACCAGAGGGATAATGGTAAATGCTTCATAGGTGTGGTTAGGCTCTCTCAAGGTTGTCTGAGTCTTCTCATTTCCTTTCCACTTGTTGTGAGAAGTTCTAGAATTCCAAACAGTGCTGAGGACACAAAAACATTGTCAATGACTAGTGTTAAAAGTGAGGCAGGGGCAAACCCTGTGGCTACAATAATGAACAGGATAGACAAAACGACTCCCCACAAGCCACAGAGGGGAAGAAAAGAAAATAATTACAAGCCATTAAATGATTGCAAATGTATGAAAGGCTGTGAAGATGTCCAGGCTGCTAATAATGTGTGTGTCACAAGTAATCTAATCTAGCCTGGGGTCGTGAAAGGCCTTTCCAAGGAAGTGATGTTTCAGTTTAGTCTGCAGAATGGGTAAGAATTAGTGGGGCTAACAAGAAAAAGGTTAAGGGGTGAAACAGCATATGCGAACTCAAGAGGGTAAGCTGGGAAACAGATTTTTTTAAAAAAAAATCT
Organism: Ovis canadensis; assembly: GCF_042477335.2. Lineage (NCBI taxonomy): Eukaryota > Metazoa > Chordata > Mammalia > Artiodactyla > Bovidae > Ovis > Ovis canadensis. The sequence continues at coordinate 23,878,869 of NC_091262.1, forward strand.
CAAGTTTCTCATCTATTAAATGGGGATAAACATGCCTTCTTCTAAAGACTTTTATTAGGCTTGAGTTAAATAATTCAGATAAAGATTTAATAACAAGCCTGGAAAGAGAGAAAGGGCAATAATTGGTAGCTTTTATTGTTATATTAGCATTAACATTAATTCTACTCACCTAAGAAGTGGAAGATATGTTTATGCAAATACAATCTCTCATCTGACACTGGAAACATCTTGATATATTTTAATGCTATATATATATATATATATACGCATACATACAAATGTCTAAAATTCCCTAGTTGTTCTGATGGTAAAGCGTCTGCCTGCAATGCGGGAGACCTCGGTTTGATCCCTGGGTTGGGAAGGGAATGGCAACCCACTCCAGTATTCTTGCCTAGAGAATTCCATGGAAAGAGGAGCCTGGTGGGCTGTAGCCCATGGGGTCGCAAATAGTCAGACATGACTGGGTGACTAACACTTTCACTTTCATATATACATATATATCCATGACACATCACTTAGCAAACAGAAATAAGAAATCAGAGAACAAGATTGAGCAAATAAAAATTTTAGAGATAGTTATATCAGCTGTAAGTAACAGCATATCCAATTAATAATGTTAATGATGGCTAAAGTAATAAAGGTATTTATTTGTCTCCCCATCCAGAAAGACCAAAGATAGGTGGTTCTCTGGTCAGGGTAGCAGCTCCAGGGTGTCATTAAAGTCTTTTCAAAACTCTGTTCCAGCTTTCTCAGCATTGTCTCTTGTTTCCAAAATGGCTGCCACAGTCTTGACAGCTCAACCTTCTCCAAATACATTCAAGACAAAAGTGAAAGCCACAAAACAAAACGAGTCTATCATTTCATCATTTCAAAATCTTTCCCTGGAGCCTCCTAACAAGTTTTTCCTTTGTGTAACTGTCCACTTCTAGGTGCAAGTGACACTTGGATAAGTCACCAAGGTCTTTGTGATACAGTTAAGCTGTTATTAGTGACTGAGGTTGGGTAGATTACTGCATCAGAATAAAAAAAAAAAAAAAGAGCCAGACAGGAAGTGATTGTGACTATTGAATATGCAACTAACAATATCTCTCTGTTGGTCTGGAGATGATTTGAGAAGGCAATGCTTGGTTGATTTTATAGGCTAACACAAGAAGAACAATTGTTAAAAAATTACGTATGCAAATAGTCAGGATAGCTTCCAACTTTACACATGTGGGGAAGGATGTAGGGAAGTACGAAGCAGACTGTAATTCAAGTCAACATTTTTAAGTGCTAGGAACTTTTCACGTATCATCTCATTTAATTCTCACAGTATCCTGGAGAGGGAGGCATTATGCGTTACCAGAAATAAGAGAGTTAAATTCCTGGGTTCAAGGTCACATATTGATTGGGTAAAAGGCAGAACTGAGATCCCAACTCAAGTAAGTTTAACATTAATTTCAGGATATTATTATCTTAAAGATGGAAGAGGCAGTATTAAAAATGTGTAAATGTGGTTCAAAGAGAATTAGACCTGTATGAGCTTGAGGCACAGAGACTATTAATAATATGAGCTAGAATCTTTTAAATACCAACTTACAGGTCAAGCACCATTTTAAGCTCTTTGAATATAGATAAATATCTTATTAATATATGCTACTATCTATCATCCTTTATAGGCCAAGGCTCAAATGATTAAACACCATGCACAAGCCCACCTAGCTGGCACATTGACTGCTGAAGGTTTACCTTGAAGCTATCTGACTCTAGAGCCCATCCCATTAACCACTTCGCAAACCTGCCTCCAAGAGTTCCCAGTCATTGCTATGAGCTCTGGTATGTTCTCTTTAATCATCAGCGTTCCTAGGAACTCCTTTAGAGTGTACCCCAGGCGAGTTTACTGTGGTTGCACAGCACCTACTGTGAGCAGGACCACTTACCCCTGTCAGGACAGAACGCATATTAGACAATGAGAATTCATGTTAGGATTCGGTACAGAGGACAAAAGCTCTGGATGAAAGGAAACAAAGGAAGCCCCAATAATGTAGTAGTTAATTAGAACAAACAAACAAGCCACCAGAGAATTTTTCCAAATTAGTTATTACATAGAGTTATTACAATGAGAAATATAATTACTCATATTTTTAAACAATCATCATACATAACCAACCATTTTGAGAGAGCAGAATGACACATTCTTTTCATTTTGAGATATTGAAGGTTCCCCTTTGAGTTGAGCTTCAAGAGTTTCTAAATATAACTGTATCCTCAGATTACTGTTTGGGGGTCTTATCTAGTTTTATTAGAATAAGATTAAGCTATTGTAACAAAGGATGCAACATGATTCAGAAACTTAAAAAAAGACAGCTTAGCTAAACTGCTGGAAGAAGAGGCAAGTAATTTCCCTTTCACTGGGAGGTAGCTTAAATCAGTTCAATTGATACAGCTCAACGATAGCAACAAACCACAATGATGGGTTGTTATGTCTGTATTTGTAACCCCAAAGTTATCAAATGGCCAAATCAAGGTTTAGATGATGGTGAGAGTTAACAGATTTGTTTATCCCTATGATCTCTAATACTAATTCAAATTTTCTATTTAATTTTCTTAAAAGGCAATAGTGGACTGAAATAGACCACAGATAAAGAAAACAAACTTATGGTTACCAAAGGGGAAAGACAGGGAGGCATAAATCAGGAGTGTGTGATTAACATATATACACTGCTATACATAAACTAGATAAACAACAAGGGCTTATCGTATAGAACAAAGAACTATACTAGATATTTTGTAATAACATATAAGGGAAAATAATCTGAAAAAATATAGAGAGAGTCACTTTGCTATATACCTGAAATTAACACAGCATTTTAAATGAACTATATTTCAATAAAAAGCTAAAAAAAAATTTAGTGGACAGAGTGGGTAATCACCACCATCAAAGGAAATGGAATAACAAAATAAGTCAAGAAATATGCAAACAAATTATTGCAATAAAGTAAAATTGCCCTGCAAACTGGGTCTATGTCTTTATGGGATTAAAAAACAATTTAGAGGGTCTCTGGAATGGATTTTGGCAATCACATAATGACTGAGACAAGGAAGAAGATGAATTGTGTTGGTGTCCAGAGGTGTTCTCCCATCTTAAGGTGTGGATTCACAAATTTAAGTGACAAAATGATTTATAAAAGTCCAAATTAAGAGCCTTTTGTCTGACAGTATTCACATTTGCATTATATTTTCTTTGTGAAGATTTTGGCCTTGATCTTTCTCCCACTAGAACAGCGATTTACAATGAAACCATTTGAAACCACACTGAAGCAAGACCTGGGATGTCACTCCCTGGTCACCCAGAGCCAGCACTCAGTGATTAAACCCATTCAGAGCTGGGCTGCAGGAACAAAAACAGAAATATAACCTCTTGTCTTCTGCCCTAATTTTTTTTTCTTTTTTGAGCAAGCAAGAAGATATAAAACAGTAGAAACATTACTACTGTCATAGTTAAGGAAATAGAGAGGAGACAAATTATGTATACGTACCTGTAACATGTGTGTGTGTGTGTGTATGTAAGAGATAACATTTATAATTAACATTATTCATGCAAGAAAAGAAAGAAAATCGCTAAATGTTTTACAACTTGAAGTTTATAACATGCAAATATAAAAATGTTAACATTAACTTTCAAAAAACATAGCGTAATTTCTCTTTCCTAAATTAAATTGCAGAATGGAAACTATGATAGCTCAGTTTAAAGAGTTTCATAATAATTATCAAGATAGGTTAAAAAAATATTGAGGGAAATAAACTGACCCAATAGTTACCATAATTCTCACCTCTGCTTGACACACCAGGAGTTTTTATAGGAGCAGTTCATTTTTCCGGTTTAGAATGAGGCTGGAATTAATTTAGAATTAACTTGAAGAATTTTCCATTTATAAAAAATATACCATGATATTAACTGTGGTTATTTCTGGTATTGGAGATCATGTAGAAAACTTGTTTTCTTCTTGAAATTCTTCTGCATTTTCCAAGTTTTATATAATAAGCTTGTGCTACTTAGATAATCAAGTAATTAAGAAAGGTATTTTAGGGGAATAAACTGTTGAACATCTTGTTTTCTTTGTATTGAGAAAAAGCAGTTGTACTGAATCAAAAGATTAAAGAAGATTGGAGTTCATTTTCACTCAATAAACTACCTAAATTTAGATAATAGCCAACTGTATCAGGTAGTCCATCACAATAGAGGCTGTTTAAATAGTTGTTTGAGGGGAAGGATATGCATATAATATGTGCATGGGGGGGCCAAACACATAACATATGGAAATTCTCTATGAATTGTTTAACCCTTCAAATATTTTCTACCTTTACCTGGTAAATTTAAGAGCATTGTTTTTAATTTTTTTTTGAGTAATAATATATTTCATTTGCATGTAAAAATACTTTTTATCTGTTTCTGAACTTCATAATTTTTTTCTATAGAAAAAACTTGCCTTTTTCTTCTGTGTGTATACAAAATCTGTTACTCCTTCATAGGTATTAAGTATATTTAGACTTGAACGTATATACATTCTCCTGCTTTAGTACTTACAGGGATTTTGGAAGATTCTCACATACTAACTTCTTACAAATTGTAGAAACTAGTTCTGTCTTGGATCTGTGCCCCCCACACCCCCACCAATCTGTTTTATTATTTTACCATTTAAAATGTCCTTATCTTGTTAGCACTTACAGAGGCTCTCTCTAACTATAACTTCAGGAACAGATTAAGTTGGCTTTTCAAAACCATCCATCATCAGAGATATGTTTTCGTTCATGTTTTCCTTTGTAAATCATTTTATTCTTGTAAGGTGTCTCTGGATGCTGGCATAATAATAGGCTATATAAATGATTTTATCCTATATTTGTGTTGTATATACTTTATTGTAATAGCACTCTCGGGTCAAAAGCAGCCAATATTATTCCGATTAATTCCTGTCTAGACACTCATAAATTGTCCTTTAATTTGCAGAGAGAAAACGAAGTCATATGAAGCATAACCTTTCCTGGCTGTAGGAACTGCACCTGGGTTTTCTGGGCGATAGGAAGCCCGCCTCCTCGCGTCCTTCAAAGCAGCAGGCTCACAGCTACAAGGGTGAGCGTCGGGTTTTCTATGCTTGGCTCAGGTAGCCAGCCAAGTCCTGCCAGTTGGCACGCTGTCCTCAAAAGGAAAACACAAAACCTAATCCCCCAACACACTTTCAGACAAACACTCATTTTATTGACTCATATTCATCTCCCCAGAAGGAAAAAAAAAAAGGAGGAGAAAATAGCTTGCTTAATCCCAATACTAACACAATATTGATTCACATTCATGTTCCCTATTTATCGACGTGCATTGCATACAATGGGGGCTCTCATTTAGGTGACTGTGTTGAGAGGGGGAGGCACAATTGCATTAGAGAAAGAGATGAAGCACACAGTTTATACAGCCTTAATTTTGTGTAATATAAACCTTTCAGACTCTGCACATAGGAGTGAAAATGTATGTCCTAATGAAAAGCCAAATGCATACCAAATGGATTTATCTTAAAGCTAATTATGGCTGTGGAATATCTGTCCTGCAAAGTCCACCATCATTTCCTAAACTTGTATAATGAAATTAACTTCCTTCGTTTTGCAACAGCTTTCTGTATATCTCATTAACCAACTGTAAATGCTTTTGTGCTTGAGAGCAGAGCATGGGGTTTTGTTTTGTGACATCTAGTGTTCAATGTTTTGAAATTATGCAGGTGGCGTGTAATGCTGTAGGCTAACTATATACAGAGCTGGAGTATATATTGAACACCAGACGACATATACGTATTACTAGCATATGGCTTCTGCAAGAAGAAAGCAGATATGAAAAACACCACACTTTTTTTTTGCCCCTTGGAAATTTTTATTGCCTAGTGGCAGCTGTATTTAATAAAATATTAGTAGCCACTTGAGGTTTAAAGGTGTAACACAATTCCATTTCAATATAACAATTCCATAAATTCAAATATGAAAACTTCATAGAAGCATGATATGGCTATAATTAAAAAAAAAAAACCTTGGTATGTGCTTTCAAAAAACAAATTTAGAGTTCAAAAAGGAGGGGATATATGTATCCCTATGGCTGATTCATGTTGAGGTTTGAGAGAAAACAACAAAATTCTGTAAAGCAATTATCCTTCAATTAAAACAAAACAAAAAACAAATTTAGGGCACTTTGTACCTGTAGTCAATCTATAAGGTGGAGTTCAGGTGATCATTCACAGGTTTGAAAGTTGAAAGTGATTCTAGAGGCCTCTATAACAGAGACTGATGGTTTAATTTGTTGTTGTTTTTTAAATCACTAAACCAGCAACACAGTCGTCTACCCAGTGCCTGCAAATAAGTTTCTTCCCTTCCTAATTCCTTTATGCCTCTTAAAGTCTTCTATCTTTCGAGACTATCAAATACAAAAGTGCTTAAGAAGCTGTGAAGCTCCACACAAATCTTAAGCTTTATTGTTGCCATTTGCAAGTTCATAAAGAAATAATACCCCCCCCCCCTTTAACCACCCTGTCCAATCTATTCTGGTATAGTCAAGGTCTCAGAAAGGCAGAGACACGTATTGACTGAGAGGCTTTGTATTGGAAAGATTTTGGGTGGTCCCCTTTTCCTATGAAATTATCCAGACAAAATGAAGAGGGAAATAGCCCTTTTCTGGAGGAAGGTTGTACCTTTATAGATAGCTGGCAAAGAATCTAGAGGAAACAGAACACGAAAAGGTTCAGAGTTTTAAGAGACATGGGTTCATTCACAGAGTGTGTCTTTGAGCGTGGCCAGAGGACAAGCAGAGGTGACAGTGCCTTCCAAAGGGCTCATCTAGCCCACAGCGGAGTTTCGATTGCCGAGCACAGTGCTTTTTAAAAGGTATAAATGCTTCAAGATTGTACACACTCTTTCTAGTCTATCACAATCCCCTTGTTCACTTGCTAAGTTATGTCGGATTCTTTGTGACCCCATGGACTGCAGCATGTCGGTCTTCCCTGTTCTTCGTTATTTCCCAGACTTTACTCAAACTCATGTCCCTTGGGCCAGTGATGCCATCCAACCATCTCATCTTCGGTGACACCCTTCTCATCCCAGCTTCAATTTTTCCCAGCATCAGGGTCTTTTCCAATGAGTTGGCTCTTCACATCAGGTGGCCAAAGTATGGAGCTTCAGCTTCAGCATTAGTCCTTTCAATGAATATTCAGTGTTGATTTCTTTTAAGAATGACTGGTTTGATCTCCTTGCAGTCCAAGGGACTCTCAAGAATCTTCTCCAATGCCACAATCCCTATGATTCCCTGTAAGCTTATACCTGAAACATTCTAGGTCAAAATCCTTAACCTAAGACATGGGGAAAATGAAAGACAGGAGGGGGCACACGTGCAAGAGTAGAAACTTAAGTGCAAGGATAAAATGATATCAGATCAAGACAACAGCCCTCCCGGGACCTGCAAATGGAGTGTCCTGGAAGGGTTCTAAGCGCTGTTGCTGTTTAGTCCCTTAGTGGTGTGTGACACTTTGTAACCCCATGGACTGTAGCCCTCCAGGCTCACCTATCCATGGGATTTCCCAAGCATGGTTCCACTTTTATTCAAAAGATTATTTGGGTGGGGCAGTAAAAAGAATGGTATGGAATAGAGAGCAGGGAATACAGCTCAAGAATCTTTGGAAATAGCCCCAGAAAGAAAGACATGATGAAGGACAGACTAAAAGCTGCATCCCAGGGCACATGGAGAAGGTAAGAATTCTGGACATGTTAGTGAAGTAGGTCAACAGAGGTTGATACTACCTGAAAGGAAAACCCAGAAGTTAACGGAAAGTTTTATATAATTTTAAATGTATAAGTTTATATACAAAATTGAATGAGAAGCAAATAACAGAGATGGAGAAGAATTTGAGGAAGACAATAGTAAGTTTTCTGTATCGGTAAGATGTTAGGTGAAGATGATCAGCTCAGAATCAGAATGCAACTTTGGAAAGCAGTATTGGCTGAAGATATACACTTGATGGTGAATTGTAGGAATTTCAGTGAACATCAGGGCTGTATATTGTTACCCTGCTTATTAACTTATGTGCAGAGTACATCATGAGAAATGCCAGGCTGGATGAAGTACAAGCTCGACTCAAGACTGCCAGAAGAAATATCAATAACCTCAGATATGCAGATGACAATGCACTTATGGCAGAAAGCGAAGAAGGACTAAAGAGCTTCTTGATGAAAGTGAAAGAATACAGTGAAAAAGTTAGCTTAGAACTTAACATTCAAAAAGCTAAGATCATGGCATCCGGTCCCATCACTTCACATCAAATAGATGGAGAAATAGTGGAAATAGTGACGGACTTTATTTTTCTGGGCTCCCAAATCACTGTGGATGGTGACTGAAGCCATGAAATTAAAAGACTCTTGCTCTTTGGAAGAAAAGCTATGACCGGCCTAGGAAGTGTATTAAAAAGCAGAGACATTACTTTGTCAACAAAGGTCCATCTAGTCAAAGCTATGGTTTTTCCAGTAATCATGTATGGATGTCAGAGTTGGACTATAAAGAAAACTGAGCACAGAAGAACCGATGCTTTAGAAATGTGGTGTTGGAGATGACTCTTGAGACTCTCTTGCACTACAAAGAGATCCAAACAGTCCATTCTAAAGGAGATCAGTCCTGAATATTCATTGGAAGGACTGATACTGAAGCTGAAACTCCAATACTTTGGCCACCTGATGTGAAGAACTGACTCATTGGAAAAGACTTTGATGCTGGGAAAGATTGATGGCAGGAGGAGAAGGGGACAACAGAGGATGAGATGGTTGGATGGCATCACCGACTCAATGGACATGAGTTTGAGTAAACTTCAGGAGTTGATGATGACAGGGAAGCCTGGCATGCTGTAGTCCATGAGCGACTGAACTGAACTGAATCTTACTTGGAAAAATAATACCCAGTAAGGAGGGAAAGGGCTTCCCTGATGGATCAAGCTGTAAAGAATCCACCTGAAAAGCAGGAGATACAGGAGACGGTGGTTCAACCCCTGGATCAGGAAGACCCCCTGGAGAAGGAAATGGCAACCCCTCCAGTATTCTTGCCTGGGAAATCCCGTGGACAGAGGAGCCTGGTGGCCTACAGTTCATGGGATCACAAAGAGTCAGACATGACTAAACATTCATGTACGGGAGGGAAACACATGAAGAGGGAAAAGGGTGAGGGATGGCTCCCCTGGGAATAACAGTGTTCCAATATTGACTCAATGAGGAAATCAAAACAGAGACTGAGAAATAATAGTTATTAAAAAGGTAGAAAGGTAAAAAGGTAAAAAGTTCAGGAAGCAACAGTTAGAACTGGACATGGAACAACAGACTGGTTCCAAATAGGAAAAGGAGTATGTTAAGGCTGTACATTGTCACCCTGCTTATTTAACTTATATGCAGAGTACATCATGAGAAACACTGGGCTGGAAGAAGCACAAGCTAGAATCAAGATTGCCAGGAGAAATATCAATAACCTCAGATATGCAGATGACACCACCCTTATGGCAGAAAGTGAAGAGGAACTAAAAAGCCTCTTGATGAAAGTGAAAGAGGAGAGTGAAAAAGTTGGCTTAAAGATCAACATTCAGAAAAGGAAGATCTGGTCCCATCACTTCATGGGAAATAGATGGGGAAACAGTGGAAGCAGTGTCAGACTTTATGTTTTGGGGCTCCAAAATCACTGCAGATGGTGATTGCAGCCATGAAATTAAAAGACGCTTACTCCTTGGAAGAAAAGTTATGACCAACCTAGATAGCATATTGAAAAGCAGAGATATTACTTTGGCAACAAATGTCTGTCTAGTCAAGGCTATGGTTTTTCCAGTAGTCATGTGTGGATGTGAGACTTGGACTGTGAGGAAAGCTGAGCATCGAAGAATTGATGCTTCTGAAGTGTGGTGTTGGAGAAGACTCTTGAGAGTCCCTTGGACTGCAAAGAGATCCAACCAGTCCATTCTAAAGGAGATCAGTCCTGAGTGTTCTTTGGAAGGAATGATGCTAAAGCTGAAACTCCAGTACTTTGGCCACCTGATGTGAAGAGCTGACTCGTTGGAAAAGACCCTGATGCTGGGAGGGATTGGGGGCAGGAGGAGAAGGGGATGACAGAGGATCAGATGGCTGGATGGCATCACCGACTCAATGGACATGAGTTTGAGTGATGTCCGGGAGTTGGTGATGGACAGGGAGGCCTGGCGTGCTGCGATTCATGGGGTCGCAAAGAATCGGACACGATTGAGCAACTGAACTGAACTGAACTGAACTGAACTGAAAAAGGCAGAGGGACTTCCCTGGTGATCCAGTGGTTAAGACTCCACACTTTCAGTATAGCAGTTATAGGTCTGATCACTGGCTGGGAAACTAAGATCCAGTGTGCCTCATAGCGAAAGGGAAGTCTCTCAATCATGTCCAACTCTTTGCGACCCCATGGACTCTAGCCTACAAGGCTCCTCTGTCCATGGGATTTTCCAGGCAAGAGTACTGGAGTGGGTTGCCATTTCCTTCTCCAGGGGATCTTCCCAACCCAGGGATCAAACCCAGGTCTCCCACATTGCAGGCAGACACTACCATCTGAGCTCCCAAGGAAGGCAATGTGCTTCATGGTGCAGCCAAAAACTAAAATAAAATAAATGTTTCTAAAAAGGTAGAAAATCCAGAGAAAGGGTCTAAGATAATACTGAGATGCATTGCTTAATGCTGTGTGCCATCCTGTATGATGCCAGGGAGATGGATTTCCAAAGGAATACTCTAATCTGCAGCTTCTTCTTGTCTTTCGATAAGATTTGTTGTTGTCATTGTTTATACATTAACTTAATGTTTAGCCAAGTGAGCAGAGCCCATTTTGAATACATTGAGAACAGTCACTGAGAACAGTTCTTTCTAAACAAATCAACTCCTTCCCCCACCCAGACAGCTTTGCTGGAACAGCCTGTTTGTTTTGAGATGCATTTCATTCCTGTTGTGTGTTGACTCGATTACAATGTTCTAAGTGACCCCATTTATTTTCTTCAAAATGCTGTGATAAGGCTGGAGCTCAGGAAACAGGACTTGAGAAGTTCAGGATTTAAATCAAGATGAACTTTAAAATAGAGAACTTGAACCAAATTCCCATCTCTAATCCAGGAAAGAAGAATCACATGGCCCAACAGGGTTGAACTTTTGTTTTGTTTTGTTTGGTTTTGCAGCAGACTTTTCCAAAGGAGGGTCAGGAACAGAAATTACTGTTGCTATGGTAACTTCTGAGCTTTTAGTTTGTGTGTGTGTGTGTGTGTGTGTGTGTTTGTGTGCGTATGTGTTTTCTATCTTGTTTTTGCAGTTCCAAAGTAAGATAAAGGTTGCTAAAAATTCAGTATTTTTTTCTAGTAGCTAGGAGGAAAACACATATCAAATTTTACTTTGAGGTCAGTGCTTTTTTTCATATATATTAAGACATGATGGAATTATTTAATTACCTTTGCTAGCAAGTTTACAGACAAGCATAGCCCTCTCTTATTGCATATCCACAAATAGGATTATTTACATCCAATCTAAGGAGTGCTGACTGGTGTCATTGGAAGCTGACGCTGTATCAGCATTTAAATTCCCACTTTTCTGGGCAAAAACCCAACTGAATGATTCAATTAAACTCTTTATGTTATATATTATCCAGAAGTTCACAATATAAAGTGATTCTTCCAGTTTAAATCCCTGCCTTTATGATTGCAATTTGGTAGCAAGACAATTTCCAAGGACTATTCTACTTGAACTGCAATGAAAATGTTAGGCCATAACATACTTTTTGATGCAGGTTTTTGTGAACGGCACTCCAAAATCAACCATTATTTCAAGCACATGCAATAAATAACCTTCATTATTCATCAGAGTGCAAATATGCGTTTGTGTTTGCAAATATGGTGGTTTCCTGAGCAAAGAAGCTGGCAATCAACAGCTCCTTCAGCCATTTAAGGAGGTAACAAATGGATGTCAGCCTCTTTAATTGGGAAAGACCATCTCCAGAGAGACAAACAGCCCATCCTTCAGCATAGACTTTGTTTATTGCTTCTACCCAGTACCTAGGAGCGTGTCATATTGTAGACACTCAACTAATATGTATTGAATAAGCAAGACTTAACCTAGATCCCCTAGTAACCTTGGAGGTGTAATTTTTCCAATGATTTTAAAGGAATTTATTTTCTGTTTGTTTTGAAATTATCAACCGCACCCAAACTCTTTTAACAAAATTGACCAATTAGATTTAGCATATTGTAATTCTGAGACTGAAATGCTAAAGAATTTCTTTCTTTGAAGATGCTTTTGCCAGCTGCCTAATATCCTTTCTCCTTTTAAGAGAAGGAAAGTCAAAAATATTTATACTGAGATTCCAAATGTACATAAACACAGAAATAATATATCAGCCATATTGGATGGATAAATCCAACATGTCCGGTAAAGCCATTTGGTGTCATTTCAGCATTTCAATGTCTTTCAGCATTTCAGTGTCTTTCAGCATTTTCTGTTCAAACTCCTTCAGCTCCAGACCCCATCACATGGGTTTCTTTGTCAATTTAACATTTCTTGCTCCTGCCTTTGGGCTGATGAAACATCTCAGCCTCCTGTGTGTAACCATGCAACCTCACCACTCCAGCTTCTTCATTAGAATTATGCTGGGTGGTTGGTTTGTTCATGCATTTAACCAGAAAAATTTAAGTGTTAATCACATGTTATCTACTGTGCTATGTGCTACACACTTGGACACATGGACAAATAATTGTCACTAAATATTTACCCCCAACTCCCCTCCAAAATCATGCACTGAAACCCTAACCCCCAGGGCAATGATATTTGGAGGTGGGGCCTTTGGGAGAGAATTGGGTATAGACAAGGCCATGAGTGAGGCCCTCATGATGGGTCCTTATAAGAAGAGAGACCAGAGTGCTTTTCTCCACTATGTAAGGACACAGAGAGAAGCTGTTGGTCTTCAAGTCAAAAAGGAGGCCCTCACTAAGAAGCGTACCACACTAGCACTCTAATCTGGGACCTCTAGGTCCAGAACTGTGAGAAAACACAATTTTGTCATTTGAGCCACCTTATCTATGGCATTTAGTTCTAGCTTCTGAGCAGACTAAGACAAACTCTAAAGTCTCTACCTCTCGATGCCAAGAGTTGATATATAACATCAGCCAAATCCAATGTAGTAGTGTCATAACTCCAGAGAAGAAAGAAGTTAACTGCCTAGAGCAGTCACAGATGAGTGGACATTTATGATTAGTTTTGAAGGTGTGTACTAAAAATAGAAATTTGGTAGAGTGGATTCTTTGTAGAAGATGCAGAATGCGCAAAGGTCTGGAATCATGCAAAGGTGTGGCGTATTCAGGGAACAGTCATATGTTTAGTGTAGGTAAGATATAGACTTGGTCAGACCAGAGATGAGGATGAAAAAATAGGCTAGTCAGATTGAGAAAAGTCAAAGTTTCTTTGCAAAGGAATTTAAGCTTCATCTCATCCCATTAAGAAGGTGGCAGGGGAAAATGAATGTATGGTTGCCACAGGGAAGGGATAGTTAGAGAATTTGGAAAGGTCATGTACACACTGCTATATTCAAAATGGATGAACAACGAGGATATTGTATAGCACATGGAACTCTGCTCAATGTTATGTGGCAACCTGGATAGGAGGGGGATTTGGGTGGTGAAGGGATACATGCATATGTATACCTGAGTCCTTTTTATCTTGATAAGATAAAATTTTCTTTTTATCCTGATAAGAACACTCAACATGAGATCAAACCCTAAGAAATTTTAGGTATATGTATGATATTTATTGTTCACTAAATGCTCAAAGGTATGCAGCAGACCCTTAGAATGTAACCATCTTCCATAACTGAGGTTTTGTACCCACTGAATAGCAACCTCCCATGTCTCCTTCCCTCAGCCACTGGTTCCCGTCATTCCAATTCTGCTTTTGTGAGTCTGACTATTTTAGATACTTCATGTAAGTGGAATCATGCACTATTGGTCCTTCCACAACTGGCTTATTTCACTTAGCATAAAATCCTTAGGGTTCATCCATGTTGTCACAAATAGCAGAACTTTCTTCTTTTTAAAGTTTAAATAGTACTTTACTGTTATGTATACACCACATTTTCTTTATTTATCTGTTGATGGACATTTAGGCTATTTCCATAAAGCTATGGTTAACAAAGCTGCAATGAACATGGGAATGAACGTATCTCTTCAAGAATTTGATTTCAGTTCTTTTGGGTAAACAGTCAGAAGCAGGATTGCTGGGTCATAGGGTTGCTTTTTTAAAGGATGAGCTGCAGCACTTAAGGGTAAGACAGATAACACAGAAGCTAGTTAGAAGGCTGTTATGGTCTGTGGGAGAGAAGGAGAGCCTGAGCTGCATTGAGGGGATGGAAAGGAGCCAACAGACTTGTGTTGACCTCTACGCGACTAGCCTTTCATGCAAGAAAAGGCATCAGCTGTCTATTTTCTCTGGTTGCCAGAAGGTTCTCCGTTCCCAAACTTCTCCCTTTGCCAAAGTACCTGATAATCCCAGTGCATCTCACTCAAATCAGTTCAAGAAGGAAAGCTCCCTTGAAACAAAATAAAACAAAACAAAACCAGGTTTCTGGGAGGCATGGCACATTATCAATAATATCGCCTTATACTGGCCCAGGGAAATATTTCCCGAAGTGTATTCTGTGGGACACTGTGGTCTGTCAGACATTAATATTTATCCCATTAAACAGAGGAAAAGGGTTTGTGATGAAATTTCTTGGGAGATTCTCTGGGTCAAACAGATTTATTTGCTGCTATGTTTTTAAGCCTCTAATTCCTAATGTGTACTATAAATATCTAAAACAGGGATATAGACTGTGTTTTTTCTCAAGGGCTTTGGGCCACTTTTTCATAGAGCTTCTCCTATGAATATAGTTTTAAGTGACAACTTTGAAAACCTTCGATATACAGAGAACTTATAGGTAACAAAGGACTTTCCCGCAAGAGCTTCATAACTGGGGCAAGGCAAACTTTACTGCAGATGTTTTAGCAGAAAGAAGCAGATGCTCACAGTTGCCAGTGCCTTATTTTTACTCATAGAGCATCTGAGAGGAAGAATTTGGGACTTAAAACCCAAAGTTTCTGACTTCAGGTCTTAGGGAGCTTCCTGCTGGGCCACAAATACCATTGCTACCATAGCTAAAAGCAGTGGATGGAAAGAGACCACAGATACTATAAGTGAATGGAGCTCGGCAGAATGCTTACAGACTTGGAGGATAAAAGTATGGACATGTTCAGATAGCCGTGTCATCTATGTAAAATCTTGGAAAACTGTCAGCGCTGGTATCCAATATGTGATATTCAACTGGGGAGTGCAAATGTACTCTGTACGAATTGAACCTGTTCCTTGACATTACCACCTGAAGTCACTGCCATATTAGGTGGAACTGGTGCTTCAACGGTCCTTGTTTCTTTGTATAATCATTTATTTGTTCAGTGGACACTTATAAAGACATATTGAGTCAATCATATCATCCTTTCAGCCTAGATATGGCTCTGACTCCTCAACGCTGGTATAGCTATTTCACAAGTCTCCCTTAAGCTGAGTACTCTCTCTGGCTATGTAGTGTTCATAATATGAAAGTTCTGATGCTTTCAAACTGTGGTGCTGGAGAAGACTCTTGAGAGTCCCATGGAGAGCAAGGAGTTCAAACCAGTCAACCCTAAAGGAAATCAACCGTGAATACTCATTGGAAGGACTGATGTCAAGCTGAAGCTCCAATTCTTTCGCCACCTAATCCGAAGAACCTACTCATTGGAAAAGACCCTGATGCTGGGAAAGATTGACGGCAAAAGGAGAAGGGGGTGGAAGAGGATGAGAGGGTTAGATAACATCACCAACTCAATGGAGATGAATTTGAGCAAACTTTGGAGATAGTGAAGGACAGAGGAGTCTGGAATGCTGCAGTCCATGGCGTAGCAAAGAGTTGGACAAAATTTAGCGACTGAACAACAACAAAAAATATGAAGGGTCACCTCATTTTAAGATTAATCCATTCCAATTGGATGAGGAAGGTTTTGCCATAATTGTGCAAACTTGGAAAGGAAGCTGGGTATAACACAGAACTTGCCTGCAGACTCTCACCAGAATACCATTGCTCAAGTAGTCATTCAACATTATACAGCAGCAAACTCAGTGCAAAATGTATGCTAAAAACTAGGAATAGTCGTGGTCAACAGAGACATGACCTCTGCCTTCACAGGAAATTGGACTTCACCAGGGAAGGCAACTGTAGAATGCATCATTTTAAGTGATTGAGTAAATAATTTAAAACAGGCACAAATAGTAGGAATAATGAAGCTCTAAAAGGGAGCCTAACAATTGTTCTAATATGGTGGTCAGTAAAGACTATGTGGATTTTCTTTAGCTCATCTCATCTGAAGATATCTGCAAAATGTGATGAGACTCCAGCAATATTTTCCAAAGAATCCTCTACAGAACTTGGCCCTATGTATTTGGGAGTCACCTTGATTATACAAAGTTCAGCGGGCTTATTGTCCAAAGAATCTGTTGGTCTTTAGTGTGCAAGTTTTCTTTTGAATCTCAAAGGGAAGTTCTGGAGAGGGGCAGCTCCCAAACTTGAAGGGGAACATGTTTGTGTAGAGTACTTATTGCAATGGTGATCCAAGGAAGACCATTTTAAAACATAACAATAGATGTCCAAGATCTCTCCCAATTTTAAAGTTCAGTGATTATATCTTCAGGCATGTCTTTCATTTTATAATGCCCAGCTATTTTCAACTAAGATTTTCCTCAGTGAGCAGGTCAATGTAACTTTATATAGTGTGCATGCTAAGTTGCTTCAGTAATGTCCGACTCTGTGCGACCCTATGGACTGCAGCCTGCCAGGCTCCTCTGTCCATGGGATTCTTTAGGCAAGAATACTGGAACGGATTGCCATGTCCTCCTCCAGGGGATTTTCCCGACCCAGGGATCAAACCCATGCCTGTTATATCTCCTGCATTGACAGGCAGATTCTTTACCACTAGTGCCACCAACTTTATATTACCTGCTCCCTGATCCAGAAATCTTGAAGGAGTATGTTAAAAGTCAGAAATCCGGGAAGTCCTATGACTTCTTCTTGGTAAAATGGCACCTGGGGAGCAAAAACCATATCTATCTTTCTTATAAACCTACTCTCAGCTACACAAAGTGGATTTAAGGGCTTTCCCCCTGGCTGTTGTTGTTTAGTTACTAAGTGGTGTCCAATTCTTTTGCAGCCTCATGGACTGAAACCCCCCAGGCTCCTCTGTCCGTGGGGTTTCCCAGACAAGAATACTGGAGTGGGTTGCCATTTCCTTCTCCAGGGGATCTTCCCAACCCAGGGATCAAACCTGCATCTTCTGCAATGGCAGGCAGATCCTTTACCATTGAGCCACCTGGGAAGCCCTTCTCTTCGGTACTGCTTTGCACAGCACCAGCAGGGAGCCATGTATCATAAAAAGTGCAGGCTGTGAACCTCACCTGCTCGCCTTCTGTAGTCACAGAATGATATCTAGAGCCTCTGGCAATAGCATTGGTTCTTTTTTTGATTTGTGATCTTTATTTAATCATTTTTGCCTGTGCTGTGTCTTTGTCGCTGCCCACAGGGTTTTTATCTCGTTGCTGCAAGCGGGGGCTACTCTCCAGTTGCAGAGCTGGGGCTTCTCATGGCATGGCTTCTCTTGTTGCGGAGCACAGGTTCTAGGGCAGGGGAGTTTCAGTGCCTGCATCACATGAACTCAGTAGCTGTGGCTCTAGAGCACACATTCAGTATATGTGGGGCACAGCTTTAGTTGCTCCGCAGCATGTGGGCTTCTCGTGGATCAGGGAGTGAACCTGTGTCTCCTGTATTGACAGGCAATTTCTTTACCACTGAGCCAACCAAGGAAGCCCATTGGCATCAATTCTGAAAGAGGTTCCTGGGTGGACACAACATGCTGGCCTCCCTGTTGGCTCACCTCCTACAAAGTATGTTAGTGGATTCTGTGAGAGCTTTTCTACTTATTGTCATGCTGTGCTACTCTCCCAGGAAGGAGAATCCTGACTTTAAAGTCTTCCTTCAGTCTGTTTTTATATCTACATCACATCCAGCAGCTCACTCAAAGCTTCTGCCGTGTCAGCCTCTGCCTGCCTGGATGATACAGGCAGCTGGAATGGGAAAAATTACATGCTCATCATCCAGGGGTCATTTTAATAGAAATACTCCCATCGATTAGAGTTCCATCCTTTGGGACCAAAGTCTTTATCTTTGTTCCAAACTGAACATGTCTATTATTCACTCTACATGGCGATTCTGTCAGTAATGAACACCAGTTTTCAGGAATATCCACCTTGACTCGGAGGTTCTCTTCTCTGGGTAATACAGACTTCTGCTTTTCCTATGGATGGACTGGTATTTTTTCACCGTGACTGTCATATCTTAGTGTTTCTACGTGTTTCTTAGGATGTAGCATGATAGATAAGCACACCACTCTGGTTGTTACCTGATCTCGAGTAAGATGATCCTTTCTTAAACACAGTACCCATATTTCTATAACCAAAGCAACACTGTATTAGCTTACTGGATATCACAGCATACAGTTGACACCCACGGGCTCTATTTCACAGTTGAAGCCACCAGTCTTGTCCAGAGAGGCTCTGATTAAGCCACAGTTTTCACATCCAGTAATTTCAGGCCTTTTGTTTTCTTTGGATGAAAGTGCAACACTTTACATTTGTTCCAGTGACATGACTGTATATTTTGGCTCATCATTCGCATCCATTCACATTCTTTCATTCACTGCGTTCAAGATCCTTGCTGGGTTTGCGTAAGAAAATTTGATGAGCATGCCATCTATGTCATCTTTTTGATCCCAGATAAAAATGTGGAACAAGATGAGGCTGAGTGCAGGGTGGTCATGACATGCTCCTAGAAACATTGTCCCTCAGTGACATAAATTCACTTAATTACCTATCTCTGGGAACTTGTTCAGCCAAGTCCAAGACTGCTTCCTGAGCTCACATTTTACTGTTTGGACTACTAGTATATCAGGAAAGGCTCTGTATACTCAGACGGACTTTTCAGAAGATTTCTTAATTTTCTATGCATGTCTGTGTGGGGTTTTGTATATGTCTGTGTATTTTTCTATGTGTCTGTGTTTCTGTGTGTGTGCGTGTGTACAAAAAGATTTAGGAGCTCCTGAATAGCATAAGAAGGAAAAGCACTTCTTTTTAATAAGAAGCCTTATGAAATAGCTTGTGTTACAGGAGTGAAGTCCCAGAAAGTCATCTTTGTGATCAGTGTCTGCATCATCTCTGGGATTTGTCACAAACTGATTCAACACAAAAGTTATCTGGAAAAATTAAGCTCTCAAAGAAATCTTGGCAGTACTCTGCCTTTTCCTGGATTTCAGGGGAAAATTTTGATTTGTGATCTCTTAAGTCTGTAACAATTTGCTATTTCTAATTTATTGCTTCATTTGTGACTGCTGCTAAGGCAAGGTAAATTTATTCTGATTTGCACAACCTAAGTCCTTCCTCTGACAGTGACTAATTATTACCTGAGTTAAAATAATGAAAGTGTCGGAAAGTGTCCGAATGCAATTTGTTAGGAAAACATGTGGCATGCTGTGTTACCCCAGACCAGAAAAGCCTAAGTGATCAGAAACCATGGAGAATTAAGAGATTTTTTTTTTCCCCTCAAAGGTTATAAATCAATGTAGAAAATTTTAAGAACTTTCATGCCAAAGAACTGAATTTGGTGACATAAAGAGTACTTGTCAGTTCTTAAATGTCTCATATCTTAATAAAAGTAACATTTTTAGAAAACTCTTCAAAAATGACACAATAACAATATACAAGGTGTAAAGAGAACCAATATTTGGCAAATGCCTACTATGTTCTTGATGTCACTATCCTGATCATACCAGGTGCTTCATCTAATTTTCATAACAATTCCTTATGGACTCATTCTAAATTTTCTTATTTTCTTCCTCAGCATACAGAGACTTGAAGTGTGTGTAACTGTCTCAAGGACAAACTGATAAGTATGAGAGCTGTATTTTCAACACCAACTTCTGATTCGAGAGCTGCCATATCAACGTTGCACTGAAAGTTGACTCTATTTAACGTGTAAAGCAATTTAAAATATAAAATTACCCAATGAAGTGAGAGTTGGACTGTGAAGAAGGCTGAGCACTGAAGAACTGATGCTTTTGAAGTGTGGTGTTGGAGAAGACTCTTGAGAGTCCCTTGGACTGTAAGGAGATCCAACCAGTCCATTCTGAAGGAGATCAACCCTGGGTGTTCTTTGGAAGGAATGATGCTGAAGCTGAAGCTCCAATACTTTGGCCACCTCATGCGAAGAGTTGACTCATTGGAAAAGACTCTGATGCTGGGAGGGATTGGGGGCAGGAGGAGAAGAGGATAACAGAGGATGAGATAGCTGGAGGGCATCACTGACTCACTGGACGTGAGTCTGAGTGAACTTCGGGAGCTGGTGATGGACAGGGAGGCCTGGTGTGCTGTGATTCATGGGGTCACAAAGAGTCGGACATGACTGAGCAACTGAACTGAACTGAACCCAATGAAGCTCCTATTCAAGAAGCTAGATGTATGGAAACACATTTTTATATACTAGAACTAATTATTAAAACATAGTGTGATAAACTGAGACCAGAAGTGAGTAACAGAATTTGACAGAGAAACTGGAGAGCCAAAGAATTCCTCATTTGTATCTTTTCCAAAAGCAATGTCTGGCCCAAAGTTGGATACTTTCTGACTTCCAACTTCTCTGTAACTTACTCAGTCTCCAAATACTTTTTTGTTTTTTTAATTTCAACACTCTCTTTAAAAAATTTTTGACCCAAATACGTTAGACCTGTCAGGATTACTCCAGGTAAAATATGTATAATCATAATAGTAATGATGATGAAACTAAGTTTCCAAAAGGGTTGTCATTTTTAATTAATGGTATAATTTATATGTGCACAGTACATTTGTAAGAAGTACTAACTAGATTTTGGCAATTTTAAACTACAGTATAACAAAAATGTGGAAGCTCTGCTTCTTCATGAGAAAAACTCTGTTATAAAGATGAATACTTCAATAAATCTTAATTAAGATACTTTGGCTTACAAGGTCATTAAAGATACCAGTATTGTTAATTTAAGGCACTGTTTCAAACGTATTCCATGTTTTGTATTAAATAATATTAACCAAATACTTTAAAAATATTGTAGGTAATATTCATACAGAAGAAGAATTTCTTAATTTGATCAATTTTTAATTGCTAATCATGAAAAGAAAAATATTTCCAGAGTTTTCACCTGCAAGATGCTAATATATGTTGTAGATGTAGCTAGGAGGGAGCCTCATCAGTATAATATATTGAGGGTATCTGACTAATATCACCTTCAACATTCTTAAAGGGACCCTAACCTTTAAGAAGGTGGTTGTAACTTAGCCACATGGTCAATCAAAAATCTCCTCTATGGCAAAATTAACCTTCAACCCAATATTCACTAATGCAGTGAATGTGGCATGTAATAGAATACTATCCATCCCTGAAAAAGCAATGAGTGTTGACACATATTAATATTACCACATGCATGAACTTTAATGACATTATACTAGGTGAAATAAACCAAATACAAAAAGAAAATTTATGATTCCACACACTTGAGGAATCTTGAAGAGTCAAATTCATTGAGACAGAAAGTAGAGTGGTGATTTCCAAGGGCTGGAAGGAGGAGGAATGGGAGGTAACTATTTAATGGATAGAGCTTCAGTTAGAGAAAGTGAAGTATTTCTGGAGCTGGATGGTGGCAATGATTGCAAAACAAAGTGAATGGACACAATGCCACTGAACTTTACACTTAAAAAGGGTTAAAAGAATAAATTTTATGTTATGTTTGCTTTATCACAATGAACTATAACTGATTTTCAGTTTAAGAAATGTATGGTCTTGTAAATTGTTTCCTTGTAAATTGCTTTCTGAAATACACTTTCTGAGAGGAAACAAGTTAGAATAGGGTCAAAGCAAAGAAAAATTTCAAAGCTAGGCAAAGTATTTTTTAAACACTATTGTTGAACAGATAATATGTGCATCTGATAAAGATGTAAATTTTTCAACAATGTATATAATAAAACTTAAGTCTTTCTTCCTAGTTCTCCTGTCATTGAAGGCAGCCATTATTATCACTTGTGATATAGTTTCCCAAGAGAGTCTCACATAAATATGTAAGTATTTATGAAAGTATTTTTTCAAAAAAGAACTTCTTGCTTTCTTCACATAAGACATCTTGAAAATTCTTTTTTTTAATTAATTAATCTATTTTAATTAGAGGCTAATTACTTTACAATATTGTAATGGTTTTTGCCATATACTGACATGAATCAGCCATGGGTGTACATGTGTTCCCCATCCTGAACCCCCGTCCCTCACCTCCCTCCCCCATCCCATCCCTCAGGGTCATCCCAGTGCACTGGCCTTGAGCACCTGCCTCATGCATCGAACCTGGACTGGCTATCTATTTCACATATGATAATATACATGTTTCAATGCTATTCTCTCAAATCATCCCACCCTTGCCTTCTCCTACAGAGTCCAAAAGTCTGTTCCTTATATCTGTGTCTCTTTTGCTGTATCACATATAGGGTCATCATTACCATCTTTCTGTATTCCAGATATATGCATTAATATACTGTATTGGTGTTGTTCTTTCTGATTTACTTTACTCTGTATAATAGGCTCCAGTTTCATCCACCTAATTAGAACTGATTCAAATGTGTTCTATTTAATAGCTGAGTAATATTCCACTGTGTATATGTACCACAGCTTTCTTATCCATTCCTCTGCCAATGGACATTTAGGTTGCTTCTATGTCCCAGCTATCGCGAACAGTGCTGCGATGAACACTCGGGTACACGTGACTCTTTCAATTCTGGTTTCCTCAGTGTGTATGCCTAGCAGTGGGATTGCTGGGTATTATGGCAGTTCTATTTCCAGTTTTTTAAGAAATCGCCACACTGTTCTCTGTAGTGGCTGTACTAGCTTACATTTCCACTAACAGTATAAGAGGGTTCCCTTTTCTCCACACCTTCTCTAGCATTAATAGTTTGCAAACTTTTGGATCACAGCCATTCTGACTGGTGTGAAATGGTACCTCATTATGGTTTTGATTTGCATTTCTCTGATCACAAGTGATGTTGACCATCTTTTCATCTGTAGTTAGCCATCTGTATGTCTTCTTTGGAGAAGTGTCTGTTTAGTTCTTTGGGCTACTTTTTGATTGGGTCATTTATTTTTCTAGTATTGAGCTGCATGAGCTGCTTGTATATTTTGGAGATTAATTCTTTGTCAGTTGCTTCATTTGCTATTATTTTCTCCCATTCTGAAGGCTGACTTTTCACCTTGCTTACAGTTTCCTTTGTTGTACAAAAGACTTTAAGTTTAATTTGGTCCCATTTATTTATTTTTGCTTTTATTTCCATTACTCTGGGAGGTGGGTCATAGAGGATCCTGCTGTGATTTATGTCAGAGAGTATTTTGCCTATGTTTTCCTCTAATAGTTTTATAGTTTCTGGTCTTACATTTAGATCTTTAATCCATTTTGAGTTTATTTTTGTGTATGGTGTTAGAAAGTGTTCTAGTTTCATTCTTTTACAAGTGGTTGACCAGTTTTCCCAGCACCACTTGTTAAAGAGATTGTATTTTCTCCATTGTATATTCTTGCCTCCTTTGTCAAAGATAAGGTGTCCATAGGTGTGTGGATTTATCTCTGGGCTTTTTATTTTGTTCCACTGATCTATATTTCTGTCTTTGTGCCAAAACTGTACTGTTTTGGTGACTATAGCTTTGTAGTATAGCCTGAAGTCAGGCAAGTTGATTCCTCCAGTTCCATCCTTCTTTCTCAAGATTGCTTTAACTATTTGAGGTTTTTTTGTATTTCCATACAAATTGTGAAATTATTTGTTCTAGTTCTGTGAAAAATACTGTTGGTAGCTTGATAGGGATTGCAATGAATCTATAGATTACTTTGGGTAGTACACTCATTTTCACTCTATTGATTCTTCTGATCCATGAACCTGGTATATTTCTCCATCTATTTGTGTCACCTTTGATTTCTTTCATCAGTGTTTTGTGGTTTTCTATACATAGTTCTTCTGTTTCTTTAAGTAGATTTATTCCTAAGTATTTTATTTGTTTCATTGCAATGGTGAATGGAATTGTTTCCTTTACTTCTCTTTCTATTTTCTCATTGTTAGTGTAATGTAAGGGATTTCTCTGTGTTAATTTTATATCCTGAAACTTTACTATATTTATTGATTAGCTCTAGTAGTTTTCTGATGGTGTCTTTAGGGTTTTCTATGTAGAGGATTATGTCATCTGCAAAGAGTGAGAGTTTACTTCTTTTCCAATTTGGATTCCTTTTATTTATTTTTCTTCTCTCATCCCCATGGCTAAAACTTCCAAAACTATGTTGAACAGTAGTGGTGAGAGTGGGCACTCTTGTCTTGTTCCTGACTTGAAGGGAAATGCTTTCAATTTTTCATCAGTGAGGATAATGTTTGCTGTGGGTTTATTATATATGGCCTTTTTCTTTATGTTGAGGTATGTTCATTCTATGCCTGCTTTCTGGAGGGTTTTTTATCATAAATAAATGTTGAATTTTGCCAAAGTCTTTCTCTGCATCTATTGAGATAATCATATGGTTTGTATCTTTCAATTTGTTACTGTGGTGTATCACATTGATTGATTTGTGAATATTGAAGAATCCTTGCATCCCTGGGATAAAACCCACTTGGTCATGACGTATGATCTTTTTACAATGTTGTTGGATTCTGTTTACTAGAATATTGTTGAGGATTTTTGCATCTAAGTTCATCAGTGATATTGGCCTGTAGTTTTCTTTTTTTGTGGTATCATTGTCTGGTTTTGGTATTAGGGTGATGTTGGCCTCATAGAATGAGTTTGGCAGTTTGCCTTCCTCTGCAAATTTTTGGAAGAGTTTGAGTAGAATAGGTGTAAGCTCTTCTCTAAATTTTTGGTAGGAAAATTCTTGAAGATTTTTGAAAAATTTCAAGAAAAATCTTGAAAATTCTCCCTTTGAAATATTGCCTTATTCTTTTAAATTGCTGCAGTACTAGTTTATTGAATGAGTGTATCCCAGTTGATTTAACATTCTCCCAGAGATGAATATTAAGATATTTTTCTAAATATTTAGCATCATAAGTGATTGTTCAGTGACTACCATTGTATGAATACTATCCTAGTGTGGGATGTTCTTCAGCTTTCTAAGCCTCAGTTCCCATATTTGTAAAATACACATACTATGACAAACTTAGGCAGCATATTAAAGAGCAGAGACATCGCTTTAATGACAAAGGTCCATATAGTCAAGGCTATGATTTTTCCAGTGGCCATGTATGGATGTGAGAGTTGGACTGTGAGGAAAGCTGAGCATCGAAGAATTGATGCTTTTGAACTGTGGTGTTGGAGAAGACTCTTGAGAGTCCCTTGGACTGCAAGGACATCCAACCAGTCCATTCTGAAAGAGATGAGTCCTGGGATTTCTTTGGAAGGAATGATGCTAAAGCTGAAACTCTAGTACTTTGGCCACCTCATGAGAAGAGTTGACTCATTGAAAAAGACTCTGATGCTGGGAGGGATTGGGGGCAGGAGGAGAAGGGGACAACAGAGGATGAGATGGCTGGATGGCATCACCGACTCTATGGACGTGAGTTTGCATGAACTCCAGGAGTTGGTGATGGACAGGGAGGCCTGGCATGCTGCGGTTCATGGGGTCACAAAGAGTCAGATATGACTGAGTGACTGAGCTGAACTAAACTGAACTGGCAAATTAGCCCAGGTAGCATGTTCAGGCTCTCTCATCCCACATTTTGTTAATAAGGACTATGTAACAGCTGAGATCATTGATAGCCCTGTGTATGCACATCATGAGATACTCACTTGGTCATGAGCTACTTTGTGCTTGTAGGGATATATGAGCTCCACCTAGGAAAGTTGTGAGATTCTACTGCTCCATTAAGACTGTGTCCATTGGGTCAGCCACAAAGGGAAAGAACAGAGTGTGTCTACTGCTATGGCTGCTGCTTCAGCTAGGAGAGAAAACTTATGGCTGCTGTGTCAGTCAGGAGAGAGGTTGTGTGTGGTTATCTTGTGTTATGTCTGCTGCTACAGCTCCTGTGCCAGAAGGGAATAAATGTGTCTGCAGTTCCTAAGGGTCCTCAAGTCCTTCTAGCCTCTTAGCTCGTACCTCGCCTACTCTGAGTTCAGTGGACAGTGCAGACAGTGTGAACAGCAAGACAACTGGTGCTGTGAATAGGATGAAGAGCGATACACTGTGGTGTTTCCAGTAGCCATGTACACATGTGAGAGTGGGACCATAAAGAAGTCTGAGCCCTGAAGAATTTATGCTTTCAACCTGTGGTGCTGGAGAAGACTCTTGAGAGTCCCTTGGACTGCAAAGATATCAAACCAGTCAATCCTAAAGATCAGTCCTGAATATTCCTTGGAACAACTGATGCTGAAGCTGAAGCTCCAGTACTTTGGCCACCTGATGTAAAGAACTGACTCATTGGAAAAGACCCTGATGCTGGGAAAGATTGAAGGCAGTAGGAGAAGAGGCTGACAGAAGATGAGATGGTTAGATGGCATCATCAACTCAATGGACGTAAGTTTGAGCAAGCTTCAGGAGAAGGTGAACAGCAGGGAAGCCTGGCATGCAGCAGTCCATGGGGCTGCAAAGGGTCAGTGACTGAACAACAGCAACAAAATTACTTATTCTGTGGACAGATGAAACAAGTACATAAAGTACTGAGCACAGTGTCAGGTTTGTGGTGGATACTCAGCAAATGCAACTTATAGTTTCTCTCCTCTCCTGTAGTTCACATGCTTTTTCTAGGATAAAATAATCACAATTGGAAGTTAATGGAAGATGAAGATCTAATATTTTTGATGGCATAGGGAAGTTAAGAGCATATAGTAATAGAACCGAACTGCATAGATCCTATCAAGCCTTGCTGCTTATCAAACATGCAAGCATAACCTCATGCTTTCATTTCTATTACCCACCCTGCCTCCAGCCCAGTTCCATAACAATAACTAAGGTACCTGTTCATACAGTTGCATGAAAGCATGCAACTGCATGCTTGGAGGAAAGCATGTATCTGCAGTGTTTTTTTTTTATACTGTAAGCTTTCCAAAAATAGTAGTTGATGAAAGAGTTTATTGGTCTTTGAAAGAAATTTCTCTTATTCATTTACTCTAAGTAAGCAGGGTTGTTACTCGGCATTTAACTACCTGAAAAATGGCAAAGAGCTCTGTAAACAAGTACCTATTTAATTATTGTCTAAAGTATGTCTAAAGAGAGTGCAAATCATAGGTTCACAGACTTGTGGAATGTTAGCATAGGGAGAAAAATATTATCACATCTTTCCTTTTCTAGTGGTAAATAGAAACTAACCGGACAGTTCTATTTAATGTGTCTGAGCACTCTGTGTAAAGTCTGCTTTAGCACTAAATATCTATTGGATATTTCCTCTGAGAACAGGTCTTATTATTAGATTATATCATACAAGATGAGTCAATAAGGGAGTTATTTTCCAACCCAGCTTGCCAATGGAAATACCTATTTTAAAATTATTCCAAGACCTTCTTTGTAGGAGGTTAGGAAAAATATGCCCATGAATCATAAAAATAGCAAGCCCTGGGGCTGAGTGGGCCTGATATAAGAGATACAAAGAACAAAGATAAAGGTGCACTACAGGTGTGCAGAAACGGGGGATAAACAAAAGAAGTAGACATCGGATGAGATGGGTAAGGCAGAATAGTATACTCAGAATGCAAAAACAAAAAACACAAAATGAACTTAAAAAGTACTTGACCTGGAGAGAATAAGAGGATAGTTCTTGCTACAAATTTCAGGAGGAAAACAAAACAACAAAACATGATTTCCTTGCATAATTGAGATTTAATTAGGCCAAATTAGGCTGTACTTTTACTAATACATTTATTTTTCAGTTTAATCCATTTTCAATCACAAAAGGTTTTTTTTTAATTTTTCTTAATATCCTATCATCATCAGTAACAGCTCACCTGTTTTAAAAATATCTTGACCCGAATAAGAAAAGCCTCTTTTGAATTAATTACTTCTCTCGGGGAAAGGGAAGGTACTTTTCCTAATTCAAATTTAAACTAGCAGAGTAAAAGAAAAAGCCACACACACACAAACCCCAAATTCACTGTTTTCCCTTGCTGGTCAAACAATCTGACAGGAGAGGGAAAGGGGTTGTATTTAAATGCTCATTTTGTCTATAAAGATTTTTCATATCTCACAAAACCAAATTCTTCTGTAAGACTGACATTTCAGAAGAGGAAGGAACGCAGACAGGTGAACTCAGATCAAAATGGATTTTGCCAACCTTCGATTTTAAAGGTCAAGGTTGTTGCAGACTTGTGTTGTGTTTTCAGTCTAAAGCTCTCACCTTCATTGCCAGCATTCAGGAAATGTCCATGAACAAAAGGAAGAGAATTCTTCCCTTGCGCTGGTTGGGACTTCAAAATAGCTGCAGAAGACAGCTGCATTACAAGAGCAGAAAGACTTCTTGTCACACGTGCTATTCTTCTAAAAGAGGAGGGAGGATGTTTAGTTGGTTTGTTTATGAATCCTGGACAATTCTGGAAGAATGGCACATTAGATAACCTTACCTTGTAGTCTCTGCTGTCCCAGGCTGCAGTGGCCCATTGTGGTCAGTGTTTGGGACCTTTTCACCTGTCAGACCACTTACTCCAGAGTTTGTTCTTGGAGAACTATAAGGATCTGCCAAAAAGTGCACTCATTCTCTTGTGAACCAAGATACCTAGCTTAAACAAATGGGCGTTTAGCTGCCCTGGCTTTCTGTTCACAAGGAATTCTGGACACACAGCAAGAATTTCACACAGCTCCTGTCCACAGCCCATGAGGGAACAGCAGTAAAAAGAGAAAGTTAGGAATTTGTATCTTTCAAGGAGATGAAACATTTGTATAAAAAGTTCCTAAAAGTGCCACCTTCGTAAGAAGAGTCATTCACTTGAGGGTGGTTTTCAAGTTTGGCCTAACTGTTCTAGAGATGCTGTCTTTATACTGGCATAAAATGTGAGCTTAACTCTCACGATGTTTCAAATATTATTGGAAAATGTCATATATTGTTGAGATATATATTTTGTGATATTTTGCGACCTACTACAATTATTTGTAACACAGGAGAGGAAGAAATTTTTCTTAGCGTCCCTGGCTAGGTCTGAAAATTAAATCTATGAAGACAAATTAACAAGTGAAGAAGATACAAATTTATTTAATATGAGTTTTATGGGACACAAGAGCCTTGATAAGGCAATGAAGGCTTGAAGGAAAGGTTAAACAAGTATTTGTAGGCTAGGGATTCATGGAGAGTGGACTGATGTGGAAAATTCCAATAGGTGTGGAGTATAAGTGCAAGAAGCTGGCAGAAAGTTAGCAAGATCTCTCCATTCATCCCTCTAATAAGGATGTTCCTTTCCTCTATAGGTTAAAGTGTCTGCCTGCAATGCAGGAGACCTGGGTTCGATCCCTGGGTCAGGAAGATCCCCTGGAGAAGGAAATGGCAACCTACTCCAGTACTCTTGCCTGGAGAATCCCATGGACGGAGGAGCCTGCTGGGCTACAGTCCATGGGGTTGCTAAGAGTCGGACACGACTGAGCAACTTCACTTTCACTTTTCCTCTATATAAAAGACTTCCCTGGTGGCTCAGATGGTAAAGTGTCTGTCTGCAATGCGGGAGACCAGGGTTCGTTCTATCCCTGGGTTGAGAGGATCCCCTGGAAAAGGCAACAGCAATCCACTCCCGCACTCTTGCCTGGAAAATCCCATGGACGGAGGAGCCTGATAGGCTACAGTCCATGGGGTTGCAAAGAGTTGGACACGACTGAGCGACTTCACTTTCACTTTTCACTTTTCCTCCATATAAGGAGGGAACCTTTAACTTGATATACCTAAGGATTTTATCATCCTTTTCAGGGGCGAAGGGCCAGAGAAATGTCAAAGTGACTTGGTACTTCTGTTGTTTTCTCAAACTCCTTCGGCTTACAACATTCAATATGCTGAAGTGCCTAATTTTGAAGTGTCATGTCCTGATCCTCATCATTTGTATTTTAAAATGTTACAGGATTCCAATACACAGGCTTCTGTGTTACATTACAAATGCTCAGCACACTATATTCTACCTTGGACACTCTTGGTACACACTCAGACACCCACACTCATGTAAGATACAAGCTAATGGGATATTAATGCTAATAGTATCCTCAGAAGTGATCAATAGTGACCCTCTACTTTGAAAATGACTTAACAGGGACCTAGCACATTCAGAAAGGTGGTTACTGACGGGGCAGAGGATGGAACCCGGTCCTCCTGGGCCCTGGCCCTGCCAGCCCTCAGCTCCTGGTTTTCAACAACCACTCAAATTCTCTGTAGACTTGAGATGCTCAGCAAATGTCTTCAACACCATCAGATTGTACCAAATAAGCACGTGTAACTGAACCACTTAGGTTCCTAATATTTGACATTTAACACCCCATACTGAGGAATATCTTTGACCCATCAGGGCTACATCTGAACCTGAAAGAAAAATGTTTATGTTGGTTATTAGATATCTCTATGCCTGTCTCCCTTCCCGGCTCTTGGAGACATATGTGGCTATTGTCAGCTCCATTTCCTGTATTTAACCCATGCTCTGTCTCCTCTGATTGCCCCTAATGGAGCTTGACAGTTGTAGAGTTAATCTAAGCTCTGGTTTCCAGGTCTCAGTTCAGGAAACAATCAGTCCCCAGAGTGCTGGGGCTTCTTGCAAGGCTATATTCCCCTTGGGGCCTTTCCCAGCCCAGCTGGGGAGCTTTTCCCATTGTCTGCCAAATGGACACCAATTAAGTCAACTGTTCTCCAATTAGAATTTAGCAGAATTCCTCTTGTTCTCTGGTACTCCTATTCCCAAACAGAGGTCTGTTTTTGGAATTAGTTACACAGGGAGGAAAATAAATAAATAAATGGCAGCCCTTTCCTGTAACCAGATCCCCCTGGGCTTTTCCTGTCAGCCATTCACACAACATGATCCCCGGATAGATGGCAACTGCTTGGTAGCTCTGAGGTTTATTATCTGCATAATCCTTCCATGGGGCTGTTCGGGTAGTACAGAGCCCAAAGCTAAGAATAGAAGGAGCATTCCCCAGAAGGAGCACTCAAGTCACTGGGAAGAGGGGGGAAAATTCCTCTTTGTACCAAAAAATGTGGGTTTGCTTTGAAGAGATGAAAGTGTGGTGTTTTGCTTTCTGGAGGAGATGCTCCTCCATTTGGACAGCCAACTTTCAAACAGACATATTCTTGTGATGAAGGATTCTGCACGGCATTTCCAGGCAGCATTTAGGATGTCAATCAGTGGTGTTTGAAATCACTCAGGCCGTCACAGCTGGGTGACATCAGGCCAAATTAGGGCATCTTTGGAGAACAGGGCATCGTTGACATCAGAATGCCCTTGTTTGTGAAACACGGTCAATCACAAATAAGATCTTCTGCAAAGAATCCTACTTATTATCATATATTTTTTAGCAATTTTTTCAGCATGTTCATTTGGCATGCTCATAAAGAACAAAGAAAGGCATGTGGCTAAGAGCCACCCTTTTTTCAGACTATAACCACCTGGACTCTTATTAAAATAAGATTCCAATTCAGGAGACCCAGGATGGGACCTGATCCACTTAACTTTTCATAAGCTCCCTGGTGATACTGAGGCTTCATAACCTTCACCACAGTTTGTCCCAAGCATTCAGATTAATAGGTAATAAACTGATGAGTAATTAAGTCAATAGGTAAAGGATCCATCATTCTTATTGAATTGGGTCCACAAGGAGCAAACAGAATTAAAACTTGAATGACGTGCTCAGATATTTCAGATAAAACATCTTGCCAATCTGTGGTTAATTTTTTTCTTTCTGGTAGTACCAGCTTATCTATCTACTCATTTATTCATTCATTCATTTGACATTATTCTTTATTAATTGACAATGTATCACATGAGGAGCATTCAGGAAATGTGCGAAGATACAAAAGAAACATACTGGAAAGATCTCTGAACTCCAGACAGAAAGTAAAGCAATAGAAGTTCAATATCTGCAGATGTAGCAACAGCTACGCAAGGCACAATACTGCAAACGGCAGCGGTCTTTAGACAGTGGCTGAAGTTTCCCCAGTGTGCCAAGGCAGGCTCTGCTTAGCCTTATCTGCTTAAGACTCGGAACAGACAGTTTACTGGCTGACGCAGTCACAGGCCCAGCCTTGATCTGGTGAGGGACGAGTCGGCACAAAGCCAGGGATGATGGGAAGTAGGGACCACAAGGCCCTATTTGGAGACTGACTGGCAGCCCCAATGTAAATGACAAAATGAAGAACAGAAAATTAAGGGCCATACAGTTTCAGAGAATGGAATCAATGTGAGATACATTTTTAGAAGTCTTCATCTATAAGCTATGGAGGGGAAGAAAGAGTCATGTATAATAGTTTTATATTTATTAATTCCTTCATTATTAAAGTTAAATGTTTACTGAAATCAAGTAGAAAATAACGAAAAACAAAAAAGTAATTTCTAATGAAATTTTTAAAAATGAATAACTATTTACAATGGCCCTTTACCTTGATAAAAAGCAGCATAGCATCAAATAGTAAGATCTGAAACAGAAAAGCTAAAGGCCATATAGAAAATTATATGTTATGGGGGAACGGGGCCCCCTTAAAAGCATAAGACTATAATATATCAATGATCTAGGTAGGTTTTAAATAACGTGCTTCACGCTTACTGCAGGCTGTGAAAGGAATTCCTTAGCTTGTCACAAATCACCCACAATCCCACCAGACTTCACTCAACAGTCAGATACAATAATGTGAAAATTCCTACCTCCACATATTTGCAGCTATATGCCACAGCCTCAAAGAAAATACCAACTATTAGCGAAACGAGCCTGACTCAATTTTCTCTGAATCATGTTTGTTTGGAAAGTGATCAATAAACCTTGCATAAAAGGAAAATTGACATCTGCCTTTTACAAGAAGAATGACGGCCTAAGGAGCCACTTCTCTCTCTCTCTCTCTCTCTCTCTCTCTCTCTCTCTCTCTCTCTGTGGTTAAATCCCAAGAAAACAAAAAAAATATTGGTGAATGTATCTTAGGGCTGAATTCTTAATAGTCCAACACCGATCATTCATCAAGCTTTGAACATTAAGAAATAATGACTTCACTGTGTGAAATACACAGAGCTGCTCATTTTTTCCTTTTTTTGATTTTTTTTTTTTTTTTTTTTTGGCTTTCTCTTTCTATGGCTCTCTCTCGCCAGCCACCTAATTCTATATTCTGGGTGGTTTTCCAGGTCTGATGTCCCTTGTTATTCTTTTTTCTGGTTGTTGTAATGGCAACAAGAAAGTAATGGCAAATTATTATTAAAATATTGCTACTTTCTATGGGGAAAAGTAAGAGGATGCTTTTATTTAATTTTCCACTAATGAGGCTGCCTGGAGAGGTGCCCAAAAGACCTGTTTAAGATGATGGGAAAACATCTAGATCTTGATGGGGTATGGCAATGAACTTTTGGGCTGTACTGGGGAACTTGCTACTACCCCATCATTCCTTACCAGGAACTTAACTCCTTCTTAATTCACACCCTCAGCAGAGGTGCAGAAATCAGGACAGAGGAGTAGAGAAGGGATATTTCTCTCCTGACCCAAAACAGCCCAGCCTGAAACATTTACAAGAAAGTTTGTTTTTAGGAAATTTCCAGTCCAATTATACTCTCCCAAGAGACACAAATAGTTCAGATAGCATTCAGATAAGCATCCACAATTTTGGGAACTTCATTAAAAAAAAAAAAAAAAACAGAATTAGCAACTTTTTGAGGCTTGGCCTTCCCTGACTAAAATAGCTCTTACTGGGAGAGGCAGCCTCTCCTGGTGGTCCCAGGATCGAGGTTAGAATCAGGAGATTCCGGGTGTTTTGATTCCAGCTTTCTTTCTCACTTGATGGGTGGCCTGAGGAATAAAATGAGCACTAATCTCTAGACTTGAGACAAAGGGACAAATAAAAATCAATCTCAGGTTTTTTTTAATTGATTTATCAGGTTGATGAATGGGGCTATACGTGTAATTACTTTCCAGTTGGAAGAAGATATATGGAATTCACAGAAAAGTCGTCTGAGTCACTCTGATCCTCCTGGCAGAATCATGGTCACCTCGTCTGCCTGTACAATTATCTAAGATTCAAAAGCAGTGGAAGTTCTTCCTGGCCTCTGATCAGTTGCACTTTGGGAGGTATTTTTAGACAGCTCACCATGGTGACCTAACCTAATATTGGCTGATGGACACAGTGCATTTATCAGGCTAGTTTTGGCAGAGAAGACAATGGTACTTTTGATGGAAATAAATCACAAGAGAGACCTACTTCAGAGAGACACCATGGAGATATAATCTAAGAGCAACAGACACTTAGTGAGTTCTTCTTCTACTTCAATATGCAACCTCCTTTGCCTACATTGATTCTGTGGGTAAATATATAATGTTTGATGATCTACACTGCAAGTGAGAAAAATCCAAATTGACTTAGTTTAAACTGGGAAGTGGAATGTTCACCTACAAAGTCCCAAGGTATAGGAAAAAAAGATTTGATCACAGGCTCATCTCCATTTCTTGGTGAATCTCTGTACTCTGTCTCCTCTGCCTATTAACTTTGCCCAGAGGTCAGCTTCCCTAATGGTGGGAAAAATGATTGTGGAGTTTCAGAATTCACATCTATACATGTACTGTCCACTAAAAAAGAAGAATACGTGATCCATTTTCATTCCATGCCCTGGCTTCATTCTGATTGGATCAATATCTCATCCCTGAACCCAGCATGGTGGCAAGTAAATGAGATTAAGCTGATCATCTTGGGCTAACTGAGACTTGAATGGGGTTGAAACTTGGGTCAATCCCAATCAACTGATGACTGCTACCAGATAGGGAAGAGATGCAATGAATGCTGGGGGAACCAGCAATGTCCTTTACCAGAGGAATGATCACCCTCTACTCAAGGTAAATAGATTGTGTATGTAGTTAACTGACTTATTCAAGATTTCTCAGTCAGTCTGTGATGAAGCCAAGGTCTTAATCAACGCCTAGTGTTGAATATAACCAATCTAGATAGCATATTCAAAAGCAGAGACGTTAATTTGCCAACAAAGCTCCGTCTAGTCAAGGCTATGGTTTTTCCTGTGGTCATGTATGGATGTGAGAGTTGGACTGTGACGAAAGCTGAGCGCTGAAGAGTTGATGCTTTTGAAATGTGGTGTTGGAGAAGACTCTTGAGAGTCCCTTGGACTACAAGGAGATCCAACCAGTCCATTCTAAAGGAGATCAGCCCTGGGATTTCTTTGGAAGGAATGATGCTAAAGCTGAAACTCCAATACTTTGGCCACCTCATGTGAAGAGTTGACTCATTGGAAAAGACCCTGATGATGGGAGGGATTGGGGGCAGGAGGAAAAGGGGACGACCGAGGATGAGATGGTTGGATGTCATCGCTGACTCGATAGATGTGAGTTTAAGTGAACTCTGGGAGTTGGTGATGGACAGGGAGACCAGGCGTGCTGCAATTCACGGGGTCGCAAAGAGTAGGACATGACTGAGTGACTGAACTGAACTGAGTGTTGAATAATGCCAAAGATCTCTACATAACAAAGAAATCTTGCAAAATGCAAATATGTTTACATTATTCCCACCTTCATCATCAGCTCCCATGAACTTCAGGAGAAAGTCCAAATGCCTTGGCTTGACTTTCAAGTAGCCTTGTGCCCTAGTTTCTGCCTATCATCCCAAACTGATCTTATCTCACATTTTAAACCACTTAGCATTTCCTGTGCATCTTTTTAGATTCTATGTCCTTGTTACCCATCTGACTCTCACTTTTCAGTATTACCATTATATTGCAGTTGGTCAATTTCTAATAGTTGGACAATTGTCCATTTGTCCATAACATAGAGTCAGGATGAAAATCAAAGTCTGAAGTCACCCAGACTAGAGTATGAGCTATGGATTCCCAGACAACCCAAAGGATTTGTTTGAACACTGAGCTAAGACTTGGTCAGATATCAGCCTCATTTCCACCTGCACTAAGTCATGTCCCTAAAGGTGACCCCAAAGCCTATGATAAATCTGTGCTCAAAAAAATGCTATGCTATCAAACTGGAAAATATACATTGTCTCAACCTACTTTGCCAACCTCTCTTTACTAATTCTCCACTTTCCCCTCTTCTGTAACTTTCCACTAATTCCCTCACTAGTTTCCTCCTTTTCACCTACTTATAAGCTGTTTTTTTTTTCTTGTCTCCATTCTCCCTTTAAAAATGTCTGTCTTTTTTGTGTCAGTTGAACTTGACCTCAGTTTATATTGGATTCTCTCTCCTCTACTGCAGTAGTCTGAATAAAATCTGTCTTGCCACTTTTTAGCAAATGTCCGTGACTGTTTCTTTTTTTCTTTTTAATGGTTTGATTCCCAGGTCTGCTGCTTAGTAGTAAAATGGTCCTTACCAAATCAACTTCTCTAAGCCTTCATTTTGTTCACCTATAAAATGAGAATAATCATGCTTATCTTACAAGGAGAAATGTGTTTAGAACAGGCCTTGGCACTTAGTAAGCCCATAATAAATGCTTCCATTATCACCACTCTATTCCAATGTCTGAGAATCTCCCAAGTCTGAAGGTCAAGGCTGTGTCTTCATCTAGCTTGTCTCTTCATTGCTGAGCTTGTGGTCTGCCAAGGCATCCAGAGCCTCTTCATGACTTTCTGTAAATTGTATGTGTCTAAACCAAACCCAAAAGTTTCTCTAAAATGTCCTCACTCCTTTATTACTTTTCTTGCTAATCTGTTCCTCTCCTAGACCTTTCTCTTTGAATGCTAACAGTTGCTACTTGGTGACTTTTGAATTTCACTGGAGAAGCCACAGTTCTGGTACAATCTTTGCCCTGAAGTGCTTTAATGCATTGAGAAGGTTCCAATAAAAATGTCACACCTTTAATCAGACCTTTGGCTTGGCAGTCTTTAATCAGCTGAGTGGTTTACTTGGCTTTTGAAGTCTTGTTAATCCTATCTCTAGAAGCTCTCCTTCTTCCAACCTCCCAAGTCTTTGAATACCTGCAAATAACCTATTTCTTTTCATTCCTGCCTGAAAACCGGCAAATTCTTTCTAATGTGCATACTAAGTCACTTCAGTCATGTCTATCTCTTTGTGATCCTGTGGACCGTAGCCTGCCATGGTCCGTGCATGGGATTCTCCAGGCAAGAATACTGGAGTGGGTTGCCATGCCCTTCTCTAGGAGATCTTCCTGACATAGGGATCAAACCCACATATCTTACATCTCCTGCTTTGACAGGTATGTTCTTTACCACTAGTGGCACCTGGGAAGCCCATTCTTTCTAGAGCTCATCTCATTTTTTTTTAAATGTCTTGCAAATTCAGTTAACACCAGCTAAACATTCTGCTTTCCAGCTTCTTCTCTCAGTTCAATACATGAAGTCCGTCTTCCAAATGAACCAAAGTGGCAGTTTTCCTATATGTTTTCCCTTTGCGCGATAAAGATCTTCATATTTCCAACTTATGATACTAATTTCCTCACCTTCACTGCCCCACTGCTAAACTAATGTCATCAATGCTTAGTTTATGTTATGGTGGAAACTCACTTTTGGTATTGATTTCTATATTGACCAGAATAGGAAAGGCTATCCATGGTAATAAACCCCAATGTTCCATAGCTTATCATGGAAACAAGATTATTTCTTGCTTTCTCAGAGTCCTTGATTCAGGGACTCATGCTACTTGCATCTGGTAGGTCACTGGCTTCTAGAACACACATCTTTCTAAGTCTCTTTAGGAAGGGAGGGAAGAGCATAAAGAACCCACACTCTCACTGAAAACTTTTAACCAGAAGTGGACACTGGTTACTTTTATTCACAGCATATTGGCCGTATTCTAGTGGTCCCACCTGACATGAATTGATTCTGGGAAAATGTAGGGAGCAAATGCCACATCCGTTTGAGCACTCTGTTTTGTCCCATCTCTTCTACCTGTTTCTCTTTCTCCACGATTTGGAGTTGAGAGGGCACTCTTTTTACACTCTATCTATCTATTTATGTTGGCTGCACTGGGTCTTCCTTGTTGTGCATGTATTTGTGGCAAGCAGGGGGTACTCTATGTTGTGATTCTAGGCTTCTCACTGTGGTGGCTTCTTTTGCTGCAGAACTCAGGCTGCAGGTGGGCCAGCTTCAATAGTTGCGTGGGCTTAGTTGTCCCATGGCATGTGGGATCTTCCCAGACCAGGGATGGAACCCTTGACCCCTGCATTGGCAGGTTGATTCTTAACCACTAGACCACTGGGGAAGTCCCATATATCTTTGTCTTAAGAACAGGGAGGCATCAGATATGAAAATCCCATGATTTATGAAAAAGGGAAAAAGTTATCTTCATAGTTCTGATCTGTCAGGGAAGAACTGCAGGAGAGAGATCTTCTAAGGATAATATCAATGCATTTAACTGGAGTAGGTTACAGTTCTTGAATACCGAGTCTATGTCCTCAAGGGTGGTTGTTTCAGAAGGGAGAGGGATTCCATGTGGGTTCATTCATTTATTTGCTTTGTTCTTCTTTTTTAATACTAATATCCATATGGGACCAATTCTGGAAATTCCAATCTATTAATCTTAGTTGAGGCTCAAATTTCAACATTTTGCTAGATAGTTTGGATGATCAGTCTGGGTGAAGGACCACTGGACACAAGTCACCCAGGAATGTGTGAATTTACCAGTAGGAGACCCAGGGTAAGAGGTGAGAGTTTGAAAATGCTGGCAGGAAAATAAGATGTTTAAGGAGGCAGAGGATGTAACACTTGGTCAGTGGGCATGCCTAGTCATGGCAAGAAGGACGATATCCCTTCACCTGCAGTAGAAGAGGAGGTGGTAGAGAAAAGAGACTGTGAAATTCACAGCCCTGGCAGCTTCAGATTTTCCACGTACTCTGCATTTACTTAGTCAACATTAATCACTAGCTCTGCTCACCAGCCAGGGATTCTGGGAGGCACCACAGACAAAGCGCTGGAAAAGGCAACCATGCCACTGTTCTCAGGATACTCCCGGCTGATGGAAATAGAGTTAAGAACACAGCATCATGTGTGCAGTGATTTCAGAAGAACAGGAAAGGAGCCTGTGTGGATCAAGGGAAGCCTCTCCAGAGCTTGAAATGTGAAATAAGTATCAGAGGCCACACTTTTGAATCCTTTCTGTGATGGGTGAGGAATGCAAAACAAACAGACAAAGCTGGACTTGGGCCTTGTTGTCTATAGGATGCTGAAAAGAACACGTGCATGGAGGAAGACAGACCTGGAGGCAACACCAGCCCCAGCATTAGCTGTGGGGCCTGACCACGGACCCTCCTGGCCCCCCCTTCCTCAGTTATACAATCAGCCCTATAACACCTGTTATCGTAGAGCAGCTGGGGTCTAGCTTAATGACCACCTCTTCCTTCCTCCTCCCACCGCTCTCCACCTTCAAAATAAAAAGGAATACTAACACTGATAGAAATAGTAAAAATGCTGTCAATATAGAGCACCACCAATAGTGTTAATACATCATATTATATAGCAATCCAGTTTACATGATACTCTTATACCCCTTCTCATCTGAAGTTGCTACTGCTTTTCCCTCTCTTCCTTCCTTCTCTTTTTGCTTCCTTCCTTTCTTCTTTCCTTTCTACCTTCCCTTAATGTCTTCTCCCACATACGTAGTGTTTTGACTGGCATAAGAGTACTTACAGTAATAGAGTAAATGATTTAAAATCAAAGTGACAAAAAATACAGTGACAAAGTGAGCCTAATAACAAGATTGGCCACAATGCCCTTATTTATACCCTGGGCAGATTCAAGGGTTGGATTTTACTCTTCTAGGAGCCAAGGAAAAGGGATACATATTTTTAGATTTATAGCACATATCATCTGTGAAAGGAGTAATTAGTGCTTTGGATTTACAACTAGTACTGACACTGATTTTGGACCTGCACTTCCTCATGGGGTGTCTCATAAATGGGACACTGTGTTCTGGAGTAAAGAAGGTTCAAGGCAACCTCCCACCAATTTCTCCTTGCAAGAGCTTTGCTGGGATATTTTCTCCAAGATTCCTAGTGTGGGCTATGGTTAACAAATTATCTTGGAGAGGAAAGAAACATGGTGCAACTTGAATACCAAGTCTTCTTTGATTTGGGTTGACCCAGTGGGCAGATAGGGCTTCCCTGGTGGCTCAGTTGTAAAGAATTTGCCTGCAATGCAGGAGCCACAGGAGATGGGTTCAATCCCTGGATCAGGAAGATCCTCTGGAGGAAGGCATGGCAACCCACTCCAGTATTCTTGCCTGGAGAATCCCATGGGAAGAGGAACTTGGGGGGCTACAGTCCAGTTCAGTTCAGTTCAGTTCAGTTCAGTTGCTCAGTTCAGTTCAGTTCAGTTGCTCAGTTCAGTTCAGTTCAGTTCAATTGCTCAGTCATGTCCGACTCTTTGCGACCCCATGAATCGCAGCACGCCAGGCCTCCCTGTCCATCACCAACTCCCAGAGTTCACTCAGACTCACATCCATCGAGTCCGTGATGCCATCCAGCCATCTCATCCTCTGTCGTCCCCTTCTCCTCCTGCCCCCAATCCCTCCCAGCATCAGAGTCTTTTCCAGTGAGTCAACTCTTTGCATCAGGTGGCCAGAGTACTGGAGTTTCAGCTTCAGCATCATTCCTTCCAAAGAAATCCCAGGGCTGATCTCCTTCAGAATGGACTGGTTGGATCTCCTTGCAGTCCAAGGGACTCCCAAGAGTCTTCTCCAACACCACAGTTCAAAAGCATCAATTCTTCGGTGCTCAGCCTTCTTCACAGTCCAACTGTCACATCCATACATGACCACAGGAAAAAACCATAGCCTTGACTAGACGGACTTTGGTCGGCAAACTAATGTCTCTGCTTTTGAATATACTATCTAGGTTGGTCATAACTTTTCTTCCAAGGAGTAAGCGTCTTTTAATTTCATGGCTGCAGTCACCATCTGCAGTGATTTTGGAGCCCCCAAAAATAAAGTCGGACACTGTTTCCACTGTTTCCCCATCTATTTCCCAGGAAGTGATGGGACCGGATGCCATGATCTTCGTTTTCTGAATGTTGATCTTTAAGCCAACTTTTTCACTCTCCTCTTTCAGTTGCTCAGTCGTGTCCAACTCTTTGTGACCCCATGGACTGCTGCATGCCAGGCTCCCCTGTCCATCACCAACTCCTGGAGCTTGCTCAAACTCATGTCCATCGAGTCGATGATGCCATCCAGCCACCTCATCCTCTGTCTTCCCCTTCTCCTCCCACCTTCAATCTTTCCCAGTATCACGGTCTTTTCCAACGAGTCAGCTCTTTGCATCAGGTGGCCAAAGTATTGGAGCTTCAGCTTCAGCATCAGTCTTTCCAGTGAAAGTCTAGGACTGATATCTTTGAGGATGTATTGGTTTGATCTTCTTGCAGTCCAAGGGACTCTCAAGAGTCATCTCCAACACTACAGTTCAAAAGAATCAATTCTTCAGTGCTCAGTTTTCTTTATAGTCCAACTCTCACATCCATACATGAGTACTCGAAAAACTATAGCTTTCACTAGATGGACCTTTGTTGGCAAAGTATTGTCTCTGCTTTTTAATATGCTGTCTAGGTTGGCCATAACTTTCCTTCCAAGGAGTAAGCGTCTTTTAATTTCATGGCTGCAATCACCACCTGCAGTGCTTTTCAGTTCAGTTTAGTTCAGTTCAGTCGCTCAGTCCTGTCCAACTCTTTGCGACCCCATGAATTGCAGCATGCCAGGCCTCCCTGTCCATCACCAGTGCTTTTGGAGCCCCCCAAAATAAAGTCTGACACTGTTTCCATTGTTTCCCCATGTATTTGCCATGAAGTGATGGGGCCAGATGCCATGATTTTAGTTTTTTGAATGTTGAGTCTTAAGCCAACTTTTTTACTCTTCTCTTTTAGGAGAGGGCTACTGTCCATGGGGCCTCAAAGAGTCAGACATGCATGAAGTGACTTAGCATGCACACAGGGGCAGATACAATTTAGAGTTTGGGGAGAGATGGATAAGCCATGCTTTCTGTAAGCATTTCTCATGGGATCTCCATAAATGTCAAAGAGCAACGAGCTCAAGGTTTCCCTGCATGGTAGTTCATACAGATTTGTTTCTCAACTTTAGTTTTTCCAGCTCAAAACCTTGGAATCTTTCCATAATGAAGCACTAATTATGTTGAAGGATCCTGCATGTGTGTATTGTCACTCAGTCATATCTGACTCTTTGTGACCCCATGGATAGTAGCCTAGTAAGCTCCTCTGTCCATAGGATTCTCCTAGCAAGAACACTGGAATGGGTAGTCATTTCCTACTTCAGGGGATCTTCCTGACCTAGGGATTGGGCTCTCTTCCTGCGTCTCCAGCATTAACAGGTGATTTTTTGTTGTTGTTGTTGTTACCATTTCACCAACTGGGAAGGCCTTGAAGGATCATGAGCACATCCTTTCTGTATCTTTAGTTCCATTCTTCCTCCTTGGCCTTGAGTCTTGCTACAGGAAAAGCATCACTGTCTTCCCGTGCAGCAAAGCCAAAGCTTTGCCTAGGAAACAAATCCAGGATATTTTACACAGTATGGTTCCTTCCAAACTCCGTCAATTATTCTCTGTATATTGATTTGATGTTCTTGCAAGTTTGGTAGTTTAATGGTGTTTTAAAGTAAACATTATTTCCTAACAGTATAAAGAAGAGTCCTAATTGAAATCCATTTCGGTCCAAGGAGGGTCTTTAGACCTCTAATGTTCAGTTAATCAGCTGATCGTTGGCACAGTGGAGGGCGGCTGCTCCTTTGCGGTACAGATTCTGAGGCAGCTCTGGCTTATTGAGCCTGTTCCTACCTGGCAAGGCCTGGATGCCAAAGGATGTTCTCAGAAGCAAGAAGAACGAATTTAAGGACAGATGTTTGGGTGGGAGGCACTGCAAAGTACTGCTGGTGTCACCGTCTCCATCATCACACATAAGCTTTAGATAATATTCTGGGCATAACTAGTATTCAGTTTCACAGCCAGAAACTGGGTCCCCTGGCAACCACTCCTGAGGGCTTTACAGGGAAGATTAATATTTGTCATTTTGGGGCAGTTTTGAAATCACACTCTCTTGGGCATTCTTCTTATAACTCTTAACCTTCAGATGCTATGGGAAGCAGCGGATGCCAGACCATGACACAACCCCATAGAGAGTCTGGCCCTGAGGAAGAACCCAGAGCTTGTGGGTTCTGTTTAGCTTTTGTGCAGTGAGGGACTCCCAGAGCCAGTGACT
Organism: Ovis canadensis; assembly: GCF_042477335.2. Classification (NCBI taxonomy): domain Eukaryota; kingdom Metazoa; phylum Chordata; class Mammalia; order Artiodactyla; family Bovidae; genus Ovis; species Ovis canadensis. The sequence continues at coordinate 23,922,382 of NC_091262.1, forward strand.
TTGCTCTTCTGTGTCTTGGCTTCCCAGTTTGTCAAACTGAGGGTGGTAACTTCATAAGGTTACTGAGAAGATTCCATGATTCCATATATATCACTGTTTAAAATAGCACCTACCACAATGTACACATGCTTTCTGTCCTTAAGAGCTGTGGTTTAAGCCACGACAAAGGTGCTTCCCTGGTATCTCAGACGATAAAGAATCTCTCTGCAACACAGGAGACCAAGGTTTGATCCCTGGGTTGGGAAGATCCCCTGGAGAAGAAAATGTCTACCCACTCCAGTTCTCTTGCCTGGAGAATCCCGTGGACAGAGGAGTCTGGTGGTCCACAGTCCCTGGGGTCCCAAAGAGTTGGACACTAACTCAGCAACTGACACACACATGCAGTTTTGTAGAGTCTGCTGAAACTATTTTGAGCAGCAGCTGGTTCTCCTTTTCCTGCCCTATATGTATGTCAACTTAGAGACAGTTCCAGGGGGCCTTTGACCTTCAAAATCATTAAACAATTGGGAAATAAACATTTCCATTTGCTGTGCTAACCTCCTACCATATACCAAATGCTTTACATACCCCATTGCCTATAGGCTTCCTGGCTGCCTATGAAGTAGGTACTGTTCCACGTATAAGAAAGAGGAAGCTGTCCTTCTCTAGATGGAGTATGATTACAATCCAACACCTGGATGACTTTACTATTTATCTCATCCAGGTAGGATTACCAGTAAAATACTGGATGCCCAACTAAATTTGACTTTGGTGTTAAAAAAAAAAAAAGATATTTTAATTCAAGTATTTCCCTAATACTGTGTGGGATATACTTATACTAAAAAGTCATTCATTTGTTTATCTGAAATTCAAATTTAACTGGGTGTCCTGTGTTACGTCTGGGACCCTAACTCCAGGGAACTAAGAATCTTCCGGGTGCCAAGCACTAATCTCAGCCCTTTATGCGGTTAAAAACACTGACTTCACTGGACATGAGGCAAGTCATGGAAAAGGACAGTTTGGATCAATTTATATACCCCTTTGCCAGCTAGTTTGATCTTTCACCCAGTATTTTGATTGCCAACATCACTTCTGGCATTGGAGAATTCTGTTACCTCACAGCCCATGTTTCACAAAATTAGTCTTCTGCTGTGCTGGTAAGATTCTTTGACGAAGAGCTATAGGCAGGGCTATTTTCTTTCTTTCTTTCTTTTTTTTTTTTTGTAAATCACTAAAAACAAGAAGCCATCTGAAGGATAGAGAAGAGCTTTGAATTTAGACAAACATAATATTCAAGCTCAGAATCTCCCACTGACTGTCTATGAGCTTCAGTTTCATCATCTGTAAATTTTCCATCCATCTCAGGGGGTGCTGAGGATTGAAGAGAGATGTCTTTAGTGCAGTACCAACATCCCCCAACTCTGCCTTTTCAGTGCAGCCCTGGATGAGCGCCCATCAGGGGTCTGTTCTCTGCTCTTTCCCTTTCCACTTTTTAATGATTGGCCGTAAGTGTAAAGATGTTAAATTCTTCATATAAGTCAATACCTCCAGAAAAAAAAAAAAATCTACTTACATTGTCTCCTATATCGAGGGCCTAATGATGACCAGAACTTGGGAAATTTTGTCAGAAACTGCCTTCAATACAGAAGACCTGGGATTCAATCCCTGGGTTGGGAAGATTCCCTGAAGAAGTGAAAGGCAACCCACTCCAGTATTCTTGCCTGGAGAATCCCATGGACAGAGTAGCCTGGTGGGCTACAGTCCTTGGGGTCACAAAGAGTCAGGCACGACTGAGCTACTAACATTTTCATCCTAACTGGGCAGAGACTTCAACAGTGAGAGGAGAGGAGGGCAATTCCCAGATCAGGCTCACCTTTCATGGGTGTGATCTGTGATGTTCATGGAATTCTCTGGAGTGGAGAAAGCAAGGAAACTGGAAAATAGAGTTTTTATCCAGGGTCTGAAGGAGGGTAGATTAAAAAAAAAAAAATGCAACTTGAAGGCGTGTCCTGAGGAAATGCTTTAATTCAGGCTACACCCTTATGAGATTAGGAAAAATAGGTGTGCTAAATTCTGGCCCTAGATTTCCCCTTTGTGTGTTATTTACCTTAAGCATTGCTGTCCCAGGTGGTGCTGGTGATAGAGAATCTGCCTGCCATTGTAGAATTCTGTCCCTCGATGGGGAAGATCCCCTGGAAGAGAGCATGGCAACACATTCCGGTATTCTTACCTGTTGAATTCCATTGACAGAGGAGCCTGGCAAACTACGGTTCATAGGGTGGCAGACTCAGACACGACAGAAGCGACTTTGCAGGTGTCATACATGCACCAATCAGAGGATGGACGGATGATGAAATTTGGGTGAAAATGTCAAGTCATCCTAGCAACCTTTCAGCCAGACCTTCTGGTGGAGCCACACTGCTAGGACATCATGAAGAAAACTCTGGTTAAGACCGAGTTTGTTTATCCAGAGCCCGTCTGTATGATATATTCCCTTCAGCAGAACCAGCCTCACTTCCTAAGGCCGGATGCACTACTATACACATATCAGCTGGTGCCCTCTTTTTTCTAGGGGCGGCATGAAGGAAATGAATCTGAGCTTCAGTTTAATTTCCCCCTACAACAGGTTCAAAGGCTAAATGCCATTTCTCTACCTCAGTCAGGCTCTGTAGCATCTCCAGCATTATATGAAATTTGCTTGTGAAATAAAGACAAACACAGGCTTGACAGAAATGGCATAAATAATCAATCCATATATTTATATAGAATCTGGGTACAGCTCATGGATGATTGCTTTGTACTTTATTTCTTTACATTTCCAAGCAACTCTGATAGATGTAGTGGGGCAATTTGGGAATATGCCCTCAGAGATATCCTGAAAAAATAATCAACCCTACATTAGGTCTAGTTAATGTGGAGGGAAAACAGAATGGAACTCTAAGAAGAATCTTTTTCAGAGTAAGTAACAATTGGCATTTTCTTATCCTCATTTGATCAGTTTCCCAAACGTCATAACATGTGTGTATCACATTACAGTTTCATGATCGAAAGTCTTATGCGAGGAACGGGAAACGCTTTAACGAGATGAACTTCTTGGGGAGGTTTCCAGCCTCAGTAAGCAATCCCTAGACACCAAAATCACTTGGGACCCATTCAAAAATTCTCAGCAACACGTGAGGAATGCCAAGTTCCAGAGAGAACGGTGTGCATCCCGTGCTTGTTGAATATACATCTTCACAGCAATATGGTATTCCACTTATTAATTCTGTTTGCCACAGATGTCTTCATTATGTGTATTTAATTTTAGTGCCTAAGTAAACATACACTAACGGTATGTGAGAAATACTCCAGATATCCTTAAGCAAAAAGCAGAGACTGTGTAACGCTGTAGGAGATCCTGCTGGGAGCAAATCTAAATTTAAATTTAAATCAGTTTGGGGAAAATCTCTTCAGAGGCCATGAGTGTGTGTGTCTCCTTATTTGTGATGAAGTGGAGAGTCGGAGAGGGAAGATACTAATCAATGAGGCCGTAATTTACAACAGCAGTTACAGTGATCCTATTTTTCGCACAGTAATTGCCACATGTTGACTGTACAGATGTCCGAACACATGGGAGCACTTCTCTTTTCGAAGACAAATGAAGATTTTCACTTTGTTTGGTAAACGTGTCAAGATTTATCACTTAGTCATGTGCCATACGTTAGGGTGTTTATAAAATTTGGCTTTCTGCACTCTGATTATGTCGTTTTATGATTTCAACAACATGGCAGTGATGAAATCAATATTTTCTGGATTCAAATGTGTCTCAAGTCTTACAGTAGAGTGTGAACACTGTTTCAGAGGTTAGACACAGGAAAACAAGAAATCCTGTCTATGAACATGAAGGCCATACAAACACACTAATGTTCTTGTCTTCTGTGTTCTGGAAAACAGAGACCAGGTTAAATAGCTTTGTCCAATAAGCTCAGATTAAAAGAGGCCCTAGCCAATTGGATATCCTAGATTTTTCTTGTAGAGTGTGACAAAATGCAGCTTCAAATGCAACAGAATTGAACAGAATATTCAACTTCTTCTTGTGAGATGCACAAAAGATAGGTCCTGAGGAGACAGTGAACAATGGTTAAAAACAAGCTCAGAAACAGGAACAAATTGAAGGACAAGATAAATCTAAGACAAAAAAGGCATTTCAGAAACACACAAACCTTAATCCTCTTTCAATGTCAAACCAATGCTCATCTAGGTGGAACAGAATTCAAACTGTTTGAGATACCTCTTTCTGAGCCAGGAACTCAACTTCCTCTGAGTTTCAGTGGCTTCTCTGAAACACGTTCAATCTGCAAAAGTGATGCTTTTGAAAAGAATTAAAATAACATAATTGGCTATAAAGATATTGATTTATAGTTTAGACTTAAAATTAGGAAAACTCAAAATAGCCAGAGTAAGAGGCTTTCTGCTCTCTCAGCCACTCAAGAAAGATCAGGGTTCATGGAAAAGAGAACATTTTGAAAATTGCTTTGGATCTTGGTTATTTTCCTTATCGGCATTGTCCCAGAAACATTTAATTTCATAGAAATTGAATACAATTTTTTTTAATTTATGGAAAGGAAGTAAAGTTTTATAGAATGGAGAAAAGGGTGCTGTTCTGTATTTCATAATAGTTTTCAATATTAATATCTTTTTCTTCAACCAGATGAAAAACCACAAAGGCAAAGGAATCCTTTTGATTTTTTTATATCTCTTCATAATAGTGCTAGGCATACAATTGATGCTCTTTAACAATCTTTTAGTGGAATGAGTATATCAATTTTTTAAAGCATTATAGGTGCATTATTTAATTCAGTACCTAGAACAATGTCAAATGTAGTGTATTTTTTTGATAGACTGAATAGCTGAGCTGAGTCCAAGGAAAAGAGTCATGACATATCAGAAACCTTGGTAATGGATACACATGAGCCCTTATGAGCAAGCCCCCAGAAACCTCTAGGCTCTCGTCCAAAGGCATTTTATTACTAAGACCAGAATTTTCTTTAGGTGGCAAAATAGGTAGCACCTGATGAATCCCTGGCTTTCACTGGGCCCGTTTCAAGAGTGGTCCAGTCCCTGACACTCAGTTTGCCTTAAGTAATCAGATAGAAAGTCTGCTGAGTGCTCAATGTTAATGACAAATAGAAAGCATTTACGGGAGCTGCAGAAAGCTTTGCATCATCCTCTGGGAACTCATTCTTGAAGACTCAGATTTACCCTACTAGTGGCTCTCTTGCTCAGGTAACAATTGTCTGTAAATTGCTACCCAATAGCATGGGCACCTTGGTGCATGATGTGCTTAGTCACTCAGTCATGTCTGATTCTATGCAACCCCATGAACTGTAGCCTGCCAGGCTCCCCTGTCCACGGGACTTCCAGGCAAGAACACAGGAATGGGTTGCCATTTCCTTCTCCAAGGGATCTTCCCAACCCAGGGACTGAACCTCCATCGCCTGTCTCTCTTGCACTGGCAGGCAGGTTCTTTACCACTGAGCCAACTGGGAAGCCCAGGTACCTTGGTAACACTTTTGCAAAAGTTCAAAAGCATTCTAAGTTTATCCTTCAGTCAGTTCAGTTCAGTCGCTCAGTCGTGTCTGACTCTTTGCGACCCCATGAATCTCAGCACACCAGGCCTCCCTGTCCATCACCAACTCCCAGAGTTCATTCAGACTTTACTGGAAGGTAAATAAGTGGCTTTGGCCTTAGAAAACAGCATTTCCCATTACCTTATAAAAGAAGTCAATTTAGAGAAATGGAATTCAAACACCAAACCAAAGGATAAATACAAAGAAAAGCTTGCTGTTGGTGTACTGTTTAATGCAACAAGGAGAGTATTTTAGAACAATTAACAGTAATGGAGTATTCTTAAATGTTAGAAAAACGTGCCATCACTATTAAAGAAAAATTTAATTTTCTTATATATGCACCCCCATGATGTCAAAATAAATATCTTAAGGATGGAGTAAGTAGCAGGTAGTAATTTCTAGGGGAGAAGGCAATGGCAACAGACTCCAGTACTCTTACCTAGAAAATCCCATGGGCAGAGGAGCCTGGTGGGCTGCAGTCCATGGGGTCGCAAAGAGTCCGATATGACTGAGCATCTTCACTTTCACTTTTCATGTTCATGCTTTGGGGAAGGAAATGGCAACCCACTCCAGTGTTCTTGCCTGGAGAATCCCAGGGACGGCGGAGCCTGGTGGGCTGCCGTCTATGGGGTCGCACAGAGTCAGACATGACTGAAGTGACTTAGCAGCAGCAGCAGTAATTTCTAGGAAAAGCATCCCAAAAGAAAGCACAAGCAATTTCACTAAAAGACATTTAAAATAGTATACAGTAGAAATGGCTGGAACTAAAATGCCTTTTTAACTAAAAGGCAGTTAAAACTGTATTCATTTTGTTTGCCCCCAGCCTACATCTATTCTCTATATAGAGTATTTTTTCAAAAATTGAATATACAAATACTCAACAGATGGGTGCAGGCCGCCTTGAGGAGGACTTAAAGAAAACACATGCCTTCCTTTTATGTGGTTCTTCCACAGTTTCTGGGTGCCTCAGATGATAATGGGGCATTCTTGTTTGGGAGATATAAATTCTCTTGTCCTAAGTAGATGCGGGAGTTTTTTTGTAGATTACTACCGTTGCAGAACCTAGGGAGGATGTTGAGACACCCTGATGTTGGAGGAAAAAAAAAAAAACCAATAATTTATTCTGTTGGATTTGCCTAATCGGAGGCATTCTTGACAAAAGTTTTATGGGAGAGTGGAGTGGTGGAGATGAAGATTTAAATCTTCCTATGAATAGATATAAGAATAATACTGATGCTCTGTGACAACCTAGATGGGGTGGGGGGTGGGAGGAATGTTCAGGAGGGAGGGGACATGTGTACATTTAAGGCTGATTCACGTTGTTGTACGGCGGAAACCAACACAATATTGTAAAGCAATTATCTTCCAATTAAAAATAAATTAAAGCAATTTTAAAAAGAAAAATAAATATTTCTTAGATGAATATCAAATGATATTGCTTATACATGAAATTTTAAAAAAAAGACACAAATGAAAATTTTTACAAAACAGAAATAAACCCACAGACATAGAAAATAAACTTATAGTTACCAAAGTGGAAAGGGAGAGGAGCGATAAATTAGGAGTTTGGGATTAATGGATATAGACACTACTAAACTGTACATAAAATAGATAACCAACAAAGACATAATATATAGCATAGGGAACTCTACTCAATATCTTGTAATAACCCATAGTAGAGAAGAATCTGAAAAAGAATCTGTGATATATAACTGAGTCAGTTGGCTGTATACATGAAGCAAACACAACATTGTAAATCAACTATGCTTCAATTTAGAAAAAAGAATAACATCTTTTTGTGAATGCAATAGACATCATAAACAAATGAATACATACACTGTTAAAGAACAACAAGCAATGAAAACTCACTGCAATTCTAACCTTGTCCTTCTCTGTACTAGGAGTTTTTCCTCTTAGTGTCTCTCATATCAATTAAAGAGATTCATATGGATCTTATTATTAAAATGTTTCATAAGTTGTTATACATAAGTCTTACCAACTGAGAGTTTCGATTTTTGTACTTCAATATATGCCTGGTTTTCAAGCTTCCCAGGTGGCTCAGTGGTAAAGAATCCATCTGCCAAGCAGGAAACATGAGTTTGATTCCCGGGTCAGGAAGATCCCCTGGAGAAGGGAATAGCAACCCACTCCAGTATTTTAGCCTGGGAAATCCCATGGACAGAGAAGCCTGGCGGGCTAGAGTCAGTGGAGTCGCAAAGAGTTGGACACGACTGAGTGACTAAGCAACAACAGGATGTGATTCTCACACTGGGACTGTGCTACAATGAGCCCCTTACATTACATTTTTTGCACAATTTGTCTTTTGGTTTCTTAAATTCAGAACAGCCATATAAAATCTCTATGGAAGCCATAAAGATGTCCCTTTTGAAAAGTTACACCTTTGTGCCTACATTTCAGGGTGGAGTGTGAACTGTGTATTCTTTTATCAGACAAAGAATTTGTTTAAAAGTCCATGAACTATCCTAACACAAAAACCTGACCTCTTTGGCCTCTGGGGCCTGAGGCCTAGACAATCACCCAATCCTGGTTTTTCCTGAGAATTGCTGCAAGGTAAATCTGAGAGAGGACAAATTTACACCTTTGGAAGCAAAGTCTGAGGTCTGAGGATCTATCGGTTCCAGCTGTACAAAGAGCAGGGTCCAGACCTCATTCTCAAGGTAGATGAATAAAGGAAAAGAAATCAACCATCTAGATCTTAATTCTTTAAAATTTAAAAGCTAATTTTGTGTCTTTTAGTCAATTTCCTGAACAGGAAGGAAGAATTTATTAACTGCCTTCTAGTACTAAATGGAGTACTAATGGGTAAGTACAACAATTCAACAGGTGCCAAGGAGATCTATGGAGGCATTATATCAATTTTCATCATAATGTCCTACAGATGCATTTGTAGACTGATAGTTCTGCTTCTCTCTACCTCTCCTCACTCCCGGTTAATTTATTTTGAGAACCTTATCTCTCAAATAATAAAAAAGCTGCTATATCATTCTAGAGAACGGAATGCTATAGGATCTTACTTATGAATTCCTCCTATGGAAATGCTTTTGCACAATTTAAGTAACAGGAAGTAGGTGAGGACAATTGTTCAACATTTAAAAAAGAGAAAATTAGTAGTAAGCAATGCAGTTGAGGATATGAATCAGGCTTAGGGAGAAACTTCTTGACCCAGAAGCCAAGATTTTAATGCTACACCAGGAGCATTTTGGAAAAGGCAATGGCACCCCACTCCAGTACTCTTCCTGGAAAATCCCATGGATGGAGGAGCCTGGTAGGCTGTAGTCCATGGTGTCGCTAAGAGTCGGACACGACTGAGTGACTTCACTTTCACTTTTCATTTTCATGCTTTGGAGAAGGAAATGGCAACCCACTCCAGTGTTCTTGCCTGGGTCGGGGGAGCCTGGTGGGCTGTTGTCTATAGGGTTGCACAGAGTCAGACACGACTAAATCGACTTAGCAGCAGGAGCATTTATATAAAACACACAACGAAATCTTAAAAGAAACCACTCTCTACAGTAAAAACACTGTTTTACAGACTGCATTCTATTTGTCTTCATCTATTTTGGTAGAAATTGAATTGGATTCAGGTGTCAATAGAAACCAAATACATAAAGCCACAAGTTTCACAGAAGTTGATGAAAACATAACCAAAAAATAAAAATAAAAATGCTTGCATACTCAGTTGTATCTGACTCTTCCCAACCCCATGGACTGTAGCCTGCCTGTATCCTCTGTCCATGGACTTCTCTAGGCAAGAGTACTAGAGTAGCCATTCCCTTTCCAGAGGATCTTGTCAACGCAGAGAGCGAACTCTGATCTCCTGAACTGCAGGCAGATTCTTTGATCTGAGCCTCCAGGGAAGCGCTACCTTGAAAGCCTTGATGAAAACAGGAAGGCCAACAATTAGAGCCTTGCTCAGTAACCTTGTTCTCTTACCTGGATCAAATGCCACTGAGAAGAACAAAAGAGAAATTTCTTCCAGAATAATTTTTTTTTAAACCATACAGCAGGGCCTTTTTTTATTTCTGCAGAAGGTGTGATTTCACAGCCCCCCCCCAACCCTCTATCCCAGTATCAGTCACTTCCCTGTATAAACCATATAACCTCACTCTATCCTTCCTAATGGAAAGAAAGATGACCCCAGATAGAATCACTAGGGCTTTGAGTAATCCTGTTTTCTTAGTGACTTAGGATGGGAGGAAGTGAATATCTTTCATCTTTTTTGGTTGTTCTCCCCAAATTTCTTTGACTATTATGATTTGCCTCAACTTCCCCTTTTGAACAGTTAACTTTTTTTTTTGTTTAATTTTAATAAAAGAAAAATAGTTCTGGTGGAAACGTCATCATTGGATGAAACAGGAATCTTAGGCACAGGCAGAGTAAAGCCTGGAGGGAGAGAGGGCCATGGGATTTTAAATTATGGAAACATTAGGAATGTGAAAAATAAGTAAAGGTCTATCTGGATCAATGGTCACACCTCCTCTACCAGGTCACCATGTGGAGACAGAAATTCATGATGTGGGGAGGACAGACGCATGGAGGGGTTTTCGGTAGTACTGTACATCCCCAAGACTGGAAGGGTCTTTAAATTTTTTTCCTCCAACAAACATCTTGTGAGATCACAGACACTGAAGATGGATAGCACTTAAAAACATTTTTCATGGCTACACACACCAGAAATGACACACAATTTTGTCAGGACTCATTTAGATAGAATGCAATGATCTCATGAAACTGAAAAGCATTAGCTGCTCAGTCTTGTCTGACTCTTTGTGATTCCATGGACTTGATCCCACCAGGCTCCTCTGTCCATGGATTTTTCCAGGCAAGAATACTGGAGTGGGTTGCCATTCCCTTCTCCAAGGAATGTCCCTGACCCAAGGATTGAACCCCATTCATTGCTTTTCTCAAATACATTATCCAGGGACCTTTAATGATCTTATGTTTGGAGACATGACTATTTAAGCATACGGCTCTAACTACTGTGAGAAAATTTGTTCTTGTTTTAAAGTATGCTAAACCAAAATTCTAGAACTCAAGGTTCTGGAATTAAAATCAATGTTGTACTAAAGCTATGGAATGTACTTTGGCCACCTCATGCAAAGAGTTGACTCATTGGAAAAGACTGACACTGGAAGGGACTGAGGGCAGGAGGAGAAGGGGACGACAGAGGATGAGATGGCTGGATGGCATCACCGACTCAATGGATGTGAGTCTGAGTGAACTCTGGGAGTTGGTGATGGACAGGGAGGCCTGGCGTGCTGCAATTCATGGGGTCGCAAAGAGTCAGATACGACTGAGCAACTGAACTGAACTGAACTATGGAATGCTAATCTGAATAATAAATGAATTGTTGCCTTATTGATTAAAGCTGTACTTTTTCAAAGGAATATTTTACCTGTGATATCCACCATAGGCATACTTTTAGTGTAAATATGTAAAGTAATATCTAAATAGATTCATTAGTACCATGTATAACATCAGAATAGTTATTGTGGATTGTTCATCCACAGTGAAAAGCTAAGTTCCAAACACTAAAAAGTTAAAAACCAAACCAAACAAAATATATCACAAAACAAGCATGCACACACACACACAAATGTTAGTCCTTAGTTAGAAAACTTCAAATTTTTTCAAATTTCTAACCAACCAAAGTGAAGCAAGCAAGTTTACAATGGTAATAAATTCAACTAAGTGGGGGAATTTGAGAAGCAATAGAAGTAGAGTATAAATTACATGCAAGCACACAGACATTGCCACACAGATGTAAATAATCTTGCTTCAAATGGACCATAAAGTTTAAATTACTTTCCATACCAGCAATATGAGGCCAGGAAAAAACAACAACAACAACAAAAGCCCCCAGCTAACCTTGGTTAAAATAATACTGTGACCCTCTAAAGAAAAACACAAAAGAAGGATAGCTGATAATTTAAGTGTTGTCCTGGGTTTTCATAAAAATGTCACTTCCACCATTAAGAGTATCATTTGCTTCTATTTTCCCAGAGCTTGGAAACAAGTAAGAGTTGACTCTTGGCCATTAGCATGCATGTGTCTCAAATTGTTATACATAGGATATAAAATTGTTATAAGACTTTTACAGCAAGGACATTAAAATATCAGTGTGTAGCACCCATTTTTTTGAATTTTGATCAAAAGATGTGGTCAAAAATTTTCACACCTATTGGATGTTCACAGTATGTGTGTACTTCCATAAAAGAGTAAACAATTATATTAAAATATGATTAAAATCATTTTTTTAGTTACAAAGGCAATATACAACCATATGAGGATAATAGGAAACATGAAACTAAAAGGAAGAAAAGGAGAGAAAACCACTCAACATATAACTTTGCTTCTCATATATATTTGCGTGGGGGAGATTATCTCCTTATATATACACATACTCAAAAAATATGTAACTATGTTGTTCATATTATTTTGCAACTAGGTTTATAAATTCACATTATAACATGAATAACTTTTATACTAGTTAAGATACTTTTTCCATAGCATTTTTTATGTTTGGAAATATTCATTATATATTCTATATTATCTTCAAATAATCTAATGTTTCTATAAATCAAATTGTTTTCGAACTTCAGTTATTATATATATTATTGCAATTACTTGAACTTATGTTTTAAGGAACATCCCTAATTTTTTCCTATAGTGTAACTTCCCCAAGTAGAATTTCTAGATTCAAGAATGTTGTTCTCCAGAGGGTTTGTATTTCTTTCTACCATAACACACAAGCTATCACTCACTACAATAATTCATGACAATCTCAAAAGTGGGGAAATTGTAACAAATTATTTTATTTCATAATTTTTAATCTGCAAAGTTGTTATCTATACTAGAAAAAGTATTGAGCAATTTTTTATCAAGGTGTAGTCATCTTATTGATTGCAACAGCATTCCATTTACAGAATATGTTATCTTTTGTTGAGTCAAATATTTTGAAGGTTATACTCAAATTTTTATTTGTTTTATGTTTGCTTGTGGTGCTTTTTAATGCAACACTTTTTTTCCTGATGTGCTGATATCTGTCAACCATCATTCCTTTGGTGTCCTGCTCAGAAAGCCCTTCCCATTGGAATAATCATAACTGAACAATTTATTGAAGTCTTACATATTGATCAAATGAATATAATTATTCATTTGTTTCTTCTTTACTTTTCCTTCATTTTATTTAAATTTTAATATATCTAAGATTTATTCTGGCAAATAATATTAAAGTGGAGTTTATCTTTAGTCCAATGGTAGCTGTTCAGTCCAACATAATTTACTGAATAATTTAATCTTTCTCATTTGATTTGAAATGCCATCTTTTTAAAGTGTATTTTAACAACCACATGATAAGTAATCGAGTGTCATACATCAAATTCTTCCATGACTATAGAAGATATTATTGTTAATTTCACCTTTTAAAAAGGTAAGTACATGCTTATTATTTCTATAAATTTTATGGTCCTTAGAGGAATTCCATGACATTAATTTGAAAATTCAGCTTTCTTTTATGAACTTAAAGTGGCATCCACAGCTTTCATATAAAATAATGCTGACTAGTGTTTTTAGTATAAAAATTATAACTAGACTCAGTGGTGTAAACTTTCTCCTAGTCATTCCAGGGGGACTCTACCAGTGAAAATATTGTACGTTTATGTTGCATATCAAGGTACTAAAAAAGCCATAGTACGAATAATACCAGCTTGAATGCAATTTAGAGACCTTATTTTATGTGTGTGAAAATACTGAAATACTTTATCTCAGATGAAGAATTAGCGTTCTTGTCAGGAAAAATTTAAATTAAGACTACTTGGTTTACAACTTGGCAAAATCGCATCTGAAATCCAATTTTTTTGAAGCTCTATAAATCAAAGGAGCTTAGCAGAGCACAATTTTGTTGTTGCAGTTGCATGTAAAAATATTTGGATCTGGACTGGCAGTGTTTCCCAATAGTGCCAAGTAAAAGCAATCACCTAAATATTAAACTCTGAAAAAAAAATTGAGGAATATAAATGTAAGGAGAAAAACTAACTTGACTTACTATTTTTCCACAACTATATGAGTGCCAAAAAAATAAGGATGGGCAGAATCTCTAGAACAGGATCAATTATTCTTTATTTAAACATATGAATATTAAGACAGTGAAAAACTCTTTTAAATTAAATATCTACCCAGGAAGCTGGCTTTCATAAAAATTATTTACAATTTGGTTGAAGAAGAAAATATTTAGAATTTTCCTATTACCACCTTTCTTTTCTAGACAGTAAACCATCTAGGTTTATTTTAAGGGGGAGAATGGGGGTTGTTTTTTTGTTTGTTTGTTTTCTTAGACAAGCACTGTCTCTAGAGAGAAGCCTGGTTTTATCTGATGCTTTTGCCCAAGTGTCCTTTTAAGAGGAGAACAAGAATAGGCGCATGCTCTGGGTGGTTGATTCCAAGATAACTTTCACATCTGTTTTATCACCAATGCAAAGGCAAAGCTTTCATTTTCTCACTCCCTATTGAATGCAAAGTGGATTCTGTCATGTCAAATTAGAACCATATTAATTTGTTCTATAGTCTAATAAAATCTCTTGATGAAAGAATTTATGGGATCCACTTTCTTAGAGGCAGCCTAAGAGATACAACACGACTGAGGGACCGAACTGAACTGAAGAGATATAAGGCAAACACTGGACCCACCCACCTGCATTCCCACCCCAATTTTGCCCCTTAGAATATGTGTGATGCAGCGGAGTTATTTAATGTCCTTGGGCCTCAGTTTCCACGTCTGTAAAAGGATAATCAAAAAATAAATAAATAGATAAATTATGCCTATTGATAAGGTTGCTGTGAGGTGTGAAAGTAAGATATAAAAGCCTGGCACCCGCTAGGTGCCAGGAGAGGGAAAATCCTCATATTTTAAAACCGTACACTCCATGGCTATAAGGTAGGCTTTTTAACTCCTTTGTAGTTTTGAATTTGACAGCAATGATGTAACTGGACTTTGCTGTTTGAGTGGAACAGAAAAATGAAAAAGCTTAAAGAAAACAGCAGAAGATAAGGAGCCAACCCAAGCTAGCAAGTCATCGTGCCCTTGGATAACTGAAATCAAGACTTGAATGTGACTTTATGGGTAACATAAAAATGGAAAATTTTTATTATTTTTTCCTTTTCTTAAAATAATACTAAGGAAAAATAAAGCAGCCAGGCCATACTTTATTCTTATTTAACCAAAAGATTAGCACAGTGGGTTGCTGGTTTTCTTCTACTTTTTTTTTTTTTTTAATTTTCCATTAAGCAAGTTCTTTTAAAACAAATTTGAACTTTTCCCATCCCAGTGATTCCCACGGACAGTTGGCAAAGAATCTTGGATAACTTGCAAAACTGGGATTTTTTCCAGGCATGAGTAACTTGTTAAAAAGGCACTATTTCCTTAATACTAACAGTAAATAGAGTTCACATTCACATAAATCCTTGGTGGCCTATGGGGAAAGTTTTACGTGTATGTGTGTGTGTGTGTGTGTGTGTGTGTGTGTGTGTGTGTGTGTATGGAATCTTTTTTTTAATTCATAAAACACTTGGCTCTCAGCATGTCTGTTTATATTCCACTTCTCAAAAATAAATACACACGTTTACGCCAGTTGAGGTTAAAAGGTATCCTTTTTCCAGTTGCCTGCTGTGTGCCAATGATTTTATGATGGATGGGTCCAGGATACCTGGCTAGAATTCTGCAAGAGTGTTTCTCTTCTATTTATTTTAATTTACCAAAAAAAAAAAAGGATAAAACTTAATCACCATGTAATTAAGATACATGTTTTCATGAAATTTAATTTTGTTGGGAGAGCTCAAATAAATATCTTCAGGACTTACAGGAAAAATTAAACACTGAATTTTAAAATCAAATGGCAAAGTCAGTTTTCTTTTATGCATTGGGACATTGTAAGTTACTGCAGTAATCTGTAGCAGTTACTACTATGGGTATAAATTATCTCTTATTTATCAGTGGCAAATAATTGCAGGGGACTTTCTAGGTGGCACTAGTGGTAAAGAACCTGCCTGCCAATGCAGGAGACTCAGGAGATGCTGGTTGATCCCTGGGGTCGAGAAGACCCCTTGGAGGAGGGCATGGCAACCCACTCCACTATTCTTACCTGGAGAATCCCATGGATAGAGGAGCCTAACAGCCTTCATACAGTCCATGGGGTCCCAAGAGTCAAATACGACTTAGCGACTACACCACCACCAATAATAATTATGGGACTTTTCCCTCTTACATAATCATCTGAAGAATATGTATTTTAAAGTTATCCCTTATTAAAATCTGTTTTGTAGATTATTTTTTTCATGAGACTGGCGGCCATTGAGTGAGATTTTACAAGGCCACACAGTGACGCAGTAGTGGACCGGCATCTAAAACATATGAGGAACATTTCTACCCACTCTTTCGCAGTGATGTGTATATGCCAGAATTCTCTCTAATTCTCTTTATATGGGTGACAAACACCTCCTGTCTTTGCAGTGCTGGACTGGGTATATTCTGATAATAGGCAGTCCCCTGAGATATCTTGCATTTCCTGCTTCCGGTCAGATGTTCCACAAGAATAACTTCTCTACATATGTTTTTGCATTTTTGATCACAGTCCCAGCTGGAATCAGGAAGTTTGGAGGCAGCATGGAAATGGAAAATAATTGAAAGTCACAGCGGCACTTTTTTTGACTTTCAAAAATATTTGATTTTCTGGCATTCCTGATGGTGGGAGGCTGGGGGAGGCCTATATCATCCATTACCTACTTAAAAAGTATGCTACCACCTCAGTTCTTGACTCAAGATACATTTTTATTTAAAAGAAGAAGAGCGCAGTTATAAGGGAATAGGAGTTTCCCAAGGTCAGACAGTCAGTCAGAATGAGTTACGGGGTTGGAACTTTTAAAATTGCTACCTGAGGGCTTAATTGAAGCCATATTAGTTATTATCATTAGCCTCAGTGTTCATGCCGATGAAAAACATACCATCATGTAACTTCTTCTAATGAATGTAATTAAATAAGTTAAATACAGGAATAGAGCAGAAATTATCTTCTCAAAAAGCTTAAAGGTGGTATCTAAACATTGTTTTGCCAAGTCCCCTGAGCTTCATTTTACTTCTCTGCCAAATGTTGTAACTTCTCTTAGGGTGTTTATTAGAATTAATTTAAACTGTGGCTCAAGTACTTAGATAATGTGTGGCCCCTGAAATGGACCAAAAAACCCACAAACCCCTTTGGTGCTTGTCCTCCTTTTTTCTCCCCTCCATTCAGAATGTAGGCCTGACAGTCTTTAACAAGATGAGATTTTCAGAGACATAACTGCATCCCTGGACCCTGCTCCTCACCTGGGCTAGAATGGATTCTGTTGGCCAGTAAGATCCAGACTGAAACAGAAATAGGCAAAATTTTTGTTTTCCTGTTAATTTGTACAATCACTGTTTCTGTTACTAATGCTTTATTAAATCTAAACAAACCGCTTAAGTAAAACTAAAAGTAATCCACACATTTACTCCTAAAATTCTGAACCATTCCCTAGCTGGAGACCCTGCCCCACGACTTTAATGGAGACTCAGGCAGCTGAGCAAACACAAAGAAGCTGTCCAGAGTCTTCTCTCTTTCTGACTCTCCTGGTTCCACTTGAAACCCCAGGAAGAGCTTATTTTTACTGTTGGTTTGTTGTGTCCTGTTTTGCCTTTGGTTTGGGGAATTTTTTTTAATATCTTTTTTTTTCTATGAAAATTCCAAGTTTTTTTTTTTTTTTTGGTTGTTGTTCTTTCTTTTGTATAGAATATGTAGAATGAAAACCAATATTTAGTGGGGATCAATCATAGTTCAGGCTTTTTCCATACCTTACTTCATTTAATCTCATAAGATCTCAGTGATGCAGGTATTTTTATCATTTATAATGTGGAAAGGGGGCTTAGTGGCAGTTTAGTTGGGTCACTCTCATGAATGGGAAGATAGCAGAGCTTAGGTTCAGATCCAAGCTTGTGTACCTCCAAAGTCTGTTCTTTGCTCTTAACTCTCTGTCCTTCTCTGTCAATTCAGGGATGAGATTATGAGCACCTATTATCAGAGTTTATACAGTAGAGTCCTCCAAGAGTAAAAAGTCAAGCACACTTAGGAATCTGATTTTAAAACGTAGAGCAAACACTGTTTTAATCATTACTACCTTTCTTGAGTGGGATGATCACTTTTGTGATGATGTAGATGCTTGGAGATGCTGGTTGGTCAAGTGTTAGGTACTCAGGATCTTGTATGCAGCTTATGCTCCAAGGATTCAGCAAAATAACTGATCAGTCCAACTGTAGGCCTCTGTAGGTGTTCATTTTATCAGTCACCATTTCCTTGACTTGAACATTTTTAAAACAAAAAGTTGAAAAGTGTTTCTTTTGTGTATTTGGGATGCTAGAAAATTCTTAATCTATCATATCCAGGGAATAAGTTTTCTTATCTCCTGATTTTTCTATATCTTAATTTATAGTCAGTGTGACAATTTTTTTAAATTCTAATTGATAGAAGACAGACAAGGCAAGCAGATATTACTGTTTTTGTTGTTGTTGTTAGTAAGTATTAGTATTTCTGTATATTAGCAAAATATATCTGTAACAAAATGGTGTTCCAGGTTTGGGGAGATTCTCTTGAGCAGTACTGAGTTCCATAAAATGTGTCCATAGGTACCATTTAAAATGTGGTAACCTGAGCTTGGGGTTTTTGATTCACTATCATGTTGCTACCAAGGTCTGTCTCTGAGCTTAATATATGCTAAATGTCAACTAACTGAGTGACTTTACAGACCTTTGGAGATTTGAGGGGGTAATCATTCACACTTATGAATGAAAGAGCAGAAAGGAAGAAAGGAGATAGCTTAATACAGAAAAGAGACATTGAAGAAAGTGAAAACATGAACCGTAATCAGTTGAGCACCTATTATGGGAAACTTTCTTAATTATTCCTTCCAGTGAGCCCATGAGAGAAGAATTTTAATACTATCCTTTTATAGGATGAGTGGTTGAGATTTAGAGTTTTAGTAAAGACTCAGTTCAGTTCAGTTCAGTTCAGTTGCTCTGTCGTGTCCGACTCCTTGCAACCTCATGAATTGCAGCACACCAGGCCTCTCTGTCCATCACCAACTCCGGGAGTTCACTCAGAGTCGCGTCCATCGAGTCAGTGATGTCATCCAGCCATCTCATCCTCTGTCGTCCCCTTCTCCTCCTGCATCCAATCCCCCCCAGCATCAAAGTCTTTTCCAATGAGTCAACTCTTCGCATGAGGTGGCCAAAGTACTGGAGTTTCAGCTTCAGTATCATTCCTTCCAAAGAAATCCCAGGGATGATCTCCTTCAGAATGGACTGGTTGGATCTCCTTGCAGTCCAAGGGACTCTCAAGAGTCTTCTCTAACATCACAGCTCAAAAGCATCAATTCTTCGGCGCTCAGCCTTCTTCACAGTCAAACCCTCATATCCATACATGACTACTGGAAAAACCATAGCCTTGGCTAGATGGACCTTAGTCAGCAAAGTAATGTCTCCGCTTTTGAATATGCTATCTAGGGTTGTTTATAACTTTTCTTCCAAGGAGTAAGTGTCTTTTAATTTCATGGCTGTAATCACCATCTGCAGTGATTCTGGAGCCCAAAAAATAAAGTCTGACACTGTTCCCACTGTTTCCCCATCTATTTCCCATGGAGTGATGGGACCGGATGCCATGATCTTCGTGTTCTGAATGTTGAGCTTTAAGCCAACTTTTTCACTCTCCTCTTTGACTTTCATCAAGAGGCTTTTTAGTTCCTCTTCGCTTTCTGCCATAAGGGTGGTGTCATCTGCATATCTGAGGTTACTGATATTTCTCCCGGCAATCTTGATTCCAGCTTGTGTTTCTTCCAGTCCAGCATTTCTCTAGTGAGTGGTATATAAAACTCAAAGTATTGGAGTTCATAACCATGAAGTGTTTGCTATGTACCAGCTACCTGATCCTTGCCAATAAGAAGCATGCTTATTTAGTGAGGGAAACTTTAACTTTAGAACCCATGCTTTGGGAAGAAGGGAGAAAGGAAGGAGGCAAATATTTATTTGGCACCAATATTTATTCTTTCAATATATTTAGGTCAAGCCCATGAGTACATAATTCCAGTAGAAGACCTGGCCTCATGGAGTTCATCATCTGGTTGGGAAAAGAAACCTACAATTTTTTTAGCAATTAAGAGAAATGGCACTGGACTGGGAGTCTGGATATCCTAAACGTAGTGTTGTGTTTATAAACAATTTAATGCACCTATGTCTTTGAAATGAAATGAAAAGAAAGGAAATGAAATGTTAGTAGTCAGTCATATTCGACTCTTTGCCATCCATGGACTGTAGCCCACCGGACTCATGTGTCTATGGAATTCTTCAGGCAAGAATACTGAAGTGGGTTGCCATTCCCTTCTCCGGGGGATCTTCTGAATCCAGGGATCAAACCCGGGTGTCCCACATTTCAGGCAGATTCTTTACCATCTTACCCACCAGGGAAGCCCAATTTAATAATCTTACAGATTTAAAGAGCTCAGCAATCAGATAGTCATGCCAGGAACATTTTATCTACAGAGCATGCCCAATTAAATTGTGTGAAAAATATACTTGTGTGCAGGGCTAATGTGAATCTTAAGTCACTAGGCAGGTCAAAGAGGTCTTATCTTAAAAATGAGGTTAGTGAAATACAGTGTCAAACTAAGATTGGACAAGGAAGTAGCAGATCATCTGGTCTTGGGAAGCTAGAATGCACATAGTATATCCCTGGATTGAGTGGACAAAAGTGAAAAGTGAAAGTGAAGTCGCTCAGTCGTGTCCAACACTTTGTGACCCCATGGACTGTAGCCCACCAGGTTCCTCCATTGATGAGATTCTCCAGGCAAGAATACTGGAATGGGTCACCATTACCTTCTCCAGGGGAATCTTTCCAACCCAAGGATCGAACCCAGGTCTCCCACATTGCAGGCAGACGCTTTAACCTCTGAACCACCAGGGAAGCCCTGAGTGGACAAAAACGGACACTAAATAGGAGAGTTCTAGAATTACGGCTACTGTCTCACTGAAACAGAAGCCACAGTAGACAACTGCTATTGGATGCACCCAGCCATCAGTTCAGGTCAGGTCAGTTCAGTTCAGTCACTCAGTGGTGTCCGACTCTTTGCAGCCCCACGGACTGCAGCATGCCAGGCCTCCCTGTCCGTCACCAGCTCCAGGAGTTTACTCAAACTCATGACCATTGAGTTGTTTATGCCATCCAGCCATCTCATTCTCTGTCGTCCCCATTTCCCTCCTGCCCTCAGTCTTTCCCAGCATCAGGTCTTTCCCAGCATCAAGTATTTTCAAATGAGTCAGCTCTTTGCATCAGGTGGCCAAAGTATTGGAGTTTCAGCTTCAACATCAGTCCTTCCAATGAACATTCAGGACTGATTTCCTTTAGGATGGACTGGTTGGATCTCCTTGCAGTCCAAGGGACTCTGAAGAGTCTTCTCCAACACCACAGTTTGAAAGCATCACTTCTTTGGCACTTAGCTTTCTTTATAGTCCAACTCTCACATCCATACATGACTATTGGAAAAACCATAGCCTTGACTAGTCAGACCTTTGTTGGCAAAGTAATGTCTCTGCTTTTTAATATGCTGCCTATGTTGGTCATAACTTTCCTTCCAAGGAGTAAGCGTCTTTTTACTTTATGGTCAGGTGATCTGGTATTCCCATCTCTTGAAGAATTTGCTACAGTTTGTTGTCAAAGGCTTTGGCATAGTCAATAAAGCAGAAATAGATATTTTCTGGAACTCTCTTGCTTTTTCTATGATCTGTTGGTAATTTGATCTCTGATTCCTCTCCCTTTTCTAAAACCAGCTTGAGCATTTGGAAGTTCATGGTTCACATACTACTGAAGCCTGGCTTGGAGGATTTTGAGCATTGATTTACTAGCATGTGAGATGAGTGGAATTGTGTGTGCGGTAGTTTGAGCATTCTTTGGCATTGCCTTTCTTTGGGATGGTTTAAATCATCCGTAGATGGTTTTAAATTCTACATGAGATCCTGAGATTTCCTGGCTGGATCACTGGGCAAACTGGCAAGGGTCTCTTCAATATTCTCACCAATATATAACCCAATATTTTTGTTATTGAATTTCTTGGCTCCTACTTTTACATAGTGAGACTTTGCCTGAACTTTGTTAAGACTCTGTAGCTGAGGTCTAGTCTCTCTCTCTCTCTCTCTCTCTTTTTTTTTTTTTTTTAGAAAAAAGGACTAGAACAGTTTAAAGTTTAAAATATTTTAGAAGTACTGGCTTCATTCCCAAACCTCCTCTTCTATATAAGTAAGGACCGAAGGAGAACTAAGTGGAATATTAGGTGGCTAAATAAAAGAATAAGAAAGCTCTTTATTACTTATGTGAAGTTTTTTAAAATAGATAATTCTAAAAGTGAAACAATGAGTATAGCGTATTTGTATCCTTGTAATCATATATGCAATGTATATATGCACATATATATTTACTTTATGTATATATACATATATTTATTTTATCTGAATAAAATGTCTCCAGAAAGATACACAGGAAACTTATGAGAAATGATTGACTGAAACACAAGGTTGAGAGACAGATTTCTCACAATATAAGCAGCTAAGTTCTGAAGCAAATGAATGTGATAGATAAAATATAAGTTTTGAGGAGAAATAATGAAAAAATAAATGACTTATGACATGTCATAAGATATTAATTGTTCTGTCTTTGTGCTACTTGAAATTATGCTATACTTTGGAAAGCACCAGAAATGATAAATATAAAATAATTTACACAGATTCTAGTACTTTCAAAATATTCATTAAATAAGTGGTACTTAGTATTAGATGTACATTTGTTTCTTTTTAAAAATAGATCTTTCTTATGAGATACTATGTCCCACACACTCACAAATTCTGGGAAGAAGTTGATCAAGGGCGAGACTGAATATAAACTTAAAAAGAAACTTCAGTGGAACTTGGATGTATCTACTACGTTTCGAGAACTGGAACTCAACTGTAATTAATTAAAGATCTATTTTTGTTGAATTAGTGCAGCCACTGTGCATTTTTAGCCTCGTGTGCTATTATGATATCCTTAATGCCATCTCAAAATTATTTTTAAACCATGTATTATTAAAAAAGGACTCCAACTTGGGCATTCATTAGGTTAAGATGGATAAGAATAAAGCTTTATCCTCAACAGATGCCCCACTTTGGCATAACAATCTAATTCTATTTAATTTATTCACTGGAATCCTCATCCCCTCCTGTCAAAGTGAATCAACCTGAGTGCTAATTTTTGAAGCAAAACCTCTGTGATCATTTCACTCGTGATTTAATCCAGATCTAACCTCAGGCCTTTAGAGGTTCGAGGTCAATGACCCAATTTATTGTGCCATCAGCCTCTATATCAGTAACCATGGTTATTCCTCTCAAGGTTTTTGTTACATATATTAGTCTTTGGGTGTGTATCCCTCCCAAATTATGCAGGGAAGTTAAAGGTGATTTCGGTTTGCAACTTGGAGAAACTTGTCAAGTGGTTTCGGGGTCTTTGGTAAGCACAAGAAAAACGCATTGTGTATGATCTTTGCCTCCAAAAGCAGAAACAAACAACAAGAAATTATCTGCCTTGAAACATATACATTACCATATGTAAAATAGATAACCACTGCCAGTTTGAAGTATGAGGTAGGGCACCTAAAACTGGTGCTCTGTGACAAGCTGGAAGGATAGGGGAGGGAGGGGAGCAGGAGGGGTTTCAGGATGGGGAGACACATGTATACCTGCGGCCCATTCATACTGATGTATGGCAGAAACCATCACAATATTGCAAAGGAATTACCCTCCAATTGAAATAATAAATAAATTTAAAAATTAAAAAAAGAAACTATCTGACTTTCTCCAATAAAAAGAAACTCAGTCATTGGCATCCATGCTGGTTGCCCAAGAGTTTTATGAAGAAATCCTAGAGCTTCCACATGCAATATGAAATCTATAAAGAAAATAAAGTTACGGATAGTACGCTAAATGTTCTTAGAGCTGAATGAACTACACATGAGCCCAAATCTGGGAACCGTATTTCACTTTTTTTGAACCCCTAGTATCTCTTTAGTCTCCTTCATCCATAGCAGTTAATACATTTCGTGAATTTCCCTTTATGTTTTAAATAATTTTCCCTTCCCTGGTGCCCCACCAGTGTGTCTGCGGAGAGCAGCACGCACACTGGAGAAAGTTTCCTTAAGTAAAGGAGAAATCCCAGGGACGTGCCGCCCCATGCAGGAATCGCTGCTCAAGGGTTTCACCTGTCCCAGGAGGAGTTAAACTGGGTTTCTGTGTCAAAGATGCTGAATGAAATCGGGGATGGAATTGTTAAAATTGGAAATGACCTATTTAACGGTATGCACATTCCGGTGGTTGGTATAAATATGTCCAACTTTCTAACTCTCTCATCAGAATGAACTTGTCATACCCTTTGATGCAAAAAGTATTCTTAGCAATGTATTAAAAGAAAAAGAATCTGTATCATTGATCTTTATATAATCTTTATGATTTCTCATTCTCTTAATCATAGCAACAAAAAGATTGTTTAACCTGCCTGAATCTTAGGGGGAGAAAAATGGGATGGAAGTTGCTAAGAGAAATCACAGAAAAGAGCTTGCACACTGAAACAACTTATTTCGGCTCCACCACAGATCAGAAACAGAATACATAGGTACTTGATAATGACAGTGTAATGTTAGGTTGTCCTTTATTTCCCAAATTTCACTGCTGTGTGTGTATACTTTGATTTTTCATAAAATTAAATATGTGGAAAATCACCTAACAATTTCTATTTCACCCTTCTTAAATTATTTAATCATCGGCTATAAATCCAAGGAAAATTCCAGGAGTTATTACTCAGGAAGGTTAACTGAAGGTTAAGGTATTTCCCACATATAATTATATTTCACTAACGATACATGAGTACATCTTGGTATCCACTTATTTATTCTGTAAAGAGTGTATTCTGAAATGCCCTAAAAACAAAAATGTATAGTTTAGGCAGAGCTTAACTGAACAAAATCAGACTGGAAGGACTGAAATGTATCCCAAACAGTGACTTGTTACAAAAAAATGTAGATTTTTCAATTAAAGGCCCCTAATGTCTCTTCAAACGGATTTTGCGTTTGGAACTTACAAAAGTATATCTTAAATTTTGCATTTGCTTATGGACAAATGAGTGTTTTAGTTAACATTTCATCACACTTGGCATGAACGTCACATAGTTTTGCTTTTTTTTTAAACCAAATAATATTTTGTTTTTAGAAAATTGCATTACTTTCTTTTCCTTGTTTTCTTTCTTTTTTGGATATGTGACCTTTAAGAAAAGGTTGTGCTGTATATTTCAGCCATCAAGCATTGAGAAAATTGCATTACCAGTAAAATAGTATTCTTACTGCCAAATGTACAAATATTCACTAACAGCAATCTTGGTCTCCAAGTCCCAGAGCAGTACTTCATCACTCCAGCATGGCGGCCTTGACAGAAAACTTCCCTGAAATCCATCCACTTCTCTGTCATTCAGAGCTTTCTGATTCAAAACAGCTTGGTGAACGCATAGGCTGGCTGATGCGTTGCCCCAAAGCCTGACATCCCCAGTTGGCTAGGGATTTCTCCAAGCACCTTCTGACCAAGGCTAACTGGCAGCTCTGACCACTAGGGCTGGTCTCCATGACATTTTTGGATAAAAACTGAGGGGTTCAGAGAAATGTAATCCTGTGTCATAGTGTGTAAATAACAGAAATATGCATATGTCTGCGTGTTTAGCCACTCAGACCTGACTCTTTGCGACTCTATGGTCTAGAGCCCACCAGACTCCTCTGTCCATGGGATTCTCCTGGCAAGAATACTAGAGTGGGTTGCCATGCCCTCCTCCAGAGAATCTTCCTGACCCAGGGATCAAACCCTTCTCTCTTTTCTCTCCTGCATTGGCAAGCAGGTTTTTTACCACTAGTGCCACTTGGGAAGTGCACAAATATGCATATATTTACATGTAAATATATATTTACATAGTTTTACTAAGAAAATGTATTTCTTTAAAAGATGTATTTTGGGGGAAAAATTTTTCAAGGATTTTTTTTAAATGAAGTTGCTGAGGAACTCATGTATATGTTGATAATCCCAACATGCCTAAAATTTGACAAATTTTGTAAGACTAAATTCAGTATCAGTATCAGTTCAGTCACTCAGTCATGTCCGACTCTTTGTGACCCCATGGAATGCAGCCTGCCAGGCTTCCCTGTCCATCACCATCTCCCAGAGCTTGCTCAAACTCACGTCCATCGAGTCAGTGATGCCATCTAACCATCTCATCCTCTGCTGTCCCCTTCTCCTCCTGCCTTCAATTCTTCCAAGCATCAGGGTCTTTTCCAAGGAATCAGTTCTTTTCACTAGATGGCCAAAATATTGGAGTTTCAGCTTTATCATCAGTCTTTCCAATGAATATTCAGGACTGCTTTCCTTTAGGATGGACTGGTTGGATCTCCTTGCAGTCTAAGGGACTCTCAAGAGTCATCTCCAGCAACACAGTTCAGAAGCATCAATTCTTCAGAGCTCAGCTTTCTTTACAGTCCAAGTCTCACATCCATACCTGACTACTGGAAAAATCACAGTGCTGACTAGATGGACCTTTGTTGGCAAAATAATGTCTCTGCTTTTTAATATGCTGTCTAGGTTGGTCATAATTTTTCTTCCAAACAGCAAGTGTCTTTTAATTTCGTGGCTACAGTCACCATCTGCAGTGATTTTGGAGCCCGAGAAAATAAAGTCTGTCACTGTTTCCATTGTTTCCCCATCTATTTGGCATGAAGTGATGGGACCAGATGTTATGATCTTAGCTTTTTGAATCTTGAGTTTTAAGCCAGCTTTTTCACTGTCTTCTTTCACTTTCATCAGGAGGCTCTTTATTTCTTCTTCGCTTTCTTCCATAAGGGTGATGTCATTTGTGTATCTGACATTATTGACAATTGTCCTGGCAATCTTGATTCCAGCTTGAGCTTCATGAAGCCCAGCATTTTGCATGATGTACTCTGCATAGAAGTTAAATAAGCAGGGTGACAATATACAGCCTTCACATACTCTTTTCCCGATTTGGAACCAGTCTATTGCTCCATGTCTGGCTGTAACTGTTGCTTCTTGACCTGTATACAGATTACTCAGGAGACAGGTAAGGTGGTCTGGTATTCCCATAACTTTAAGAATTTTCCACAGTTTTCTGTGATCGACAGAATCAAAGACTTTGGTGTAATCAATAAAGCAGAAGTAGATATTTTTATGGAATTCTCTTGCTTTTTTGATGAGCCAATGGATGTTGACAATTTGGTCTTTGGTTCCTCTGACTTTTCTAAACCCACTTTGAACATCTGGAAGTCCATGGTTCATGTACTACTGAAGCTGGGCTTGGAGAATTTTATGCATTATTTTGCTAGCATGTGATTTGAGTGTAATCTTGCAGTAGTTTGAACATTGGCATTACCTTTTTTGGGATTGGAATGAAAACTGACCCTTTCCAGCCCTGTGGACACTGCTGAGTTTTCCAAATTTGCTGGTATATTGAGTGCAGCACTTTCACAGCATCATCTTTTAGGATTTGAAATAGCTCAACTGGAATTCCATCACCTCCACTAGCTTTGTTCATAGTGATGCTTCCTACGGCCCACTTGACTTTGCATTCCAGGATGTCTGGCTCTAGGGGAGTGATCACACTGCTGTGGTTATCTAAGTCATGGAGATCTTTTTATATAGTTGTGTGTATTCTTGAGACCTCATCTTAATATCTTTAGCTTCTGTTAGGTTCATACCATTTCTGTCCTTTATTGTGCCCATCTTTCATGAAATGTTCCCTTGGTATCTCTAATCTTCTTGAAGAGATCTCTAGTCTTTCCCATTCTATTGTTTCCCTCTATTTCTTTGCATTGATCACAGAGGAAGGCTCTCTTATCTCTCTTTGCTATTCTTTGGAACTCTGCATTCAAATGGGTATATCTTTCCTTTTCTCCTTGGCCTTTCACTTCTCTTGAATTCACAGCTATTTGTAAGGCCTCCTCAGACAACCATTTTGCCTTTTTGCATTTCTTTTTCTTGGGGATGGTCTTGATCCCTGCCTCCTGTACAATGTCATGATCCTCCATCCATATTTCATCAGGCACTCTATCAGATCTAAACGCTTGAATTTATTTGTCACTTCCACTGTATAATCCTAAGGGATTTGATTTAGGTAATACCTGAATAGTCTAATGGTTTCCTTACTTTCTGCAATTTAAGTCTGAATTTCGCAATAAGGAGTTCATGATCTGAGCTAAAATGAGGATGCAAATAAACAGATTATTTCTGAGTCCTACATGGAATTATTCTATTGAAATCATGAAGAGAAGAATAATGAACAATCATGCTATTTTATATGATTTTCCCTGGTAACCAATGAATTCAAGCAAAAAGATTTAAAGCAGCAATTTTCATATTTTTTGTAAAATTCATATAGCAACAATGCTTGTGTGTGTGTGTGTGTGTGTGTGCCTTCCTATTTCCCTTCCCTCTGTGGCTCCATCTATGACTGGGAGGGTCAAATCCATTGCACGTTCATTTCTGGGCCAATTCTATTAAATTCTGTGATGTGAATTCATGTCCACTAGGACTTAGAACAGCAGAGACAGATTTAAGTTCTTAGGCTGAACTGGCCTACAGTTCAGGGTAAAAGGGTTAGGGTAAAAGGCCAGTTCAAATCCATTAATTAGTCTAATGGGCTTCCCTGGTGGCTCAGTTATAAAGAACCCACCTGCAGTGCAGGAGACTGCCTGCCAGTGTGGGAGACCTAGGTTCGATCCTGGGTTGGGAAGAGGAGGGTGTAGCAACCCATTCCAGTATTATTGCCTGGGAAATCCCATGGACAGGGGATCCTGGTGGGCTCCAGTCCTTGAGGGTCACAGGACTTGCTGACTAAATCTCCACCACTAAAACTGGGGAAATACAATCACCCCCTGGAAAACAGTTACTACCTAGCTATGTTTGTATGTTTTAAGATTTAGAATTTCAGACAGTTTTGTAAATGAATTCTTGGTGGTGATAGAATAACTTTATGTAAAACAGCATTGTGTAGATTAGCCTGTGGGCACTGAACCAAAATATTAAAATCAGTTAGAGGAGTCATGTGATTTTTGTTGAAAACCTATAGCAGCCTGGGATTCTGGAAAATAATTTTTCTTCCATAAAGGCTTTCTTCCCAGTAGTGAAGTTCCATACAAGTGTTAAATCTCAAAACAAATTAATTCATGCCTATCACTTGAAATTTTTACAATTTAGACATTTAAATATCAGAGTTCCATTTAATGGTATGAACAGGTTGTAGAGATTTGTTAATTTGAAATTCCATTTGGTAACAGATGCAATAACTTGTCTGGCATTAAAACTGAGTTTAAGGTAATCACTGCACTTGCTCTTTTGTTCTAAGTGCTTTACAATACTTAATTCACATAAAACATCTGTGAAATTTAGTTAGGAGTGTGGTGAGTAAAATTTAATCCCTGTTTTTATACCAGCGTGTTCTGAAACATGCTTACATATATTTCAATCTTCCCTGTGTGAAAAATCCTTGTGGGAATCAACAGGAAAGTGTTTTAGTGATATTCTAAACCTTTTGGGCAATAGAAGATTAACACACTAACAGAATTAAAGCTATGCCAAGCTGGAGACTCTTTCCTCCTTTGATTCTGACACCGATTGGAGGAACAACCACAGAAGCAAACGAAGATTTGAGGATCATTTTGGTGGCTAAATGTCTCTGCTAAAGTGAAAGCTGTTGGTTTCTTTTCTACACCATTGATTAAACGAGGCAAAGAGGAGTAAATTATTGTGCTGAGACCATCACTGTAGGTAGAAATGGTTCATATGTGTCACGTCCTACATGCAATGAAGACAGCAATAACCAAATTTGTTCTTTCTCGGGATCCTGGGATCCTGGGAGCAACCTCAGACTCCTTCTCAGGGCTATGTTCCTGGCACCCATTAGCAGATAAGCAGAGTTACAAACCAGCGGGAATCTGTCTAAGTTACTGAGAAGTCAGAGATAACAAAGCATAAGCGTTACGAACACTGTCCTGTGTGGATATAACATAAAGGGTGCTGTTTCAGCTCTAAGTCATATCTACTCTTTGTGACTCCATGGACTGTAGCCCACCAGGCTCCTCTGTCCTTGGGATTTCCCAGGCAAGAATACCAGAAAGGGTTATCATTTCCTCCTCCAATGTAAAGGATGCCAATAGTAAAACTGCCAAAGAATTTTATATGAAAGATATTTCCTTTCAATCCCATCTCCCTGAGTACTGTTCTGGGTCTATTCCTCTAGCACTGTGCTCGGTGGACACTGTCACACACACTGTGTCTTTATTTCTGTCCCATCACATTTCACAAAGGATTTAGGATTGTTCAAAGACATTTCACACATTTGCTGCTGTTTTAGTTGCTAAGTCCTACCCAATTCTGTTGCAACCCCATGGACTATAGCCCACCAGGCTCTTCTGTCCATGGTATTTCCCAAGAAAGAATATTTCAGTGGGTTGTCATTTCCTTCTCAAGGCTATCTTCCCAACCCAGGTATCAAACCTTTTGTTTCCTGCATTGCAGGCACATTCTTTACCACTGAGTCACCTGGGAAGCCCACAGATCGACACTTACGTATACATATGTGTGTGTGTGTGTGTGTGTGTGTGTGTAAATATAGGATAAACAAATGATGCAGGGGCTCCTATTAAAAGAAAAAGTGGATAATGGAAAAATTTGGCTAAGATAAGATTAGGAAACAAGGTATACCATTTACAAGGTGTTATAGAGGTGATGGAAACATATCATACTTTTTGCCTTCAAGTTTACTTCCCAGGGATCAAAGCAAAGAAAAAAATGCTTTCAGTTAGACCATATGTGATGCCCAAAGAAGACAGATTTTCCAGATATTGCGATGAGAGGGAAATCTTGCCTAGGGATTCTCATTTTAGAGAACCCTGTATTGTTTGATGAATGGGAAGCTTGCCAGCATCCATCCGATAATTCAAAATATTTAGTTGGATGTGACAGTACTTCTCATAGTCTGCAAAGTAGACCAGTGACCTAGCACCCATGTAAAATACAGGGAAAGGAAGTCTATGAAGAGGTAAAATATTGCAGGGGTGGGGGATGTAGTTCTATTGTGATCTTTCAATTACATAGAGCAGAATTTAGAAAATTGACATTCAAATCAAACTACATAGAGGTGATCAGTCTGGTGGGTGGGGGAGGTGGTGGTGAGTAAAATCCCAAGGGTGGGGCATCCATGCTCCCATTTCTGATACAGAGAACTGTGGTCTTTGATCTGTGCTACCCATGCGCCTTCGGAGTATTGCATCTCACATTCAGGTATCTGGTATGGATGAAAGAGCAGAGAGCTTAAAAGGTAAGCATCTTCAGTAAAAATCTGGGGTGCAGATATACATGGAGCTAATGAAGAGCTTTACAATGCCTTGACAACTGATTATGGGCTGCAAGATATGAAAGTCCTTTTGTCATATGGCAGATATCTTCCCCACCTCAACACAGAGGAACCAGATTCTTCCTTAGGAACTATTCCTAGCCTGTTCTGGATGGGAAATTGTTGTGCAATGCCTCCGAGTTCTCTGCATATAGTGTTTTCCAGGAAGCATTCATTTTACTACTTATTTGTTTATCTAAAATGCATTTTTGGCTGCACTGGGTTGCTGCACGGGCTTTCTGTAGCTGGGGCGGGTGAGGGCTCTGCTCAGGTTGCTGTGCTCAAGCTTCTCACTACAGTGGCTTCTCTTGCCACCAAGCAGTCTCTAAGTGCATGGGCTTTAGCAGTCGCAGCTTTTGGGCTCCCAGGGGCAAGTGGAATCCTCCTAGACCAGGGATCGAACCCATGTCCCCTGCATTGGCAGGCAGATTCTTAACCACTGCACCACCAGGGAAGTCCCAGGAAGCATCAATTGTAAAGGATGATATATCCTTCAATAAAAGAGGCAAGAATATACAATGGAGTAAAGACAGTCTCTTTAACAAGTGGTGCTGGGAAAACTGGTCAACCACTTGTAAAAGAATGAAACTAGAACACTTTCTAACACCGCACACAAAAATAAACTCAAAATGGATTAAAGATCTAAATGTAAGACCAGAAACTATAAAACTCCTAGAGGAGAACATAGGCAGAACACTCTCTGACATAAATCACAGCAGGATCCTCTATGATCCACCTCCCAGAATACTGGAAATAAAAGCAAAAATAAACAAATGGGATCTAATTAAAATTAAAAGTTTCTGCACAACAAAGGAAACTATAAGCAAGGTGAAAAGACAGCCTTCTGAATGGGAGAAAATAATAGCAAATGAAGCAACTGACAAACAACTAATCTCAAAAATATACAAGCAACTTATGCAGCTCAATTCCAGAAAAATAAATGACCCAATCAAAAAATGGGCCAAAGAACTAAATAGACATTTCTCCAAAGAAGACATACGGATGGCTAAGAAACACATGAAAAGATGCTCAACATCACTCATGATCAGAAAAATGCAAATCAAGACCACAATGAGGTACCACTTCACACCAGTCAGAATGGCTGCGATCCAAAAATCTGCAAGCAATATATGCTGGAGAGGGTGTGGAGAAAAGGGAACCCTCTTACACTGTCGGTGGGAATGCAAACTAGTACAGCCACTATGGAGAACAGTGTGGAGATTCCTTAAAAAATTGCAAACAGAACTGCCTTATGACCCAGCAATCCCACTGCTGGGCATACACACTGAGGAAACCGGAATCGAAAGAGACACGTGTACACCAATGTTCATTGCAGCACTGTTTATAATAGCCAGGACATGGAAACAACCTAGATGTCCATCAGCAGATGAATGGATAAGAAAGCTGTGGTACATATACACAATGGAGTATTACTCAGCCATTAAAAAGAATACATTTGAATCAGTTCTAATGAGGTGGATGAAACTGGAGCCTATTATGCAGAGTGAAGTAAGCCAGAAAGAAAAATATCAATACAGTATACTAAGGCATATATATAGAATTTAGAAAGATGGTAACAATAACCCTGTATGCGAGACAGCAAAAGAGACACAGATGTATAGAACAGTCTTTTGGACTCTGTGGGAGAGGGAGAGGGTGGGATGATTTGGGAGAATGGCATTGAAACATGTATACTATCATGTAAGAAACAAATCGCCAGTCTATGTTCGATGCAGTATACAGAATGCTTAGGGCTGGTGCACTGGGATAACCCAGAGGGATGGTACGGGGAGGGAGGTGGGAGGGGGGTTCAGGATTGGGAGCTCATGTACACCCATGGTGGATTCATGTCAATGTATGGCAAAACCACTACAGTATTTTAAAGTAAAATAAAGTTAAAAAAAAGGATGATATATCAATTTCAAAATCATATAAGTTTGACAACTTATAGCAAAAACAAAGTTCAACAAGTTATTTTGCAGGACTTCTCAAAGCCAAGAGCAGTCAGGTTTTCTGATGCTGATTAAATTATTGTCCCCTCTTTTCACAAAGTGCTTTAGTGACATAACTTTCTACAGCAGTCATAGTACAATTCAATGAGTATTTTAGCCCAGAACATTATTTTAGTAGACATTGTGGACTTTAACATAACATTTCCAAATTTCATCCATGTTGTAGCATGTATCAGTACTTCATTTCTTCTTTATTGTCAAGTAATATTCCATATTTAGACATATGGTCTTCATTTGTCTAGTCATCAACTGAGGGACTTATCTATTGTTTCTACCTTTTGGTTATTAGAAATCGTTCTCCTATGACCATTCACATACAAGTGCTCATGTGGATACATGCTTTCATTTTTCCTGAGTATGTACCTAGCTGTAGATTACCGAGTCAAAGGGAGCTCATTTTTAATCTTTTAAGGCACTGTGGGTTGTTTTCCAAATTCAGGGCACCATTTTACCTTCCCATCAGGAATATGCGTATTAACTTTTCCACATCCTGAACAACACTTGTTACTCTGTGACTTTTTGATTATACCATCCCAGTAGGTGTGATCTTTGCGACCCCATGGACTGTAGCCTACCAGGCTCCTCTGTCCATGGGATTTTCCAGGCAAGAATACTGGAGTGGGTTGCCATTTCCTTCTCCAGGAGATCTTCCCAACCCAGGAATCGAACCCGGGTCTAGCTATGAAGTAGAATCTCATTGTGGTTTAGATTTGCATTTCCTTAATCACTAATGAAGTTAAGCATCTTTTCATGTATTTATTGGCCATTTGTATAAATGATGAAGGTATAAGTTGGAGAGTCTGCTCGCATTTTTGACAATGTCAATTTCCATGTTCCTTCAAATTAAAATTTAGTTCTATTTTAAAAGCAAAGATCAAACTTATTGTTTCCAAATCAGAATATTTATGCTTGCAAAGGGGAATGAATTCCATGGAAATAATCTAATAGAAAAATGACCACATAATAAGGTTTGAACTTGTAACTAACAGAAAGAAAACTAATAGGGTTTTCATTTAAGCCCTGCCTTATATTTTGGTTCTAAGCAAAGCTTGACACTAAGTAAAGATTCACAGAGGGTTTGATTAGCTTTTCTTTTCCTTCTCAAGCCAACATAATTAGTTTTAGGAAAAAATAATATAATAAAGACAAGTACTGTCTGACCAATCTTTCCATTTCATTTTTCTCTGCTTCTCATCTTCTGCCAACTCCAGAATAGAGGTTGTTTTTTTGGAATCCTGAGCAGGAAGAAATGAAGGAGATGATAAGAGGATAAATGAGCATTAGAGACAGTGTTTCATGCCTCAAAAATGTCTTCCTTTATTTATACCTGTTAAAAAGAAGTGAAAAGACCTCAGGCAGGATACCTGATCCTCTGAAAAACTTTTCAATTCCTAGATCACATGCTTGACTCTAGATTATAAAATTTACAGCACAAACTAGAACAATACACAAGTTTCATAGGAAACGTTCATTCAAACAATAGCTTTGCTATCCCATTTTTTTAATAGGAAATGATGCCTTGTATTTCAGCCCATTTACAGTATCAAACTTGGCTTACGGTTCTAGAGGTTCAACTTGCTAATTAGAACAAGATAATCACATACAATGTGATAGAGGAAGAGGAAAATGGGCTTTGGAAATTCAGGTGATGAGCAGGAAATGTACAAAATCGAATTCCCAAGATCATGGGAAGGAATCCTAGGGAAATTAAAGACACCCTGTAAAAATTAGGTTAGCTCTCTTTATATTCTCAGTTATATCCTTCAATAACTCATTGTCAGCTCATCAAATAGAGAGGTACATATGACATATTAATATTATAATTGTTAAAACTTTGCTTCTCAAATCGCATATAGAGAAACTCAGAGCCACTAACTAATCAGCTAGCCAAGAAGTATATGTACAAGTGATCTAAATTTCATTCTCTGTTTCCTCATCTTTAAAGAGGGAGAAAAGCATACACTTTCTGTCTCCACCACAGTTTATGAAAACCACATGAAATGATGAATGTGAGAACACTTGGAAAACTGTAAAGTTATGTTATTAATATTAATACTATTATTGCACAGTTTGGCTACGTTTTAGACTCTTCGCTGCTCACTGGTAATCATTCTGAAAAGGGAAGGCTGAAACTACAGCTAAATTATGATTCAAGATTAATCTGTGAATTCTTCTCTTCTACCAGATTTCCCTGGTAATTGAAAGTTGATGTATGATTCCATTTGTAAAAATGAAAGGAAAGCTCTGGCACTGACTTACCGAGTTTTCAGTAAAATAGATGTACTTTTGACAGGTGTAAAATAATGAGACTTGAGAATGGAACTGAATGAGGAAAGATGCTCTTTCCAACTTAGGTGGCTGAAGTTTATCTGTAGGCAAAGTGGTGATGCTATCATGTGACCGATAAACATATGCTGCACTAAAACAGTTCCTCCCCCAAACTTCTCCATTTCCCCCTCCTCAATCTCTTCGTTGTGACTCACAGATTCCTGAGACTTGTCAAATCCCACTTGTATAAAAAGAGGCTGCTGTAAAGAGTAGAGACTCCAGACTCTGTGTTTTCTCCTGGTGTCAACATCTAAACTGAAAGAGCAGAATAGAAATTCTAAGAAAAGCTGAAGAAATGTCACCATTGGTAAACAGTCTTAATGAATGTGTGGATTTAGGGCCTTATTTATACTGAGATTTATTTAGTACGTACATTGCACTTGGAGTCTAAACTCTGAAACAAACTGTTTCTTCATTGGTTGAATAACTCTTGGTACTTTTTAAAAGGTAGAGACTGGCTTCGCTCACTTATAATTCAGGGTCACGTTTCTCAGGCTTGAATAAAGTGGTAATAATAAAACACCAACACAAACACAGGCAGATCATTGAGTAAGTGGCTTTTAGCTTTGCCTTTAGCCAAGTGAGGTTGAAAAATTGTCCCCAGTGAAGCCTGGCCAAAACAAAATATCTCTCCCAGTGGCCCATTAGCTGCCTTCTTTCTTAAAATAGCATATCCTTCAGATACATACCTTCAGGGAATTTATGCACCTGGCCAACCATGTTAAGATGTTTTACACTGGTACACTCTCTGCCAACAGATATTATTTGTTTTCCAAGGATGCCCTCAGATGGACTCTTTTACCAAATCCAGGCCATGAATATTTTCTGCATGGCATATTATTGAACAGTCAAATGAATTTCGTAGATTGCCAAATAGGAAAGGAGAAAAAAGAAAAAGAAACTTGTCTTTAGATAACTTTCATTGTTGTTGATATTTTTCAGCCACTCAGTCATGTGCAACTCTTTGTGACCCCATGGACTGCAGCACGCCAAGCTTCCCTGTCCTTCACCATCTCCCACAGCCTGCTCAAACTCATGTCCATTGAGTCAATGATGCCTTCCAACCATCTCATCTTCTGTAGCCCCCTTCTCCTCCTGCCCTCAATCTTTCCCAGCTTCAGGGTCTTTTCCAATAAGCTGACTCTTCCCACTAGGTGGCCAAAGTATTGGAGCTTCGGCTTCAGCATCAGTCCTTTCAATGAATATTCAGGGTTAATTTCCTTTTGGATTGACTGATTTGATCTCCTTGAAGTCCAAAGGACTCAAAAATCTTCTCCAGGACCACAGTTCGAAAGCATTAATTCTTTGGTCTCAGCCTTCTTTATTGTTCAACTCTCAAATCCATACATGAATACTGGAAAAACCACAGTTTTGACTATTTGGACCTTTGTCAGCAAAGTGATGTTTCTGGTTTTTTTTTTTTTTTTTAATACATTGTCTAGGTTTGTCATAGCTTTTCTTCCAAGGAGCAAGTGTCCTTTAATTTCATTGCTGCAATCACCACCTGCAGCGATTTTGGAGCCCAAGAAAATAAAGTCTGTCACTGTTTCCACTGTTTCCCTATTTATTTGTCATGAAGGGATGGTACTGAAAGCCAGGATCTTAGTTTTTTAAATGTTGAGTTTTAAGCCAGCTCTTCCATGCTCCTCTTTCACCTTCATCCTGAAGTAAATTATGTCAGCCTTTAACTCATAACCAGGCTTCCCTGGTAGTTCAGTCAGTAAAGAATCTGCCTGCAGAGCAGGAGACTCAGGTTCAATCCCTGGGTTGAGATGATTCCCTGGAGAAGGAAATGTCAAACCACTCCAGTATTCCTGCCTGGAAAATCCCATGGACAGAGGAGCCTGGTGGGCTGCAGTCCATGGGATTGCAAGAGATGGACACGACTTAGTGACTAAACCACCATTAACTCATAAAATGGCAAGAGGCCCAAACATCTGGAAGGTGACTCTTCCCTCATCTCTTCAGTCTTTTAGGTTATTAGCAGCATTATGCTGGAGACGGTGGATTTCAGGAATGGGTTTATGCTATGTGAGTTGGAGACATAGATATTCCTGTAGGTCATTGAAGACAGTCACACTCTTCAATGAACTGAAGTCCTGTGCTCTCCATTACAGCAGTTCTGGTTTTATGTATAAGTTCCCTACATGCCAATGAGTTCCGTTCAAGAGCATGCTCGTAAGTTCAGTTCATTCATAAGTCCAACAAAGTTAGCCTAGGTACCCAACCAACACAATCAACTATGCAATACTGTACTATAATAGATATGTAATACTTTTCACACAAATAATACATAAAACAAACACAAAAATAAAGAACACATTTTAATCTTACAGGAAAGTACCTTGTATAGCACAGTAGTATACGGCAACCGCTGACATACAGGGGCTGGCAAGAAGAACAAGTAAGAAGATTTACTGACTGGAAGAGAGAGAGGAGAGGGGAGATGGTAGAGTTGAAAGACCTCAGCAATAGCAGATGGAAGGGAAGCTGAAATTTCATTCAAGCCTGATGTTGATGGTGCAGGTTCTGATTCCTTGCTGGATTCAATTCTACCTACCATCTTGAAAAATGATCTAATGATGTAGTACTGTGCCAGCTATATCACCACTGCTATTACACTTGCTGCTGGACATCCTGGGCTTGAAATTAGGGTACTGTAATACTATACTCTATACACAGTACTGTTCAGTGAAATACACGAGCACTTGTAGAGGAACACCCACATGACAATGTATCCTAGACATGGGAACTAACATGTAATTGGACATGCAAACACACATTTGCATCTTTCAAAGTGTGAAGCATCAAGGTTCATATGTATGGGACTTACTGTATTGAACGTAGTGTACTCTATTAAAATTTCCTTGAGAAAAATAAGTACCCATTGCTTGAAAATAAAGATTAATTTTTTCATAGTCCAAATTACTGCTTTGTTTATTTTGCTGTGCTCAGCCCCAACCAAATGCTGAACATTTATTTAGCACATATATAGAAGACACTCCACCAGTTTGCTTAAAAACATAGGTTATCTCCAAAGTCACTCGTGAAGCAAATACAGGTTCAGTTTCTCTGTCATGTTCATAGTCCTGAAGGTCCTCGTCTGGTTATGTCATTGCATGGGGTAATCAGAAGGACTTGTAACAGATACTTTCAAGTGCGGGTTGGAAGGGTTATCAGATTTAGCAAATATTTGGCATGTAGTTACACTTAAAAGATATTTGTCATTTATCTGAAATTCATATTCAACTGGATGGCCTATATTTTATCTGGCAATCCTATATGGTGTGGGTGTTGTAAAGGATTGAATTTGCTTTATTTTTTTTTCCTTCTTTTAGTTTTTTATTTTTTAAATTTTAAAATCTTTAATTCCTACATGCATTCCCAAACATGAACACCCCTCCCATCTCCCTCCCCATAACATCTCTCTGGGTCATCCCCATGCACCAGCCCCAAGCATGCTGCATCCTGCGTCAGACATAGACTGGCGATTCAATTCACATGATAGTATACATGTTAGAATGTCATTCTCCCAAATCATCCCACCCTCTCCCTCTCCCTCTGAGTCCAAAAGTCCGTTATACACATCTGTGTCTCTTTCCCTGTCTTGCATACAGGGTCGTCATTGCCATCTTCCTAAATTCCATATATATGTGTTAGTATACTGTATTGGTGTTTTTCTTTCTGGCTTACTTCACTCTGTATAATCGGCTCCAGTTTCATCCATCTCATTAGAACTGATTCAAATGAATTCTTTTTAACGGCTGAGTAATACTCCATTGTGTATATGTACCACAGCTTTCTTATCCATTCATCTGCTGATGGACATCTAGGTTGTTTCCATGTCCTGGCTATTATAAACAGTGCTGTGATGAACATTGGGGTACATGTGTCTCTTTCAATTCTGGTTTCCTCGGTGTGTATGCCCAGAAGTGGCAGAAACTATAAAACTCCTAGAGGAGAACATAGGCAAAACACTCTCAGACATAAATCACAGCAGGATCCTCTATGATCCACCTCCCAGAATTCTGGAAATAAAAGCAAAAATAAACAAATGGGATCTAATTAAAATTAAAAGCTTCTGCACAACAAAGGAAACTATAAGCAAGGTGAAAAGACAGCCTTCTGAATGGGAGAAAATAATAGCAAATGAAGCAACTGACAAACAACTCATCTCAAAAATATACAAGCAACTTCTGCAGCTCAATTCCAGAAAAATAAACGACCCAATCAAAAAATGGGCCAAAGAACTAAATAGACATTTCTCCAAAGAAGACATACGGATGGCTAACAAACACATGAAAAGATGCTCAACATCACTCATTATTAGAGAAATGCAAATCAAAACCACAATGAGGTACCACTTCACACCAGTCAGAATGGCTGTGATCCAAAAATCTGCAAGCAATAAATGCTGGAGAGGGTGTGGAGAAAAGGGAACCCTCCTACACTGTTGGTGGGAATGCAAACTAGTACAGCCACTATGGAGAACAGTGTGGAGATTCCTTAAAAAATTGCAAATAGAACTACCTTATGACCCAGCAATCCCACTTCTGGGCATACACACTGAATTTGCTTTAAAATAGTGAATTTGCTTGAATGTTTGGTGAAGAAATGGGGTTGCTATTTATAGACTACATTTGAAGAATATGCAAGGTAAAGATGACTAAAATTGTAGTTGGAAGGCATAATAAATTGTCAGGAAAAATTGTTTCGGGTTTTGCTTATGAAGAATGGAAACAAATGCATATTTGTAGGCAAAGTTGGCAAAAGGGTATGCTTAGCTAGCACTAGCAAAACAAGAAGAGAGTAAGGTCAGCCTTACAAAATTATCAAGAATTTTGTCATCACAGAAACTATCAAAGTAGAAGAATTTTGAAGTTTAGTACATTGTATGAATTATAATATACATATAAATTATTTATCCAATATATACTATATATAATCTCCTGAAGCTAAGTAATATAATTAAATTAATTAAATAATAAAGGCAAAAAGATGTGACCCAGAAAGATGAACTACCCAGGTCAGTAGATGCCCAAAATTCTACTAGAGAAGAGTGGACAAATAGCTCCAGAAGTAATGAAGGGGTTGAGCCAAAGTGGAAACAACGCCCAGTTGTGGTTGTGCCTGGTGGTGGAAGTAACTCTGATGCTGCAAAGAACAATGTTGCATAGGAACCTGGAATGTTAGGTCCATCAATCAAGGCAAATTGGATATGGTCAAACAGGAGATGGCAAGAGTGAACATTGACATTTTAGGAATCAGCGAACTAAAATGGACTGGAATGGGTGAATTTAATGCAGATGACTATTATATCTATTACTGCGGGCAAGAACCCCTTAGAACAAATGAAGCAGCCATCATAGTCAACAAAAGAGTCCAAAATGCAGCACTTGGATGCAATTTCAAAAATGACAGAATGATCTCTGTTCATTTCCAAGACAAATCATTCTATATCACAGTAATCCAAGTGTATTCCCTGACCAGTAATGCTGAAGGAGCCACAGTTGAATGGTTCTATGAAGACCTACAAGACCTTCTAGAATTAGCATCCAAAAAAGAAAAAAAAGTCTTTTTCATCATAGGGAACTGGAACACAAAAGTGGAAAATCAAGAAACACCTGGAGTAATAAGCAAGTTTGACCTTGGAGTACAAAATGAAGCAGGGTATAGGCTAACAGAGTATTGCCAAGAGAATGCAGTGTTCATAGCAAACACCTTCTTTCAGCAACACAAGAGATGACTCTACACATGGACAACACCAGATGGTCAATACTGAAATCAGATTGATTATATTCTTTGCAGCTGAAAATGGGGAATTTCCATACAGTCTGCAAAAGCAAGACCAGGAGCTGACTATGGCTCAGATCATGAACTCCTTATTGCCAAATTCAGACTTAAATTGAAGAAAGTGTGGAAAACCACTAGGCAATTCAGGTATGATCTAAATCCAATCTCTTATGATTATACAGTAGAAGTGACAAATAGATTCCAGGGATTAGATCTGATAGATAAAGTGCCTGAAGAACTATGGACGGAGGTTTGTAACATTGTACAGGAGGCAGTAATCAAACCATCACCGAGAAAAAGAAATGCAAAAAGGCAAAATGGTTGTCTGAGGAGGCCTTACAAATAGCTGAGAAAAGAAGAGACGCTAAAGGCAAAGGATAAAAGGAAAGATATACCCATCTGAATACAGAGTTCTAAAGAATAGCAAGGAGAGATAAGAAAGCCTTCCTCCATGCTCAGTGTAAAGAGATAGAGGGAAAAAACAAAGGCTAGACATCTCTTCAAGAAAATTAAAGATATCTAGGAAACATTTCATGCAAAGATGGGCTCAAGAAAGGACAGATGTGGTATGAACCAAGCAGAAGATACTAAGAAGAGATGGCAAGAATACACAGAAAAGCTATACAAAAAAAGATCTTCACAACGCAGCTAATCATGATGGTGTGATCACTCACCTAGAGCCAGATATCCTGGAATGTGAAGTCAAGTGGGCCTTAGAAGGCATCACTACGAACAAAGCTAGTGGAGGTGATGGAATTCCAGTTGAGCTATTTCAAATCCTAAAAGATGATGCTGTGAAGGTGCTTCACTCAATATGCTAGCAAATCTAGAAAACTCAGCAGTGTCCACAGGACTGGTAAAGGTCATTTTTCATTCCAATCCTAAAGAAAGACAATGCCAAAGAATGCTCAGACTATCACACTATTGTACTCATTTCACATCCTAGCAAAATAATGCTCAAAATTCTCCAAGCCAGGCTTCTAACAGTACGTGAATCAAGAAATTCCAAATGTTCAAGCTGGATTTAGAAAAGGCAGAGGAAACAGAAAACAAATTGCCAACCTCCGTCAGCATCAAAAGAGTAAGAGAATTTCAGAGAAACATCTACTTCTGCTTCATTGACTAAGCTAAAGCCTTTGACTATGTGGATCACAGCAAAATGTGGAAAATTTTTTTAAAAGATGGGAATACTAGACCACCTTACCTGCTTCCTGAGAAACCTGTATGCAGGTCTAGAAGCAACAGTTAGAACTGAGCATGGAACAAAGGACTGGCTCCATATTGGGAAAGGAGTACATCAACGTTGTATATGGTAACCCTGCTTATTTAACTTCCATGCAGAGTACATCATATGTCGGGCTGGATGATGCACAAGCTGGGATCAATATTGTCAGGAGAAATATCAATAACCTCAGATATGTGGATGACACCACCATAATGGCAGAAAGCAAAGAAGAAGAGCCTCTTGATGAAGGTGTAACAGGAAAGTGAAAAAGCTGGCTTAAAACTCAACATTCAAAAAGCTAAATTTATGGCATCCGGTCCCATCCCTTCATGGCAAATAGATGGGGAAACAATGTAAACAGTGACAGACTTTATTTTCTTGGGCTACAAAATCCCTGCAGATGGTGACTGCAGCCATGAAATTAAAAGACATTTGCTCCTCGGAAGAAAAGCTACGGCAAAGCTGGACAGCATATTAAGAAGCAGAGACAGTACTTTGCCGAGAATGGTCCGTCTAGTCAAGGCTATGGTTTTTCCAGTATTCATTTATGGATGTGAGAGTTGTACTATAAAGAAGGCTGCTGCTGCTAAGTCACTTCAGTTATGTCCGACACTGTGCGACCCTATAGACATCAGCCCACCAGGCTCCCCCGTCCCTGGGATTCTCCAGGCAAGAACACTGGAGTGGGTTTCCATTTCCTTCTCCAATGCAAGAAAGTGAAAAGTGAAAGTGAAATTGCTCAGGCATGCGCGACCCTCAGCGACACCATGGACTGCAGCCTTCCAGGCTTCTCCGTCCAAGGGATTTTCTAGGCAAGAGTACTGGAGTGGGGTGAAAGAAGGCTGAGTGCAGAAGAATTAGTACTTTTGAACTGTGGTGTTGGAGAATACTCTTGAGAGTCCCTTGGACTGCAAGAAGGTCCAACCAGTCTGTCCTAAAGGAAATCAGTTTTGAATATCCTTTGTACAGACTGATTCTGAAGCTGAAACTGTAATACTTTGGCCACCTGATGCAAAGAACTGACTCATTGGAAAAGACCCTGATGCTGAGACAGATTGAAGGCGGGAGGAGAAGGGGATGACAGAGGATGAGATGGTTGGATGGCATCACCGACTCGATGGACATGAGTTTGAGCAAGCTCCAGGAGTTGGTGATGACAGGGAAGCCTGTTGTGCTGTAGTCCATGGGCTTGCAAAGAGTCAGACATGACTGAACTGAATGGATATCGTAAGTAAATATATAATTTCCAAAATATAATAGATAACTGTTATGATTATGCTAATTATAATAATATATAACTAATAGTACATTTATATAGATATAGTCATATTTTACTTGGAATTTTATTGGAAAATACAGGGAAGTTTAACTTGGACACACAACACCACCATCACCATCACCACCACCACCAGCAGCTTTTTTGTTTCTTTTCCCAGGAAGGCTGCAATTGCAAATTCCAAAATCTAAACATATGCACCAGTGAGTCTATTCTCAACTGTTTGCTATTTTTGTGGTTTAAAACTGTTCCAAGCTACTCACT
The DNA here is from genome assembly GCF_042477335.2 of Ovis canadensis. Lineage (NCBI taxonomy): Eukaryota > Metazoa > Chordata > Mammalia > Artiodactyla > Bovidae > Ovis > Ovis canadensis. The sequence continues at coordinate 23,966,457 of NC_091262.1, forward strand.
GCCTTGCCCATTTTGTGGGACCCCTTACTTCTCAAGTATCATGGCCTTTTGATCCCACTCTATGCAAAACTCCATTCTTCCCAGACCTCTGCATCTCATCTAAACTATGCAGAGATGCATCTTAGATTAAGCACATCCACTTTAAAGCATGAATGTATAACACAGAACTCTCTTCTGGGTACATTTGCATTTTTTAAATTGGAGATTGACCTAATCAGATCAAGAACTCTAGATCTAGTCATTTAAATATTTAAGGGTTGAAGACCTTCTTTCTTGTCTCACCTTAAATAGGAAAAGACCTTTACACACCAAAGGGTATGATAAAATAGTTTGAAAGTATGTATTTGCAACAGAATCAAATGTACTGGTTAAGACTGAGCATTTCGTTATCATTTGCTTGGGTGAAGAATTGAAATATGGGTAATTTTGATGGGATTCCACTCTTAAACTTGCAATTGGCCATTTTCTTGGCTCTGTCCTGAAAGTACCCCCAAGCTTCAATTTAATTATTTTGGTTTTCATTCTAATGAAATGTCTTTTCATTCTAATGAGAAGAAAATAGAGTGAGATCAATTTGAGTATTTCACCATCAATATTTCAGTGATCAAACCACTGATCATATGGTGCTTTTCACACAGACATATAATGAGTGTGTATTATACACAGACACACACACACACACACCGTTTAATCCATTTGTTGTATTTTAAAATTGCATCTTTTGTGGGAGCCTCCAGGTAGAAGCATAATTGAATCATTGTTCCTGAGGATATATTCTTAAAATATAACAGCAGTAATATTAACAAATAAAAGCAAGTCACTAAACCAATGTATTTTATATTACTCCTTTTTCTGGCAGGCTCTACCTTTATAATTTCCTTACAACCTTACGTTTTTTAAAGGAATATTCTTTCTCTTTCTTTCTCTCTCTCTTTCTTTCTTTCTTTTTTTTTTTTTTTTTGGTTGCACTGGGTCTTTGTTGTGGAGTGCAGGCTCTTCATATAAGCTCTTCAGTTGCATCTCACAGGCTTCGTTCCTCTACGGCATGTGGTACCTTCATTCCCTGACCAGGGATCAAACTCAGTCCCCTGCATTGGAAGGCTGATTCTTAATTACTGGAGCACCAGGTAAGTTCCCCTCACAGCTTAACATGTGCCTCAAAATCTGTGATATAATATTGGGGCTCTATTTTAGAGGAGTGAGAAGGAGGGCAGTGTGGGAGGAGTCATTTTCAAAACAACACAACTGGTCTGTTTAAAAACAAACTGGGAGAATGTGTGACTTCAATTCAAAAGGAAATATAGGTAGATTTAAAAAAAAAAAACAACAACAACAACTTACCAAAACCGCTTGGCTTCTTTTCAAGATGATTTAAAGAATACAAACAAACACACATGTAGGCATTTCAGCTTTCAGTGATTTTCTTACCAATATTTGACATATTTTCTAAAATTTGATACAGCTTTACCTTTCTTACTTAGCACTACTAATGTTTATTTACTAGTTGGTTTTTTTTTTTTTTTAATCTGAACTGTGTCCATTTCTCTGTGTTACCATAAACTTACATTTCTCAGCATCTACAATGACTCATATTGGATCAAGTTTCTTAATTAATGCTTTTTTTGTAATCTGTTCATCTCTATTTCTCTATATAAGTTACGGATGAATTCTAAAACTGCTGAGTTCAAACTGTTGAATATGTATATATATATACACATATAAGCCAGATACCCCACGCCCAAGGTAAGAGAAACCCAAGTAAGATGGTAGGTGTTGCAAGAGGGCATCAAAGGGCAGACACACTGAAACCATACAGAAAACTAGTCAATCCAAACACACTAGGACCACAGCCTTGTCTAACTCAATGAAACTAAGCCATGCCCGCAGGGCAACCCAAGACAGGTGGGTCATGGTGGAGAGGTCTGACAGAATGTGGTCCACTGGAGAAGGGAATGGCAAAACACTTCAGTATTCTTGCCTTGAGAACCCCATGAACAGTATGAAAAGGCAAAATGATAGGATACTGAAAGAGGAACTCCCCAGGTCAGTAGGTGCCCAATATGCTACTGGAGATCAGTGGAGAAATAACTCCAGAAAGAATGAAGGGATGGAGCCAAAGCAAAAACAATACCCAGTTGTGGATGTGACTGGTGAGAGAAGCAAGGTCCGATGCTGTAAAGAGTAATATTGCATAGGAACCTGGAATGTCAGGTCCATGAATCAAGGCAAATTGGAAGTGGTCAAACAGGAGATGGCAAGAGTGAACGTCGACATTCTAGGAATCAGCAAACTAAAATGGACTTGAATGGGTGAATTTAACTCAGATGACCATTATATCTACTACGGTGAGCAGGAATCCCTCAGAAGAAATGGAGTAGCCATCATGGTCAACAAAGGAGTCCAAAATGCAGTACTTGGATGCAATCTCAAAAACAACAGAATGATCTCTATTCATCTCCAAGGCAAACCATTCAATGTCACTGTGATCCAAGTCTATGCCCCAACCAGTAACGCTGAAGAAGCTGAAGTTGAACTGTTCTATAAAGACCTACAAGACCTTTTAGAACTAACACCCAAAAAAGATGTCCTTCTCATTATAGGGGACTGGAATGCAAAAGTAGGAAGTCAAGAAACACCTGGAGTAACAGGCAAATTTGGCCTTGGAATACAGAATGAAGCAGGGCAAAGACTAATAGAGTTTTGCCAAGAGAACACACTGGTCATAACAAACACCCTCTTCCAACAACACAAGAGAAGGCTCTACACATGGACATCATCACATGGTCAACACTGAAATCAGATTGATTATATTCTTTGCAGCCAAAGATGGAGAAGCTCTATACAGTCAGCAAAAACAAGACCAGGAGCTGACTGTGGCTCAGATCATGAACTCCTTATTGCCAAATTAAGACTTAAATTGAAGAGGGTAGGGAAAACCACTAGACCATTCAGGAATGACCTGAATCAAATCCCTTATGATTATACAGTGGAAGTGAGAAAGAGATTTAAGGGCCTAGAACTGATAGATAGAGTGTCTGATGAACTATGGAATGAGGTTCGTGGCATTGTACAGGAGACAGGGATCAAGACCATCCCCATGGAAAAGAAATGCAAAACAGCAAAATGGCTGTCTGGGGAGGCCTTACAAATAGCTGTGAAAAGAAGAGAAGTGAAAAGCAAAGGAGAAAAGCAAAGATATAAGCATCTGAGCAGAGTTCCAAAGAATAGCAAAAAGAGATAAGAAAGCCTTCCTCAGTGATCAATGCAAAGAAATAGAGGAAAAGAACAGAATGGGAAAGACTAGAGATCTCTTCAAGAAAATTAGAGATACCAAGGGAACATTTCATGCAAAGATGGGCTCGATAAAGGACAGAAATGATATGGACCTAACACAAGCAGAAGATTTTAAGAAGAGGTGGCAAGAATACAGAGAAAAACTGTACAAAAAAGATCTTCATGACCAAGATAATCACGATGGTGTGATCACTCATCTAGAGCCAGACATCCTGGAATGTGAAGTCAAGTGGGCCTAGAAAGCGTCACTACAAACAAAGCTAGTGGAGGTGATAGAATTTCAGTTGAGCTATTTCAAATCTTGAAAGATGATGCTGTGAAAGTGCTACACTCAATATGCCAGCAAATTTGGAAAACTCAGCAGTGGCCACAGGACTGGAAAAGGTCAGATTTCATTTCAATTCCAAGGAAAGGCAATGCCAAAGAATGCTCAAACTACCGCACAATTGCACTCATCTCACACACTAGTAAAGTAATGCTCAAAATTCTCCAAGCCAGGCTTCAGCAATACGTGAACTGTGAACTTCCTGATGTTCAAGCTGGTTTTCGAAAAGGCAAAGGAACCAGAGATCAAATTGCCAACATCCACTGAATGATGGAAAAAGCAAGAGAGTTCCAGAAAAACATCTACTTCTGCTTTATTGACTATGCCAAAGCTTTGACTGTGTGAATCACAATAAACTGTGGAAAATTCTGAGAGAGATGGGAATATCAGACCACATGATCTGCCTCTTGAGAAACTGTATGCAGGTCAGGAAGCAACAATTATAACTGGACATGGGAAAACAGACTGGTTCCAAATAGGAAAAGGAGTACATCAAGGCTGTATATTGTCACCGTGCTTATTTAACTTCTATGCAGAGTACATCATGAGAAACACTGGGCTGGATGAAGCACAAGCTGGAATCAAGATTGCTGGAAGAAATATCAATAACCTCAGATATGCAGATGACACCACCCTTATGGCAGAAAGTGAAGAGGAACTAAAAAGCCTCTAGATGAAAGTGAAAGAGGAGAGTGAAAAAGTTGGCTTAAAGCTCAACGTTCAGAAAACTAAGATCATGGTATCTGGTCCCATTACTTCATGGGAAATAGATGGGGAAACAGTGGAAACAGTGTCAGACTTTATTTTTCTGGGCTCCAAAATCACTGCAGATGGTGATTGCAGCCATGAAATTAAAAGATACTTACTTGTTGGAAGGAAAGTTATTACCAACTAGACAGCATATTGAAAAGCAGAGACATTACTTTGACGACAAATTTCCATCTAGTCAAGGCTATGGTTATTCCAGTGGTCATGTATGGATGTGAGAGTCGGACTATAAAGAAAGCTGAATATCAAAGAATTGATGCTTTTGAACTGCGGTGTTGGAGAAGACTCTTGAGAGTCCCTTGGACTGCAAGGAGATCCCACCAGTCCATCCTAAGGGAGGTCAGTCCTGGGTGTTCATTAGAAGGACTGATATTGAAGCTGAAACTCAAATACTTTGGCCACCTGATGTGAAGAGCTGTTTCATTGGAAAAGACCCTGATGCTGGGAAAGACTGAAGGCCAGATGAGAAGGGGATGACAAAGGATTTGTTGGTTGAATGGCATCGCTGACTCAATGGACATTGGTTTGGGTAAACTCCAGAAGTTGGTGATGGACGTTGAGGCCTGGTGTGCTACTGTCCATGGGGTCACAAAAAGGCAGACATGACTGAGCTACTGAACTGAACTCAATACAAAGAAATGTACTTGACACTGTGGCTAGTATGATGAGGATTAAGATAGGGCCCCTAAAAATAGAGTGATACTGTGATTTTATGATTGAATTTAAAGGGAAGAGATGCTAATTTTGTTGCATTTTACATTTAAGTACAGAGTTAAGTAGTAGAGAGAAAATATTTCCAAGGACTGAAATACCAACTACTGCTGCTGCTTGTGCTGTTAAGTTGCTTTAGTTGTGTCTGAATCTGTGCGACCCCATAGATGGCACCCCACCAGGCTTCCCCGTCCCTGGGATTCTCCAGACAAGAGCATTGGAGTGGATCCAGCTACTACTGCTTCCTCTTAAAATACAGACTATCAGCTATATACAGAGCTTTGGCCTAGGAAATGAATATCTGAATTTTTTTTTAATTCTCTGTCCCTAAAATTTTTTGTGACCTTGAAAAATTTGATTAACATCTATAAAAAGGTGATAAACCCTGATCATAGTAACCCATCTACCCAGATACTAATCTATGCATTTAAAGCACGTCCTTCCGAGTGACCGTGATAGAAGAAGAGGAAGCCAGTAGTTCAAGCAGCATTAATTAAATGCTGTAGTTTGCAAGCGGCACCCATTTCTACTCACATTTCATTGGCTTGAACTAACCACAAGGCCACCTTTCTTCCCGGGGGGATTTTTGTTCTCATGTCTCTGGCCTTATAGGAACTGAATGCTTGTGAACATAAATAGCACAGAATGCCAAACATACTCAAAGGAGTTTTAATGTAGTGTAAATCTGCCTCCCCTATTTGAAAGTCCTTTCGATTCTACATGAAGTTTTATTGATATCTATGAAACAATTCACTTCCCTCTCCTTAAAATTTCACTCTTTCCCCATCTAATCCATTAGAACATATCTTGGAAAGCAAAGCCTCCATCAGAATATGGTATTACATGACATTGTAACCTTCTTCCCCTCCAGAAAACCATTCTTTATGAATAAAACATGGGTGACCTTTAAAAACTTAGCAGTTGTACTAGGTGATTGCATATTAACAAGCTTTTTGAAGAAATAGGACAGGCACTATATGTTTCAGTTAAGAATAGATAATAGAACTATTCAAATATTGTATTATGTTACTCAATACAAGGAAAGGCAACAACTGTTTTACAGAGTCTGCTTATATTTCCCTGAATGTAATTGTATGTGACTTCCCACTTATCTTAATTGTACTTTTACCCCAAAGACTCCCATGGAAGAAGCAATTCTTCCTATTGACTTGATTTTTTTTCAATATTTGGGTAAGTAAGTAAGTAAGTAAATTCATTCAGTCGTGTCCAACTCTTTGTGACCCCGTGGACTGCAGCCCACCAGGCTCCTCAGTCCATGGGATTCTCCAGGCAAGAATACTGGAGTGGGTTGCCATTTCCTTCTTCATTTTGGTTAAGTATCTACAAAAATGTTGAGGTCTGTTGAGTAGGGAATAAAGAAAGGCAGAATTCCTTAGAATAGAATTGGATCTTCTGACGTCCAAATACAAATCCTCAGAAATTTCTCAGTACCTGGCCGGCATATAAAGGTTACTCAATACATAATTATTACTTTTAATGATATTGCTATTTTTAAATTTTTAAAATATATATATATATTTTTTGGCTACACCAGGTCTTAACTGCGGCATGTGAGATCTTTAGCTGTGGCAAGTAGCATCTATTTCCCCAACCAGATACTGAACCTGCATTGGAAGCATGGAGTCTTAACCACTGGACCATGATGGAAATCCCTCAATACATAATTATTGAACAGGAAGGGTGTTCTTAGAGGATAAACTTTAGATAAAGGTAAAAAGAGATCGCTAGAGAATCTTATCAATGTTATGAGGAAACAAGTGATCAAATCATAAAAGAAAGGTTTAGGTTGAACTCATGGGGAGAAATATCTGGAAGGAAGTGAATGAAATGAGGAGGACTCAATCAACTCACAGAAACAAACAGGAAGTGGCCTCTTCTTAAGGATGTGTGTTTCTAATTCAGTCACTCAGGAGAATTATATTCAAACTAGGTTCTCTAGGGTTCTTAGGGGATAACTCAAGAGGCACTAAAGCAAGAGGGAGTCTTCATTCAGGGAAGCTCAGCGTTTGTTTGTTAATAAAAGAGGTGCTCAATGTAAGATCTCACTATGAAAAGGTTCCATTTCTATGAAAAATACTCTGACAATCGTCTTTCAGAATATGATGATTCTTTCAGGCAAAACTGTGTGCCCTGGTCTCAATCAACAGAATGAGATAGAGATACAAAGATATGTGCCTCTTTTCCCATATCAGTCTTCTTCCCACTTGCATTCAAAAGTCTCCTTAGGTGGGCTTAGTTAATAGCAGTGACATCCTGGGAGCCAGAGGCATAATGCCTTATTCTGGCACTAGGGTGTACACCAAAGAGCTTGCAGGGTCCCGCATCCCGTAGGGAGCAAAACACGGAGCTTAACAAGTGTCCTGACATTGTTGGAATTACTTGCAAGCAGCTCAATGTAAATAACAGCTCTGTATTACGTAGGTCACAGTTTTACTTGTTCTGTTGCAGTGGAGAATGTGTCAGGCTGTAGAGCTCTCTTGGAGACACAGGTTACACCACAGCCAAACTTTCCACCTCTCTATCCCTCCCATTTTAGTCTAGGTGTATTTGGCCACACTCAGTAATCAGTTACTTTGGCCAAGTTGTTTGAACTCTTGGGATTTCAGTGTTTTCATATAGGGAATGCACTAGTCTGTTTACCTTGAGAAGAGCAACTGAGACCTTAAATGAGGAACTATTTTGAAAAGTAAACTACACAGAACTAGCTATGTTCCTGTTGCTTTTGTTAAGTTGATCAAATGTCTTTGGTGTATGTGCATGTGTGTGCTAAGTTGCTTCAATCGTGTCCAACTCTTTGCGACCTTATGGACTACAGTCCGCCAGGCTCCTCTGTCCATGGGATTCTCTAGGAAAGAGTACTGGAGTGGGTTGCCATGCTCTCCTCCATGAGATCTTCCTGACCCAGAGAAAAACCTTTATCTCTTATATCTACCTGCATTGGAATGTGGGTTCTTTACCACTAATGCCACCTGGGAAGCCAATCTTTTGTATATAATTGTAGGTAAAATCAATCCTATTATATCTGGGGAGACTTTTGTCTAAACAGAGCTTTAAAACATGTAGCCTCTTCTGTATGAGAGGCATTAACAGTGTAGCTTTAAAAAGTTACAAACTCAAGCAGTGACTTCTTTAGATGGTGAGGAACAAGGCTGGGAAAAGCTTTAAACCACTTTACTTAATAAGAGGCTACTTCTACTTTGCAAGCAGCTAGTGTTCTTGTCAACATACACTACAAGATTTTCTTTGGAAAATATATATACATATTTCTGGATCACTTGCTTATGCAGACGTCAATAAGGTAAATATTCCATGATGTTTGCAAGAGGAATAAGAGATGCTACCGGTTCAGCTGGGCTAGAAGAGATGTCCTCAGGACACCGATCTTCATTTCACCTAGTCTCACACTCAAGAACATTCAGAGGATGGTTTCTTGCAGCAAGCGAGCAGGACTAGGGCTCAGAAAACTTGGGGCAAAACCCCAAAGAGGAGAGGTCCTTTCTGAGAATAAGAGCATTGAAAGCCTCCAGGAGGAAGACAGGTTCCTACTGGAGGGGCTGTTCTCTTGGCACCAGAGCATTCTTGATGGGGGCTTGAGGGTAAGCTACATGCTCTATCTGTATAAAAATGAACAATGCACCATTGCCTGAGTCTATTGGTCATTATCGTGTCCTTTATTGACTACAGTCCTTCAAATCACCCTTGCTTTTGTGGCAACTGCTCAATGTTTATGAAACACCAAGTGAAAATGAGCTTTAGAATCTATAGAACCCTGAAAAATAGTGAATACAGATTCAGAATTACTAAGCATGGAATTATTCAACACAGATACAGATTATTAAGCTGATAGAAAATGTAAGTATGAATAACTCATAGAATATTTGAAGAGCTTTTGCAGTGCTGCAGAGTCCAATTACATACATCAAAGTCTGAGTGTCCTTTTAAAGCTGGAAGATCCTCAAGTGGTGGAACGTTATTATTATTTATTATATTATTATTTTATCTTATACTTACAGCAATTCTTATAGGAACTGATAATTAATATTAATTGAAATATACAGAATATTTATGTATCTATATTTCTAAATACTTTTTGACTTTTCTTAGATCATCAGCTATCTTCAAAACTGCAATGGAATGAAACTGATTACATTCCACCAAGAATTTTACCATAGGAGATGTCTTAAATTATTTAAAACTGGAGCCTTGACTGAAATGATTCTGACTTGTGGAGTTCTCCTTTCATTCAAATATATTGGCAACTTGTTCTTTTTAATCTCTGAGAATAAACTAGGCAGTTTCATTTAATCTACAATTATGGCAATAAGCCTCATAACTTTGCTTTGCTTTGCTGGGCAGGCTGGGATAAGATTGCCTCTAGGTGGCTCGGTGCTGTTTCATCTTTTTACTATACGCACCACCTCTCCAGAGAGCTGGGGATAGATATATCCAAGCACTGAACAGACAAAATCACTTACATTTGTCATTTTAGCATTTAGGCTCCTAGGATTGTCAAAAGGATTCCTGATATATAAAATAAAGACGTCTCTGAGCAGGAGGGAGTCCAGGGATGTTTGCATGGTGGTTCCCTTAATATATGCAGCGTACACAGCCGTTCACTCCGGACGCCAATGTGGGGAGGAAGGGAAGGAGCGCTGCATGGAGCCCACTTGAAAAGGTTTCTCCAATGTGTCATTAAGGTGTTTCAGAGCATCTGTGTGGCTGCCACATGAACTGGATGGGAACACAAAGTAATCAATTTCAGTTGAGAGCACTAATTTATCACCTTGCCATCTTTTATTGCAAGGTAGAGAATCTCAATCCCTTATTCTCTCACTTTTTCTCTTTCACACACAGGCACACACACACACATCTATCTCCCATACATACCCACAAACTCTTAGACTCAACGAAACCTTTTTTGAAAAAATTTCATATCAAACTCCCAAATCAGAAAATTTTATCCATTTCGTCTTTAGTTAGCATGAATTTAGACTTGTGAAGATAGTTGAGTCACTGACATTTTTTCATATATTTGGAGGCTTTTTACATTTTCCTCTTTTGACTCCTAAAATAAGTTTGAGTATGATTACAGCATTAATGTAGGTCTGCTTCCTAAATTCATTCTCTGTCAGTTAGTAAAGAAAGCATTGATATTTTGCTTTTAGAGCTAAAATCCTAATCTGAAGGAACAATTTAATACAGTGGCTCAAATCTTAATTTCTGGGGTTAGGCTGGCTGCAAAGTCAAATTATCAAAGTAGAAACTTAAACCCTCAAAGCACTTAGGAGGAAGCATAGCTTGAAAGGTGGCATGACCGTCAACCTTTTGCTGTCACTAGCCCAGCCCGAGGGCCCCACTGTGACTTCTGCTTGCAAGTCCTGTGGGGTGTTTGACATGACAAGTCCAAGGCAGGATCCCTTTCTGGACATGGGACAGAACAGTCCAGGGAAGAGCACATGGAGATGGCAATCATTATCCAAAAATAGATTTTTCAGGTCTTAAATGTCCTTAAAGTAAATTTTGCATTATTTTTCTCAGCATTGAAAGTTCAGATTTCTAAAAAGACTTGAAAAGCACCTGAGGCATTTCATGGAATCCTTACTTTTAATCTTTTTTAGCTGAATCTAGATTCAACTTTGCTATCCTAGCCGCTTCATTTTTATTTCAGTAAACCATAATGTAGAAGCTCTCATTATGTGAAATGATTATCTTTGGAGCGTATTTTTTCTGGAAGTCTGGCATTTGTGTACGTTATTTATATCATAATATACAGCACTCCACCCACACCAAAAAATAAATCTTGTTTGGCCACTGAGGCCAAAGTTCATTTGTCCACTCCAGATGTGTTTTCCTTCAGAACCCCTACAAGTTCTCAGGGTTTATTTCATAAACTCTAAAATCCCACCACAAACATTTTTTTTTCCCTTTTAACTCCTAATATATATATTTTTTCCTCTGCAAGCCCTGATGTTCTCTCTGTTACTCCCAAAATTTCTCCCTAGACCCCAATTTCCTAACCAAAGCGCATTACTGATCTGATGCTTTCAACAGCCTGGTAGCACATCAATAAACTAAAGATTATTGTGCTTTGTCAGGCTTTATTTTGTAACATTATGGGAAATTCTCCGCTGTCTTGGATGAGTGCGTAAACTCTGATTGCTTGACAATTAACAGAGCTAGTAATAGAAAAGGCAATGCAATTTACCTTCGTACAAGGGATCTCAGTTAACAAAAATTAAACTATTGAACTCTCCTCTCCAAGGAAAGGGATGTTGCCTCATTATATTAAAAAAGAAAAACAGATTCCAGTGGCAAGTGGGCCCTCAGTCTGGCTGGAGGAATTTATTGTTCAGATTATGTGCTTTTCTGACATGCATACAAAATTATGGCTTTTAAACTGGACCAAACTCTCTCTTCATTAAATGAGTATTTCCCCCCTTTGGTACTATAATTCAAAGAGAGCCTTCTAGATAAATAATGTCGAGGGGGAGTATCTAAGTGTGCTCCGTGGTTTGGATGTTGAGAATATGTCCCTTATCTACAGGCTGGGAGTACAGCTCTTCTCTCTCTATCTCCTCCACTCTCTGCATCTCTGTCTGTCGGTATCACAGCACTAAAGAAGAAAATATACAGTGTAATTAAATACAGAACCATCACGCTAAAAGGGAGGAACTCCCACAGAGCAGAGCGCTGGGTTTTACAGACTCCCACGGAGACCATATGAAGCTTGCATTCAAAATGGCATCTGCAGCTTTGAGCCTGCCTTCTGCCCTTTCTGAGATTCTGCTTAGTTCAAAGAAATACTGTGTTTGAACACAGACATCCCGATAACTCCGTAAAGTCACAAGGGAAGTTGAGTCTTTGCTTCCCTCTTCCTCAGGAATTTCAACCTCTAAAATCTCTCTTTTTAAATAAGTTCTTATATACCCTCCTAATGCTCTCAAACTGGTTATCTAAAATCCTGAGTGAATGGTGAACAACTTTAGCTTTAAGCAGTATGAAAGATGAGCAACTGTTAGGCTCTAGAAGAGGCTGTTATAGTTCTAGTTGCCATGGAAGACACACAAAATTACAAGACTTGTTTCTGTCTCCAAGAAGTTCATGGTCCTGGGATCAGCCAATGATCTGTGGGCCAGATTTAGCCTGTCACCTGTTTCTGTGTGGTCTGCAAGGAAGAATGGTTTTTATATTTTCACGTGGTAGAAAAAAATTCAAACCAAGGAGACTTCCCCAGCAAGAATACTGGAGTGGGTTTGCCACTTCCTTCTCCAGGGAATCTTCCATATGCAGGGATCAAACCCACGTCTGTTATGTCCCTATATTGGCAGGTAGGTTCTTTACCATCAGCGCCACCTGGGAAGACCAGGTCAAAGCAAGAAAGGCTCAGGAATGAAGGATCGGTACTCAGTGCCATTGAAACAATTAATTCTGCTTCAAAAAATGGGAAATGACTGGCAAAGAAGTATTATGAGCAACAAGAACATCATTTATTGACAACATAAGGCGAAAACCATACATGTATATCCACCATGTTTCGTATTTCATGAGTCATTTTGGGGGGAACTTTAATAAAGTGAAGTTCCTGCTGTAACATTAATTACATGATTAATTCTAAATGATTATCTGCTAAAATCAGTGAGAAAATTCAAGGTATGGTTTTACATATGGTCATTTCAACCTTAAAACACAGAATGCAAGGGGTTAAGAACATTATGAGCTGTTTGTGGTGCAGGCTTACATACTCTGAAACACTGGTAGAAAATTATTTAAAATGTGATAGGCTTTGGGATTTAATTAGAAAGTAATGTAAAAGAAAATGCTTCATTATGAAATTATAATACAGTTGTGTTTAATTTTTCTTCTCATGTAATTCAAACATATTTTTCTTGTTTTCTTTGTATCCAGGCTTGGACAACTTCAGTGGCTACTCTGATTTTTATTTACCATCCGTTTTGTCCATAGAATGCTGCTTGACCTTATTGATGATATCATTGCATTATTTTAAAATAGTTTCCTTTTTTCTTTATGGCTCTGTTATTAAAAGTGCAAAAAGAATAGAAAAGATTTTATTACCATGTGTTTAAAATGGCTTGCATCTTAAAGAAGTCACAGAAATTATGAAAGCAGGATCAGGCAGTATTCAACCATAACACAGTTGAGGGACAGGAGAGTTGTGTCTAAAAGACAACACAGCTAATTAAATAAGTGAAATTCAGTTGTATGGGCACAATACTATGCATTTTAAGTGTGTGTAGCATGGTGGAGGGTTCATCTTTCTATATCAAGTGGCTGTGACTCCAGTCTCATTTACTTGTTAAATATTTATTGAGCACATACTCTGCTCTGGCTTTAAGGGTATGGGACTAAAGCTTAAGGGACATAGGACTGTGTCAAGCTGTAGGGACATAGAGACAAATGAGACAGACATTGACTATAGTCTAGAAAGAAAGACAGGCAAAGGAGATGATTAAATACAACGTGATCAGTTTAGTTCAGTTCAGTCGCTCAGTCATGTCCAACTCTTTTCGACCCCATGAACTGCAGCACGCCAGGCCTCCCTGTCCATCACCAATTCCTGGAGTTTACCCAAACCCATGTCCATTAAGTCAGTGATGCCATCCAACCATCACATCCTCTGTCATTCCCTTCTCCACCTCCCCAGGGCACTGTTAAAAAATATACAGTGGATATTGAGAAGTTTCTTAACCAAGACTGGGAGACAGGGGTAGAGGTCAATGCAAAGCTTTGTGGCTGAGGACAAGGTAACATCTCCTCCCTTTTCTCATCTCCCAGCCTCTATGGTGTGGCTGCTGTTCCACTGTGAACATTGCCAGTGTGAGGCAGAGAGAGCTCAGCCATCCTCCATCCTCACAACTTTTCTCTCCTTTCTTCTTCTTTCTCTCTCTCTCTGCTAAAATACAGTTTTGGAAATGGTGATGTCATTAAGGTAGGTGGAACTTTTAGTACCATTCTTGGAGATTTGTAAAAGTACTTGAAACAGGGATCTACTCCCATAAACAAACAGTAATGTTTAAACAATTAACAGTCATCTATGAAAACAATATTTAAAATCATTGCAGACTTTTTCTTCTTAAGTGTAGAGAGTAATAACAGATTTAAAATATCTAGAAGTACCACTTTGTTTCATTTTCATAAATATTGAGCTGTAATAATTTCTCTCTAAAAAAAAGTCTTCCCTTGGTTTCTAATCCACTAATACAATCCAATGTGACCTTGTCAATTTCAATGCAATGGCCATATTTGAACAGTGATCTTTAAGGCCATATAATAGTTTCCAAAGATAAGTAATGATGAGTGTTATGAATTTGTGCTTTGGGGTTTAAAATTGCCCTGTGTTGCCCTTAGACTTCTTACACATACAAATAGTACAAAGAGTTTAAGATGGGGAGTGTTGGGCTGGACTGGTGAAAGGCTTTTCTCTTTTCATGAAGAACAAACCTCTATCAGATGTGTTGAAATCTCCTACTTGACCCTTGTCTAACCTTCAACCCAAAATGCAAAATGTAAGATAGAGCTAATTCCAGAAAGCTGGTTTAAACAAACAAGCCAGCAGTTGACTATGTCTTTGAAAGGCTGATTTTCTTACTTTCCTCACACACAATCTGTTTAGGAAAACAAGAAGCCTATGACTCGAAGGTAAGTCACAAAAGTCTTATTGGGAGGTTGTAAGACTCAGAGCAACTATTTGAACACTGGTGTCCAAAATATCTGGTTTCCTGCTGCCTAAGTTTTCCAGAGTGAGACTGCTTGCTTCTGTAGACTTCATGGGTTTTCAAAATTTGTAAGAGTTCTAAATTTCTTGCAACAACTTAGTTAATTAAAACTTGAAGTATCCTCATTTATTTAGTGGGTTTTTTTTAATAGTTTGATTAAAAAAAAATCAATGTCTCTTTTTCTATGAAGCTAGCCAAAAGCTCCTCTGAGTTTAAGCTCCCTTTTTGCTGAAACTGTAAATTTCTAGTTTAGGTAAAGAAAGAAAAAATGTGAATTATTTTGTGCTCAGAATAACCTTTTCATTAATACTAAAATTTAGGTGATATGTATACTATAAAAAATATGTAAGAAGTTATAGTCTGATTACATTTGAGAGATAGTAAATAAAAATTGCAAAAATTATTTACAAAATTATCCATTGGTTGTACAAATAGAGAGAATTTGGATATTGTATACATGTGCATGTAACTAATATATTGCCTTGACTGACTAATGAAATTTATAGGTGCTTTCACCAGAAAAAAAACAAAAAACAAAAAACTATAAGTTAACAATGTATTTATATATACTTAAACCAAGTTTTGAACACACCAAATCCTTTTGACTTTAGAATTAGTTTTATCTGTATGTGTTTATCTATGTGTGAGTGTGTGTGTGTGTGTGTGTGTGTGTGTGTGTGACTCATTTATCTCCCTCATGGCCCAGACATGGAAAAGATGCAGCCAACAGCCTGGAGCTCTTGAGAATGTGATTGAAAATGTGAGAGCATCAAGATACTGTTGAGGAGTATCAGGGAGGTCAAGGGTATGAACTGAGAAAGATACACACCAATGGAAGAGTTCAGAAAACCACCAAATTTCAGGATTCATGACTCCTAACATCTCACTCATATTCTTTAGGAAACAAACACAGAACTGAGAGTGCTCATCTCAGTTAGGGGCTGAACTGAAACTAGACACAGAGGCCTCTAACTCCTAATATCATCCTTCTATTGCATGAAGAAACTATACTCTTACTTTTAAAAAAAATTATTTTAATTGGAGGCTAATTACTTTAAATATTGTGGTGGGTTTTTCCATACATTGACATGAATCAGCCATGGATGTACATGTGTCCCCCATCCTGACCCTCCCTCGCACCTCCTTCCCCATCCCATCCTTCAGGGTCATCCCAGTGCACCAGCCCTGAGCACCCTGTCAAATACATCAAATTCTGGACTGGCGATCTATTTCACATATGATAATATACATCTTTCAAGGCTATTCTCTCAAATCATCCCACCCTCACCTTCTGCCACAGAGTCCAAAAGTCTGTTCTTTATATCTGTGTCTCTTTTGCTGTCTCGCATATAGGATCATCGTTACCATCTTTCTATATTCCAGATATATGCGTTAATATACTGTATTGGTACTTGTTTTTCTTTCCGGCTTACTTCACTCCGTATAATAGGCTCCAGTTTCATCCACCTCATTAGAACTGATTCAAATGTATTCTTTTTATTAGCTGAGTAATGTTCCATTGTCTATATGTACCACAGCTTTCTTATCCATTCATCTGCTGATGGACATCTAGGTTGCTTCAATGTCCTGGCTATTGTAAACAGTGCTGCAATCAACACTAGGGTATACATGTCTCTTTCAGTTCTGGTTTCCTCGGTGTGTATGCCCAGCGGTGGGATTACTGGGTCATAAGGCAGTTCTATTTCCAGTTTTTTAAGGAATCTCCACTGTTCTCCATAGTTGCCGTACTAGTTTGCATTCCCACCAACAGTGTAAGAAGGTTCCTTTTTCTCTGCACCATCTCCAGCATTTATTGTTTGTAGACTTTTTGATAGCAGCCATTCTGACTGGCATGAGATGGTACCTCATGGTGGTTTTGATTTGCATTTCTCTGATAATGAGTGATGTTGAGCATCTTTTCATGTGTTTCTTAGCCATCTGTATGTCTTTAGAGAAATGTCTGTTTAGTTCTTTGGTCCATTTTTTGATTGGGTTGCTTATTTTTCTGGAATTGAGCTGCAGAAGTTGCTTGTATACTTTTGAGATTAATTCTTTGTCAGTTGCTTCATTTGCTATTATTTTCTCCCATTCAGAAGGCCGTCTTTTCACCCTGCTTATAGTTTCCTTCATTGTGCAAAAGCTTTTAAGTTTAATTAGGTCCCATTTGCTTATTTTTGCTTTTATTTCCATTACTCTGGGAGGTGGGTTATAGAGGATCCTGCTATGATTTATGTCAGAGAGTGTTTTGCCTATGTTTTCCTCAAGGAGTTTTATAGTTTCTGGTCTTGCATTTAGATCTTTAATCCATTTTGAGTTTATCTTTGTGTGTGGTGTTAGAAAATATTCTAGTTTCATTCTTTTACAAGTGGTTGACCAGTTTTCCCAGCACCACTTGTTAAAGAGATTGTCTTTTCTCCATTGTATATTCTTGCCTCCTTTGTCAAAGATAAAGTGTCCATAGGTGTGTGGATTTATCTCTGGGCTTTCTATTTTGTTCCATTGATCTATATTTCTGTCTTTGTGCCAGTACCATAATGTCTTGATGATTGTAACTTAGTAGTAGAGCCTGAAATCAGGCAGGTTGATTCCTCCAGTTCCATTCTTCTTTCTCAAGATTGCTTTGGCTATTTGAGGTTTTTTGTATTTCCATACAAATTGTGAAATTATTTGTTCTAGTTCTGTGAGAAATACCACTGGCAGCTTGATAGGGATTGCATTGAATCTATAGATTGCTTTGGATAGTATACTCATTTTCACTATATGGAGTCTCCTAATCCACGAACATGGTATACTTCTCCATTTTATACTCTTACTTTTAAAAAATGTAATAATCCTCAGTAACTTTAACCCACCATAAAAATCTAAGGACATACTCAGTCTGCTGTTGATCTGATTGTCACACCTTTATAAGTGATCTCCTTGAGATTTTGCAAAGTTGATATAAAATACATGGGTTGTGGACTAATTAAATTGATCCTAATTAGTAGTTAGAATGACTTTAAATATCTGAATTGTTTATCTTCTCTGGAAATTTCTCATCTTTTATCTCTTTGAGTATTGACTTTCTGCTGTTCTCTCTAGTTTTCTAGTGCTGATCCTCCTTTCAAATGTACATTAGACTATTTGTTTTTATCCTTAAACACTCTTAGCCATTCAACAATAATTTCTATCACTTTATTCTCTGTGATTTTCTTTTCCAACTTCCAATTTTAAAAATTTATTTCCTACAGTGTCTAATATCCCGTTTCAACCATCTTTGGAGGTTTCTCCTCATACAAGGACTTGATAAGAACGTCAGTCTTATGAGAATGTATCTGTATGTCTGTGTGTGTATTGTGTGTATATTTGACTGTCTGCTAAGCATTTGAAAGAATATTGTGGCATGCTAGACTTTTTTGGCTTGCATTCTCTTCACTTTTGCCCTTTCATTTTGATAGTTTCCTTTCTGTGCTTACTTGCATAATCCTTAAAAATTATTTTTACTTAAATAAATTAACTCCCTCCCAACTAAGGTACAGGCATAATTCGTTTTATTGAACTTTGCTTTATTACTGTTTTACTTGGGTTTCTCTTACCTTGGATGTAGGGTATCTCTTCACAGCTGCTCCAGCAAAGTGCACTTGCTGCTCCTTACCTTGGACGAGGGGTATCTCCTCACTGCCACTCCTCCTGACCTTGAACACAGAGTGGCCAAGGTAAGAGAAACCCAAGTAAGATGGTAAGTGTTGTGAGAGGGCATCAGAGGGCAGACACACTGAAACCATAATCACAGAAAACTAGTCAATCTAATCACACAGACCACAGCCTGGTCTAACTCAATGAAACTAAGCCATGCCCTGTGGGGCCACCCAAGAAGGGCAGGTCATGGTGGAGAGGTCAGACAGTATGTGGTCTGCTGGAGAAGGGAATGGCAAACCACTTCAGTATTCTTGCCTTGAGAACCCCATGAACAGTATGAAAAGGCAAAATGATAGGATACTGAAAGAGGAACTCCCCAGGTCAGTAGGTGCCCAATATGCTACTGGAAATCAGTGGAGAAATAACTCCAGGAAGAATGAAGAGATGGAACCAAAGCAAAAAAATTACCCAGTTGTGGATGTGACTGGTGATAGAAGCAAGGTCCAATGCTGTAAAGAGCAATATTGCATAGGAACCTGGAAGTCAAGACCACGAATCAAGGCAAATTGGAAGTGGTCAAACAGGAGATGGCAAGAGTGAACGTCGACATTCTAGGAATCAGCAAACTAAAATGGACTTGAATGGGTGAATTTAACTCAGATGACCATTATATCTACTACTGCGGGCAGGAATCCTTTAAAAGAAATGGAGTAGCCATCATAGTCAACAAAAGAGTCTGAAATGCAGTACTTGGATGCAGTCTCAAAAACGGCAGAATGATCTCTGTTCGTATCCAAGGCAAACCATTCACAATAATCCAAGTCTATGCCCCAACCAGCAACACTGAAGAAGCTGAAGTTGAATGGTTCTATAAAGACCTACAAGACCTTTTAGAACTAACACTCAAAAAAGATGTCCTTTTCATTATAGGGGGCTGGACTGCAAAAGTAGGAAGTCAAGAAACACCTGGAGTAACAGACAGATTTGACCTTGGAATATGGAATGAAGCAGGGCAAAGGTTAATAGAGTTTTGCCAAGAGAATGCATTGGTCATAGCAAACACCCTCTTCCAACAACACAAGAGAAGACTCTACACATGGACATTACTAAAATCAGATTGATTATATTCTTTGCAGCCAAAGATGGAGAAGCTCTATACAGTCAGCAAAAACAAGACCAGGAGCTGACTGTGGCTCAGACCATGAACTCCTTATTGCCAAATTCAGACTTAAATTGAAGAAAGTAGGGAAACCCACTAGACCATTCAGGTATGACCTAAATCATATCACAGTGAAAGTGAGAAATAGATTTAAGGGAATAGATCTGATAGGCAGAGTACCTGATGAACTATGGATGAAGGTTCATGACATTGTACAGGAGAGAGGGATCAAGACCACCCCAAGAAAAAGAAATGCAAAAAAGCAAAATGGATGTCTGGGGAGGCCTTACAAATAGCTGTGAAAAGAAGAGAAGCAAAAAGCAAAGGAGAAAAGCAAAGATATAAGCATCTGAATGCAGAGTTCCAACGAATAGCAAAAAGAGATAAGAAAGTCTTCCTCAGCAATCAATGCAAAGAAATGGAAGAAAAAAACAGAATGGGAAAGAGTAAAGATCTCTTCAAGAAAATTAGAGATACCAAGGGAACATTTCATGCAAAGATGGGCTCAATAAAGGACAGAAATGGTCTGGACCTAACAGAAACAAAAGATATTAAGAAGCAGTGGCAAGAATACACAGAAGAACTGTACAAAAAAGATCTTTACGACCAAGATAATCATGATGGTGTGATCACTTACCTAGGGCCAGACATCCTGGAATGTGAAGTCAAGTGGGCCTTAGAGAGCATCACTATGAACAAAGCTAGTGAAGGTGATGGAATTCCAGTTGAGCTATTTCAAATCCTGAAAGATGATGCTGTGAAAGTGCTGCACTCAATATGCCAGCAAATTCGGAAAACTCAGCAGTGGCCACAGGACTGGAAAAGGTCAGTTTACATTCCAAAGAAAGGCAATGCCAAAGAAGGCTCAAACTACTGCACAATTGTACTCAACTCACATGCTAGTAAAGTAATGCTCAAAATACTCCAAGCCAGGCTTCAGTAATATGTGAACGGTGAACATCCTGATGTTCAAGCTGGTTTTCGAAAAGGCAGAGGAACCAGAGATCAAATTGCCAACATCCACTGGATCATGGAAAACGCAAGAGAGTTCCAGAAAAACATCTATTTCTGCTTTATTGACTATGCCAAAGCCTCTGACTGTGTGGCTCACAATAAACTGTGGAAAATTCTGAGAGAGATGGGAATACCAGACCACCTGACTTCCTCTTGAGAAACCTATATGCAGGTCAGGAAGCAACAGTTAGAACTGGACATGGAATGACAGACTGGTTCCAAACAGGAAAAGGAGTGTGTTAAGGCTGTATATTGTTACCCTGCTTATTTAACTTCTATGCAGAGTACATTATGAGAAACGCTGGACTGGAAGAAACACAAGCTGAAATCAAGATTGCTGGGAGAAATATCAATAACCTCAGATATGCAGATGACACCAACTTTATGGGAAATAGTGAAGAGGCACTAAAAAGCCACTTGATGAAAGTGAAAGAGGAGAGTGAAAAAGTTGGCTTAAAGCTCAACATTCAGAAAACTAAGATCATGGCTTCTGGTCCCATCACTTCATGGCAAATAGATGGGGAAACAGTGGAAACAGTGGCTGACTTTATTTTGGGGGGCTCCAAAATCACTGCAGATGGTGACTTGCAGCCATGAAATTAAAAGACATTTACTCCTTGGAAGGAAAGTTTTGACCAACCTAGATAGCATATTCAAAAGCAGAGACATTACTTTGCCAACAAAGGTCTGTCTAGTCAAGGCTATGGTTTTACCAGTAGTCATGTATGGATATGAGAGTCGGACTGTGAAGAAAGCTGAGCACTGAAGAATTGATGCTTTTGAACTGTAGTGTTGGAGAAGACTCTTGAGAGTCCCTTGGACTGCAAGGAGATCCAACCAGTCCATTCTCAAGGAGAGGAGTCCTGGGTGTTCCTTGGAAGGAATGATGCTAAAGCCTCATGCGAAGAGTTGACTCATTGGAAAAGATTTTGATGCTGGGAGGGATTGGGGGCATGATGAGAAGGGGACAACAGAGGATGAGATGGCTGGATGGCATCACCGACTCAATGGACATGAGTTTGAGTGAACTCCAGGAGTTGGTGATGGACAGAGAAAGCTAGCGTGCTAGCTAGCTTTACAATTTGTAAGGCTGAGATAGCCATGGTGATTCCATTGATGGATCTGAGCAAAGTAAATCAAAAACTTTCTGAGAAGAACTCATGATTGAAGAGGTCAAAATATCAACATTCACAGGAATTTGGGAGAAGCTGATTTGAACCCTCATAGATAATGTTGAAGGGTTCCAGACATCAGTGGAGGAAGTATCTGCAGATGTGGTAGAAATAGCAAGAGAACTAGAATTAGAAGGTATGACTGAATTGCTGAAATCTTATGACAAAATTTTAACAGATGAGTGGATGAGTAAAGAAAGTAGTTTATTGAATGGAAGCTAACACCTCATGAATATTCTGTGAAGATTGTCAAGATGACAAAACAGATCTAGAATTATATATATATATATATATATATATATATATATATATATATATATATATAAAATTATGGTCGACAGGGTTGACTACAGTTTTGAAAAAAAATGTTATACTGTGGGGGAAGTATTATTAAACAGCATTGCAGGATGCAGAGAAATAGTTCATGCATAGAAGAGTCAATTGTTGGGCAGACTTCATTGTCCTCTTATTTTAAGGACTTGTCCACAGCCACCCCAACCTTTAGCAACCAGCACCCTTATCAGTCAGCTGTCATCAACATTGAGGCAAGACCCTACACTAGAAAAAGATTATAACTCAGGCTCAGAATGATGGTTAACATTTTTATCAATAAATTATTTTAAGTAAGATATGTACCTTTTTTAGATACGTTAATATTACACACTTAATATACCACTGTATGGTGTAAACATAAGTTTCATATGCACTGAAAAACCAAAAGAGTAAGTGTTACTCACTTTGTTGTGGTAGTCTGAACCTGCAAAATCTCTGAAGTGTGTCTATAAACTGTACATTGTTTGAAGTATTCCAGTGAATTTTGAAATGTTGAATGTGAAAGGAATCAGAGTCATTGTCTGGTGTCTCCAGGTAAACATCTCCAGATTGGTGAGACCAATTTTTATCACTGTAACCATTCATTCATCTGAAAACTCCTCTTGGAAATTTACTGTTCAGTTATTCTCATTCTGTTTCTCCCCTTCTCACCCAAGATTTGAAATTTTGGTTGTGCATTTAGTTTATAAGCACACAATGTAGTTGACTTTCTCAATTTATTGATGAGGACACCACATTCAAACTATTCTGTTGACTAAGTTCATGCTGGTATAATAGCAGGTTGACACATGACTGAAACTTGGTTATTTGTCTTCTAGTCCTTCTAAAAACCAAGTAGATATTTGTTTTTATTTATAGAAACCAATAAACTACTTTCTATTAAATGTATGATATCCCAATATTATGCTAAATAACACTTCAAGCCTTTTAGGAAAATAATCAGAGGAAGTTCTGAGTTAACTGCCTCTCCTGTGTAAATCACCAATGAAGAAAGCACTATCAGTAGTTATATGGTACTCTCATATTTTTCTTTAAATTGAGGCATAGTTACTATACAATGTATTAATTTCTGCTGTGCAATGAAGTGAATCAGCTATTCAGTCAGTTCAGTTCTGTCGCTCAATTGTGTCCAACTCTTTGTGACCCCAGGGACTGCAGCATGTCAGGCCTCCCTGTCCATTGCCAATTCCCAAAGTTTGCTCAAATTCATGTCCATTGAGTTGGCGATGGCATGTAACCATCTCATCCTCTGTCATTCCCTTCTCCTCCTGCATGCAATCTTTCCCATCATCAGGGTCTTTTCAAATGAGTAAGTTCTTCGCATTGGGTGGCCAAAGAATTGCAGTTTCAGCTTCAGCATCAGTCCTTCCAATGAATATTCAGGACTGGTTAGATATTCTTGTAGTCCAAGGAACTCTCAAAAGTCTCCAATACCACAGTTCAAAAGTGTCAATTCTTTGATATTCAGCTTTCTTTATAGTCCAACTCTCACACCCATACATGACTACTGGAAAAACCATAGCTTTGACTAGATGGACCTTTGTTGGCAAAGTAATGTCTCTGCTTTTTAATATGCTATCTAGGTTGGTCATCACTTTTCTTCCGAGGAGCAAGCATCTTTTGATTTCATGTCTGCAGTCACCATTTGCAGTGATTTTGGAGCCCTGAAAAATAAAGTCTCTCACAGTTTCCACTTTTTCCCATCTATTTGCCATGAAGTGATGGGATCGGATGCCATGATCTTAGTTTTCTGAATGTTGAGTTTTAAGCCAACTTTTTCACTCTCCTCTTTACCTTCATCAAGAGGCTCTTTAGTTCTTCTTTGCTTTCTGTCATAAGGGTGGTGTCATCTGCATATCTGAGGTATTGATATTTCTCCCGGCAATCTTGATTCCAGCTTCTGCTTCATCCAGCTCAGCGTTTCTCATGATGCACTCTGCATATAAGTTAAATAAGCAGGGTGACAATGTATAGCCTTGACGTACTCCTTTCCCTATTTGGAACCAATCTGTTGTTCCATGTCCAGTTCTAACCGTTGCTTCCTGACCTGCTTATAGATTTCTCAAGCAGCAGGTCAGGCGGTTTGGTATTCCCATCTCTTAAAGAATTTTCCACAGTTTGTTGTGGTCCACACAGTCAAATTCTTTGGCATAGTCAATAAAACAGAAGTAGATGTTTTTCTGGAACTCTCTTGTTTTTTTGATGATCCAACAGATGTTGGCAATTTGATCTCTGGTTACTCTGCTTTTTCTAAATCCAGTTTGAACATCTGGATATTCACGGTTCACATACTGTTGAAGCCTGGATTGGGACTTTTGAGCATTACTTTGCTAGCATGTGAGATGAGTGCTATTGTGCAGTAGTTTGAGCATTCTTTGGCATTGCCTTTCTTTGGGATTGGAATGAAAACTGACCTTTTCCAGTCCTGTGGCCGCTGCTGAGTTTTCCCAATTTGCAGGCATATTGAATCAGCTATTATGCATACATACCTGCCCTCCCTCTCAGAACTCCCTCCCAGGTTCCATCCATCTACATCATCGCAGGACACCAAGCTGAGCTCCCTGTGCAACACAGTAGGTTCCCACTAGTTGCCTATATCACCTATCACAGTGCACGTACATCAGTCCCAGTTTCCCAGCTCATCACATCCCCTACCCGGTGTGCAGTGAAATGTTGCTCAGTCATCAAAAGGAATGAAATTGGATCTCTTAAGAAATTTACTTCCAACAGTTACAGATTTGATGTTAGCTAACTCTAAGTAGGCTTTCTCCCAATATATAAGATTATGAACTGGCAGAAAATATTTCAGAGGGTATGTCTTTAACATGTTTTATTCCAAAATTCTTATTACTTCAACTATGTATTAAACAACTATTATGTGCTAGTTAATGTCTGTCTCACTCTGGGTTTGCCAAGAGGTCCTTGGACAACAGCTTGTATACTACTTGTCTGTTAAGTAGTAAAAATCCCAGGAAAGCAAAAGAGAGGGAAAAGAAGAACAGAGAGGGGAAAAGACAAGAGCCCATCTGAGGTTTCTTACTGAGCCAGTGGCAACATTGTAAGAGATTTCAGGTAACTGCTTTCCAAGAGATTATATAAATGGCTGTGCCTCCTGACAGTCCTTTCTGAAGAAGAAATGAATAATGTGTTATCCACTGGCTCTGGTCGTCTGTTGGTCCAATGCTTGCCACACAGAAGGCTAATTCACTTGCATTTCTGGATTGTACATGCCTCAGCCTCAACTATGAAGCCTTTGAGAAGGATGAGTAAGAAGTGAGGAGCTGTAGGGCTGTGCCTCTGTAATACTGGGTAAAGTTCTCTTAGAACTAGTCTTTCCAGTGTTAACTAGGAAGAGAATAAGTAGCCAAGGGCCCTGGGCAGGGATTAGGCTGATAGGAGCAGATACATGTGCTAAGAAAACCAGGATAAGGGTTTTCACCTTCCAAGGAGGGTAATGATTCAAGGTGAGTATCACAACCAACAGCAAAAAACTGTATTTGCCGCATAAGTTCCACAACAATGATGCTGTGAGACCAAATGTGAGGGCAAATTAATGCAGTAACAACATACTAAAAAGCAGAGACATCACTTTGCTGACAAATATCTGGATAGTCAAAGCTATGGTTTTTCCAGTAATCAAGTATGGATGTGAGAGTTGAACCATAGAGGGCTGAGCACCCAAGAATTGACGGCTTCAAATTGTAGTGCTGGAGAAGACTCTTTATAGTCCCTTGGATAGTAAAAGCAAATCAGTCAATCCTATGGGAAATCAACCCTGAATATGCATTGGAAGAACTAATGCTGAAGCTGAAGCTCCAACACTTTGGCGACCTTAAGCTAAGAGTGGACTCAATGGAAAAGGCCTTGATGCTGGGAAATATTGAGACCAGGAGAAGAAGGGGCCAACAGAGGATTAGATGGTTGGATGGCACCATCAACAATGGACATGAGTTTCAGAACTCCAGGAGATAATGAAGGACAGGGAAGCCTGGCATGTTAAACTCCATGGGATGGCAAAGAGTCAGACTCAAATTAGGAACTGAAAAACAAAAGTTGAAAGTAAAGAAATACCTAAGCTAACATCTAAAGATGGGATAAAGTTATTTCATCAAAAAGAAATTAGACAGAGGATAGAGGGAAGAGCTTTCAGGATGAGGAAACAGAATGTACAAAATTATAAGGAAGAAAGGTGATAATTAGGAAAAAATGTAAATAATACAATAGTTTTGTCCAAAATGTGTACATGAGATATATAGCACTGCCAATTTTTCTACTTGTAAGCAAATTTATTGATTGCAAAATGGGTATACAAAGCATTTTGTAGAGATAACCTTTATGGATGATATCTGTGAGAGAAAGAAAGCAGCTGCCTTTGAAAGAAGGCAAGAGTACAGCTCGCTATCTAACTATCTAGCCCCCATCAAATATTCTTATTATAATATAATAACCATAATTAATAAGGATGATAGACAACCATTTGTATTTGCAATGAAAGAGTAACTGGTGCTCATTTTCCTTTGATAATGCTACTACTGAATTAATCATACCCTTGATGAATTACTGAAACACAATGTTATACTATTGTAGGTGTCCCCATTTTTTGCAGCCATTTAAGATTGTTTTTATTATGAAGTATTATAGTCTTGTAATGGTAAAATTAAACAATTGATAGTGATGCAGGAAAGATAACTTTTCTGGTAATTCCTTTAAAAATGTGTCTTTTTATTGTGCATCTATGTGTTTAAAGTATGTACGTGTTTTATTGTATTTCTTGATAGAAGACCAATTGATTTTTTTTTTTCAGAAATGCACAAGCAAAACAGGCAGAAAGAAAGAACAGAATTTCTTCTCCCCAGTTTTGGTGGATTGAAGCCAGGAACGTAATGACAATTTAATGTACTTCATCATGTCACGTAGAAATATAAAACCCATTGATGTGAAAAAAGAAGGAATCTCTTGAGTAAGGTTAGGAAATTAGAAAGTGTTTGTTTCTTAGTCATTGAAATCTCACTGGTCGGCTTGGTTGTTTGCTTTTTAGCATAGAAATTCAATGTGACAACTTCGAATAGTTTAGAAATTTGGTGTAAGTATCCTGTTCTAGAAGTGATTTGTTCAGTCCATTTATTCCTACAATGCTGCTAAATGAATTCTACACAACAAACTCACTTCAGTGATTTTCAATTCTCTAAATGACCCCTAAATTTCTTATTATGAGGATTGCAACATAACTTCGTGCAATGGACATCGCTTTCCTCTATGTGTGAAATGCCATATGGTTGAAAAAATATTAAGAACTAATGTCATGCTTTGCCCATCAACTTTGATAACCATCTCAAAATAGTGGTAACTTTTTCATTGTTGACTGTGAATTTGGCAAGGTTACTTGATCTTTTGTTCTTCCACTGGGTATTAATTCATGGCAAACAGCATAATTATATTAGCAAAAATTCCGTAAGCCCCAGCATATCTTTCTACAGCAGCAAACACAGTCAGCATTATGGCCAGAATTGTGTTTCCTTGGCTGATGCTACTATACTGTCTGACGACATCAGGGGCTTTTAGCTTTCCTGTTGTTACAAATTGACAGCATTTTAATAGCACGCAGGAACAAGATAGCTCTGCACACTAGTATTTTCCTATATTCAGAAAAACCATATGTTAACACAGCTCAACATTGCATGGATTTAGATGGAAAATGAATTCTATCTTGTCTCTTGAAATATAATGACATGACCATACTGTAATATGTCTACCATATGAGGCAACTGTTAGGTTCTTCCTAACCACTACTATAAAGCTATTTTATTCTACTGGCTAAACATATTTGTTCTGTGCTGAGTACCTTAAAAACTCAAGTGGCTGACTCAGAGTTTGCTCCTAAAGTTATTGTTGGGGTTTGTTTGGGGTGCTAATTCTGAGAGAGCTGACAAAGATAGGACTTGTGTAATTGGAGATCAAAATACGATGGTCAGAACTTCTCTGGTGGTACAGTGGTTAAGAATCTGCCTGCCAGTGCAGAGGACATGGGTTCTATCATTGGTCTGGAAAGACTCCACATACCTTGGAGCAACTAAGCCTGTGGGTCGCAACACTGAGCCTGCACTCTAGGGCCCATGAGCCGCAACTGCTGAGTCTGTGTGCTCCAACTCCTGAAGCCCATGGGTCTGTAGCATTCAGCGTGTGAGAGCTTAGCCCAGTCTCCTTTGCTGCTGCTACATTTACTCCACTAAAATCCCAGTCACACCTCATTTCTATTCCTCAGAAAAAGTTCACTTGTTCTCGAATGTGCATATTGTAGAAGTTATATCGGTTTCTTATCTTGGATTCAGAACCTTCCACAAACTGGTCCCAAGCTGTCTATTCACTTGCTGGGTTCTTGATAAAGCATTGAGCACGTCAGACTCTTTGCCTTCAGAAACAGGCCACCATGGTCTTAGGTACCCTCATGTGGGCAATTCCGTTGTGTGGGTGCCTTTTCCCAGTCTTTGATTCCTCTGATTCAACTCATTCTCCTATGTCCAATTCAAATATGCTTCCAGCCCAACACCTTCATCTTCTTTTCAAGGTGGAATAATCTCCTATGAAATTCCAGGAGCATGTATCATGCACTTTAATTATTGGATCTAATTTAGTAATAAAGAATAATGATAAGTGGTCACTACAGGCAAAAACTTTGAAGCCTGAGAGAATTACTGTTAATTCGTGACTACTCCTAAGAGGCTGACCTTGAGAAATTGACTTAATCTCTAGGCTCAAATTTCCTAATCAGAAAAATCATGGATAATAATATGACCCAATTTGTTTGTTTAATTCTGAGCTTTAATTTAAATCTTGCATGTAAAATATTTTGGATACTTCCTGGCAAATGTATCAACTATTATTTCTGTCCAATTACTATCATTCCAGGAAAAAGCTAAGCCCTTGACGTGCCTGTATCTTCAATCATTCTATAAGCATTCTTGGCTCAAGCAACCTTCAGTGATTCTGCATACCATGAATTATATACTCTTACAAATTCTAGCTCAAAAAATATGTATTCAATGAATTAATTAACCAATACTTTGTTAGGCAAAACTTTCCTGATCCTTTCCTAATTAATACTTCTATGTAAACCTCTGTTTATATCATGTAAAATATTTTATTAAAATAGCTTAGGTAGTAAGAGTGGCTCAGAGGTAAAGAATCTGCCTGCCAATGCAGACGTGGCTTCAAACCCTGGGTCAGGAAAATCCTCTAGAGAAGGAAATGGCAACTCACTCCAGTATTATCGCCTAGGAAATATGGACAGAGGAGCCTGGCAGGCTACAGGCCTTGTGATAACAAGACTTGGAATGACTTAGTGACTTAGTGGCAAGTGACTAATCAACATAAGTAATAATCTATAAGAACCTTATATTTTTAAAATTCTTTTAATATTTCTTAGCTTTTACATGTAATATGTTATAACATTTTAGTAAGATACATATAAAACACCTCCTTGGAAGAAAAGCTATGACCAACCTAGACAGCATATTAAAAAGCAGAGACATTACTTTGCCAACAAAGGTCAGTATAGTCAAAGCAATAAGTTTTCCAATAGTCATGTACAGATGTGAGACTTGGACCATAAAGAAAGCTGAGTGCTAAATAATTGATGCTTTTGAAATGTGGCATTGGAGAAGACTATTAAGAGTTACTTAGACCGCAAGATCCAACCAGTCAATCCTAAAGGAAATCAATCCTGAATATTTATTGGAAGGACTGATGCTGATGCTGAAGCTCCAATACTTTGGCCACCTGATGTGAAGAACTGACTCATGGGAAAAGACCCTGATGCCGGAAAAGATTGAAGGCAGGAGGAGAAGGGGCTGACAGAGCATGAGATGGTTAGATGGCATCACCTACTGGATGGATAGGAGTTTGAGCAAGCTCCGGAAGTTGGTGGTAGACAGGAAAGCTTGGCATGCTGCAGTCCATGGGGTCACAAAAAGTCAGACATGACTGTACCACTGAACTGAACTGAACTGATATTGCATTTCATCAATAAAAACAACAGGCTCTTGGAAACATCAGATCTCATCAGAGAAGCTTTGAATTTTAATTTTAGGTATCTATAATATGTGCAGTATCTGATATTAATATTGATACTAGTAATGATAGTAATTAGCATGTATAAAACAATTTTTATCTGTAAAGCAGATAACTTTCATAATATTTGGACATTATTATTATATGTATGAATGAATCTATCTTAAGTTCATTAAAAAACAAAAAATAATAATTAAAAGTATAACAACAATGCTTTTGTCAGTTTGACAAATGAGATGCTATGAAAAGGCCTCTTACGAAAACAACTAGATTTTGGATAAAGCGTATTTTAAAGGCATCTCTGGACAGGGAACTTTAAGATCCTTCCTGTTTAAACAAAGAACCAAATCAAGCCAGAGAAGTCTTGAGCATGAAGAGACTGCTAATAACTTGATCTACTAGAAAATGCTAATATCTGCACTGAAGTTGGATCCCTAGATCTGAGCCAGAGCTAACCAGACACTACTGCTTTAAGTCTGAAGTCCTGTAAAGGATGAAAGAGCCCAGGATTGGCCACATCCCTGTGTTCCTGACAAAGGCAATTGCATGGTCTGTCTGAAGTAAGAGCCTCAGGACTGGCACTGATGAAAACTAACCTCAGTGAGGTTAGGGCCAAAGGCCACCAAGCAAAGAAGAGAACTTCCACCAGGTGTAACAGTCACCGAGATGAGACTTGCCTCCCTCAGAGGACTTCAGATATTATGAATATCTTAATCAGAGTATTAAAAAAAAAAAGAAGGGCAATGCCAAAGAATATTCAAACTGCTATTCAATAGTGCTCATTTCACATGCTAGCAAGTCTATGTTCAAATCCTTCAAGCTGGGCTTCAGCAGTATGTGAACCAAGAAAATCCAAATGTACAAGCTGAAATTAGAAAAAGCAAAGGAATGAGAAATCAAACTGCCAACATCTGTTGGGTCATAGAGAAAGCAAAGGAATTCCAAAAAGCATCTACTTCTGCCTCATTGACTCTGTTGTCTTTGACTGTGTGGATCACAACAAACAGAAGAAAATGCTTAAAGAGATGGAAATACCAGACCACCTTACCTGCATCCTGAGAAACCTGTATGCAGGTCAGGAAGCAACAGTTAGAACCAGACGTGGAAGAGTGGACTACTTCACAATTGGGAAAGGAGTACGACAAGGATTTAACGTCTATGTAGAGTCAGTTCAGTTCAGTTCAGTCACTCAGTCATGTCCAACTCCTTGCGACCCCATGAATCGCAGCACGCCAGGCCTCCTTGCCCATCACCAATTCCCGGAGTTCACTCAGACTCACATCCATCGAATCAGTGATGCCATCCAGCCATCTCATCCTCTGTCGTCCCCTTCTCCTCCTGCCCCCAATCCCTCCCAGCATCAGAGTCTTTTCCAATGAGTCAACTCTTCACATCAGGTGGCCAAAGTACGGGAGTTTCAGCTTCAGCATCATTCCCTTCAAAGAAATCCCAGGGCTGATATCCTTCAGAATGGACTGGTTGGATCTCCTTGCAGTCCAAGGGACTCTCAAGAGTCTTCTCCAACACCACAGGTCAAAAGCATCAATTCTTCGGCGCTCAGCCTTCTTCACAGTCCAACTCTCACATCCATACATGACCACAGGAAAAACCATAGCCTTGACTAGATGGACCTTAGTCAGCAAAGTAATGTCTCTGCTTTTGAATATGCTATCTAGGTTGGTCATAACTTTCCTTCCAAGGAGTAAGCGTCTTTTAATTTCATGGCTACAGTCACCATCTGCAGTGATTTTGGAGCCCAAAAAATAATGTCTGACACTGTTTCCACTGTTTCTCCATCTATTTCCCATGAAGTGATGGGACCAGTTGCCATGATCCTCGTTTTCTGAATGTTGAGCTTTAAGCCAACTTTTTCACTCTCCTCTTTCACTTTCATCAAGAAGCTTTTTAGTTCCTCTTCACTTTCTGCCATAAGGGTGGTGTCATCTGCATATCTGAGGTTATTGATATTTCTCCCGGCAATCTTGATTTCAGCTTGTGTTTCTTCCAGTCTAGCGTTTCTCATGATGTACTCTGCATAGAAGTTAAATAAACAGGGTGACAATATACAGCCTTGATGTACTCCTTTTCCTATTTGGAACCAGTCTGTTGTTCCATGTCCCGTTCTAACTGTTGCTTCCTGACCTGCATACAGATTTCTCAAGAGGCAGGTCAGGTGGTCTGGGATTCCCATCTCTTTCAGAATTTTCCACAGTTTATTGTGATCCACACAGTCAGAGGCTTTGGCATAGTCAGCAAAGCAGAAATAGATGTTTTTCTGGAACTCTCTTGCTTTTTCCATCATTCAGCGGATGTTGGCAATTTGATCTCTGGTTCCTCTGCCTTTTCTAAAACCAGATTGAACATCAGGAAGTTCACGGTTCACGTATTGCTGAAGCCTGGCTTGGAGAATTTTGAGAATTACTTTACTAGCATGTGAGACGAGTGCAATTGTGCAGTAGTTTGAGCATTCTTTGGCATTGCCTTTTTTTGGGATTGGAATGAAAACTGACCTTTTCCAGTCCTGTGGCCACTGCTGAGTTTTCCAAATTTGCTGGCATATTGAGTGCAGCACTTTCACAGCATCACCTTTCAGGATTTGAAATAGCTCAACTGGAATTCCATCACCTCCACTAGCTTTGTTCGTAGTGATGCTTTCTAAGGCCCACTTGACTTTATATTCCAGAATGTCTGGCCCTAGGTGAGTGATCACACCATCGTGATTATCTTGGTCATGAAGATCTTTTTTGCACAGTTTTTCTGTGTATTCTTGTCACCTCTTCTTACTATCTTTTGTTTCTGTTAGGTCCATACCATTTCTGTCCTTTATCGAGCCCATCTTTGCATGAAATGTTCCCTTGGTATCTCTAATTTTCTTGAAGAGATCTCTAGTCTTTCCCATTCTGTTCTTTTCCTTTATTTCTTTGCATTGATCACTGAGGAAGGCTTTCTTA
This sequence comes from Ovis canadensis, assembly GCF_042477335.2. Lineage (NCBI taxonomy): Eukaryota > Metazoa > Chordata > Mammalia > Artiodactyla > Bovidae > Ovis > Ovis canadensis. The sequence continues at coordinate 23,999,624 of NC_091262.1, forward strand.
TCTCTTTTTGCTATTCTTTGGAACTCTGCATTCAGATATTTATATCTTTCTTTTTCTCCTTTGTTTTTCGCCTCTCTTCTTTTCACAGCTATTTGTAAGGCCTCCCCAGACAGCCATTTTGCTTTTTTGCATTTCTTTTCCATGGGGATGGTCTTGATCCCTGTCTCCAGTACAATGTCATGAACCTCATTCCATAGTTCATCAGGCACTCTATCTATCAGATCTAGTCCCTTAAATCTATTTCTCACTTCCACTGTATAATCATAAGGGATTTGATTTAGGTCATACCTGAATGGTCTAGCGGTTTTCCCTACTTTCTTCAATTTAAGTCTGAATTTGAGTACATCATGCTAAATGCCAGGCTGGAAGTAACACAAGCTGGAATCAAGACTGCTGGGAGAGATATCAACAACCTCAGATATGCAGGTGATACTAGTCCAATAGCAGAAAGTGAAGAGGAACTAGAGAGCCTCTTGATGAGAGTGTGAAGAAGAGAGTGAAAAAACTAGCCTGAAACACAATATTCAAAAAGATAAGATCATGGCATCCAGTCCCATCACCTCATGGAAAATAGAAGGGAAAAAAGTGGAAACAGTGACAGATTTTATTTTCTTGGGCTCCAAAATCACTACAGATGGTGACTGCAGCCATGAAATTAAAAAACCCTTGCCCCTTGGAGGAAAAGCTATGATAAACCTAGACTGTGTATTAAAAAGCAGAGACATTACTTTGCCAACAAAGGTCTGTCTAGCCAAAGCTTTTTTTTTTTTCCAGCAGTCATGATTGGATGTGAGTGCTGGCCCATAAAGAAGGCTGAGTGCCAAAGAACTGATGCTTTTGAATAGTGATGCTGGAGAAGACCCTTGAGAGTCCATTGGACAGCAAGGAGGTCAAACCAATCAATTCTCAAGGGAAATTGTCCCTAATATTCATTGGAAGGATTGGTGCTGAAGCTGAAGCTCCAGTACTTTGGCCACCTAATGCGAAGAACTGACTCCTTGGAAAAGACCCTGATGCTGGGAAAGATTGAGGGCAGGAGGAGAAGGGGACGACAGAGGATGAGATGGTTGGATGACATCACCCATTGGATAGACATGAGTTTGAGCAAGCTCCAGGAGTTGGTGGTAGACAGGGAAGCCTCTCGTGCTGCAGTCCACAGGGTTGCAAAGAGTTGGATACAACTGAGTGACTGAACAACAATGTGCCGTCTTGTACAGAAGCTGCAGTTAAGCCAGTTTCTACCACATGGTCTTTAGTGTATTCATCCTCTCCTCTCATCATCTTGTCTTTGCTTTGGCTTCGAGGCTGGGTTAAGAGAATGCTTGGCATGAGTCTCTCTGTGGATATGTTAAGTCAGATCAACCTTTGCTGACCTTTGTGAACAAATTAAGCATAGAAGGAAGGAAGGAAGGAGAGTTACATGATACATGCTGTGCATAATTCCATTCTTCATTTTTACTTTCTTTCGTGATTTCCTGCTCTAACGTACTTCCAGATTCCAAACTCTATCAATATCCATTGCCATAATCCTGCAGGAACAGAGAAACTAATGAAAATAAGATAAAAATATAGGGAAGGTAGGGTTGCGACGGTGTCGTGTAGATGTTTTTGTTTGTATGTATGTATGTATGTGGAATGGATGTGTGTGTGTCTGAAGGAGTGAGTGTGGACAAGACGGAATTTCTGAGAAAGAGGTGGAAATGGGGAAGAAAGGGAAAAAAAGAGATAGGAGATAGACAATACATTATTTCACCTGACGATAAAGCGTAAAATGACTTAGAAATTAGTTTAAATGTAGAATTTGACTGCAGTAGTTCTAATGCAATAATACTAGTTATTCCATTTGCCTTTCCATAAAGTCTTCTCTACAAATAGATTCTATTTTTGAGGAGAGTCATTTAGCCAAGTTTGCGTAATTGTCTGTGCAGTAAAAACAGAAAGATATGGCTGTTTGAAGATTTTGGCAGAGACGTTACAGAAGTATAGCTGACAGTGTATACATGCTCATTGGTAAAGAAAAATTATGAAATTCCTGCTTAGAAGAGCTCTGTTTGCCTTGAACTATGAAATAAACTTAAGATCCCTTTGAATTTAGTATCTTAAAGGACAGTCTGTCATCATTAATTTTTTGTTGTAAATTTTAAAAGAATTGTATTTCTAGTTAACTGGACACTTTTATTTTTCTTAATCTCTCTTAGAATCATAATACTTAAGAAGTTAGTCACATCTGAAAACCTTCATGTCACCAAAGTATTTCTGCAGCTTTCAGGCATGGGTAAATCTTTCTGATATTTCAAAACCTGGATGTTCATGCCTTAAGCTAATTTTTCTTCAAAACCCCTGTCTCCTTAGTGAACTGCATTCTGCATTGTTCTCTGAGTCTTAAGTTGCTTCTGTATTACAGTTGGATTTCATACCATCTAAAATATTATATTTTATTTTTGACCTCTAAAATAAAGGATAATTTGCATGTGGGCCTACCTGTAGTTTCAAAGGAAAATGACAATTTAAATGTATGAAATAAATTTTAAAAAATCATGTATTAAGATCACACACATACACAGCAATTTATGTGACAATTTGTTTCTTAACAGAGATAAGAACTTTTCCATAGTAAAGTTGGATAGCCTTAAATGCACCATACTATTTGGAGGATTTTATGGGTTATGTTTCTAGGAACAAGTGAGTATACTTATGGAGCTGTAGAATTAGATTTAAAGACTTATACATAAATATATCTCTGATTCTACTTGTATATTTCCTGCCACTGGTATACCTCATTTTTGCCAGTGACTTTGAAGTAGAAAATTAGACATGTGTTGTCTATTGACTACATCACCTTTGTTTTGTTGTTGTTGTTTCCCCGTGAGTTTAAAGTAAATTATTTTTCCAAGAAGTGAAATATTTAAAACTTTGCCAGAACATCTGTGTCAGAGGAGTAAGGTTTACTTGATCCATATAGAAGTGGAATGCTCATCGTATAATTATTATACAGATTAATAGTTTTGAAACAGGAGGGAGGAGGGCAAGGTAAACCTTTTCATAGAATGACATAGCCAGAGGACACAACATAAACTGATTAGAATTAAATTGATCCAAGATGGAAGACACGTCAACTTTGACTAGACCTTGATCCTCAATCAGCAAGCTAAATGACACACCAAGAAGTGTCATGATAGTTTCAAGGCCTACTGTTAAAAGACCAAACGGTTGGCGGTGGCCCAATTCCTGAAAATCTGTACCCCAGACCCAAAATAGTTGGAATAATCCTCCCACTAATTAGCCTATGTTATTGCCCAGCTCATAAAAGCTAACCAGGACACGTTTCGAGACCACCAGACTCTCCCTCTGAGATGGCCCACACTCTGTTTATGGAGTGTTTCTTTCTAAATAAATCCACTTCTTACCCATCATTTTGTCTCTCACTGAATTCTTTCTGTGATGAGACATCAAAAACCTGAACTTCACTAGGTCCTGAAACCACGAACCATGGGTTTTGGCTGGGTTTGAGTCCCAACCTCATGGGTTAGAGTCTCAAACTGGGTTTTGGCTGAGTTCACGTCCCAGCACATGGATTAAAGTCCCAATCTGAGGTAAAGAGTTTTGGTTTGACAAAATAGTCACAGACAAAAGAGATGTTATAATGTCTCCGGCAGAACTAACAACAACAACAAAAAGCTAAAGTGTTTGCAGTTAATAAGGCTAATACTACTTGAAGTGAAAGTGTTAAAACACTCAGTCATGTCCAACTCTTTGTAACCCCATGGAGTGTAGCCTACCAGGCTCCTCTGTCCATGGAATTCTCCAAGCAAGAATACTGGAGTGGGTAGCCATTCCCTTTCCCACGGCATCTTCCCAGTTCAGGAATTGGACCTGGGTCTTCTGCATTTTAGGCTGATTCTTTACCATCTGAGCCACTAGGGAAGCCCCTATACTACTTAACCTAAGGATAATTGACCACATATTGTTGGACATTTTTCTTTCCATTATGGAGCAGGCAGGGGGATGGGGCAGACACATCATCAAGCTCCTTAGTATGGCACAGAATTCTTTCAAAATTAAATCTTATTCTAACTTTTAAAATCACCTCCAATCACTCTCTCCTATAACAAGAAACCGTGTTTCCCCAGATATATAGGCTTAAAGTCTTCGTTTTGTCTTTGCCTGACACTTCTCTCCTGCAATAAAAATCTCTCCTTCAATTTCCTACTCTTCCTTAGAGACCTAACTCAGAATTTGGCTGGATCAGTGGTTCCCTCCTTTGTGATGCCAAGAGCACTTATCTATTATATGTAAATATCTGTTTACAGTTCACTGGAAAGATGTTCATGGAGGAGCTTATAGCAACAACAACAACAGACCAATAGGAAATAATTTTTTCTTCCTCTAACCTAACACAAAGTCTGGAAGATAATTGCTAATAAATAAATAAATGATGAATGAATGACCTTGTATCAACCATAGGACCTCTGAAAGATTATTATAATGGCACCAACAACGAGATAACTAATATAATTTTACCAGTTTTAGAAAGCCCAGAAACTGAGGCTTTGTGGGGACCAGTAGTCCTATTGCCTGTTTCTTTGCATTGTGTTAGCAATTATGTGACACTCCATGAAGGACGCCAGGCTTTTATTCATAATTATATTTTTTTTTTCTGTAAAAGATAAATCAATTATGAGGGTAAAAGCTAAGATGCTGCTGAAGGAATAAGGGAAATCTAAAACAGTCGGAATACTCAAACCATAGAAAATCATGCAAAAGAATTCTGAGTATGTTGAGTAGTCAACAGACTGAGTGTCTCAAATTTGAGTTGTAACGAAAAGACAATTGAGAAAAAAAATTAAATAGAATCAGTTGAAAAGTGAACATAAGTCTTCATGATACAATATCAAACATTTTTCATCACTATTCATTTTTAATCTTAAAAAACATATTGGTAGCATTTAGTCCCAAATTTCCCAGCCTTGTTCTCCTTCACTGTGATGTTATCAGCTGGAAGGGAAAGCTGGCCACAAAACTGTTATGTTAAGCACTTTTCCACAGGAACTTATTGCTTTAATAAGTTGGGAAATGTTCTTAAGGAAAAAAAAGTCATTGAAGATTCATTAGAGAGGGAAAAAAAAATAGAAAAAACCTACTTGATTCTCCATAGAATTCACACTTTCCTTACCATGGGATACAGCATATACCCTGAGGTCTCCCCAAGGGTAGGAATAAAATAACTACTTATCTCTGGAAAGAGAATTTTTTGTTTGCAGGCCCAGCAGGGTAAGACAAAAATCCACATACTCACCATTTGTATAACCAGCAGTTATCCCGATATCCCATTGGACTAGGGATTCCAAGGTAAACAATGCTTCACACAGGTAAGTGCTCAATAAATATTTTTGAAAGAGTGGATAAACGTTAGAAAACACGTGAATGCTCTTTGATGACTGTAATCACCACCCCCACCCCCCCACAATCCGACCCCTGTGTTGATCAAATTCTCACCTTATAGGAGTGTATGGGAAAGAAGTAAAACTCCATCTCCAAGAGGATTTGCATATCTGTGAATCTGCTGCCTTAGACTCTCTTTAGAATTTAATCTTTTATTCTAATAGTCTTATAGATTTTAACCAATTCTGAAGGCCATATGCAAAAACACAATAAACATGCTTTATGACCTCAGTAAAAAGATAAGTATCTTTTCTGTTTCAAGATTTTGTTTATAGTTAACCTTATTGATTAAAACTTGTATTTTTTAAAAAAAGGCCTTAATATAACACCCATTATAACTGAGAGAGAGAATATTTGCAGTCAGATCCACTACCTCCAGCAACCATTGGTCAGTATTCTTTCACTATGGGTCATTTTAGCATTTTTGAAAATTTCATATAATTTAATTGTGCTGTATGTAGCTTTTTATGTTTATCTTCTTTCCCTCAACATAATGTTTTTGAGATTTAAACTTGATGATGCCTATGTCCATAATTTGTTCCCTTTTACTGCTTAGAATTGAGTTTAAAGAATCTGCCTGCAATACAAGAGACCCTGGTTTGATTCCTGGGTAGGAAACTCCTGTGGAGAAAGGACAGGCTACCCACTCTAGGAGCTTGGGCTTTCTTGAGCTTTCCTGGAGGCTCAGATGATAAAGAATCCACTTGCAAATATGGGAGACCTAGGTTCAATCCCTGGGTTGGGAAGATTCCCTGGAGGAGGGCATGGCAACCCACTCCAGTATTCTTGCCTGGAGAATCTCATGGACAGAGGAGCCTGGTGGGCTACAGTCCATGGGGTCACAAAGGGTCGGACACGACTGAGTGACAAAGCACACTGAGTCTAAAGACAAATAACAATTTATCAAATCAACTAGTGATGGAAATTTGGGTTGATTCCAGGCTTTGGTTATTATAAGTAAAACTTCTAATTACAAAAAAAAGAAAAAGTAACTTCAGACAGATCAGCTTATGGTTAAGAAAATACTGAGTATCATTAAAAAAAAAAAAAAATTCTGAGTCATGTGCATACTCCATGAAAGGGAAAGCGGATGACTCACTTTCCCAGCAATGAGTCTTGCTGTGGGTTTCCTGCTTTCCCGCCACCTCCTTCCACTGTCCCATAAAGCCCCACCCATAGCAAAAGCCAGGCAATTTCTCCTACTTATACAAAGTTTGGATACTTTAGCATGAAGTTGTTCTAAAGTTTCAGTTTGATATGGTCCAAAAGAGCAGGAATGGGAGAGAGAATGGAGCTGTATCCAGATTCCATCTGTGACTAAAACCCAATAACATTCTTTGGTACCAAGTAATCACCCACTCACCTAATGGTCTCTCTGGATGATTGCGAATAGCTTAAGCAAGTACATAGGAGTTTAAAGAGCCACTCCAAATGACTGAGACGCAGGCTGCCCACAGAGGAGCCATGTCACTCCATTGACAAAAAAGTGTGGAGGGAGCAGGCAATAGGCTTCCCAGGGGCTTGCAGGCTGAGAGAGGGAGAACCTGAGTGAGTATGAGAATAAGTGCTAGGAGCATCCTGCTCCATCCCACTCCTACTATTATATGAATGCTATGTTTTTTAGGCTAGCTCCCTCCCCAGCCACCCTCCAAGCAGTTCATAGACAATAAAACACCAGGAATCCCTGAAGAGTGGTAAAATGCTGACATGATTTAAGAAGGAAGACTCTGATAAGAAGATAAAAATCTAATAAACAGAGTCTAGAGAACCTTGGTGCGTCTCAGGCCCTCGGCCAGGGTAAGCAAAACCCTCCCAAGGAAAACAAAAGGAGCCTTAATCGTAAGGACATTCCACTCACAGACCATCTGAAGGAGAAAGTTAAGGCCGTGACCTCTGCAGGCTGCAGTTATGAGCGCTTTGACAAGAAAATATTTGATTTGGTTCAAGAGGCAAAATCAGTCACTGGATTTTTTTAATACCTTTTTTTTCTTCAAGAAAACAAAAAATCATGTATTTTGTATGTGCTTGAGAGAGAGAGAGTTCTGTGTACGTGGTAAATATTTCTCCAAACCTTTGTATCTTTTCTGTTTAACTTGGTTTTAATTTCTTCTTGGATTTTAATCAACTCCAGGAAAAGGTGGATTCACAGGCCCATTGATTTCCCTTTTTTAATTAACACAGAGCTCCCAAAGGCTAATCTTAAGTTTCACACGTGAATCTGCAAATATGTAAAGACATACATTCTCTACCAGAACCAGGTCGAGAGAGTCATAAAGCTGTTTATTGCTGAAGACTTAGGACGACCTCCAACAATTCATCTGTGTCTTTGAAATCTAGAACAGAGAATTGCATAGAAAAATGTTGAAGTGCTACCCAGGCTCTCAGCCTAATTCAAAACAAAGCCTTTATATTGGTTGAAAATCTGAGCAATTTTGTCACACCATTGATAAAACATGTGCAATAAGAAATATTTATGTAGTGATGTATGCATTTGGTATTAAGGGAACATATGTAGAGTTAGGAAGGAGGAAATCTGTATGGAGATTTTAAAGAGCTCTTTCGGTATACTTATAAGAGCTTCAAGGCTTGCAGATACTTCAAGATTAGCTTAATTTTAAGATTCAAGGCTTTCTTTTCACTAATATAGAGGCAAACTGTACTTGTGCTCATCAGATGTAATTAGTTTATTTTTAATACTTATTTTTCCTCCCTAAGAAGAAAAGTGGAACATAGGTATAAATGAGCATGATCTAGAAGGAAACAGGGAAGAAATGAAGAAAAGGGAAGAAGTGAGAAGGAAAAACCTAGGGCAGAGATGAACAGCCCATGAGAGACGAAAGGACGACAAAAGAATAGGATGAGGTCCTTTCTCTTATCCTTGAATAAGTAATTGGGAAGCAAGACTGCGTCGAAGCGCTGAGAATTATCCAAAGCACTTAGGGCTCAGGAAACTTTCCTGGCCATCTGATAATCACAAATTCAACAAAGAGATGGGTGAATGGGGGCACAGGTAGGGAAGGGAACAGATAAGAACAAATCTTGGGTTATGCATCAGGTTACACAGCCTGACCTTGGAGGGAGGAGCCTGGTAGGCTACAGTCAAGGGGGTCGCGAAGAGTCAGACAAGACTGAGCGACTTCATTTCCACTTCCACTTCTCTTCTGTTCTATTTGCTTAGAACCCATGATGGTAGAGTGAATTCTCTTGAGGACATATTTAATTTTAGAAATTTAGAGCTCTAAAAGATTGGACCAGTAAGCTCATGTAAATTTCCTGTATGCTGCTGCTGCTGCTAAGTCGCTTCAGTTGTGTCCAACTCTGTGCGACCCCATAGACGGCAGCCCACCAGGCTTCCCCATCCCTGGGATTCTCCAGGCAAGAACACTGGAGTGGGTTGCCATTTCCTTCTCCAATGCATGAAAGTGAAAAGTGAAAGTGAAGTCTCTCAGTCATGTCCAACTCTTAGTGACCCCATGGACTGCAGCCTACCAGGCTCCTCCATCCATGGGATTTTCCAGGCAAGAGTATTGGAGTGGGGTGCCATTGTCTTCTCTGAATTTCCTGTATGGCAAATCTTTATTCTTTAAACCAAACTTTTTTTAATATAGGAACATTTTTAATTTTTTAAATTAAATTTTTAATTTGTTTTTTAAAGCAGGTGATTTTTTCATGACCATGCTTCAAACTGAAGTGGAGGTTCAACAGCTATGTAATCAGTTTAGGATGTTAGCGAAGAAATTGTTTCTTTTGAATTTCTGGGCTATTTAGTCTATTTACATTGATCTGTTAAACTAGAACCACTTTATTTGGTAACACATAGACATATCTGTGAGAGGACAGTCTTTAATATCATGCCCTCCTTGAGCATGAAAACAGAATATCAAAATTGCCTTTGATATTTGCTAACAAACTCTACAATTAGAATACAGAAAATTCAATTACATGCAGTTAAACAACTCTGAACCTTGACATCAGAAATATGTTAGTGTGCTTGTTGTTATTCAGATTTAGATACCTTATGCTTGGGTTTGCCTGAGTTAATGCTATCTTTCTGGGTAATAACAATTAGGTTAAAGAACTGCTTCCCTTGTGGCTCAGTGATAAAGAATTTGCCTGCCAGTGCAGTTGACGCCAGTTCGATCCCTGGGTCAGGAAGATGCCCTGCAGAGGAGAATGGCAGCCCGTATGTATTCTTCCCTGGGAAATCTCAAGGACAGAGGAGCCTGGCCGGCTATAGTCCATGGGGTCACAAAAGAGTTGGACACAATTTAGGGATTAAACAACAACAATGATCACAAATTACTATTTGGACAACCTGTTTTATTTAGAAAGCATATTATTACAATTTCGGGCTTTGGTGTCAGGTAACCAGGGTTCAAATCCTGGTGTCATCATGTACCAGCTATATGACCTTGAGCAAATGGCTTAACTTCTGTGATAATTAATTCTCTCATTGATAAAATGAGGTAAAATAGTACTTATCTCAAAGGGTAGTTATAAAAATTAAATGAGTTAATGTAAAGAATTTAAAACAGTATCTAGCACAGAGTAACAATTAGCTATCTTTTTAATTTATAAAATTATGTGCATGTCAAAACTTTGTAAGACATAGAAAGGCATTTCCAAAAAAAAAAAAAACAACAAAAAAAAGATACCTTAATAGCTAGGGATGGTCACTCCTTTTCCTAGTTTTTAGTCTCTGTGTTCATTTTAAAAAATTGAAATTAAGTGTATGTATGCTTTTATTTAATTGCTTTTATCCTCTTCTTAAATTTCGTAGGTAGATGATAGGTAGAGATTTATATGGACAGATATCTAATATTCTCTCATATGGATATAATAAAGTTGTTAATCAAATCCTATGGATTTGGATGCTTTATTAATGCCATTATAAATAATGCTACACTGAACATCTTTTTGTACAAACTCTGTCCTATTTTTCCTATATATTTTGGGTAATTGAAAATAAATATTGCATTACTGTGTGGAGAATGCCAATATAAAAATCAATAGTCATTATATAATTTCAAATTTGAAAGCAGACAGAAACAGCAGAAATTGAACTCCTTGAGGTCTCCATTCAAATTTAGGGGGACCAAGATATCTGTCCCTTCTTCCTTATCTCTCCCTCAAAGCTCAACCCTCTGGGTTTCCTGAAATTCAACAAATAAATTGTTGAAAATCTAGTTTAGAAACATGTGTACATGTCAACAAATAGACACTTAATTAAAAGCTAATATGAGCAGTTCAATTTGATAACAAATAATGAAGAAAGTTGGAGAAGAAAACGGCAACCCACTCCAGTATTCTTGCCTGGATAATTCCATGGAGTCTGGAGGGCTATAGTCGATGGGGTTTCAAAGAGTCAGACTGAGCACACACTGAAGGAAGTAGACATCTCAATTGAAAACGCAGTATTTACACTCATTTGAAAGCCCAGTTAGTGCCATCTATGAGTGTGAACTAAATGAATGTCTCTCAACCTATTTTTTGATGTGCAGTTTGTGTGTGTGTGTGTGTGTGTGTGTGCATGCACACATGTGCTGCATAATGACTTCTGGTCTAAGATGGGTTCCACGTTGTTCAATGTCATGAAACATCATGGATTGTAAAAAATTCTACCAACTCGACTTAGGTTTAGAAATATTCACAACATTGTATCGCAACTTGAAGATTGCAAAACTTTTCATTTGAGACTTCTTCCTAACTTGGAATGCAACCTGATTTCTCAAAAGGACTGACACTCATAGTTTTGAGAAGGCTGAAGACTAAGCATTTCAGGCCAATAAATGAAAATTAATTTAGAAGAAAACATACAGAATGTTCATAAATGCATCCTTAGCAGTCATTTTAGTTATGACTCTGTTTCTGTTAAATGTGTTTAGTATTTTAAATGCAATAGATTGTTTTTCCAATTTCAGATTGTACATATTTTATCTATAAAAAAACGCAATTTTTAAAAGTGTCTTTTTTGTAAAGAAAAATATTAAGAATAAAAATCTTTTTCAATTATGATTTCCTCATAAGTGCCCAATAGAGGGATTGCTGGGCCGTATGGTAGTTTTATTCCTAGTTTTTTAAGGAATCTCTGTACTGATCTCTATAGTGGTTGTATCAATTTGCATTCCCACCAACAGTGTAACAGAGTTCCCTTTCCTCCACACTCTCTCCACGTTTATTATTTGCAGACTTTTTGATGATGGTCATTCTATCTGATGTGAGATGATGCCTCATTGTAGTTTTGATTTGCATTTCTCTGATAATGAGTGATGTTGAGCATCTTTTCATGTGTTGATTAGCCACCTTCTTTGGAGAAATGTATCTTTAAGCCTTCTGCCCACTTTTTGACTGAGTTTGTTTTTCTGGTATTAAGTTGTATGAGCTGCTTGTATATTTTGGGGATTAATTCTTTGTCAGTTGTTTTGTTTGCTATTATTTTCTCCCATTTTAAGGGTTGTCTTTTCACCTTACTTATAGTTCCCTTCATTGTGCAAAAGCTTTAAAATTTAATTAGGTCTAATTTGTTTATTTTTGCTTTTATTCCCATTACTCTAGGAGGTGGGTTATAGAGGATCTTGCTGTGACGCATGTACCCCAATGTTCACTGCAGCACTATTTACAATAGCTAGGACACAGAAGTAACCTAGAAATCCATTGACGGATGAATGGATAAGGAAGTTGTGGTACATATACACAATGGAATATTACTCAACTATAAAGAGGAATGTGTGAGTCACTTCTAATGGGATGGATGGACCCAGAGCCTATTACACAGAATGAAGGAAGCCGGAAAGACAAATATTGTATATTAACACACATATATGAAATCTAGAAAGATAGTACCCATGATCCTACATGCAGGGCAGTAAATGACACACAGACATAAAGAACAGACTTCTGGACACGGTGGGAGAAGTAGAGAGTGGGACGATTTGAGAGAATAACATTGAAACACATGTATTACCATACGTAAAACAGATAGCCAGTGGGAGTTTGATGTATGACACAGGAAATCCAAAGTTGGTGCTCTGTGACAACCTAGAGGAATGGGGTAGGGAAGAAGGTGGGAGGGAGGTTCAAGAGGGAGAGGGCACACATATACCTATGGCTGATTCTTGTTGATGTATGGCAAAAAAAATCACAATATTATAAAGCAATTATCTTCCAAAAAAAGAATAAAAATCTCAAATAACATCTTTTGAGAGACAAACTAGAAGATAAAATACAGTAGTAGATAGAAAAAGCAAAATAGAGTGCTTGATGGATTATTCCATTTATTAAGCTTAGGTCAAATACATTTTGAAACCACAATGTGCTTTTGTTATCATTTTAATAAACCACATATTACTTGACAATCTTTGAATATCAAGACGTATGCCATGTATGTGTGCTTAACTGCTCAGTCATGTCCAGTCTTATGATTCCTTTGACTGTAGCCTGCCAGGTTCCTCTGTCCATGGGATTCTCCAGGCAAGAATACTGGAGTGGGTTGCCATTTCCTTCTCCAGGGGACCTTCTCAACCCAGGGATCAAACCCAAGTCTCCTGCACTGGCATGCAGAGACTGAGCAGCCTATGAAGCCCCTAAGAAATGCCCTGGGAAGGAAAGTTTTACAAATGGATCTAAAAAACCAAGCACTTTTCAAACACTGTTTAAAAGGGTTTTTTTTCCTTAACTTTTGAAAGTTTATTGTTCAGTTTTGTAAAGCAATAAGAGACAAGATGTAGATACTTTTCTATTTTATTTTGAAGGCTATGATTGATTATTGTGACCTAAAAATTACCCAAAATATCTCTAATATTTCCCTTATCTCAGCTTCTAATATTCCATTCCTTTGAAGGTGACAAAAGTTAAACATTTGGTCATTCATTTATTCATGGTGTGATAAAACAAAAGCATATATATGCATTATAATCATATATAAATTTGTCTATAAACTTATCAACACTAAGTAGAATCATGTGATATATTATTTTATAATTTGTTTTCCTTTACTTTTGCAATATATTAACTTTATGTTATTTATAACTTTAATTTTTTGTTATTATTTGGTATACAAGTGAACAGGGACTTTGTTTTCACATCTTGTTATGATAACTGGTTGAAAAGAAAAATTTCAATGAAATAATCTGGAGGATTCTTTGGAGGAAACTTGATATTAAAAGGGCAATAAAGGATCCTCTATGTTGAATGAACAATATTCTCTTAACTGTGTTCTGCAGAGGTAAGCAAAATTTGGCTAACAATTTGCTATCAAAGATTATGTGCTGGTGCTGCGTGAATCCACAACTGATTATTTTGTTTGGCAGAAACCAGAGAGAAAGGATTGCATGATCATGAAGAATGTCTAGAAGCAACTACTTAAGACTGCAAAAAAACAATTTGAGAAATCAATTTTCACAGAATTTGGACACAATCTGATAGAAAGATGGGTTGCCTCAGTTAGGTACACCCCAGACAGCCAAAATACATTTCTGCCGTCCAAATGATATGTGGCCCACAGTGTAGAAGAAACGGCCTGAAGGTAATGGTCCTTGTTCAAGTGGAAGCTGAGGCTCTTATCTCTTTCTCTTGATCTTCTGAGTTCTTCCTCTCACCTATTCCAAGGATCAAGATCCTTCTCTAATTCCGCTGTGATCTTGTGATCCACCATCATTTACAAAAAAAAATATGCCTCCTGCGACTGAACAAACCATCTTAACTTGTTGCCACTTTTTCCTCCCAAAATGGTAACGTTGTTGTGTTTGTTGATGATTACTTATTACAATTCTCCTCCTTTCCTTTCTTTTACAGAGTCTCAAAGAACCACTCCGTGAAAAACTGAGACATTCATTTGCTTTTTTTTCTGGTAACCCGTGAGAAGATACAGGTCTTGGCAGAGATATAGAAGGAAAAAAAAAAATTCCTTGACCCAAGGGGAAAAAAATGGAAGAGGGAAAGGGCAAAATGAGATGATTGAAGGGTAAATCTAAAGACGGAATAGACTTGATTCCAGGTGAAAAATCAGATTGACCTATAACACATTAGATGCCAGAGACACTCATGCTCTGTATGGAGTCTTAACCTCAGAAGCCCACAGAAAAGAAAAGAAATTTACATGAATGCGCTCCTTCCCTTGCACATGACACACAGAAATCTAGAAACCAATTTATGTCTTTGCCTCCTTCCCCCACCCTCTAAGTATGTATTTTAAACCGGGAAGAAGTCAGAGCCAGTCATTGCACACAAATCATCTCTTGGCTGAAGTTTTTGGTGGCAGCCAAGAGAAGAGAAGGGAAAAAAAAATTAGAAAAATTTCAATTTCAGGACCATTATTATTTTCATTAATCATAAGAGGCGCTGTCACCCCTGTCCTTATTCTTTAGAAGGAGATCTATTATACGGTCCATTTAGTCCAAGCCATATTACCTCATATGTTTTCCTGGCTGACCAAATAAGACTTAAGAGATAAAACAATTTACTGTTCATTATGATCCGTGTCACTGGAATCAATCTATTAACCTACATTAACTGGATATGTGACGATATCTCACATACACGCTTCCTCAGTTTCAAGAAAAGGCAAGAAAATGGGGAGGGGGCCAGTGAGAGTGAGAGAAAAGGAGAGGAAAGGAAACCAGAGCCCATAAAGTGCAGCAGACGTATAATTTGCCAAGCGAATACAACTTCATTTTCCAGTGCCCACTGCTGTGCCCTCCACATCTTCACACAGCCCCTGACCTGTAAAGAAGTCTAACAAATTGGCTTCTATTGTGGAGCCAAAAGGTGCCATCAAAGAAGGGACGGTTCGCTGGTCCTAAAGTATGATGGGAAATCTCAGGCTGGAATAAAGAGCCGTGGTTTTATGAAGTTAACCCATTGAGGTTAAAGGCAAGCAGGAAGCCCCAGCCTATAGGGCAGTAACACCGGGAGGAGAGAATCCCTCCAGCCATCTCATTCAAACACAGGAAAGGCAGCACCAGGTGAAACGATAGCCACACAAAGTTAAAATAAAAATCAGCATCATTTCTCTATTTTAAGCAATAAAAATTCCCCTGCTGGGCCTCTGGACAGTCCCTCTCTTTCATTCTTTCTCTATCTCTGTCTTTATTTCTCGCTCACTTTCCATGGATGAGGGACGATAAACATCTCAAGAGAGAGAAATAAATCCGTGGGTGGTCTTGATGCATCCTCGCACAGAAATATGGCTTTAGAATAGGCAGTACAGAAGTTAAGGTGCTAAATCCCCAGAAGGTGCACTAAGCCTTGCATTTATCCTGTGTTTGCACCTGCTTGTTAAGGGTTCATCCGGGTATTGGCTTGCACTGTGTAAATTTCTATCTAAGACTTTAAGGCCAAGGCCTTGGTTACCTGGCCTATGGACAGATTCCTCCATGCCCAGATTATCCAAAAATCTATATCATCCATGCCACCAAGGAGCTGAGCATTGTTAGCTCACAGCCAACATAGTGGTGTCCAATATGGCTGAGATCAACACCTGTTTCCATTGTGAGATGGAGAGAAAAAAAAAAAAACAAAAAACTGCAGACTCTATTCTGTCCCATTCATGGGTGATTTGTTTCACTATTTTCCTAGGAAGGCGATAGAAGTACCAAGCTCTGTTCCTCATTCAACCTTTTCAGTCCTAAGAAGAAGGAGAAATATCTGTTCAATCACTACCTGTTCCATAGCTCACGGTACAACTGAGAGTGGGGCTGTAGGTGAGGGGTGAGGGGTGAGAAGTGAGGATGACTTTCTAGGCAGCTGCAGCTGAGTCATTGCTTACCAATTTATCCTCCTCTCAAGAACAGGAAGTGGAAATTTCGCATTAATGGTAAGCCATGTCACAATCAGAAACAGATAGACATTACTCACACACATGAAGAATGCTGAAGAAGTTGTGGGTTGTATCATTAAGAGTGTTCTCATGACATCATTATACTGTTCATGGGTTTCCACGGGTGCATGCTGGGGCCAAGTCAGGGAAGTCACATGCCTTTTGATCCATATCCACATAACTGTTTTTATAAAGATGATGAGGTGTGTCTTCTGTTTGAAGATACACAGTCCACCAATTCTGCCTTTCTCTAGAGATTCAGTTCAGTTCAGTCACACAGACGTGTCCAACTCTTTGCGACCCCATGGACTGCAGCACGCCAGGCTTCCCGGTCCATCACTAACTCCCGGAACATACTCAAAATCATGTCCATCGAGTCGGTGATGCCATCCAACCATCTCATCCTCTGGTGTCCCCTTCTCCTCCTGCCTTTAATCTTTCCCAGCATCAGGGTCTTTTCCAATGAGTCAGTTCTTCATATCAGGTAGCCAAAGTATTGCAGTTTCAGCTTCAGCACCGGTCCTTGCAAATATTCAGGACTGATTTCCTAAATATCAGGTTTAACCTCCTTGCAGTCCAAGGGACTCTAAAGAGTCTTCTCCAACACCACAGTTCAAAAGCATCAATTCTTTGGTGCTCAGCTTTCTTTAGAGTCCAGCTCTGACATCCATACATGACTACTGGAAAATCATAGCTTTGACTAGCTTTGTTGGCAAAGTAATGTCTTTGCTTTTTAATATGCTGCTTAAGCTGGTCATATCTGTACTTTCAAGGAGCAAGCATCCTTTAATTTCACAGCTGCAGTCAACATCTGTAGTGATTTTGGAGCCTAAAAAAATAGTCCTCCCGTTTTCCATTGTTTGTGATGGGACAGGATGCCATGATCTTAGTTTTCTGAATGTTGAACTTTAAGCAAACTTTTTCACTCTCTTTCACTTTCGTCAAGAGAGTCTCTAGTTCTTCTTTGCTTTCTGCCATAAGGGTGGTATCATCTGCATATCTGAGGTTATTGATATTTCTCCCAGCAATCTTGATTCCAGCTTGTGCTTCATCCAGCCCAGCATTTCCCATGAAGTACTCTGCATATAATTTAAATAAGCAGGGTGACAATAAACAGCCTTGACGCACTCCTTTCCTTATTTGGAACCAGTCTGTTGTTCCATGTCCAGTTCTAACTGTTGCTTCTTGACCTTAATACGGATTTCTCAGGAGGCAGGTCAGGTGGTCTGGTATGCCCATCACTTTAAGAATTTTCCACAGTTTGTTGTGATCCACACAGTCAAAGGCTTTGGCATAGTCAATAAAGCAGAAGTAGATGTTTTTCTGGAATTCTCTTGCTTTTTCAATGATCTAGTGGATGTTGGCAATTTGATCTGTGGTTCCTCTGCCTGTTCTAAATCCAGCTTGAATATCTGGAAGTTCACGGTTTATGTATTATTGAAGCCTGGCTTGGAGAATTTTGAGCATTACTTTGCTAGCATGTGAGATGAGTGCAATTGTGTGGTAGTTTGAACATTCTTTGACATTGCCTTTCTTTGGGGTTGGAATGAAAACTGACCTTTTCCAGTCCTGTGGCCACTGCTGAGTTTTCCAAATCTTCTGGCATATTGAGTGTAGCACTTGCACAGCATCATCTTTTAGGATTTGAAATAGCTCAACTGGAATTCTATCAACTCATTAGCTTTGTTCTCAATGACGCTTCCTAAGGCCCACTTGACTTCACACTCCAGGATGTCTGTCTCTAGGTGAGTGATTACACCATCGTGGTAATATGGATCATGAAGATCTTTTTTGTATAGTTCTTCTGTGTATTCTTGCCACCTCTTCTTAACATCCTGTGCTTCTGTTAGGTCCATACCATTTCTGTCCTTTATTGTGCCTATTTTGCATGAAATGTTCCCTTGGTATCTCTAATTCTTTTGAACAGATCTCTAGTCTTTCCCATTGTATTGCTTTCCTCTATTTCTTTGCATTGATTACTGATGCTTTCTTATCTTTCCTTGCTATTCTTTGGAACTCTGCATTCAAATGGGTATATCTTTCCTTTTCCCCTTTGCCTTTAGCTTCTCTTCTCTCCTCAGCTATTTGTATGGCTTCCTCAGATAACTATTTTGCTTTTTTTGCATGTCTTTTTCTTGGGAATGGTCTTGATCACTGCCTCCTGAACCATGTTACAAACCTCTGTCCATAGTTCTTCAGGCACTCTGTCTATCAGATCTAAACCCTTGAATCTATTTGTCATTTCCATTGTATAATCATAGGGATTTTATTTAGGTCATACAGGAATGGTCTAGTGGTTTTCCTTACTTTCTTCAATTTAAGTCTGAATTTTGCAATAAAATGTTCATGATCTGAGCCACAGTCAGCTCCCAGTCTTGATTTTGATGACTATGTAGAGCTTCTCCATCTTTGGCTGCAAAGAATATGATCAATTTGATTTTAGTATTGACCATCTGGTGATGTCCATGTGTAGAGTCTTCTTTTGTATTCTTGGAAGAGGATGTTTGCTATGACCAGTGCATTCTCTTGGCAAAACTTTGTTAGCCCTGCTTCATTTTGTACTCCAAGGCCAAACTTGCCTGTTATTCCAGGTATCTCTTGACTTCCTACTTTTGCATTCCAGTTTCCTGTGATGTAAAGGACATCTTTTTGAGGTGTTATTTCCAGAAGATCTTGTAGGTCTTCATAGAACCATTCAACTTCAGCTTCTTCAGCATTACTGGTTGGGGCATAGACTTGGATTACTGAGATATTCAATGGTTTGCCTTTGAAACGAACAGAGATCATTCTGTCATTTTTGAGATTGTACCCAAGTACTGCATTTCAGACTCTGTCGTTGACTATGAGGGCTACTCCATTTTTTTTTAAGGGATTCTTGCCTACAGTAGTAGATATACTGGTCATCTGAATTAAATTCACCCATTCAAGTCCATTTTAGTTCACCGATTCCTAAAACATTGATGTTCACTCTTGCCATCTCCTATTTGACCACATCTAACCAGTCCATCCTATAGGAGATCGGTCCTGGGTTTCCATTGGAAAGACAGATGTTGAAGCTGAAACTTCAATTCTTTGGCCACCTGATGCAAAGAGCTGACTCATTTGAAAAGAGCTGGGAAAGATTGAGGGCAGGAGGAGAAGGGGACGACAGAGGATGAGATGGTTGGATGGCATCACCAACTCAATGGACATGGGTTTAGGTAGACTCCGGCAGGTGGTGATGGACAGGGAGGCCTAGTGTGCTGCGGTTCGTGGGGTCGCAAATAGTCAGACACAACTGAGCGACTAAACTGAACTGAACTGAATTTGCCTTGATTCATGGACTTAATGTTCCAGGTTCCTGTGCAATATTGCTTTTTACTGCATTGGGCTTTATTTCCATCACCAGTCATATCCACAGCACAGTGTCGCTTTTGTTTTGGTTACATCTCTTTATTCTTCCTGGAGTTATTTCTCCACTGATCTCCAGTAGTGTATTGGTCACCAATTGACCTGGGGAGTTCATCTTTCAGTGTCCTATCTTTTTGCCTTTTTATACTTTCCATGGGATTCTCAAGTCAAGAATACCGAAGTGGTTTTTGCCATTGCCTTCTCCAGTGGACCACATTTTGTCAGAACTCTCCACCATGACTCGTTCATCTTGAGTGGCCCTACACAGCATGACTCATAGTTTCACTGAGTTAGACAAGGTTGTGGTCCATGTGCTCAGTTTGATTGGTTTTTGATTGTGGTTTTCATGTGTCTGCCCTCTGACAGATAAGGATAGGTTTATGGAAACTTCCTGATGGGATAGACTGACTGTGGGAGAAACTGAGTCTTATTGTGATGAGCAGGGCCATGCTCAGTACATCTTTAATTCAATTTGCTGTTGATGGGCAGGGCTGTGTTCCCTCCCTGTTGTTTGCCCTGAGACCAAACTATGATGGAGGTAATGAAGATAATGGTGACCTCCTTCAAAAGGTCCGTGCACACACTGCTGCACTCAGTGGCCCCAACCCTGCAGCAGGCCACCGTGACCCACCCCTCTGCTGGAAACTCCTCGACTTTCATGGGCAAGTCCGGGTCAGTCTCTTGTGGGATCACTGCTCCTTTCTCCTGGATCCTGTGCACACAAGCTTTTGTTTGTGCCCTCCAAGAGTCTGTTTCCCAGGCCTGTGTATATTCTGGTGGCTCTATGGTGGGTTTGATGGCGACTTCCTCCAAGAGGGCTTATGTCACACCCAGGTCTGCTGCACCCAGAGTCCCTGCCCCTGCAGCAGGCCATTGCTGACCTGTACCTCCACAGGAGATGCTCAAACACTCAAAGGCAGGTCTGGCACAGTCCCTATGAGGATTCCTGGTGTGCACACCAGGAATTTTGTTTGCACCCTCTGAGCTTCTCTGGTGATTATGGGGTTTGATTCTAAATGTGATTTCGCCCCTTCTACCATCTTGCTGGGGCTTCTCCTTTGCCCTTGGGCATGGGCTATCTGTTTTTTGGTGGGATCCAACATTCTCCTGATGATGGTTGTTCAGCAGTGAGTTGTAATTTTGGAGTTCTTGCAGGAGAAGATGAGCACATGTCTTTCTCCTGTGCCATCTTGTAGATTACTTGTATGAAATGTCCAAAATTTCATAATCCATGGAGATGAAATACCCCAAACTGATGGAGACAGAAAGCATATAAGTGTTTTCTAAAGGCTTCTCCTCTTCAGCTTCCAAAAGAAAGTGAGCCAGGGAAGCCCAAGTCCCCTCTCCCACTAGTTTTGACTTATGTGAGAAGCCAATTGATGATTTTGAGTAGAAGAATGATATGATCAACTTCCTGGCTAAGGAACCATTCATTCAGGAGAGCTTCCAATTGAGGAATTAAAAAACTGCTCTATCAAAAGCATCACAGGGTAATACAATGGAAGCAGGAGGGATAACCTTCCTTTAGGCTCATCAAAATCTTATCTCATGAAAATTGCATAACTTTTCTCAGCTCTATGTTCTCCCTCTGTAAACTGAGGAGCAGAGCCAGACAAAAGATTTCAAACAGAGCTTAGTAGACCATTCCAAGCGGGAAGGGGGAGGGTTTCACAGGCCGTCCTTGTGCCAACTTGAGAAGCACCATTTGCTTCTGCTTCAGCTATTGGACTACTATTTATTAGGGTTTTATTTGAAGCTAGATTTTTTTTTCCATTAAAATACATTGAAAAAAATCCACTAGGCTAGATGAACTCTAAATTCCTTTCAGCTTGAAAAATGTATGAGTCTATTACTAAACACCCCAGAAATGGGCACATTGAATAGAAGAGAAAATGTATATCAAATTGAGGTGGTGTGGAAATTGACTTATGCTTATAAGTAAAAGCAATAAAATTTCTGTTGGGAATCCCCAGGATATCTTACCCCTGGACACCATCCCTCTGTGTATTTTTGTTTACCTCTCATTGTGAAGAAGGGGTAAAAAATGGATGGGGGAAATGTTGGCAAGTGGAAGGGAAAAGATAAAATCCTAGTGTAATCAAGACCAAAGCAATTTTTGGAAGCTGAAGAAAGTGTACTCTGGGAGCGTTCAAGGAGTTTCTGTCTTTTAGGTGTAGCCTGGAATTTTCCTTTAAAACAGACCTTCTCTTTGTAATGGGAGGGGTTACTTTGTTGAGAACTTTCAATTAATGGGTTTTTTTGTTTTCTCTTGGGGAAGCTTCAGTGCTTCAAAACTAGTCAGTAAGAGAGTCGAAGGGTTTGATAAAGCTCTCTCCCAGCAGAAGCCCAAATGGGATCACCACCTGCAGTAATAGTTGTGATTTCTGAGGTGTGGAGTTTCCCATATCCTCAGGATTTTGGCAAAATGCTCAAAAGGAAAAAAAAAATTCTACTTAAGTCTCAAAGGTGATGTGGGAAATAGTGTTTATGCCTTCTCAGAGGCCAGAGATGAGACCAGCTGTACCCAAGGAACTCTGGGCAAAGAGCCATCAGTAGAGCATAAGCTAAATGAAAGAAAGAAACAGCCGGCATGTTCAGGGTTGCATCCTCAGTCCTAGCAGGTCCCAGAGAACAGACACTGCCTGCCTGCTCTCCCCACACTGGCAAGTGGTGGAAAGAAGAATGGAGGGGAATGGATAGGTTTCAAGGCACAGTGAGGCAGTCAGTCACAGGGGAGCCTGCAGACAGAGCTGGGAACACATGGAAGGGAGTTAACATCCAGCTATTATGT
The DNA here is from genome assembly GCF_042477335.2 of Ovis canadensis. Lineage (NCBI taxonomy): Eukaryota > Metazoa > Chordata > Mammalia > Artiodactyla > Bovidae > Ovis > Ovis canadensis. Next base: position 24,022,063 of record NC_091262.1, read on the forward strand.
CGGTAGGTTGTACAACACAATATTGGGCACAAAACACAGGCAATCTTAATCTGTAGTCAATTCTGATGAGGCCAGTGATGCATCTGTTGCAGGAGACTGAGGATAGATTCAATCCTGGATGCAGAGCTACAGAAACACCCAGTCAACAGAACTCCAAATGCATAATGTCATTCATTACTCTTGGATCCTAGCTTTACATGGTATGTTCTAGCCTTAGAGAGAGGGAGAAAACTCCAGAAGTGATATCTTACTTACTAGCTTATCTCCCTCATTGTTGACATGTTCCTTGAGTTCCACCAATGGTTCTCTGCATTAGAGTCCACCCAGTTCCTCAAGTGAAGTCTTTTGATGGAGATAAACTCTTTCTCTTGTTTGTTTCCCCTGTTCTTGTTCCTTGTCCCTTCATCTCACGAAAACCCTTCCTAGACTCAGACATAACAATTAAACAATAATTTGACAATTAGAGTAAGAAACACAGAGGAATCATTTAATGTCTTAGCCTGGAACATAATAATTGGTTAGCATATGAGAATTGTTGTTGCTGCCATTATTGTTGTTGTTATTATTAAAATATTAACATCTGCCTCCCTCTAGTCCAAAGTCTAGTTCAGCACTGCCCAGCAGAAATTTCAGAAAATGATGGAAATATTCTATATTCATGCTGTTGTTTATGTGGCCACTAGCCTCCTATGGCTATCAAATACTTAGAATGTGGCTAGTTCAAATGAGAAATACAATGTTTTATTTGGTTTGACTTACATGATTTTAAATTAAAACAACCACAGAACAGTACAGGTGTATACCCATCCATCTTTCAGGGGTGAGGCTTAGGACATCTTTACTCTTTAAACCTGTAGTTATAGAACTTATATCAGCACAATCTGGAAAACTTGTTTAAATACAGACTTTGGAGCTACCCTGGTGACTCAGATGGTAAAGAATCTGCTTGCAATGTGGGAGACCCAGGTTTGATCCCTGGGTCTGGAAGATCCCCTGGAGATGGCAAAGGCAGACCACTCCATTATTCCTGCCTGGAGAATCCACGGACAGAGAATCTTGGTGGGCTACAGTCCATGAGGTTGCAAAGAGTTGGACATGACTGAGAAGCTAATACTTTTGGGGCTCTAATCCTGGAGTTTCTGAATTATAATTTCTAAGATATAGCCTGAGAATTTTTATTTTCACAAGTAACACTGGGGTTGCTGCTACAGAGACCAGACTTTGAGAACAACTGCTTTCGAGCCATCCATGCATCTCCATTCCAGATGCACGTGGGAACCAGATGGGGGTAGGGGGACTGGTGTCCAGGCTCTGACCCAGAAACACAGAACCAGAACTTTTAAAACTCCAGGTCATTTCTTTTTCTAGAATAAATAAATTAATCTTCAAATCACTTACATCTTATATAACTAATAAAATTCTGAAATCAGGAGACATGTGGAATCAGGTCAGGGCTTCTCAAACTGTCCTGTACTTCTGAATCACCTGGTGCCTATGCTTCATTGCTCTGTTGTGTCTGACTCTTTGGGACCCCATGGACTGTAGCCCACCAGGCTCCTCTGTCAGTGGAATTTTTCCAGGCAAGAATACTGAAGTGGGTTGTCATTTCCTTCTCTAGGGAATCACCTGGTAGTCATGAGAAAAAGCAGAGACTAATTTCCTAGGTCTGGGACAAGGCCCAAGCATCAGCATTTTTAACAAGCTCCTGATCACATTGATGCTGCTGGATCCCACAGTTTGAGTAACAAGGGATTAGGTGATCCCCGAGGGAATCTTTAAATGCTGCCATTTCGGGAGCCAGGTAGGATATCTGGATCTTGGCATGCCCACCCAAGTCTAGCACTGCTGGGGAAAAACTGAAAAAGCAGCAAACAGAGTGATGACAAGAACTGCGAGTCCAGGGAAGGAGGAGAGAAAAGTGGTTCATTCCAGGCAGCTGGGTCCTGGCTGTGAGGCTGCCAACTGTGAATGATGCTGGCGAGCTCCTTCCTCCAAACAGGAGGGGGGCAGACAGAATGAGACTATCGCTCTCAATATCCCATTAGGCTCCATGTAGAGTTCAAAGTCTGTAAAACATCTCCACGGGTTTCCAGCCACAGGAGAAGAAAGCTGGGGACCAGACCACCCTATGGTTTAAACAGGGCAGTTCCAGGCTCAGAACTGTCAAGCTGTCCAGCGTTCAGATCCTTTAAATGAAGAAAGAAAACCAAACACTGAAGGCTCTATTACATGATTGGATAATAACCAAGGGGCAGTACAGTACTTGTAATGTCAAATAAAAAGAACACTTAATGTTTCTTTTTCTCATTTCAGGTCAAAGGTGAGTTACAATTGAGGCTTCAGACTTAAGCTGTTAGATAGTGAGGTAGAGAGGAAAAAAAAAGAATGTGCAGATTCACCAAGGAGTCCAGGAAAGCCTTTACATCAACCTTTAGTGTTTTTTCAGGGGAAGCAATGAACATAAGAATAACTCAAATTTTTTCTTTGCAAATCTGAATTTTCTTTGTAATGTACTTGCTGTGGTATCCTAAAATCATATCATCAAAAAAAAGTGTTTTATTTCCATACAATTTTAGTCCATTGCCATGAATGAAAATATATTTAATAATGATGATTGCCTGGTGGTCTCTATAACTTTTCTTTCTTTCTAACCAAAGAGGAAGATGAAAACATGTAAAACCATCCCCAGAAAAGTACTTCTTTTGAATTTTAAGTAGATGATGGACTAGGCTGGACTAGGAGTCATTATAAACAGGCATCTAGCAGTGGAAATTCTTTTAATTCTCTTCTTTCTGTTTCTGTCTTTGCTCCTCTCTCTCACACACATACACGCACACTGTTACTTACAGAGTTGATATTGTAATGATCCAGGAGACCAAATAGAGGGGGGCAAGTGCAGAAATGCAAAGAGTGTTTTAAAGACTGGACTTGACTTGTAGAGCAAATGTTTTTCCATGAGCTTGGATTTTCAGATGAGAACTTCTCTCTCTTTAGTCTCCAGTAAAAATGACTCTATTTGTTCTTTTTCAGGGACCCCACCCCCAAGGGTCCTGTCCTAGAAAATGAATAATGATGCTTTATTTTTCATAGTACCTTTTCCCAAGAAGTTCATAATGCTTGAGAAAACTGATCTCATAAATCTTTAAGACACTCTTGAGAGGTAAAAAGCAATAGTCTCACCCCCATTGTACAGGTGAGGAAACTGAGGTGTACTGAGTGAACTTCTAATGACAGAGCTTGAAAAAAGCTGATTTTTTTCTAAATCAGTCCCCCTGAGTGCACGCATGCCTTCCTTGCCAATGTGTCATATGTTCCAGTATCTACAGACATGAAATACTCAATTCAGGAGCTCCAGAAAATGCCTCCACTTTTTAATGTGCCTTATACTAATCACAACTGAAGAACATCCATGGTGGAGATGTAGATTGCACTAAACAATTGCATATGAATGTGTATTAGGTGTTAGGTAAAGACGACCCAGGACACCGAAAGAGCGTCTAACAGGCTTCTTAACGGCGAAGGTTCCCGGATCCAAATGAGGCAGGTCGAGGAAGTCCGCACCCGGACTGTGTTGGGGGTGGTTTTTATACGTTAGTTGCAAGGGATGGTCAGGCTAGATGGATGGGGTTTCCGATAGGTTGCCAGGCAGAGGCATCGCGGGCTGACAGGTCCTTCTATGTGGCTGGAATGGGGCAGCTTTAGCTGGCAAAGTGTGCTGTCACTGGCCCCGGGATCTGGGAGGCTCCTTCTGTTAGGGACGTCCCCCGCCATTGGGAGGGAGAGGAGGGGCGGCCCATCATGGCCCCCGGCGTCCGGCCTTACATTAGGCATGCTGGTGCCATGTGCTCATTGGGTATTGTTTTGGATCATGGAGCTTACCTGGACACGGTTTTAATGCATTTTAAAAGACAAGGACCTGCTCAAACCTGTTGGCTTCAGGAGTGAACCATGTAGTGGTGGAACTGAGACCTCAGTGATTGATCAGTGGTCTCTAGTCTTGCATCTGTCACCCTGATCTTCAATTCCAACTCCTGCAGCATTCAAATGCATCCTGGAAACAGGTGAAAGCCTTGCTGAAAAGTAGGAGCTCCTAGCAAGAGTACCATGGGCATGTTCCCCAATATTATTACCCTTCTTTCTTTGTTGCCAGCCTTTTAAATAGTAGAGAACTTAATTCTTGGACTTCTGATTTAAAGCATGGTGTTTGTATTGAACTTGAAAATCAGTGATTAACTTGTGTCTTTCAGCAGCTTAAAACAATATAATTCATAAACTCTCCTTACTGTTGGAGGGAAGAAGAATCATGCTCCTGGTGACTAACTCCTCAGGAGAAAAGTAGTTTGGAATGCCCTAGGGTAGAGACATCGCAGATCATTAGGAAGGACTTGAAGGACACCAGATAAAAGGAAGTGAATTGAAATGGCATTTATTTTCTCAGATCTTTGAGCATTTATTTAAAGAGTCGTCTTTTCTCCCACATCCACTACTAACACAGTGAGAAGGTATCTACCCAATCAGTCCGCGAAATATTATTTATTCCTTCAGCCATCTTTTTTGCATTTTTTTCCTTTTACCAAATGAATATTATCTAATCAGTATCAGTCTTTCTTTGACATAGTTTGTTGTTGTTGTTCAGTTGCTAAGTCATGTCTGACTCTTGTGACCCCATAGACTGCAACATGTCAGGTTTCCCTGTCCTTTGCCATTTCTAGGAGCTTGCTCAAACTCATGTCCATTGACTCATTGATGCCATCAAACCATTTCATCCTCTGTCACCACCACCTTCTCCTCTTGTTTTCAGTCTTTCTCATCATCAGAGTCTTTTCCAATAAGACAGCTCTGTGCATCAGGTGGCCAAAGTAGTGGAGCCTCAGCTTTAGCATCAGTCCTTCCAATGAATATTTAAGGTTGATTTCCTTTAGGATTGATTGGTTTGATCTCACCACTCTCCAAGGGACTCTCAAGAGTCTTCTCCAGCACCACAATAAAAAGCACCAATTCTTTGGTGCTCAGCCTTTATGATCCATCTCTCACATCTGTACAAGACTACTGGAAAAACCATAGCTTTGACTACACGGACCTTTGTTGGCAAAGTGATGTCTCTGCTTTTTAATATACTGTCTAGGTTTATCATAGTTTTTTTTCCAATGAGCAAGTGTCTTTTAACTTCATGGCTGCAGTCACCATCCACCGTGGTTTTGGAGCCCAAGAAAATAAAGTTTGTTAGGGGGAAAAAAAAAATCTCTGTTGTATACGAAGAGGGAAACTCACCTTTCCCTTTCCTTCTCAGTTTGGAGATCCCTGACCTCAGCATGAGCACTTCTATCTCAGCAACTCACCACTTCATAAGAAAACCCACTCCTCTTTAGCTGCTAGAAAATTCCATTTTCTTTGGAGCCCAAACCTTCTTTGTCATTTCAACTCATTTTTCCCAGTGTGGTTCTTCTGGATCAATCATCTCTTCTCTCTTTCAAGCATTTAAAAGCAGTGATGATGTTCTCCACACAACCCAACTCTTTTTCAAATGTTTCAACTGCTATGCTTTTATTACTTTTTGTCAAGTCAATTCTATGGTATGTTAAGCATTAATATAAGGAAAATAAAGGGCAGCCCTTTTTAATTAAATATAGAGTTAATTCACCAACTCAAGACTCACACAATATTCTTCAGGAAAATCACAGAGGAGTAGCATGGCTATTGGAAAAGGACATCTAAGCGCTTAATAAGCAAAGGAAGATGAAAGAAGTATTTCCAGTAGGGTGGGGGCTATAAATAGCTCAGGCTTAAAAGGACATGGACTCAATTGAGACTGAGACTCAATTTAAACAAACAACACTGGAGAATAAAACAATTGGGAGGGGAAAAGAAAGAAAATTATGTCTTACAACAATTACCCTGGCTACGAAGCAAAATTAGCATAGTCCTTTCTAATTTAAATGTGTTGAAAGTGACTGAGCAGGACAGCAGAAAATTATAAGGTTTATGGCACAGGCTTTCATTAAAATGATGGCAATCAGAATATTGTAGCTTTCTTCTGCTGATAGTGATGATTATTAAGTCACCTATAAATATTAACTTCTAATGCTAGTTGAGATTTTACTTTGCTGGTAAGTTCAGGTGGGTTTTGTGCATTTTGCTTTCCAGTTCAGTTCAGTCACTCAGTCGTGTCTGACTCTTTGCGACCCCATGAATCGCAGTACACCAGGCCTCCCTGTCCATCACCAACTCCTGGAGTTCACTCAGACTCACGTCCATTGAGTCGATGATGCCATCCAGCCATTTCCTCCTCTGTCGTCCCCTTCTCCTCCTGCCTCCAATCCCTTCCAGCATCAGGGTCTTTTCCAATGAGTCAACTCTTCACATGAGGTGGCCAAAGTATTGGAGTTTCAGCTTTAGCATCAGTCTTTCCAATAAACACCCAGTTCAAAAGCATCAATTCTTTGGCACTCAGCTTTCTTCACAGCCCAACTCTCACATCCATACATGACCACTGGAAAAACCATAGCTTTGACTAGGCAGACCTTTGTTGGCAAAGTAATGTCTCTGCATTTTAATATGCTATCTAGGTTGGTCCTAACTTTCCTTCCAAGGAGTAAAGTGAAGTGAAGTGAAGTCGCTCAGTCATGTCTGACTCTTTGTGACCCCATGGACTGTGGCCTAGCAGGCTCCTCCATCCATGGAATTTTCCAGGCAAAAGTACTGGAGTGGGTTGCCATTTCCTTCTCCAGGGGATCTTCCTGACCCAGGGATCGAACCCAGGTCTCCCGCATTCCAGGCAGATTCTTTAACCTCTGAGCCACCAGGGAAACCAGTGTCTTTTAATTTCATGGCTGCAATCACCATCTGCTGTGATTTTGGAGCCCAGAAAATAAAGTCAGCCACTGTTTCCACTATTCCCCCATCTATTTGCCATGAAGTGATGGGACCAGATGCCATGATCTTCGTTTTCTGAATGTTGAGCTTTAGGCCAACTTTTTTACTCTCCTCTTTCACTTCCATCAGGAGGCTCTTTAGTTCCTCTTCACTTTCTGCCATAAGGGTGGTGTCAGCTGCATATTTGAGGTTATTGATATTTCTCCCGGCAATCTTGATTCCAGCTTGTGTTTCTTCCAGTCCAGCGTTTCTCATGATGTACTCTGCATATAAGTTAAATAAGCAGGGTGGCAATATACAGGCTTGATGTACTCCTTTTCCTATTTGGAACCAGTGTGTTGTTCCATGTCCAGTTCTAACTGTTGCTTCCTGACCTGCATTTATCACTTACAGGTTTACCTGTTTTTTAGTGCCCAGTACTTGTTTCTTTCCTGGGTTCCACTCTTTCCAGCTTTCCCTCCTTCCATCCCTCTTTCCTTTCTTTGTTTTAACTGCTGGATCCAAGAGGAAAATGAGGAAGTCTTAGAAATAGAGACTCTTAAAAAGACTTGTTTCAACTTTGTCCACTTTCTCACATCAAGGCTTTTATTCCAGAAAGGGTCTTAATTTCCAATTTAACTCTACTTTTATTTTCAAACAGAAGTCCACTGAGCTACATAACCATCTTTAGTTCACTCTGCAACACAGTTTTCTTAATTGTTGTGTCTATTACATTGCCCCATTCAGTTACTTACCACTTGCTCATGTTTCTTCATATTGTTCTACTTTTATGTAGAGGAATTCATCAGGCCAATACTTTGTACATTCCCCACTCCTGCTGCTGCTGCTAAGTCATTTCAGTTGTGTCTGACTCTGTGCGACCCCATAGATGGCAGCCCACCGGACTCTGCCTTCCCTGGGATTCTCCAGGCAAGAACACTGGAGTGAGTTGCCATTTCCTTCTCCAATGCATTAAAGTGAAAAGTGCAAGTGAAGTCACTCAGTCCTGTCCAACTCTTCATGACCCCATGGACTGCAGCCTACCAGGCTCTGCTGTCCATGGGATTTTCCAGGCAAGAGTACTAGAGTGGGTTGCCATTGCCTTCTCCACCCACTCCTTCATCTGATCAAATAGAATATGTACCTTTATTTAATTATCAACAGTTAGCCAGTTGTTAGATGTATGTCTCAGTTCAGTTCAGTTCAGTTCAGTCGCTCAGTCCTGTCCAACTCTTTGTGACCCCATGGAATGCAGCACGCCAGGCTTCCCTGTCCATTACCAAGTCCCGGAGTCTGCTCAAATTCATGTCCATCGAGTCGGGGATGCCATCCAACCATCTCATGCTCTGTCATCCCCTTCTCCTCCTTCCTTCAGTCTTTCCCAACATCAGGGTCTTTTCCAAGGAGTCAGTTCTTCACATCAGGTGGGCAAAGTATTGGAGCTTCAGCTTCAGCATCAGTCCTTCCAATGAATATTCAGGACTGATTTCCGTTAGGATGGACTGATTGGACCTCCTTGCAGTCCAAGGAACTCTCAAGAGTCTTCTCCAACACCACAGTTCAAAAGCATCAATTCTTCGGCACGCAGCTTTCTTTATAGTCCAGCTCTCAAATCCATACATGACTATTGCAAAAACCATGACTTTGACAGATGGACCTTTGTTGGCAAAGTAATGTCTCTGCTTTTTAATACACTGTCTAGGTTTGTCATAGTTTTTTTTCCAATGAGCAAGTGTCTTTTAATTTCATGACTGCAGTCACCATCTGCAGTGATTTTGGATCCCCCAAAATAAAGTTTTTCACTGTTTCCGCTGTTTCCCCGTCATTTCCCATGAAGTGATGTGACCAGATGCTATGATCTTTGTTTTCTGAATGTTAAGATTTAAGCCAGCTTTTCACTCTCCTCATTCACTTTCTTCAAGAGGCTCTTTAGTTCTTCACTTTCTGCTGTAAGTGTGGTGCCATCTGCATATCTGAGGTTATTGCTAGTTCTCCTGGCAATCATGATTCTAAGTAAGGAAGGCTAGGATATGTATTTTTCAGAATAATTATTACTGGCATTTTGATAATAACAAAGAAAAAAAAAGAGATTGCATTTTGTGTTCACAGCTAGTGATGTTTCCCATTCATTTATTCCTTTATATTCAGACATATTCTTCTCAAACATCTACTGTGTGCCAGACACTCTGCTTAATGAGAGTCCCTTGGACAATGATGAGATTAAAGCAGTCAATCCTAAAGGAAATCGGCCCTGAATATTCACTGAAAGTACTGATGTTGAAGCTGAAGTTCCAATACTTTAGCCACCTGATGCAGAGTCAACTCAATGGAAAGACCCTGATGTTGGGAAAGATTGAGGGCGGGAGAAGTAGGGAGCAACAGAGAATGAGTTGGCTGGATGGCACTGTCGACTTAATGGACATGAGTTTGACCAAACTGCGGGACAGGGAAGGACAGAGAAGCTGGCATGCTGGAATCCATTGGATCACAGAGTTAGATCACTGAGCAACAGAACAAGACATGCTGCTAGACATTGGAAATAAGATTGAGTGAACTTTGCTGCCTGGGAACATATAATTTATAGGGATCAGCAAGTATTCATAATAAATTAAATAATTGATGAATAACATGCAAGTCCTAGAAAAGCTACAAAAACACACAAGATGCTCTGAACCGCTTAAAGGCAAAATGTGTTTTTCTGCTTCTTGAGCACATATAAGTTGTTTGCAGTGTTGTACGTGCTCAGTAAAACTCTGGGGACAGATGCACAGTCTGATCTGGATTAAACACATGTAAAATCATATGAAGTTCTGAAATCAAAATAACAGTGTAGCTACACAAGTAAAAGTCAATTTCCATTCTATTTTAGTTTCACAGATTATTACTTCAAGCTCAGGTTGCAAAATATACCATCTTCAGCAAAGTCCTAAAGAAATCCTGTCCCCCTATTAAGTAAATTCACCTCCATCAATATTTGCACTGAAAAGGTCAACTGTTCAGATATTTTATTTATTGAATTATTTCTGCAGAAAATTAATATGAATTTCACCCAATAACCTACAATTTGGGCAGCTCCAAAGACAAAACTAGACTCCATTGTTCTTATAGAATCTTGTTTTTATAACCTTTTTTTTTTTTTTTTGCAAGTATATCCTGATTCCTATGTAAATAAGTTCTCTGTGGTGGGTGTACAGTTTAAGGTTGCTTTAGAGGAATCTAGAAATCAGTGCATTTGGGAAGTAAACAAATTCATTTCAGCCATATTAACCTTAAATATTACTCTTATTTGTGCAGCACTAAAGCTTACCCACACTCATACACAAACTCATCCAGAGACTCATAAATAAGAGACTGTCAAAAACATCTCCATTATTATCCAGTATCGTCCAGTCAGTTCAGAAAACAATAACAATTGAAATATGTCTGTACTAGAAGACACCTTCCTTTTATTGCCTTAAAAGATATTTTTCTGTGGCTTTATTTTTCTACAAGAGAGCACTGGGCAATCTCAGAAATTTTCTATTTCTTTTGTGAAGCTAAACTAACCAGCACTCATACAGGGATTGTCGAAGTAAACCTCCAGTCTCGGATTTTGTTTTTCTAATTCTAATGAAACACTGTTAAGAGTAAAGTCTTATAGACTGTAACTTTCTTAACAACAGGGTTATTTTGTGATTTGATCTGTAGATGTTGAACTGGTCCCAAAGCTCATCTTCTCTCAATGAACAAGAACAGCCAAATATGTTTTAGCTCCAAATCACAATGTAACTTAAAGGTCCAGTCTATCTGCTACTACCTAGAGTTAGAAATAAATTTGTCTTATGGGCATTAAAATTTATTCACGTTTGACCAATCTGAAAAGTCAATAACCTGAAGATATTTAGAAAATTATATGTGCAGCTCATCAAAAATACATCATTAGTAGTTGGGCAAGTTTAGCAACTGAAAGCACAATTTTTAATAATGAAATGAAAAATAACTGGTTGAAGTTTGGTGTGAAAGTTATGTATACCTTTGAGGAGATAAAGCATTGACATACATAAATATTCACATCCATTGAATCTAGAATGTTTCTGCCTGTACTACTCAGATAATCCAGGCAAAATCTAGTGGAATGTTTTACTGTTATGTTATTTGCATTTTCTGAGTGGTTTCCTGGCATTATGTAATCTGTGCTACTGGTGCCAATAGTGGAATAAACTGGAAAAGGGCAATCAGGCAACTTTGGACAGGTAATATTTGTATTTCTATCAACTCTTTCTGCATTTCCTAGTGCTTGCCATTGGAGACCAGGGAGGTCAAACTTCAGTTGCAAATGCAGAACAGAAGTGGAAAGAGAAAGCCAATTCATGGGAGCAGGGTACGAGTGGGCCATATTAGTTGGAATGGTCATTTTTGAAGAAACACAATATTCGGACTTTGAGTGAGCTTGCCTAAAAACCAATTTAAGGTTTACAAACTGATCATTTAAAAGCATTGTTGTATTTCTTTCTTTGCATTCCCAAGATTGTTCTCCAAGCCTACATTTTTCTTTCAAGACACTTTTCAACCATTTCATCCCAATCCAATTTGAACCTTGATTATTTTGAAAATCTAAAAATTTTAAACATTTGATATGATTTGAGCTTATTTTTCAAGATACTAACCTAGGTTTTGATTAATACACTTTTTATTTTAGAACAGATTTGGATTTACAGAATTATGATGCAAGTGGTATAGAGAGCTCTCACTGTCTCACATCCAGCTTTTCCTATTTTTAACTCCTTACATTTGTATGATACATTTGTCACAATTAATGAACCAATATTAACCCATGATTATTAACTGAAGCCTGCACTTTATTTGCACTTCCCCATTTTTTCCTTAATGTCTTTGTTCTATGATAGGATCCTGCTCAGGGAACCACATGATGTTCAGTTTTCGTGTCTCTATCGGCTCCTTTTGGTTGGGACAGATTCTCAGATTTTCCTTGTCTTTGATGATCATGAAAGTTTGGGGGAGTACAAACCAGGTATTTTGTAGAATTTTCCTCAGTTAGAATTTGTCTCTCACTTTTATTTTCTCATAAGTAAAATGGGATTATGTGTTTTTCTGAGGAAGGACCCAGAGGTTATGTGCCACTCACATAATATCCAGGTATATACTATTGACACAACTTATCACTGTTGATGTTGACCTTGATCACATGGCTGACATCGTGTTTGTCAGACCTTGTACTGTAAAATTAGTCATTTTCTACCCTTTCCATACTGCACTTATAGAAGGAAGTCACTGTGTATAACCCACACCTGTGGAAGAGGAATTAAGTTCCCCATCTTGAGGGCAAAGTAGCTACATAAATTATTTAAAATTCTTCTGCATGGGAGATTTGTCTTATTCTCCCTCAGTTGCTTGTTTATTCAATAACTTATTTATATCAGTATAGGCTCATGGACATTCATTTTATACTTTGAGTTATAACTCAACATTACTTTATCTTGGTCAAATTGTTTCAGGTTTGGCCACTGGGTACTCTTTCCACTGACTCTTGTGTCTTTTCGACACACATGGGGTTTGGAGGGGATGCTTCATTTCTAATACCTGATACTCATCTTATACCAGCCCTAGTCCTGGAATCAGCCATTTCTCCAAGGAGCCCTGGTTCTTCTTGTTAGAGAATTAGGTTTAAAACCAAGATCTGGGTGCCAGGTTCTAGAGCTATTGAAATATTGTCTTCTACATTACTACAGAATAAATGTTTAATGCAGCTTAACTATAGCAGATACTCTTGAAAGGAATTCATCATTATTAATGATTGCCTTCTGCATTTTATCCTAATATTTGTTTAAGCTACTATGTGGTGTAATATTGTAGCAAATTTTCTAGATAATATACTCCATTTTGCCTACCATTTTTGTCTTCTTGTTAAAGATATCTTCACTTCCATAAAAAACAATGCAAAGAGTTGAGGAAGGGGTAAATTAAAACCAAACAGTATGGAAGCAACATGATGAAAATAGGTTCGTATTTGCAGCAAGGCAAGGATTTCCTCACAATATCTTTATTCAGCTTTTATAGGAAATTCTTCAAAAGATGAATGTTCCAGCATCTCACATGGATTGCATTCTACAGTGAGGAAATAACTACATTTTAAGAGACGTATAGAAATGGTACCACACATGTCTCCTAAGAATACACACGTATTTGTGTATGAATATATTAAGTAATACATTCAGCACATATCCCCTGACCTCCTGTGGGTAATTATAGATTGTGCATGTGTGTGTTTGTGCACACATCACACAGGCACATGCAATTTGGGCAATCACAAGTCCATGATCTTTGTTTTTCTTACTGTTCATTGTGTCACTGATTTTATGCATGTGCTCATTTATGTTGCTTAGGGGGAGAAAAAGCTGTACATAAAAACAGATTATCTTTTAGAGCACCCCAGGGTTAGTTTCATTTTACCCTCATCTTTTTATGAAGAAAATGATAGGAAACATAAACCGATGCCCTTAAAGAAGAAAATGCATGAAATGAAACAAGTAAGCTTTCAAAAATACGCAAAACACGACAGGCAGACCTCCAGCTTCGCGGGAGGGCTAGGGGTAAAATATGCGCTGTGTACACACGCCCAGTATATCTTCAGCACTTAAAAAAGATAAAAGTGGTCTTGAAAGTGAATGAAGTTGACTCTCAAAAAGTGGGTTTTAGATGTTGAATATTTAATTCACTGATAAAAGGGACCTGATTTCCTGCACACGGCTGCCATAAAAAAAAAAAAAAAGCACATCTTAAAAGAGAAGCAATGAGCAGAAACTGACCTTTCTGTGAGCAAGCAGATGAGAGAAGGTATTTGGCTAATCCCAGCTGTCTCTGATTGGCCAGACAGCACCGTGTTGAAAATGTCTCCATCTGGGCTAATCTGCTCTCAGTTGGATGAGCTGAGGCCTTCAGAGTTAACCTGACATTTAACAATAATTACCCTTTCGAATGACCCTGGCCCAATCGTCTGCTCTCTTAGAAATCTCTTTTTTTGTGCGTGCTCCCAAACCCCTTGACTTTTGTGTTAGAGATAGGGAAAAATAAAAAAGATGAGACGATAAAGCTTGTGTGCAAACACCCAGAAGTATGTGGTTGTGTGTAGTTATATACCTATACATTATATATAAAGACATATAATACCATAGATGATAACTAGGGATCTCCAACTGGTTATAGGGCCTCATTTAATGGCTCTACTTTACTGCTCTGCATTCTACAGTTTAGCAATGCCTTGTAATATCACAAAGAAAACACAAGAATAACACCACCAACTAAAATAGGGCAGAATTTGTTTACTGGCTATTTTATGAAAGTCAAAGTTCCAGTCTTGCCTTGCTCAAGCCCTTGTGTGTCCCTTATCAGATACCGTGAGAAACGGTGCATGAAGAGGTTCAGATAGAAAAACCAGGTTCAGGGGTCATGAAGGCTAACTGTGGATGAAATGTGGCCATTTCTTTTTACCTGAGGCTGGCTTCATCTTTTCTTAGAAAGGTCATTGTGATAAAATAAACAAACAAAAAAATTCTTGGAAAGAAAATCCATTTTGGGGTTTTATTTGATTAAAAAATAAGAAAAAGCCTTTCCTAGTTTATATATTTGCATTTTCCCAGAGTGTCCTTAATGAAAGCCAGTATAAGACAAGATGGTTTCTAACACTAATATTTAGTAAGGAACTTCCCACAGGCTGAAAATTGGAATTGAATAGCCACCCGCAAGTTTAAGTACTTGCCCTAACTTTGTCAAAGTATCAGACCTGGTTGGCTTGGGGGAAAGAACTGGTCTGGAACTCCAATAAGCACAATTTCTTTAAAACTCTATGTTTATGCTTTTTTGCATACACTTTAAATACCAAAATAATAATTGTTTATGAACATTCCTTTCCACCTCCTCAATAACTAACATATCAGATATCAAATGTGAAAATGCACACAGACATAACACATGTATGTAAGAAGCCCTGTCAGTGTATTTCATTTTGAGCTGGTCCTTCAGATACATAGCTCAGCTAATAAAGAATCCGCCTGCAATGCAGGAGACCTGGGTTTGATCCCTGGGTTGGGAAGATCCCCTGGAGAGGGGGATGGCTCCCCACTCCAGTATTCTAGCCTGGAGAATTCCATGGTCTGTGTAGTCCATGGGGTCTCGACAAGTTGGACACAACTGAGTGGCTTTCACTTTCACTATCTTTCAGGTATATACAAGAGAGCTGGGGAGAGCAGGCACACAGCTTAGTCTAATGAACTCTTGCCAGTTCCATGTTTATGCCCCAAGGCTCTCAAGCTCCTTTATTTATAATTAGGAGTATTCTTTCCTTGAAATAACCCTCAGCCCCTCCTATCTCTCTGCCTATCTACTTTGATTTCACTTCCTGGATTTTGTGTGTGTGTGTGGGTGGCTCCAATCCTAACTATGTCCAACTATCAACTAACCTCATGGGGCTGTGACCATGGCCTGAACTTCATTATAAGCCTGACTAACTGAACAGATTTCTTAGGAAACAAATGAGTAACTCAAAGAATGACTTGGCATTCAGAATTAAACAGGATCTTTTTGGGAAAGAGGGAGGTTCCTTAGGGGAGAGTAAATACTTTTTAGAAAAGATGGATGAGTTCTTAGAAGAATAGACAGGGGGTAGGATAGATAGAGGAGAAGGCAATGGCACCCCACTCCAGTACTCTTGCCTGGAAAATCCCATGGACGGAGGAGCCTGGTGGGCTGCAGTCCATGGGGTCACGAAGAGTGGACACGACTGAGTGACTTCACTGTCACTTTTCACTTTCATGCATTGGAGAAGAAAATGGCAACCCACTCCAGTGTTCTTGCCTGGAGAATCCCAGGGACGGGGGAACCTGGTGGGCTGCCGTCTATGGGTCGCACAGAGTTGGACACGACTGAAGCGACTTAGCAGCAGCAGCAGCAAGATAGATAAACCAGAGATTAAATTGCCAACATCCCTGGATCATGGAAAAAGCAAGAGAGTTCCAGAAAAACATCTCTTTCTGCTTTATTGACTATGCCAAAGCCTTTGACTGTGTAGATCACAATAAACTGTGGAAAATTCTGAAAGAGATGGGAATACCAGAGCACCTGACCTGCCTCTTGAGAAACCTGTATGCAGGTCAGGAAGCAACAGTTAGAACTGGACATGGAACCACACACTGGATCCAAATAGGGAAAGGAGGATGTCAAGGCTGTATATTGTCACCCTGCTTATCTAATTTACATGCAGAATACATCATGAGAAATGCTGGGCTGGAAGAAGCACAAGCTGGAATCAAGATTGCTGGGAGAAATATCAATACCTCAGATATGCAGATAACACCACCCTTATGGCAGAAAGTGAAGAAGAACTAAAGAGCCTCTTGATGAAAGTGAAAGAGGAGAGTGAAAAGTTTGCTTAAAGCTCAACATTCAGAAAACTAAGATCATGGCATCTGGTCCCATCATTTCATGGCAAATAGATGGGGAAACAGTGGAAACAGTGGCTGACTTTATTTTTCTGGGCTCCAAAATCACTGCAGATGGTGACCGCAGCCATGAAATTAAAAGATGTTACTCCTTGGAAGGAAAGTTATGACCAACCTAGACAACATATTAAATAGGAGAGACATTACTTTGTCGACAAAGGTCTGTCTAGACAAGGTTATGGTTTTTCCAGTGGTCATGTATGGATGTGAGAGTTGGACTATAAAGAAAGCTGAGCACCGAAGAATTGATGCTTTTGAACTGTGGCGTTGGAGAAGACTCTTGAGAGTCCCTTGGGCTGCAAGGAGATCCAACCAGTCCATTCTAAAGGAGATCAGCCCTGGGTGTTCATTGAAAGGACTAATGCTGAAGCTGAAGCTCCAACACTTTGGCCACCTGATGTGAAGAGCTGACTCATTTGAAAAGACCCTGATGTTGGGAAAGATTGAGGGCAGGAGGAGAAGGGGACAACAGAGGATGAGATGGTTGGATGGCATCACCGACTCAATGGACACAAGTTTGGGTAAACTCCGGGAGTTGGTGATGGACAGGGAGGTCTGGTGTTCTGTGGTTCATGGGGTCACAAAGAGTTGGACATGGCTGAGCGACTGAACTGAACTGAACCGAGGATAGTTTGTGACAAAGTGTGTCTGAGCATGACATGGATTTCTATTCTCTTCCCCTGTAAGGAGCCAATTTTCCCTGCTTGGTAAAATGTCAAGGATGAGATTTATGACAATTGTGTTCCTTTAGGAAAATCTGTCCATAGGTAGAGAAGGGAATTGAATTCAGATGAAACCTCTCTTTGCATTGGTTGTTTTTCAGTTCCCTTAGCTCGACTGGGGCTTCCATGGTAGCTCAACTGGTAAAGAAGCCATCTGCAATGCAAGAGACCCTGGTTCTATTCCTGAGCTGGGATGATCTCCTGGAGAAGGGAAAGGCTACCCACCCCAGTATTCTTGGGCTTCTTTGGTGGCTCATGTGGTAAAGAATTGGCCTGCGACTGAGGAGACGTGTTCGAGCCCTGGGTATGGTTCTTCTTGTCCAAAGAGTCGACTCTTCACATCAGGAGGCCAAAGTATTGATGGACAGATAGGTAGATAGATAGACAGATAGATAAAATTAGCATTGCTTTACTTTTTTCCCAGGGTTGGTGTCCTGGAAAACTACAAGCCTTCAGTAAAGTGGCCATTATCTTTTTTCAACTGTTAGCTAATCACTAATCTTGTAATGCTTTTGCATAAAATGATACCTAAAAGTGTCTCTTCAGCATGCTCAGAACCTTCATTATTTCAAAATTTAACTTGAAAATAAATCCTGCTAGTTGAGTACTAGAGACTGGCAGACTTCACTGGCTATATTGTAACACCTGATGATTTCCAAAATGAAAAAGATATTTGCTAAATTTGCTCTATCATACAAGTCCTCAAATTCTCCACTTCTTTAAATATAGTACATACACATAAGTATCCTCACAACAAAGTCTTCTTTTGATAGCATTTAAAATATTTTATCACATAAAATTAATGATATCAATAAATAATTAAATTGCATTTATTAAAATGTTAAAATTAAATTAAGATTACTTTCTCTCTATTCATTGGAGAAAGTTTGGAAAAAAATTGAAAAGTCAAGGAAGGACAAAATTCAGTTAATTGCTACATTCCTTTTTTATTCCTAAAGATGTCATTGAGTAGTAATAGATAAATCATATCAACTTTCACTAGAAACTGACAAAAAAGCCAGACCATATTTGCTTCATAAATTATCTTATTTAATTCCCAAACAACCCTATTCAGTAGGTATTATTGGGTTTTATTTTTAGATTTAAATATAACAAGATGTTTAGAGAAGTTATAGAATTTATTTGAGGCAGAGTTTCCCAACCTCAGCCCTACTGACATTTTGAGCTAAATAATTCTTTATTGTGGGGGCTGTCCTGTGCATTGTGGATTGTGGCAGCATGTCAAGTCCACTGAATGCCAGGGAACCCCCCCTCCCCAGTGGCGACTATATATATATATATATATACATAGGCATTGGGAAAGGTCTCTGTGTAGCATAATCACCTCCTGCCAAGAATGACTGACTCAAGATTCTACTTCTAGTCAGTGATGAAATCCTAGAAATAACAGCCAATTCTCTGTTTATAGCTGTGATCTTATTCCAAACTTTGGCGTTCTCACTTAATGTGTTGTAATTGGATCAACCATTTCTCTTTCATTTGCTTTCCTTTTTGGATAATACTAATAATGTCTTAATGATGATCTTTACATGTAATCTAGATTTGTTCTATGTTCCTGATTTCCCTTATGCTGTTCTTCCCAAGCTGAAACCTCTGAGTCATCATGTGTGAATTTTGCAAGACTTCTGATATAAGTTGTCATATTAGTTGAGAGAATAACCTTGTATCAAAGCGTCTTCTTTTGTCCCTGCCCTAGCATGTTCATTTGAGGTTTATAATTGCTGATCTTAAAATCATGTGGCTGTTAAACATTCAAAATCAGTTAAAATTCCCCTTGAGAAATAAAAACATACGTGTTGTTATTAATGTTATCAATGTACTAAGTATTTTATAAGTAGAATACAACACACAACCATTATTCCCAAGTATATTTAGCCTGCTAATTCTTATTGAAGTCCCTTACCCTTCTGAATACCTCTGGCCACCCAAAATTTCCCAGGGGCAGCTCTAGTCAATGCAATAATTTTTATTAACACGTTTAAAATAAGTCATGTTCTTCTGTATTGTGATGGAAACCACTAATACCAGTTCTTTGCCTTGGACTCCAATTCCTCCCCCAAAGCTGCTGCTGCTAAGTCACTTCAGTCGTGTCCGACTCTGTGTGACCCCATAGACAGCAGCCCACCAGGCTCCCCCGTCCCTGGGGTTCTTCAGGCAAGAACACTGGAGTGGGTTGCCATTTCCTTCTCCAATGCATGAAAGTGAAAAGTGAAAGTGAAGTCGTTCAGTCGTGTCTGACCCTTAGCGTGGACTGCAGCCTACGAGGCTCCTCCGCAATTCAGTCAAAGAAATTAAAGGAAGCATATCTTAATATGCATTTGCTAGATTTAGAGTATGCTGCTTTTTCTAAGTTCAGTTCAGTTCAGTCACTCAGTCGTGTCTGACTCTTTGCGACCGCATGAATCGCAGCATGCCAGGCCTCCCTGTTCATTACCATCTCCCGGAGTTCACTCAGACTCATGTCCATCGAGTCCGTGATGCCATCCAGCCATCTCATCCTCTGTCGTCCCCTTCTCCTCCTGCCCCCAATCCCTCCCAGCATCAGAGTCTTTTCCAATGAGTCAACTCTTCGCATCAGGTGGCCCAAGTACTGGAGTTTCAGCTTTAGCATTATTCCTTCCAAAGAAATCCCAGGGTTGATCTCCTAAGTTTTCTAAGTTATCTCATTTAATTTGTATATACAGTATTTGAATTTGGGAAGCTTCCCAGGTGGCTCAGTGGTAAAGAATTTGCTTGCCAGTAAAGGAGATGCAGGAGGTGTGGATTCAATCCCTGGGTGGGAAAGATCCCCTGGAGGAGGAAATGGCAGCCCACTCCAGTATTCTTGTCTAGAAAACCCCATGCACAGAGGAGCCTGGTGGGCTACAAATCCTTGGAGTAGCAAAGAGTCGGACATGGCTTAGCAACTGAGCACACACACATTTGAATTTTGCAGATGAGGACACTGAGATTCAATATTAGTTATCCAAGTTCACAAGTTAGAAAGTGGTAATGCTGATACTTCAAAGCAAACCTCTGCTGTTTGGATATCTACCATATTGATAGACCTCAAAGACATTTTCCCTGTCAAAAATCTTTAAGCTCAAGGATGCCCCAAAGATATTTCTACAGCCAACAGCATTGGTCCCATCTGAGACCTTGATAGAAATGCAAATCTAAACCTCTGGGAATGGGATCCAGCAATCTCTTTAACAAGTCCTCAAAGAGAAGAGGTTCCCATTTGACTACTTTTCCACTACTTTTCAAAAACCTTCCACCTTCTACAGTATTGGCTGCACCTGAATACATTTCAACAAAGCACAAGAAGTCTTTACCTTTTTGGTGCATCATGCAGAAAAAAGAAAGAAAAGAAAAAGTCAAATGTAAGAAGGGTGTTCTGCTTTTACCCTGACTTTACAAATTATCTGTTTTTTATTTCTCCAGTGTTCCTCTTGATACATTTCCACCCTATTTGGAATTTATCATCTAACTTATTGCACCTCTTTTTACATTTTTCTCTATTGCCAGGCCTGATTTCTCTCAAGACCCTTGTTTGTTAGAGGCTGAAAAGAGTGATGTGTGAGGGCCAACAAATTTAATTTTACTATTTTCACTGAGGCATTCAATCTACCCGTTGAAATTATCATTGTCAATTGTGGTGACCTGTGGTTTTCTTTGTGAATTATTCTACATGGTTTTAGAACCACCATATGGGCTGAGAGCATGGTTGAACTTGTTCCGCCTCAGTTGACTACCTTTCCCAAACTGGACTGGAGTTTCCAAAAGAGATCTCTTCACACCACTGCGTTTTCCACTTTCACAGTCAATTAGCAATGGCTGCCAATCTTGGGCAGGGCAGAGGAATTGGAGCACTGCCCTTGAGAAAATGCCATATGAGATATTACCATAGAAACATACGTCATCGAAGGTCATAAGATAACAGAGGCATTCTTATCTAGGCAAAAGCATATGTTCACACATATGAAAGTTGCTTACATATCTTTATCATGGACTTTGGCAACTAGGCTAAAGAAAATGCAAAAAAAAAAGAAAGAAAGAAAGAAAACCTGGACATATTTGCGATTAGGAAACTAATTCAGCATAAGCCATGAAGTTAGCATTTCTAAACTTATTTCATTCTTGTCATACATTTCAAGTCAGGTCTTTTAATCAGTCATCACAAAGCACGTATAAGGTTCATTGACAGGTCGGAAATGTAGTCTTTCTCTCCAAGTATTTAAGAGTCTTACTCTTGGGGGCTCCTTTGAGATTCCCCAAAAGGCTGTTAAACAATTCTTTCTGCACAATACCCAGTCACAGTTTATACAGCAAAAACATGTGTATTAGTGATATCTCCATCATACTATTTTCTCCATGGCATAATAAAAATAGTTAATTAGATCATACTAGAATGCCTATCAGTGAACTGCAGAAGTAGAAATGGTCCCTTTTAAACCTATGGAGCAGAGAAAGAGCTCTTTGTGAAATTCTTTTGAAATTAACACACATCTATTCAGAAGAAACTTACCTGCTTTCATTCCTTTTATCTACACCCCTCCCCCTGCTTTATTTTTTAAGTCACCCAGACCTTGTCTTTCCAGTAATGTCATAATCAGCAGGCTGAAAGCAAGGTTGCTGATAATAGTTCTTTATGTTGCTCTTTGTTTAGTATCTGATTCAATACATCTGTGTGGACACCATTTCATCACCTTCTTAGTAACAGAGGTGAAAAAAATCAATGGCAATCAGATTACCTTGTTAACAGAAAGGCTAAAGGGCCAGTGTGTTAAGTTCACAGTGCATCACCTTTCATTTAAAACATTTCACTTTTTTTATTATTTATCTTTATTATTATTTATAGCACTGAGTCCAGAGCATTCCCGAACAGAGAGTGTGGCCTTGCATTTGTCTTCTGCAGAGCCAAGCATTTCTGCCACATCACGGAATAGGTCAGGGACCTCTCCGGCAGGCCCAGTGGAGAGCCTGCAGAGAGTCCGCTGCTGCTACTTCTCACAAAGTGCTTCGGAAGAGTCCCAAAGGACTCTGATTGCCAGGCTGGTTTTGTGATCCACGTTGTCATACGATATTGTATCTGTTGTCGTGTTTGTTATTTACTGTTGGTTCTCATTAAGATCACTGTTATTATGCACAGCAGCCATATGCCCTGAGCTATGGAAGAGGTATTATAGTGTGCCCAAGGAACGAAAGCTCTCAACAGGGAACTTACAGATGAAAGGTGTGACATTGGACTGCACAGGCCAAAACAATAGAGACGGATGCAGGGTAGGTGTACACGGAGAGTTAGGTGGTTATTGCAAGAGCAAGCGCTTTGAAGAACAGGTGGGTATGGAGGAGAGTTTTGAAAGTGGAGAAGGATGTTATGTTACTGCAAACATGTTATTGTTTGAGCTTGGTGGGTGATTCTACAACTTTTGAAAAACCAAAGGGACTATCGGACCTAAAACTCCAAGTACTCACTGAGAGACTTAAAAGGCACATAGGCAAGAGGGCAATTTCATTGCAGTTGATTTCAAGACCAAATGTTATGAGGAGTGACCACTGCTTACCCTCCGTTATAATGCAGTGGCCAAATGTCAACTGCCTGCATTCAATTAAGAGACCTGAGAGTGTCTATATGGCTTCCTTAAGCCTGAACTTGTGACTCAGCATTTGGGGAGGGGGGATATTTGGAGGTTTTTCAGAAACCCCTAAACATGAACTTGGCCTAAGTTTTGGCAGGGGCCCTGGAGTAAGCGATCTTGGAAACTAATGTGGTTGGGGAGTTGACTGCACTACTGGACTATCAGTTTTTGGAGCCCATTATACAGAATGAAGTAAGCCAGGAAGAAAAACACCAATACAGTATACTAACGCATATATATGGAATTTAGAAAGATGGCAATGATGACCCTGTATGTGAGACAGCAAAAGAGACACAGAGGTATATAGAACAGTCTTTTGGACTCTGTGGGAGAGGGAAAGGGTGGGATGATTGGGGGGAATGTCATGGAAACATGTATAATATCATAGAAGAAATGAATCGCCAGTCCAGGTTCGATACAGGATCCCTGGGGCTGATGCACTGGGATGACCTGGAGGGATGGTACGGGGAGGGAGGTGGGAGGGGGGTTCAGGATGGGGAACACGTGTACGCCCATGGCAGATTCATGTCGATGTGTGGCAGAACCAATACACTATTGTAAAGTAATTAGCCTCCAATTTAAATAAATAAATGTAAATTTAAAAACCCAGATTATAATATAAGATCATTATAAATGTTCCAGTTTCAGAGTGAATTCTGGAGATCATGCCCAAGGTAGCCCCAGGTTGAGTGCAAAGTCAATAGGCAGCATAAGTATTGATCACCCTCAGATAACCATGAGATTTAGAAACTTCACTTTCTTGACTCTTTATAAGATTCTCAACAAAGTTCACATCCCTTTGCACCTGGGAATGGAATTCTAAGATCATGTAAATTGTAAATGGTGGAGTTTGTCAGGTTTATTCGACTTAAGGCTATTTGTTCCACTTCATTGCTTTTGCTTGGCTTCCCAGGTGGCTCAGTGGTAAAGAATCCACCTGCCAGTGCAGAAGATGTCAGAGATGAGGGTTTGATCCCTGGGTCAGGAAGAATCCCTGGAGAAGGAAATAGCAAACCACCTCAGTATTCTTGCCTGGAAAATTCCATGGACAAAGGAAGCCTGGTAGTCCATGGGGTCACAAAGAGTTGGACCAACTTGTGACTAAACAAAACAAACAAAAAAATTACTGTGGTGCTTAGAGGTGGTCCCAGGAATGACAGCATCAGCTTTCCTTGGGAACTTGTTAGAAAACACATTCCTGAATGGGGGCATTTACACAAGTATGCACAAATTAGCCTCATCTTGTCAGGGGAGCTACACTCTCCTCAGATGGTGCTAGTGGTAAAGCACCCACCTGCCAATGCAGGAGACATAAGAGACACAGGTTTGATCCCAGGATCCAGAAGATTCCTTGGAGGAGGGCATAGCAACCCACTCCAGTATCCTTGCCTGGACAATCCCATGAACAGAGGAGCCTGGCAGGCTATAGTCCATAGGGTTGCAAAGAGTCAGACATGCATGCATACTCTCTGCAATAGGCTTTCTAGGTCACCACACTTCTACTGAACCAGCTATGGCCAACCTAGACAGCATATTCAAAAGCAGACACGTTACTTTGCCAACAAAGGTCTGCCCAGTCAAAACTTTGGTTTTTCCAGTAATCATGTATGAATGTGAGAGTTGGCCTATAAAGAAAGCTGAGCGCTGAAGAATTGATGCTTTTGAACTGTATTGTTGGAGAAGAGTCTTAAGAGTCCCTTGGACTGCAAGGAGAACCAACCAGTCCATCCTCAAGGAAATCAGTACTGAATATTTATTGGAAAGACTGATGCTGAAGCAGAAACTCCAATACTTTAGCCATCTGATGTGAAGAACTGACTCATTGGAAAAGACCTTAATTCTGGGCAAGATTGAAGGCAGGAGGAGAAGGGGACGACAGAGGATGGGATGGTTGGATGGCATCACCTCTTGATGGACATGAGTTTGACCAAGCTCTGGGAGTTGGTGAAGGACAGGGAAGCCTGGTGGGCTGCAGTCATAGGGTCGCAAAGAGTCGGACACGACTGAGGGACTGAACTGAACAGTCTCTGGACATGAGGTCCAGCAATCTGTGTTCTAATAAGATGCCTAGCTGACCCTGATCACACTAAAATTTGAGAACCACACATACCAGCATGGCAGGTTCTACAGTCTTCAGCATCCCTCTGA
This sequence comes from Ovis canadensis, assembly GCF_042477335.2. Classification (NCBI taxonomy): domain Eukaryota; kingdom Metazoa; phylum Chordata; class Mammalia; order Artiodactyla; family Bovidae; genus Ovis; species Ovis canadensis. The sequence goes on from NC_091262.1 coordinate 24,046,921, forward strand.
GATGCTGGTGAAAAAAACAAAGAGCATAGCACAGAACAGAGGACCCAGCAAGAATACCATCTATGTCTCCCATATCACTAGGACAAATCCAGAGCAATTTGGATTACTAAGGAGAAGATACTGATATGCTGCTAAGCATAATTCTTTATTATAATATGCAACATAGTAAAATACTGGGCAGATCAGATTAACTAGGACAGACCATCTAAGGCAGTCAATGGTGTTTATCTCAGATGCTAAAAAGCTAGTCCTCAGCACAGCTGTTATCCAACTCTCCATTGTCAAATTTCCAAAGGGACTTTTGTGCATCAAATTCTAAATTCTCGAAAGATGTTTTAATCAATGTATTTATTTTTATTTTAAAGAAAAGTTATGCAGTTATCAGCCAGGGCACCTCAAAAGTATCCAAAGTTTAAAGGAGACATGATAAGGAAATAAAGTGAGTAAACTTGGACTGGATCCTGATGCAGAAAAGAACTTGAAGAGCTTCATAAATGCTCAAATTGCCCTATTTTTAGCCTCTTCAGGATAGATTTTCGAGTCCTTTTGAGACAGCTACAGTAGTCTTTGATCATTTACTTGCTTTCTGCTAAACCATCCTTGTCTTGCTTTGTTGCATATATGTTTCTCCTCTATCTTTACTATTATTGTACGTTAGCTTTGATAATGGTTTTAATTTCAGTTTTTTTCTGAAATTTTACTGTGAAACATTTGTGCTATAAGTAAAACACATATATAAATACATTCGAAACCAACAATTCTTTTCACACATTATTTTAGCAAGGTATACTAGAAATGGTTGTAAAATATTCATACCCTTTAGCATAAAACATATATTTCTGAGAGTCTATCCTGAGTAACTACCCACAATTTTGGATAAAACCTGTATGTACAACACAATGATGTTATTTTTCAAAAACAAAAAAGTGACAAAAACTTATACCTTCAATCTCAAACCCAACAAAATGGGATGAGTAAAGTGAATATCATGTAGAATTTAAACATGTAATTATGAAAGCAATTTAGCATCTTTGAAAGCATGCTTATATAATTAAATGTGAAAAAAGAACAAAATGAAGTTGTTATGTATACCATGATTGCCATTATAAAAGACATATGCCTATGATAAATATTTTCTTCAGATGATAAACACAAATGAATAGTGATTGTGTTGGTGGGTTAATGATCCAAGAAAAAAAAAAGAAAAATTTGGCTTCTCAAAGATTCTGTGATGCTCTCATATTACTATTATAATTTTAAAAATTACTTAAACCACTCTAAATGGCTATGTTATCAGAATGGTTGGAATATACCCATCATCTCTTCATTTTATTGCTCACCACTTCCTTCGGTATAATATGTAAATATTATTTGAATTAAACATAATACAAATCAACTCTGAGTTCTTTTAGAAGCATTTTTGCTTTGCTCTGTTTGTTCCCTTCCATAGTCGTCTTCCTTCTGAGCCCCTTAGTCACTGCATGGTACTTACACGGACCTCAGTGAGCACCATTATTTTAACTCATTGTCTGGGACAACTGTTGCCAGGAAGATAGAGCTATTATTGCTTTAGATTCTGTTCTCTTGGATTAATACAACCACATATTAAAGACTGACTAAAAAGGACCACAGTCATACTTTGCATCAATGCTTCTGAAATGTATACAGAGAGAAACAAATTCAGAGCTAGATTTAAAACCCACTGAGACCATCAACCTTGATATTCTGATCTTTCTAGGCAACTGAATCTATGTCTCAAATCAAGATCACACTAATTATTACAAACTCAGTTAAAAAAAATTGATTCTAAGTCCCATATTCCTTTTATTTGGCATCTCAGATGTGGGTTGAACTTTATGTTAATCAAGTATGACCATGCAATCTTGGAACTTTTTAGCTATACTGTGCAATTGAGTCTCTCCAGTTATATCTGTACCATACTAAGATGCTGGAGTAGCAGGACATGTGCTCATCTTCTGTAAGAACTCCAAAATTACAACTCGCTGATGAAAAACCATCAATAGGAGAATGTTGGATCCCACCAAAAAATGATACCCCATGTACAAGGGTAAAGGATAAGCCCGAATAAGATGGGTTTAACACTCAACATTCAAAAAACTAAGATCATGGCATCTGGTCCCATCACCTCATGGCAAATAGATGGGGAAACAATGGAAACAGTGACAGACTTTATTTTCATGGGCTCCAAAATCACTGCAGATGGTGACTGCAGCCATGAAATTAAAAGACACTTGCTCTTTGAAAGAAAAGCTATGACCAAACTAGACAGCATATTAAAAAGCCGAGACAGTATTTTGCTGACAAATGTCCATCTAGTCAAAGCTATGGTTTTTCCATTAGTCATGTATGGATGTGAGAGTTGGACTATAAAGAAAGCTGAGCACAAAAGAATTGTTGCTTTTGAATCGTGGTGTTGGAGAAGATTCTTAAGGGTCTCTTGTGAGATCCAAGCAGTACATCCTAAAGGAAATCAGTCCTGAATATTCTTTGGATGGACTGATACTGAAGCTGAAACTCCAATACTTTGGCCACCTGATGTGAAGAGCCGACTCATTGGAAAAGACCCTGATGCTGGGAAAGATTGAAGGTAGGAAGAGAAGGGGACGACAGAAGATGAGATGGTTGGATGGCATCACCAACTCTATGGACATGAGTTTCAGCAAGCTCCGGGAGCTGGTGATGGACAGGTGTGCTGCAGTCCATGGGGTCACAAAGAGTCAGACACAACCAACTGAACAAAAACAGTTTATCTTCTAGAATTAATGAAATACTGAGAATTAGAAGAGAACACAAAAAGATTGTATTTCATGCTATGAGTTTACAAACTATGATGCCTTCTACATGCTTGAAGAATCAAGTCTGCCTTCATAGCTAAGAGTTTACATTCACCTTCATGTACTTGTTATAGCTGCTTGCACTGATCAAGCAAAATGACAAAATCTTATCAAATTTCGTATGTGCCACCACTGCCAAAATATTAGTTATCTGTCACTTTTCTGAGGTTTGACATTGAGCGGCACACATTCCTCACCCACAGAACTCACCTCCTGTGCTACAAAAATCCACTCTTTATTTCTTATCTCTTTGAATTCCTTGAAGGCAAGGACTGCTTTTTCTTCTTTTTTTTCAAGTATTCAACTCCAGAACCACCATGATTTCCAACTAATTTTAAGCACTTGAGGAATATCTGTGCTAAAGAGACAGTTGACCAAACTGATGGTAATAAACAGTGTTGGATATAAATCAAAGATCAAGGGAGAGAAAAGAAAGCCTTAACTGGATGGTTAAGTTCTTCAGACTTTATCCCCAAACAATTAATATTTATTGAAGTTTGTGTGGGGTATGGTTAGGAAGACTAAACAACATTTGTTACTTTATGTATACTAACCAAAAGTATTTAGAATGTCCATTTGACACTATAAATAAATAGATTAATTAATTAATTAAAATAAATAATAGATTGCTTAATTAACCAAAATCGCAAAGGAAAAATATGATACAGGAGAAGTAGAAAAAGGAGGCAACTGATTGACTAAATTCAACAGAGTCTTCATTTTTCATTCATTGATGTATATTTAAGCACCTTTCAGGTTTTAACTAAGTTTAAGATGAATCACATGTAACTACTAGGAACCTCTTCACCACAGAATCCCGCTGCTGGAGTAATTTCAATTAATTAAGTGTTGCAGAGGTTAGTAATGATTTTATGCTGCAGAATGAAGTCATTGCATGAAGTGGCAAGCTCCTCATGTGTTTTCCCTCCCTTCATCTGGATTATGGCAGGCAGAAATTGAATTCTGTCAATAGATTTTTAAAAAGCCTTATTCCTGGAATGACTTCAAGCACAAATCCAATAACTTGTGTAAAAAAAAAAGGAAGAAAAAAAATAAATAATCACACATAATCAAAAGTAATTCACGCCCAACTGAGAGGTTTTTGCAACTTTCTGAAGTGAGATTAAGTTAAAAAAGAAAGTATGCTTATACATTTTCAAATTATTTTTTTAAAGTTAAAAATATCAAAGAAATTCAGTTTCTTATTCAATCCACACTATCCAATGAAAAAAGAATTAAGGACAAAATAACAAAAATAATCCCAAATAATCAACAAATATATATATTTTATCCATATGAGAAGTCCAGCACTACATTAGTTGAAATCAAGAATAGTAGAAAGAACTATAACCTTGTACTCAAGTAATTTATAATCTTGTATATTATTCACAATATATACATAGTATATTATTCACAATATATACATATACATTTAAAAATAAAGGCAGTATATAATAAAGCAACAGCTTACATAGTGGAGAAAGAGGATATTAAAGAAATGAGCCAATTAATATTATTCAGTGCTTACTTTGTGGCAAACCTATGCTAACAATTTTAGTTAATTTTTGTTTACATTTTTTCTACCACAGAAATAATAATAAAAGTAATTCTTGTCATATTTGTTAAAGTTGAGAGGATACATGTGAGAACAAAAGAAAAGAAAATCTCCTATACATTTACTATTAATCAAGTTTAACTTTTAGAATTTCCTCCAGAATTTTCTATGACAATGGCATATTAATATATATCAATCATATCATGTGAGCAGTTTAACTACATTTTTCCCTCAATAATATCATGAGCACTTTCCCATGTCATCAAATTTTTTTTTCTCTAGTATTATTTTAAATCTCTAAACCATTCCACTTTGTGGATATGCCATCATTTAACTAATCTACTAAGTATTCTTAAATTATGTCATTTAATTCTAGCAATTTACAATTTAAAAACTGTCTACCTCATACATCTATACTGTAACATTGTATAGTAAATTACTATTTTGCTTATATAATTACAATCAGTTCAGTTCAGTCGCTCAGTCATGTCCGACTCTTTGTGACACCATGAACCGCAGCACACCAGGCCTCCCTGTGCATCAGCAACTCCCAGAGTCCACCCAAACTCATGTCCATTGAGTCGGTGATACCATCCAACCATCTCATCCTCTGTCATCCCTTTCTCCTCCTGCCCTCAATCTTTCCCTTGATCAGGGTCTTTTCAAATGAGTCAACTCTTCGCATCAGGTGGCCAAAGTATTGGAGTTTCAGCTTCAATATCAGTCCTTCCAATGAACACTCAAGACTGATCTCCTTTAGGATGGACTGGTTGGATCTCCTTGCAGACCAAGGGACTCTCAAGAGTCTTCTCCAACACCACAGTTCAAAAGCATCAATTCTTCAGTGCTCAACTTTCTTTATAGTCCAACTCTTACATCCATACATGACCACTGGAAAAACCATAGCCTTGTCTAGACAGACCTTTGTTGACAAAGTAATGTCTCTCCTGTTTAATATGTTGTCTAGGTTGGTCATAACTTTCCTTCCAAGGAGTAAGTGTCTTTTTTTAATTTCATGGCTGCGGTCACCATCTGCAGTGATTTTGGAGCCAAGAAAAATAAAGTCAGCCACTGTTTCCACTGTTTCCCCATCTATTTGTGATGGGACTAGATGCCATGATCTTCGTTTTCTGAATGTTGAGCTTTAAGCCAACTTTTTCACTCTCTTCTTTCACTTTCATCAAGAGGCTCTCTAGTTCTTCACTTTCTGCCATATGTGTGGTGTCATCTGCATATGTGAGGTTATTGATATTTCTCCCAGCAATCTTGATTCCAGCTTGTGCTCATCCAGCCTATGAATTACAAAAATTAGCATAATGTCAGAAAAATGAAGAAACATGAAGGTTTCTCACTCTTCACACAAGTTTCCTAAAAGATGGCACCCCCATGCTAATAATCCTTAGGTAGTATGACACATGTAGCAGAAACAGTAGGTATTTATATTGGCTCACTCCAATACTTTGGAACTCCAGTACTTTGGCCACCTGATGCAAAGAACTAACTCATTTGAAAAGACCCTGATGCTGGGAAAGATTGAAGGCAGGAGGAGATGGGGACAACAGAGGATGAGATGGTTGGATGGCATCACTGACCCAATGGACATGAGTCTGAGTAAACTCCGGGATTTGGCGATGGACAGGGAGGCCTGCCATTCTGTAGTCCATGGTGTCGTAAAGAGTCGGACACAACTGAGAGACTGAACTGAACTGACGGATATTGGATCACATAACTTTATATCAAGTACATATAAGCTCTCCTTTGTGCACACACACAAAGAATAAATGAAGAAGAGACTGTCTTAATTAATGCATTAACTTGCCAACAGGGTAAGCAATAAGAAAAGTAGAGAATTGGGACTAGATAAGTAAGAATTTTGGTCTTCTCAGGTAGCACAGTGGTAAAGAATCCACCTGCCAATGCAAGAGACTCAAGAGTCCTGGGCTCAATCCCTGGGTTAGGAAGATCCCTTGGAGTAGGAAAGGGCAACCCACTCCTGTATTTTTGCCTGGAAAATTCCATAGATAATGGAGCCTGGGGGCCATAGCCCATGGAGTCACAAAGAGTTAGACATGACTGAGCATGCACGCAGGTAAGAATTCTACTCTTGAAGAGACAAACGACAAGGAAAGAAAAAATTTGGTTGAAAGAAACTAAGGACAGAGCACTGTATTTGATGGAATTCCGTAAAAGAAGCTTGTGGTATAATTGAAGCCAGAGAAAAGAAGAGAGATAACAGGGCAGTTGTATGTAAAGAGGAGCATTAGTACAAGTTACGCTAGGAGGAAGTTAAGACTTTTGCTTCTAACCAAGAAAAAGTAACAAAAAACACATTTACTTGACTAGTCTGAAGTACTCTAAAAATCCAGATGAAAGAAAAAAGCCAACGGTCTCCAATGATATTGAATGTCAAGCAGGAGAGCAGGGATGCCTGCTGCTGCTGCTGCTGCTGCTGCTGCTGCTGCTGCTGCTGCTGCTGCTGCTACTCCTAAGTCGCCTCAGTCATGTCTGACTCTGTGCGACCCCATAGACGGCAGCCCACCAGGCTCCCCATCCCTGGGATTCTCCAGGCAAGAACACTGGAGTGGGTTGCCATTTCCTTTTCCAATGCATGAAACTGAAAAGTGAAAGTGAAGATGCTCAGTTGTGTCCGATCCTTAGCAATTCCTTCCAGGCTCCTCCGTCCATGGGATTTTCCAGGCAAGAGTACTGGAGTGGGGTGCCATTGCCCTCTCTGGCAGGAATGTCTAAGAGACAGGAAACAAAACAGTGAATCCTTCTAGTGTCTCAGCTTACTGCCTTGAGAGATTGTCCAGGTTGCGGCTCAATGAGGGGCAGACAGGCAAAGCATGGCTGATTTTCTGAGCCAAGGACAAAGTGATGAAGGTCTGGAGAGATTAACGCATAGAGAGTTCACAGAATAGGGACTGTATTGTAGACTGCTAAACGAGAGAATTCCAGAAATCCTCTGGAGGCCTCCCTTGGAGCGTTTAGCACAATACTCATCAGCACAGGTGTGAAGAACTTACTCAATGCCAGGCAAAGAACCACCTGAAAGGCTTAGAGGGAACAATATCCAGCATCACACGTGGTTGGAAATTGTTCTTGCTTCACATTGTCAGACTGGAAAATTTCCTAATTCATTATTAGGTAGAGTACTTAGAAGAGTCTTACCTCAGTTGTGGGAAACAATAAGCCTTAGATCGTGCTCTGGCCTTGCCTGGCAAATATGAAAAGCAAGATGTAGAAAGGTCAAACTGTTTCCAAGTAACTTAACTGCATCCTAGAGCAGAACTCAAGAATGTTTATAGGAAAACGAAATTACCCAACACCCAACAAGGTAAAACATCTAGCATTTAATCAAAGATTACGGGGACTGCAAGCAAGCGGAAAATAAGAACAGTTTTTATAAGAAAAATCAATCAATTAAAGCCAATTCATTTTAGGGCTACATAATATTTCATTGTATAAATGTGCCACTTCTTTATCTATTCATCTCTCGATAGACATCTGGACTGCTTCATGTCCTGGCTGTTGTAAATATTGCTGCAATGAACATTGAGGTACATGTATCTTTTAGAATTATGATTTTTCTCAGGATATATGCCCAGTAGTATGATTGCTGACTCTATGGTAGATCTGAGGCTTCCCTGGTAGATTGAGGCTTCCCTGGTGGCTCAGATGGTAAAGAATCTGCCTGCAATGCAGGAGACCTGGGTTTGATTCCTGTGTTGTGAAAATCCCCTGGAGAAAGGCATGTCTATCCACTCCAGTAATCTTGCCTGGACCATTCCATGGACAGAGGAGCCTGGCAGGCTACATTCCTTGGGGTTGCAAAGAGTCAGACACGACTGAGCAACTAACACTTTCACTTTTCATGGTAGATTTATTCCTAGTGTTTTAAGGAATCTCCATACTGTTTTCCACAATGGCTATATCAGTTTACATTCCCATCAACAGTGCAGGAAGGTTCTCTTTTCTTCACAACTTTCCCAGCATTCAATGTTTATAGATTTTTTGATGATGGCCATTCTGACTGTTGTGAGGTGATATACCTCATTTTAGTTTGATTTGCATTTCTCTGAATAATGAGTGATGTTGAGCATCTTTTAATGTGCTTATGGGCCATCTGTATGTCTTCTTTTGGGCTTCCCCGGTGGCTCAGACGGTAAAGCGTCTGCCTGCAATGCGGGAGACACGGGTTCAATCTCTGGGTCATGAAGATCCTCTGGAGAAGCAAAGGGCAACCCACTCCAGTAATCTTGCCTGGAAAATTCCATGGACTGAGAAGCCTGGTAGGCTACAGTTCATGGGGTTGCAAAGAGTCGGACATGACTGAGCAGCTTCACTCACTCATGTTTTCTTTGGGAAAATATTGGTTTAAGTCTTCTGCACATTTTTCATTGGGTTGTTTTTTTTTTTTTCTGATATTGAATCATATGAGCTGCTTATATATTTTAGAGATTAACCGTTTGTCTGTTGCTTCGTTTGCAACTATTTTCTCCCATTCTGAGGGTTGTCTTTTTATCTTGTTTATAGTTTCCTTTGCTGTGCAAAAGCTTTTAAGTTTTATTAGTTTTCATTTTTTTATTTTTGTTTTTATTTCCATTAATCTAGCAGGTAGGTCAGAATTTGAGTCAGATGTAGTGAGGTGGATGAACCTAGACTCTTACACAGACTTACGTATGTCAGAAAGAGAAAAACAAATATCATATATGGAATCCAGAAAAATGGTACTGATGAACCTAGTAGACAACAGACTCAGGGACATAGAAGTAAAAGGTGAGGGTGGGATGAATTAAGAAATAACGTTGACATATATACACTATCATGTATAAAATAGATGGTGGGAAGTTGCTAAATAGCACAAGGAGCCCAGCCTGACATTTTGTGATGACCTAGATGGGTGGAATTAGGGGAGAAAACAGCAACTGATGCTCTTGTACAGCAGAAACCAACACAAAATTGTAAAACAATTTTCTACCAAGTAAAAAATAAATATTTTTTTTAAATCCAGTATTGATATGGATTTAGAATTTTCAGACATATACATTACAGCAATTAAACTTAAATTATAATCAAGCACGCTGCTGTTGCTGCTAAGTCGCTTCAGTCATGTCCAACTCTGTGCGACCCCATAGACGGCAGCCCATCAGGCTCCCCCGTCCCTGGGATTCCCCAGGCAAGAACACTGGAGTGGGTTGCCATTTCCTTCACCAATGCATGAAAGTGAAAAGTGAAAGTGAAGTTGTTCAGTCGTGTCCGACTCTTAGCGACCCCATGGACTGCAGCCTACCAGGCTCCTCCATCCATGGGATTTCCCAGGCAAGAGTACTGGAGTGAGGTGCCATTGCCTTTTCCAATAATCAAGTGTACTATAATGTAAATTAAATATATCAATTATAATGGAGACACTTATGCATATCCCATATATTCAAATGATAAATATTAACATGGAGATATTTTTTAAAAAATTAAATTCTAAAGAATAAATTTGTAATGTCTGAGATAAAATATACATTAGATGGGTATCTTAATTTGAGCTGCTATAACAAATTACCATATGTTGGGTGTCTTAGACAGCAGATACTTATTTCTCACAGTTTTAGAGGCTGGCAAGACTGAAATCAAAGTGCCAGCAGATTCACCATTCAAAGATTGGTGAGAGAACCAGTCTTCTGGTTGTATTCTCATATGATGGAGAGAGAGAACTAGATTAGATCTCTGGTCTCTTCTCATAAGGGTATTAAACACATGATAAGGAAGCTACTGGTATCAGTTCAGTTCAGTTCAGTCGCTCAGTCATGTCCGACTCTTTGTGACCCCATGAATCGCAGCACGCCAGGCCTCCCTATCCATCACCAACTCCCGGAGTTCACTCAGACTCATGTCCATCGAGTCAGTGATGCCATCCAGCCATCTCATCCTCGGTCGTCCCCTTCTCCTCCTGCCCCCAATCCCTCCCGGAATCAAGTCTTTTCCAATGAGTCAACTCTTTGCATCAGGTGGCCAGAGTACTGGAGTTTCAGCTTTAGCATCATTCCTTCCAAAGAAATCCCAGGGTTGATCTCCTTCAGAATGGACTGGTTGGATCTCCTTGCAGTCCAAGGGATTCTCAAGAGTCTTCTCCAACACCACAGTTCAAAAGCATCAATTCTTCAGCGCTCAGCCTTCTTCACAGTCCAACTCTCACATCCATACATGACTACTGGAAAAACCATAGCCTTGACTAGACGGACATTAGTTGACAAAGTAATGTCTCTGCTTTTGAATATGCTATCTAGGTTGGTCATAACTTTCCTTCCAAGGAGTAAGCGTCTTTTAATTTCATGGGTGCAGTCACCATCTGCAGTGATTTTGGAGCCCAGAAAAATAAAGTCTGACACTGTTTCCACTGTTTCCCCATCTATTTGCCATGAAGTGATGGGACCAGATGCCATGATCTTAGTTTTCTAAATGTTGAGCTTTAAGCCAACTTTTTCACTCTCCTCTTTTACTTTCATCAAGAGGCTTTTTAGTTCCTCTTCACTTTCTGCCATAAGGGTGGTGTCATCTGCATAAGCTTACCTAAATCTATTATCTTCCAAGTTCCCATTTCCTAATACCATCACACTGGGTTTTCAACATGTGAATGTTGGATAAGCATTCAGTCCATAGCAGTGAAATTTGATGCTTACTCCTTGGAAGAAAAGTTATGACCAACCTAGATAGTATATTCAAAAGCAGAGACATTACTTTGCTGACTAAGTTCCGTCTAGCCAAGGCTATGGTTTCTCCTGTGGTCATGTATGGATGTGAGAGTTGGACTGTGAAGAAGGCTGAGCGCTGAAGAATTGATGCTTTTGAACTGTGGTGTTGCAGAAGACTCTTGAGAGTCCCTTGGACTGCAAGGAGATCCAACCAGTCCATTCTGAAGGAGATCAGTCCTGGGATTTCTTTGGAAGGAATGATGCTAAAGCTGAAACTCCAGTACTTTGGCCACCTGATGCGAAGAGTTGACTCATTGGAAAAGACTCTGATGCTGGGAGGGATTGGGGGCAGGAGGAGAAGGGGACAACAGAGGAAGAGATGGCTGGATGGCATCACTGACTCGATGGACGTGAGTCTGAGTGAACTCCGGGAGATGGTGATGGACAGGGAGGCCTGGCGTGCTGCGATTCATGGGGTCGCAAAGAGTCGGACACGACTGAGCAACTGAACTGAACTGAACTGAGACATTGTAGAGGAAAAAAGTAGTGAATGTTAACACATAGCAATAGAAACACTTCAAAATGAAACACCTATATAGACAAAAAAGATTTTTTAATTAAAAAAAGAATGCATTTATTTGATAGATCTGGAGTAGAGTAATTTCTCTCTCCTTGCTAACACTTTCACTTAGAGATGCAAGAAAAAATTGTCCCTGAGTTTTGTCTCTGAGCATGACAGCAAAATTGAATAGAGTAATACAGGAATTACAAAAACATGATGAGGTTGGGGATAGTTTCTATCAAAAATAACTGAAAAAAGAACTTGTTTGTATCAGAAAAGGAATCTAAAATCTTGGTTTAGAAAGGGTCAGTGAGCTGAATGACAACTCCAAACGGCCCAATATACATGTAATTGGAGTCCTTGAAGGAGATGAGAAAATAGAATAAAAGAAAATATATGTGAATAAATGATGAATAGCAATTTTCCAAACTTGATGAAAACTGTAAAGTCACAAATCAAAAACATTCAATAAAACCCATAGAAAAGAAGAAAAGTATATCGACACATATTAATAAACAAAACTTTCAAAGCCAATAATATGAACAATGTCTTAAAAACAGCCAGAAGTTTAAAAATTAGAAAAATAAAATGTTCTATGCAAAGGAGCAAAGATAACGATGACAGCCGAGTTCTTTGGTAACAATGCGAGTAAGATGCCAGTGGGACAATGTAAAGCACTGATGGGACAAAAAAAGAAAGACTGCCAACCTTGAATTGAATACATTTGTAAATTACATTTGCAAAAACAAAGGTGAATAAAGACAGTTAGGAATAGAAAGCTGAAACACTAAGTCTTTCAGTAATTTATGCCTAGGCCAAATTTATACAGGTAAGTAATGATACAGAGAGAACACCACTGAAAGAAAAGTTTAATGCGGCAGTTCTTTTAGAAATGAAGAGCACAAAGTGTCATGAAGGGCCACAGGGGGAAGCACCAGTGTCAGTCGGGAGGCAGAACAAATCAGCTAAAAAGCCTAGGGTCAGAACCTTTCTTATGTTTTTCACAGAAAAGGCAAGGTAGAATAGGACAAACATCTTGGGATTCACTAATATGAATAATTCATCCAGGCTTTGAGTAATAGGGGCTGCTGCTGGGAATCTGGTCAAGTCAAGTGGGCCTTAGAAAGCATCACTACGAACAAAGCTAGTGGAGGTGATAGAATTCCAGCTGAGCTGTTTCAAATTCTGAAAGATGATGCTGTGAAAGTGCTGCACTCAATATGCCAGCAAATTTGGAAAACTCAACAGTGGCTACAGGACTGGAAAATGTCAGTTTTCATTCAATCCCAAAGAAAGGCAATGCCAAAGAATGCTCAGACTACCGTGCAATTGCACTCATCTCACATGTTAGTAAAGTAATGCTCAAAATTCTCCAAGCCAGGTTTCAGCAATATGTGAACCATGAATTTCCTGATGTTCAAGCTGGTTTTAGAAAAGGCAGAAGAACCAGAAATTAAATTGCCAACATCTGCTGGATCATGGAAAAAGTAAGAGTTCCAGAAAAACATCTATTTCTGCTTTATTGACTATGCCAAAGCCTTTGACTGTGTGGATCACAATAAACTGTGGAAAATTCTGAGAGAGATGGGAATACCAGACCACCTGACCTGCCTCTTGAGAAATCTGTATGCAGGTCAGGAAGCAACAGTTAGAACTGGACATGGAACAACAGGCTGGTTCCAAATAGGAAAAGGAGTACGTCAAGGCTGTATATTGTCACCCTGCTTATTTAACTTCTATGCAGAGTACATCATGAGAAATGCTGGACTGGAAGAAACACAAGCTGGAATCAAGATTACCTGGAGAAATATCAATAACCCCAGATATGCAGATGACACCACCCTTACGGCAGAAAGTGAAGAGGAAAAGCCTCTTGATGAAAGTGAAAGAGGAGAGTGAAAAAGTTGGCTTAAAGCTCAACATTCAGAAAATGAAGATCATGGCATCTGGTCCCATCACTTTATGGCAAATAGATGGGGAAACAGTGGAAACAGTGTCAGACTTTATTTTTCTGGGTTCCAAAATCACTGCAGATGGTGACTGCAGCCATGAAATTAAAAGACGCTTACTCCTTGGAAGGAAAGTTATGACCAACCTAGATAGATAGGATATTGAAAAGCAGACACATTACTTTGCCAACTAAGGTCGGTCTAGTCAAGGTTTTTCCAGTAGTCATGTATGGATGTGAGAATTGGACTGTGAAGAAGACTGAGTGCCAAAGAATTGATGCTTTTGAACTGTGGTGTTGGAGAAGACTCTTGAGAGTCCCTTGGACTGCAAGGAGATCCAACCAGTCCATTCTGAAGGAGATCAACCCTGGGATTTCTTTGGAAGGAATGATGGTAAAGCTGAAGCTCTAGTACTTTGGCCACCTCATGCGAAGAGTTGACTCATTGGAAAAGATTTTGATGCTGGGAGGGATTGGGGGCAGGAGGAGAAGGGGACGACCGAGGATGAGATAGCTGGATGGCATCACTGACTCGATGGACATGAATCTGAGTGAACTCCGGGAGATGGTGATGGATAGGGAGGCCTGGCGTGCTGCGATTCATGGGGTCACAAAGATTCGGACATGACTGACAGACTGAACTGAACTGAACTGAACTGGGTATCTGGTACCTGGCCCTGGGTTGATTTAGGGCAGGAGAAATAGCTGTTTGGTAGGTGAGCTAGAAAAGGTGACTGGGAATATGAACTCAAGATTGGTTAGTTTGCATATGAAAGGCACACTCACCACCTCTCATAATTAGCAAGGCCTGGGAGAGGCAGGTTTCTTCCTGCAAGTAAGTTCTCTGCACCAAAGATGCCGAAACGCCATGATATATATATATAAAAATATAATATTACCATTGGTCCACTGATATTTGTATATCGTGATAAGGAATCTTCGGGTTGATAATAACAGAAACTTTTAGGGACTTTTAGAGACTATTGCATTATATATTAAATACGTATTTGGTACAATACTTATTGCCCTAAAGAGCACAGAAAATACTTCATTATGAACATAGAAAGAAAGAACGTTTAAGTAGAAGAAGAACGAGTCCTCATGGGCCAGGCGGAGAAGGCAATGACACCCCACTCCAGTACTCTTGCCTGGAAAATCCCATGGACAGAGGAGCCTGGTAAGCTACAGTCCATGGGGTTGCTAAGGGTCAGACATGACTGAACGACTTCACTTTCACTTTTCACTCTCATGCATTGGAGAAGGAAAGGGCAACCCACTCCAGTGTTCTTGCCTGGAGAATCCCTGGGACAGGGGAGCCTGGTGGACTGCCGTCTGTGGGTCGCACAGAGTCGGACACAACTGAAGCAACTTAGCAGCATGGGCCAGGCTATAACTAGGCTTTCCATTTATAAGGCATTAGCCAGGAAAACAGATTTGGGGTTTTTTCCTTCAACAATATTTTGTTAGAGGAAAATATTTGTAGTGGATTTGCAAAGTGTGTTAGAAATACACTTAGGTCAAGTGGCAGGTCAGGCAGTTATGTTCTTGGAAGATAGACATTGATAAACTAGTAAAGTATACAGAAAGACTAGTGATATTTGCATGTAGCTAAGGGGAATGAGGGGGTCATGGCTGGAGATGCAGGACAAGAGGTCATAGCGGAGAACAGTAGGAAAGGGCACTGGGAAGTGAGCGAATTTTTCCCAGGAGGTTGAGGGATGTCCTGATATGAGACAGATAACTCCTGGGAAAAGCAATAATCTCCATTATTTTTTAAGATGGCACAGGTAGTAACCTCTACCAGATTTTCCTTTAGACTTGGGAATGTAGAAGTAATACATTTCAGCAGAGAACAAAGCATATCCAGGATTTTAAGCTAAGTAGATAGCAAGCTTAGAAATATAAGATAATCCCAACTATCAAAGGAAGAAAGAAAAATATCCTGTGTCCAATTTGTGCCTTAGAAGAGGCAGTTGATGAATATCTCTGAAACAGCAGCTTTAGCATACAGGATGAAGTGTAGAGGACAGGGTTATCTCCAATGATGAGATCTTGGCTTGGGATGATGTCATCTGAAACAGTACCATTTCCAGTGGTAAGATTTTGGGCCAGAGAGATTCCATGTGGGATGTGGGACTAGAGTATTCTTTTTTTTCAGTAGATAGCCACTTGGGTTGATGTGGGTCTCAGCATGGGCCATGCTTAGTTGAAGCAACAGCTTACTTGGAAAATTTGTGACTCCACATTGTAAACCAATGAAACACCCAGACTAGGAGTAAGAAGATCAGCAATCACCACAATGATACCTAGCTATACTTGACAGAGATTTTGTTTTAGTATTTTAGTGGAAGTTTAGATAAAAATGGGTCCCCTATCAAATAAGCAACTGCTTGACCCATAGGACAGTCTATGGCTAATGGGTTCCAACAGAGTATGTGCCCTTAATATGGCCTTCAGCCTTTATGGGAAGGAGGTAGGGTCAAAAATTTTTAAGGATTGGATAAGGCTGAAACCTATATTCAGGTCAGGAAGCAACAGTTAGAACTGGACATGGAACGACAGACTGGTTCCAAATAGGAAAAGGAGTACGTCAAGGCTGTATATTGTCACCCTGCTTATTTAACTTATATGCAGAGTACATCATGAGAAATGCTGGGCTGGAAGAAGCACGAGGTGGAATCAAGATTGCCAGGAGAAATATTAATAATCTCAGATATGCAGATGATATCACCCTTATGGCAAAAAGTGAAGAGGAACTAAAAAGCCTCTTGATGAAAGTGAAAGAGGAGAGTGAAAAAGTTGACTTAAAGCTCAACATTCAGAAAATGAAGATCATGGCATCCGGTCCCATCACTTCATGGCAAATAGATGGCGAAACAGTGGAAATAGTGTCAGACTTAATGTTCTAGGCTCCAAAATCACTGCAGATGGTGACTGCAGCCATGAAATTAAAAGACGCTTACTCCTTGGAAGGAAAGTTATGACCAACCTAGATAGCATATTCAAAAGCAGACACATTACTTTGCCAACTAAGGTTGGTCTAGTCAAAGCTATGGTTTTTCCAGTAGTCATGTATGGATGTGAGAGCTAGACTGTGAAGAAAGCTGAGCACCAAAGAATTGATGCTTTTGACCTGTGGTGTTGGAGAAGACTCTTGAGAGTCCCTTGGACTGCAAGGAGATCCAACCAGTCCATTCTAATGGAGATCAGTCCTGGGTGTTCTTTGGAAAGAATGACGCTAAAGCTGAAACTCCAGTAACTTTGGCTACCTGATGCGAAGAGCTGACTCATTGGAAAAGACTTTGATGCTGGGAGGGATTGGGGGCAGGAGGAGAAGGGGATGACAGAGGATGAGATGGCTGGATGGCATCACTGACTTGATGGACGTGAGTTTGAGTAAACTCCAAGAATTGGTGATGGACAGGGAGGCCTGGCATGCTGCAATTCATGGGGTCGCAGAGTCGGACACGACTGAGTGACTGAAATGAACTGAACCGAACCGAAGGCTTGGAGCAATATAGAGACTTGTTTAGGAGTTTGTCTGTTCAACTGGAATTTGAAAGAAGTTTCTACACAACTATTATCTGAGTTAAACCAGATATTTGGTGCCTAGAATCTGTCTGCAATGTGAGAGACCTGAGTTCAATCCCTGGGTCTGGAAGATCCCGTCGAAAATGGAATGGCAACCCTCTCAAGTATTCTTGCCTGGAGAATTCCATGGACAGTACAGTCGATGGGGTCGCAAAGAATCAGACACTATTAAGGGACTAACCCTTTCACTTTCACTTTCAGGAACATAGAGGTTTTGAAAGCCTTTTTTCTAAGAGCCCAGCACTGTGTATTTTGAAAAGTGAAATATGGGTCTTAGTAATTACCAGTAATGTGTATAACCCCAAAGGGAATAACAAGTGTCCTGAAAAAGCCTTGTATTATGATTTTAGAATATGTATAAATGTGTGATTTTGCTTTATATTTGAGGAATCTATAAGAGAAGATTCACAGACTCCTTTCCTTTGGAAGGAACAAGTTTAAGTAATGGCCCAACAGTTTAGAATAAATATGAAGATGGAGCCACATGTTGGTCAGGGCATCCAATATGAAGATAACTGCCTGAATTTGACCAAGTATATTGACCTCTGGGTTCCCCCCTTAATTAATGACATGTGGGTTAAACAAGGGAAAGCAGCAATATTTCACTGTCCCCCATCACACGTTACTGCAAATAGTGCCAATTGCATAGTCTAAGAACTCCCACTGCTGTCTGTCTATTGATGCCAAGAGGGTTCTCTGGCTGCCAAAGAACTTGGAGGAGGATTGAGCTCCTCCAGCATCATGGCATCTAGCTAGGGACTGAAGACAGCAGAAGCCACCTGCTTCTGCAGGTGGAATATACCAGAAGACCACAAGTGGTTCCATCCCGTCTTGAGGGGGCCTTGAGAGCCCTGACAAGTTTGTGGAAGGTAGTTTCCATGATCCAGAGCCTAATGGGTAACTGAATATGGAGGGTCACAGGCTCAGGGTCTGTAAGACCTTCCATCTCTAGGAGAGTGCAGTGTGAAACCAGCAATTGTTTTTTGAATGGTGAACAACATGAAGCCAAGAGGGGTAGTTTCTTATATCAGAAGCCCTTTAGCAATTAATGGCAATCAGAGCTCGCTCAGAAACTTCAGGAGGCCTGAAAAGAGAAGAGGGAGTAAACCTTGTAACTTTGTGTTAGAAATGACTTCATAATTATGACACCGAAAGCATGATTTATAAAGAAGGAAAAAATAATTTAACTTCGTCACAATTTAAAACTACTGTCCTTATAAATATGTTTTTAAGAAATTAAAAAAGAATGAGCCACAGACTAATAAAGGACTTATTTCTAAAATATGAAAATAATTTTCAAGGTTTGAAATAAGAATATAAACAAGTGGTTAAAAATGAGCAAAAGAGGTGTGAACAAACACTTCAAAGAAAATAGACAGGTTTTAATTTACTTGATATCATGAGTCATTAAGAAGATAAAATTATAACACTGAAATACCACTACCTACCAGATCAAATGCCTAAAATCAGGGGGCAAAATAGCTGACCATATGAAGTGTTTGTGAGGATATGAAGGAACTAGAACTCTTATACATTCCTGGTGGAAATATAAAATGGCACAACCACTTTGGAAAACACTTTGATTTTTTTTCAAATGTTAAATATTCATCTACCATATCATCTAGCCATTCCATTCTTAGGTGTTTATCCAAGAGAAATAAAGGTATATGTCCATAAAAAGACCTCTTTACAAATGTTAATAGCATCTTTATTTGTACTCAGCCAAACGTGGAATCAACTTAAAAGCCTGTCAATATGGAATCGCAAAAATAAATTTTGGTGTGTCCATAAAATGGATTGGTGCTTAGTAATTAAAAGGAATGAAATATTGATACATGCAACAACATGGATAAACATCAAAGTAATTGTTCTGAGTGAAATAATTCTGAGAAATGGGGACATGTATTGAATGATTTTATTGATGTAAACCCCTAGAAAATGTAGATTGACCTGTAATGACAGAAAACAAGTAAGTGTTTGCTTGGGGATGTTCAGTTCAGTTCAGTTCAGTTGCTCATTTGTGTCTCACTCTTTACGACCCCATGGATTACAGCACGCCAGGCTTCTCTGTCCATCACCAACTCCCAGATCTACTCAAACTCATGTCCATCGAGTCAGTGATGCCATCCAAACATCTCATCTTCTGTTGTCCCCTTTTCCTCCCACCTTCAATCTTTCCAGCATCAGGGTCTTCTCTAATGAGTAAATTCTTCACATCAGGTGGTCAAAGAATTGGAGTTTCAGCTTCAGCATCAGTCCTTCCCATGAATATTCAGGATTGATTTTCTTTAAGATGGACTGGTTGGATCTCTTTGCAGTCCAAGGGACTCTCAAGAGTCTTCTCCAGCACCACAGTTCCAAAGCATCAATTCTTCAGCACTCGGGTTTCTTTATAGTCCAACTCTCACATCCATACATGACTACTGGAAAAACCACAGCTTTGACTAGACAGACCTTTGTCTCTGCTTTTTAACGTGCTGTCTAGGTCGGCCATGGAGATACAGTAAATTTTAGGTGATGATGGATATATTTACTACCTTGACTATGGCGATGGTTTCACAGATATATATGAACGTTGACATGTACCAAAATGTGCATTTAATTATGGGTATTTTATATCTCAATGAATCAGTTGTTAAAATGACAATTTTGGAGATATGCATGAGGTAATAACTGTGTTGGTCTTGGGAAGAGATCCAAAGTCTGATAATCTGCCCCCCTCACACACCAAGAAAAGAATTGAGACATTATCAATTGAGTATTTTAAATCAGGAAAAATGTTGCTTTTGAAAAGAGATGATAAATTGCTAGATAGATAACAGATGATAGAGAGACAGGTGCATTGATGAAAAATCAATAATTGATACTGAATGGATAGATAATAGATGTTGGTGAGATAGAAAGGTAGATAGACACAGATGTGTATAAGGGACTTTTGGACTCTGAGGAAGAGGGAGAGGGTGGGATGATTTGGGAGAATGGCATTGTAACATGTATACTATCATGTAAGAATCGACTCGCCAGTCTACGTCTGACGCAGGATACAGCATGCTTGGGGCTGGTACATGGTGATGACCCAGAGAGAAGTTATGGGGAGGGAGGTGGGAGGGGCGTTCATGTTTGGGAACGCGTATACACCCATGCTGGATTCATGTCAATGTATGGCAAAACCTATACAGTATTGTAAAGTAAAATAAAGTAAAAATAAAAAGAAAGAAAAAAGAAAAAAAAAAAGAAAGGTAGATAGATAAATGATTGAGAAAAAGATAACAGAGAAATAAAAAGGTACATAGAAAATTCATAGATGATATTAGATAGATAGATAATAGGGAGATAGATAAATTGATAGATGATATATGATGGAGAGAGGTGATTGATAGGAGACTGTGGAGTTACGACAAATGAACACTCTTTCTTCTTAGCTACTTAGCCATCACTGTAAACTCCGTCATATGGAAGTGTCCTCCTTTTACAGAGGGGTCAGTGCCAAGGTGAAGAGAGTCAGTAGCCCTGCCTGAGGCTGTGAGGCTGCAGAGAGGTCAGTACCTGAGGCCTCTTACAACATCCCTCTGTCTGTGATACAACTGAAAGGGCTGTAAAGGGCTGAGAGGGAATCCTTCCTCTCCCACCCCCTGATGCCCAGAGCTTTGTCACTCTCCAAAGACACTTCACAGCAGCCTCATATTTCTCATTTAACCCCTGTACAGACTCAACCGTGGCTACCCCGGATCATAACATGAATGTGCGGAAGTTCAGAATGTTCCAGTGTAAGAGGCAGCAAATCTGCAGGGAGATTTTAGTTCATTTTGTGGCACTTTGGCTGTTCTAACAAGATATACAATAGCGCAGAACTGCTCATCAGATGATTTCCGGGAACAAAGCACTTTGTGGACCTATTAGGAAGCCATGGGGTCAATGCCTAATGCTTCTGTACGCAGGAGTTTGAGCCTGGCATTTTCCCATTCTGGCCAGGCTCTAAGGGAAAGAATAAGGCTTTTAGTTTGGGAAAAAGTCAGAAGAAACAGTTATAAAATTTCATAATGGGAAATAGTGTTTCTCTTATCTTATTTAACTCCCAAAACTTTTATCACTGAACATCACTCTTGACCTTAAAAAGCTAGGCTAAAATAATTATTTGGGGGTTTTTATTTTGAAGTCAACAATTAAACAACAACAACAACAACAAAATAAGGTTGTAGAGCAGAGAGAAAATGTCTCTGAAAATTTAAACCAATGGATACTAAAATTTCTCTAGCAAAAGAAAGAAGAGCAAAATGATGAGTTCACTATGGTTAATTGTATTAATGTGATATGTCTGAATAGAATAGTTAATTGTAAGGAAAACTGTCTGTAGGCTCAGGAAAGATTCTTGGTTGATTTTCTCTCTGTCCCTTTCTCTCTTTCTGCCTCCTCCTTGCCTTCATCCATTTTTTTTGTTTTTTTAACAACTAAAACTGACTGTTAGAGGTAATCTAATAAAGAAGCGAAAGATGTTCAGTTGTGTCTGACTCTTTGTGACCCCATGGATTATACAGTCCATGGATTCTCCAGGCCAGAACACTGGAGTGGGTAGCCTTTCCCTTCTCCGGGGGATCTTTCTAACCTAGGGATAGAACCCAGGTCTCCCACATTACAGATGGACTCTTTACCAGCTGAGCCACAAGGGAAGCCCAAGAAACTGTAGTGAGTAGTCTATCCCTTCCCCAGCGGATCTTCTTAACTCTGGAATCGAACCAGAGTCTCCTGCATTGCAGGCAGATTCTTTACCAACTGAGCTATCAGGGAAGCTCCAATAAAGAAATAGAGTGCTACCTAATAAAGAAAGTGGTAGCCTAACACAGAATTCTAGTGAAATCAGATGAATAACAATACAGAATTTGGATTATATTTAATTTTTAACAAGCAGGATATCACATTACCAAAATTTGAAAATACTACAAAGTTTACCCAGACACTTGTAATATTATTACGTTGTCAAGTTAAAAGACAGAAAAATGTATTTTTGTCCATTTAAAATAAGAGAGTTTTGGAGACACTGGGCATTCTTAGTGTAGAGGTGAGGGCAAAGAGGATGTTTTTGCATATTTGCATTATAAACAAATTACGTACTCAATCCAATATTTCTACAAGTATATATAACAGGTCCTTCTGGATAAGATCAATGAGTCTTCAAGTACATTCTTCATATTGTAGAACCAAGAGGCTTGTCTTGGGCAGTCCAATAACTTCCATGATTATATCATTAAAATTTAGAAATACATCTTTGGTTCCATTTTAGTAAAACAATGAGGAGCTACCATTATCTATGATTGTATCTAAATCCTCTTGAATATTTATATATTAATTATCTTAAGCCATTGTTATATTCCCTAGGGTTCAAAAACAGGCATTTGCTTATAAATTATTAAACTAATATCATAAGCTCTTTAATATAGGATCTCATTTAATTCTCACAATAACTGTACAGTAAGTACTCTTACCATTCTCTTTCTACAGATAAAGCTGAGATATTGACAAGATAAGTAAATTTCCCAGGGTTACAAAGCTAAATGATGCTTTGTAATCAGGTAATGAATTCAGATATTATGATTGTAATAGTCTGCGTGCTTAATAGAACCTGTTAGTCACTCAGTCATGTTCGACTCTGCAACTGTGTGGACTGTAGCCCGTCAGCCTCCTCTGTTCATGGAATTCTTCAGGCAAGAATACTGGAGTGAGTTGCCTTTCCTTTCTCCAGGGGATCTTCCCGAACTGGGGACAGAACTCTGGTCTCCTGCATTGCAGGCAGATTCTTTACCATCTGAGCCACCAGGGGAACTAACTACATGCTTAATTACTACCCTGCATTGCAGAGATGATTTCTCTGGACTGATTTTCTGAGATTTGAGAAAAATATGTTCATCCTACATATCATCATAATGTTATGGAAGGAAAGATACTCACTGTAAATAATCAACAGTGATTCATAAACTGGCTGTACTACTAAATATATTCATTTTCAGGCATGAGTCTGGCTTTGAAAAAAGATATTTTTTTTCTATTTTCATCTTTACAACAACATAATTATAAATTGTCATCATTATTACCCTTGTGAATTTGTTTAGAACTTTAAAATTTATTTATGATGAGCCCTGTAGAAGGAACTGTAACTATGTCCCTTTGTTCAGTGTTAGGCTTTAAATTTAAATAAAACTTTAAATAGAACAAATTTAAATGTAATCATGTTGATAAAATTAACAGAGATAAATACAAAGAAATGGAAGGTGTCATCAGCAGGGTAAATTTGTTTATAAAGATGTTATAAAGATATATCAATAAAAAAGACATCTTTTGTCTTCAGGTCTTAACTTTTACTTGTTACACAACCATATCCTCTCATTGATGGAATGTTGAAACTCAGCAATGCTATGTGTGTGGTTCAATAGCTCCTAAAACTATTTACTTAAAGTAACAATACTTTTCACTGTGCATTGTAAATGAAGGACTGAAATGAATGTAGTACCATTGCATTTAATTGGAAGATTTAGTCAGGCAGGCAAGAAAATCCCCTAACCAGAAATAGCGACATGTGGGCTAGTGTTCTAGCCACTAGTAATTGCTTAATGGTACAGAGAATCCCGGTGAAAAGCCCGCGAGATAGTCTTACTATTAGTGTAAACCAAATTCAAAGCTTTGGTTTGCTTGCTTGGGCATTATGTGCACTTATGAGATTAGATTAATGATAGTCCAAACGGGTTCTGTTATGGCAAGTACAATCTTAATGTTTCATGGCTTTAACCATATTATTTCAGCAAGTCCTAGGTCTTAAATGAACCTCATTATTACAATCTAAGTAACTTTGAATGAATTCAGCCCCTTAACAGAAAATGTCTGTCTCTTCCAATTCCCCCATTTTGCCTGTGATCCTATAACCCCATGAACTCAGAACTTGTAGTAACCCTACATTGCATTCTTTTCTGGAAAGGCCAGGGCTAGTCCAGTTCTCAGGACTCCATGGCTCCATTTATATCAACTCTTTTCTGCCCATTTCCAATTTTTAACCCTAGTCATTTCGCTCCTGGTGGAGACTAGAAGCCTGCTCGTCAGCATCAAAGGTTGCAGATCCTAGGCTCTCCAGTTTTCAATCATAAACTGTCATCTTTCTTTAACTGTGAAACTTGTAAGACAGAGACTCAATGGTCTCTTCCATCAGATTGTAACTCATAAACTTCTCTGAATAATAAATTCACTTCATGTTTGCTTTACATGCTTTGTTAATCTGCCTCACCCTTCCCATGGATCCATACCTGTCATGATCTATTATTAATAAACTTCCCCAGATCTGAAATCCAAGTGACCCCTCTGGATTTCTCTTTCATGCTCCAGCCAATCACCAAGTCCCACAAGGTATTCCTTCATACTAATCCCTGCTGTTTCATGCTCACCATGTTCATAGCACTTCAAGTCTGCAACACTCTATACCTATGTAATGATAGTCATTTCTGGGATGGCCTTTTGGAAGGAGATGGCACCCCAACTCCAGTACTCTTGCCTGAAAAATCCCATGTGACAGAGGAGCCTGGTGAGCTACAGTCCATAGTTTCACAGAGTCAGACACGACTGAGCAGGCACACACACACACACATCTCTTAAATTCCCTTCTTAGAAGCAGAACAGCCTCATCAAAGAGGCACTATGTTAGATTTCTTTATCTTACTGTAAGCTGCAGCTAAAAAAAGCCTAGGGTATGCAAAAAAATAAAGTTGAAAATGATTGTCTAGCAACTAGAAGCTGTTCAGACAAATATTATATCACTGAATCATGCATAGTACGCTTTCAAGGATGATTTACTGCTATGAGGAACTGTTCATGACATAGTGTGTTAAAAACAAAATTAATTATAATAGTCATGTTAGTACTGAGACTTCACTGATTGCTCAGCCCTTTACCTGCATTCCTTTTTTTAGACATTCACTGCAGAAGCAAGACATAAAAATGTTTAAAACTGGACATTTTTTGGCTTATGTGCTTTCAAAATTTTGTAAATGAGACTATATTTGTTTATTTCTCAGAAAACTATTATTTCAGAAAGCTAAATATTAATCCAAGCTCAAACATGATTAGTCATCCCATTTATATCATATCTTTGCAACCTTGCTAGTGCCCTTAAAGGATTATTAATTGTACTCTGTTCTTATCATGAGTACAATCTACTAGAATATATATCCCTTATTAAACTGTAAGTTTCTTGAGGGAAGAGCCATGTGTGGCCTCATTGCAATGTTGGGCACAGTAGAGCTTCAAGGAACATCCATAGGGACAAATGATCTTGATGATAGGAAAAGGCTGTGTTTTCTAAATATTCCACAATTAATAATCACATAAGTAGCAAGGAAAACTAATATTATTTTTTTTTAAAAGCAACCATGACAGTTCAGTTCAATTCAGTCGCTCAGTCGTGTCCGACTCTTTGTGACCCCATGAATTGCAGCACACCAGGCCTCCCTGTTCATCACCATCTCCCGGAGTTCACTCAGACTCACGTCCATCGAGTCCGTGATGCCATCCAGCCATCTCATCCTCGGTCGTCCCCTTCTCCTCCTGCCCTCAATCCCTCCCAGCATCAGAGTCTTTTCCAGTGAGTTAACTCTTCACATCAGGTGGCCAAAGTACTGGAGTTTCAGCTTTACCATCATTCCTTCCAAAGAAAGCCCAGGGCTGATCTCCTTCAGAATGGACTGGTTGGGTCTCCTTGCAGGCCAAGGGACTCTCAAGAGTCTTCTCCAACATCACAGTTCAAAAGCATCAATTCTTCAGTGCTCAGCCTTCTTCACAGTCCAACTCTCACATCCATACATGACCACAGGAAAAACCATAGCCTTGACTAGACAGACCTTAGTAGGCCAAGTAATGTCTCTGCTTTTGAATATACTATCTAGGTTGGTCATAACGTTTCTTCCAAGGAGTAAGTGTGTTTTAATTTCATGGCTGCAGTCACCATCTGCAGTGATTTTGGAGCCCCCCAAAATAAAGTCTGACACTGTTTCCACTGTTTCCCCATCTATTTCCCATGAAGTGATGGGACCGGATGCCATGATCTTCGTTTTCTGAATGTTGAGCTTTAAGCCAACTTTTTCACTCTCCTCTTTCACTTTCATCAAGAGGCTTTTTAGCTCCTCTTCACTTTCTGCCATAAGGATAGTATCATCTGCATATCTGAGGTTATTGATATTTCTCCCGGCAATCTTGATTCCAGCTTGTGTTTCTTCCAGTACAGTGTTTCTCCTGATGTACTCTGCATAGAATTTAAATAAGCAGGGTGACAATATACATCCTTGACGTACTCCTCTTCCTATTTGGAACCAGTCTGTTGTTCCATGTCCCCTTCTAACTGTTGCTTCCTGACCTGCATACAGATTTCTCAAGAGGCAGGTCAGGTGGTCTGGTATTCCCATTTCTTGCAGAATTTTCCACAGTTTATTGTGATCCACACAGTCAAAGGCTTTGGCATAGTCAATAAAGCAGAAATAGATGTTTTTCTGGAATTCTCTTGCCTTTTCTATGATCCAGCGGATGTTGGCAATTTGATCTCTGGTTCCTCTGCCTTTTCTAAAACCAGCTTGAACATCAGGGAGTTCATGATTCATGTATTGCTGAAGCCTGGCTTGGAGAATTTTGGGCATTTCTTTACTAGCATGTGAGATGAGTGCAGTTGTGTGGTAGTTTGAGCATTCTTTTGCATTTCCTTTCTTTGGGATTGGAAAACTGACCTTTTCCAGTCCTGTGGCCACTGCAGAGTTTTCCAAATTTGTTGCCATATTGAGTGCAGCACTTTCACAGCATCATCTTTCAGGATTTGAAATAGCTCAACTGGAATTCCATCACCTCCACTAGCTTTGTTCGTAGTGATGCTTTCTAAGGCCCACTTGATTTCACTTTGCAAGATGTCTGGCTCTAGATGAGTGATCACATCATCATGATTATCTGGGTCGTGAAGATCTCTTTTGTACAGCTCTTCCGTGTATTCTTGCCACCTCTTCTTAATATCTTCTGCTTCTGTTAGGTCCATACCATTTCTGTCCTTTATCGAGCCCATCTTTGCATGAAATGTTCCCTTGGTATCTCTAATTTTCTTGAAGAGATCTCTAGTCTTTCCCATTCTGTTCTTTTCCTCTATTTCTTTGCATTGATCACTGAAGAAGGCTTTCTTATCTCTTCTTGCTATTCTTTGGAACTCTGCATTCAGATGCTTATATCTTTCCTTTTCTCCTTTGCTTTTTGCCTCTCTTCTTTTCACAGCTATTTGTAAGGCCTCCCCAGACAGCCATTTTGCTTTTTTGCATTTCTTTTCCATGGGGATGGTCTTGATCCCTGTCTCCTGTGCAATGTCACAAACCTCATTCCATAATTAACAGTGTCTAATAAGAAATATAAAGACGAACATAGTCAAATAAACCAAATGTCCCCATTAGATTATTACTCTCATTAAGAATGTTGATATTAAATTACAACGTAAAGAACACATGCATGATTTAAAAACTTGAAACCACCGACGTAAAAAGTAAAAGCTTCTCTCTCAATAAACCCCACCCAAAACTCAAATGCACCTAGTATATGTAATTTCTTATGACTTCTTTCGGAAACCATGAACATTCATGGTGTAACCATTTATATATGTGTGTGTGTGTTTATATTTATACGTAATAGTAGATATAAAATATATGTGAAATACACATGCATATGTTTATATATAAACCTAATGAAAATGTCCTATGTATATAAGAAATCATATTATGTATACCACAGTCCTTTGATTTTTCAACTTAATATGCCTAGGGTTCTTACTACTCATAATTTAACAATATCCTATTGACAGATACTCTGTTATCAAAATTATTTTTTCCAAGCATCTTTGCAAAAAGATGTGTATTTATGGCACAGAAATACAAATTGCATATGGAAGATTATATGTATGGATATGCTATGTTTGTGTGTGTGTGTAACTTAGATAACTTCTAGAAAAGTATTTATTTTGAACTTGGAGACACAGCAATACATTTTTCTCCAGAAAGTCTGGAGGAGGTGGTAAGCCTGCCTCCGACCTCTCTAGCTCTGGGGAGAAATCAATCTTAGCATTTATTTCATCAAAGAGATGAAAAATGGTAATCTGTTATCACTTCAATTTGCAATTTTTAAAACTATAAGTAAAATTGAGACACTAAATATATTTTTGTATATATTTTTCGTAATTGTTTTCTATTTTTTAATCAATTTGAGCTTTTATTAATGGCAAAAATAGACCTTTGTCAAATGATGAACACGTTCTGTCCTAGGTTGGCTTTGACAGTCAGCCTTTTAAAAGTTGCAGTATTAGTTTTTGTTGTCATCCAGAATATTTTTAGTCAAGTATATCTCCCATATTTTATCATATCTGAATTTTGTGTTTATTAGGAACATTTACCCACTCCAGGATGAAAACCAAATTCACACATGCTTTATTCTAAATGGTTTATTTACTGATTTATGAACCCTGATTTTAAAACCTTTTAATCTGCTCAGTCGTGTCCAACCCTCAGCGACCCTATGGACTGCAGCCCACCAGGCTCCTCGATCCATGGGATTTTCCAGGCAGGAGTACTGGAGTGGGGTGCCATTGCCTTCTCCAATTTATGTTTATATATTTGCTATATGGGATTCCCAGGTGGCTCAGTGGTAAGGAATCTGCCTGCCAGCGTAGAAGACAGTGGTTTAATTCTGGGCTGGGAAGGTCTCCTGGAAGCCAAAAATGTCAACCCACTCCAGTATTCTTGCCTGGAAAGTCCCGTGGACAGAGAGGCCTGGTGGAGCCTAGCAGGCTACAGTCCGTGGGGTCCCAAAGAGTCAGATGTGACTGAGCTGCTGAGTACACAACACACAGCATACATTTGATGTATAGAAAGTTTGGCAAAGTCGGGAATCTTAGGTTGGCTCATCTTTCTGTTTTTACTTTTCCATATAAATACCTGGCCTCCTCCCTCCACCCACAACCCCGACCCTCAAATGCTCCACAGGTCCTCTCCTAAGAGAACAGTTTGAGGGAGTAGCCTTGTAACCTTGGTTGCTACACCTGGCATTTAGCCTCTATGTTCACTGAAGTTCCATCGTCAAGGCTGGTGTCTCAGTGATGTATCTTCCTCTAGTAGGGGACACAGTAAGGAGTTCTGAGGACTTACTTCAGAGAAACCACACATCAGAGAAAGCCTGGATTGTTTCCTTCCCTCTGGAGTTTTCACTCCTCATAAAGGCAAGTGGTGAAAGACTTGGCCTCCTCCCTTAACTGTGAAGAGGGCTGGAAGGAACTGCCTTGAGATCTCCCACAGTGCCTCTTTGTAGGCAGCTCTGCAGCTTCCTGGCTCCAGAGGATGCCAAGCAGCCTGGGAAGCTCTGGTGCTTCCTCCAACGTCTCCTGCCCCCTTCATTTAGCGATGCGGACCCCTTTCCACCGGGTGAGGGCTGCTGACAGAATTTTGTCCTTGCTTGTTTGTTTTCATTCTTCTCCTATGGCGACGTTGGAGGGTGGGAGTGGGAAACGTTTGAGATCTGGTTTTACTCCCCTATCTTAAATAACAGGAAGTTCAAACTATTGTAATCATTTTTAAATCATCCACTGTCATGGGAAAATGGCTAAAATAAATAGCCCTCAGTGCTCGCTTCTGTAAAGAAAACGGTGTCTCTTGAGAAAAGATCATTAAAATCCAAGAAAAAGTTCAAAAGGAAATTTTGATCAATGTTATTAATTGATCCATACTTATAGAGGAGAACTTCTTCTTACTTAAATCTTCCTTGGAAGCAACAGTTCTTATCAAATTCTTCAAAAGCCACTTAAACTTGAAAGGATATAACATTAATCCTTTTTGCCCCTGCTTCCTATCACTGGCAGAAACAAAATTTTTTAAAAATTATGAATCTAGAATACTAATACAACAATGGAATCCATGTATTTTCCCCCCACGGCAATTCAACAGCTGTTCTATGGGAACCAAGCACATTTACCATTGAAACAATATGGGAAATTAATAACTCTGAGCACAAATTAGATCACTGCTTTACCTATGAGTTTCCAGGCTCAAATATGATTTTAAATATAGGTACACAGACTTTAAACAAATGTCACAGACTTGTATTGCTCTAGGAATGCACTGACAACTTTGAATATTCCAGCTTTACATTCTTCATAACCCAGTCAAATTCAAATAATCATCATTGGAATTCTCTTCTTTTCCCAATTCTCAACATTCTGGATTTTTCTTCACATTTTCACAAAGCTGATATAATCTGGAAAAAAATAAAAACAGCATACATGAATCTTTTTCCAACATTTGGGTTATGGCTCTTAATAGAAGCTTCATGTTTTTGACCCACAGAAGATCTGTGGAAAATGCCCTCCAGGATAAATTTTCTTCTGCGCCTACAAAGATGAAAGACTCCTACCAGAGGGATAACATTTGCCTCAAGCTTTCAAACTGTGATAACCAGGTTCCTTACTTGTGCACCATTTCAGTTAACTCTAGTCAAGTCCACCAAGCAGAATCACCACCCATGACCTTGTCCACCATTTAGAAAATGACTTCCCAAACCACAGAGGGTTAATTTGCAACACACCTTTCCCTACAAGGGTTTGTTTCTCTTTCTGAAGAGTCGAGGTGGTGATAACCAGGGCAATATCTTTTCTGACGCTGCTATTTCTGTTTTTAAAAATATAACAAAAACTCAAACGCAAAACACAGAATTCCCCCCCCCACCCCCCACCCCCCAACTTCCCATATAAGGTCTCAAACTACAGCCCTGGGCCTGTGGATTCCTCGGAAGCTACCAGATTGTGCAATGTACTATCATAGGACATCATGTAAGAGCCCTGCTCCACTCACATCCAATAAGTAATCTGGCATGAAGGAAAGTTAACTAAATTAGTGGCCAATTGGGACACTTGGTGACCTACTAAGGAACTAAGGAGCTAAGTCCTCTGAACTTTTCCATTCGGCTTTGCCTTCATACTTTAATAGGGACCGAATCCCCATTAACAATTGAGCGGCGACAATAAGTGCCATCAGGAAAAGGAAATTCAATTTTCGTGGGGGATGACAGCCTTACCTTTTCGCGCTTAATTGGCCGTATTGTCTCCAAAAGTTAATTGGTTACTTAGTCCAGGTAGTTAGTAAAATGTTTAGCTGCGTCAAAAAGCTCAGGCTCCCACTGTTAATGGGGCATGAAATGGAATGTTTGATACTGCAAATAAAATCAGTGATATTCAAGGATGTTATGGTAGGTAATGCGTTGAAACTGCCATTTAATGGGTCCTGGAAGATTAGGGTAGTGTCAGCCGGAACCGCCCGGGCTCTTTTCTGACATTGTTAGTTGCCTCTTCATTTACTTAACGGCTGTCTGCACTGATTACATAGGCATAAAACTCCCTACAAAAAAACAACAGAGACACGCTCTATTAGCAGTCCAATTAGAACTATTTGCATATTACAGTTCATTTCTGCTTAAGTGAAT
The DNA here is from genome assembly GCF_042477335.2 of Ovis canadensis. NCBI lineage: Eukaryota > Metazoa > Chordata > Mammalia > Artiodactyla > Bovidae > Ovis > Ovis canadensis. The sequence continues at coordinate 24,078,632 of NC_091262.1, forward strand.
CCCTAATACAACTTTAGGAAAAAAAAATTCTATTGTGTCATTTGAAAGAAAGAGAAAAGAAAAGACTTAAAGGTGATCTCTCTCTTCCTCTTCCTTTTCTTGTCTCACTTTACCCTTTTTCCTTTTCTCTCACTTTCTCTCTTCCACCTCTAATATTTATTATCTATCTTGGGTAGAAAGGAGAAAATAAAAACTTTAAACTTGAGACAGTTTTGTCAATGTTCCTGAAGATGAAGACATACTTGTGGCCATTCAGTCCTACAAAAATGCAGAGTGGTGTCATGCCAGGGGTATGCTTCATTTAGAGCAATGATTCTACTTTTGAGAGATGTCTCCAGTTTGTTTTACATCTATTATTGCTCTGAATTTTCAAGCAAGCAGTTCACATCTGTAACAATGTCCCTGCTGAGTCAGAGCCCTTTATAATGGCCTCAGTGTCACCTACCTACACAATCATGGAGAAGAGAAACAGGGTTCTAGTGTCTGCCTCTGCACCTCTCAAGGTTCCAAACATAGTAAATTTGGTGGGTGTTCAACTGTACTTGAGGTTAACACATGAAACGGATTCCTTTTTTCACAGGTGAAGACAGTGATTAACCTGGCTGAAGCCAGACTAGAGATCTTACTTTTTCAGAAGTGTTTCTTCTTTTTCAAAAGGTCGTTCTGAGTAATAGCATCGCTTGATGGCTATTTAGAAAGGCACTGAGTGCTCAGTTGCTCAGTCATGTCTGACTCTTTGAGGCCCCATGGACTGTAGCCCACCAGTCCATGGGGTTTTCCGGGCAAGAATACTGGAGTGGGTTGCCATTTCCTACTCCAGGGGATCTTCCCAACCCAGGGATCGAACCCAAGTCTCCTCCATTGGCAGGAGCAGCACTTTACCACTAGCGATACTTGGGAAGTCCATCTGTAGGATACTGATGAATTAAAACCAGCATACTTTCTAAAGCTGATGCTGTGAGAATGCATGGAGTGTTTTAAGAGAGCAAGTCCAGCTTACAGCAAATGTTTTTAAGATGCTCCATAGACTTTCATATTTTTTTTTTATTTTTTATTTTTTTTAATTTTATTTTTTTTTTTAAATTTTAAAATCTTTAATTCTTACATGCGTTCCCAAACATGACCCCCCCTCCCACCTCCCTCCCCACAACATCTCTCTGGGTCATCCCCATGTACCAGCCCCAAGCATGCTGCACCCTACGTCAGACATGGACTGGCGATTCAATTCTTACATGATAGTATACATGTTAGAATTCCCATTCTCCCAAATCATCCCACCCTCTCCCTCTCCCTCTGAGACCAAAAGTCCGTTATACCCATCTGTGTCTTTTTTCCTGACTTGCATACAGGGTCGTCATTGCCATCTTCCTAAATTCCATATATATGTGTTAGTATACTGTATTGGTGTTTTTCTTTCTGGCTTACTTCACTCTGTATAATCGGCTCCAGTTTCATCCATCTCATCAGAACTGATTCAAATGAATTCTTTTTAATGGCTGAGTAATACTCCATTGTGTATATGTACCACAGCTTTCTTATCCATTCATCTGCTGATGGACATCTAGGTTGTTTCCATGTCCTGGCTATTATAAACAGTGCTGCGATGAACATTGGGGTACATGTGTCTCTTTCAATTCTGGTTTCCTCGGTGTGTATGCCCAGAAGTGGGATTGCTGGGTCATAAGGGAGTTCTATTTGCAATTTTTTAAGGAATCTCCACACTGTTCTCCATAGTGGCTGTACTAGTTTGCATTCCCACCAACAGTGTAGGAGGGTTCCCTTTTCTCCACACCCTCTCCAGCATTTATTGCTTGCAGATTTTTGGATCGCAGCCATTCTGACTGGTGTGAAGTGGTACCTCATTGTGGTTTTGATTTGCATTTCTCTAATAATGAGTGATGTTGAGCATCTTTTCATGTGTTTGTTAGCCATCCGTATGTCTTCTTTGGAGAAATGTCTATTTAGTTCTTTGGCCCATTTTTTGATTGGGTCGTTTATTTTTCTGGAGTTGAGCTGCATAAGTTGGTTGTATATTTTTGAGATTAGTTGTTTGTCAGTTGCTTCATTTGCTATTATTTTCTCCCATTCAGAAGGCTGTCTTTTCACCTTGCTTATATTTTCCTTTGTTGTGCAGAAGCTTTTAATTTTAATTAGATCCCATTTGTTTATTTTTGCTTTTATTTCCAGAATTCTGGGAGGTGGATCATAGAGGATCCTGCTGTGATTTATTTCTGAGAGTGTTTTGCCTATATTCTCCTCTAGGAGTTTTATAGTTTCTGATCTTACATTTAGATCTTTAATCCATTTTGAGTTTATTTTTGTGTACGGTGTTAGAAAGTGATCTAGTTTCATTCTTTTACAAGTGGTTGACCAGTTTTCCCAGCACCACTTGTTAAAGAGATTGTCTTTACTCCATTGTATATTCTTGCCTCCTTTGTCAAAGATAAGGTGTCCATATGTGTGTGGATTTATCTCTGGGCTTTCTATTTTGTTCCATTGATCTATATGTCTGTCTCATAGACTTTCATATTATTCCCAACTCTCCTTAAGTCCTATGAGTTGACAGGAGACAGAGAGATTGTAGGGATAGCTCTTAGGCAGCCAAGGAGCTATTTTTTTTGGAATTGGAAAAGGGCCTACTGCACTTTAGAAGAGAGAACACACTGACGGGGGGCTGGGTGTGACAGTGGGCCCAGTGCGTATTTGAAAAGGCATCTCCCTGGATGGGGGTAAGGATGAAGACTCCAGGTTAGGAAGGTTAAAGGCACTCAGGATCTTACATAAGTCACTACTGCTGACCCCCAGTGATGGCTCTGCAACCTCTTGCCGACCATTTTATTCAGAATGAATAAATAGCTCCTCCAAGTACATAAATTCAGGGAGCACAGGACTAGACACCACTCCCAAAGCATCTGGACTTGGCAGCAGAGGAGCAAAGAGCCTGAGAGGGAGAGAACACTTTCCTTTGGGGAATTGCTGTGCCCATGAACTTCATCGGGCTGACATGCCCATCTTTAGATAAAGCCCTGGGTCCCCTCCCTGGGTTCAGTGCGTGGCCCTGAATTTTCCCAGACCTAAGATCAGTGAAGGCCACCACATCTGATCATTGATTGGCCTCCTCATGCTGAACAGATTCGAAGACGACCGGTGAATGGGGATGAATTGCAGCCATTTGGTTGATACTGGGGATGGCTTCTTACAAGAGCCCAGGAACACCTTTGATGTCCATGTGCCAACGTAAATACCTTCAGAGCGTTTTCAAAGCCTTCACCACCCTATTCTCTTTTGCCTGCCTCCCTCATTTCAGAGGTCAGCCCTCCACCTCTACAATTATTCAGATTCACCAGTTGATAGAAGAGTTCAGGAGCTGATCACAACAAACAGGGGAACAAGGAGGGGGAATACTGAAGGTGATGAAAAAGCTCTTCAAGAAATAGCGATTTCTAAGGAGTCCTTTTTCTGTTGTTTTTTGTTTCCCCTCTCCTCCGCTATTTTAAGTGCAACGCGTCCACAATTGTATGGAAACGCGCAAAGGAGAGACAGCAATAACAATAAGAGCCAGACAAGCCCAGAGCAGTGTAAACAAACCGAACAAAAAGCCTATCAGAGGGGAAGGTAGGATCCTCGATCTGTCATTTTCAATTCTTTTCACCCCATGAGTGGCGACGCAGTGCGAAGCGTGTTGGCGCTGGCTGCCATAGGTATTGTTTGGATGCCCCGTTGGCTCCTCCGTGCCCTCCCTCCTGTTTCTCTGCCGCTCTCATTAACGCCGCCGCCAGACGAGCACCGGCAGAGGCGGGGGCTGACATGCCGGCCCGCTGCCTCGGCGCGTGGCCCTGCCAGCGGTGGCGAGACGGTGCCAGAGCCGGGGAGCCAGGCAGCCAGGAGACACGCACTTTCGCCCCTGGAAGCAGGCTTTGCACCCCGCCAGGAAAACGGCTCTCAGGAAAAGCACTGTCTGCTAGTAAAATGGACTAAATCAGTAAACAGTGATTAAGGCTCTGGCTCCGGCTGACTGTTGTCACCACCTCAGACACATGGCTGCTTCTCCTTACATGCACGCACGCACGCACACACACACACACACACACACACACACACACACACACACACACACACACACACACACACACACACAGAAACCAAAGGGGGAGGGGAGGAATCCTCAGGATGGCCAAAGCTGAGGGAGTGAAGTGAGAAGTTAGGCAGAGAGAAGGATCCGTGTTCCTTCCGGGTGAGATGCTTTCTTATCCTGAAAAATAAAATGAATATTTTAGGATCTTCATTTCCCTCCCTTTTGTTTTTGTTTTCGACTTTTTCATTTTGGTTGTGTGATGAGAATTGCCTTTCTAAATAAAATATCAAGTCAGGAATGTAAACAGGCATTTGTCCAATTCCACACCCCCTCCTTTTTTGTCTGGTTCGATCCTACTCATCATGCAATCTCAATTCCTCAGATAGGTGGGATAAATCAGAGGTAGCCTTTAAAAACGCTGATGTGTGCTGTTTAGTAGAAGCATGTCATTTGATTGAGTTGCCTTAAGCCAGAAGAATAAATTCCAAGTGCACATGTATACATTGGCATCAATCCATCTATTTATAGATAGAGATAGATGCTATATATGTCTATTCATGAGGCTTTCCTGGTGGCTCAGCAGTAAAGGGCTTCCCTCCTGGCTCAGCTGGCAAAGAATCCGCCTGCAATGCAGGAGACCTGGGTTTGATCCCTGGGTTGGGAAGATCCCCTGGAGAAGGAAAAGGCTACCCACTCCATTGTTCTGGCCTGGAGAATTCCGTGGACTAGTCCATGGGGTCCCAAAGAGTTGGACACGACTGAACAACTTTCACTTTCACTTTTCTTCAGCAGTAAAGAATCTGCCTGCAATGCAGGAGAAAACAGAAGACACAGGTTTGATCTCTGGGTTGGGAAGATACCCTGGAGGAAGGCATGGCAACCCACTCCAATATTCTTGCGTGGAGAATTTCATAAACTGGGGAGCCTGGCAGTCCATAGGGTTGGACACTGAAGCAACTGAGCATGCACACATATCTATGTATGGATACGTATATTTGCTACATATAATATCTATCCTGTTTTTAATCATTTTACAACACTCTAACCACAATAATTAGAAGTGCATTAGGTTTGTATCAAAATGTTTTCACATGGAGCGTACTCACTGTACCTGCACTTTGAACCGAGAGAAGGCTGGCTGAAACTCTAAAATACACGAGTATAATTCAAAAACACTCTTGACAACTTGGAGAAACAGTCAGAAACAAGCAGAATTGGGTCTTCTGAGTGCAGTTCCACACAGTATAGAAGAAAAAGCAATAAACAGTACAGACACAGAATCTAGGTCTCACTGCTGCCAACAAGCTGATCATGAATCAGAAACGTGAACCGGGAGCAGCTGGTGGATTCATGAGAAGTTGCTACACCCTGGCCAGCTCCTAGAGGAGACTGTATTTAGCCTTGTGCTTGTGCTATGCTTAGTCACTCCGCCGTGGTCTGCTCTTTGTGATCCCATGGACTATATAGCCCGCTAGGCTCCTCTGTCCATGGGGATTCTTTAGGCAAGAATACTGGTGTGTGTTGCTATGCCCTCCTTCAGGAGATCTTCCCAACCCAGTGATTGAATTGAGCTACGAGGGGAGTCCTGGACAACCTTAACTTGGTTCAGAGTGGGATGGTTCAAGTTTGCTTATGAAAAGTCAAGGAAGAGGGACTTTTTTAATTTAAAGGAGAAGAAAAATATGGCAAAAATTTAATGTGTTCACACTGGGGGATGATAGTCCTCAAAAGAAATTACTAAATATTTGCATAGATTCTCTCCCAAATGTGTCTAAAAGACAAGAGTTTTGTTAATAGCAACTCAGGTTTTTTTTGGAGGCATTGTCAAAATTGAGGAGCATAGCATCTCACATTTGTGGTGGTCCCTACAGCAAAGCTAACATTGTTCAGAAATGGCTCTGAGTGCTGGAAACCAGATATACTAGGGGAAGGGGATATAAAGAAGTGAAGGGGGAAATCCCAAGATGGAGGAAAAAAAAAGAAAAAGAAGAGGTTAAGTTTATTTGTGGGTGGTCAGCTAGTAGATACTGGTGTTGAAGTGAATGCAGGGATCTTGATTTATTTGGCCCAGACTTGTCAGTGGGATGTAATAACAACAGTAATGACAATAATAATAATAGGAAGAAGAGGGAGGAGGAGAGAGGAGAAAAGGGAAGAGGGGAAGAAGGAGGAGGAAGGGAAATAATATTCATAGACATGCTAAAAGTTTCTTGGTCATTAGCAACAATTGATAGCCATTCTGACACAAGATAACTGTGTCCTAGGAAAATGCTTAGTTAAGTTACTAACCCACTCTCTCTAGGACTTCCCAGGTGGAGCAATGGCAAAGAATCCACCTACTAATGCAAGAGACACAGGTTTGATCCCTGGGTAGGGAAGATCCCCTGGAGTGGGCGATGGCAACTCACTCTAGTATTCTTACCTGGAAAACTCCATGGACAGAGGAATCTAGCAGGCTATGCAGAGAGTCAGACAAGACTGAGGAACCGAGCACACAAGCACCATTCTCTCTAGGGACTATTGACAAACATTTAATCACTTCCCTGTTAACAACAGAAGTATTGAGAAAATTCTCTACATGTAGGCAAATCACTGAACCATTGCAAGGCTTATTATTTCCAAGTCTAAACTGTGTTTGTGTCTGTTGGAAGTGGTGGTTAGAGCCTCAGTAATTACAGAAGCACTTGGAGCTGGTGAGGCCAGTGTTTGAGTACAGTCATTGCTTTGAGCACGTTGTAAGTATATATGTGTTGACTGGCTATGGAGCTGGCTGGACTCAGTGAACAGTGAAACTGCAGGGCTTGACTGGGAACCCAGAAGTCCCCTACTTGAAGTCACAGCACCCTAGCACATGAGCAAGACCCCATACCCCATCCCCACCCCTAATAGACTGTAACCTTAAGTTGGGGTATACTTAGTATTCCTGGGCTGGCCACCTTATGTGATGAGCTGACTCATTTGAAAATACCTTGATGCTGGGAAAGATCGAAGGCAGGAGGAGAAGGGGATGACAGAGGATGAGATGGTTGGATGGCATCACTGACTCAATGGAGATGAGTTTGAGTAAACTCCGGGAGTTGGTGATGGACAAGGAGCCCTGGTGTGCTGTGGTCCATGGGGTCATAAAGAGTCAGACATAACTGAACTGAACTGAACCTTGGCTCTCCTGGCGGCAAAGCGTCTGCTTATAATGCGGGAGACCTAGGTTCAATCCCTGGATCGGGAAGATCTCCTGGAGAAGGAAATGGCAACCCACTCTAGTATTCTTGCCTGGAAAATCCCATGGACGGAGGAGCCTGGTAGGCTGCAGTCCATGAAGTTGCAAAGAGTCGGACACAACTGAGCAACTTCACTTTCTCTCACTTTCATACTCAGTGTTTGGAGGGTACCCTGATGATCTGCTCCTTGAATGAACCCTCCTGTGGCCAGAACAGTGGTGAGCACTTGTCCCAACCTTCTCCAATCCTTCATCAGGCTATGGTGGGGAAGGGATCCACTCTGGTCATAGCTCAGGAAACTGGCTTGGTGTGTGTGTGTTGGAGGTAGAGGGGTGCAGGTGTATGTGTGTGTGAGAGAGGAGGAGGTTTGCGGGAGGGGAGAGAGAAATGGTATAGTAACCTTTCCAGAGAATTTTAAAGGTATTTTTGTATTTACATAAAATAAACATTGCAGGATTGCCCTTAGTAAATGGCACCCTGATATCAGCCCCCTTTTTGAATCATGAATGCTTCCCTAACAGCTCAGATTGTAAGGAATCTGCCTGCAGGAGACCCAAGTTCGATCCCTGGGTCAGAAAGACTCCCTAGAGAAGAGAATGGCAACCCACTGCAGTACGCTTGCCTGGAGAATTCCATGGACAGAGGAGCCTGGCAGGGCTACAGTCCATGCGGTCGCAGAGTCGGACAGGGCTAAGTGATTAACGCTTGCCCTTGCCCTTGCACTGCTTCCAGTAGTACTCATAGGAGTTCAAGGCTGCCTCTTATCAGCATTTGGAAGCCAGTTTATAGCCTCATTACTGGAAGTCATTGTTTTCCTTTACATATAATAATAGTATTCTGTGTGAAAGTGAAGTTGCTCAGTCGTGTCCGACTCTTTGCGATCCCATGGACTGTAGTCTACCAGGCTTCTCTGTCCATGGGATTTTCCAGGCACGAGTACTGGAGTGGGTTGTCATATCATATACATTGTATGTATATTGTTCATATATATACGTGTGTGTGCTGTATACATATACAACATATAGCATACATTTTTCATAGTATGCAAAATGCATATTATATCTATAAATATACATATATGTATATATTTTATTCAAGAAAATGAAATAGATTATATCAATTCTGAGTTCTAACTCCCCAAAAACTGCCTTTCTAGGAATTGGTATCTCCATTGGTCTCTGCATTAACAGACAAACCCTCTACACAGTCATTATTAGGGAGAACATGTGCCATTAAAATTATATATTTGATGGGGAGGGTAGTGGGAGGGGGGTTCAGGATTGGGAACTCATGTACACCTGTAGTGGATTCATGTCAATGTATGGCAAAACCAATACAGTATTGTAAAGTAAAAAAAAAAAAAAGAATGCTCAAACTACAAAAAAAAATTATATATTTGAGAAACTGGTAAAGAAGTTTGAACGTATCATAGTTCAGTTCAGTTCAGTTCAGTTACTCAGTCATGTCCAACTCTTTGTGACCCCATGAACCACAGCACGCCAGGCCTCCCTGTCCATCACCAACTCCCGGAGTCCACCCAAACTCATGTCCATCAAGTTGGCAAAACCATCCAACCATCTCATCCTCTGTCGTCCCCTTCTCGTCCTGCCCTCAATCTTTCCCGGTATCATAAGGTGACAACATAATGGAGTAAAATAGACTCCAGCATCTCTTTACTCCCATTGCTTTTGCCTTTATTCACGGATAATTGCTGATGTAACTCATTGTTTGAAAGGTTTTAAAAACATTTTAGAAAGCATTTTGTTCTTGAGAAGTTCATTTGGAAATCTACAATGCCATCACAAATTTAGTGAAAATACCCTTTGCAAATATGTTTATATTGATGCTATTTGCCACCTGGCAGGATAATGTCAGCTCTGCAAATGGCCAGTGGAAGTGGGTTGTGATGATTTTCTTCATCTTGCTAAACTTCCTCCTCTCTCAGAGTGTAGGTATGATTAGAGCTGGGGGTGGTATTATCCTGCTATGTAATCTACACGGGTCCCCAATCCAATTAAAAACAGGGCATTTGCTATGTGAACTTATCATTGAAACAAGACTCCTTCTGATGATTGCTACTTGAATCGCCTCCCATAGACATTTGGAGTTGCCACTGTTCTACAAACCCATCAACAACTTCTGATGTTAAGAGAGTCACAGTTGCTATACAAAATTAAAAGGACACCAGGACATTTACTAAATTTTCTAACACTCCTCCTCCCAAATATCAAAAGGACAAATTTGCAATGATCCCTTCGCTAAATTTCCTTTTACCCTCAGACTCAACCTGAGACAGCAGCTTTTTACTATCAGTCTGTCCTTCCCCCCAGAATAACCCAATCTGTGTCCTTCCTTTGAATTAAGGAGCTATCTTCAAAAAGTATTGCTGACTGTCAATGTCACTGAGGGAACAGAATACTTTAGTGGGAATGAAACAGGGGGGAAAGGGAGCAGGGCAGAATCTTTGAAGAAAGTCTTAGCTATAGAGGATAAAACATAGTTGGTTAAAAATGATTAAACCCAAGATGGCAGAAGATTGGACTTCCAGTCGACCTTGAGCCTCATTATGGGCTTATTGTTATGCTTTAGCTAAATGGTACACACACAGGCACAGTGACAGTTCTCAGGCCAACCATGAAAGGCCAAAAAGTGGGTGGTGGCCCAATTCTTGGAAATCCCTGCCCCTTCTCTAAAATAGTTGGGATAATCCTCCCACTCATTAAAGTGAAAGTGGTAGTCTTTCACTCCTGTCCGACTCTTTGCGACCACGTGGACTGTAGCCCTCCAGGCTCCTCTGTCCATGGGATTCTCCAGGCAAGAATACTAGAGTGGGTAGCCATTCCCTTCCCCAGGGGATCTTCCCAACCCAGGGATCAAACCTGGGTCTCCTGTACTGCATTAGATTCTTTACTGTCTGAGCCACCAGGGAAGCCCCACCACTAGCCTATGAAATTACCCAGCCTATAAAAACTACCCCCCCACCACCACCGCCACCATAGTTTTAGGCCTTTTGCCTTCTGAAATGGCCCACCTTCTGTCTACGGAGTATGTTTCTTCCCTGGCCACTCTCACTTTGCAATATGGCTGCATACTGTAGGGCCGCTCTCATCCTTTGAGACAGACTGCAATCTGTCTATGGAATGTGTTCAGTTCAGTTCACTCACTCAGTCGTGTCCGACTCTTTGCGACCCCATGAATTGCAGCACGCCAGGCCTCCCTGTCCATCACCAACTCCCGGAGTTCACTCAGACTCATGTCCAGCAAGTCAGTGATGCCATCCACCCATCTCATCCTCTGTCGTCCCCTTCTCCTCCTGCCTCCAATCCCTCCCAGCATCAGAGTCTTTTGGCCAAAGTTCTGGAGTTTCAGCTTAAGCATCATTCCCTCCAAAGAAATTCCAGGATTGATCTCCTTCAGAATGGACTGGTTGGATCTCCTTGCAGTCCAAGGGACTCTCAAGAGTCTTCTCCAACACCACAGTTCAAAAGCATCAATTCTTTGGTGCTCAGCTTTCTTCACAGTCCAACTCTCACATTCATACATGACCGCAATCTGTCTATGGAATATGTATCTCTAAATAAATCCACTTCTTACTTATCACTTTTTACCTCACTGAATTTTTTATGCAATGTGACATACAGAGCCTGAGCTTCATTAAGTCCTGAGACCAGGTGTGTGATTTCATTTTAAAGACAGTGGGTTCAAGTCCAAATGTGAGTTATGTGGTTTTAGCAGAAGCATGAACATTGAAATGATTCAAATGCTGATTCTAATACTATTAGCTGAGTGAATTTATAGAACTAGCTTGATCTCCCCAGTGTTCAGATTCTTCAACCAAAATATAGATGTGATAGCAGTAAATGAGCTAACCTTGTAAGTTATAAAGCTGCATATACATTTTGTTATTATGTATTAATTTACATGTAACATCAAATAAAATAGTATTATGCTATTTTGTGTAATCAAAAACCTAAGGAAATGAAGAAGGCCAGGGTTTTTTTGGTTTTGTTTTTGTTGGTTTTTTTTTTTTTGAGATATTACACAGAGAAAGAGGAAGGCAAAACCAACTGGAGCACTCCAGGTTAAGTTGTGGACAACTGAGGTGTATGTAATCCAAGGCCACCTTAAACTCAGAAAAGAGAGAAAGTAGATGGAAATGGAAACGCAAAAGAAAGATTGGATGCTTCTCAACTGGTCTAGCACCAAGCTTACTTACACTCCTAAATTATCCTGCTCTAGGGATTGTTGTATAGGGGGTCATTGTTCCTTGATGGTCAAAGTTTAGTGTTCTCTGCACCCAAGATGCATCAGCTCCATTAGGGAAAAGTGATCAGAAGTCATTATATTTGCTATATGAGTACCTCTATTTACAAGAGTTACTCCTAGAAGAAAGCATTGGTGAGCAAGCATTCTTCTAGTATGGTTGTGGCCTTTAATCAGAACAGCAGTTTGAAACTGAAACAGATAGTTTCAGAGTGAAATGCAAATCAGATTCATGAACATACCCACATATAGTCACTACTATTTTCATCATTGATTAACCAGCCACATGACCTTTTCAGTAAGAGAAATAATTGGCAGTTTTAGCAAACAAAAAATTGATCCCATTACTCAGGATGAGAATTTCCCACCTTTTTCGAAGGAGATGCTTATTAAAGAGGTCAGTTCCTTTTTTTTTCCCCCTTTCAGGGTCATGCATATGTAAGTAAGCATGGCTATTATGTGCCATCTATGAGAATGGACGGGTGAGCCACAAACACAAACATTCAGATGCAGCCTGGTCTCCGGCGTTCCTGTTCTCCAATTACAGTAATGCTGATGACATATATAGTTTAATGCACATGGCATTAAAGTAGTCCCCCTTTTTCTAGGAAAATCTAATTACACCAAACCCAAGCACTCAATCAAACCTGTTATTCTGTGGCTAAACAGCCTGGCGTTAATGCAATTTGAGGAGATCCAGGCCGTGACTGGAAACGTCATGTATTAACAATATCTAATGGGGGCTCCCGTAGGTAAATGAATATGCTAACAAGCAAGATCACTGCTAAATCTAATATCTTTAAGCTGTTTAATTCCAAACAGTCCCTTAATAAATCAATTGACCGGGAGAGCTGATGCCCCTATCAATTATTCAAGAGGGCAAATAAATATTTCAGATGATTTGATAGGAAGGCTAGTCCCGGTCTTATAGAAAGCTTTGCATTTCATTAGCCTCTTGCTAAAAGTTTTATAATGAACAGAACACAGGTGGCATCCCCACTGCAGAAATGGGAACGGGAGAAGTAGGAGATGGGAGATCAAGACTTCCTTCATCGCTGCACTATTCCATTATCCAGACTTTTCTTTTGTAATGTGAAAATTGGAGTCAAGTCCCCCAAAGAATTATCATTCTCTGCAATCACAAAGGAAATTAAAATGATCAAAAGTATGTCATATTGCAAGGGTCTTAATTGTAATTCCTATTGGAAATGCAATTATCAGATACCAATATCACAGATATAATTTATGCAGTTCCACATCCAAAGAGCCCTTCACCAAATATTTAATATTATCAATTCCATTTTCCAGAAGAAAAAACTGAGTTCCCCTAGTCATAAAGTGCTGAATAGGTCACCTATGTTTGAAATCAGGCACTTTTTTTTTTCAGCTTTAGAGACCATTATTCATATTGAAAGCATACATTTCTGTTTAACTTGATGTCTGTCTTTTGAATAATCTATTCCAGCTTCTGATCCTTTTTTACCAGAAAAAAAAGAAAGAAAAGAAAACCACATTAAAGTGATTAACATCATTTTCCTTAACGTGCATGTGAATATATGCGCACTTAAAATGAACTTATTAGAGAAAAATTAGAGGGAAAAAATGAATGAAGTCAAGTTACCAAACCCTGGGATATTGGACAGGAAGAGGGTCCCCTATAGCATCTTATTTTATATTGTGGGTGTAGTAACCCAGATTCTACCGGAAATGTTTGAAAACTGCTGATGTCTTATTCCCGTATTATCTGTGAAAGCGAAGAATTTTTTTCTGTTTTTCCTCAAGCATTGGAATTGATCAAACAACATTTGATCAAATTTTGTGTGTGGGGGCCATGAAACTAAAATTGCGTGTCATTTCTTAACAGCATTTTACAGTTTACAAATGTAAAATCTCAGTTAAATTACTGTAAGCATTATTGTTATGAGAAGTACTATAAAGGAGAAAAAGAATTTAGATCACCTGAAAAATAAAACTTAATTGTCAGAAGGTTTGAACATAAAAACGTTTGACAACTATTTTTCTAAATGGAAAAGATCCATATAAAAATCACTGAATGAGGATTTTCTGTGCAGGCAGTTATACTCTACAAAATACTCAATGAGCTATGAAAGAGACATCTCAGCTACAGAAAATCAGAATTTAAATGTTAGATTTGTTCATTTTCAGCTTCGTGAATCAACAGAGGAAATCTTCTATATTATTCTGTAAGTAAAATCTGGTCATGTTTAAAATCAGATTTTGGTATTTCCATTTATCAGAAATATCTTTTCAGGGAGCCATTTAATTAAATGTTTATTTGTTTAGTATTCTAAATCCCACTGGAATCATGAAGGATTTGAACAAGATGTCAGACTGAGCACATGAGGAAATATTCCCATTCTGTCCTGTCCCCAGTAACTAGTAACTGCAGAAAGCAATTTTTTTTTTTTAATTTAACGACATCTGAAAAAAAGAACAGAAACATACTACATCAGAAATTAAAAAGAAATCTGGAAGATGAAAGGCATGTGAAATTAGACTAAGGAAGGAGATAAGAACCAGAAATCTACCAGGAAATAATGATGTTGAAGGTGGCAGTATCTCCTGGGTTACTCCAAAGTGAAATGCAAAAGACACATCCCATGGAGTGACGCTTTTGTTATCACATCAGGAGGATTCAGGGAACCAAGCTCACTCCAACTCTCAATCTTTCTGAAGGCACTGAGAAACAGGGTATGGTGACACCCAGACTGAAATGGACATATCCATACTCAGAAGATGAAGTGATACTGTTCCTTCCTCACCAGGCAACTCATTTTCTGTGTCTATACCATAACCAGAGGAAGGCCTCTGTAACTGAATGTGTGCGCATGTCTCAGAAACACACAACTGATCAAAGACGAGAAGGATATCTACCTCCACATATTATATTTTTGGAAACAGAGAGTTAATAGGGCAAATAGATCAATATATTAAAATCCTAAAAAGAAATGTAAGAAGTTATATAATCTAGTAAAGAAATACATAAAGATTTTGGAAATGAAATTCCAATCATAAAATTATTATTAATATTAAAGCAATATGATTCTTATCCAATGATCTAATAGAATATGTACAGCTAAAGAATATATTTAGTGATCTGGAAGACAGGCAGATATTTACATAGGCCCCCATCAATGCTATTCTGATCAGAATTGATCTTACACTAACTCTTGCTAAAATTCAGCTTCAGATATGTGATACTTCAGAGTAGCTGCTGAAAACAAATAAACCATCTCTCTCCTCCTCTAGAATCTGCATTTTATTCTCAGATTTAAGTAAACCATCAGATCACAGTTAAGAGCAAAACTAAAAACAGAGTTGCCAAGTGATCACTAAAAACAGTCCCTGGGCATGATATCTGGAGAAAACCATAATTTAAAAAGATGTATGTAGACTCCCCTGGTTGTCCAATGGTTAAGACTGTACTTCCACTTCAGAGGTCATAGGTTTGATCCCTGGCTAAAGAAGTTCCACAGTTCATGGAATTCTCTAGACCAGAATACTGGAGTGGGTAGCCTTTCCCTTCTCCAGAAGATTTTCCCAATCCAGGGATCAAACCCAGGTCTCCCACATTGCAGGCAGATTGTTTACCAGCTGAGCCACAGGGAAGCCTACAAGCCAAATGGTATAGCCAAAAATGAAAAAAGAAAAACTAACTAAATAAATTCCTGAAAAAATGTTAAAAAGATCCATGTAACTCATTGTTCATTTTAGCACTATTTTACAATATCCAGGACACGGAAGCAACCTAAATGCCCATCAACAGATGAATGGGTAAAGATTATTGTGGTACATACATACAGTAGAATATTATTCAGCCTTAAAAAAGAATGAAATTATGCCATTTACAGTGACATGGATGTTATATCAAGAAAACAAACTTCTGGTCACAAAGTGGGGAGGGTTGCAGGAGGCATAAATAGGGAGTTGGAATGGACATGTACCAACTCTTAGTGACCCCGTGGACTGCAGCCCACCAGGCTCCTCTGTCCATGGGATTTTCCAGGCAAGAGTACTGGAGTGGGATGCCATTGCCTTCTCCGCATATACAGACTACTATATATCAAATAGATAACTAACAAGGACCTATTTTATAGCAGAGTGAACTCTACTCATTACTCTGTAATGGCCTATATGGGAAAAGAATTTACATAAGAGTGTATATATATTTTGCTGTACAGCAGAAACTAACACAACATTGTAAATTAACTATACTCCAATGAAGATTAATTTTAAAAGGGTGTAAAGTCATCTTAAGTTTACAGAGAAATACCTTCTCCTAGTTGAGATTTAACGTTACGCTCTCAGCTTTCACTGAAGGATATTAATAGGAAATGTCCTTTTGAATAATGGGCTTCCCTGGGGGCTCAGAGGGTAAAGCGTCTACCTGCAATGCAGGAGACCAGGTTCCATCCCTAGGTTGGGAAGATCCCTTGGAGAAGGAAATGGCAACCCACTCCAATACTCTTGCCTGGAAAATCCCATGGACAGAGGAGCCTGGTGGGCTACAGTCCATGGGGTCACAAAGAGTAGGACACGACTGAGAGACATCACTTTCTTTCTTTCTTTTCTTTCATGCTTTTGGAAGTTCAAAGTTGAAGATATTGCCACTATATTACTTAGTGTCCCTTAGATGAAGATTTATATGATATGTTACATGCTTGAAATTTAGCATCAAAAAAGTAAACGTTTTCTCAGGTGATTTTCTTTATATTGTAATAAGAAATCTATGTCAATATGCATCCCTTTTGCTTTGTCTGCCAGGAAGGCCCTAGTTAAATTTAATAGTTAACTAAATGATTCCATATATATATATATGAACATATATTTTTATGTTCATAACAATATTAATTCTGCTTTGTATTAAAATTTCACTTCAGTCTTTTACAGAAATAGGATGACTAAATATTTAAAAATGTTTTAAGCTACCTAAAACTTCATAGCTGTTTATGAACATTTATACAAGTAATAAGCCATAAATTGGATAGGGTGCCATAATTTATCTAGGAGAATCTCATCAAAGAGAGGTATTAGGATCCTATAGAACATCAGATTGAGTTCTATTTTATTAGAATCAAAGAACCCATTCTAACTTCTACTTACTCTCAAAGCTGGTCAAATATTACTGTCACATCTTCTTCAGAAAAATGAGCTTTACAAAGAAGTGTCTTATTTTCCTCATTAGAAAGTGAAGTCGCTCAGTCGTGTCCGACTCTTTGCGACCCCATAGACTATAGCCTACCAGGCCCCTCTATCCATGGAATTTCCCAGGCAATAGTACTGGAGTGGATTGCCATTTCCTTCTCCAGGGGATCTTCCCAAACCAGGGATTGAATCCGGATCTCCCTCATTGTAGACAGGCACTTTACCATCTGAGCCACCAGGGAAGTATTTTCCTCATTACTAGATATGTAAACTTACATCTTGCACTCCTATCCTTTCATGGATTGGGTTTAAAGGGAAGGGAATATGGAGGAGGATGTGAAATTTGATGGGAGTTTGACTTTATTATGTTATTACTTTATTTACTTTATTATTCAATGAAGTTTTTACTTTATTATATTTTTCCTAACAAATCTGCAAAGAAATGAAGTCCTTGAACAGCATTATAAACCAATTAGACTTATACAGTACTCTTGAACCAGAGACAGCAGAATAAATGTTTTTCTCAAGTACACCAGGCTATAGTTTATGCCACAAAACAAATCTGAATAAATTTAAAGAGATTTCTGCTAACATTGTATCTTGTCCAAACACAATGGAATGAAACTAAAAATCAATAGGAAAGGAAAACTGGACAATCCACAAATATGTGATAAGAGAAGGGAGCATTTCTTAATGACAATAAAAGGGAAGAAGGAAAGAAAGGGATGGAGAATGTGGGTGAGTTTACATAATCATCTCCTGGAAAAGAGGATATCTTTTGAATGTATAGTATAGATGCCTCAGACTATTATAGAATTGTCTGTTTCTCCCTTCAATTCTGCCAATGTTGCTTGGTATCTTTTGGGGCTCTGTGCATAAATACTTATACTTGATTCATCTTCATGATGACTCTTTTATCAATATGTAATTTTTCTCTTTGTCTCTAAGAGGAGCTATTAAAGTCTATTTTATCTGATATTAATCTAGTCACCATAGTTCTCTCTTTGGTTGCTATTTACCTGGAAAATCTTTTCTATTTTCAATTTTATCTTCTTTGGGCCTTTAGATCTAAAATGAGTCACTTTTAAACCATGTGTCATGGGATCTGGGGCTTTCTAGGTGGCCCCAGTTGTAAAGAATCCACCTGCCAATGCAGGAGACAAAAGAGAGGAGGGTTCAGTCCCTGGGTCGGGAAGATCCCCTGGAGGAGGACATGGCACCCCACTCCAGGATTCTTGCCTGGAGATCCCATGCACAGAGGAGCCTGGAGGGCTGCAGTCCTTAGGGAGGAAAAGAGTGGGACACGACCGAAGCGACTTCGCACACATGCACACATGTCATTGGATCTTGTGTTTCTTGTTTAATCCATTATGCCAATTTCTGCCTTTTGAATTGAGAGTTTAATCCATTTACACTTAAACTTTGTGAAAGGGTTCTTACATCTGCTTTTTACTTGTTTTTTGTATCTTATATCATTTTTGTCCCTTTTCTCTTTTACTGCTTTCTTTTTTGTTTAGTTGGTTTTTTTGTAATGGCATGTGCAGATTTCAGGCTTCCCTGATAGTTCAGGAACCTGATAGCTTCCCTGAGAGTATGTTTTTGGACTTCACTAGTGGCTCAGCTGGTAAAGAATCCACCTGCAATGCAGGAGACCTGGGTTCAATCCCTGGGATGGGAAGATCCCCTGGAGAAGGGAAAGGCAACCCACTCCATTATTCTGGCCTGGAGAATTCCATGGACTGTATAGTCCATGGGGTCACAAAGAGTCGGACACAGCTGAGCAGCTTTCACTTTGTGTAGATTTCTTTCTCTTTGTGTGTGTGTGTGTGTGTGTGTGTGTGTGTGTGTGTTCTATAGATCATTTTGGGGGTTGGTCTCTTAATTCCCATAGTAAGTAGAGTTACAAACCAGATTTATAATAATACTTGTTTTTATATTGGCTCATGTAATTATTTTATCAGGGATCTTTATATCTACATAGAGCATTGAGTTATTGTCTGGACTCCTTTCATTTCAGCTTGAAGAGTTCCTTTTAGAATTTCTCATAGAGTAGATCTAGCTGGTAGTAAGCTCCTTCACTTTTGTTTATGACAAAGTGTCTTACATTTCCCTCCATTTTTGCAGAACCGTGTAGTATGCGATGCATCGCTGTTCTCTGGTTCCTGTCATCTTTTGTCTTTGACAGTCTGACTACGATGTTTCTCTGTGTAAATCTATTGAGTTGATCCTACTTAGGGTTCACTAAGCTTCTTAGATTTATATGTTCATGAATTTCATCAAGTTTGATAAGTTTTCAGCCATTATTTTTTCAAATAATCTTTCTGTCGTTTCCTGCTCGGTTTCTGGGGCGTCCATGGTTGGCCTGCTGGGTGATGCATCAGAGTCATGGTGATGATGGCCTTCTTTCCTTTCTAGCACTCAAACTTGGTCATTCCAGTTGCTCTGTTTTCAAGTTCCCTGATTCTTCCTTCTGATTGCTCAAATCTGTTGTTGAAACTCTAGTCAAGTTTTCATTTCATTTGCCTTTTGCAGCTCCAAAATTTTTGCTTGGTTACTTTTTCATAATTTCTACCTACGTTGTTTTCATTTCATTTGTATAATATTTTTCTTTTTTCCTTTAGTTCCTTGACTATATATTTCATTAGCTATTTGAAACAGTTATTTTAAAATCTCTGCCTAATTATTCTGGCATCTGAACTTCTTTGGGGACAGGTTCTGTCACGTAATTTTGTTCCATTGAATGGGCCATGTTTTCCTGTTTCTTTGTATGCCTTGATTACCTTGTTGAGAATTGGGTGCTTGACAATTATAATACGGTAATTCTGGAAAGCATATCTCCTCTTTTCCGAGAAATTGCAGTTTTTATTTTGTGTGTGCATGTTCGTGTGTATACGTGTGTTTGTTGAAAGCTGGGGTAGTCTATTCTTTTGAGACTTGCCCAAATTATTTTTTCAAAGACTATTTTATGTCCTGTACCATCACTAAAGTCTCTGAGTTTTTATCTTATGTTCAGTTAATGTTTTGATAGAAATTTCCTTGAATTTCAGGAACTCTTCCACTCATTGTGGATTGACTTGACTATTCTGGGGCACTCCATCAACATTTATTTTGGCCTGCTCTAAATTTAGGGATCAGCCCAAGGTGAAAGCTTAGGTTTTCACAGGATTCTTTTGAAGGGGCATCTTGCCTAGATATGTGCGTGGTCTTCTAAACTCCTTATTTTTTGTAAATGTTTTATTTTGTATTGGGGTCTAGCTGATTAACAATGTTTTAGGTGAACAGTGAAGGGATTCAGCCTTACACATATCCATTCTCCCCCGAACTCCTCTTCCATCCAGGTAAATTCCTTTGTTAAACATGATTGCTTTTGAATGTTTTAATTTGTCTAATTTTACTCTAGCTTTTCCTCCCAGCTTTAGATAGATGGTTACTGTATAGTCTACTCATAATCACTTGCTCCAGGTATCTCCTGGTCTCTCGTCACCTTAAATTTTCTACAATTTCTATTGTTTTCTGTCTGAATTCTGATTCAGGCAAGATAGATAGCATTAGCACCTTATATTAGTCTTTTAGCTATCCCCCCAAAAAGATTAGAAAAAGTGTCTACAGTGATTTGCAGATAAGATCAATGTTGCTCCCTCTGGTTCAAGAGAGGCACCTGAGTGAAAGATCCACTGCTGGGCCAGGCAAAGAGTGGGGTCAGGCATGTACTAGAACAATACAAAGTTTTCCATTTAAAAATAAATCTTTCTTGATTGGCTGATCGTTTGATTGCCCGAAGCCTGTGGTTATTTTATAGAGCTCTGACAAAGTTGGTTCAGACAGTTTCTCCTTAGTTTTTTATTTGCTTGTCTATTTGCCTCTTATTTAATATATTATTTGGGCAAGGGAGAAGCAAAATCTTAGAGATTCCTGATGCACAATTTTATTTCCTAAATGAAATTTTAAGCTTTCAACATCGTTGAAAGCCTTAGACAAATGGGTGAATAAGCCAGAATGCTAAATTAAATGAAACAAGACCAAGTTATAATAGCTTAAAAGTGTTATCAGTTTTAAAAATGAGACGACTAAACCAATGGATTTTTCACATACCAAAACTAAACAATGTAGAGACTGGCAGTCTTTCTGGCTGACAAGGTCTGCATGTTTTTATAAAAGGAAATGCTTCCATTTGTGCAACAAAAAATATTCAGAATAAAAAGAGATATGGATAGCTAAGAATATATGAAGCTTGCTGAAAAGTAAAGTTTTACTCACTCATAAGTTTTTCGGTTATTTCTAAGACAGTAGTCAGCTACTTTTGCTTAGACAATATTTTCAGTAAATGCTCCAGGCAGATTATATGAAAATCAAGTGAAACATGTTCAATTCAAGAAATCAGGTTTATCTTCAGAAAAGACAAAGAATACTTAATACCTGTTCATTCCTCAGGAGAAGCTAGAGATAATAACCCTATCTGAAAATCATGCCGGTCATAAACATGTTATACCATCAAGAGAAGCTTCCTAGCACATCTAAACACACACCTAACAAATCCATCTGCAGTTTCATCCCATTGACCTTAACAGACCTTCACAAATTTGACGGTGCTTGTCAGCATTTCCCTTGGGTCTTTTCTGTTCCAAGCTAAACAACCCCTCTTTTCTCTGTGAAAGTGAAAATCACTCGGTCGTGTCCAGTTCTTTGCGACCCCATGGACTAGACAATATTCTTCAGGCCAGAATACTGGAGAGGGTAGCCTTGCCCTTCTCCAGGGGATCGTCCCAACCCAGGGATCGAACCCAGGACTCCCACAGTGGAGGCAGAGTCTTTACCAGCTGAGCCAAAAGGGAGGCCCAAGAAAACTGGAGTGGGTAACCTATCTCTTCTCCAGGGAATCTTCCCAACACAGGAATCAAACTGGGGTCTCCTCCATCGCAGGCGATTCTTTACCTACTGAGCTATGAGGGAAGCCTGATCATGTCTCTGTAGTATATATCACATACAAGAGGAACAAGAGTGACCTGGAACAGACAGCCTCAGTTCTGGAGGTAGACATCTAGATTCAAATCTGGCACCAGCACTTGCTCACTATATGGTTATAGGGATGTTATTTTTCTCTCCTAACTTACAGGTAAAAGTGATACCATCCACAGTGGGCTGTAATATGAATAAAAGCTTAGCACAGATTGATACATATGTAATGGCATTTGTTACGATATCCTCCTTACTCTTTTCTAATATTCCAGTTTGTCTCTTTTCCTAAAAAAAAAACAAAAAAAACAAAAAAAACAAAAAAAACTGGTACCACAACTGTACAGAATATTCCCAAGTTTATCTGAACAGTTTTAGGGTTTTGGGTTTAATAGGACTATTTCAGAATGAATATTATATTGCATTCCTTCAAATCTTAATATCTTTGTAGCCATATCTTTCCAATAACACTTACCCTTAACTTAGCCTTAAGTCATTTTCTCTTTTAGCTTATAGATAGAAAAATAAACTGACAGACAGATATAGATAGCATCACTACTGCTAACTCACATATTCTCTAACCTATTTTTCAAAATTTGGATTTTGAAACCCAAGTATAAGGTCCTATATCTTTGTAAGTTTCATCTTCTTAATTTGAGTTTATTTTCGGTATCAAATCATCTATATAATTTCTGATGTCCTTATTTTTTTGCCATTAGCAGATTCTATTAATGTGCCCTTTACCTTCCTAAAAGTTATCAATAAAATGACAAAATAGTTATTTCCAGTAAGTTGTATGGCATGTCACAACTATACCCTCCCTAATAAATATATACATGGCATCATGGCATATTAATAAAAGCTACATTGGTTAAAGTTATGCAATTTGGCTTATAACAATTAACTCTTCAAAGCATTACAAAGAGCTTAAAAATTAAGTATCCATAAATGTCTCCATTTGCTAATAAAGAAATAGTGTCATAGAGAGGTTTGCAAATTTCCCTAAGATTACTCAGAGTTCTCGCTCTACAATAACCCAACAGGATTTGTCGTCAACAACAGATTATCACAGATTATCAGGAAGCTTGAATCAGATAGTAACTACAGAATGAATGAAGATTCCGCCCCTTTAGAGATTTTCTTTCTCTTACACTTTTTACTTTGATCTATCATTGTATGTTGGAAATTATTTTAAAAAATCCAAAGCAGTTTAATATAATAGTCAAATATCGAAGTATGGAGAATAACTTTTTCTAATTAAAAGTATCTATTGCCATGAGTTCAGTTGTCCACCTTTCACCATTTAAGATTACCTTTTGATAGTGGAAGTTTTGTGCCCTGGGTTCTGGAAACATTGTATAAAATCACGAGGTGCTCTCTTTGATATTTTATTGCAGATACATAGAGGCTCACTACTACCCATTTAATTTAAATCCTGATGATATTTTTTTCCATAATGTTACAGTTGCCATACAGATATTATTTTTATGAATCATATTTTAGAAATAATTTCCAAATAAAACCTGAAGAAGCATGGGAAAGAGATGTGCAAAAGTGAACATATTTTAACTGATACCTCATTCGGACATTGACTAGACCTCACTGGGGATGAGTTACTTGTTTATCTACACAGATTTTCTTCTCTTTTCATTAATTTAATTTAATTTCACCGATATGTAACCTGAGAGTAACATTTCCCTACAGTATGCCCACTCCATTTGTAAACTGAATTGAAGTCATCATCCCAGCTTTAACGGCTGTGAAGGACTGAGAAATTAATAGCTCTCTCCTGAATTAGTAAATTATATTTTTCCAAAGAGAGAAAAGTACCTCATAAAAATAAGTGACTAGAGTCACTTTTATTTTATTTTTATAACAAGTCTTTTTATGCTATAGTTTTAAGCCCCCTTTTACAATAACATCTTACATTTATATAGTGCTTTATACTTTTCAAAGCACTAGCATGCACATTATCCTATTTTATCTTCACAACAACCTTCAGACTTAAGAAGGCAAGAACTAAGAGGAGGGCTGTGCTGCAGACTGCAGTGGGCTGATGGGCCAGGCCAGCGTCTTCTGACTGCTAGTCTGAAATGTTCTGTGATTTTCCCAGTTACCAGGAAAAGGCAGATAGAGAAAGCACTAATGGAAAATGAGATTTTTATAGAGTGTATGTCCTAGCAATATACAATACTATATAATTTTGTTTTATTATAAATTATATGTCATATAATATGTAAAACCCTTGTTTGCTGTTGTTCAGTCGCTCAGTTGTGTTCGACTCTTTGAGACCCCATGGGCTGCAGCACGCCAGGCTTCCCGGTCCTTCACCCCTCCTGGAGCTTGCTCAAACTCACATCCATTGAGTCAGTGATGGCCGTCCAACCACCTCATCCTCTGTCATCCACTTCTCCTCCTGCCTTCAATCTTTCCCAGCATCAGGGTCTTTTCAAATGAGTCAGCTCTTCATATCAGGTGGCCAAAGTATTGGAGCTTCAGCTCCTTGCAGTTCAATGCTCATAATAATACAATTAGTAAATAACACAATTATAATAATACAATTAGTAACCTGTTTATAGTAATACAATTATATATAATCACCAAATGCACTGTGTTCATTATAAGAAAATAAGTAATAGTAAGTCCTTAAGATCATTTGACTGAATTGAGGAAAATAATGTATACTTTATATTTTAAAATCTTATACACAACTACACACATAATATGCATATTTCTTAATAATATAAAGAATGAATCCATCTTCTGATTGGAATAAGTAAGTCTCATTCAAAAAGCTAAGCTTGAAGGTTGTTTGCTTTTAATTAATATTTTAGTTTTAAGGAAAAAGGAGAAAAACACTAGTCTGCCCTTTAGCTTTCAAAAAAACTTCATTTTAATATATTTCTCCATTTGCATTAACTACTGTATTTGGTGATTACCCCAAGTACTATATGCTATATAGAGTTCATATATATAGATATATATATATGCCGCTTTTGATGATGTAGTTTGTTTGTAGAATTCACAGTTTCACATATACATAAATAATTTTCCCATGATGTTTGCCAAGTTCAGTCACACAGAAACATATACCTTTTTTTCTTCTGAGCACCTATTTTGCTCCAAGGACCAATCTAAGCGATGGAGTTAAAAAGAAAAGGTGCCCAATCCCTGCCCTTGGGAGGGAAACACTTTAAAAACTAATGATAAGATGGTGGTGATTTAGTCTCTAAGTTCTGTCCAACTCTTGCAATTCCACGGACTGTAGCTTGCCAGTCTCTTCTGTCTATGGGGTTCTCCAGACACAAATACTGGAGTGGGTTGCCATTTCCTTCTCCAATGATGCTACTATAGCAATATATATATATAGTATCAATATGAACAGCAGAATGATTAATCCTTCCTGAATTATTCAGAAAGAAATTGATTGCAGAGGAGGAAATATTTTGTTGAGTTTTGAGTTGAGCAGGAGATTACCTAAAAAATCTAGGAATGAATGTGAAGGAAAGTGCTGAAAAGAAGCAAAGATGCTGGAGCCTCAAAAAGAGGAATGGGAGATTTTTACTAGGAAGAGGAGAAAGGGACTATTTTGGATCTAGCTAAGAATGAATCTGAAAACAGAGGCTAGAAAATGTTGAGCTGATGCCATGTGCACTGGGAAACCATAAAAGAGCAAATACCAAGTGAAAGTTGCTCAGTGGTGTCTGACTCTCAGTGACCCCATGGACTATAGTCTGCCAGGTTCCTCTGTTTGCGAAATTCTCCAGGCAAGAATATTGGAGCGGTTTGCCATTCCCTTCACAAGGGGATCTTCCATACCCAGGGATTGAACTCAGGTCTCCTGTATTGCAGGCAGATTATTTACCATCTGAGCCACTAAAGATCAATTCAGAAGGCAATGGCAACCCACTCCAGTACTCTTGCCTGGAAAATCCCAGTACTCTTGCCTGGTAGGCTGCAGTCCATGGGGTCGCGAAGAGTCAGACACGACTGAACGATTTCACTTTCACTTTTCACTTTCATGCACTGGAGAAGGAAATGACAACCCACTCCAGTGTCCTTGCCTGGAGAATCCCAGGGACGGGGGAGCCTGGTGGGCTGCCATCTATGGGGTCGCACAGAGTCAGTGACTCAGCAGTAGCAACAGCAAAGTATTATCATATGCTTGAAGGATTGTGTGTGTATGAAAAATAGAAACTCATTCAAACTAGTTTAAATCTCATGATCTTCCCCAGCATACACATGTGCACACCTGTCAAGTGTTTCTGCTGACCAAGGGTATGGCGTGCTGTCAAGAAAACCTCCAAACATCAAGGAAGAAAGCCTTGAAGTGTCTTAGGCAACCAGGAGACTTTGTTCCAATTATAGGAGTTTTCTGGTCTCTGTCTTTGCAAATCTCTCCATCTGGCTGTTCTTTCTCCAGATTATTTCCTTGAACCATGGCAGACGATGGATGCTCCACACTCCTGTATTTGCATGGACTCTTAATTTGAGTTCTGTGTGATCCAGTTTGTGACAAAACACTGACTGAGCTAGATTGGACCTGCTGAATAAAATTCTAGTAGGGTGTCAGGGAAGGGCACAAAATTGTCTTTGAAGCTCCGTCTGCTAGTTGAAAGAATATGAGGCATACTAGATTTTGGTTAAGAGCAGGGCTGCAGAATATAAATTGTCTATGTTCAGATTCCAGTTTTAACCTGCTTGTTATATCATCTTGAGCAATTTACGTAAGAGCAGAGACTATAAACAATATTATCGCCATTTTACTTGTGCAAGGCCACTGAGGCATAGAAAAATTAAATGACCAGTTCAGTGCATGCATGGACTAGAGCACAGATTTGCACTCTGGTGCTTGAGGATAGGCTCTTAACCACTAAGATATTCTAATCGTTAAGCAAGCACATTTAAATACCTTGCTTTCTTTGACAACAGATTTTAAAATATTTCTTTGCTTTAACGAGGAGTTTAAACAGGACAGTAACTATCGACGACAGAGAGGGAAAGGAGAAAAAAGTTGAAACAGAAGACTTGCCTATAAAAAAATAAGTTCTTTGAAAGAAAATGGTATAATGAAATTTTTTGCACCACTTTCTATTTAAAACTTTTTTTCCCAACATATACATTTGTGATCCCAGATATATCTTTCTATGAAAATTACCTTTAATATATTTCTAGAAAATTACTTGGATAAAAAATTCTTCCCTTTACTCTCATCAACTCCGGAAGACTAGCTCACTATCACATAACTGGATGATTGTGAAAATATCTAGGCTAGTTTTATAATATTATTTATCTTTATTCCTATAAACCCAGCAGGTGAAGAAAAATAAAGACAATTTGGTAAATAATGGATGCAGACATGACTTATTGTTTTTCTGCAATGAGAAATAAGCACAGTTTTATTATGTGACCTTTCTTCAAGTGCCTGTCAAGAACTCAAAAGTAATAAAGCTTTACTTGCAAAGAGAGACTGATTTTAAAAAGATACACACTTAAAATGTTATATCTCTTTATTAAAAGTTGATCTTCTATTTGTGAGTCCATAGAAATAATGGTCACTATGGGTTTACCCCCACAAAAAGCTTATGATTGTCTCCTATAAAATTTATGTCATCTACACTATGTGAATGAGGTTTTGGATAGACTTCAGTTTAAAATGCATTAAAAAAATAACGCGTTCTGTAACATATGTGTTTTTTCTCTTTTCCAAAAGGTCATCTTCCATATGAGGCTTGCAGGTAAAAAGATCTTTTGACTTTTAAGGTCCCCAAGTGTCCAGCCTCAGGCTTTTATTTCTATTAATAGGCAATCTTACCAGTTTCTTCAAATATCAATACTAGGATTTCACCTAATTAGGACTTCTTGGAACTACATGCATGTAATGTAAGACCTTAAGTGATCATGCATATCATAAAATATTGTTGTAGATAAGCTTCAGTAATGCTGCGTTAAACAGTTTAGTGCACTGAAAAGATTTTGTTTTGTTTAACGCTCTTGGTGTTCTAAATTTTTAAGATTATTCACAAACAAAGAAATTTTTTTTTAAAGGCATAAACATCTAACACATGTTCCCTTTGTCAGGCCAAGTTTTTATTAAGGTCTTAAATAAATGTTTTTTTTTTTTTAACATGGAAAGTTCATATTAAATATGAAAGTAGAAATACTCTCTGAAATAAATACAAAATCAATAAAATTAATGATAACATAAAGATTGTAACCCAAGTCACAATAGAAGAGTTTCCTTATGGGGAAGTAAGCTATTTTTATTTTAATTTCTATAAAGAAAATCAGAATCTGTTTTATAGAAACAAACTATTTTAAAAGTGTATTTTTGGTCTTGGTTCCATAACTAGAAGAATGCTGAAGTATCTTCCTACACAAGAAAGAATGTTCTAGGTTCTAAGGATCAAAATATCGCTGGTCTAAACACACACACACACACACACACACACACACACAAAATGAGCACACACACAATAGTAAAATATTTTACTTTCTATAACAGCAGAAAGAAAGGGATGTTTGCTTTGAATTTTACAAATGATAATCACATAACTTTTAAGCTTACCTATAAATCTCATAATCTAAAAGAAAGGAAAAATTAAGAAAATATTAGTTTCTTTTAATAAAATATGTTCTATGCCAGGTGCAGCTTTGTTTTACTTTCACATTTTGATACGACACTTTGGCATTGTGTTTTGAAAGATTTTCTCAGAAGCTGCATTTTAATTCCATTTGTTTGTAATCAACTGGGGGAAACTAAAAAGAAAAAAAAATAAGTAAAAATAAACCAAATACTGAAAATGTCTGCAGATAAGTTCCTAAACTTCTTTCTTCTTTCTTAAAATAATCAGGGTTTGCAAAACTTTCTCAGTTTCGTTAATAAGAGATGAATTGCCTAACTTTCATTCAGAAGAAAGCTTACATTGCACTTTATTTGTAAACTGACTCAAAACATTTGAAATAAATAATTCTTTTAAGACATCCTAGCAGCAATTGAAGAACAAAACAACAAATTTTGTTGTATACTCATTTGTATTACCAATTTTAAGTTGCATGCTCAGGTGGTTTTTTTTTTGCTTTTAAAAGAGATAACCTAAAATTTCCTCATGTGATGTGTGTGTGTGTGTGTGTGCGCCTGTGGATGTGTGTGTTTTTGAGGGAGACAGGAGAGAGAATCTATGAATGCATACTTTCTCTTCATACATAACTCACTTACTTCGTCTTTTAACTAACATCGCAGGAGAGTCATATCAAACATAAATGGAAAGCAAAGGAATTTACCAAAGCAAGCTGGAAATCAGGCATAAGAAGTCTTTTACAGTCACAGAGTAGATGGCTTTGTGATATATTTTAATGCCAGATAGTTTAGGATATTAGAGGTTCAAAGATTCATAAAAATTTTGAGTTTGTTTTTGTCAGTCTTCTGCAGCAATCTATCTTTAAGTCTATCACTTTTTTTTTTTTTTAGCACTTTCCCCAGCACTGGTGGAATGGGATAAAAACAAAATTATAGAAACATTTAAAAACATATTATCAATTTAAACTATATTTCTGTATTTCCCTCTTTAGTGTATTTTCCTACACTATTTTTTTTAACATGCACACATACATCCTGATATCATATAAACACCGATAACACATAGCAATATAAATTATTCCTAAGTCTTTGCTTGATTTCATTCTTTACAACTAAACAACAGGGAATGAGACAGATATATAATTGCATCTGTGTCATTATTCATCCTTCCATCCAGTCCACAATCAGGACTACTTTAGGAAAAACAGATCTTAGAGTTTAGAAACTTATACCTTTGATATTAGAGCAAATGAAATGTGGCCTGTCCCTTTAATATGTAAATCGATTGAAATCCAGCCTTCCACATTGCGAAGGGCTCCTTGCTTATTACTTTATGACATTTCCAGACTGAAGGTGCAGGAGGGGCGCACATTAATTTGCTTTATGTTTGACTAGAGAGGCATCCCATACCTATTAGAGGCCACTTTGGGCCCACTTCATTTCAGAGTTGTTGTCAGTCATTTGAGAGTGATACAGCCTGCGGCCTGGGAAGAATAAACACATCATATATTAGGTAAAGCTGTGATGTATGGGGGTTGACGAACGCCAACACCTCTTTCTGAGGATAAGGAAGATCAGAAAGTGGGAGTGAGATTAGGGTAGAAAAGAGTCTTAACAGACCAGAATCCCGCCAGTTCCCTTGGAACTTCTCAGTTCAGAACAAACTGAGCAGGCAAAGCAGGTATTTGCTTTATTCTTGTTTTGCTGTATTTTGTGGTGGTCACTGGGAAAGAAGCAATAGGATATGGCCCTCATTATTTGTTTCTCTTTCCACTTACTACAAACTGAAATGAAACAAAACACTGAAGAACTGATAACCACAGGCAAACCTGGAACATTTCAATCTCAACCAGTTTAAACAAACGGTCAGGAATTGACTAATTTCTCTGAGTCTGCAACTCCACAATGCTCCATTTTACACATTTTTGAAAGCTGATTTTTTTTTAAAATAATCAAAATTTAGCTTTAGAGAATGAGAAAGCAATTCTTCTTCTTCTTTTTTGATTCCAGAAATTTCAAGTATATTTTCTTCCACCCCCTTAGCTACAGAATGAATTAGTGACTACTACATTTTCCATTTGGGTAGTCCATGAATTACAGCACTATCTAGTGAGAAGTTTCAAAAATTCATAAAAAAAGAAGTTTCACCCAGAGGAAAGTATCTTACGTTTCTATATGTTCAACATCAATTTATTCTAGCTTCTCTGCACTTCATCTTGAAGCCACTGTTGGTGAGTCTGATTTGCAGAAAAGCATTTTCGCTCCTATGGCAGCTGGCCCTCATGCAAGGCTGTAGGATTTGTACTGAGAAGTAATTATTTCCTACAGCTCTAACACTGTACAGAGTCTTGAGAATCTCATGGGATGCTGACAGATATCTGTTATCATCTCACAAGTTATATGAAGCAGCCTGTCTTATGTGCTAACTATGCTGACACTCTGCATGCCTTCCTTGTGCTGGGCTCCCTATGTCTGGGAATGGCCTCCTCTCTATTCTAACATCTTGGTTAAGGACACACCACATGGCCTGCCTTTATTCCTTGGGAAGGAATCAAGGGAGCTCCGTGTGGTAAAAGAAAGTAACTGTTTATGAAATTACAAATTAAAATCTCATATTTCTTTCCCTAAGGCTACAACTCGGAGCCTTTGGGAAGGCGTCAGCTATAGTAGAGAGCTATCCCTCTCCTCTGTTGTTCACCTTAAACAAGCCAACAGCACATTTTTATTTAGTTAAAGAAAGTGAAGAAAGCAGGGAGAATTGAATTTAATGGAAAAGATACATCTCTTACATACATATACATAAACAGATATTTGATATACACATCATAATGTTATAATATAAAGTCATAATATATAGCATATTGTGTAATATATATTAATTATTGTATTATTATATATTAATTATATGACATTACAAGATGTGTGTGTACACACGTACACATACTTAGTTGTGTTTGACTCTTTGCCATCGCCAGACTCCTCAGTCCATGGCATCCTTCACACAAGAATACTGGAGTGGGTTGCCAATTCCTTCTCCAGGGGATCTTCTGGATCCAGGGATTGAATGCACGTCTCTTATGTCCCTGCATTAGCAGTTGGGTTCTTTACCAGCTGAGCCATTGGGGAAACCCTGTGTATATCAATAAATATATATAAGAAAATATATGCAATTGTATATGTAATATATATACAACATTATAATATGTGCATATCGAGTAAACTGTATATAAAGCAAAAGGATACACAAGCATTTCTATTCATTTAAATAACACCAAAGTAACAGTGAGCCACAATAATGAAAACTATTTAGCAGTTACCATAACTAAAGAGCAAAACAATTTCTCCTAGAAGAAAGGAAAAATATAAGAGAGTAGAGAATACACATATGAGTTCCATTTTTTTGCAGGTGGACCAAGAATAACAGTGTCTTTTTTAGAAGCCTAGATTCTTGATCCATCATGATTAATACATAAACATTAGCAGCCTTTCTTTCTGTGGAAAGAAACAACCTCTCCATGTTGGTTGCTTAGGGTTACCTGGAAATATCTAAAAGAGATGGAGTAAACCACACCCTGTATATAAAGTATATAACATTTACTCATGTGTTTGTGGCGTTTATAACCGTGGTCAGCATTTAGTTATTGCTAGATTACACCAACCACTGTGTTAAGGACTTTTCCTGCACCTCAGGGCCCAGATTTAGTTACTTTTAGCAAAATCCATGGAGTCACTGAGTTTTGGAATACTAGAAAAATAAAATAAGATGAAGATATTCATGAATGCCTCTCCATACTGACATAGTCTTATCAACATTGCCAATAAGGTTTTATCAGCTTCAGGCACGAGGCAAATCTATCTTATTAGTGTGAAAACTAATGAAAGATCATCCTGACAATGATAATTAATTGCAGTTGTTGACAAAGACTCAGTTTCTTTGCACTCCCTTTTCTGTTGCTCTTTCCCGGTCTTTCAGCCCTCCTCTCTCAATTAGACATATGAAAAGTCCTCCCTCCTCTTTGAGAAAGAAGCTTTTAGATTAATCATATTATCTTAAGGTTCCAAATCTCCATGCCTGTGTGACCTTTCTTCCTGTTAGAATCCATTATCTTAAACTATCACAATAATCCTGGCTTTAGGGAGGGAGAGAGGGAAGAGGAATCAAACCTAATAGATGGCAAATAAGATTAATCTATGATCTAAGTGCCGATTACACTTGGCCCTGCCCTTGAACACCCAGGTGTAACCTTGAAATTCACATCTGCTAAGACATGGCAATTGGATTGAGTGTCCCTGAAGGCCTTAAGGGCAGCTGGCCAAACTTTACCCATTACTCCCCAGCGAGATCCTGCACTGTCTCAACCTTCAACTCTTTTTTACTTGTGGAATTTGGCAGCTGCGCTTTTTCATGTTTGTTTTGGGATAGTTCACATTTTTTAGATAAAAAAACTTATTTTGGGTCCTTGATTTTTGCTTGTCAGAAGCGCCTGGCCATGGAGGGAATGAAATTTTACCTGGACCTCACAAGAGGAAAGAAGCTGATCCAGCCCCTCAAAATCTGGATCTTTTGGAGATAGCTGCACCAAAATAAATTCAAGCCCTTGCTTCTTTCAAAACAATAACATGCTGATCCCCCCTAAACTACATATGTTTAAGAACAACCAAGAGGAGAAAAAAAAAAAAAATTCTTCCTTGTAACTTGTGTCTTCTGAACTTGGAGCTGATTATTTTTCTTCCCCATGGCCTGAGGTCTTAGAAAGGACACCCTTTAGAGAAGATACGGCATGATTTGGGGAAGTTCGAGCTACTGGAGACATGGACAGGAAAAGGGCAGTGCTTCAGGAAAACAATTTCAGCCAAAGAGAAACCTCACTGGGTCACATAGAGAAAAGGGAAACAAAATCATCGTGCAGTCTCATTAAAGGCTGGCTCTGTCTCTTGAAATTCAAAGTTAACCAAATAAAATGTTCTTTCATCATGCATCTATATAGTCCACAGAACATGATGAACTAAAGAAAAATTAAACCCTGCTTTAGAGAGTGAGAAGGAAAAATAGCTCTAAGCAAAAAGTAACACAAAGTCTTCAAACATAGTGGAGGCAAAACTTGATGGGCAGAAAAATAGGACTTTTTTTTTTCTTTCCAAAAAGTGAAATAAAAAATGCCAGGGACATGGGTTACAGAGCCCATGTCTGAGAAAGGTTCTCAGACCTTTCTCATGAGCATCAACTTTGTCTCAATAATCTGTCTCTGGCATATCCTCAACCATACCATATCTCTCAAAACAGAACAATTTTAGCCGGGTTAGTTCTGTAAAAAGCTTTCTTGACCACTTTAACAAAAGTGGACGTGGATTTATTCTTGGTTCATATGGAATCCTATGGGATAAGAACCTCAGTTCCATAGTTACTGAGTAGTCTATAATTTCTCAGACTTTTAAAACTTGATGCCTAAGCTATTAAGAATAAATCCAATCTTACCAGTAATGTTTCCTTTATTTTCTTTCAAGATTAAGTTACTACATTTTCTTTTCTTCACAGGTTTAATAAAGCAGATCTAGAAATAAATTTTTCCAGGACTCATCTTTTGGAAACTTCACTCTGAGACACAGTTGTTTTGGAGCCATGGCTGGGGCGAGACCCTTGGGTCTGTTGTGTAACGGATGCTTCTCAGTTTGCACAAATGTAAAAAGGGATATGGGAGTAATTCTGAGTCTGTCCAGGCTTGAGGATTCAGTGTGTGCAAAAATGTGTGATGACTGCTGCACAACTGGGTTGAATCCCAGTTCTGGTGCGTGTTAGCTCTGTCACCCAGGGCAGGGGCTGACCCACTCTGCACGTTAATTTCCTCCTTTTAGACTGGGGATAGTAATAGTTCTGGTATTCCCTGATTTTTGAAGGTTTGCTTTACACCATTGCACTTTTGTGAATGACCTCCCATGAGTCACCTGTTTTTGCTAACAGAAAGAAATTCAAAGAAAATTTTTGCTTTACAGGAAAAAAAAAGGGGGGGTGTGAAATTAGTATTCAGCATCTGTTTTGCAGAAAGCCCTTCTAGAGGTAACCCACACCCCAGTTAGAGAAAGTGCATCTCCACCAAGCTCCTTCCCTGGAGCAACACTCAGCATCTGGGGATGAGGGCACTGCACTGTGTCTATGAGCATCTGGGCTTGATTTCAGTGTATTTCGCTCATCGGTGTGCAAGTTGTGTCCTAAGGTAAGTGCCTCTTCCATTTACATCATTTCAGTTTGCAAAAGTTTTCAGAGGAGTACTCTACTTTCAAATATCAGGGAAATCGGTATTTACCTTCTAGTATTTTTGCCAGGGTCTACATGAGTTAAAACAGGTAAATGACTTAGAGTGCATTTAATTCATAATCTATAACTGTTTGCTGTTGTTATTGCCCTTGACATGGCCATCATTAGGGTCTCAGTTGATTACATTATTTTTATTTTTTAATGTTGTTGCTCTGAACTGGAAAAGACTGGGAAACAGCAATTTTACTGTTTTTTTTTTTCTTTTTTTTTTCTTTTAAAGTTTTTGTAAGGCTCACAGCTGAAAAAACACTGAAGAGATGAAGGATTCCGGACACTCTGGTGAAAACACAAAGGATTCTTCGGGGCCTCCTTTCTCCTGCGTGTGAGGACAGTGGCATTTTGACTGAATGGAGGAGGCCTTGTCAGCTGTCCGGGGAGGGTTAACTCACACCTCGGCAGGAGCCCCATGCCATTAAGTCAGGGAGAGTAATGAAATTTCATTTAATTTGTCAGGAAGAAAGTGCTAATGTTAAAAGGCATTTAATAAAAAAGGGAGAGATTCTTTGAAAGGGAGTCCTTAAGTAATTACTTCAAGTGTCTTAGGCCTCCTCACCAGAATATTTACATTAGTGTCTTACAGAGCCAGTGTGTAATTAAATTAGTGCAGCATTTACATTCCCTGTAGTTTTCTTTTTTAAAGGAACTATGATTTTATGAATAATCTGCCTTAAAAGAGAGAGAAAATGACTTGATCTAATACAATTAGATGTTAGTGTTATTTCAAAATGTTTTAACTGAGAGAATTGCTGAATGAAAGGGGTGTGTGTGTGTATGTGTGTGTGTGTGTCTGTGAGGGGTGATCTCAGCATGGGGTGACTGTGCTCTTCCCTCATTTCTACTTGGAAAGGTGCCATCTTTTATTTTTGCAGACCTGACATGGAGAGTCAGGTCAGCAACCGTGGGCTGGCGGCTTATGGCCGTGGCCAGCCTTGTCTAGGCTGGGTTCTCTTTTCAACTAGTCTGGGAGAAGATGGAGACGCACATGTGAGTGAAAGGAAATGCTTGTGAAGCAGGGCGAGTCTACCCCAGCATCATCATGGCTTCTGTGTGCACAGGCAAGTTCATCCCTCCCACCACCAATAGCCGGAGGAGATCATACACGTGCAAGGATGGTGGGCAGCCCGCAGGTCATAGCCAGACAGATTTACACCTCCAAATCAGGTCACGTTATAGGAAAAAAAAAATCTTCAGCATTTCTTTGAAGTAGCCTGGTGATTCCCAGGTGGTTTAGAGGGTAAAGAATCTGCTTGCAATGCAGGAGACCAGGGTTTGATCCCTGGATCAGGAAGATCCCCCGGAGGAGGAAATAGCAAGCCCTTCCAGTATTCTTGCCTGGAGAATTCCATGGACAGAGGAGCCTGGTGGGCTACAGTCCATGGGGTTGCAAAGAGTCAGACTTGACTAAGTGACTAACACACTTTACTTTAAGCTGGTGCCATTTCCAAATTGATTCATCAAAAGTCCTTATGCCTGAGTTTGTGCACAAATATCAGGTGAATGTTTTACTTTTATCAACTCGGTCTTCTGGGTGTATGTCATGGTATGAATATAAATTGCTAAGCTGAAGACAGGTCTGTAAAGCTGTATGATGGGAGATGTGGTTATAAATCTATCTCATATAGCTGATTGGAAGGGTAAATGAGGTTGGGTTATCAGAAAAATTTGTTAACTATAAAATGCTAATAGTTCTAGATATTTTTATAACAGCAGTTGAAGTGGTTTTACTAAAATGCCAGTCTGATCACATCTCTTTCCTTTCTGTCATTCAATGGCTTTTCCATGGCCCTCAGTGAAAGGCTGAACTTTTTAGTAAGTCGTGAATTGCCTCTGTTAATTTCTAAAACTCTTGTCCTTCATAAATCTTCTCTTCAAAATATCAGCTCTTAAAAGTATAAGAACTCCCTCACCTCTGGACCTTCACATGAATTTTTTCTCTCTGTCTAGAGCTGCGCTACCTAGTACATTAGCTACTAAGCTGAAGTGGCTATTGAAATTGAAACCAAAAAAAATAAATAAAATAACATTAAAAATGTAACTTGCCCTTGGCGCATTTTAGGCACTCAATCATCGTATGTGGCTAGTGGCCACCATTTTGGACCGTGCTGTTATTGATTATTCCATCCCTGCAGAGATTTCCCTTGGACATCTACAGTGATCAGAAGATCCCTACCTTCATTAACTTTACAGCTTAGATATCCTTTCCACAAGGAAGTCTTTCCCACACCCACCCCATGCCTTGAAGAACTGTTGGATTGTCCTCTCCAATATCCTACCATATGGGAGTTACCTGGGTGCTTGTGTGAACTGCCTGAGCAGCCGTGAGCTCAGTGAGGTCAAGGACTTATCAGAGTATTGTTGTTCAGTCACTCAGTCATGTCCGAGTTTTGATACCCCACGGACTGCAGCACGCCAGGCTTCCCTGTCCTTCACTATCTCCTGAAGTTTGCTCAAATTCATGTCCATTGAGTCGGTGATGCTTTCTAACCATCTCATCTTCTGCCGCCTTTTACTTTTGCCTTCAGTCTTTCCCAGTATCAGGGCCTTTTGTAATGAATTAGCTCTTCTCAGCAGGTGGCCAAAGCATTGGAGCTTTAGCTTCAGCATCAGAATATGCACCACCATCATTTTGACCCCTTAGAGAAAAAATGGTAACAAAAGTATTCATTGAGTATTTCTAGGTGCCACTCTATAATTTGCATGATGCCCTCACTTGATACATGAATAAGTGCTATTTATCTCAGTTAGGGCATAAGTGGGGACTAGCTGTCATCTCAATGCAGCAAATGAAGAGCCTGAGGAAGACTAGACCTAAACCACCAGCCTAAGTCTTGCAGGTCTGAAGAGGAACACGTCTTGCCGATCTGGAGAGGATGAGTGGGAGCTAGAACAGGCAGTCTGATGGCAGCTCTTACACCTTGCCCCTGTTGTTAACACCCACACAGTTTTGTTGAAAGAATGTGGAGTACCCAGGCACAGGCATGAAAGTAGACAATAGTTACTCTTTCATAACAACACTGGGTTTTAAAATTATATCAATTTTCCCACCAGCTTGAGGATAGAAAGTGTTTTGTTTTGTTTGTTTGTTTTTTTTTGATAAGTGATTTCTACTTTCTTCCTTTAGCTCTCCACTGGAGTGGGGACAAAAAAGGCAGAGTATACCTGCTGAACAATTAAGAAGCAGTACTCTTGCCTGGATGGGGTCGCTAAGAGTCAGACACGACCGAGCGACTTCACTTTCACTTTTCACTCTCATGCATTGGAGAAGGAAATGGCAACCCACTCCAGTGTTCTTGCTTGGAGAATCCCAGGGACAGCGGACCCTGGTGGGCTGCCGTCTAGTGGGCTGCTGTCTATGGAATCACACAGAGTTGGACATGACTGAAGCGATTTAGCAGCAGAAGCAGCAGCGGCAACATTCCGAGAGGGGAAGCAAGATGAAAGGCCAGTGGGCTAACTCTGCAAAGTCAAAGTAAAACAGTCTTGGCAAGTATTCAAGTGACATGATGTACGTGGGCAAGGGACCCGAGTCATTGACTTTGATTTTTCTTGGCTCTAATGTTTTCTTTTTCTGATTGCCCAAGTCATATTAATTAGTGGCATCATTTCTTTCTCATAGCTGCATGTGTTACTGATGTTAATTGTTAGATAATGAAATAACCAGACATTGTTTTCAACGAATTAAGATGATGTCTATAAATAGGTCCCTGCTCAACATTCAGCCTCACGTCTACTGTATCACTGCAGCTACTGATAAACCAGTATTTTAGCTATCCTCATTGACTATTATTATTGTTGTTACTATTTCAGCTTGCATGTTGAAACCACAAGAAAAGCTTATTTTAAAATAAACGTATTTAATACAAAATTTTGGTTAAGTGGGATTCTTGTTATGACTAAAACTGAAGACTTTATATCTTTCTTCAGAGTTTAAATACATGAGGAAATAGGGAAAAAGCTGTATTCATTGAGTCCCCAGTGGGATTGCATTCTATTTTGTTAGGAAACTAAAATATTAAAATGGGAAAGTTTACGTTCTATATTTTGTGAAAGAAAGTGAAAGTGGAAGCCATTCAGTTGTGTCTGACTCTGAGATACCATGGACTGTACAGTCCATGGAATTCTCCAGGCCAGAATCCTGGAGTGGGTGGCCTTTGCCTTCTCCAGGGGATCTTCCCTAGCCAGGGATTGAACCCAAGTCTCCCACATTGCAGGGGGCTTCTTCACCAACTGAGTTATGAGGGAAACTCTACCCTGGGGGCTCAGTGGTAAAGAACCCATCTGTAAAGCAGGAGAATCGAGTTCAATCCCTGGATTAGGAAGATCCCTTGGAGAAGGAAATCGTAACCTACTTTCAGTATTCTTGCTTAGGAAATTCAATGGCCAAGGAGCCTGGCAGGTTACAGTTCATGGGGTGGTAAAAGAGTTGGGCATGACTTAGTGACTAAACAGCAAGAACAAGAGTACTCTATGAACTTTACATATGTTGATCCATCTATTCCAAGTTTAAAATCTGTAAGACTATTATGTCCACTATACAGAAGATAAAACTGAGGTGTAGGACTATGACAAATTGCCCAAATCATATGGCCAATGAATGACAGAGTTAGGAGTTGAACTTAATGTAATTTTAGAACCCACTTCTTAACCACACTGGTCTTTCTCACCTCCTCATCAACAGGTCCATATAATTACATATATATAATTACATACAGATGTTTTACACACACAGGAAAAGTTAAGAATGACCTTTCTAAAGGAACAAGAAAGAAAGATCCTCCCATGTTTTTATTTCAGGATACCATCTATGTGCCAATACAGTTTGGATTATTGACACATTTAAAAACAGAAAACTTGTGCCCATGTCTAAACAGGAAAATGCAAGAAAAGATTTCTGGTAAAATTTGATGCATTTACCTGGTTTGATAAAGAAAGAGATCAGTTTAAAAAAAATCAGAATCCTTTGAATACTTTTTAAAATTCTATTACAACATCACTTTTGTTCAAGAGGAGCAAAAAGCTTTAGAGAACTATTTTAAGTTGGTGTCACTTAAGTGAATTTTGATCTTTAAATAACCATCTGTATTTGGCTACTGTCTGATATTGGTCTGTATAGAGCTAAATTTACAGTCCCTTTTCCCAAACATAAAGAAAAAAAGAGCAAGACTAAGGCAGGTTAAAAACATATTCTATTAGTAGCTGCTTCAGCCAAAACACAGGTATCCGTTTTTCTTCCTCATCATAGTGTCACTAATGACATTTTACAAATACAGATTGCATTTTTTCCTTCCAATTTATAAAGAATTGCATTTTTTCCTTCTGAGCAATTTATAGGGGTTCATTCTGTCATTTGACCAGCTTAGTTACTTGACAAGACTGACGGAAGATCCAACGTGATCAGGTCAACTGTAATCCAGCCTTTAAGTGAGAAGGAATAGAAAACCCAGAAGCTGTCGAAAGGTCCATTGAAGTCAAAGGAAAACACATCCCTGCTTCTGAAGACCCTGAAATAATTTGAAAAAAAAAAAGGTGATCAGTGTTTTTGACTCTAAAGCTTATTCTAAGGTAAGGAAAGAAAAGAATCAGAAGAGATCACTTTGCTTTTCCAAAGAATGCTTTTTGGAAAAGTAGCATTCCATGGAAGTACATAAAAGAGCCAAACCTTTTACACATGACTCTAACAATTGCTAACATTATCTAAACTCCTGGCAAAGAAAACATCAAATGACCAAAACACATGTTTGCAGTATTTAACACACACACACATATTGAAATGGGAGAAACGGATTCAGAAGAAATGATTTGTAAGTATGTGGTTAAAACTATTTATATACCGGGTTCTATTTGTTTTACAGCTAGCGGTGCACGGACAGCATGAAAGGTTATCTTTGACAAGGTTTTAGCTATTATTTTCTTCCAGTGAAATGGTATTTCTTGAGAAAAAAAGGTCTTTGGAACAAAATAACAATAAATCCTGATTTAGATACATAAACCTGCCATTGATATCACATAATATCAGTGTTCTTTCTCACTCGATACAGGCGTTTTAAAGATAAATGGTAAACCTGAACTGGAAATCCATCTGGCCAGCTGCCTGCTCTAATGAATAACCCCACTTTGGCGCGTGCAATGTAAGCAGAAAGTTCTCTCCCGGCCTCTTTCGTCTGTCATGAATCTACGAGACAGCCGACATAATATCTGGGCGACAACGGTGCGCTAACAGTGCAGTGAGTTCCATTTTCTTTGCTTTCTATTGATTTTCACTTAATAACTGGCGAAATACTAAACGTCCGCCCTGAGTACCTAATAAATCCTGCCTGAGCTTTTTATTGAGGAGAATTTAATAAAAACAACCATTGCGGCTGAGGGATTTTTCTTCTGGACAGAACATAGTGGGTAGGGGACATCGGGGTTGGGGCAAGAGGAAGCCATCTGATTTTTTAAGGAACTTTCCTTCCCTTTGGAAAAGTGGTACTCATGTCAAGGACGCCTGTGTGTTTGAACCAGGGTCCGCAGAGAAGATGCTCTAAGTTCTTCAGGCTGGTTGTGTAGGGAACGGGAGGAAAAGGGATGCAAAGACTTGGCCAGAATCATCCTTCTGGTCCCCTGGTGTCCTCTGATACCTTGTTCAAGCTTCAGTTACGGACTTCTTCACTGTTACCAGTAGCTCTCAACAGTCTATAGACATGTGCATTTTACTGTACTATGTAACCCTTCTTGGAAATGTGATACTAGGAATGCAAAGTATGACACGCTTGCTGAATCCTTAGATACCTTTAACAGAATTCTAGATATTTAAAAAATTAGGTAAACATATGAAGTTAGAGAGTACATACAAATTATTCCATTTAATGCTAATTTGAGGCTCACAAATTCACTTGTGGGGCCAAGAGCTATGTTTGTGGCTTTTTGAAGCCCCAAGAGAATTGGAAAGCCTGGACTTTGCACCCATCACCATTGTCCTCTGCATATACTTCTAGAACAATTTCCACTGTTGATGCTTGAGGAAAACCTCTTTATTTTGCTACGTGGTCTTTCAGAAGCATTTCACAGCTATGACTCCCTCCTCACCCTTTATGTTCTAATTGATCTTGAGGCTATTTTCAAATCAGGGGGGTTGGTGAACAAGGACTTTAAAATCTCCTCTTGTGTGTGCATCCATTGCGTTCCATACTCAATAAAATTCCTAACCAAGAATCCACTTTTATATTTAGAAAAAATAAAAGTAGAAATATAATTTAAAGTTTTTAAAAAAAAATCCACGAATTTTCAGTTTGAGTATCAATGTTATAAAAACCACAGTCACCATGCAAAGCAAACCCTGACTCAGTTACTTGTCAGCAACTCCACGACAGCTTTTCCTGCAGAACCTGGGGACAGAGGCAGTGTGACATAGTGCAGGTTTGTGTCAAAGGACCTCGATTGAAATCCTGGCTTTCCCTCCTCTGAGGTTTGGTTACTACGTCTATGAAATGAAGATACTGTTGCCCAACAAGCATGGTTGACATCACCTTGGCAAAAATCAATAAATGTATGGGTGCTGGACAAATGATGCCCATTTATTTCACTGTTACCCCAATGACAAACTGTGGTTAATCAACTGGGCTATGCCTTGAAACTGGCAAAAATCTCAAAAATCCCCCTTGTTGCCCTCCACAGTTTACAGCTGAGTTAACTCTCTTCCCAAAAGGAGCTCGTCTCAAAATTTTTGCTTAGAAGAAGTCCTGATGTAAATGGTACAGTCTGGATGATGATGGCATATCAATGTGGGTTCATTAATTGTGAAAAACGGGGAGGATGTTGACAGTGGGGGAACCCGTGTGTGTTTTGGGGAGAGGAGCTGGGAACACTCTATACTTTACTTTCAATTTCACTATGAGCCTAAAACTGCAGCAAAAATAAAGTCTATTAAAAAGAGAGAGAGAGAAGAAAGAATAGCAACAAAACGAAGATTCCCTGCCCATAGAAAGACTCAATAATATTTGCTTTTATTATTTACGAATGTTGCTTAACAATAATCGTAATCAGGTTGTGACTCTTTGCAAAGCAGAAGTCTGATCATTATTCCAGTGTAATTCGCACTTAATATAGACATTGACACCTTCTTGTTAATCCTAATTTTTTTTTTTTTTTGACAGGGATGGGGTGGGGTGGGATGTTGGGTCCTTTCTTTCTCTGGTTCTTACTAAAAACTAGAGTGCAGTAAAATCTTTAACATTTTTTCTTTTTCAAATCATTTTGTTTTGCCACTTTTTCAGAGGAGAGCTTTCTTCTTTTTCTTCTTTTTTTAAAGATGTTTGTGGAACCTAGTCTGTTCTGTCCTCAGCAGAATGTTTTGGTTCCATCTAATCAGATAGGCTAAACAACACTACAGAAAATTCAGCAGGGCCTGTGCTCACCCCCAGCTGAAATCTGGGAGAGGGCCTTTCTGACTTGAAGCTCAGGGTTTTGCAGGGCTCTTGGTGTTCACTTCCTCTAATGGGTCCACAGAAAGGTGTATTGCTATTCAGATAATGTCTTCCTCTGCTCCACAAAAGGTTGCTGTACTGAGCTGTGATTGTGACAAATGATTTACTATTAGGAACATTCTGTAATTATTGTTCGGTGGGACCGCAGACCGATACATTATTAACATGATAGACGGCCTTTTATATCAGCAAAAATAACTAAATTAATAAAAATGGCTTCATTCCAAACCCTGTCAGAAAGCCAATACTCAGAACAATCAAGTAGCAGTGATACCTGAGAAAGCCATAGTTTATATCCCCCAACAAATCATGTTTTATGCATAAGTAGTAAAATATTTGTATGTATAATCTCTATAATATAGGTCTGTGTAACAGAACAGATTTTTATAGATATCAGCCATAAACAAAAATAGAAGATGTTTAAATATTCTGTCCCAAATGATTTAGATTTAAATTTATGCCTTTATGCAATCAGGTTGCAGTTTTAGAATATTAGAATCTGCCTATGACGTCTTTCTTTCAATTCTCTAGCATCGGGAAACAATTAATGAGGATCCTGCGAACTAGAATGTCTTTCCTTGATCGTTCTTCCTTCCCTCCTTCCCGCCTTTCTTTTCACCAACAAACTCCTGATTTATGCTTTCAATTCTTAGCCTCACTAATTTTTTTACCCTTTCACACAAAATTAAATATTCAACATTTTATAAGGAAGACAATTTTCCTGCACCCAAATATCTCGAAGCCTACAACAGAGCTTTACTGAGAACAGTCTCCATAGCACCAGATTTAGGCCCTC
The DNA here is from genome assembly GCF_042477335.2 of Ovis canadensis. NCBI lineage: Eukaryota > Metazoa > Chordata > Mammalia > Artiodactyla > Bovidae > Ovis > Ovis canadensis. The sequence continues at coordinate 24,122,461 of NC_091262.1, forward strand.
TGAAAGAACTGACCTATCGATAAGGATATTTGTAAAGAAACAGCAGAGCAACATTTGGTGATCTTAACTGATGATTGAGAATTTTTGTGTCTGCTAACCTTGTTCAGAGGTCACTAGAGATGGGAACATCCCAGGTGGTGCTAGCAGTAAAGGACCCACTTGCCAATACAGGAGACGTAAGAGCCTCGGGTTCAGCCCCTGGGTCAGGAAGATTCCCTGGAGGAGGGCATGGCAACCCACTCTGGCACTCTAGCCTGGATAAGCCCATGGGCAGAAGAGCCAACACAGCACATAGACAGCTAGGACTTGAATTTGCCAAGAAATCGGGGAAGGAATAAAATAGAATTCAACTGTTCTCTTTTCTGCTATTTTCTTCCTTTCCTACTTTCACTCTTTCAACATATTTTGTCCACAATCCCTGTTCAAAACTCTTAGGGTGAAATGTGCTTTATAAATCAGAACCATTAGGATGTTGAAAGGTAACATGGTACACATATCCATACATTACCCTCCTATCACAAGTGGAGTCTGGAGTTTCATATATGAATATGTCTGTAACAACACATATGAACACTCACAGTAAATGGGCATAAAGACTACACAGAGCTTACATCAGCCTGGGTTACATTTTGCTATCTATAGTCTTAAGTGCCTGGTGGCTCAGATGGTAAAGAATCTGCCTGCATTGCAGGATACCCAGCTTCGATTCCTGGGTTGGGAAGATCCCCTGGAGAAGGCAATGGCTACCCACTTCAGTATTCTTGCCTGGAGAATCCCACGGACAGAGGAGCCTGGGGCTATAGTCCATGGGGTTGCAAAGAGTCGGACAAGACTGAGCAACTAACACACACACAGCCATGCCTCCAACACACACACACATAAACATAGGCACACACACACACACAGGCACACACATACACAGGCACACACACACAGGCACACAGAGGCATACACACACAAGCACACACAGGCACACACATACACAGGCACACACACACAGGCACACAGAGGCATACACACACACAAGCACACACACAGGCACACACACATACAGGCACACACACACACAGAGGCACATATACACAGGCACACACACACACAGAGGCACACACACACAGGCACACACACAGAGGCACATATACACAGGCACACACACACACAGGCATACACACACACAGGCACACACACACAGGCACACACACACAAGCACACACACAGGCACACACACAGGCACACACACAAGCACACACACAGGCACACACAGGCACACACACAGAGGCACATATACACAGGCACACACACACACAGGCACACACAAATAGAAAAATACCTGTTGATTTACCAAAGATTCTTAGATTAGGAATTACACAGAGGGGATTGTATGCATACCTACACAAACCAACACTGAACATTCAGTTAATACAATTTAGACTTCAGTTCAGTCACTCAGTCGTGCCTGACCGTTTGTGATCCCATGGACTACAGCAAGCCAGGCTTCCCTGTCCATCACTAACCCCTGGAGCTTGCTCAAACTTTCCCCCAAATTTGTAAACTTACCTTTGGATATCTTTAAAAAAAAAAGATTTTTGCTCTTTTAGAGAAGTTTTAACTTCACAGCAAAGTTGAGTGGGATGTACAGAGATTTTCCACTCATGCCTAGCCTCACTCATTATCAAAATCCCACCAGAGTGGTACATTTGTCCGAATTGATGAATCTACATTGACAGATCATTATCACCCAAAGTCTGTAGTTGACAGAGTTCACATGGATATGCCTTATCATAGCACATTTATTCTTTTTCAGGACTTTTCCATTCTTGGTAGTAGCTTAAAACATTAGAAGTTGCCATTAAGTATATGATCAATAAAATATAGTTTATTCATTGAGTAACTGATATTGTAATGCTACTGATACTTCAATACACTTAGTACTGCCGTTTAGAATTATTTCCTTGTAGAGAAATTTTGAATGACTTCATGCTTCAATCCTTGTTCAACTCTATCCACTGCCAACATTGTTTACAGTAGTGATCATGCTTTTTGGTGGGCTTCTCGGGTGGCTCAGATGGTGAAGAAACCACCTGCAATGCAGGGGATCTGGGTTCCATCCCCGGGTTGGAAATATCCCCTGGACAAGGAAATGACAACCCACTCCAGCATTCTTGCATGGAGAATTTCATGGACAGAGAAGCCTTGCAGGCTACAGTCAGTCCATGGGGGTTGCAAAAAGTCGGACACAACTGTATGACGAACACTTTTCATGCTTTTTGGGAAAAGGTGCAAACATAGTCTATATTTGCTTACATACAAGATTTTTACTAAATAAAAACATGGCTTAAAAACAAGATTGTGGTCTAAAAAGACTTGGAGAAAGCTACTTATGATAGCTCACATCTTCAGATTCTTGCAGTATAAGTGAAATCAGTCCAGAGGCTGGTCAACGTGATCCAGAATTACAGTCCAAAGTCCCTCAGATGATATTAGAAATCATCCTAAATCTGAAAGCAAAATAAATGTAAAAGTGATCCAGTCAAGTACTGTGTGAGGTGAGGAGCAGTGTGTAGGTGAAGGATGCAGAGAAACATTCTCTAGACAGATGGGGGAGACTTGGGTGATTGTTTTTATAGCTAAAGCTTGATTGAGACCTATTTTAAACCTCATCTTTTCTGCGTTGGCCTTCTCTTAAAGGAAGACAAATGCCCTTGAAAAGGCGTCTTAAAAGTATGATTCACGGACTTGGGAAGAATTACAGGATGCAGACGGCCGAGAGTGTGGTGCCTCCCCCGAGAGGAGTTCACATTTCCTTCCTCTTAATCTGAGTGAACCATTAAAAAGTTACTTAGTTCCCTGGAGACCCTTCCCAAGGAATCTCCTAAAAGGAAATACCCTGCACTGGAAAGGTAATTTACCTAGACAGGATTTAAAAAGCCAGGTTCCAGTTCAGAGATAGATACCCAGGGACTTCACAGCGGCTGGTGTATTATGCTTTTATGGATTCTCTCCTAAATTAGTTAACAAATCAGAAGTAGGCTGAACAAGAAAACACACACACACACACACACGCAATTACTCTTGTACACTTTATTTATTGATTCTTCCATGCAATTAAATCCTACATATGATAGCTTCGCAGCTATTGGAATATCAAAATGTAAATATGCAATCAATTGATTAAGCCTGAAAATAGGCTCATGTCCAAGCAATACATGTTTTGTTTTCTATTCTGAGAACGGTCTTAATTATTTTATCTAGTGGGAAAACTATTTTCTTAGGGATAGGCATGTGGGAGGGGAGGAAAATTCTGTGTTCTGGACCTTAGGGAGTGCTGTGGTAATTTCATGTCTGAGGTCTTTGGGAAGACGGACTTAAGAGCTGATTCCCTTTTATGGCAAAATAACTTATGAATTTGTCTTTTTAAAGTCCACTGGAAATGGAGCATGGTTACAGAAAGCTGCAGCTGTGAATATTTGTAAAGCAGCTTGGTTTCCCATCTCTGGCAATTCCCTGTTCCCAGCCCCCATCCTCAACGAGTGTCTTATCCAGTGTTGGAGTTAATGATGGAACAGGAAAGAATGAATGAGAATGTTGGATCATATCAGTTCCTAGCAGCAAACTCATTTCTTTTCGAACGTTTTGTAGGCAACAGATAAGCAGTTGAGCCCTGCCTGACATTTATTAGGGATTTTTGCATTTCCTAGGTCCTGGCTCACATCGGAAGGAATTTTACTGATGGCCGTGAGAACTCTGTCACAATTCCTTGCTCAAATGACATCAGGATTCAACATTTAAAGACTCTCTAAGCTGATTAGTTAAAAGTTTTCTCGATAAAACTTATAAATGGAAATGTGGAGAAATTAGAATGCGAGAGCTAGTCCTATGTAAAGAAGATTCTACATACTGAAACACATAGATGAATCCAGGAGACTCGGCTGAGCAAAGCAGGAAATCACGTTATCATCTTTCACTTTTCTCTCCTGAAACCGGAAGGACTAGATTCTGAAATATTTGGGTTCAATAAACAACAACCATAAGAATCCCTTTTCCTCCAAGAATTTCACATTTCTCAGCTATAGGGCAGAGTCCTGATACCATACATTATTACAAAGTAAAGTCAAGCAAGAAAGAAGTGTTGGGAATACTTGGACCTGCGTACTTTTCATGAATATAAACTCTTTAGCATAGGAAACGAAATGCAAATCATGGGGAAATGTACGATTCTATTTACCAAATAGTCACAATCAAGTGATCCGATTATAGGGCAAAATTAGGAGAGACATTTTAAAACTGTCTTTGTAGTGTCATTAAAAATAATGAAGGTATTTACATTTGATAAGCCATTTATCTCATTATTTCTTGTCCAGTGAACTTTGCAAAAGAACTAGGGAAAATTCTACACCCCCTTTTTTCTTCCTTTTCATAAAACTCAATCCACAGGCCTGTATATTATATTCACATTTTTTGTCTGTGTGTGCTTCCTTTTGTGTTTTTTGGCTGCACTGGTGGAATTTTCTATGATAAGAGGACCACCAATCCAGTGTGCATGGTGTGGGGTTGGCCCAGTCAAGTGGGCCCCACTGGGCCTTCAAGGAAAAAGGCCAGGAATTCATAGGGCTTGATTACTGCCAGGGCTTTTTCTGATTGTAAGTGGACTGTGCTCTTCCTAGTAAATCAACGCCTGGACATTAGAAATTTAACTTCAACTCAGAGAAGTGAGCAGAAACTCTGTAAAGAAGCCACAACAATGCCTACATGAGATTTCTCCCAGCTTGATTAAAAGTGAAAAGAAGGTTATTGCATGAGCTACAATTAGTTTTAAAAAAACTTCCATAGTAAAGTGTATAAGCTTAAGTAAAAGTGTCTTCCTTTAAAAAGGACAAACATTTTGTTGTTTAAAGCTTTTGGTTTTGTATTCAAAACACATCTGGCCGCCATACTTATTTTCTTTAATTGAAAAAAAAGTTAAAATCAAGATATCAGGATTCTTCCAATTCTGATTACTCTATTTACCATCTGTTAATACAATCTAATTTGGTAAATATTTATGGGCCACATAGGTCATTAAATTGTTGGGCCACAGGTTGATGATTTGAGAATGAAGCAGATGACTTTGGCCAAATGGCTTAAATGGTGGGTAACCAATTTTATATTTCTATCTTAATATCGTGATCAGTATTCCTTCTTAAATGTTATTTATTTATTTAACTTCTTGGCTATGCCACATGGCACGTGGGACCCTAGTTCCCTGACCAGGGGTCGAACCTGTGCCCTCTGCATCGAATTCTCAGAATCTTAACCACTTGGCCTCCCAGGAAGTCCCAGTATTTCCTTCTTAATGGTTTGGTTTCACGACTGAAACTGATTTTTCTTCTCTCTTTGTACCCATACCCTTTAATATGTGACCTTGTCATGTGACTAAAGGGGAAGAGTATATTGACTGTCCTTTGGCTTAGGTTCCCCACGTGGCCTGCTGTGGCTGAAAGAACAAAGTGGAAATGATGGTATGCTTTAACAGGCTTTGGAAGTTTCTGGTTTGTTTCTTGTGCTTCTGCTGCAGCCTTGAGGAGCACGTGCCTGGTTCCAAGAGGAGGATGAAAAACATAAAGACTGGAGACATCCTATCTGGGTTCCCCCAGACAAGTTCAGCCTGATCAAGGAAGCCCCCACTGACCTGGAAATCCACAAGGGATAATGAAGAGTCGCTGACTGTCTAAAGCCACTGCCTTTGAGAGTGGTTTGTTGTACAGCAGCAAATATCTGATACAGTAAGACTCATTTGTTCACTCACTTACTCATCTTCCAACATCAGTTGGACACCTAACAAGACCTCAGTTCTGTGTTAGTAGTCTGAGATACAAAGGTCTAACTTCTAGGGGAAAAAGGTAAAAGGAACAGCAAATTATATACATTTGCAAAGTGCTGAGATGAAAGCATATTCTCAGGGCTATGATGAATCCCATAAGGTGCTACAGAGGGCATTTTGGAAAAGGAGAGATAAATATAGAGGAATTTTAAAAAGTAGGAATTGGGAGGGCTTCCTTGGTGGCTCAGTGGTAAAGAATCTGCCTTCAGTGCAGGAGACGCAGGTTCCATCCCTGGTCGGGAAGATCCTATGGAAAAGGAAATGGCAACTGCCTCCAGTATTCTTGCCTGAGAAACCGCATAGGCAGAAGAGCTTGGCGGGGTCTCAAAAGAGGTCAACACAACTTAGCAGCTAAACAATAACAGCAACAGGATTTGGGAAGGCCCTAAGTTTAGATTTTGAAGAGGAGAAGGATAGGAAAGCATTCTATGTTGAGAAAGCGCACAGCGTTTGTAAATATCCTATTGCTGAGAAAGATCCTGGGCAGAATGAGGAATTTCACACAGTCAGGAACCATATTTCTTATTTTCTTGAACTCCATATGGTTTTTACAATGGCAAACTTGGGTAAAGCTCAAGAATGCCTTGATGATATTGTTGATTAATGTCTTGAGAAGAAACTAGAGATAATGCTTAAGGAAAGTCTCCTTAAAATTTCCCAGCTCTCTATCTAAATTCAGACCTAACTTCTTGAGAATGTCAGACTTAGGCAGGAAGCCTTTTGATTATTTGTGGTGTTTTTCTCTTCGCTTCCTGCTTTAATCTTATAGCACAGGGACCAAGCTATTCTAAGGGGAACCACTTCCTTGGTATTTTTGGCATGTCTCTTACCAGGAAACTGGTGGAAGTGTCAGGGGTACCCTTTTCAAGAGATTTCCACTTGAACCAAGGGGGGTTGCATCTACTTCCTAACCATTCAAGGCTTTGGCCATTTGTGGTTTACTCATGTTCACTATCATGGAGATTGTTGAGAAAAAACTCAGGAAGTCCTTAAAGGTCCCAGAACCATATTTTCTTAGCTGCCAAGTTATAACTCTATTATTCACAAGAAACTTTTTTTAGAGAGATATATTGAAAATTAGTGTGTTTCAATTGGAAAGACACTCTGAACTCATTGGGTCCAGTCCTCCCCATTTGCCAAGTTGGATGAGCCTGTTCTGGGTGCAAAGTAGTAATAATAATAATGACTGATTCAAAAATCTCATTAATTAAGGACAAAATGGAACTGATTCTCTTGGCTTCCAGGCTAGTGAGTCTAGAACTACACCCTCTTGCACTTTTTTAAAAAAAATAAACTTGTTTTCAAATATTTATTTGAGCAAATAAATATTTTCTTGGTTTCTTTAGAATTATTACTCAGCATCACTATTCATTCATTCTGTTTTTACCTTTGATTATATCTTTATTGTCATTTAACACAGTCCAAAAGTTCCCTACCTATAAGAGTTCAGATGTTGTATATTAAAGGCATTCATTTTAATCAATTCTCTACCTTTGAGTTTTTTATTTTTATTTTTACTATAGTATAGTTGATTTACACCGTTGTGTTAGTTTCAGGTATATAGCTGCCTGAATCAGTTATACATATATTTATACATATGTGCATATATGTATTTATATATCAATTCTTTTTCAGATTATTTCCCCATGTGTGTTACTACAGAATGGTGAGTACAGTTTTCTGTGCTATACAGTAGTATACAAGTTTGGTATTCCAGATAATATGTATTCTTGATTTCTTATACAGCTCATATTATCTAGAACCCCAAACCTGATTTACAAACAAAACTTATACAAAGAGATAAACAAAATATTCTAGTGTCTTAAAACAAGAAAGAGTGAGTCAAAAGAGAAAATGTCATCCAGGGTTCCAAAAAGAACTGAAAGAATGAGTTTCACAGGTAAGGTGATTATTCTGCAGTGGCAAAATGATTAAGGAACTTGGGATGGAGGTGTTTGAAGTCGGGAAATGGACAGGAAAGGAAGGAGAGGAAAGAAGACACTATGTCTTTAAATTGAATTGAATGTTCTGTGACTTTAAATGAAAGCTCTTCTGTTGTTGGGCAAATAAATTTAAACCACTTAACATGGCAGAGAAGGTCAGGCAAGCTTATTATAGTGATCATAGCGTTACAGCTATTGCCATTGACCGCTGCTCTCCGGAATCACCAATAATCAGAGACCACAAGCTGTGTTTGCAGAGAAAGGTCATCATTCATTTTTTTCAAAGCATTAATATCTTTTGTTTGTTTGGCTCAACATGAAACAGGAATCGATAGAGGTAATTCACAGAGCAATTAGCCCCTCATCTGTCAAACGGCATCTGGGTGTATTTAACAAAAAGACCTTTGGAAAGGTTTAAAAAGGAAGAAAGTGCCTATACCATCAACGATTTATATTTTCTACATGACATGTTGTGTATGTATCTGTGAAAAGGGGGGCCCTGGGACTAAGAAAATATACATAAAGCCTGCTATAAATCTACACTTCGATGTTATGATGTTGCAGTGTAGAGATAGACCAAGGAAAGCTCGGATTACATTCTCGCCTGGTTCCTGTGAAGAGGGCAAACGGCTTGGGGTTTTGTATCATGGCCACATGCAGCCTTGATACAGGAATTTCACAAAAAGAAGACCTCAAGGAAAAACTGGTTTGGGGAGGTTAAGAATTGGGAAAGAACAAGTGGTCCCTCTTGGCATCAGACTTTTGTGCTGGGGAACAAGATGCTCCTAAGACCAGCCACTAACCCATTACATGGGAACAGCGCCACCAGAACTCAACCTCAACCATGCCACCCTGGAGTGAACCCATCTCCATACCTAATTTGCCTTTATTTACATAAGAAAGAGAAAATGAGATGGAAATTCACTTAAGAGACTTCAGTATTCAAAAAATAAAATAAAATTCTGTTCTGGCTCTATTTTTCTTTATTGAATGTCAGTTATGTGGACTATGGAATTAATGCAGTATCAAAGAGATAGGCTTTTTAAAAAATTCAGCTTAGGGAGTTGTCTACACATATACACAAATGCTATTACTCTCAGCAGGACCAGATGTATTTGGGAAATTTGGGGAATGGTATATTTTCTTTTCAATTCTCTGGCTCTTCACATTTTTTTCTTGACTTTTTTGGTTTTGTTTTCTTTCTCCCAGTCCTATTCCCTCACTCTTTTTGTTTTGTTTTGTTTTGTTTTGGTGTTCATCCAGAATACATCAGCATGACCAAAACCGAAGTCATGAGATAATAAAGAAAGTTACAAAACTTTGCCTTCCCCATGACTCCAGAAAATATGCATTTTTGGTTTTGAATTTAGTTTTATTCTTAATACCTAGACATTCTAACAGGTTGACTAGCCATCTCTCAGGCTTTTTCAAGATAAGTATAAATGTCTTATTTACAAATTACATGATACAGTTAAATTTAAAAAGCAAGAGACTGTACTGAATTTTGAGTATAATTACAACTGTGAAAAAAATATCACAGTAAAAGACTGAGAGGAAACAATACTTAAATAACATTGTCTTTGGATAGAGAGATTATAGAAGTTATTCTTGTTTCATTTAAAATTTCTGTATTTTCAAATTTTCCTATAATAAGCATACTACTTTTTAATTGGATACACTAAAACTTTACTTAAATTTAATTAGGTAACGCATACATGACAGTAGTGTCTTATATTACATACTGACCTCAGATAACCAGAAATTCACTTTTTATAAACATTGTCAAATATTCTTGTTAAATTTTGTTTTCATGGCTAGATCTAAAACCAGTTCTTAGAGCCTCATGAAATTGTACAGACCATGTACAATTCCAATCTGACTATAAGATTGAAGTTGAGGACAGTGGGATAGCAGGAAGTAACTCATAGTACTTCTAGATTTATGAAATAATGAAATCCTGTTATAAGAGACTTTCACTGTCAAATTCTTGGGTTTATCTCATTATTCTCTTTGTAGAATTTTATTCTGGAGGCATTGTGACCCAGTGTTCCTTTCCCCTCAACCTCCCAGTTTTTTGGTTTGTTTTTTTTTCTGTTTATGTCAGCTGTGCTGGAAGTTTCCATACATTCAACACATGTCTTCCTTTATGTAGAAAGGTTCTCTGCAGCCTATACATTGGCTAATAATTATTTCCCACACTTCCTGTTACTAAAGCAAATATTACAGTCCAGCAGTTACCTAGGGTCTATTTTGCTCTTATGAAAATGCTATAATACACGTCAGCAATAATCCAAATCATCCCACTTCCTAAATGGTTATCCAAAAGAAGCTTTTATTTCCTTGTTGGACCATCTTAGGGGTGGGTCTGGCTTCCATGGACTTTGCACATTCTTCTGATTTGTGAGTCAAACCTGAGCTAGAAAGACGGACTGCCGCCTCCTCCGGGCTCTGCTTAGAGTCACAGGGGTACAGTTCATCAGACAAACACCTCATAAGCATCAGTTCTGGCTGCTTTCCAGGGAAAACCATGTCATGCCATTGAGTAACACTTAGGACCCAATCTTTCATCCTCCTCCTCCATAACTAAATAAATTGGGTAAAGGTCTTGCCCTGCCTCAAGATAACAAGAAGTTTAAAGAACTTACTTATGTTTCATGTGGCAGACACTAAGCTTTAGGGAAGTGAACAAAAACAAGATGGTGGCTTTCCTGAAGTTCAAAGGCAGCTTCTGTCAGCAAATGAATATAGACAATCCTCGTTTCCCTGAAGGGAGCAAATAATATTGCTAATTAAAAGGAAGGAGATTCAGATGAGAGGGCTGAAAGAAAATGAACCTAGACTTCTCTAATCCTACTTTACTTAAAACCTGATGATCAATCTAGCGTAAGACTCTTTTTCTCTAAAACTTTTTCTGAGAGTGATCTGATAATAAATAATTCTGTGCTTTGTTCAGCAGTTACTAAATTCTACTGTTACAGTATGAAACAGCCAATGAAATATTTAAACAAATGAGTGTTGACCATATGTCAATAAAACTTTATTATGGACATGAAATTATGAATTTCATATAATTTTCATGTTATCTCAAGTTATCATTCTTCTTTAATTTTTTTTTCAACCACTTACAAATGTAAAAACTATTCTTGGCTCACAGGTAATACAAAAGGAACCATTGGCCTGGATTTGGTGGTTGGGCCACTGTTTGGCATAGAACTCTCGGTTCTAGAGTTCAGAAATTCTAGTTCAAGTTTGTGTATCAGATTCTACAGAATGACAGGCCTTTCTTGGCTACTCTCAGTTCAGTGACCGCTGTCACTTATTATTCAACTACCTAAGAATAAACGTTCTTTTCTTCAATCTTATCTTTTGTTATTTCAGAAAACACTCATGAAACTTTTTAAACTCATTGAATTTAGTATAGAATCTTAATTATGTGTGACTCAGGTATGGAGCTGAGGGAGAATTTGCATAACCAGACCAAATTAAACTGTATAAAATCACGTCTTCTGGTTTTCCTATGTTATATTTTTCAGGTAAAAATCCTAAGTAGTCTAAAAGTCAATATCAATTTAAACTACAGTTTATTCAAATAATAATATAAAAGTAATTATTGAATAAATCTGAAAACTTTTTGGTGACAAAGGAGAATATTCTCTTTCTGATGTAAATGAAAATGAGTGCAAACCTACATTCGTGTATAGACCTATATGTAACTGAACTATAGAAATTCAAATATTAAAAAATATTTTGGGGGAAGTTAATTGCTTCTTTCTACTCTTTTTTCTTGGAGAAAGAAAAGGCAACCCACTCTGGTACTCTTGCCTGGAAAATCCCATGGACAGAGAAGCCTGGTGGGCTACAGTTCATGGGGTCGCAAAGAGTCAGACACAACTGAGTGGCTTCACTTCACTTCACTCTTTTTCTACTTTCTAAATTGTTCACAATGTGTATACTGCTTGTATAATTAGGAAAAAAAAGTATTACAGAAATATATTTTGCTCCAAGCTTTCAAAAGTATTTCTGTGGACTGACCTATGCTTCTGCAGCAATCTTGGAAGAGGAATCATGAAATATACTGCATGATTCATTGACCACTGGAAGACTTTGTGATAGCACTGAAGATAACCTCCAGTGAGCTCATAAAAATAATTACCTGAAAGTTGTACAAATTCAGCAGTTTTATGACATACAAAATAAAGGAAAGGAAGGAAGAAACAGGCAATAATACAAGTAAGATCTCATTAAAGGGACAGGGACAACTATACGTAAAAGAGAAATAATAGTTGTTACTAAATTCTGTAAAATTGTTTCAGGTCAATAGAATTAAATGAGAGAGAGCCAACAAACCCTCCCCTCCTTTGCTATTCAAAAGAGGAACAAAACGCTAATTACTCTCTGGCATCAAAATCTTACATTTATGACCAAAGTTTTCGTAAAATCTTGCCTTCCTCTTTATTGGTAATTTTTCTAATGTTTGAGGCCAAACATTCAACTTTTATTTGTGGAGACAATGTAGTGAGAAGGGATTCTTTCATGCACTATTCAGTGAATTTTTCAACTTTTTTAAGAAAAGAATCAATCTCAATTGACAGTACAACACATGATTCCTATCCATATATTTATTCCTATTTATATTCTAGCCATCACCAGGAAGAGGAAAATATGGCTTGCTTTTTTCTGAATATATAAAAATAAGACTTTGAAAGGACCTTTAAAGAGAACGTCATATTAAAGATATATATATATATATTTTTTAGTTTTTTATTTTTTAAATTTTAAAATCTTTAATTCTTACATGCGTTCCCAAACATGAACCCCCCTCCCACTTCCCTCCCCATAACATCTCTCTGGGTCATCCCCATGCACCAGCCCCAAGCATGCTGTATCCTGCGTCAGACAAGTGATGGTTTTAAATTATCAAATACTGAAATAGCTTTATTTATGATTTTCACTGCTTAGAAGATAAAGAAATCTATGAGAACAAAAGGACTAGTGACATCTTAGAAGTAAGATAAAGACTTTTTAGACATTTGGGTTAAAGCTTAGAATTTAATCATTAGACTTGGCATGTCAATAATTTTAGACTGAAAAGCACTTATAGAAACATACCTGAGAGAGAGACTATTGTGTGTCTCTGTCCTTCTCTCTCTTTCTTCTGCTTCCATCCCATGGAAACTGAGCTCCCAAGCAATCTACTTGACTGACGGACTTGTAAGGAAAGAAATTATAGCTGTAGGACCCAACTACTTTACTTCACCTTATCAAATGCACTCACCAATTTATGCTCTTTTTCCACAGTCTGACAAGAATCAGGACTGTTCCAGGGCTTTCGGAGCCCTCTTGTCTCTCCGGATGGTGACATTCTATCTTGACAACTCAGATCCAGCCACCAGGTACCACCCACCGGCCACTGATAGCTTTTCAGCCTGTTCCAGGTGAAACAAGAGGAAGCATGATCCAGACTGCAGTTTTAACTATTCTATATTATGACTCATAAGTTTGCTTTAGTATTCAAAACTCAACGTGGTAGACTGAGCTCTGCAGCATAAGCTGCTGATTGAAGGCTTGTAATAAATAAGAGTCTCGGATGAGATGGGGAGGGGGATGGGATTGCTTCTTCTGTTTGGTGGGGGAGGCCTTCCAGGCACTCAGTAACTGTGTGAAGCTGTAAGCGCTAAGTGAGTCGTCCAGAAAACAAAGTTAGAAATTGACACCATGGCCTCCCAGGGAAAGTCATGAAGAACTTTGAACTAGAATGGGAGTTGGAACTTGAAACATCAGTAAGTTTGGGGAGGTGCAGAGAACAGGAGAGGCAGGAGGAAGTAATGAGCTGTGTTAGTGACTAATACATTGTGTCCCAGGACTTGTGTTGGTAGCACAACATATGTAATCCCATTTAATTCTCACCGAATCCTGAAGCTGAAACTCAAAGAAAATAGATTTTATGAATATTTCACAGCTAAGAAATATGGGAAAATGGATTGAGACCCAGATCTGCCTCCTTCTGAAGCTTACATTCTTTTCAGTACACCAAACTATGTTGAGGATGGTTTTTGGAAGGCAGACTGGTGGGAGCTAGAGTGAAGAGGTGTGAATAAACACAAGCTATAGGATGACAGAGCTTCCTTCCTGGAAAAGTGGTTGGGATGAAGAAATAAATACCAAATTTATTATTTTTTTTTTCTAGGAAGAATTGCAAGATGAAATCGCATGCACTTGACAAGCATTTATCAAATCTGAATTTATTTCCTGATTACAAAAGTATTCCATGTTACTGGTAGGCTAGGAAACTATAGAAAGAATCACCAGCTATAGAATCAGAAAGAGTAACTGTTAATATTTTTCCAGTCTCTTTTTTCTTTCTTCAGATATATACACAGTGCTTATAAGATTTGAATTTTGCTTTTTCTATGTTTGTATTCTGATGTCTGAAATAACATAACAGTATTTTCTTAGTCTGTCTTTGTAAACCTATTTTAATGAATACAAAATATTCCATATGTAGAGAATACCATAATTTATTAAACTCTTATCATTGAACATTAAAGTTATTTCTAATTATTCTAGTTTTTAAAATTATAAATGATGCATAATTTTGTGTGTAGATCATTTTGTTAATTTCTGATTTTTCCTTAAGAAAACAACTTTTAAACAAAACATTCAATTTTTCTTATTTCCTATGGTATAGAAAGTTTAAATCTAAATATCAATCTTGTAACATTCTAGAACCTGAAGCCCAGAGCAGACCCTTGAAGGAATAAGCCAGCCTACCACAACCATCATCATCACCACCATCTTCACTTGGGAGAGTTAATCCCCCCCCTGCATCAAGAAGAGAGAGAAAAAAGCACAGGGGGGGTGGGGCGGAAGAAACTGAAGAAAAGATGAAGGAAGAAGGCAAGAAAGAGAACACTGATTTCTTTCTCTCAGAAACAGATGAACTTTCTCTAGGTGGGCAAACTTTTTTTTTTTAGAGTAAACTCCATGGTGGTCTTGCAGGTGGTAGGAAGGACTCATTTCGGATTTTGTCAAAGTGGTTACTGGCTTTTTAATGTCGAGTAACCTTCAGAGGTGGTATATCTGCTCGTGCATCTCTTCATTCCAGAACATCACACAGTGTCGGAGAGCACCCAGGTTCGAATCCCAGCCACTCATTATAACAGTTCTGTGACTTTGGACAAGTCCTTGAATTTCTCTGAGCCTCAATCTCAGCAAGAGTCAAAGAAGATAATGATGCTAACTGGGAACAATGGATCATGACAATTAAATCAAATTATGTATCACCAGGCAACCGCCCCCCAAGAGCTCCTTTCTCACTTTCTTCCATGCTTTTACTTCATTTTCTTCAGCACATTTTTTCATTTTTAAAACTAGAGTGCAATAATTTGACAAAGTTCAATGATTTGACAAAGTATCCCTAGGTACTGAGAATTGAAAGGCATTGCCCAGTCCCTTATGGGGATCACAGTTCAGTGAAAAAGACAGGAACGGTAATGGAGTAATGTGCTAAAATGTCAAAGGGAGAGAACGGGGTACAACACTGTGTGTGTTCCCAAATAAGGGAGGGAAAAATCTATTTGAAGAGGGTGAGGCAGAGCAATAACCCCTGATATGAGTTTTATGAGTATACGCTTGCCAGGCAAAGGCAGGAAAGGAGAGTTCCTGGCGTGAGTTAGCACTTGGTCCATTGGTGGTGGGGTGAGGGTTACTGTTTGGTGTAAGAGTCCTTAACAGAAGCTAAACGTTATTCAAATGCCACTTCTGCTGTAGACCATTGCCTGGTCCCCTATACAGGAAACCCTCTCAACAGGCTCAGCACTTTAACTGTTCTCCATTTGCGGATTTCTTTGACATTTACTACTTCCTGCTTTGCATCAGAGATATTTGTGTACTTATTTTACTTTCATTACACAGCAGAGAAACTAGAGACTGTTTTATCCTGGTATTCCCCACAGTGCATTCAGCTTAAAATTATATGTATACGTATATATGAAAGCCAATGTATTTCACTTTCACTCTCTCCATCATGGTGGAGTTCTTGGTCATTTTATTTATGAACTTTACATGGGTGAAAAGAAGCTCGGCTTTTTGTTACATAGCTTGTTGCATATTAAGCATTGATGAGTATGCTACACCTTCCTCATTACCCAGGAAATTTGACTGAGCTTCTTTTGTTCCTGCTCTTAAAGCAGTGATTTCTTCTAACACCATTGATTCTTGCAGAATAATAAAAAAAAAAAGTCAAGGTATCTCCTCTTTACTACTCACTCAACTTAGGGCTTTTCAGGCAGAGGCTGGGGACTGACAAGAAACCTCTATAAGATGTGATTTGCTAAATTCTCAGCAGAGATAGAAAGTGACTTGGATCTTGAATGGTTAAGGGGCCAGTTTCAGTTCAGTTCAGTCGCTCAGTAGTGTCTGACTCTTTGCAGCCCCAAGAACTGCAGCACACCAGGCATCCCTATCTATCACCAACTCCCGTAGCTTACCCAAACTCATGTCCATTGAGCTGATGATGCCATCCAACCATCTCATCCTCTTCCATCCCCTTCTCCTCCTGTCTTCAATCTTTCCCAACATTAGGGCCTTTTCAAATGAGTCAGCTCTTCGCATCAGGTGGCCAAAATATTGGAGTTTCAGCTTCAACATCAGTCCTTCCAATGAACACCCAGGGCTGATTTCCTTTCGGATAGACTGGTTTGATCTCCTTGCAGTCCAAGGGACTCTCAAGTCTTCTCCAACACCACAGTTCAAAAGCACCAATTCTTCGGTGCTCAGCTTTCTTTATAGTCATTCTCACATCCATACACAACTACTGGAAAAACCATAGCCTTGACTAGACAGACCTTTGTTGATAAAGTAATGTCTCTGCTTTTTAATATGCTGTCTAGGTTGGTCATAAGTTTCCTTCCAAGGAGTAAGCGTCTTTTAATTTCATGGCTGCAATCACCATCTGCAGTGATTTTGCTGCCCCCAAAAATAAAGTCAGCCACTGTTTCCACTGTTTCCCCATCTATTTGCCATGAAGCGATGGAACCAGATGCCATGATCTTCGTTTTCTGAATGCTGAATTTTAAGCCAGCTTTTTCACTCTCCTCTTCTACTTTCATCATGAGGCTCTTTAGTTCTTCTTCACTTTATGCTGTGGTGTCATCTGCATATCTGAGGTTATTGATATTTCTCCTGACAGTCTTGATTCCAGCTTGTGCTTCCTCCAGCCCAATGTTTCTCATGATGTACCAATTTAGGGACATTTTGTTTCTCAGTCTTTTGGGTTTAGATCCCTTTCAGTCAACTAATGAGGTATGCTTACCTCCAGGTCAAATCTGTCAAGAAGATCATTAATATTCACCTTATCCTCTGGCTTATTATAGGTAGAAATGAGTTATAGTATATTACAACAATTTGTTTCAAAATGGCTTACACCTATTAAGCATTAACCATAGCCAGGGACTTCCTAAACATTTTGTCAATACTAATTAAATTCTTATCCAAAGTGTTTCAATGACTCAGTTGCCATTAGCATCTTCATTTAATAGATGATGAAGCCAAAACATGGAGAACTCAAGTATTTGTAACTTTCCCATGGATCACACTTGATAAGTGATGATCTTAGACATAAACCTAGAACAATTTGCTATCTAGCCTGGGCTTTTATCCTCTACGACACCTGGATTGAGGAAATACTATTGTCTTTATTTTATAAAGAAGGTACAGAGATTTTCATGACTTGTCTAAGTCTACACACTGGAAAAAGGCAGAGCCAGGATTTGGAGCCCAGTCCATCCAGCTCTAAAGCTGAGTCTGAATCTTTCTGGTTCTCACTCTTGGTCAAGGTTTATAACACTTTTGGTTATAACTACATGGTACCTTCTCCTACCTATGGGATTTATCAGGAGGGCTTCCTAGGTTGCAGAAGAAGAGAACAAGGTGGCTTCTTGAAGTCAGTCTAGAAGTCATTGATTGAGGTCAACTGAAAGAGGCTGGGATGACTCTATGAGTGATTTAATTTCACGGTATTTGAACTATTAGGGATGTTTCCTATAGGATCTGTTGAAGATGACTTACCCCACTAAACTGTACAGCGAAAACTATAGTCACTTTACTATATTTTGTTACGGTCCAGGCTTGAGGCTGTGGTTCTGGACAAAACGAGTCAAGAATCCAGGTCAAAGAGCAAGAAAGAAATAACTTAAAGGGGTAAAGGTATAGAGCACAGAATACCAAGATCACATTCATCTTTTGAAATACTGAATGGATACACATCAAAGACAAAGGAAGCCATGGATGGTTCATTTCCAGAACCAAGGCTGGTGTAGGCATCTGAACCCACAGGCCAAAATACGCAAAGCCCTCTAAAGACAAGTAGAAGTGAATGCTGGTCTGGATTGTGAGATCAGAGTTGAGTTCAGTAGGAAATAGGTGGAAAATAAAAGTGGTCGATTGAGTGCTACTGGTGTAACCTATTGTTCTGGAACCCTAAATGGACAGCCCCCTGTTTTTTCATTATGGCGGCTGTGTTTATACCCATCAAAATCGTGGAGTCTTGAAAATGGACTGATGAATCACCACAGGAAGCTTCTGCTAATTAACCTGAAGTATCTATTTTATGTGTTTCTTTCCTTCAATGAAACAGGATGAAATGACTGTGTTGTCTTTTCATTCTCTGAGGTACCAAAAGAGACAGCAGGATGTATAAAGTATTTCTTCTCTATTTTGAGAATAAAATCAGTGGTATGTGTTTATTTACAGATGGTTCTTAACAGTTGTCCCTTTTAAATGAAACCTGATGATTGGAAGTGATTGTACTTAATGGCAGTGAGTTCTGCCAAATAAATAATGCTCTAGAGAAGCAAATATGTGTAATTAAATTTGACAAAGTAGTCATGGTTTGCTTTGGAATCATCAACAGCTACTTATATGACAATTAACCCTCTAACAGTCTCTTTAGGTCTTCCTGTTGCCTATATGAGATTATTAAGCCAGTCAGTAGGTGATTAGTTTGGTCAGACTGACAGAGAGTACAATGGATGCCTTAGCAGTAAAGCTGGTTTATCAAATAACCTTAAATGGGTTAAGAAACAAAATAAGTTCTTTTTGTTGTTGTTTTACTTTGTTTGCCGACTCTGATTTTCAACCATGCTATGCCCAAAACTCCCTTTTCCATTCCTGAAAAATAACTTGGCAGGGCTCTATAGCTTTCTAGTCCTTCTCAGATATAAAGACTCAGTGTAGTCTATTTTGAAACTAAAATCTCATATTGGATTCAAATTTCTTCTCTTGGAACCCTCTTACACTGTTGGTGGGAATGTAAATTGGTACAGCTACTATGGAGAAAGATACAGAGGTTCCTTAAAAAACTAAACGTAAAGTAAACATATGACCCTGCAATCCCACTCCTGGGGATATATCCAGATAAAAACATGATCCGAAAGTATACATGCACTGCAGTGGTCACCGTGGCACTGTTTACAATAGCCAAAGCCTGGAAGCAGCCTAAACATCCATTGAGAGAGGAATGGATGCATATATACAGTGCAGCGTCTGTATACACAATGGAGTACTACTGATCCATTAAAGAGAATGGAACAATGCCATTTGCAGCAACACAGACGGACTTAGAGAGTGTCATACTGAGTGAAGTCAGGCAGAGAAGAAGTGTTGTATGATAGCCCTTATATGTGGACCCTAAAAAGAAATAATACAAGTGAACTTACTTATAAAACAGAAAGAGACTCACAGACTTACGGTTGCCAGAAGGAAGGGATAGGTAGGGGGTTGGGGAAGGTCATGTACATACTGCTGTATTGAAAATGGATAACCAACAAGGACCTACTGTATAGCACTGGGAACTCTCCTCAATGTTATGTGCCAGCCTGGATGGGAGGGAAGTTTGGGGGAGAATGGATACATACACACACATACACACACACACGCACACACACACATACATGGATATATATGGCTGAATCCCTTCGCTGTACACCTGAAACTACCACAATATTGTTCATTGGCTATGCCCCAATACAAAATAATAAGTTTAAGGTTAAAAAAAAAACAAAAAAACTGAGTTCTCTTCAGAAGACAATAATGAAAATAACTTTGTTATTATATTATATATTAAAAAAAATTCTTCTCTTTCCCCCAGCAGATGTCAAAACAGACTCTATTATGACTTCTTGGATTGGAAAAGGGAATTAAGAATTTTTATTGATACTCTTATCATTCTCTCTCCTCCTAGTCAAATTCTCCTGGCCTGCCTGATCTGACTCCTATCAGGAAGAGAGCTAAAGGCACATTTGGCTTTCCCTGTCCTTAACTGACCTTCTGTTGTTGGATAAAGTATGTTTGGAAGGAAGGTAAAGGAGGAAGGATTTATCTAAATAGTCAGAAAACTCAGATTGGGACATGCCCGTGGCTTCATTGATTCTCTTTGCAACCAGTAACTACCACTCATTATGTATTCTTTCCCCTTGACATGTGAAGCTTAACCTCAGGCAACTTTCTGAAGACCTTGCCTATTCCCTTGATGTCCCCAGAAATTCGTAGTTTGCTTCTCCATTGGCCAAGTAGCCTCCTGGGCAGCCCTAAGTTTCCCGAACGCTCTTTAGTTTCAATGCTTGCTCAACTGGAGATGAAACCAGTGAGTCCTCTCCTCACCCTCTGGGGGCAGGAAGGCCACTTACAGGGAGGGCCGTGGCTCTATCTTCTTCCCAGGCACACTGAACCATGATTCCAGCAAGCTCCACTTTCAGTGGCCCTGGTGGTAAAGCATCTGCCAGCAAATTCAGGGTTGGCAAGACACTCGGATTCAACTGCTGGGTTGGGAAGATCCGCTGGAGTAAGCAATGGTAACCCACTCCAGTATTCTTGCCAGGGAAATCTCACGGACCGAGAGGCCTGGAGGGCTATGGTCCATGAGGTCACAGAGCTGGACATGATGAAACACACCTACACACATACTAGTAGACTTCCCCCCTTTGATGACCTCTTTTGACCAACCTTGAGCCCAGTTTCTATGGGAATTTTGCCCTAAAACACAATTAGGCACTTTTTTAGGTCACCCAAGCTGCCCTGGTGGCTTAGAGGTTAAAGCATCTGCTTCCCATGCAGGAGACCCAGGTTTGATCCCTGGGTTCAATCCTTGGGTCGGGAAGATCCCCTGGAGAAGGTAATAGCAACCCACTCCAGTATTCTTGCCTGGAGAATCCCATGGACGGAGGAGCCTGGTAGGCTACAGTCCATAGGGTCACAAAGAGTCAGACCCAACTGAGCAACTTCACTTTCACTTTTCAGTTTCACTTTAGGTCACACGGAATCTTCCTCACTGTGTTCTTCCACTCGGTCATGGTGGTAATAAGATACACTGCAATTTCTCGGTTCCAGCAAACACCCAGCTAGAGAGTAACTCACTTCCGTTTCTCACAGGTGCCTCCAAGCTGTATAAGTTATCCCCTCGAATCCCTTATTCTGTAACCAGTTACCTCGGGAATGGGGAGGAAATAGCCTCTCTCCAGAGCCTGCTCAACTCATAGAGCTGAGAGATTTTCTCCTCCATGATGTCCACCACCAGTAGACTGGGAAAGAGGTTGAGACTGAGTTGACTGAGACTGGCTTGGTGGTAGCAGACTCCACTTACATCACCCGGGGGAAATGTCTGGCCCCAACTGCAGTTGGCTCACTGGTGACCTGAGTGTGGGGCACCCATGAATCTCATTTCCAGTTGTATACCATGCTTACTGCTTTCAGGAAAATACCAAAAAAATTAAGTTTTATAGACTTAAATCAGTCATAAAATAGTGACACTCTTCAACCATATATGTATGGTGGCTTTGATGGTAAAGAATCTGCCAGCAATGAAGGAGATCTGGGTTCAATGCCTGGGTTGGCATGATCCCTTGGAAGGGAATGGCAACCCACCCATTCCAGTATTCTTGCCTGAAGAATTCCATGGACAGAAGAACCTGGCAGGCTACAGTCCATGAGGTCCCAAAGAGTCGGACATGACTGATAACTGACACTTTCATTTCATTCATTCATATATTTCATGAATATATATATGTGTGTGTGTGTGTTATATATGTTATATATATATGTGTGTGCTTTTATATATATATATGTTTGCATATGGAAGACAGGATGGGCTTTATTTGCAAGGGTGAAATGGATGCCATATGGATGCCATGTCACTTCTGTTTTTTCCTGTCCACTGAATCCTCTACTACATGACAAGCCAATGCACCTAGGATTGCCAACATCAGAACGCTAGTTCTAGAATAGAGTTGCCAAGGATTCTCTACCATTCGCAGGGACACTGAAACACTTGTCCTCCTCTTCATCTGAGTTCTTTCCAGAAGCAGTCATACTTTTGACCACAAGGTCCACTTGTAATCACTGTTTTGTCCTTGTTTCTAATATTTCAAAGAGACAGCCATGAAAAGAAGCACTTGTGGTAAGCAGCCCTTTGCTCAGTCAAACGAGTACCAGATCATTGCTTCTCCTCCTGTCTATGGCATCCCCTAGCTTCTGAAGAGCCAAAGTACTTCCTCACTCATCCCCTCCAATGTCCTTTAGAGATGTCCACACTGCTTCTTAACAAGCACAATTCTGCTTCTTGCTTCTTACTGGAAATCGGCTCAGTGCTGACCGGATCTGATCTTTTGGTGGGTGGAGGGGAATGAGGGGTCAAAACTGCATTTGACCCTTTGTTCCACAGCCTTACTTCATAGCTGAGCAGTCAAATTCTGATTTAAACTTCTTTTTCCTAGTCCCTAGATCAGTTTCTTACCTTGGAGCATGTCCCCTTTGCTGATCTCATACATTTTTATTTTATTTGATACTTGATGTTATGCTTGGATTATAGAACTTCCATTCAGTAAAGGTTCTGTAACAAATTGTTCTTTTGTACAATTGCCAACTCTCTCAGACTAAAAACTTATTGGGGGAAAAAGCCAGATAAAGAATTAAATGGAGTCCAAATTAGGGGCTGGCTAATAAAATCAGATTTTCTTGACACTTTTAGTCAATGCAAAAATAATTGTGGGAATATAAAAGGTTTTTTATGGTCAATTATTCTTGTCTTAGTAAGTATCTATAATCATAGCCCCCTTGGAATAGGTAATAATCCTCCACTGAGAAAAGTGAGACTTCCCTACAGATCCATAAGAATGGTAAGACATTATCACATGCATGCATAAAATATATTAATATTGAAATGTGCTGGCTTTAAGGTCAAGCAGGTAGGCGTCTTTTTTTCTACCTTGAAAAAATATATATACTCTCTGACTTTATTGGGCTACTGACATCCAATTGATCTGTATTATTCTTAGCTGGCAAGAGCCTATATACCTAAATGCCTAAGATAATAGGTATTACAGTATTAGGTAAAAAGCCTCCATGCAGTCTATAGCAATATCAAAAAGATAGAAAGTGTAAAATAAGGGAGATTAAGATGACACTAGAAAGCTTTGAATGAGGTGTCATTTTGCATTTAGAGAGACAACCAGGACAGTTAAGACAGAAGCAAAAAAATCCCCTTTCTCACCAGCTGCCCTTAAAGGTTTACAAATGATCTGTTAACAGAAATGAGTTTCTCTTGGGCTTCAGACACCATTTATTACGCTGGGAGAGAGACCAAAAAAAAAAAGGAGATGGAAAAGACTGGAAAATTATGCTTATTTGAAGGCAAAATGCTTCCCATCAGCAACATGATGAAAATGCACCAAAGGTGTCAGGCAGATGTTGACATGTTACTATTTCTCATGAGGCCTTTCACTGAGGAGTGAGTGCAAAGAACTTTTGGGGTGTTCTCTAGAATATGAATGGAAATGCACTGCTAGGCTAGATGCCTTGCCTGAGAAATTGTGATTATATTTGATGATGAAGAGGAAGAGGAAGTGTGTCCTAAATAGGGGGCTTGAACCTCGATTCCCTGGCTGCCTCCCAGATGTCTTGTGCTACGAATGGGCGCATCTGATCTCTCTTAGTCAATTTCATTCTGGAAAGTAGCCAGTGGGCCTAGTTCACGACCCAGTGATGTCATTATAATTCATTCTCCCTCACCACAAAGACTTCGGAACTTTCCAATTTACAATGGGTCTTTTTAATAAAGAAGAGTGTCATGCACAGAATTTTTAAGTGTTTCTAATAATTTATCTTTTTTTTTCTGTTTTAGCTTCAAAATGGCCTATGGTATTTCTATGAAGACTGGACTCTCAAAACCATTCAAAGAATTTATATCTTTGTTAAACTACACGGTAAGTTTTATGAGCTGAACTGAGGTTATCGAAGCTTCTTTCAAGAGAGCATCTTGTCCAAATAAACAGACAAAAACTAAATTTTTATCTTTATTCATAAAGCAGATTAGGGCCCCTCAAATGTACTAAGACCTGATTGATCTTACATCTTGAACACGGATGTACAAACTCTAAATAGGATAAATGCCAATTTTAGCAATATTCTCTGTGTTTTGAGCCTGGCTTTCCAAGCTGAGGGTGGGGCCAGGAACCAATAGAGATACGTGTAAGCCAGTTAACAGCATTTAAGGGCTATGGCCTCATCTGTGCATTCTCTCAACACCTCTCCTGGGCTGTAAGAAAATATTCACTGATGAAGATGACATATAAATCGAACTCAGCATTGAGGAGTTAGAGCCCCGCCTGCCCAAGTCCCTCACCTCCTTGAACTTGGTTAACCCTCCTTGCTAAAATAAACTTGGCTGAGATGACTTCACTTATCCTCGGCATGGTTTTTTAAAGCCCTGGGTAGTGCACGCAGAGTGGATGATCAATGGATGTGTGGCCTGTACTGTAATTTAACTTGCTCTGTCTGACAGGAGATGTGGAATAGCTAAAGAGAGGCTTTACTTGTAATCTTCTTATCACCTTATCCTGGAGTGTTTGTGAAGAGCAAGGCCTTGCCTGCCCTGACTCCCAATTGAGGGTTAATACTAAGAAAGAGAAATTGCCCTTTAGTAGGTCTTGATGGAGCGACCTGACAAAACCTTTTCTGGACACATCGGGAACTCTGGCTTCTCAAGGCTGGATGGACACTGGCTTTCTCGAGCTATAGCATGGTTGTTTTTCTCCTCTACGCTTTGTAGAAATAACTTGCTGTAATCCTGATGTGATGGGAGCAAAAAAAAAAAAAAAAAAAGGAAGGAAAGAAAGAAAGAGACCCATACATTTGTTTTCATTCCTTTTCTAAGGTATAGATTCTAAGTCAGATCTTCCTGTACGTGAAGTCACTTCAGTCTCGTCCAACTCTTTGCCACACTATCTTTGGACCATAGCCTGCCAGACTCCTCTGTGCTTGGGATTCTCCAGGCAAGAATACTGGTGTGGCTTGCCATTTCTTTTTCCAGGGGATCTTCCCGACCAGGGGATCTAACCCTCACCGGCAGGCAGGTTTTTTATCTCTAGCGCCGCCTGGGAAGCCCAGATCTTCACCGCTGGATTATGATGAGGCAGAGAAGGAGTGCGAAGAGAGAGGTACCAGACTACCAGTGCAGGATGGGGAGGAGGTGGGGGCCCCCTGAATGCTGAGATGCAGATATAGACAAGGTCAAAACTGACGGGGTGAGGGACGAGAGGAGGAAAACAGAGAAAGGCGGAGGGAAACAGAGGCGGAAGGAGAAAGAGAGGGCCAAAAAGGGGCGGGGAGAAAGGTTATTAACGAGAAGTAAACCCCATCTGGGGGCGCTTAGAGGAAAGAAAGCTCAGGATATAGCCAAATTAGGGAGGTGTGCATACAGAGGTAGGGCTGCACAGAGAAGGGGCGTTGACCTTCTCCGGAGGCAGTTTTCCTGTTTTCACAGAAAGCTGAGCCTCCACAGAAAAGCCTGTCAGCGTCAGGCTTTCCAGGGTCAGGTAATTCACACTCTCCCTGATGACCTTGAGGTATATGCAATTCTTTGAAGTGAGCACTCCGTGAATCTGATCAAGGGACTATTTTCTTTCCAAGGAGCAGGTCCGGGATGGGCTGTGCCCTCAAAATGATCCTGTATGCGTGGGATGGTGGTTATAAAAGGCAACAATCACAACTCAGGGAACAGGTGTCACATAGCCATGGAGACGATGGGCTGGGGGACCCAGAGAGTAAGTAGCAGGGACACAGGACAAACTTTGCGGAGTAGCTGTGATAATGCCGTTACTGATAAGAAGAAAAGCAGACATTTTAATGGCAAGATTCAATGCAGCTACTGATATTTTTTCAGCCCTTATCATTTGCGTGTGGGTCCTGTAAATGTGTCTGAATTACTATTGAGCTCAGTCCTGTCCGACTCTTTGTGACCCCATGGATTGTAGCCCGCTGGGCTCCCCTGTCCATGGGGATTCTCCAGGCAAGAATACTAGAGTGGGTTATCATTTCATTCTCCTGGGGAGCTTCCCAACCCAGGGATCAAACCTCTGTCTCCTGTGGTTTCTGCATTGTAACCAGATTCTTTACCCACTGAGCCACCTGGGAAGCCCTATATATTTATGTATTCAAATATGTATGGGTCTATAAATACATCTAATGTTCACAGACTCTCTCAAGGTAATTATTATTATTATTCTAATTTTATAACTGAGGATATTAATAAATGCTTGAAAAACTTACCCAAGGAAAGATGCCCGTGTATTCAGAAAGTTTGATCAAGGTATACTGCATAAAAGCATGCAGCTATACCTATGGGATCCATAATATACGTGACCAGAGTGGGAAAGAAGGAAAAGGGGGAAGGTGTCAAGTGAAGGAAGACAGCATGGGGAGATGTGGCGGAAACTGGGTCACTGAGTGGTTTACATGCAGCTCCTAGAGAACTATATTGTATCTTATAGGCAATGGTAGATAGGGGAGTTTTATTAGGGAAGTCATATGATTAGATTTGTATTTGTGAAAGATAACTGAACGGTAATTGATTAGAGGAGGGGTGAGAATTCTGATAGGGTGTCAAAGAGAGATTCAGGAACGTCATTTAAACAAAACATAATATGAGTTAAGAACTCACAGAAATAAACATGGTAGTTTATTTAATCCTAACGCTGAAAACTATCACTCCTTTGTACCCTCTCCATCTTTTGGCAAAGAGGGTTTAAATAATCTTCTCATGGCAGCACAACCAGTAATAGCAGAACTGAGAACAAGTTCTCAAAGTCAGGATGCAGAACTTACTCTTATATTCACCATCCTGTATTTTTAATAATGAGAATAAGAGTAAGGAAGGAAATTGAAACCATGAGCTGGATTCCGAAATCTTCCTGAATTAGAGGGCAAGATAAGGATGACTGTAGATAAAAGAGAAGAAGGTGGAGAGTCAGTGCCTTTTTTATGAGCACAGGAAAATCATGGTCAAAAGACATACTGAGGATCAAGAACAGTGACCAGAGTTCTTGACCCTGAGGAATTTGGGGAATGAGTATAAAGCATCCTCTTCCTTTAGGGACTGTGGAGGGAGCAGTACCCTCAGGTACCAGTCCCTTTCTACACACTGATTCAGTTGGACTGAGGTGGATTACAGGGCCTCAGCTTTTATCCTGAGCTGTTGCTATAAGTCAGATGTGAACCCTCAGTTGACAACCACAGAGTAAACTCAAGGAAAGGTACATTGTCTGACAAGCAGAGATGGAGGAAAATTTTCTGGACAGAATGGGAATTCTAGCAGGACAAGTGGAAGTGTTTGAAGAAGAGAAAACAGCCATTGATGTCATTATTGCAATTGTGTGTGTACCCATGAGTCACACTCTTCCCCATCACTTGATATTATATTGATTCCATGACAATGGTTCATTCAGATTGCATTATTCTTTTACTGAAAGCATCTAAATATTTTTGTTCAGAGAGCCATGGTGTGAGAATTCTAAAAATAAAAAAAATGAAAAAACAGTGATAATAAGATATAGCAATGTGTGATTGACTCAGTTCAGTTCAGTTCAGTCGCTCAGTCATGTCCGACTCTTTGCGACCCCATGAATCGCAGCACGTGATTGACTATTGGCTTGTAAATACTGCTGCTGCTGCTGCTGCTAAGTCACTTCAGTCATGTCTGACTCTGTGCGATGCCATAGACGGCAGCCCAGCAGGCTCCCCTGTCCCTGGGACTCTCCAGGCAAGAACACTGGAGTGGGTTGCCATTTCCTTCTCCAATGCATGAAAGTGAAGAGTGAAAGTGAAGTCAGTCAGTCGTGTCAGACCCCTAGCAACCCCACAGACTGCAGCCCACCAGGCTCCTCCGCCCATGAGATTCTCCAGGCAAGAGTACTGCCATTGCCTTCTCCGTGTAAATACTAGACAACACAAATTATTAAGCAGATCTAGGAGAGTGAGTTTTTCTCTGTTTATGCTGTGAAGTGATGGCTTGGGCTGGATTATCTACCATGTCACGTGCCAGCTCCTTCTTTTGCATTTCCCTCTCTCACATACTAATGCCCCACATACCAAAAAGTTTCTGATCTCATTTAAATCAAGATTTGAGAGAAAAAGAAACAAAGAAAAGATGAGGGAAGGAAGGAAAGAAGAAAGGAAACTAGGAAAAGGAATCAAGAATTCCTTATATATCAAGGACAAGTAGAATGAATTTTATGGCACATATAAAGCATAGAAAGATTGCCTGGAGGAGGAAGGACAGTTCATGATTATTTATTAGGCTAATGAAAGAAATAAGAAATGAAAGCAAGCTGTTTCCTGAAACATGGCAGTATATAGATATAATCAAAAGATATTGCAGTTTTATATGTAGTGTGTGCACAGGTGATGATTCTAAAGAAGTAGATGGAATTAATCAAAATCTTTTTTTTTAAAGCTATTAAGGAAGAGTTCCGTGGTTTTTATTATTAACTGCCAGTTTAAACATTTGATTTTGATTATATTTGAAAAATTAATTATGCTATAAGAATAGGGAAACAATAATTCAGAAACAGGTACTTGAGCTTGTCAGTCAAATATGAACTCTACATCTGAGTCCAAAACCTCATTAAATCAGAACAGTATGCATTCATATAAGTAGCATATATGTGAGCTGTATAATACGGCTGCATAAGTAAGCAAAGTAGGCGTGGCCACATAATGAATGACTCAAAGCAGGAAAGAATATAATACTGCTTACCTGTGGGACTTTGCCGACAAAGGTCTGTCTAGTCAAAGCTATGTTTTTTCCAGTAGTCATGTGTGGATGTGAGAGTAGGACCATAAAGAAGGCTGAGCACTGAAGAATTGATGCTTTTGAACTGTAGTGTTGGGATAGACTCTTGAGAGTCCCTTGGACTGCAAGGAGATCAAACCAGTCAATCCTAAAGGAAATCAGTTCTGAATATTGATTGGAAGCACTTATGCTGAAGCTGAAACTCCGAAAATTTGGCCACTTGATGTGAAGAACTGACTCACTAGAAAAACATTGATAATGGGAAAGATTGAAGGCAGGAAGAAAAGGGGACAACAGAGGATGAGATGGTTGGATGGCATCATTGACTTGATGGACATGAGTTTGATCAAGCTCCAGGAGTTGGTGATGGACAGGGAGGCCTGGCGTACTGCAGTCCATGGGGTGGCAAGGAGCAGGACAGGACTGAGTGACTGAACTGAACTCACCTGTGGACTGTAGTAGTCATACCTATATAGACATAGAATTCTGTTCAGAATGTTAAGAGGAGCATTGATGAGCTTGAACAGAGAGGAGATGACTGTTAGGCTTTTTTTCTTGGTTAGTAGACAATTTACAGAGACATAATAAAAATCAACTTCAAAAGCTTGTATGCCATCCTAGAAAGTCTTGTTAAAACAATTTCAAGAAGGGCAATTTTCATCTGATTGTAAGAAAGAGCATTTTAATAATCAGAACTTTCCTGAGATAAAATGGACCTCTATAAGAGGTAATGAGTTAACTTTAGCAGGAGATTTTGATCTCGGGACTAGGTTATCATTTGTTGGACCTATTAACAAAGAGATTAGGATGTCAGGTGGGGATAAAAAGTAATAATAATCATAGTAATAATAATGGGCAATAATGAGTTCTTATTGTATCCCAGGTACTTCTTCATATGTATCATCTTATGTATCCCAATTACTCCAGCAAGAGATTGATGATATTCTGCTTATCACATAGATAAGAAAAATGAAGCCTCAGAAAATTACTCCTAAAAGGCATAGCCAAGAGCTGCACACTTTTGACAACCACCCTATAGTGCTTCTTCAGGTAGCTGCAATAAGAGATCTTCAAGGTCACTTTAAATTCTAATGATCATTGATTTTGGAAGTTACCTTGTAGGAATTTAGAGTAGTGATTTGGAGTCAGATCAGGGTTCAAATTTGGACTGTCTCTTGTCATTAATGCGTAACCTTGGATGATGAACCTAAACTCTCTGCAGCCCAGTTTTTCATCTGTGAAATATAAATTACTGTGTTTAATTTATACGATTGTGAAAATTAAAAAAGGTCATGTATGCAGCTTTTAAGCGCAGTGCCCAATGCTAGTCATACCCTTACCCGATCATGGGTAGCACTTTAGTGTTCTAATATGTAAGATATTATTAATATGGTGTTCTTTGCACTACATATTGTCCTCCTAAGTTTTAGTACCAAAATGTTAAAAAAAAAATGTGATTCCAGACCAAATTTCAGTCCTCTTAAAGGATAACCATTTGATTTCATCCTTTAATTTCTTCAGCAGTAAGATATCAACTTAAAATTAAGTGACAGTTTATAGAGATATTTGTAGTATATGTAGAAAAAAGACAATACCAAGAATATATGAAGACAAAAAATGAATGCATGAAGGCGTATAATCCAATAAAATAGGCAAAGAACAAGTACTTCAGGAAAAAAGAGACACAAACAGTGAGTAAACATAGGAAAACATGCTCAAACAATTATTTTTGGCCCAACTGTCTGCGAAAATCATCACCATCATCATTACAATTTTAATATCCCACACAGTGTCTTATTCCCCCTTGACTCCACATCTCCCTCCAATTATCACTCCATCACTCTGTTCCCTTTGTAGAAAACTCTTCAACAGTGTTGTCCATGCATACTCTTTCCACTTCCTAACTTCTCTCTTGTTTTTGAAACAACTCAAATCCAGATTTCTCCCTGTCACTGAAGAAGAAAAAGTATGTTTCTCTTAGAGCTGTTGACTGCCATCTTGAAATCATAGAGGAAGCCAATTCTACCCAGATCAAACAGATAAGAGGTTCCAAAGTGACATCACTGAGATTTCTAACTAACTTTGAAGCCTACTTGACTTTTGGACATTTCTGTTATCATTTAGCAGTTTGGATGAAGTTTCTGTTTCCTAGAACAAACATGGATGAGTATAACCAACCAGCTGGGAGAGTCCCTGTGTGAAGATGGACTCCAGGAGAGGAGGGAGTATGTGGGGAGTCGGAGACTGGCAACTTCTAAGGAGAAAAGATGTAGAGG
Organism: Ovis canadensis; assembly: GCF_042477335.2. Lineage (NCBI taxonomy): Eukaryota > Metazoa > Chordata > Mammalia > Artiodactyla > Bovidae > Ovis > Ovis canadensis. The sequence goes on from NC_091262.1 coordinate 24,153,661, forward strand.
AAGTGATAACATAAAATGCCAGTCAGTATTCAATCCAAACAGTGTTTGCAGATTTGTGTCTAAAGAGTACAGGGAAATTCACACATGAGATGTCAAATCAGCGAGAGATTCAAACAGGATCTGAAAGGCTCTGTGAAAGGATAAGGTGATGCACTGAAAAAAAATCAAGAAACATTTTAAAATATATAATTGCTTTGCCCCAAGATTCAAACTAAAATGGTTTTAAAGTCCAAGTTGCTTAATTGATCATTAAATTAATTAATGTTTCCTCCTTCCTTCCTTGTGTGTGTGTGTGTGTTTTGTTTTAGGTTATCAAGCCCATATTTAGCCATGAGTAAGATATTCCTCATGTCCTCATGTAACTTGTATAATGTAACACAGAAGACATAAACAAAAGACTTTAACTTTTACTCATTTTCAGTGTGGCGAGTGAATTTCTTGTGTTTGACTTTCAAATCTTAATTAAAGTTCTTTAACTTTCTTTAGGAGCAGACTCTAAGATTCCTAAGCCCAATATTTAACCTATAAATTTGCCTGTTTGAGTTTTTTGAAAGTCTCACATCTTTTTGTTGATTTTGACCTTAAAGAACCAAATAGATTCGGGAGAAGGAGAATGATGAAGCAGGATACTCTTTACAAGGGGAGAGATTCAGGGACATCCTAGAGTACAGGGGACATGCACAATAAGCAGGGCCTGATGAGTCTTTGAATAAAAGTCAGTCATGAGGCTATCCCACCAAAGGTGACTTATTCACAGTTTAAATCACAACATGGAAAATGATCACCAGAAACTTGGATTATAAGTCTTTTTTTTCTTTTTAGCTGCAGCATGTAGTGTCTCTAGTTGTGGAGCGCCAGCTTAGTTGCCTTGTGGCGTGTGGGACCTGAGTTCCCTGCCCAGGGATGGAATCCATGTCCTACTCGGGGCAGACTTTTAACCACCAGACCACCATGGGTCACTGGATTGCAAACCTTGGCAATCAAAATGTTGCCAGGATGCAAATCCTGATTAATAACCTTTGATTATGGGTCCACTGAAGTCATTTTTTCTGTATTTTATACCCTCTGTTGCAGTAATTTTTATATTGCATTTGTAGATTTTTTTTCCTATAAAAAGTAGTCAACTCAAAAATTGTATTGTACATTTCTCAAATAATGCTTATGTAACTATATCCATTAGGAGTATGACAAAGCTCTAGTTTATGGCCATCATTCATGAACATCATTCTCATACATGATATTTTCATAATATTTCTGAATCTGAAGAAGAATCTCTAGAAGTATGATGAATACTAAAAAGAGGGGCATCTAGAGAGTAGAGATTGGCTTTCAGAGAAGGCCACATTGAATTGTGTTCTGAATTTTTAAAAAGTACTTTCATCACTAAAAATTTTCTTAGTGTGTCTTATAATGATGACTTAATCTGAATTAAATTGCTTCTTTCACCATAATTTTATGCTTTTATTCAAAATATGTAAATTTTTAAAGTCTATATTGAACATTTGTACTCAACACAGAATAAATGGCCATAGCACATAAGGTTATCAATATATTTGAGTATATTCAAATTTGTCATCCTGACTTTATGTTTAAAGATACTCATGTTTATGTTATAATAATGTATACACAGTAAGAATACGTGTATTTAGAGAGTGCTTCATTACTTTTTTATTGTGCCAACGAAGATTTATTATGTGGAAAAGACAACGTCATATCTCTTATTCCCTGCAATCTCAAACAAGAGAATTGTTGCCATAATTATGGTCATGGTTATCTTCAAACAAATTCATGGGTATTCTACTTTCTCTTGAGTGGCAATGAATTTAAAAATAATATTAAAAAACATCAAGCAAATAAACAAAAAACATACCCTACATTCAAGGAAATGGAACTCTTCTGGGTCAGCAACTCTTCTTGGATAGGAACTCTTCTTGGAAAATAACTCTTAATTAAAATCTCTTAAAAAAAAAAAGCTAACCACGTAAAGCAGTGTATGTCATTGCCAAAGGAATGACGGAGCTGCTAAACAAGATTTTGTCGGAGGTGGACATGTTTGTATGTACCTGGAAAAGAGTTTCACAAATGGGGGAATCTTAAATTGAGCTTTAAAGAACTGGGTAATCTTGGACTGTGGAAAGATGGGGTAGGTAAAAATATGTTTTACATAATAAGATGAAAAGGAAAGAAGGCAGGAGGGGAGAAAGGAGCAAAGGGAGGAATGAAGGATAAAAAAGCGAGAAAACCTAGTCTTCCCCTTTTTCTTGGGATTTAGAAAGAAATGAAAGGCTTGAATTCTCAAGAAAAATAATAAGAAATCATCAATTGAATACCAAAAAAAAAGAAAAAAACAGAAACAACACATATTTTTTAAAAAATTCCACCAAAGATCTATAGACAAAGAAATACAAAAGAAATAAACTCTGGAAAATCAATTTTTTTCTAAGTAAATAAAAAATACAGAACAACTCCAACACTGGTCATTTGCTTAAGATGGAAGCCAGTGTTCTGAGAAACAAACCTGTCATATACAACCAGAAGAAACCAACTGGATTGTGATGAATCCATAGGTTACCATGGCAAACTGATCACTGATCTTGAGAACCCCAGATCCACAGAGAATCCTCCCAATCAGGTTTTCCCTTAACAGGGGAAGGTAGATGATTACACAGAGGCTGGGAGTAAAAGCAGAAAGGTTTCCCTGCCTCACAGTGTCACATTTGTCAAAATCTCAGTTTCCTGACATCTAACTGGGATCTTACCATCAGGTAGCTTCATGTCTGTGATCTCATAGTCCTCTGGAGCTTGGAGAAAGTGTAAACATAGACATTTTTTCCTTCATTTTATAAAATTCTTTAAAAGTAAAAAATGCTTTAAAAGACTAAAGAAAAAAATCATAGCTATGTATTATGAGGTCTTAATATATTAAATTACTGTGTAATAAAAATAGCACAAAAATTAGGAGAGAGTATAAATGAAGTTACATAGTTATAAGGTTATTTCATTATACACAGAATGGCATAAAGCTAATTCAATATTTATTGTGATAAATTGAGTGCATACTATAAACTTAAGTGCAACTATACAAATAAAAATTCAAAGATTATAGCTAAAAAACAATAGAAAATATACAGTGAAATATTTAAAATTTATAAATTAATCCAAAGAGAAAGCAAGAAAAGAGAAAAAAAATAGAGAGTGCAGACAGGAAACCAGTAGTAAAATGTTTGACTTAAATTTAGACATATAGTTAAGTAAAAATATTTTAAATGTAAATGAGTATAATACATCCCATGGAAAAAATTAAAACTTTCAGGATGAAAATAAGCTAAGACTCAAGAATGGGCTTTTTACAAGGGATACACTTTGACTATAAAATCACAGATGTATTGAAAGTAAAAGAATGGGAAAAAATATGCCATGGGGAAAGTAATTATGAGATTGCTTCTGTGTGGGCATGCGTGCTCAGTCACTCAGTCATGTCCAGCTTGTGTGGACTGTAGCCTGCCAGGCTTCTCTGTTCATGTGAATTCTCCAGCAAGAATGCTGGAGTGGGCTGCCATTTCCTTCTCCAGGGGATCTCCCCAACCCAGGGATCAAACCCGCATCTCGTTCATCTCCTGCAATGGCAGGTGGGCTCTTTGCCACTAGCACCACCTTGGAAGCTTGCTTGTGTAGTTATATTGATATCAAACAGTAAACTGGAAAACAAGAATATCATTACCAGAAATAAACTGGGTCACTTCATAATGAGAAAAAGCATCAGTTCATATTTATAAAGATATTCACAATATAAAACAGTCCTATATGTATACTCATTTAATCAGTTTCAAAGTAGGTGAATAAAAAAATAGGCCTATAGAGAATACTACATAAACTCAGACTCATATTTGGAGATTTCAATCTCTCTGTCAGTAATTAACAGATGAAGCTAGCCAAAAAAATAATTACAAATATAGTATATTTGAACACACTATAAAAAATTTGACTTAAATTGACACCAACAGAACATTATACTGATAACTGTGAATATGGATTTTTTTCAATATACAGGGATTGTTCAACAAGTCACACCACATGATGTAGTATAACTTTCAATAGATTAAAAAAATGTTGAAGTTTTATAAACTATTTTCTCTAACATCAATTAAATTACATTAGAAGTCAGAAACAATAAAATAGATAAGAAAACGTAAAACATTTAAAATTTAAATGATAGGCAAACAACCCAGGGGTCAAATAAAATACCACAAGTATAATTAGAAATTATTCTAACTGAATGCTAAGTACAAATATTACATATCAAAATTGGTAGGATGTAACTAAAGCAGCTCTTAGGGGAAATTTGTGTCTTTAAATGCTTGAAAGTGAAAAGAGTAAATTAAAAAAATAATCTGAAATATAAACTTCCACTTCAAGAAAATAGAGAAACAATAAAGTAAATTCTAAGACAGGAGAAGTGAAGCAATAAAAGATCAAAGCAGAATGAATAAAATGATCAAGCAGAACCAATGAAATAGGAAACAGAAGAATAGAATAAAATAGAGAGAAGCAATAAAGAAAATTACCAAAGTAAACAGCTCTTCAAAAAGAATAAAATTGTTAAACTGCTTGCCAGATTGATCAAATAAAAAGAGAAATGGTACAAATTATCAATATCAAGGAAAAAAAAGAGAGACATCCTACAAATCCTATAGGAGTTGAAAGGATAATACTAGGATATTTTGGGGGGGGGGAAGCAATAAATTCAAGAGCCTAAACAAAATTGACAGTTTACTTGGAAAAAAGAAAATGACAATCTTCCAAATGGTAAACAGAAAGGAACTGCAAAGTTTGCAGAGTCAGTTCAGGTTGCCACAGCAAAACGTCAGAGATGGGGTGGCTTGAGCAATAGAAAATTGTGTCTAACAGTTCTGGAGGCTAAAAGTCGGTAAACGAAGTATCAGCTGATTTGGTTTTTGATGAGAGTTCTTTTCCTGACTGGCAGATGGCTGTCCTGATATGACATCACACAGCTTTTCCTGGGCCCCTGCTGTTTGTCCTGAGGGCGCTGGAGCTGTCAGAACAGGACCCCATGGTTATGACCTCATTTAACCTTAATTACTCCCTAGATGCATCATCTTTACATAGAGACACACAGAGGGTTAGGACTTCACGTGTATTTTAAAGAACACAAACATTCCGTCCATACAACTCTATACTTATGAAAATATTAAATATAAAATTTGAAAGGTTCTCATTCTTCCTAGTCCCTCAAACAATCAAGAAAGGAACAAAACAATCTCTTCAGACCCTGATGTCTTCAGTGGTAACTGCTTTCAAACATTTAAGGAAAAATTACTACCAATGTCACACAATATCTTTCATAACATAGGAAAGAGGAAAAATATCCCAACTTGGTTTATGAGCTCAGCATAACCTTGACACCAAATATTAAGAAATAGAATACAGCAATACTTTAAAAATATATTCTGTCTAAATATGATTTTTCCCAGAGAGGCAAGGTTGGCTCAATATTCAAATTTTAAATTCATAATATTAATAGCAAAAAGATAAAAATCACATGACTATCTCAATAAATGCAAAAAAATCATTTTTAAAAATTCATAATTAAAAAAATAAGAATGCCAGAATATAGCTCAGAAAACTAGGAGTATTCTTAACTTAATAAAGGGTTATCTACAAAAAATTTTTATTTATTTGTGATATACCCTTGTATTTCATATAAGTGTCCACTGGCACCACTGCACTGGTGAGCCACGCTTTTTCTTTTTCATTTAATGAAAAACTGCAAGAAAGATGGAGAAAAGGATTGCATTGAGCAAGGCACAGCAGTGTGGTCCTTAGATCCTATCAACATTGTGTCTTCTGAACCCGCATCTTCCCAATCTCACCTTACCTCAGTCTTAAGATTTCAATCTTCTCTTCTCTGGATACTGCCTTCAATATGCTATTCCCAGAGAAAGAAATTAATTACTGCTCTAACTCTTCCAAACTTGCAAATCCTCCTCCTGCTCTGCAGCCATCCAAGGCTCTGAGAGTCATGTTGTGACTTGTAATTATACCCATAAGTGGACCAGTTTTATTAACCTTGAAGCTTACACAATTGTGACAGTCTTCTTTAAGAAAAAATATTAATAATACACAACATCAGATACAAAGTGCAATACTTATTGAACATGAAAATAGAAGTGGAACACATTACAAATTAAAAAAAGATCAATAATTGCCACAAATGTCACTAAATTCAGATTTTTACCATGATAAATTTTAAGTTAACAGTTTGGTATCTCTGTAATACCTTTTTCTTATATTTTCTACATATACTTTGAGTACTTCTTCATGCAACGAACTTCATAATATTTCACTCTAGAGAGAAATTTGAAAGATAGATTTTCTTTTCAACATGGTGATAATTAAGCTCTATCATTTAAACTACTGAACATTTGGGAAAATATTTAAAAATTTACAATTGTCATTAATGACAATTTCATGTAAAATATGGAATTATTGTCAAACATAGGAAAATCTTTCCCAGGTCTTTTTATATAGGAGCTATAAGATTTCAGGGCATTTTAGTTTTTCTGAGGGGTGAAATAGTCTTTGATATAACTCATTAGCCAGTTTGCCTACTTTTGTGTAAATAACATCAGTATTTTTAGCTTTTTCAACACAAATTATTTATGTCAAATCACCTAATACTAATTTTTCCTCCAGTGTATTGATGCTATTCACTATGTTTGATTATTTGTAGAAGTATACTTGTAAGAGTGTGCTTGAATGCATTCCTACCCCAGAATTGCTGATAATAAATTGACTTTGCACAGAAATAATAGTGAATCATGTAAACGTATCATCATAAATTCAGACTAAATAGACTCCCAATTCATCTTCTAAAGTAGGTCCCCGAAATAACTGGGACCATGGCAGTGCTCTACCCAGCATAAGGGAAAAGGTGAAAAAAACAAAGTCAAAAAGGAAAGAGACAGAAATCTTAACCCATTATATTTAAAATATCTTCTGCACAAAATCAGATGACTATGTCATGCGGTGCTGCGCCCTCTCCTTGGGCCTTCAAAGTCTTGAGCAAGTGAGAGGTCCTGAGGCCTAAGCTCCCTCAGTTTCCAAGAGAATCAGCCTCTGATTTTGCCTGTAACTATGTTTTCATCTCCGCTGCCATCTATAGATCTACTGAAAGGATATAACATATCTATATTTCCATTTACATTTCTGTTCCATAAACCTCTTATAGCTAACACAGTGCTCTATGCCTAAAATAGTTTCTTACTTATGGTGAGAGCAAGATATGAGCTTTTAGAATTAGTTGAATTGGACTGAATTTAATTGACAGTGTAAACAATTTAACTGGGCTGGTTTTTATCCTTTTTATGCCTTATGGCAAATGAGAAGAATGCAGGCTCTAAAACTGCTTACTCGATTTATTTCCTTTTTTCTTTTTTTTTTTAATTTAGGGAAAGTTATTTTGCCTTCCTTAGATTCTGTTTTCTAACCTGTAAAACAGGGCAAATAATCTTATGCCTGAGACTGTTCATTGTCTCCCTCTATTCATTTTTGTCTTCTGTAATCAGAGGAGACTTGACTCTTGCTGGATGCGTGCTGCCTAGAATAAAAGCTACAGTTCCTAGACTCTCTTGCGCTTAACATGAGATGAATGAGATGTAAACGCCATTCAACTCCTTGCCAGAAACTTTCTGAAGGGATCTGACAGACATCTCTGCCTTCCTTCATCTTTTCTTCGTCCTGGCACCCAGAACACACATGAGATGCTAGACCTGCCGTCTTGGACCGTGAAGGAAAAACGACCACACCTTCAGGGGACTAGGAACACGGGTGGAAAGGCTACTCACCTGGTGAGATTTTGAGAAGCAGAGTCACAGCGGCAATTGAGCTGCTCTTCTTTACGTATGTTTGTTTCAAGGAAATACTGTCCCCTGTTATTTCAGTCGCTAATATTTTGTGCTTCTGATTCTGTCACTGGATTGAATACTAATGACTGCCCTTGCAGGGTTTGTGAAGACTGAATAAGAAAGGTGCCTTGTACAGTGTCTCGAGTAGACTTGGTGGCTAATCTTAGTAGTTGCTCAGCACTTTTTCTTTAATCTGGATAATTTTGGCTTGTCCAATAAAGTGGCCTTGAAAAGTATTATGTTCCTGATGCTAGCTAGTAAATATCTTCATTTCTTAATTTTCTAAAAATAAGCCTGCTTAATTACATCTGCGGATTAAATTCGCTTACTCTGATCTCTTTTATGAACTGTTAACGAGAGAACCTTCCAGGATGGGATTAAATTTTTGCTACTGTGTAGATTTCCCAGAATGAGCTGGTATGTAATTTTTCCAGCATATAATTTTCATCTTATTTTCTATTTTTTCATCTTGCTGCTGTCAGCTATAACTTAGATAACATCTTTAAATAGATACCTGGAAGTTTAAAAAGGCAGTGTAATTTTTTTTCTTTTTAATTTATAGCACAAGCATTTGTGTAGACAGTATACAAAATGACCAAATTTTGTCATTTTAATAAAAGTCCATGAATTTGGGTTGGAAGGGGCCTATGCCAGAATCCCCATGAACCTGAAATAGATGGGGAGAAAATGGCATTATTCTATCTTCCCAAGATAGGGATCGAATTCATATTATTATCATTTGTGAATGGAGGAAATTGTATACATGTTCAGTCCAACCTTCCCAAATTCTCATTTATCATGCAGGATTTCTTCAGTTACCATCAGTGGATTATTTCTCTCCTTCTGGACACGTTGTTTGGCTTCATTATCCTGCCAAGTTCTTTGGATCATGACTTATAGCTCTTTTCCACTAAAGATGCAAAATGCAAATAGAGTGTTAGACAGATGAGTGATTTTTCCAGGAGGAGGGCGATGCGGCGGGAGTGGCTCTCCCAGCCTTCCAGGACTTGGCTCTTTCTTCAATTACAGCCCCAACAACTCTCCTCCTTCGGGGCCCCAAGAGGTGACTTGTTAGAGAATGTGCAACCTGCCATCGGCTCAGGAAGGGCCCCCAAATTAATCTCGCCCGGTACATTAGGAAACACTTCGCTGACATTTGCTGTCCTTGTCAGCCCTAATAAAGAGATTTTTACCTGTATTTGCCTATTCAACACTTCAGCCCCTCAGCCAATTTTGGAAATTATTTCTGATTTATGGCTTTCTCTCAGGCGGGTGTCACCCTGCCTGTCAATTATGCCTCAAAGCAAATGCTAAGTGAATGCTGGCTGGAAAATTAATAAGGGAAACCTTTACTCAAAAACCTAGAAAGAGGCTTGTAAAGAGGATCATTCAGCCTGGCAGTAACTCACTGACTGCCTGTGATATTTATAAGCCAGATAGAGATATGTGGAGAATTTAGTCACACACAGAAGGGAGAAGTATTTTTTCTCCCTCCATATTTGGAGTTTGGCCACTCTGGAGATTGCAAAAACCATGATGATGGAAGTTCAGTGGCTCAGTTTCTTCAGAGAGAGCCTGGGTTATGCCAGGCTTTGAAGAACGAAAACAGGTTTTCGTCATTTTGTTAGTTCAGACCGTTCATTTTACCGTGTGTGTGTTCAGTCACTCAGACGTGTCTGACCTTTTTTGTAACTCCATGGACTGTAGCCCACCAGACTCCTCTATCCATGGAATTTTTCAAGCAAGAATATTAGAGTGGGTTGCCATTTTCTACTCCAGAGGATCTTCTTGACCCAGGGATCGAACTTGAGTCTCCTGCATTGGATTCTTTACCGATGAGCCATCTGGGAAGCCCATATATAAGATATATGGAATAATGCAAAATGGAAAATTGTGTGTGTGTGCTAAGTCGCTTCAGCCGTGTCTGACTCTTTGCAACCCTATGGACTATAGTCCGCCAGGCTCCTCTGTCCATGGGATTCTCCAGGCAAGGATCCTGGAGTGGGTTGCCATGCCCTTCTCCAGGGAATCTTCCCAATCACGGATTGAACCCGCGTCTCTTGTCTCCTGCATTGGCGGGCAGGTTCTTTAGTACTAGCGCCACCTGGGAAGCCTGATTACTCAGCCATAAAAAAGAATGAAATAATGTCATGTGCAGCAACGCGGATGGACCTAAAGATGATCATACTAAATAAATTAAGTCAGGCAGAAAAGACTATTATATGATACCACTTATATGTGGAATCTAAAAAGGAGTACAAATGAACTTATTTACAAACCACTTACAAACCTAAATACAAACTGTTCATTTCAGCACAAATCCACAAACACCACCTTGTTCTGTTCTTTTTTTTTTAATTGAAGTATAGTTGATGTACAATATTGTGCTAGTTTTAGACACAAAGCAAAGTGATTTGACTGTGTATATATCGGCTTCCCAGGGGGCTCGTGGCTCAGTGGTTAAAAACCTGCCTCCCAATGCAGGAGGTTCAGGAGACTCGAGTTTGATCCCTGGGTCAAGAAGATCCTCTGGAGGAGGAAATGGCAACCCACTCATATTCTAGCTGGGAAAAATCCCATGGACAGAGGAGCCTGGTGAGCTGCAGTCCATGGGGTCACAGAGATTCGAACACAACTGAGCAACTGGGTTTGCATACCTACATGCATATGTATATATCTATATAATTTTTTTATTCGTTTCCATTACAGTTTATTACAAGATATTGAATGTGGTTTCCTATGCTTCACACTAGATCCTGTTGTTTATCTATCTTGTATATGGCAGTTTGCATCTGTTAATCCCATACTTCCAATTTATCCCTCCCCCTGCTTCTCTTTCGGTACCCGTAAGTTTGCTTTCCATGTCCTTGAGTCTGTTTCTGTTTTGTAAATAAGCTCATTTGTGAGATATTTTTAAGATTCCACATGTAAGTGACACCACATTTTACTCGTCTTTCTCTGCCTCAATTCGCTTAGTATGATCATCTTTTGGTCCATCCAGTGTACACCTGAGGAACACAATTCTCCAGTTTTCTGGCATTGGGAGGCTCTGATCCTCAACAGCTATGTGTATGTTAGATTCCAAAGAAAACACAAAAAGTAAAGATAAAACTCCAGATTTATTAATATGTATTGTTTTAGATTAGACACCTGCTTTTAACTGTCAAATTAAATAACATAACTAAAGTTTCAGAATATTGTGCCTTGTTATTGAGTTTTGGCCAGTATCAGTCAAACTGCTAATTAAATTTACAATTGTGTGTGTATTACTTGCTCAACTCTTTGCAACTCCATGGTCTGTCCATAGAATTCTCTAGGCAAGAGTACTGGAGTGGATTGCCATTCCCTTCTCCAGGGGATCTTCCCAATCCAGATATCAAACCCAGGTCTCTTGGACTGCAGGCAGATTCTTTACCATCTGAGCGACTAAGAAAGCTAAATTTACAATTAAATTGATAATTTCTCTGCTCCCTCAAAAGCTTTGGAAGTAGTAGTATTTTCACTCTTTTATTTGAGAAGAAACTGGAAATCATAAAAGTTCAGTCCTTATCCCACTTCTAATACTCTTCTTGTGGCTGAGCCTGGATTTGAACCTGTCTTTCTGACTTTTAAGTTCCTGTGTATACACACGTGCATTCCCATGCACACATACACACTGGAAGCAAGAACATGATTGTTTAGAACTTAATGATCTTATCTCTCCCTACAAATTAGTAGTGAGGGAAGATCAAAGGAAATGGAAAAAGGAAAATATCAGATATTAATAGCAAATTAGAAAGGTTAGAGAGAAGAGGAATCTGGGGAAAAACCTTCTACTGAGTTATGTTTGTGAAGTGTATCACTCTGGGACAAGGTTTTCTCAGCATGCACGTTTTAAACCATTTTTACATGCCCCATGTTGCTTGTCAGCAGGGATTTGAAAGGGATAAATGTAACCCCTTGAGGTTTCACAGCTTTGCACTTTGAAAAAAATGAGCAATCCTTTGCCAGTTATCAAAAAACCAACATTTCTCAGAGAGATGGATGTAACAACTTTTGGAATTACACAAGTGGAGGTAGCAAATGCTGGGCTTCAAAATCACTGCAGATAGTGACTGCAGCCACAAAGTTAAAAGATGTTTGCTCCTTGGAAAGAAAACTATGACAAACCTAGACAGAATATTAAAATCAGAGACATCACTTTCCCCACAAAGGTCCATATAAACAAAGCTATGGTTTCTCCAGTAGTCATGTACAGCTGTGAGACTTGGACCATAAAGAAAGCTGAGCATGGAAGAACTGATGCTTTTGAATTGTGGTGCTTGAGAAGACTCTTGAGAGTCCCTTGGACAGGAAGGAGATCAAACCAATCAATACCTAAGGAAATCAACCCTGAATATTCATTGGAAGGACTCATGCTGAAGGTGAAGCTCTAGTACTTTGGAAACCTAACGTGAAGAGCCGACACATTGGATAAGACCCTGAGGCTGGTAAAGATTGAAGGCAGGAGGAGAAGGGGGCGACAGAGGATGAGATGGTTGGGTGGCATCACCGAGTTGATGGACATGAGTTTGAGGAATCTCTGGGGGTTGGTGAGGGACAGGGAAGCCTGGTGTGCTGTAGTCCATGGGGTCACAAAGAGTCGACATGACTGACTGACTAAACTGAACTGAAGATACTGAAAGATTGACCCATGGGGTCAATACGTTTTTCCTGGGCTGTACTTGCAGTTCAGTTTTCTTTACCCAGAGCTGTTGCCTTAGTATTCTGGATCCTCCCTCTTTCCAAAATAAGCACTGGCTTTCTAAATTGACCTTTGGAGAAGCACTATTGCATGGATGAATCCTCAGCACCTGCAGCCCAAGCTCCATGCTTGCCATCGTACCTTTAGGAGATCTGCTTTCAAATTCCAGAGATGACAAACTCCACTTGCTCTCTTGGACATTGATGTGTTGGCTATTGATGGGTTTTTCTAAAGGAGACAGTTAGCATCGTGGTTGAGCCCACTGCCTCTGCTCACTATTGTGCTCTATTCCATCAGCTCTCCTGCCTGAAGAAATGGATCCTGACCACACTAGGTGTGAAAAATTCTTCCTCTCAGAAAAGGCAACCTAAGATTCCTGGCTTGTGACAGTTACAATGCTGCTTCTTAGCTTAACAAAAAGAGAAGGAACGCTTCTTTGAAAATATTCAGTCACAAATCAAGAAATATAACTTCTTGACATTGATAAACAGTCAATAAATATGGATTGAGATAGGAAAATAAAACAATTTCAAATTCATAGACAATATTATCTAAACTTTTCTTATTGAGACCCCCATCAGAAAAAGAAGAAATTAAAGATTACCCACAGTATGTTGTTGGTGTTCAGCTGCTCAGTCATGTCATGCTCAACTCTTTGCGACCCCATAAACTGCAGCATTCCAGGCCTCCCTGTCCTTCACTGTCTCCCAGAGCTTGCTGAAATCCATTTCCGTTGAGTCAGTGATGCCATCCAACAATCTCATCCTCTGTCACCTGCTTCTTCTCCTGCCCTCCGTCCTTCACAGCATCAGGGTCTGTTCCAATGAGTGGGCTCTTGGCATCAGGTGGCCAAAGTATTGGAGCATTGGCTTCAGCATCAGTCCTTCCAGTGAATATTCAGGGTTGATTTCCTTAAGGATTTTCTGGTTTGATCGCCTTCCTGTCCAAGGGACTCTCAAGAGTCTTCTATAGCACCACAGTTCAAAAGCATCAGTTCTTCAATGCTCAGCCTTCTTTATGGTCCAACATTCACTTCTGTACATGACCACTGGAAAAATCATAGCTTGCATGATAGGGACCTTTGTTGGAAGAGTGATATCTCTGCTTTTTAATTCACTGTCTAGATTTGACATAGCTTTTCTTCCAAGGAGCAAGTGTCTTTTAATTTTGTGGCTTCAGTCACCATCCACAGTGATTTTGGAGGCCAGGAAAATAAAGTCTGTCACTTTTCCCACTTTTTATTTGTAAATTATATATGTGTGAGGACTTACCTGGTGACTCAGATGGTAAAGAATCTGCCTGCAATCCAGGAGATCCAGGTTCAATGTCTGGGTTGGGAAGATCCCCTGGAGAAGGGAATGGCAACCCACTCCAGTATTCTTGCCTGGAGAATCCCATGGACAGAGAAGCCTGGTGGGCTACTGTCCATGGGGTCACAAAGAGTATTATAAAACATACCTAAATATGCAGATTTTAAAAGGATGAACAGAAACTAAGTAGAAAAAGAATTTTATTCAGCAAAAGATCATCCTGCCTAGTGGTGCATACTCACAGATGCACCAGTCATGCTCCAGAGAGCTCTATTCTCAGACAGATGATCAGTCAAGAAAGTTCAAGATACATTTCCTCTGCTGCTCCTTGCAGTCACCATTCAAACTCATATCACACTGAACTCTCTGATCTGGTCATCACTCCAACTTAACTGTGGTGTGAGATTACAGAGGCATTCAGAGAAATTGACAAGTTCTGTGCATGCGCATTTTTCACAGAATAAAACGAAGCAAACTGTGTGGTTGTTTCTGTTTCATACAGAGGGGAACCTAAACAAAGCATGGCTAACAGAGAGAGTTTTCATGATCTGTAAGAGCAGAGTCCCTTGGACTGCAAGGAGATCAAACCAGTCCATCCTAAAGGAAATCAGTCCTGAATATTCACTGGAAGGACTGATGCTGAAGCTGAAACTCCGATACTTTGGCCACCTGATGCAAATAGTTGACTCACTGGAAAAGATCCTGATACTGGGAAAGATTGAAGGCAACAGGAGAAGATGGTGGCAGACGATGAGAAGGCTAGATGGTATCAATGGACTTAAATCTGAGCAAACTTTGGGAAGGACAGAGAGGTCTGGCATGCTATAGTCCATAGGGTCACAGAGTCTGACAAGTCTTGGCAACGGAACAACAAGGTCACTATTAGAAAGAAGGCAAGAAATCAGGAGAGAGACATAAAACATGGCTGCCTGGTCCTGAGTAAGTAAGGCAGGTTCCACTGGCATGTGTGTTCAATAAAACCTTTAAACACATGCCCAAATTCAAGCTGCCCGTAATGTTCACAGATTGTGTAATCTAATGCTATTAACAAATTGTTTAGCTAACTTAGTGCAAGAATTTTATCACACCTATGTATTTCCTACTTATATATCAGAAAGAAAAACCCAATATTCAACCCCTACAAGTCTTTTGAAGAGTGAAATTGGATTTTTAAGTATGTGTTTACAAATAACTGGGATTATCATTACCTTGTAAATTCAATGTGGGGGAGCAGCCCACTGGGTTCATGTCTAGTTAGTTGTGGCAACTGGTTAGGATTTCCCTATTTTTCCCCTCCCAGAAAAGAACTATGAACAAAGATCTGCAAGCTTCCCAATCTATCATTCCAGTTCAGAAAATGTCATTTTTCTCCTTGACCAAAATGCCTCCCAGCTGTCTCCTCCTGCCCTCAGCCCAAACAAATCTCAAACAGTTTTGTTAAGCGATAGGAAGACATCCTTTGTCTGACACTCCAGAATTGGTGTTAGGCTAAATGCTCAGGATAGCATGAAATAGCCAGTGAAAAATGAAAATATCTCAGTGACAACACAAGAGAATATTCTATTTTCTGAGGTACCAATTGCAAAAGGATAAAATACCAGACCCAAAGAATATGTGCTTTGTCAGGCCATACGTCTTTGCCATTGCCCTCGATGGTATAATCATGAAGGCAGGATTTCATCTCCCCCTAAATACTGTGCATATAATAATGGCTTTCAAAATTTCACAGCACATGCCTATGATGGTCAAAGACCAGTAAGTTACTATTGATCATTCAAGAGGGCTGGAGTTTCATGAGAGTGACTTGAAGGATTGTGAGTCTGAACATGACTCAGAGGAAGCCACAAGACTGACTGTGGTTTTCCTCTGCCTTCAAGATCACCACTGTCCCACAAGGCTGTAACACTGGATCAGCATATTTGTGGATGCTTCTGTTCTTCCAGATCTCATGAGGTTAATAAATGCACTTGTTTCTCTCTCCTCAGAGATATGGGTTTCCCTGGTGGTTCAGTGGTGAAGAGTCTGCCTGCAATGCAGAGACATGGGCTCGATCCCTGCATTGGGACGATCCCCTAGAGAAGGAAATGGCTACCCATTTCTGTATTCTTGCCTTGGAAATCCCATGGACAGAGGATCCTGGTGGGCTAGAGCCCATGAGGTGGCAAAAAATCAGACACAGCTTAGAGACCAAACAGTACCAACCACCTCAGAGAGATACATCTTAAAATCGGGTGGAATAAACCCAATAACTGTGAGCAAATTAAGCCATTCCAGAACTATCTTTCACCTAAGAACCAAAAGGAAACAATAAGAGAAAGAGTTGTGTCACCAAGTAAGCTTAGAATTTAGCCAGGATGACCAATTATAAACTTGAAACACTGAAAATCAGAGCAACTGAAATGTGTATATTATCGACACGTTTCTGTATGAAAGTACAGGATAACCTAATAACATATGTATGTTACATTATCATTGCCAAATTGTGTGATATATTAGCCTTGTAAAGCCTCAACAAAAAGCTTATACTTTCATATCTGTATAGCATATTATCATTGTAAAGTGGATCAAAATAGAAAACTGTAAGGAAGATAATAAATCATCCTTTATTCTAGTACTTGGTGATAACTTCCATTGATGACTTTTATTGTACAGACTATAAAATTTAGTTTCCTAGATTTTACATTCACAATCACAATATAAGCCCTTAAACATACTTTAATTGCTGCATAAAACAGTATTACATTGATATTACATAATTTATTTACTCAATCTTTTCTATTCTAGTATACTTATTCATTATTTGCTTTAATATTCTATAAGGAAAATTTTAAAAAATAACATCTATTTATATTTTAGATTATTCATTAGGATAGACACCTAAGGATGTTATTACTTGGCCAAAAGCTATGGAGATTTTTAAGTCTCTTGATTATTAATAATAAGTTATTTTCAACAATAAAGTAATTTTAGTTATAATAATTATTATTTCAAGAGAAAAACTGTATGTAAAATATTCAAAATATTTGACTCAGTAATCCTACTCTTTAGAGTTTTGACTGATGAAGACAGGGAAAATGGGAGGATAAAAGTAGTCAGGAGGGAAGCTGGAAGTATTTTAATTTCTTAAGCATTTACGTGTCAGCTTTCCTTACAGTGAATGGTTCTGTTCCTCAGATTCATATTTGCCTACCCATTAAAATAACCAATCAAGCAGCATGGTCAAAATGATTTGTCCTCTTGTTACCTCATCACTCATAAATAAATCATCCAATAAGTATTTTCATTTTTTAGTGAAGATATTTTAGGCCAATTCCAGTCAATAAATCAGTGGTTCTTCACTTTTTTATGACTGAGAACATGGAAATATATGAAAGCTATTGATTCTTCTAGAAAATGTACACACACACAGAATTTTGCATCCATTGGCAGGGCTCCACAGATCCCAGGATGATCTTTCTGCAGTCCCCTCTATGTAGTCTTTTGATTAAAAAACCTAGGATAATAGCTCTTCAAAACATTTGAGAGAGAATAAAGAGACAATATTTTAATGCCATAACCAAATGTCTTATTCTTTAACATTCACAGAATCATCAAATTCTAATACTGGAAAAAATTTAAATTCTATTTGGTTAAGTAATCTACACATTTAGGGGGACACAAGTTCCCTTTAGAACATGATGAAAGCAGTTGGAAAAAAAAATGCACCTTTTTCCCCAGGGAGAAGTGATCACAGTCACAGTCGGCCACAGCAATGCCATAGCACTGCTGGGCTCCGAATTCTCCCCTTAGTGTCCAAAGAGTCCACACTGACAGTCACTGAGTTCCACTCCACCATCCGCTCAATTGTACAGATGAAAAAAACAAAGGCTAGAGTAGGTAAAAGATTTGTTCCCACTCACAAAAGGAGTTGATAGCAATGCTGGGACTCTAGTCTACATTTTATGATCTCTCAATTGATACAATTTTGGACCCATTGTACAGATCGGAAAACTGAAATTCAAAGAAGGCAAATTACTTACCATCATCCTATTTCACATGACAAACAGCAGAAAAGAAAGTGATTACATTTTCAGGCTCTTGAGTTTACACCTGAGTTTATGGCCCTATTCTTCCAAGAAGAAAATAAATTTGTTTTGGAGAGTTACATCTTAGGAATAGATCAGTTAACTGAAGGTGGTCAAGTTAGTTATTTTGTTCAAATAACGCATTTTCACTGAAATACTTTGTAATTAACTATAGAAACTGCATGTTTAAAAGCTGCACAGATGTATTTGCATACCTGGGTAACTACCAGTGCAAGCGTTAGCTTCTCCGTGTGCTTTTCCAATTTGCATCAGCAAATACGAACTGACTTCTCACCGAGAGCTTGCCCTTTTGCCCTTTTGCCCTTTCAAGGCTGACCCTTCCAGTTCTGAAGTTGACAGTAATTATTTGGTTTAACTTTTGAATATGGAATGTCTACAACCAAAGTTCTTCAAATAAACACTTCTTCCCTCAGGCCCACTAATTTACACCGCGTATGGAAAGAAGATATAAAAATGTCCTGATTTTGATAAGGTCTTTTATAGATCCTAGTTTCCAATTTGGGAGCACAGAAGTGAGATGCCACAAACTGTCAGGAAGCCCACCTTCTTGAAACCAACATATCAATAAATATGTAGACAACCAGGTCCACTGGGCATCACTGCCCGTCACCCATTAGTTGTTTAAGCATATCACCACTCTCAGAATCATCAGAGGCAATTTAATCAAATGGTGCCCAGCCACTGGGTAATTGTTTTCTAGGCCTGTTAGAAAAATAAAGGTTGGCATTTATTAAATGCGTATCCTCTTGCCTGTTGATTGCTCTGCTAATTTCTTGTTTGTAATCCTTTGTTCTAGCTTTCAAGAGAAGGCTGAATTCCAGCCTAGTGAATCAGTACCCAGAGGGACAAATTAAAATAGAGAGCTATGTCGGGGCCTCCAAGGTTGAGACCCCAGAAAACTCAGGTCATAAAGCTGAGGGGTCATCCACAAGTGAGCCAGAATTCGTTTTCCTTTGCACACTTTCTGCTTTTCTGCTAGATACATTAAAGAGGTCGATTTGCTTTACATGGCCATTTTCTGTCACTTATACAATGAAAATCAGGACAGTCCACACACACAAGATAACTTTTGTGTCCATTTCAAAACTGACCTGAAACAATGGCGATGTACTTCTCAGGACTGCACCCGTAGTCAGCTGCTAGAGGAGAAAAATCAAGAATATGTTGTTTTTTAAAATATTTATTTATTTATTTGTCTGCACTGGGTCTTAATTACAACATGGGGATCAGTTCACTGGCCAGGGACCCAGCCTACACCCCGTGTATTGCGAATGCAGAGTCTGAGTGACTGGACTTCCGGGGAAGTTCCAAGAACATGTTTGCGTGTGTACCAAGTCACTTCAGTCGTGTCCGACTCTTTGTGACCCTATGGACTGTAGCCCACCAGGCTCCTCTGTCCACTGCATTATTCAGGCAAGAGTACCGGAATGGGCCGCCATTCCCTCCTCCAGGGATCTTCCTGACCCAAGGATCTAACCTGCATCCAGTGAGTTCTTAACCACTAGGGTCATCTAAGAAGCCCCAAGAAAATGTTTAAACACAAGGATTTTGATTCAGTTTAAAATCATTTCATCTTGTTATGGATTAACTAAAATGGCCACAAGTAGTTTCCAGCAGCTACACGCTTCTTTCTACAGAGATCATTGACATACACCATCCAATCCTACCATGCTGATGCTAATTAAGTGGGCAGATCATCGGACCATTGATTACAAGAAATATCACTGTAGCTATCATATGTTGTTTGACCAAATGGTGTGGTCTTTGGTAAAATTTTTGTTTAGAAGGGAGAGAAAGGAAAGAATCTTTTCCCACATGGATGTTCTTGCCACACTGTGTCAGACTTCTAGTTATCTGAACTCAGAGAGACATGGGATGGGCAAAATTAGGTGGTCAGATCACGTAAGGGTTGAGTTCCTACTAAATGCTGATCCTGAATGAATTTTTTCCTCACTGAGCTTAAGCTCAAAGACCCTGATGCTGGGAAAGATTGAGGGCAGGAAGAGAAGGGGAAGACAGAGGATGAGATGGTTGGATGGCATCACCGACTCAATGGACATGAGTCTGAGTAAACTCCAGGAGTTGGTGACAGACAGGGAGGCCTGGCGTGCTGCAGTCCATGGGGTCGCAAAGAGTCAGACACAACTGAGCAACTGAACTGACTGAACTGAGCTTAAGCTAACTCATTTGCAAAATGGAAACAGTGATATTTCCCTCATGATCCATTTCAGGGTTTCAGTGAGGAAACACATGGAGCATTTAGGGTAGCCTTCTGCACATAGGAGAGGCTCAGTGAATGATAACTATTAACAGTAATCGAGTGTGAATAATACTGTGAGATTCTTTTCCATTTGTATATAAACTTATGACATACTGTAGCCTGAAGCTTGGCAGAAGTGAGATAGGCAACTTAAGTTCCGAGAGAGAATCTAAGGCCTTCTAGATGATTTGAGAGCAGCCAGGGCTCTGTATCCCCATCAACCTCCATGTGATACTGTAAGTGAGCAGGCTGGTATAGAACCCCAGGAAATCTCTACGATTATCTTCAAATAAAGCAGTCCTGGGAACCTTTTTACTTGAAGCAAGTTCTAACATGAACACAAATGGCATCTTTGGTGAGGGACAATTCATTTTCATAGTGGAATTTCATGGCTGACAGAATTAATTTGGAACATCGAGCAGAAGATTTCATTGAATTTCTCTGTGGTGAAAAGAAATCTCATCATTTAGTTAGGTAATTTATTTAGTTTCTGGGGAAAAAAAAACCAGTGATTTCTTTTTCAATTAAAAAAATGAAATAAAAGTTTTAGACAGAAAATTTTCCAAGTAGCAGAATAATTGCAGAGGTAATTCAAGCCAGAGTTCAAGCACAATGATTTATTTGAGCTGAGGAACTTTCCATATAATTACGCTTATTATACATTTTCTAGTTGTTGAGATACTACTATATGAACATGCATGTATGTCCAAATTCAAATAAAAGAACTATAAAATATGATTCAAGTCATATGCTTATTCTCCTTTCTTTAAAGAAGGACATGCAGAAAATAAATTGGGGTATGGATTCATAAAAGACTGTATAAATGTATTTTAAAAAATTAATAGCCAGGTGACACCTGAAATGGGGTCTTTGTAATACCCCCCAAAAGATCTGGTCTCACCAGCCCTGAGGCTAGAAATGTTGGACAATCCAGCTGGTTGTAGTAAGATTGCTGAGCTGGTAGACACAATTACCTGAATTTCTCCACCCAGCTGGTGAGTTTGCTGGTCTAGGCACCATGGATTATAAGGGCATATGGAATAGAGAATAGAAATGATGATCTAATTCAACAACAACAAACAGTGACAACCTGGCCTGCTCCATCACCCACTTTTAATTAATTTACTGTGTAAAGCCATGTCAAAAAGTCGAGTCTGATCCCAGTTCAGAGCTATAGAAACCACTTCTATGCCGATGAGTGTCTGTACCACCATCACGCTTATTGTCATCAATATCATCATCATTCTTATACGCGTCTACTGTGTAGCAGGAACTGTGCTGACTTTCACATACATTATACCATCTGAGTCTCCAAGTCATTTTGGGAATTATGTATCCCCATTACAGCTAAGAAGACAGTGACATTCAGAAAGAGCCTTTTTGTACTTGACAGTCTGGATATGAGATAGAAATACCATTGTCTGTTTCACAAAAATTTACTTTGCTTCATTTTGCCACTTCTTTCATCAACATGCCTTCCACATATCAGTCACAGCATGGGCAGGTAGATAAAGGACGTATCTACAATCTACTGACCTGGGTTTAATTCCCAGCTCTTATTCCTATCTACTGAGCAATTGGCTTTGGGCATGTAGCTGCTAGCCTGACTGTGCTATCTTCCATTTAAAGATGAGGAAACTAGCACCTACTTTATAATAAACAGAGCAGGCATCAGTAAAACAGCTGTGATATTGCTTGACTTTCTTGTGGTAGAAGGGCCAAGTATCATGCACGCTCAGTTGTGTCCAACTCTATTCAACTCTTTGGACTGTAGTCAGCCAGATGCCTCTGTCCATGGGATTTTCCAGGCAAGAATATTGGAGGGATTTTTTTCTGATGCAGGAATCAAACCCACATCTCATGTCTCCAGACTTGCAGGCAGATTCTTTACCCACTGACTGAGCCATCGGGGATGCTGGAGGAACCTCAGTTATCTCCAAAAATGAAGAGACATGACTGTTCAGTACCTTAAGAACTTTTACAAAATACAGCTAATTTTTATTTATTTGCTTAAAAACAATAGACAGGTGGCCTATGGTAACTTTGAAGGAGCTTGTCAAAAAACCAATCAACCCCATGCCATTTTGATGCCGAAGTTCAAAGGAGACCAGAAGTCACTGCTCTGCTTCATCCTTTGGGTTAGAGTGGCGGTTCAGCCTCGAAGTGCCTCACACAGTCCCTGGGGCCTCTTTACAATACCCTGGGTCTGTTCCTGCTACTTTCCTAAGAATTTTAACATTTCTGACAAATGGGGATGGATAGCATCAAAATTTGCCTCCCCAGAGGGAAGTTCAGTTGTTAGTCTTCTGCCTTTTAAATTACCCCAAAAAATGCATATTTTTATTTTTTGAAAATATGTTTTTGCCAATTTGCACTTGGAAAGTCATAAATATATAAAAAGGGAATTTCCTTTTCTCTGAATAATTAGGAGAGAAAAATGTAGCTTTTGGTCACGGCACATCTGCTTTAGTTTTTTTCAGTTATGTATTTAAAGGGAAAGGCTGTCAAAGGAACCAGTCCTTTTTGTACACTCACAAAATGCTGGACTCCTAAAGTTTATGTATTTGTAAACTTTAAACGGATCCTGGATAAACCGACCTTGTATAAAAGGTATTATTATCATCTCCATGTGATAATTTTATTTGTATGTATTTGTATTGTATTTATAATAATTTTGCTTGCAAATAAATGTATTTGCATTTATTTGTAATTCAGACATGTACTGAGAAAGTATCTGATATGGCTGAGACCTTATATTTAAGATGAGGGAACCCAAAGAGGTTAAATGTCTTGTCTTGTTAGAGGATAAATGCCCAGGGTGGCACAGTGATTTGGGGTCCAAGCCTCACCTTCCTTCCCCTTGTGGAATACTTCCTTTTTAATCTGGCTTGTTTAAATTTCTTTCTCCTTAATTCAGAAAACATGTTAACATTTGATTGACTTAATATAGATACTGCTTGAAATCTTACAAGCAGGATTTCTTTTGGTCACTGGACTCGCTGGGACACTTGAGCAGGGCAGACTGGATCCAGCGTGGGTTAAGGAGGGTCACTGTAGAACCCGATACTTCAGTACTAAGATGGAGCTTTGAGGACTGAGAGGTCCAATGCTTGCCATCTTTGGTTATTTCTGACTTAAAAGCTCTTTCTGACTGCTGCTGTTTAGTCATTAAGTCATTTGCAACCCTTTGTGACCCCATGGACTATAGCCCACCAGGGTCCTCTGTCCATGGGATTTCCCAGGCCAGAATACTGGAGTGGGTTGCCATTCCTTCTCCAGGGGATCTTCCCGACCCGGGGATTGAACCAGTGTCTTCTGCATTGCAGACAGAATCTTTACCATCTGAGCCACCTGGGAAGCCTTTTGACTTTGAACATAACTAAATAGTATTTAATCTTATTATCTTGTGTTATAGAAAATGTTATTAAGTATTTCTTTGCCAAGCTACCATCTGATAGTTAATTCCCTGTCTGTCTCTGGGACAGATTGAAAGAGTGGTCCAATTCCCTCCCCTCCCTTTGTCCATTCATTTCCCCAAGTAAGAAGTGTGCAGTCGCTTCCACAGAAGCAGAGTGTGCTTCTCCACCCCCGACTTTGAACTTGGCCAAAGTACTTCTTTGTAAGTTATTTGGCTCAGCACAAGCAGGGGATTGCACTGTGTTCATGCCCCTGGGCTCACCTGCTTGCGTTTCTGCCACACACATAATAGCTTCCTTCAGGTAGTTCCTCTTGAGCTCCA
Source organism: Ovis canadensis (assembly GCF_042477335.2). Classification (NCBI taxonomy): domain Eukaryota; kingdom Metazoa; phylum Chordata; class Mammalia; order Artiodactyla; family Bovidae; genus Ovis; species Ovis canadensis. The sequence continues at coordinate 24,177,703 of NC_091262.1, forward strand.
GCAGGTCTATGTGTGGAGCTCAGCGGAGCCCAAGCCATAGTAAGGTGAGAAGCCAAGTCCAGCCGGATCCACTGCTTGACGCGGAGAGGCCCAACTGACCCCCAGGTAACCCTCAGCAGAATAACAGACACACAAAAAAATAAATACTTACGCGTCCTCCACGATCTTGTGGTTGTTGTTCCATAGTAATTGATGATCAATAGAGCTTCTGATTATATTTTGATGATAAAGTACAATAGTGCAACTGTAAAATGGATAGCCATCACTGATCTAATGTTTATAAATCTCAGGGTTTTTACAAATGAGCAATTTCCAGAATATCTGTGTATTACTGTTCTCTTACAGAAATTAGGCTCCCATTTAAAATAAGATTTAGAAAATATGACTCTTGGTTGAAGAGGTGGACCTAGAAGAAAATAACTACTTTTTACAACATTATTATGTGTTTCATCCAAGTACTGAAAAAAAAATCTCTCATTTGTTCATTAATATATTCCACAAACTGCACTATTATGGGGCAGGTAGTAGCTTTATCCAGATGAACTGCCCAGGTGCCAAAAAAGCTTCCAGCTTAAAAGAGAGACGGAGATTCAAATGAACAATTGGTCTATAACCTGATAAAAGGCTAAAATGGGCACATGAATTGTGTAAAATTTGAAGAAAGCTTTTAAATAACAATAGCTAAAATGGACTGTGTACGTATTGCAAACCCAGTACTGATCTGGTCCTTTATATCAATTGTCTTATTTAATCTTTCAAACTCTCTGAAATAAGGTGGAAATAACTAATACTACTTCCATTTTACAGACAAAGAAATGAAGGTCCACAAAGGTCAAGCCCCTTGTCCTGGGTCAGATAACCTATAATGTAGTGGCTGCGTTGGAACTTGCACAGCCTGATTCCAGAGCCCAAGTTCATCACTGGTATCCCACAGACTGGAGATCAGGTTATACCTGAGCTGATTCTTAAATGATAAATGAAAGGGCTGCAGCAAATAGCCACATTGTTTGGGGTGGTTTCTGGTAGACACAGCAGGCTGGCCAGACTCCACATCCTAGGACCTGAGGAGACTCTTGGTTCACCCTGATGTTCATATCTACTGGGGCCCAAAGTTCTTTCTTTTGAGAATCATGCTAAATATAAGTTAACCAACAATCTTGTTTCTCCTTCCTATTCACAGAGAATTCTGACTCACACATTTTCCATCTTACTTTATTCTACAAACTACCAATGTCCACAGGAATGACATAGTCCATATCTTGACGTGTAGCCCTGGACTTCAACTCCAGTTCACCCTCACCTCTATTTTATAGTTTGATGACCTTAACTTTGACTTATCACTATCAGGAACTGTGGTACCCATTAATATGTAACTATCCCATTCTCTGGCCACAAACTCTGTAATTACAGCTCTCTAGATTCTCCAGTTCTATTCAATCTGCACACAATAGCACATTCCTTAGAATCTTTCTTGAACCTCTTCCAGTCTCTTCTGCTTTTGCCACTTATTTTAATGTATCTCCTGACTTAGGAAGCACATTTCCTCGATCCTTTGGCCTTTTTAACACCTCGTCTCCCTACGATATCCATTTAAAACACTCACATCAGTGGAGCAGTTACGGTCAGCTGTGGCCCCCTACAAATTTGTGACTCTTCAATAGAACTAGATTGTGCAGCAGGCAATTATCTATATTTGTGTATTAAGCCATCTCTCCCTTCTCGACTGCAGTTATTCCAAAGTGTTATCTATGTTGTGGGTTGAATTATGTCTCCTCAAAATGTATATATTGAAGTCCTACTCCCAGTACCTGAAAATGCAACTGTATATTACAGGCAAGAATACCTAGTGGATTGCCGGTCTCTTCTCCAGGGCATCTTGCAGACAGATTCTTTGCCATCTGAGCCGCCAGGGAAGCCCATATATTAAGATAGGGCCTTTAAAGAGGTAATTAAGCTAATGTGAAATCATAAGAGTAAGCCCTAATCACATATGACCAGCGTTTTTATAAGAAGACTAAACTTGGACAGAGATCCACACAGAGGGTAGAGCATATAGGGACTTAGGGAGAAGGTATCCATCTACAAGCCCAAGGGAAAGATCTCAGAAGAAACCAATCCTTCCAATACCTTGATCTCAGACTTCTAGCCTCCGAAATGTAAGAAACTTAATTTCTGCTTTTGTAGCCACCCAATCTGTGGTACTTTGTTAGGACAGCCCAAGAAAATTTATACAATTGTTATTGAAACTGAGTTCACGTGCCCAATGCACAGTGATGCCAAACAAACCAACACCTTGATGTTTGGAGCAGAGAAAGGCTTATTGTGAGGGCCAAGTAAGGACAATGAGCAGCTCATGCTTAAAAAGCCCAAACGCCCTGCTGGTTTCCAGGGAAGAACTTTTAGAGGCAAATTTGGGGAGAAGACTGCTAGGTGTGTGACTTTCCTCTGATTGGTCACTGGTGAGTCACCGAGTGGTATTTCAGGAGTCTCAGTCATCGCCTTCTAGTTCCAACCAGTCTAGGTTCCACACGCTTGTGTGTAGCTTGAAGTTATCATCACCCACTTGGGTGGAAGCATCAGTTCCTGTAGAGAAACTCAGAGATCTATATCAGATTGTTACACGTGTCTCTTGAGGAAGAACTTGGACTGTAGCTGATCATTCTTTTCTCTTGATTTCTTTCCCTTTGTTTCTGCATTCCCCCAATCCCCTAACTTGTAACTCTTTGAATCTGACCTTTGGAACTCAGGAAACATCTCAAAGACTAAAAGCCTCTTCCCTACATATAGGAAACAGGAGATCTGGGAAGACTTTTGTACCCAAGAGGTTTCTGCATGGTTTCACAATCAGCCCCTATAAACCTCCCATTTCTTCTTCTCTTTTGTGTAGCAAGTAAGCTCATCTCCTATTTTTTGGGGGGCATAGATGATTTCATGCCTGAATTCTAACTGCCTACTGTTATACCTACAAAAACTATTCTTCTCACTTTCCATCTCCAAGAAAGAACACCTTCTAGCTCTTCTCAAAGCTGACCTTCTATTTTTCACTTTGGAGCATATGTCCTCTGGGGAGATTCCAGTTCGGGAACTGTTGACCAAAACCACCTGCCGTGACCAGGCATGATGACAACCACTTGCACATGTTGTCTCAAAACAGGAGATTCTGATAAGGAATATGGTGTTGTCACCAAAGCGAACTGGAATAATTCAAAATCCACCAGAAGGAGGAAGGAGACTCCATAATATTTTTTACCATCTTCCCTCTAGAATTCACCTTGGCTGAGAGATGCACATACAACTGGGAAGGATACTGGGTCAGACCAAATATAGGTCAAGCAAGATGACTGACCAGACACAACCCAGCAATTAACCCCATTACCGTAAAACCTAAGACTGGGAGCCACATGGCAGAATAGTTCTCCTGGGTTCCCTACCCTGCTGCTCTCCCCTGGGGCACCCCTTCCCGTGAAAGCCATTTGTCAGTACGTGTGTCTTCTCAGACAACTTATTTCTGAGTGTTAGACAAGACCACTCTCGGACCCTGGAATGAATAGGTCCCCTTTCCTGAAACAATTCCATGCACGACTGCTTCCCTCTCCTTTCTCCTAAACATTCCCATATTTCTTGCCAACCAAGAGTTATACTAACATTACAGCTATACTTTAAACAGTGATATAAATAAAATCTTATTCCATCTTATAATACCCTAAAGAAATGATTATACATTCTCTTTCTTGTCCCAGTCAAACTTCTTTAAAAAAAGAAGTCAATATATCCTCCTGCGCCCATGACCCACTAAATCTAGCCAATATCCATTTACTGCACTGAAACTGCTTTGTCAAGTCAACCTAGACTTCAAAAAAATTGGGTATGTTTCCATTCCAGTCTTTTTTGACTCCTCTTGTTCTCAAACTGTCCACTTTATTTTCTCTTATGCTTTGTTTTCCTTCCTAAATTCCTAACAGAAAGACTGTTCATTCTCTACTTACTTCTAATGTCTCTTATTTCTTCTTATTTTTACATCTGTTGATATTTCTGTGAATTCTGCTTTTCTCCTTCTTCTTATTTCATTTTTATTCCCCTTTTCCTCTACTAATGTCTATCCTATATTCTACTAGAATTTCAACCCCTTGGAGTCATCCTGATGACTACTTTTTTTCCCTCCAGTAACTATACTGTAGTGATTAAGAGTGCACCTTCAATAGCCAAATTATTGGATTTACCTTATGGCTCCACTACTTCCTAGCCTTGCAACCATCAGGACTTCATTTAACCTCTCTATTTGACTTTTTAGTCATCTTAAAATGGGTTTGATTGTTTTGAGGATGAAACGAGTTCAAATATGCTAAGCACTTAGAAATTTCTGGAACTTAACAGACCTCTAGTGTGTGTTATCTATTATTAAGTAACTGTCCAGAAATCCAATTCTATATTTAAAACCATAACCATCCCTGGATGTCCCATGAGTACCTCAAAATCTTATCTCAAGCTGAAGCCATCATCTCCTCACCACGAAATTTTTTTTTACCCTGGATACTTTCTTTGAAAGATTTGTATCACTGTTTCCAGATAAGAGGCCAGAGTGTGGCTATCAGCTGAGATTTCTTCCGTCTCCTTCCTATCCATCTTTCAATAGCTACCAACTCCTATCATTTGTATTGTCAACTTTCCCTCCAGCCTGTCTCTTCCCTTTCAGTGCTGCTACTCCCGTGATGCAGGTCTGCATCTTCGATGTGTGTGGTTATGTTGGGGGAGTGAGCATATAGACTATTACAACTAACATCCCTTGACTGGCTCCATTCTTCCAGAACGTTATTCACTTGGCAATCAGGGTATGCTTTTAACAACAAACATTCATGCCACTCCTCTGTTTGAATCCCTTCAACAGCTCTTTATCAGCTTCAACATAGTGTCCATCCTTTCAGGCTGATTTACAAGCCCCTCCACCCCCATCTGGATTTAAACGAGGCTCTCGACCTTTCCAGCTTAAACTCCCATCACCTCCCCAAAGTGCCCTACAGTTCAGTTAAACTCAACCACTTGCACCTGAGGATTCCTGTTATTTTTCAAATGCCTTCTTCCCACCTGCAATATAGCTCTAATTACAGGCTAAGTGTGAAGCTCAAATAAAAGCCCTAAATACTTAAGCAAAAATAAATTCAGATGAAAGGAAAACCTAGATGTAGTAAAACTATCTTGATGATTTAATAATCTAATTATATAAAATAAACAATATTTTGATTTCTTGTAATCGTCGCTAGTTTCTCTCCATTTAAAAGAAAACTTCTTTTGAAAATGCATTTTCCTTTCCCCCTCTTTTTACAGCTTGACTCACATTATTATTCCATTTGGCAATCCGTCTCCCAAAACTAGGCTTTCTAGGTGGTGCTCGCTGGTAAAGAACCCACCTAACAATGAGGGAGACTTAAAAGATGTCAGTTTGATCCTTGGGTCAGGAAGAGCCTCTGGAAGAGAGCATGGCATCCCTCTCCAGTAGCCTTGCCTGGAGAATCTCATAACAAAGGAACCTAGTGGGCCACAGTCCATAGGCTTGAGAAGAGTCGGACAGACTGGAGTGACTTAGCATGCATGCACACACCCTTCCAATACTAGGCTGAAAACACTCTGAATTTAGTTATAGCAAAAATGAATCCAATTTTGAAAAAAAAAAAGTAGAATCAAATATCTTGATTAGACAGAAAACAAAAACAATGAATAATATCATTGGAGTTGCCTTCATAGTTGCCCTGTGTGTGTGTGTTTGTGTGTGCCTACGTTTGTGTTCAAACCTATACATTTATTACATCAGTAATAAGAAAAATATGTCTAAAAATGAAATAATTACCAGACAGTCAACAACTTAAAATATGTAATGGGATCCACATACGTGGTCTCTTAGCATAAAACACTTGGAGTTAAGTGTTACTGAATGCAAATGTGGAGACACCTGCTAGTTCAATGTGTACTTTAACACAGACCCCCTGGGGATTTGCTGTATTCTTGCCAGATGTAACTTTTAGATTTTCCCTCTGGTTTAGATAGCATAACGTAGTGGAAACAGCCATATGACTTGCGGACTTTCTCAGTATCAGTGTTGATAGAATTACATTTGAACTTAACTCTCTTTAACAGGATTTGAGGAATCTTCCCACATCTCAGAGTGCATGATTGTAAGTGTTTCATTCTTGGCTTCAAGCACCCAGGCTTTCTCTGCCTTCTCTTTTCCCAACCAGTTCCCTGGCTCTGTCCCCACACATCTCTCTATTTATCTCTATGAATGCTACTGCTTTGTTTATAGTATAGGTGACAAGACACAAACCAGGATTTGGAAAGAGTGCGTGGGATGGAACTGACTTCAAGTTGCCTTTTAGGAAATGTGCTATAATTGTAACATTTGATTCTGGCATTTTGTAGCCTGTAGCCCCCTCATCTTATGCTATGTGTGAATTCCAGTCGGGTGATTCATCCTGACATGGGAGTTCTTTGCTTCTTCTACTGCAAAAATGTGAGAGAATGAGGGGAGAACTGTCTCATTCCTTCTGATTTCTCTAAGTAATCTTTATTTTTTTCCCATAGCTGGGAAAGAGATTTTCCGATGAGAAATCTTACAGTTATGACATAACAATTCCATGTTTCACAACCCAACTCACTTTTCTGGTTGCTCTTTTCTACCCTATTTCTCACAATTCAAAGTAAATTGTGAGATTACAAGGCTCGGGAAAGAGGAAAACTGCATATTACAGCCTTGATAACCCTTCATGGAGAACAAGTCACAACTGTGCCACAAATTCCAATTTTAGAATTGGATTCAACAACAAGAGTGAATAGAAGAAACACAGGAAAGCAGATATGTGTTTTTAAATCATCTTGACCAGAAATGTTTATCTAGAAACATTGGGCTCCGACGAGATGTCTATCATCTCCTACTTTGCATATATTCCAGTTTGGACAGAATAGTCCTTATCTATTATCTAAGTACTTTTGCAACCTTATTTTGGAAAGGTCTCCCTGGTCACACGTACATTAAATTAGAGAGGAAGGCAGTTGATTGCATAGTTTTTTTAACCGAAATAGTTTCTGTAAAACAATGCAGAATTATATTTATACCATCACTTCCAAAGACAAAGATAAATGGAATTGTCACAGCTACTGGGATTGGGATTGAAAGCCTCTTTGTTTCATGGGAAATACATATATTTCATAACCCAGATAAAGCAATGTGCTGAAGGTAAAACTAAAATTGCTAAGGCAAATAGTCTATCCAGAGGTTAAATATTTTGAATTAGGATACTATATTTGTACACAGTCTGATTTCAAGCAAGTATTTAAAAGTCATAAGAATGTGCTGTCCTTCACTTTCAGAGATTCTGTAATAGATAAAATATCACAAAGAAGTTTTCACATCCAGCATGTCACTTCTCTATACTTACTGGTATATATCCTTCAAATCTATACCCCATTTCCATCTGTTTCCGTGATCACTGGTATAGGATTTCACTATTTTATATCGGTAGTGGTGATGGTTTCGTTGCCAAGTCCTACTCATTGTGACCCCATTGACTGTAGCCTGCCAGACTCCTCTGTCCATGGAATTCTCCAGGCAAGAATACTGGAGTGAGTTGCCATCTCCTTCTCCAGGGGATCTTCCCAAGCAGGGATTGAACCCTGGTCTCCAGGATTGCAAGCAGTCTCCTGCATTGCAGTCGGTTTCTTGACCAGCTGAGCCACTGAGGAAGCTCGTTTTTATTTTCTTAGTCTTCCGTCTTGTCTTCTTGCCTTCAAACTTCTCCAGCTCTTTTCTACAATCACCAAGCCTCTCCTTGTGCCTGAATTAACTTAAAAAATTAGTGAGGATTTTTTTTTTTTAGTTGGAAGTGACAAAACTCTATTTAAAATGATCTAAACTGGGACAATTTTGGCGGTTCAGCGGTTAAGACTCTGAATTTCCAGTGCAGAGGGCATGGGTTTGATCCATGGGCAGAGAACAAAGATCTCGCATACCTCATGGTGTGGCAATAGATAAATAAATAAAAGCATCTAAACTGAAAACGGAATTTGTTGAGCCATGCAAATGGGGAATGTGAATGGTTGATACAGATCCGGCTCTCAGAGGATATTATCAGGACTGTGTGAGTCTCTTAATTTCATGAGCTTGATTAATTATGATTGCCTCTTTCACAGATAGAATTTCTCAATGTGATAACAAGATGTTTTCAAGAACCATAACCTAAATTTCACTCTACCCAACCACACTAATAGAAAAAAATATTTTTGGTGGGGGTGGGGAGAGGGGGAAGAATACTTGGGAAATGTTATGGCTATTTCCACGTGGTTTATATTTCATTCTTGAATAATCAAATGTTATGTCCATGAGCAGGGGGCCATTCAAATGGATAAATCTGGATAAGAGGCCAGAATTAAAACTCTATCAAATGTCCAATACACAATAATCAGTGTAATAAATGAATAGACAATTAGAGGAACTATGCAACATGATGAAAAAATAAAAAAGTAAAAAGCAGTTAACAGTAAATGTTACAGGTATTCCAAATATTAGTATTATAAAGCATACAGTTTAAACTAACTATATTTACCATGCTCAAGGAGATAAAAGACATAATGGAACACACAGGCAAAGAACTGAAAATTATAAAAATGAACCCAATTAGAAATGTGAATTAGATTAATGACTTGATTGGTTTAAGGAGAGAGTGGACACAGCTAAAGAGAGTTTATGAACTTGAAACTACTTTGAAAGAGCATGTACTGATTATGAACAGAGAAACAAAAAGGTATAAGAAATAATGAGATATCTAGCATGAGCGTGCATGCTCAGTTATTCAGTCATGTCTGACTCTGTGACCCCGTGGACTATAGCCCGCAGGCTCCTCTGTCCTTGGGAGTCTCCAGGCAAGAATACTGGAATGGGTTGCCACGGCTTCCTCCAGGGGATCTTGCTGACCCAGGGATCGAACCCAAATCTCCTGCAGCTTCTGCATTGCAGGCAGATTAATTATCGCTGAGCTACCTTGGAAGCTCCAAAATATAGCATTTGTAGTAAATTAATTTAATCAGGTAAATAGTATAGGATAATCTTCATGCAGAATAAAATGATTACATATGGAATCTCAGAAATGCAGAAAGAAACAAAAAGCAGTAGCTAAATGGTGAGCTGGTGAGCAAATAAAAATAATTATAGTACATACTTAACAATGATAATTATGTTTGTGATTTTAAAATACAAATTATTAAATTACACAAAAAGTATGATATAAAAGTTAGGAAATACAATGATCTAATTTCCTTTTATTGTCCTGTAAGAGGGTAATAATGACTAAAATTTGATTGTGAAAACTCAAGCAGTCATAGTATGATTCTATAACAACTATAAAAAAATTGTAAAAGGTACAATTTGCAAGGTAATAGAGAAAAATTTGGATTAATAAAAGATAACTAATCAATATAAAAACATGAGAGTAGAAAAAAGGGACATGAAATTAGCAAAATGATATGTTTAATCTCAGATATATGAGAAAATATATTGAATATATTTGATTAAAATACAAAGATTGCTGGTCTTTCAGAAACACTAAAAACCAAATTCTGTACTGTGTAGAAAAGACATCAAAAGCATAGGGATATAGAAATATTTAAATCAAATGAGTGATAAAAACACACAATACAAATACTAATAGAATATTTTCATGTTATATTTAAACAACAAAGTAGACTTTACAATAAAATACTAATACAGATTACAAAGGATAATTTTGATAATAAAAGTATCAATTAAATGGTCTCTCCAGTGGGATGATAACAATTTTGATATGAATTGCATTTTATTTGTAGATTGTTTGGGGCATTTTAACAATATTAATTCTTCTAATCTCTTGAGCACAAAATATATTTCCATTTATTTTTGCCTTCTCAATTATTTTTATCAATATCTTAAAAGTTTCAACATCTTCACCTCCTTGGCTAAATTTTTTCATAGGTTTTTTTGTTGTTGTTGTTGTTGAAATTTTTTACCATAAATAGATGTCACATTTTGCCAAATGCTTTTCCTCCATCTATTGAGATGATCACACGATTTTTATTCTTCATTTAGTTAACATGGCATATCATGATTGATTTGCAGATACTGAGCCATCCTTGCATCCCTGGAATAATTCTCACTTGATCATAATTTAGGATTCTTTCAGTATATTGTTGAATTCTGTTTGATAATATTTTGTTGAAGATTTTTACATTTATTTTTATCAGAGATATATGCCAGTGATTTCTTTTTCTTTTTTCCCCTGTGGTATCTTTGTCTGGTTTTGGTATCAGACTGATCTTGCATTGTAAAACAAATGTGAAAGTATTTTCTCTCTACACTTTTTTTTTTTTTTGTGGAGTTGGGGGGGTATTGATTTTTCTTTGAATGCTTGGTAGAATTCACCAGTAAAGCCATCTGGTCTTGGAATTTGGTTTTTTGAAGGTTTTTAATTACTTATTCTGTTCACTAGTAATTCTTCTACTCAGATTTTGTGTTTTATCATAATTCAATCTTGGGAATTTGTGTGTTTCTAGGTATGCATCCATTTATTCTAGGTTGTTCAACTCATTGGTATATAATTGTTCATAGTGACCTCTTATGATCCTGTGTATTTCTGTGGTATCAATTGTAATGTCCCTTCCTTCATTTCTGACTTTATTTATTTGCACTCTATTTTTTTGTAAGTCCAGCTAAATGTTTGTCAATTTTGTTTACCTTTACAATGGACTTCCCTGGTGGCTCAGACGGTAAAGCATTTGTCTACAATGCAGGAGACTGGGGTTCTATCCCTAGATTAGGAAGATCCCCTGGAGAAGGAAATGGCAATCCACTCCAGGACTATTGCCTGGAAAATCCCATGGACAGAGGAGCCTGGTAGGCTACAGTCCATGGGGTCGCAAAGAATCTGACACAACTGAGTGACTTCACTTTCACTTTACAAAGAGCTAGCTTTTATTTTCATTCATCTTTTCTGTTTTCTTTATTAGTCTCTATTTCATTTGTATATGTTCTGGTCTTTGCTATTTCTTTCCTTCACTCATTTTGAGCTTTTTAATTTTTTTTTCTAGTCCCTCAATGTGTAAAGTAAGAATAATTTTTTTTCCATGCAAAAGGCATGTATCTCTATGAATTTTCCTTTTGAGCGCTGATTTTGTTGCATCTCATAAATTTTGGTATGTTGTATTTCCATTTTAATTTGTCTCAAGGTATTTTTTATTTCTCCTTCACTATTTTTATTGAAGTTGTTTAGTAGCATGTTGTTTGATCTCTACATATTCGTGACTTTTTTCTAGTTTTTTCCTTGGAAATGTTTCTAGTTTTATACCATTATTGTAGGGAAGAATGCTTGATATGATTTCAACCCTCTTAAATTCATTAAGAATTTGTTTTGTGGCTTAGATTTAGATCTTATGATCTATCATGGAGAGTATTCCATGTGCTTTAAGAAAAATGTGTATTCTATGACTTTTGGATAAAATGTTCACTACATATCTAGTAAGTCACTTTATTCCAATGTTTTGATTAAGGCACATATTTCCTTATTGGTTTTCTGTCTGGATAATTTATACATTGATATAAGTGGGGTATTAAAATCCCCTGATATTATACTACTGTCTTTTTCACCTTTTACATCTGTTAATATTAGTTTTATAAATATAGGTGCTCCTATGTTGGGTACATATTTACAATGCAATATCCTCATGTTGGATTCACCCTTTTATCACTATATAATGTCCTTTTTAATCTTTTCTTATAATCTTTGTTTTAAAGTCTATTGTTTTTCTGAAATAAGTGTAGCTACCTCAGACTTATTTTGATTTTCTTTTCATGAAACATCTTTTTCTATCCCCCCTCTTTCAGTCTGTGTTTGTCCCTACTGAAACAAGTCTCTTGTAGCAGCGTATAGATGTAGATGGGGCTGGTCTTTTACCCATTCAGCCACTCCATGTTTTTGATCATAAATTTTTGAGGTATTATTAAATCTCACTAGGAAAGCATCTGTTTCATCTAATAAGATGCAATTGCTTCTAAAGAGACATCTTCTCATGACCTAGATCTTTCTGGGAGAAAATGCATTCTGTGTTCTAAGTATCCCTTCCTTTGCCACTGTATAATCATCCATCCAAACCAGTCATCCACCACAAGCCTTGGGCTGAAAGTTAGTGATCTGTCAGTACTTAAAGAATGCTATCTTATTATTGGTGTATTTAGTCAAAGTGAGATTTATTTTCCCAATCAATAGATGTCTGCATCAAAAAGTGTGTTCATTCTTCTCACCAGTGTCATTTCACTAGAGAGAGCAGAAGACATTCAGTCATAATAGGCTATGATCTCTTACAAACAAATGACAACCATTAAGTGTTTGGCACACATATGCTAGTGACCATGATCTGTAAAGTCGGTGAGCAAATTTCCCACAATACTTGACAACCTAAGCCTTCCAAGTATATCACATGCTTGCCATGAATGGTGGTTTTAGAGGGAACAAATAACACAGTAAATTATAATCAACTCTTCAAAACTGGTATGTTGTAAAAGGACCTTTTTATTTATACTTTATCTTCACAGGATAATTCTCAGAATAAATGGTGAAATATAGGTATTAAAGAAATGAGGTAATAAACTTTTTTTTTCCCCCATCACTGAGGTTTTCTTATAAGCCCGAGTGTCCTCTATTACTAGTTCTCTCTGACTGAATTTCCTTTTATTGGAGTATCCAAATCTCATTACTGATAAGTAAAGAGTTTCTATGGATCAGTTAAGACTTGAAGATTTGTTTAATTTATATCTATGTGCTTGTTTTACCAGTGATCATGTGAATACTATGGTTCTGGTCTAAATTTATTTCTAGCCTATGCCCACTCTCCTCCGTCATTTCTTTTCAAAACAGCATGTTGAATATTTAATATGTACTGATATTTATGCTAAGAACTTGGAGATACAAAGATGAGTAAAATAATTTCTCTTCCCTCAAAGAGTTTCTAGGCCTGGGGGACATTCAAGGATAGAAATAGCTACCCACAGTCTCTAATAAGATTCTTCCCTTCTCACATTCACTTATATAATTCTAGAAGCAAGTAGAAATGCAAAAGACCCCTAAAGTTCACTGTAAATATTCACTTAAAAGAAAAGCAAAATACTTCTTCTGTGTTATCAAGGTATTTAACAACTCCAGATAGAAATAAAACTGTCTATTGGCAAATTTACAATTTTAACAATAATCTAGTCTTCAAAAGATTATATATTTTTTGTTAGATATGCTTTAAAAGTCATTGAATTTAAACTAAATATTTTGATACTGAATATTTGTAAGTTGCCAATGAGACAATTTTGGCCATATTACTACTAGTTTTGACCAAGCAAGCACTTAAAATTTTCTTTCATGGTTTTATGAATAGATATTTTTACACATAGATATTCATCTTAATTTTTTTTTAAATTGAAACTGATCATATAGTCTATGTCCTGAACCTTGACAGAAAAGTACACATTTATTGCATACGATAGATGTATTCACAAGATAGGCTAAAACAGATTTCTCATAGCTCTCAAGTTTGCCAAAGACTGATTTCAGTTCAGTTCAGTTCAGTTCAGTCGCTCAGTTGTGTCCGACTCTTTGGGACCCCATGAATCGCAGCACGCCAGGCCTCCCCATCCATAGACACACCCAAAATTTAACTCAAGTTTCTCATGCCTAATTAAATTTAAGGCAAAGTTGTATAGAGCTAGTTTAATCAAACATCCATCAATTCCACCCCCACTCCATATCCAGGCTTGCATCATGCAGCATAAATATGGTTGCTTGAGACCCATCCCTATAAAGAAGGAAGAGAGGGAAGACATTGTGAAAAACCAAAGACACAGCCAGAAAACCATCAATTTCATTTCCTTATTTGGAGGGTGAGCAAATCTTTCACTTTTCCCAGAAGATTTCACTTTTATACATAATATTCTCATATAATTGTTAACAGTATCCTCTTCCACTGATAAAGACAATATGTTGCTTTGGATAAGAACTATCTGATATATTTAGACTTTACTTATTTGATATAAATTGACTTTTCTACATTAGACTTTCTTTTGGCTATGATTACTAGTTTGGGGCCATAAAATGAGATTGTTTCTAAGATATTAGTTTAGCAAATGCATAAGGAATGCCTGTAAGTATGCATAGGCAGATTAAACTTTAGATGATCAGCAAAATATACACTCACATTATCCCAGAATATGCACATGTAAATCAAGCCAAGTAATAATTATCCAATTTTCAAAATATTTATAATCTATGACCAGAAAGATAAAGCACTGAGATCCTACCTAGTATTTATTACAGGTTTTCTAGGTTTCAGGAAGCCATGTTGGTTTTTTTAAGGTATATTTTCAAGATTCTTTATCATGGCTATCCCTATTTTACAATGACTCTCATCTAAACACAGAGAATAGCCATACTATTCAAAGAAATGGGGACTAGGTGACGTTTTCCTGGAAAGGATGTGTCAGTTTAAGCAATAAATAGAATTTTAGCCTGTTTCTTACTGTTTGTTCAGCACAGCTGACTAACAATGGAAGATTTAGAATGAGCCATTCATATGAAATAATTGATTTTGGCATACATGTTAAGCACAGGGAGAAGGAAACAATCAAGATAGAATGTCTTCTAAGAAGGCATTCCTTAGAAAATTGTTTTGCAAATTTTGAAAGAGGTGTTGGCAGCTTTTTAATGGGTGCTAAAGATAGGAGTGTCAGAATACACTTCTCCTGGGCTCAAACATTATTATCTGCAAAACCCTGGGTTAATATTAAGAAACTCACAGTGAAAATTTTGCTTCTCTGATCATAGAACTGTGAACCTTTCACTCTGGTTTCATTTTCTTACTTCAATGCCAAGAGGATAGGAGAGAACCTGATATGCAAATTGAAACCAAAACATGAACAAGGATTCAGTCCCAGGGTACAATCCTCAGAGGGAAAAAGGAAGTTTATGAACTCTGCGTTCAGTGGGAGCAGGCTACAAGAGAGTTTAGTTGTCCTTCTAGAAAACAAAAATTAATTTGCTTTGGCCAAATTAAAATTAATTAAAATTATGCAATGTCGCCCTTGTGTTAATTTTAACGGTGAGGTTGTTGTGATTTAAGGCTACAATTAGTTCTAGTGTTTGAAAGAGAAGCTCTGTAATCGAGACAGGACATTTTAATAATCCTGGTTATAAACATTTAATACATCATCTTTAGGGACTCACAAACACGTTGTAATTAACTTTTACAACTGAAATAAATCAGATTGCATTAGCATATTGCAAAGGAAAAAATCATTTGCATGATTGAAAACAGCTTCAGAAAATTATGTATAACAGGCTTCATGCAAACACCAGCATAACTTTTACCAGGTTTCTTATATGAGGATTCTTTTTAACAAGTACAGTTGAGGATTCTGTAACTAATTATGACTTTCACCATAAAAGGAAATATCCTGGTTTTGAAGAAGCAGCAAGAGTCATTCTCTGGTCACTAGAACTATGTCCAACTTTATTGTAAACTAATTAGGAAATATTCAAATAAAAATATGATGACTTGGTCTGTAGCTACTTCTATGCTACAAGCAAGTAATTTGGTCAGGAGAAAAGAAATTTTATTCATATGTTATTCATCTGTCTAGTGCTAAAATCTTTAGCAGGAAAAGAGATGCTGATATTGGACAAACAAGTGTTCCTTTGTCCAGCACTCAATCTGCTTCGTAGAACTACCAATGCCTTCCTGACTGGTTGAGCTGTGACTGATATGCAAGCTGTGACAGTCTGCATGTTCACTTTGGAAGTGAGCCAATGGAATAAGTTCTTATTAAACACTGGCTCCTATTTTTACCAAAGAGATTTCAGGTCAGTTGTACCAACTGGATGCCCCATTCATCCTTGGGCTTTGGTCAATTATTTTGTCTACTAAGTGATCACTGAGGCCTAGTAGTTATTAAAAGCATAGATTCTGTAGTCACAGAATCTAGGTTTCCTAGGTTTGAATCCTAGTTCCATCACTTAGTCACATTGTATTCCTTGCCTCAGTTTCTCTATATAAAAACAGGATAATAAAACATGTGCTGAAAAGTACTCTTGTGAGGAATAAATGAGATAATGCATGCCAATCATCTTAGAATAATGTCCAGAACACTCAATTAGTAAGCACTCAATAAACATTAATGATTATCACTGTCACTAATATTTCTATGGGCTACCCTTAGGCCAATGCCTAAAGGAAGAGGGGAATCAGTTCATTATGGTCTGGAAGCTGGTGACTTTCCTGTATAGACTCTAACCAGGGCTTTAACAAATATGCAATTTCCATTCATTTATCCAATTAATATTGTGCCTCTGCTATGTATAAAACATTATCAGATTTGCAAGAGAGGACATGTTTGTGACACTGGGACTGAAGATAAAATAGACACAGCAGAGTCAGGGATCAATTAACTGGTCAGAAGTCTCACCAAGTTATGAAATTAGGGGGAAGAGCATGGCAAGTTTAGATTTCAGGTTCTAGACAAAGTAACTAGAAGCCTACCTCCCAGACTTTCCCAATGCTCCCTCCAAAAGGGAAACAGTTTGAAAAAAACCTAAGAATCCCCAAGTAGAGCAGGACAAAAGTCAAAATTTATGGCTCAATCTTTGACCAAAGGAAAGGAAGCAGGGTAAGGCGTGCTGGTGAGAGTATTCTGAGTTGCACTGAGACTGTTCCCCAGGATGGTTCTGAAATAGTCCTTTCTCCCTGCTACTAGGATCAATGATTAACAACTAAATGACAAGGATAATGGCAGCATTTTGGAAGGCAGGTTAAAGCTTATCATTTTGATACAAAGCAAGAAAGAGATTGTTGATTATACAGAAACAGGTTAGTGGTTTCTCTTCAAGTATTTCTACTCAGATTTGCATTTAATTTTGACTCTAGAAATGGATCGTGAATGAACTGAAAATGCAATTTGCTCTTATAAGTTTTTCTTCATTTGGGTCTTTGTTTTAAAAGCAGAAGGGTCCCTATTCTGTCCCTTTCTGGGGGAGGTACTTGGACTCTTTCAATGGGAATCTTCTCATTTCTCCTGAGGCTATAGTTTATTGACTTAAAAGAGCAGTAGTTTAATTAACAGAAGAAATGAAGCCTATTGCATACTTAACCAGACATTTACCTAAAATCAATAATCTAATTGCCACACCTACAGAGGGGATAATGTTTATCCTATTGAAAACAATTCATTTGTATCTACATGTTAACAAGGTGATTGGTGGTTTGTTTAAGAGACTAACCTGATCTGTAAAGTGATAATTTATTGAACAATCAATTAATCTTTTTAGTACTACAAATATAAACAAGCAAGAAAGAGCCACAGTGTGTCTGCTTATGAAAGGTCAAATTTAACAGACTTCCATCTTGAGCTCTTTCTCAAACAGCACAAAGATGTAGAGGCAATGAATAAAAATTAAAGTTTCACACTATCCCCTTGGACGTGACACTTTCACAGGGAGCCAATAACATGCAAAACATCTGCAAATACATAAAGTAGTTTAGACCTATATCCTGTCTTTACAATGAATTCTTTCTCTAAATTGCATTTACCTTATGACAGATACCCATCAAGCCTGTCCCAATGATTCTGGTACACCCAGCTGTATATACTTACATATTCTCTAGGCTTTTAACTCAACAGAAGGAAGAATTGTTTCCTATCTAGAAAAACAGATTATTACATTTATCTAAGACTATGGGCCAGTGTCAAAAATCTTTAAGTTTTAAGTTGAATTAAGTAGCCCACAGTCTGCATGTTTGTCCAAAGTTTATTTCAATTTTTTCATCCTGAATAATTGAATGTGAGGTTTCCCAAGATGTAAGGTACCCCTTGTTTTATAACTATTCCCAAAGCATTTCATTTCTTAAAATAGTCATAGCCTAGTATGAATTCTCTTGCATCTATCTTCAAATTTGACTAATTTAAATTCCAGGATTTATACCAAGATAGTTCAACCTGCTAAAAACATAATTGATATAATAATTATATCAACCTGTGTCCAGGTATGAAGAGCAATTTAAATATCCTAAAGATTTCAAAGACTTGGACTCAATGTCTTTACAAACTTCATAAAATGGGTGTATATCTGCAGAAGAGCAAACAAGGAAGTGGTTATGGGAAAACACAGTATGCCAAATTCATCAAGTGAAAAAAAAATTTAGGTTTTAGACAAGAGGTTTTAACTTTGGGTTTTAAGCAGAGTCATTCTTCATTTGGGGTTCTCGAGCAAGGGGTCTAAGATGAAACTGCATGGGCAAAAGTTGCATCTTTACTTTCCCTGATTTCTAACTGAAAGGGAGCATTCCTTTTCATTATGAATATGGATTAGACATCATAACAGTACTAACAATACCTGTGAATGTCACCAAGAGATGTTACAGATATGTTCCTATTGTATTCCACGTGTTACAGATAACTCAGAGTATTATGTGTGCACAATACATCTTTGAACTATAGTGGATGGGTAGGTATGAGACCTGTGACTGCTGCTGCTGCTAAGTTGCTTCAGTCGTGCCCAACTCTGTGTGACCCCATTGACGGCAGCCCACCAGGCTCCCCTGTCCCAGGGATCCTCCAGGCGAGAACACTGGAGTGGGTCGCAATTTCCTTCTCCAATGCATGAAAGTGAAAAGTGAAAGTGAAGTCGCTCAATCGTGTCCGACTCTTAGCGACCGCATGGACTGCAGCCTACCAGGATCCCCCGCCAGTGGGATTTTCCATGCAAGAGTAGGGATTGGGGTGCCATTGCCTTCTCCAATGAGTCCTGTGACTAGATCCCATTATTTACTATCCTAACAAAGAAAAGTGTATATTGTGGTATGATGTTTGTCTTTTTAAACATTTTAATGATGGTTTTTTAGAACGCATTTTTAAAATGTATTTAATGTATCATTTTTTAAGTGTGTGTATGTGTTTGTTTGTTTGTTTTAATGAGAAATTTTCATAGGCTTCATCAATCTTCCAGAAGAATCCATGGGCAGATGTTTTCGGAAAGACTCCTGGCTTGGAGTTCCACAGCATGGTGATAAACTTCCCTGTATAGCGCACAAGGTAGACTTGCTCATGGGTCAGGGAGCATTTCCCTGGCTGCAGGCTCAGATTCAGAATCCTTCTTATCCAAGCATTATTACCAACTATGGGCTTCCCAGGTGGCTCAGAGGTAAAGAACCCGCCTGCCAAATGCAGGAGCCGCAGTTTCAGTCCCTGCATTGGGAAAATCCCCTGGAGAAGGAAACGGCAACTCACTCCAGTGTTCTTTCCTGAAGAATCCCATGGCCAGAGGAATGTGGCAGGCTACAGTCCATGGGGTCACAGAGTCAAACACGACTGAGCACACCCATGCACGGACTAACACCAACTAAAGCACAACTATTACCCTCTGACGGCTCCTCTTTCATTCCCACAGAAACTATTTTAGGTGAAATTTTCTACAAATAATGACTGTAACAACAGCTATCATTTATTGAGTACCAGTACTTTACCTATGTTATCTAACCAGGACTCACCAGGATCCCACGAAGTGGGTGTTTTCATTGAATAGATATGAAAAATAGCTTAGAAGGGGACAGAGCCGGTTTTCTAAAATCTCTGCTTCTTCCAGTATCCTAACACCAACAACTGCGTTTTTTTAAGAGAACTAATGAGGTCATGTATGTTCATAGACCTTCATATTAGCCAATAAATAAAACATAAAGTATATATTTTATCATTATCGTAATATGTGGCTCTTATCAGTCAGTCTTCCACATGGCTTTGTATGACAATTATCTAATGCTTTATTGTTGCTTTTGAAAACAAAAAAAACTGGATTATTAAGAAAATCAAAGCGCGGAGAGTGAAAGGAATGTTCCGGTCAGAAGATGTTGGCATGACTTAAGACCCTCTTTTTAGTAGTACTTTTGTGCTTAGTACTGTGATGTCATGGAGTTGAATGAAACTATTCCTGGGCCTTCAGGGGACTCCTGAGTGTAGGAGAGATGGCAAAAAAAATACCGAAAATAAAAGATAAAATGATAGAGCTGAGGTTTATGGAGTAAGCCATATGTCAAATGCTTTTCTGAAAGATCTCTATATAATAAGCCACTTAATCAAAATAATTTCAAGAAGTAAACACTAATTTCCCTCATGCGTACAATAGGGAACTAAGGCAAAGAGAGGTGATGTTAGTTGCCTGAGGATAGTATGTGGTGGAAGAGCAGGGATTCTGACCAGGGCTCATGCTCTAAATCCCTGCCACTCATAATGAACCAAATGTTCCTAGTGCGGTGGCACCAGTGATGAAGTAAAGATGGATTCTGATTGAAAAATTGCTGATCATTTTCCCAACCTGTGTTATATACACTTGAACACTCATCTGAGTCACCTGACTTAGTAGATATCACTGAGTCTCTACTATGATAGTATTAGCCACTTCTGACAATTCATCATCTCAGTTGTTACAGAGATTTATAACCCTTTCGGATCTGACCTGTGAAAGCAGAGAGCTGATTAGGAGGATCAAAGGACAATTTACATTTTCCATAAATAATTAAAAATTCCCATAAACATTTTCCATTGAAAAAGTGGCCAAAGCACTTATTATAAATAAGGAGATTATCATCCGGGAAGAAAAAAATCCCATTGACTTTGGGAGCTAAATATGTTCATAGGTGGATCCCCTTCCACATTCATATATATTTATTTTTTTACATAAATTTTTAAAATTCTGGAGATACATTTAGAACAAGGATAGAGTACTGTATGATTTACTTATTCACATTTTCAGGATTTTTCTATTATATTATACTTGGCGGTAAGAGAACTTAAATCCAAACTAATGTTTTGCTTCTTCATTGATTCTCAGTATAAGAATTTATTTTTTATAAGAACTTATTTTTTCTTGAGAAATCATTTCTCTACTCAACAAGGAAGGGTTTGGTTTTTTTATTGTTTAATTTTTAAATTTATTTTATGCTTGTTCCTAACATAATTTAAAGTATTTAAATAATTTTGGTCATTGGAATGTTTTTAAGATACATGTTCTTCGTTTTTTCATTGGGATTCTAAAGTCATCTATTTCGACTATACTGCTACTATTATCCGATTTATGATTTTTCTTCTTTTAAGAGTGTACTCAATAGAATGCCCTGTGTGCACATGTGTGCTTAGTTACTCAGGTGTGGCCAACTCTTTGCAACCCTATGGACTGTAGCCCTCCAGACTCCTTTGTCCATGGGATTCTCCAGGCAAGAATACTAGAGTGGGTTGCCATTCCCTTCTCCAGGGGATCTTCCTGACCCAGGGATGGAACCCTGGTCTCCTGCATGGCTTCAGAGTCTTTACTCTCTGAGCCACCAGGGAAGCCCATAGAATGCCCTACCAATGATAAAAGACTAATTTTCTATCCTGACTCAGATGGGTCCTTCAGGAGTCTATGTTCAGAATATATACCAGAATAAGAGTTTTCATAACATATTTCAAGTATTGGAAAAGAATAGAGTTTACTTATGTCTAAATAGGTATCTATTTCTGGACCAGAGTGAAATGTGAGACCCTCCAATGTTTAGTGTTGAAATCTTAACAGAGAAATTAGGCAAAGGCCTGGTAAGAATTGGAGCAATGAGCAGGAGAAGCCAAGTAAAGCCAGAGCAAATAACAGATTGGCCCCAAGTCTGAAATGAGAGTTTAGCACTTAGGAGATCAAGCAAGACAAGACAAACTATAATTTGCACACTGGAGACCCAAGCGAGTTTGTCCAGTCAGTATTCCAGAGTACTGAAGCCTTTTTTCAAAATCCATAGATCAGCTCATGAGAATGTCCCCTTGACGAGTATTAAAACCTTTGTATTAAACACTCCCCCTACGTTCTTTTACTTTGAATTCTCCTTAACCTATCAGGACTCCTCACACCTTTGCTGGAATCGAACTCTGCAAATTCCTTTCATTCCTTGAAAGTGGACAAAAGTGAATATTAAAGAAGCAGGGAAAGATCCAGGAGGTAAGGGTCAGCCCACATAGGCAGACCATATCACTTTTTTTAAACATCATTATACAGGGACAAGTTATCATTGAGATTTCTTTTAAAACAGAATTTTTACTTTACCCCTCAAGCTGCTGTTGACAGTTTGTTTCCAATAGTTTGCCCGTTATCAATTCTGGCCTTCCATTTTTCCGAGGACTATTGTCTTAATGCATTTAACCCTTTCTAGGTTTTGCTTCTTCATCTCTGTTTTACTTTTATTCTTTTGGACTTTAGCCATACACAAACATCCCAGCTAATCTTTCCAAATTAGCACAGCACCAGCTCTGGAGGGTCTCATTAGATGTGCAGCTGAGATTTATCAGATCTCATTTGCCTAATACGGAGCCTAACTTTGGGCACCTGGCCCTTGCAGTGGGGGGTAAGGGAGAATAGGAACGGGTCTTTTGTCACTGCTATGCAGACTCACTAATTTGCTCCGCCTAATAAAATTACAAATGAATACAGCTTTATTCCCATTGCCTTTATAGGTTATAATAACCTTGGTACCCCATAACCTCCTGCTAGCTGAATTAATCAGATCATATTAATATTTCTTCTTACTTTCTTTTAACTGGTTCTTCTCTTAATTAAAGGGGCCAAAGACGTAAACAGGGTAGGTGACTAGAAACATGGCGTCAGGTTATAAACAAGGCTCATTAAAAAGATGGATGTGCAAGCCGACTGCAAAAATTGCTTACTTCGCAAGTGTACATTTTGTAATTTCCTGACGACAAAAAGAACTAATGCCAGACCCCACCCCCTCCCTTTTTTCACATGTATAAAAGATGATAATTTTTGAATGCTGGGGTGGGAATGGCAAAGCCCAGGAACCTATTCATCAACGAGAATAAGGTCTTTCATATTATAAAACTCCACTCCTTTCCGATGAGCCTCCAAATGTGAAATATATTCGAAAGAGGAGGAAAGGAAACAAACAAATAACAAAAACCAGTTAGTGAGCTAAGAAGAAAAAAAAAAAAAGATGAGGAACTTTTAAAAGAGAACATTAACATGTATTAAACCACAGTTAGATTTGAAAGAGAAAATCAGGAATTTCTTAAAAGACAGATAAGTCTTCTGAACTTGCAAATATCCAAGGATGCATAGGACCTGGACACATGGTCCTGGACACACAGAACGCAATGAGAGCTTGATCTTTATGTGTGAAAACAACGGTCGAAGTGGACAGTCCATGATACCAAGTTTACACAAAGTTTTAAGGGCAATAATCCAGTAGAACTTGAAATGGTATGATTTAGGAAATGTAATTCTGGTATATTTTCCACTGTTGTAAATACTTTGAATCCAATCATGCACTGAAATGATGGTGCACCTAGACAATGCTGATAAATAGGTTCACACAGATGGAATGATTTTTTAATATTATATATGCATTAGATAAAATGTATACATTATGCATATTATGTATTTATAATATATAAATATGCATATATATATATAATACATGTTTCTATTGGTATACTCACACAAATTTAGAGGCTCATTCAGTTATGGTCCTGGCTTTTGAAACTTTTGCTCACGTTCACTTGCCCTAGCAAGAAGGCACCAGCATTTCTATTCTCACAGCAATTACCAGCAAAGCCCAAGCCCACGGTTTCCTGTCCTTCCATCTCCCTCCTTGACAAAACAGAAAGTGATTCTGACAGGTTGATGCACAGCATGACCAGGCAAGACCTCGCTCCTTCATGAATAAATTAGAGATGAAAGTTTAACGGATCCCCTTGCATTTTTATGGAGGGACCTCATCCTAATTTACCTAAATGCTTTGAGTAGAAGGAAAGAAAATGTAAGAGGCTAAGGTGGAAAGGTTAAAATCCGTGTTTAAATGGAGGGTTTTTTTTTTTTTTTTCAACACACCACAACACATGGATGCCTGCAACTATACTGATGATTCCTTACTCAAATGTTTGAGGCAAAAACCAAAGAAAGGAAGATTTTTTTTCCTGCCACTATTGCTTTTCGTATGAGCTGCTGCAGGTTTGACCAATAATTCTGAGTTCAAGAAATCTGGTTCAGATAAGTTGTATATAAAAATATATAATGCAGGATTGGAGACTCTGAACAGTCTGTATTTAAGATCATTTTTCTCAATGGAGCTCAAACTCTGTGCAAATGACATTTTTTTTTTCCTCAAGCAGTTCTAGTATATGCTTCACAGAGTGACCTATTTTAGTATGTTCCTCACCAATGCATTTTTAGTACTAGGTGGGCGTACCAGGAGATGGTGGGGTATGGTCAAAATATATGGTTTTCCCATATAGGATCAGACCAGTGGGCTAATGGTTTTGGAATCCTCCTGCTGGCGGTGGCCATTACCTGATGCTTCAGAAGCCAGGAATGAATTTGCATGACCCCAGCCCTTCAGATGTCCCCTGTGGAAAAATAGGAAATTGGCAAGGAGGATCATTTCACGGATGTGCTGAAGTTGTCATTCCTAGAAAATCTCTGACTTCAGCTCTGTGCCTGGTGAGTTCACTTACAAATGTCTTCTGAGCTGTTCCTGTTTGCAGTTGATCGTTTTATAGGGAGAAGAGCCCTAAACTCATTCTTAATCCTCCTTGCCTTTGGCTCTTGAAAAGGTTGCTAAACACTGAGAACTGATAATATTGGGACTGAACGTACAGACTTGTCAAGCATGGCTGAAACCATGAGGGAGAATACTTTTAAAGAAGGGTCAGTGAAGAAAATTAAATCATTTCAATCACTTATTTTTTTAAATGGTAGTTTAATATTCAGCTATAAAACAGCAGAGGAAAAATAGAGGCACATCTCTTCATTTCGTAATTCCACTATTCCCTTAATACTTAACCAGATATTCTTAAGGTTTAAATATGTGCTTTGTGTTTTAAATAATGCTTTCTTAGCATAAAATCATTTTGACGTCTCACTGTACTTTGTCTGAATAAGGAAAACTCTAGTCCATGGCATACCACATAAACATTTTTATAGAAAGCCTTTTAATTTTACTTAAGTTTTTTGTAATTGCCATATGTGTTTCAAAAATAAATAAACCTCAAGGACAAAATATGCTATTTTCATCCCAGCGATTCTGAATTTTAATAACCATTCTAATTTAGTATTAACTAAAAGCTTTAGTAAAAACTAAAATTATTTCTGTTTCACAAAAATAATCATGAGACACAATTATTTCACATTGTGTTTTTTGCTGAAATGACTAAAGTTTTGGAAATATTTACCATGATCCACCATTAAAATTTCCAACAACACCTTAATGAGCTTTTGGGAGCACCCAAGATGATTTCTACTAAACAGAAGCACAGCATTTTCAGAGTCCTGCCTACTAGCTGTGCATATTTTTCTGAATTAAAACTCTTTTTTTTCCCCTTCTCTTTTGATCATCTTTCTGCAATGGATTGTCTTGCTTTCTCTCTCTCATTTGTCATTAGAGGAGTGTAATTTCAAGACCCTTTTATTCTACTTGCAACTTCCTCTAAACAAAAAGACACAATAAATAAACACAGGAGATAAGACAGTTCCCCCACCACCTCCACCCACTCTTTTCCCTTGAATCTCTTGGGCCGCCAGAACCACTTTAGTCCTTCAAATATTGTCCTGAATTAGTATCCACGCTGATACAGGAGGCAAGAGTGTATGATAAGAATAAACACCAAATGGGGTCCCAACTGTAATATGTGTATTGATATATATTTTTCCAGTACTTTTGGCAAACCTATCTTGCTGACTATACTGATGAAGGTTGCAAGTAATTGTGTATGCGTTTCTGTGAAAGATAAATGACCTTCCTTCCCAAGGACGCTTGGCCAGGCCTTAATCCTGAGTGTGTGTGTGTGTGTGTGTGTGTGTGTGTAACTGTTTTTTTGAAGGCCTGACAAGGCATCTTGATCATTTCCTCATTTTGAGGCCTACCCACAGCCTCGCACACGGCCCCCCTCTCTGAAATGTTATTATTCTGTCATGAGGCCTTCTACGGCCAGGATGTTACTTCATTTCCACGTTTTGTCTCAGCCCGAATGTGAATGATGCTCTTTCAGCAATATACAGCCGCTTGAACTCCCCGCTGCTGGCTTACATAAATATACAACACCCGTCTCGCCCTATAACTCACGTTAGGCCTGGAAAAATAGTGACTTCCTTTATTGGTCAGATTCTCTTGCAATTCCCAACAGCTGTACGTTCTCACCTCTGGGGATCCTTATCTTCAAGTTTCCATTTGTCTCAGCACTATTCCAGTGGATTGCCAATAAAAATGATTCCCGCTTTTATAACCCTTGAGAACACAGGAGCCAGCTTTCCAGAGAACCCGATCCTCCCACCCGTGCCCCCCACATACACACACAATCAAACAAACAAAACCTTCTTTCGACTTACCAAAAAAAAAAAAAAAAAAAAAAGATGTGGTTTGTGTTTAGGAGAGATGGCCTTAAAACTGAGCAAGTTGGAGGGTTCGGGAAAATGTGAAGTGTGGTTCTGAAACATTAATTATAATCAAGAAAATCTGTATTTTTCTTCCTTGAGAGAACAAATTGGGGAATATGGCATGTAATCATTAAAATAACACATGTTCAGAGGTATATTTAATACACATAGAGGTAAGTAACTATCAAAAAGGAATACCACGTTCATATTACATTAGTTACTTTATCTTTGCTAAGAAAACTTAATCACTTCCTTGTGCCTCTAAACTGAAAGGTATTTTAAAATTTCATGGGTTCTTTGAATTCATTATTAAAAGAGAAGAGGTAGGAAAGAAGAGTGCTTTTGAAATGGAAATTTCTATACAGTTAAATGGTAATATAATGGCTGCTGGCTGGTGCTTCAGTTGCTAAGTCATGTCCAACTCTTGGGACCCCATGGACTGTCGCCCGCCAGGCTCCTCTGTCCATGGGATTTCCCAGGTAAGAATACTGGAGTGGGTTGCCATTTCCTTCTCCAGGGGACCTTCCCCACAGAGGGATTGAATCAGATTCCCTGGTACAAGCAGTATCCTCACTGCAGGTGGATTCTTTACTGGCTGAGCCACCAGGGAAGCCCAATGTAATGGTTAGAGGCACTTAATGTAGTTACTGATGCCAGTGAGTGATGAACTTGAGGGAGGGCTCTGCTATTTAGTGCTGTGGAATCTGGGATAACTTACTACTTATCTCTGAGCCTCAGTTGCTACACTTGTCAAATGGGGGCTAAGTTTCTCCCTCTCAAGATGTTTTGAGAATGAAAAGAGATGCAATAACTAGTATAATTCAAAGTGCTCTCCAAATAGAAGATCTATGTTATTTTATTCCCTCCATACTAAAGTTGTGGTTACGCTCAGCAGTTTTTAAATAAAACTGTTCTGGAGGAGTAGGGCCATGAGATAAAGAGCATGAGCAGTGTGGGTAGTAGTATCTTCCACAAAACCATACACTCAATGGAAGGGCAAGAACAGTAAATATTAATGTGTTAAAGCTACACTTCAAAAAACAGAGATGTGGATTTAAGAAACAGAGAAACGACCAGATTAAAGTGAGTGATACCCCTCTCTTTTATGACCTCACAAGTCTCCATAAGAGGAAGCAAGATGGTTGCAGACATATAGCTTGTGTTCAGTTCAGTTCAGTCACTCAGTCATGTCCAACTCTTTTCAACCCCATGAACTGCAGCATGCTGGACTTCCCTGTCCATCAACGACTCCCAGAGTTTACTCACACTCATGTCCATTGAGTCGGTGATGCCAGCCAACCATCACATCCTCTGTCGTCCCCTTCTCCTCCCGCCTTCAATCTTCCTCAGCATCAGGGTCTCTTCCAATGAGTCAGTTCTTCCCGTCAGGTGGCCAAAGTACTGGAGTTTCAGCTTCAGCATCAGTCCTTCCAATGAATATTCAGGATTGATTTCTGTTAGGATGGACTGGTTGGATCTCATAGCAGTCCAATGGACTCTCAAGAGTCTTTCCCAACACCACAGTTCAAAAGTATCAATTCTTCGGTGCTCAGTTTTCTTTATAGTCCAACTCTCACATCCATACATGACCACTGGAAAAACCATAGCCTTAGACTAGACGGACCTTTGTTGGCAAAGTAATGTCTCTGCTTTTGAATATGCTATCTAGGTTGGTCATAACTTTCCTTCCAAGGAGTAAGCATCTTTTAATTTCATGGCTGCAGTCACCATCTGCAGTGATTTTGGAGCCTAAAAAAGAAAGTCTGTCACTGTTTCCACTGTTTCCCCATCTATCTGCCATGAAGTGATGGAACCAGATGCCATGATCTTAGTTTTCTGAATGTTGAGCTTTAAGTCAGCTTTTTCACTCTCCTCTTTCACTTTCATCAAAAGGCTCTTTAGTTCTTCTTTGCTTTCTGCCATAAGGGTGGTGTCATCTGCCTATCTGAGGTTATTGATATTTCTCCAGGCAATCTTGATTCCAGCTTGTGCTTCATCCAGTCCAGCTTTTCTCATGATGTACTTTGCATATAAATTAAATAAGCAGGGTGACAATATACAGCTTTGATATACTCCTTTCCCAATTTGGAGCCAGTCTGCATTCCACGTCCAGTTCTAACTGTTGCTTCTTGACCTGCATACTGATTTCTCAGGAGGCAGGTCAGATGGTCTGGTATTCCCATCTCTTGAAGAATTTTCCACAGTTTGTTGTGATCCACACAGTCAAAGGCTTTGGCATAGTCAATAAAGCAGAAGTAGATGTTTTTCTGGAACTCTCTTGCTTTTTTGATGATCCAATGGATATTGGCAATTTGAGCTCTGGTTCCTCTGCCTTCTCTAAACCCAACATGAATATCTGGAAGTTCATGGTTCACATACTGTTGAAGCCTGGTTGGAGAATTTTGAGCATTACTTTGGTAGTGTGTGAGATGAGTGCAATTGTGCGGTAGTTTGAGCATTCTTTGGCATTGCCTTTCTTTGGAATTGGAATGAAAACTGACCTTTTCCAGTCCTGTGGCCACTGCTGAGTCTTCCAAATTTGTTAGCACATTGAGTGCAGCACTTTCACAGCATCATCTTTTAGGATTTGAAATAGCTCAACTGGAGTTCCATCACCTCCACTAGCTTTGTTCCTAGCAATGCTTCCTAAGGCCCACTTGACTTCACATTCCAGGATGTCTGGCTTTAGGTGAGTGATCACACCATCATGATTATCTGGGTCATGAAGATCTTTTTTGTATAGTTCTTCTGTATATTCTTGCCACCTGTTCTTAATATCTTTTGCTTCTGTTAGGTCCATACCATTTCTGTCCTTTATTGTGCCCATCTTTGCATGAAATGTTCCCTTGGTACCTCTAATTTTCCTGAAGAGGTCTCTGTTCTTTTCAGCATGTGTTAGAAGATGGAATTCTAGGGGTAGCTTTGTGCCCAGTGGAAAGTGATGATTTATTATGCAAAACTCTAACTTCTGGTATCATTTTGCTTTCCTGCTCCCACTGTCCACCATTGCCCCAAAGAAGGAATAGTTATCTTGGAAAGCAACCTAGCTGTGTTCAACATAGTAAACCACCCCCAAAGACAGCTCCCAAATTAACTAAAATTATCCTTTCACCATTTACTGCTCAATACATCCCAGAATACCTTGGCCACCTGATGCAAAGTGCTCACTCATTGAAAAAAATCCTGATGCTGGGATAGATTGAGGGCAGGAGGAGAAGGGGACGGCAGAGGATGAGATGGTTGGATGGCCTCACCAGCTCGATGGACATGAGTTTGAGCAAGCTCCAGGCTATGGGGACAGGGAAGCTTGGCGTGCTACAGTCCATGGGGTTGCAAAGAGTTGGACACAACTGAGTGACTGAACACCAACAGCATCCCAGAAACGTAAAGTTTCTTCCTTCCTGCTCTCCTTCCTTGGATGTACATGCAAAAGTTGCTTTTTATACATTCTCCTTGATACTCTCACATTAGACCCAAATCTCCAAAACTGTCTCTCCGAATGGGAGGTGATTGTAATCTTAGAGCCCACAACACTGAGCAGCTCCATCTTCTATTGCCCATTACCTCAAACAGCTGTGGGTAGAACTTAACATTTTCTTAGGGTCAAATGTTCCCTTGTCGGTGGGGAATTTTTTCTGCTCTAAATGAAATGTTACAAAATATATTTTCCCCCCACAAAGCTCTGGAGCTGTTTTATTTATCCAACCGTTCTGAGGACTGTAAAACACGCTATTTCACGTTGTAACATAAGCTCGTTTTTAAAGTGTGCCCTGAGTATTTGCAATTGTTATCAGGCCCAGATGTATCCGAGTGTCAGCGTGAAGCTTGGGTAGTTGGCTCAGATATACAGAACATAATTAGCTCAAAGGCCTCTGTGCTGTTTGTGGTAGAAGCATTGTCTGGGAATAACCATTTACTTCTCTTCCCTCCTCTTCTCCGAGCAACTCCCCACAACCACCACCCCCTACACCCCCCCACCGCCTCGCCAACAAAATTGTAGCAGATTAGACTCTCTTTTTCCTGACACTGAAGCTGTTCAGAGAAGTGAAAATATATGTCTCTGAGATTTTTGAGTGAGAGAGAGAGAGCCAGTGACAAAAGTTAGCTGGAATAAAGAAGCAAGATGAATAAAACCGGGGACTGGAAGTAGACAGGTTTAGAGGGTCTCAAATAGAAAACGTTGAGTGTTAAGCCTGTGTGCTTGAAATCCCAAATCATATTATTTTTCTTTCTTCTCCATTCAGTTTTCTCCTTCTAGACCTTCAGTGCTAAAATATAGTTCCATGAAGGGACATTTACATTTTACAGGCAGCATTTCCCAACCAGTGCTCTAGCCAATCTGATATGATGCAACCAAGGAGGGGCATGGGCTAACCAGAGTTGCATTCTTCAGAAAACTGATCAGTATATTCGTTTCAGAAATAAAAGGGCAAAACCAAACAAAAATAGGTAAGTCAGTTACCCAACGCAGTCCACATTGGTGAAGGCAGCATAATTCCTTCGTGACCCTTGCAGGAAATCAGTTTATGCCCTGAAGCATGAAATTTGATTGTAATTATTTTAGCTTGCTCCGCTACATATGTTATTGATGATCTTTTCTAAAAATCACCAGCCTTTTAGAAATCCTGCCATAGTACTTGACTCAATGACCTGTAAGGTATACATAATAGAAAATAAACCATGCAGGGTTTTGCTATTGATTGTTCCACAGAACATGCTTCCTAAAGAGCAAAGCACCCATGTTATTCGACAATGGTATATAAAGCAAGATTGTGTTTACAAATGTCTAAATATTTATAAAATGTGCAAATTCCACAGGCAGTAACCAACAGCCTGGGAATCTTGAGTGTCTTAAAAACTTAAAGTTCAAGTTCAGGTAGACATTTTGCCCTTAGCTTATAAAAAGCTGTGTGTTTTTTTTTCTTTTTTTAAGTTCACTGAAGTAATACGTTGAGATAATTATCTTGCTGATACAGATTTTCAAACCCACTGCTGAAAATGCACATTGTGGTGAAGACTGCAACTAGTCATACGCATATAACAAAGTCCTAAATAACCTTTTGATCCCTCACTTTGCTTTCCTGCTCAATAAATGAGTAAAAAGACAGCTGCTACTCGTGCTAAGTCGCTTCAGTTGTGTCCGACTCTGTGCGACCCCAGAGACGGCAGCCCACCAGGCTCCCCCGTCCCTGGGATTCTCCAGGCAAGAACACTGGAGTGGGTTGCCATTTCCTTCTCCAATGCATGAAAGTGAAAAGTGAAAGTGAAGTCGCTCAGTTGTGTCCAACTCTCAGTGACCCCATGGACTGCAGCCCACCAGGCTCCTCTGTCCATGGGATTTTCCAGGCAAGAGTACTGGAGGTAAAAAGACTAGGTATGTAAATAAAGAATAAAGCAATCGATAAGCCAGGTAGTACAAAATTTGAACTTCCTACTGGTGGCCCCTGAGAGTCCCCAAGTGGTCCCCAAGTCCCAACATGGAGACTTGTGATATTTGTGTATTTGTTGTGGTATTTATGGGTCTGGTGGCAGAACTAGTCTCCTCTAGTAGTGTGTTATCTTAAGAAAATCATACACTTGTCTTGGTAGGCAGGAAAGTTCTTTTCCATAATACAGGAAATGCGTGACAGCATATATAAGTTTTCTGTTATTTTTCTCTTCAGAGAATGTCGCCTTCCGTTCTGAACAAGAAAACCTAATTGAGAGATTTAAATCTTAATTGCAACTTGAATTCCCACCCACATCCCCTGCTAGATCAAGTTTTACTCAGGGTTTCTCTTTAGTCTCAGCTTCCAAAAATTTAATGCAAACCTACTATATGGTGTATGAACAAACGTATATAGTTATTGAGGGGAAAGGCGGGGAAGGATAGTTAGGGAGTTTGAACTGACATTTACTCACTGGTGTATTTAAAATGGCTCACCAACTAGGACCTACTGTATGCACAGGAAACTCTGCTCCGTGTTAGGTAACAATTTAAATGCCAAAAAAAAAAAAAAAAGCATTTGCAAAAGAATCGATACATGTATAATTGAATCACTTTGCTATACATCTGAAATGAACACAACTTGTGAATCCACTGGGCTCCAATATAAATTTTTTTAAAAAAACTAGTGATGTAGGTAATTCTTGATAATCCTGTAATAAGTAGGAAGGGGGAGCAGGGAAGGGTGTGCTCTGAGGGAACATCCAGAGAAACAGGATCCTAGATTGAGGGGTGGAGGAAAGGAGGTTCTTGGGGACGGATATTGAATGAGATTTAAAGCTCCATAGGAGCTGCAAGGTCACGTGAGAGGTAAGACACATTTCACACAGCAGTATTTCTCAGCGAAAGGCATTTGAATTTGCTTGAAGGTCTGAACTCTTCATTCAGAGAAAAAGTCAGCCTTAGCGCATTCAGGACAAGGTATCTACGAGATACCTGCTCTGCGATTTGTCACAGGGGCACTCAATCTCTGGGTGTCCCTGTAATTTTTTCTGATTCCACTGTGATTCTTTTTTTTCCCTCAACTTCATTCCCACAGCTCCTGATTTTGCTCTGATTAGAAAGCCTCTCATTAAGGGCTAGGATACCCCAAAGGTACAACTCAAACCAGGCCAATTTCAATACAAAGAGGTAAAAGGAAGATTTTATAAGATATCTTTATATTCAAAGAAGAGGATGAAAAAGAAGTGGCAGATAACAGAGGCAAAGTGGAATCTCCTCTGAAGATGTTTCCTACATTGTTAAGAAAAGAAATAAAAGAAAGAGGCACCCAAATGCTTGAAGGAACGACACCAGGTAAACAACTGCAAGAGAATGGGAGAGAGCACAGACATCTTTGCAGGCAAAGATGTGCTCCTACCCTCCCCTATCATAGCCACCTGGTGAGATTTTGCAAGACCTTGCCCCTCCTCTTATGAGATAATTTTTCCCTGCAGCCTCAGTTCTGCAAAGTCAACATGGCTTATGAAAATCAAGTTGTATTCTG
The DNA here is from genome assembly GCF_042477335.2 of Ovis canadensis. NCBI lineage: Eukaryota > Metazoa > Chordata > Mammalia > Artiodactyla > Bovidae > Ovis > Ovis canadensis. The sequence goes on from NC_091262.1 coordinate 24,211,178, forward strand.
TATATTTAATACATCATCTCTAAGGATAATCATCCTGGAATCTGAACTTGTTTCTGTTATCTAGCTCCGCTTGACAATGATTTATGAACCAGAAAACAAGATGGCTTCATTTTCATAAAGCAAACGGAACCTTCTGGGCCAGGAGGAGCTGAGAAACTTGTTTTGACTAGTAAACTGAAACAAACATGACATAAAAGTCAATACAACCGCACCACTGGGCTCTCATTTTACAGGATAACTTTCCCCCCAACCCAGCAGGATGACAGTTGAAATGGTGCATTATCCAACAGCAATTTTTATCTTACTAATTACCAGCCTGGTGTGATCATGAAGGGTGCTGAAAAATGGAAATGAGCACATGACAATCATCTCCTAGAGCCGTCAGTCTGACTCAGGAAGTGGGAGCTTAAAACAATGTTTTTAAATAAATGTTTTACAGTTTCCATTAAAAAAAAAAAAACCTTTGATGCCTTTAACTTAAAAAGATGTCAACATTATTCACCTGATGTGGGCATAAATATTACTCATAATGAACATTTGCAAAATAATTTAATGATGGACATGCAATACACTAAACATGTGAAGACAGACCTTTTACTGTAAACATACATAACATATGCATAATTGCATATAGAGTAATTTTGCTCATTCATATGGGATGGAGGGCAATTTATCAGAATGGTAGAAAAGGCAAAACGTCACAGTTCAAATATGAGCATAGCCATTTATTTTGGGAAAGTCTTTATGCTTCCTGTGCATTATTTTTCTCCTCTGTAAGAAGGGGATAATTAAGACCAGTATGAATCTTACAGAGCTGTTGAGAGAGGATAAAAGGAGATATTATGCTCTGTGTACCTTCATTGCTCTTGGTGAGCTATTCAGCAAGCATTATGGTTTGTCTGTTACCTTCTTCCATTTCCTGTTGGAAAATAAGATAAAGATAAAAACTATTCAAACAGTATCTACTGTTTTAACACGTGAGAGTATGATTTATCTAAATCTCCTAAAATTATACAACAATGGTGACTTTCAAATTACCTCATGAACACATCTGGGGGAAATGGGATGATAGTGGCTAAAGTGTCTGATTTAGTCTTTGAAAATTGTCTTAAAAGGAGACAGGAACATAAAACAATGGGCATTTTAATGGACTGCACTTGGCTAACTTCAACGTCTGAATAATTGATTTAAAATCATAACCCTTAGACATGCTGCTAACTATTAAATGTATATGCAAAGTATTATACAGAACATGTGAGATCTCCTATAACTTTCATGTATATTAGATAATCTCTGTCTAGATTTGATTTAAAGCTGATACGCTACAGAAACACATTTCTATTTGTGAGATAAAATGCACAAGTTAGAGGGGTACCCATTTTTGCTTACACCAAGCACTGCTGAATGGTTTTGTCAGTCTCTTTAAGTGAAAATGGAAGAAAGGAACAGAGGTGTCTTTGAAGTCCCCTCCACCTCTTTTTCCTTCTTCTATTTATCTATTATCATTTCTTACGTTTTGAATTTTATATTTAAAAAATGCATAACTACTAAATGTACATTTAAAATAATGGGTATTTTTTTAAATCCTTGTACCTATCTTCCAAGACTAATATTTCCATGTAAGAAATATTCCATCGCCAGTGTAGCAGGAGTATTCCACACTGTCTACCTTCTTCCATCATATACCCATCCCTTAGCCCAGCTTCTCAAAATGCTGCTATCTTGAATTTTGTGTTAATTATTTTCTTTTCTTCTTTAAAGAGTTTTCACCTTCATATGAGTCCCTACTCAGTGTGAAATTCAGATTTGCTTTTTAAATCGTTTATGAAAATGGAATGGAATGTGTACATCTCTCTCTGTCTTCCTACTTTCCCTCAACATTAAGTTTTGATGTTCATTGACGGTCATACACATAGCTGTTCATTCCTTTTAATTCAGTGTATAGTTGTCCTTGTATGAGCATGTCACAATTTATTTCTTAATTCTACCACTGATGAAATTTGGGTTGTTTCCAGTTTTAGGCTAGTTTGGCTAGGCACGGGTATTTCTGCAGGTATATATCTAGAAATCAAATGATTATGTTGGAAGGTACACATATTTCTACATTACTTGATAATGTCAAAACATTGTCCAAAATGGTGACATCGATATTTTCTCCATGCAACAATGAATGAAACATCAATTTACCGAGTCAAAATAAGGAATATATTCACTGAAAAATGATTCAGTCTAGGGATATTGAATCATGAGGGTATCATTTTGATTTTACAATCCGTTGTCTTAGTCTTATAACAGCATTTCAACTAACGTGTTCTTGGCTAATTAACTCAATAACAGTGTTTGCTGTGAAACACTAAAAACTGAGTCAAGAAGCTTGGCCAGGACTCTGCCCAGAATGATCGGAACAAATGAAATGTCATACAGTCTTTAGAACCTCAAAGATGGAGACAGAGATAAAGAAAAACACCAGAGCCCACCTTTCTCTCCTGCATGCTTCATTTGAACTTGGGGAAAAAGAAATGGGACAACACTTGTGCAGTGTGTATATCAAGGAAAAGAGAACTCAAACAATAAAATTTGAATCCAATGTTTCCTGTTTTAGTGATTCAGAAAGACCATCCAGGTGATGTTGAAATTTCCTTTTAGCCCTAAGTATTATAATGTCTACGCAAGAGTACAAAGAAGCTACAGAACTGTTTAGAGACATGAATTTGTTCTTCAGTTGCTAAGCGGCGTCTGAGTCTTTGCGACCCCATAGACTGCAGCACACCAGGTTTCCCTAACCATCACTATCTCCTGGAGTTGGTGCAGACTCATGTCCATTGAGTTGATGAGACCATCCAACCATCTCACCCTTTGTCAGCCCCTTCTCCTTCTGCCTTCAATCTTTCCCAGCATCAGGATCTTCTCCAAGGAGCTGGCTCTTCACATCAGGAGGCCAAAGTATTGAGCTTCAGCATTCGTCCTTCCAATGAATATTCAGAGTTGATTTCCTTTCAGTTCAGTTCAGTTCAGTCACTCAGTCATGTCCGACTTTCTGCGACCCCATGAATCGCAGCACGCCAGGCCTCCCTGTCCATCACCAACACCCAGAGTTCACTCAAACTCATATCCATCGAATCGGTGATGCCATCCAGCCATCTCATGCTCTGTCCTCCCCTTCTCCTCCTGCCCCCAATCCCTCCCAGTATCAGAGTCTTTTCCAATGAGTCAACTCTTCACATCAGGTGGCCAAAGTACTGGAGTTTCAGCTTTAGCATCATTCCTTCCAAAGAACACCCAGGACTGATATCCTTTAGAATGGACTGGTTGGCTCTCCTTGCAGTCCAAGGGACTCTCAGGAGTCTTCTCCAACACCACAGTTCAAAAGCATCAATTCTTCGGCGCTCAGCTTTCTTCACAGTCCAACTCTCACATCTCTATATGACTACTGGAAAAACCGTAGCCTTGACTAGACAGATCTTTGTTGGCAAAGCAATGTCTCTGCTTTTTAATATACCATCTAGGTTGATCATAACTTTCCTTCCAAGGAGTAAGCGTCTTTTAATTTCATGGCTGCAATCACCATCTGCAGTGATTTTGGAGCCCAAAGAAATAAAGTTTGACACTGTTTCCACTGTTTCCCCATCTATTTCCAATGAAGTGATGGGACCAGATGCCATGATCTTAGTTTTCTGAATGTTGAGATTCCCTTTAGGATTGACTAAAGTTTGCTCTTGCTCTCCAAGGGACTCTCAAGAGATTTCTCTAGCACCACAATTCAAAGGCCCCAATTCTTTGGCACTCCTATACATCACTGGCCATAAATCCTTAGTCAATGATTTTGACTGATTGCTCTGCTGTTTTACACGTAAAGACTTTATCAAAAGATATTTTCTCTGATAGAAACAAATGTTGTAAGCTTAGTAAATGAGCAGACTTAAATGAATCTAATCCTTAATGATTTCAAGCAATTAACAAACTAAAGATTTTATGACCAGTCATGTGACTGATGGGGAATTGCGACATATCAACAGATATTAAAATCATATTCCTGTTAACCAGAATGTATGAACAGTAGCATTTTCACAGGGCAGTTTCTCAGCACATCAACTTAATGGTTTTCCTTCAGATGAAGAGGCATAAAATATTTAAAAAAGGTTAGGTTAGGTCCTCATGTGGTGACCAGACCCCACTGAAAAATATATGATTAAATCATTTCCTTTCTAAGGAAAATCAGCAGTAGTTACTATATAATTAATCCATCACAGGCAATTATTAAACTGACTATAAAAATAGACAAAAATATTGGGTTGACCCTGCCCTGTCTTCTTGTTCAGGTGAGTAGAGAGACGGTCCAAAGTATGAATTGTCTCCTTCTCACCTAAATTAGGCAAATGCACTGGAAATATAGCATTTAGGGAGGCACTTCTAATCGAAATGAAGCAAAAGTATTAAACTATAATTTCGTCTAGTCACCCCACTTTGTGAAGTACGGTATATCTTGGAATATCTGTATAACCATAGGACATAAAAGCCATAAGTGGAGATGGAGATAAAAGTGTAAATCTTGGATTGTTTATTCTCAAAATACATTTTTGAATGGTTAACAATAAATATTTTAGACTCACTCATATAAATTGTTAACAAGAATTTTGGATTGCTCAGTAGTATCTATTTGCCAATGTGTAGTGGTGTTCTCTGAGAGCATCTGAGTATGGACTTGTGTAAATGCAGAAGCAATTACATAAGTTAATAAAGGAAAGCATGACTAAATTAATCTCAGATCCAGTTGCTATAGCTCCTCTCCATCTGATACAAATTTTTTTTTTTCTTGCAAGTATCCCATGTTGATGGCCATGGGCCAAAAACCTCAGTGTAAGGTGGAAGAAGTTACAGATTCATTTCACACTCTTCTAATCAATACATTTTGATTACTTACTATGTGCCAGGCTCAGAACTAGGTGCAATGATTTTGACTGAAAGGAAAATACTCACAGATTCCTTCATGTCTTCATTTTTTGTTACATTTACAAAAATTTTAATTGAAGTATATTTGATTCACAATGTTGATTAATTATTGATATGTAACAAAGTAAGTTATACATGTATATACATTCTTTTTTATATTCTTTTCCATTTTGGTTTATCATAGAATATTGAATATTGTTCTCTGTGCTGAACAGTAGGATCTTGTTGTTTATTCATTTTATCAATAAAAGTTTGCATCTGCTAAACCCAACCTTCCATTCCATTTCTTCCCCAACCCCCTTCCCTTGGCAAGCACAAGTCTCTTCTCCATTTCTGTGACTGTTTCTGCTTCATAGGTAGGTTCATTTGTACCTATTTAAGATGACAGGTAAAAATGATATTATATCTGTCTTCCTCTTCTTGATCTACTTCACAGAAAATCTCCAATTGCATCCATGTTGCTGCAAATGGCATTAATTTGTTATTTTTTATTGCTGAATAGTATTCTATTGCATATGAAAGCGAAAGTTGCTCAGTTGTGTCTGAGTCTTTGCAACTCCTTGCCTCTTCTCCTGCACTGCAGGCAGATTCTCTACCACCTGAGCCACCAGGGAAATGGTAAACAATCTCCCTGCAGGTCAGGAGATCAGGGTTCAATCCCTGGGTCAGGAAGACCTACTGGAGAAGGGAATGGTTACTCACTCCATATTCTTACCTGGAGAATTCCATGGACAGAGAAGCCTGGCGGGCTACAGTCCACGGGGTCGCAGATTCAGACACAATAGAGTGACTATTTAGATCAGGTATTCCGTTGTATAGATCCTTCATTTTTCATTTGAGGTAGTCATGGTAGGGAGGTAGGGCACACATCCAGTAACTAGTTGAGTACACATCTGGGGCAATGTGTAATAAATTACATGATATGGTACTGCACACACAAGGTTGATGTTTTCTTCTTAGCCCTGGCACAGAACTGAACTGTGTATTTGATTTTAACCTTAAGTCATGGAACAATCTGAGGTTCTACTGGAGATAATAAAATTCCCTTTAGGTGTGTTATTTGTGTCCAGTCTTAGTTTTGGTATCAATTTAAGGCTCTTGTTGACAATAATTAAAATTTTATGATCAAAGCCACATATGAGTAAATTGACAATGTTAAGAACAGACACGACCCCTATTAAGATATATGTCCTGTTTAAACATGAGATCTAAATCAAGTTTATAATTGTATTACATTCACCAAGCAATACATGTTTATTTTTGATATTTAAAACATATAAAACTCTTTCAAGTGTTGAGTCTCTAGGTTTACATTAGTATTATAGATAGGCATAGGTAAGTCAAATATCTCATCGTGTAAAGGAAGAAAAAGCCGTACAGAATTTCTATACTTCAAAACAAATGTGGGTCCTTTCGAAGTGCGCCATTAACTACAGAATATATTGTAGCTTGGGGCTTCCCAGGTGGCTCAGTGGGTAAGGAATCCACCTGCAATGCAGGAGATGTGGGTTCAACCCTTGGATCGGGAAGATACCCTGGAGGAGGGCATGGCAACCCACACTATTCTTGTTTGGAGAATCCCATGGACAGAAAACCCGGGCAGGCCACCATCCATAGAATTGCAGTCAGACATGACTGAAGCGACTGAACACGCATGCATATTGTAGTTTGCTAAAAGAAAGACATGTATGTACAGAAATTACAAAAGCATCTAATTTAGGACTTACCTACCTGGATCATCCCTCCAGAGTTTCAGTTCTGACCCTCATCCCTCTTTCCTGCATGTGAACGCCAGAGATCTCTGAGCAAGGAGAACAGAATGGAAAATCTTCAGGCATATGGCATAGCGGAAGTAAGCAGGCAGCAAGATTACCCTAGAAAGCCATTCATTATATGTTTTCAATATCCCCTAAAAGGGTTGCCCACCCCTAACTACATATTTATACGTATTTACTTGATAATCAATAAAGGAAAATGGCTGCATTATTCTGATTAAAATATCAACTCTACGTGTTACTATAAAATCACATTTAAGAAGCCAGAAAAGGGGAGATAGCAGTTCAGGCTACCCTCCAGCCCATGATATATGATATTTTCAGGCTGCAAGGAGAATAGACACATTAAGAAAATAGTGCTAATGATATTAAAGTACTTTACAAGGCTTGTTACTAAGAGCTGACAAACCTGTCAAGTGTATAATGTAGGAGGCTATCGTAACGTTCTCAGAAAACCATACCTCTACCCCATTTCACTGCAATCTCCTAATAATGGAGCTGCTATAAATTCTAGCCAGCAATGGGACAGCCATGGCTTCTCACCCCAATGTGAGGACATGATAAATATAAAAGAAAATGGCTGTCAGTTTTGGCGCCCGAACCTTATTACAAAGTCTTAATCTTACTGGCCTCAGCACCTTTTATCACCGCCTTGTTATGAGCTGATGGCTTTTTTATTTGCTAGGAGATGGAGGATGTGTCATTTGATGTCCTTTTATGTAGCCACTGCTCTGTCCTCTCATGAAAAAAAAAAAAAACATTTTATATGTTTATTACAGTAACCGATTAAATGCAAGACTCTCGCTGTTGGCTCAGGTACTGTGGGTTTAGGATTTAACAGACTCTGGATTTAAATACACCATTATGAGTATTTATGTGAATGGAACACAAATAGGAAATTAATTTTTCTCAGCACGGGAGAGAGCACATTGCAATATTCCTGCTTGTTTATTCTTGCTATTATTGTTATTGGGATTGGCCAGTTTGGGTTCCAAGGTTAGCCGGAAATCCCAGCTCTCGCTTTTCTCCTTTCTTTAAACATCTAGCCCAGAGGAAGAAGGCCTTGTAAACACAGCAAGTTCAAACTCGGCTCGCGTTCAGTCAGCTTGATCCTTAAGATGAGATAAATTGCAGTGATCTAAATATTAGTCTAAAAATCTCACAGCTCACTTCCCATCTTCTTCATTTATGGCAAATGAGACCCTCAGCTTCACTGGAGACACTGACCCCGCCAGAACCTTTATCCACCGGAAGTGCTGCAAAGTGTCGGCATCAGGTGCTTAACGAAGCCTGACATTGATGGGCTGGTCTCAGGCTGTGGCCGGAGACTCCATCAGTAGATCTTATCTTCAGTTTGTGTCCATAAAATGCGATGGCTCAAGTGTCTAAACACAAAGAGGCTTATCCTGTCTGTTGTGCCTGCCAGCTGAAAATCAACCACCCCTCTCCCCCAACCCCTTGTGGGGAAATTCGCAATTTCACTCAAGGATGGGTCTTGCATGGCTGTAGTCTGCAGACGCTGGAGCACATGCTCACCATACGTTTCTTTTCTCCCAGAGCGTTTGCATTCCAAAGTCAAAGGCCAAGGGTCCTCCGAGATTTATTTCTCTCTGTCTTGTAGGAAATTGCCAAGTTGGTTGCTCTAGTTACTCCGTTCGTGTATCTGTCTCCTAGCTCTGAGGCACTGTCTATGGGAAGCTGGCAAAACTGGTTTAAAAATAAACATTCAGTTGTATGACTGAGACTTCCTTTAACTACATCCTACCAAATAACTGATCTCACTAAGTTTTTGCCTTATGAGTTATTCATTTTACAAAAGGACAGAATTAGTTAGTAGATTGGCCATTATAACAGTACAAGTCACATTCTCTCCTTTAATAAATGATATCTTGAGAAATTGCCTAAGTTACACCAGAATACATTTTGTTCTGGGATCTAGTTTTGGCCCATGAGAAGGGATGGAAAAGACCTTATGTTCTTTTCTTTGAAAATAAAAGAATTTGAGTACTTGCATTTCCTGAATGCACCTGACACAGGAGAGTTAAAATCTCTTTGAGTATTTTTAGAACCTTGACTTTTCACTTGGAATTTTCTGTCCAAGGAGTCTTTATGCTTAAAATGCAGCTTGGGCATGAGTGGGCACCCAAACGGCCCCTTCTGTGATTATTCCTGAAATAAGCTGTTCGTGATTTGCCACTCTATGAGGAAAAAGCTGATGAAAAACGTAATACATCGGAAAAGGCAAATTGCATGTCTAGAAATTTAATTAAAAAGGAAATAACCCTCCCTGTATAAAGGTTGGCAGTCTCCTGCACAATCCTCTTCATACTCCTCTTCTTCCTTCTCAATCCAAGTACAAAACGTCCTTACCAATGATAGCCACCCATGCATATTAATGAGAAAAGGCAGTCTGCTGCAAGTAACTCAGAGGTTCTCGGCCCCTGAGAAGAGGTGAACAGGTTAACTGGTCTATAACTTACAGTATCTCCTCTCATTGACTTCCACTCTGCATGCTTCAACCTGTTCCTGAACTGGTGATGATTTCAAAACCCACACTAATAATCACAGCATTCCCACATATCTGAATCACATGTTCCAATTTATAAAACTTTTGCGTGTTTATTTTTTATGTCATCCTCACCATCACGCTCTAATACAAATGAGTAAACACCAATATCTCCTTTATCAGACAAGGGGATTGATGCTAAGTTTGCCAGATAAAACTCAGGACGACCAGTTCAATTTCAATTTCAAATAAACAATGAATGCTTTTTAGCATAAGTTATATCCTGATATTTCCTGGATTTTTTTTTATCCTAAAAATTATTTCTTATTTATCTTGAATTCAAAGTTTACCCAGGCACTCTGGATTTTTATCTGCTAAATACGTAAGTTTCAATTGAGGTCCAAAGAAGACAGTTCATATAAGTAATAGATGTCAGGGTTATTCCAAGACATTATAAGAGTTGCAAACTCTAAGATTTTGTATATATCACCTCATTTAATCTTGACAGTGTGAGGGTATTTTCCCCATTTCCCAGATAAGGAAACTGAGATCTCAGGGAATAAGTAACTTACTGAAAGTGGCAGAATAGGGGTGTAGTTCCAGACCCCATGTTTTTTAAGCACTCCACTGTTTTCAAGCCTCTGCCATGTTTGGGAGCTGGCATTCTGGTTCTTTCTTGCAGTGTCCTCTTTGGTTGCCTGTTTCAGGCAACTGCTTTGTGGCTTGCATGCCAAATGTTGTTGAGTCCATAAAGGCACTAGGAGAAAGTCCTCCACAGATGCCCAGTGTGCACTGGAGTGTCAGCTCCCACTAGCAGAAGTTTCTGCATGAGATTTTGCACTAAGGCATCCTCAGTGAACTCCTTCACCCTCTCCTGAGAAAGACATCATCATCAAGTGAAGTCTGACTTGCACCAAATGAGAAGTAAGGCACAGATAAGGGCTCCTTACCATATACCGCTGGTTCACACTCCTGTGGAGGTCTTGTGGAGAAGAAAGATCTGTGGCAGTGGGCTCACTCTGCAGAGTCAGAAAGCCCGAAAGATCTTCAGTGTGGGCTTCCCTGATGGCTCAGTGGGTACAGAATCCACCCGCAGTGAAGGAGACACGGGAGGCGCAGGTTCGATTCCTGGTGTTGGGAAGATACCCTGGAGGAAGAAATGGTGACCCACTCCGTTATTCCTGCCTGAAAAATCTCATGGACAGAGGAGCTTGACTGGCCACTGGCCATGGGGTCACAAAGAGTCAGGCATGACTGAGCGAATGAGCGTAACACAGCAAAACAACTTCAGGTGCAAAACACAAGTGAAACAAAACAAAAAAGCCCCAAATCTCTAGATGGGATTGTTGGGTCAGAAATCAAATGACTGCCATACAGATTATTTCCAAAAGGGGGGAAAAAGTGAAAAGGGGAATGAGCTTAAAAAGGTTGAAAACATGTTGCAGGTTTTACATCTGTTCAACATCCACACTCAAAGGTAGACTTCAGAGCTTTTATTTTTTCCTTCGAAGACTTAGATCCTGCTCCCTGTAAACTGCCAACAATACACAGTATGGGATCTCTGGATACCCAGAGAAGACACACGAATTGTACTCTTTCTGAGCCATCCTTGTGCTTACTTATCTGTCCGTATGTCACTGCGCGTTTGAAACATCAGCTCTGAGCCAGAGTTTCGGAGGCTCCAGCATACTTCCCACTGGTTTTATTAAACCATTAATGCATGTTCTTTCTCTACTTTCCGTGTAGCTCCCTTTTTAAAATGTCACTGTTGTGATTAATTTTCTGTTCCCTTTCACGTTCAGATGACATTTGGAAAACAATTCTCTCTGGAGAACCAACTTCCCCGATTCCTGACCACTCCATGGCACTTGAAGTCAAGATGAAAATTAGACTCCCTTCAGAACCTCCACACTCAGAAAAGTGTAAGATGCTTCAATTACCATGTTGTGAGTACCTTGTAATCACATGACTAGCACTATGGTCATGTGTTAACGAAGTGAGAGAGCACTGAAAACAATGCTAGGTGGTATGTTCGTGGCTTTTTACAAGAAGTATCACTCTCTTTTCCCCATTGTGGGAGCTATAGAATTAAATGCAATTTCTTCTTTGAATGTACAATAGAATTGTATTGTAAATATGCATATCTGGTGAAATATTTTGGAATTTTCACTAGTTGCCCTTACTCCTACCTCCACCCTTCTCAAGGTTATGACTTAACCCTGAGGCTGGAATCTGAATAGAGGGGAAAATTTCATGAGGGATGTTAAAGAAAAGTGTGATCCTATAAGGCAAGGGAAGGAAGATGGGAGAGATCAGAAGGAAAGGGGATTGGGCACTGATATCCTAATCTTCCTTCTGCTAAAAAAAAAAAAAAAGAAAAAAAGGTGAAAGTGTTAGTCAATCAGTCGTGTCCATGTCTGACTCTTTGCGATCCCATGGACCGTAGCCTGCCAGGCACTTTTACATTTAAGCCAGAAATGGAAGTTTATATGATAAATTGAGAGGGATATCAAAGGAAAAGGATGGACGTCCTTTTCCCAGCTCAGTGTCTGGACCTGGTGAGGGGTTATGCAGAGCCTTCACACACAGCATCTCAGGACTGTCATTCCACAGTGAACTCGGTGGTAGCAGAGTCAGAGAGGAGGAGGGCAGGGTTTACATTTCCCACTCTACCTTCCCACACACCTGGAATGGAGCTAACCTGAAGAAGCACCCACATGCCCCCTGGAGATAAACTGAGGGACAGTCAGCCTGCTGTGCGGTGCTCTGGGATTCCAAGGCAATGCCGCAACTCTGAAGCACAAGCCCTCAGGTGCGCAGCCCAGACTCAGGGCCAGATGAATGATGTGCTGGCAACTCAGAGGAGCCAGTCACACCGTGGGAAGGATGGTGTGTGGCTGACTGGGGAGCACCAGTGGGCTTGATCAGACACAGGGTGCGCACAACACACGGAGCCTTCACGCTGAGACTCACCTCTGCAGGAAGCAGCCCAGAGCAGCAACTTGGTGAAAGAGGCCAGAGATGCCCTGAGAATGCAGGGGCCCCATCTCTCCTTGAACCATGAGAACAGAAGACATGTTTAGAAACCAACTCAGAGAAGAGATAGGAGGATGGGGTACCTCCAAATGACTGGAAATTATATCAAAAGGAGATTACATTGTCTAAAAACTCTTCAAACTCTGCTGTCAAATTGAGATCATTTATGCTGTTAGATTGTTCTCCATTGTTGTACCCTTTCCCCTCCATCAAGCAGAGGAAGAAAGGACTCATGAGAAAAATCAAACAAATTAGTTCAAAAAATAAAATAAGTAAATGAACCTCCATGTGTGCTTTATGCTTAGTCACTCAGTCGTGTCCGACTCTTTGTGACCCCACGGACTGCAGCGCACCAGGCTCCTCTGTCCATGGGGATTCTCCAGGCAAAAATACTGGAGTGGGTTGCCATGCCCTCCTCCAGGGGGTCTTCCCAACCCAGGGATTGAATCCAGGTGTCCCACATTGCTGGCGGATTCTTTGCCATCTGAGCCACCAGGAAAGCCCACATGAACTTGCATGGTATTTTGCAAGAAACTGGGTGATACTGTTACACATGCTTATGTGATATGCAGACATGCATTTCAAAGATCTCAATGCTTCGTGAACCAAGAGTTGACCTACTCAAGGCACACTTGGAGGAGACCAAAAGTCTAATTAGAAATATTAAATACCTATGTGAACAAAACAATACATAGAAACTTTACCAGATAACATAAAACACTATTTAATCAAATGAAAAGTGGAGCTGTATGTTACATACAAAAATTCAATATTATGAAGATATATTTTTCTAAGTGTATCTATGGTTTAAATACAATACAAATCAAAATTGCAGTACAATATTTAATGACACATGTCATGTTGATACTAAAAGAATATGCACAAAAATAGTCAAGAAAGTTTAGCAAACAAGAGCATGAATGGAACCTTACTCTATTAGATTGCCAACCATACTGCAAACATAATAAAACTGTGGTACTGGAAAAGCAATAGATATATCAATGGAATATATCAATATCAATATAATATATATATATATCAATGGAAGAGAAACATATAAAAAAAAGGCCCATGTGCATTTGATCATTTACTTATGATAAAGTTTACATTTTATATTCACTTGCTTCCCTAGTGGCTCAGACAATAAATAATCTACCTGCAATGCAGATGACCCTGGTTTGATCCCTGGGTTGGGAAGATCCCCTAGAGAAAGGAATGGCAACCCACTCCAATATTCTTGCCTGGAAAATTTCATGGGCAGAGGAGCCTGGAGAACTACAGTCCATGGGTCGCAAAGAGTCACACAAAAGTGAGTGACTAACACTTCTGCATACATTTTATATTAATAGGAAAAAGAAAACTGTTTAATTTTTGAATTGAATAATTAGAGCCTTAAGAAAAAAACAAAATTCAAAGTAAACCTCTATTTTACAGCAGAAAAAAAATCATTGCAGATGTACCAGAGAAGTACATACATTTGAAACCATAAATATTAAAAATATTAGAATATTTTGAGCTACTTTCATAGTACATGAAATGTACTTGTTTGGAAGAATTTAATATATTAAACTAATACATTATATAAAGAGAACATATAAAGAGTTACCACACATCATTAAGAAGATAATATATCTCTTTAATAAGATTCATTAAGTTGAATTGAAATAACGTATTTTCTTTGTTTTTATATACAAAATATCTAAATAGATTCTATCTTCCAAAGATTAAAACAATCAGGATAACACCTATGTGAGACTCTCCTTTCTCTTTTCACAGACTCCTTATTAACACCTTCTCCCCTGCCACCAAGAAATATCACCTTTCTACAATTTGCTTTGCATCCTTTCAAGTGGTCCTTTGGCACATTTAAATATGGTCTTTTTTGCATGTGAGCATACATGCATTACTTGTTGACTTCTTTTTTTTTCACTTGACATATCTTGGAGATCTTTCCAGGCTAGGCATTTTTAAGGTGTGTCTAGAATCCTACGGCACAGACACATCAAAACTTTGTTGCTGTTGTGGTTTAGTTGCTAAGCCATGTCTGACTCTTGTGTGAGCCTATAGACTGTAGCCCACCGGGTTCCCCTGCCCATGAGATTTCCCAGGCAAGAATACTGGAGTGGGCTTCCATTTCCTCCTTCAGGGGATCATTCCAATCTAAGGATTGAACACGCGGTTCCTGCATTGGCAGGAGGATTCTTCACCACCAAACCACTAAGGAAGCCCACCTCAAAACTTGAATAATCACTTACCAACTACATGAACACTGAGCCTATTTGTGGTGTTTTACTATTACTAACAAATCTACTTTGAAAATACTCATGAACAATGCTTCTGTGACCATGCTAGTAGTTTTTTACAGCATATTTCTAGAAGTAAGGTTGCTGGGTCCATTTCCATTTGAGAGTACAAAACTTCCTGTCAATTCCTTTCAACAGTAAAGGAGTATGTATCCTTGCCAAACTCTACTTATTAATATCTTGGTAATTATTGTTAAAATGAGAAACAAAAATTTATGTTTCTTTATTTGCTTTTGTCTGGTGACTTGTTTCATAAACATATTGTTTCATAAATTATGTTATTTTACCATTTCAGACATTTATTGTCTTTTCCTGATAACGCATTCATCATGATTTGCTCATTCTCCTACAGAATTTCTTCCTGATTTGTAAGACCTCTTCATATACTAGAATGTTAACATTTTGTCTCAAAGCATTACAAATATTTTCCCACAATGAATTTTCAAAGACAAGTAGGAGTTTATGTTAGGAGTTATGACCAACCTAGACTGCATATTAAAAAGCAGAGACATTACTTTGCCAACAAAAGTCTGTCTAGTCAAGGCTATGGTTTTTCCAGTAGTCATGTACGGATGTGAAAGGTGGACCGTAAACAAAGCTGAGCATCGAAGAATTGATGCTTTTGAACTGTGGTGCTGGAGAAGACTCTTGAGAGGCCCGTGGACTGCAAGCAGATCCAACCAGTTCATCCTAAAGGAAATCAGTCCTGAATATTAATTGAAAGGACTGATGTTGAAGCTGAAGCTCCAATACTTTGGCACCTGATGTGAAGAACACTGACTCATTGGAAAAGACCCTGATTGAAGGTGGGAGGAGAAGGGGACAACAGAAGATGAGATGGTTGGATGGCATCACCGACTCAATGGACATGAGTCTAAGTAAACTCCGAAAGTTGGTGATGGAGAGGGAAGCCTGGTGTGCTGCAATCCATAGGGGCGCAAAGCGTCGGACACGACTGAGTGACTGAACTGAATTGACTGAGGAGTTTATTAGGGGATAAAGAGAACATATTTAGGCATGAAGAAATATTGATTATTTATTTGAATAGAAGGGTTATATAATACACTTAATTTGTATCAATTCAGGTTAAACGTTTTACGTATAGAGACAGTCTTACCAAAATATAAATACAAGAGAGTTCCTTTAGCCATCTCGTACTAACCAAGTCTTATAAGGTAGAAGAGCATGGCATACGGTTGCTTACACTACATTGTCCACACTATGAAAGGTCTGAACAATCAGACCTACTCAAAAATAATACCTATCAGCTGTCTGCCATGTTCTGTATAATTTCTTTCAATAAAGCTGTAATGTATGTTTTGGGAGAGGGAGGTTTTGTTGAACTGAAAGTGGGAAGGGAAGATGGGAAGGTGGTTAAAGCAAGGTGTGAGTGGGCATGCTGCTGACATCTGAAGGGTGTCTGGCATCACCCATATGTTTCCACACATGTCTTAGCCCTCAAAGATGACATTTTTGAGATGTGTAAGGCCAGTTTGTTCTCTTATATGATATTAAATGACTTGTTCAAACTCAAGAACTGGTAAAGAGAACACTTCTTTCCTTCCCCCTCCCTCGTTTCTACCTCATATGCCTATAAAGGTAACTGCTTATCCAATAGGACATTTAAAAAAATTAGTTGATCAGAGTACTGAATTGATAACCATAGAGATCATATAAGCATAAAAAGGTAACACAGATCTTTTCGTTAACCTGTTTGAAAGATGCTTTATTTTTTCAATTCAGTTACTCAGTCATGTTCAACTCTTTGCAACCCCATGGATTGCAGCATGCCAAGCTTCCCTGTCCACCATCAACTCCCAGAGCTTGCTCAAACTCACGTCCATCGAGTCGGTGATGCCATCCAACCATCTCATCCTCTGTCATCCCCTTCTGTTCCTGCCTTCTATCTTTCCTAGCATCAGAGTCATTTCCAATGAGACAGTTCTTCCCATCAGGTGGCCAAAGTACTGGAGATCCAAATTCAGCATCAGTTCTTCCAATAAGTATTCAGGACTGATTTCCTTTAGGGTTGACTGATTTGATCTTCTTGCAGTCCAAGGGACTCTCAAGAGTCTTCTCCAACACCACAGTTCAAAAGCATCAATTCCTTCTCTTTTTTTTAACCTTTTATTATTTTTTTTAATCACCCACTATGAGTTAGGCAAGTAGTGAAGAGAGGTGGGAGAAGTAAAGAAACTGTCTGCCTTGCCTTCAAGAAGTTGACCTATAGGGGCAGGGGCTCTGTCCTTGGCTCAGTCCTGAGTTTGCTTCCAGCTCAGAACATGGCATCTACCATTTAGCAGGAGGGCTGTAAACATGTGTTTGATCAGTGGGACTCAGATTTAGGATTTAATGGTCCAGTAACAAAAAGAAAGACAAAAATAAGTAATAAGGATACACAATTGATTGTCAATATTCTAATTTAGCAAGTAAGGTTATTTAAGAACTATATTAATCAGATAGCAATAGTAAATATATAGGGACCCAACACTGGAGCACCTAAATAACTAAAGAAAATATTAACAGAACCAAAAGGAGTCACATTCTTGTATTTCTGTCTCTACAATAATAGTAGGAGAATTCAATACAATATTACTACATAATAGTAGGGGATTACAACACCCGAATTTCAACTTTGGCTAGATCATCCAGACAGAAAATTAAGAAGCAAACAGAGTTCCGGAATAATACTATAGACCAAATGTACCTCATAGACACATGCAACTCATTACATCCTAATAGACACATACAACACATTGCATCCAATAGCACCAGAATACACATTCTTCTCAAACTCACACAGAACATCATCCAGTTTAGGTCATATTTTGGAACACAAAACAAGCACTAACAAATTTTAAATGATTGAAATAAAATTAAGGATCTATCCTGACCAAAATAGTAAGAAACTAGAAATCGAAACCAGAAGGAAAACTGAAAAATTCATAAATGCATGTAAATTAATCTACACAATTCTTAACAGCCGATGGGTCAATGAAGAAATTTAAAAAAAAAAAAAACACAGAAAGTCTCTTGACACACATAAAAATGAAAAACACATGAAAACTTATGCGGTAGAACAGAACTGTATTTAGGGGAAAGTTTACAGAAATAAATACTTACATTAAGAAAAAGAAAATTTGCATATAAACACCTTTAAAATTTTCATACAAACTACCTTTACACCTCAAGAAATTTAATAGAGAAATAACTAAGCCCAACATTAGCAACAGGAAAGGTATAAAAAGATAAGAGCACAAATAAAGAAATGAAAACAAGAAAGACAATAGAAAAAAATCAAGGAAACTAGTTTCTTTGAAAGATAAAGAAAATTGACTAATCTTTAGCTAGACTAACCAAGAAAAAAGAGAGAATGCGCAAATAAAATTATAAATAAAATAAGAGAGAATACAACTGACCACAGAAATACAAAGCATCAAAAGAGGTTATTATGAACAACGATATGCCAAAAATTGGATAACCTAGAAGAAATTGATAAAGTCCTATAATACACAATCTTCCAAGACTGAATCAAGAAGGAACAGAAAATCTGAGCAGATCAATAAAGACCAAGGAGGTGGAGGCAGTAATTAAAATCCTACCAAGAACAAATAGTCCAGAACCAGACAGTTTCCCTGGTGAATTCTATTCTAAAGAAGAGTTAACATCAATCTTCCTCAAATCCTAATTAAAAAAAAAAAATTGAAGAGACTAGAACACTTTTGAATTCATTTTATAAGGCCAGCATTACCCTGACAGCAAAGACAGGTAAGCACAATATAAGAAAGAAAGAAAGGAAAAAAAAAAAAAAACCTACAGGCCGAAAATCCCTAATGAATATAAATGAAAAATATTTTGAAAAAAATTCTAGCAAATCAAATTCAACAGCACTTTAAAAGGATCATACGCCATGGTTAAATGAGAATGATCCCTGGGATGCCAGTTTGGTTCAATATTTTCAAATCAATAAAGGTGATATACCACATTAATAGAATGAAGAATAAAAATCACATGATCTTCTCAATAGATGTACAAAGAAACATTTGACAAAACTCAACACTCTTCTATGATAAAAGCTTTGAAAAATTGTGAACGGGAAAGTTATACATAAATATATAAAGGCTATATATGGCAAACCCATAACAAACAAAATCAATGGTGGAAAGCTGAAAGCTTCTCCTCTAAAATTAAGAATAAGATATGGGTGCCTGCTCTCACCATTCCTATTCAACATAGTACTAGAAATTCAAGTCAGAGCACTTAGTCTAGGAAAAAAAGTAAAGTCATCCAAATCAGAAAGGAAGAAATAGAATGGTTTCTATTTGTGGATGTTATGATATTATAGATTTAGCAACCACAAAGATTTCACCAAACGCTTTTAGAACTAATAAATGATTTCAGTAGTTAAAGGATACAAAATCAGCATTCAAAAATCGGTTGCACTGCTACACACTAACAATAAAATATATGAAAAAGAAACAAAGTAACACAATTTACAATCATATCAAAAATGATAAAATACTCAGGAATAAATTTAACTAAGGAGGTGAAAGACCTGTACATGGAAAACTGCGACACTGATGAAAGAAGTTAAAGAATCAGCAAAGGAAAAGATTTTTTCTCACTCATGTATTGGAAGAATATTGTTAAACGGGCTGCACTACTCAAAGCCATCTATAGACTGAATAACGTCTCTATCAAAACTCGAATGACATTTTTCACAGAAATAGAAAAAACAATCCTAAGATCCATATGGAACCACAGAAGACCCTGAATACTCAAAAAACTTTTGAGAAAAAAAGAGCAAAGGTGGAGGCATCCCTCCCTCTAATTTCAAATATGCCAGAAAACAACAGAAATCAAAAGAAGGGTAGTGGCATAAAACACACATACGGTGTATAATAGATAGCACAGAAATAAACTTACAAATACAGGGTCAATTAATATTTGTATAGGGAGCCAAAAAACACTCAAAGGGGAAAAGACAGTCTTTTCAAGAAGTGATGCTGGGAAAAAACTAGGTATTTACCTGCCAAAGAGTGAAATTGGATCCCTACCTTGTATCACTGTAAAAAAAATTTGAAATGGATTAAAGACTATAATGTACTACCTGAAACTGTAAAACCCTAAATGAAAATATGGAGATGCTCTTTGACACTGATGCAGGCGATGAGTTTTTAAATATAATGCACAAAGCACACACAACAGAGGCAAAAACATACAGGTGGAGCTACATCAGACTGACAAGTTTCTGTACAGCGAAATAAACAATCAACAGAGTGAACAAGCAACCTACTGAAAGGCAAAAAAAAAAAAAAAGAAAATCTGCATATCATATATCAGATAAGAGGTTAATATCCTAAACATGTAAGGAACTCATACAACTCAATAGCAAAAAAATTTTTTAATGGAGAAGAGGACTTGGATAGACATTTTTCTAAAGAATGCAGGCAAACAGACAGGAGGTACATGAAAATACAGTGAAAATTACTAATCATCATGGAAATGTGAATGAAAGCCACAATAAGCCTCCTCACACCTGTTAGAATGGTTGTGTTCGTGAGGATGTGCAGGAAAGGGGACTTGGTGCACTGTTGATGGGAAACTAAGCTGGTCCATCCACTTGGGAAACAAATGGAGTTTTCTCACACAATGAGAAACAGAACTATCCTGTGATCCCGTCATCCCAATTCTGAGTTTATATCTTATGGAAATTAAATTGCTGTCTCAGAGAGAGCTGTGGATTTATGTTCATCACAGCATGTTTCACAATAGCTGAGACACAAAATTCTAGGGCTTCCCTGCAGCTCAGTTGGTAAAAAATCTGCCTGCAGTGCAGGAGACCCGGGTTCGTTTCCTGAGTCGGGAAGGTCCCCTGGAGAAGAAATGGCAACCCACTCCAGTATTTTTGCCTGGAGAATCTCATGGAAGGAGGACACAACTTAGCGACTAAACCATCACCACCACCAAGACATAAAATTAATCTAAGTGTTCATCAACAGATAAATGGATAAAGAAAATGGAATATTATTTGGGCATAAAAAAGAAATCCTGTCAGTAAAAGGAACTGAATGGACCTTGAGAGCTTTATGATAAATAAAATAAGTGAGACAGAGAAACACAAGTTCTGTATGCTCTTTCTTATATTTAGGATCTAAAATGAGAAGTCAAATTCATGGAAACAGTGGAGTACTGGTTGCCAGAGGCCACAAGTGGTGGGTGGTAGGGAGATGTTGATCAAAGTGAAACATCCAATTGTAAGATAAGTAAATACTGGGAATCAAATGTACAGCATGGCAATGATACTTATCAATATTGTATTACTGGCTGGGAAGTTACTAAGAGAGTAACTCTTATGTGTTCTTATAACACACACACAAAATTTTAGTTATGTGAGAAAAAGGATGTGCTGGGTTTCCCTGGTGGCTGAGCAGTAAAGAATCCAGCTGCAATGCAGGAAACTCAGGTTTGATCCCTGTAGAAGGAAATGGAAACCCACTCTAGTATTTTTGCCTGGGAAATCCTGCGACAGAAGAGGCCGGTGGGCTGTGATTAAACAGCAACACCAATAATGGATGTGTTAACTAACCTTATTGTGGTAATCATTTTGTAAGATATATATCAAATCACCACACTGTATACCTTAAACTTACACAAAGTTACATGGCCATTTTTTCTCAATAACAATGGAAAGAAAGATAAAGTACAAGTTCAAAAAAATTAAAAAAAAACTTGTTCATACAAGCAGGCTAAAAAAAGAAAAAGAAAGTCACATGATTATATCAATAGAAGCCGAAAAAACATTGGATAAAATCTAATCCATTTGTGATTTTTAAAAAATCTAAACAAGGAATGGAGAAGAATTTTCTCAACTTGATAAAGGATATTTGCCAAAAAAAAGAAACCCCTGCAAATATTCCATGTTCATTTTATTGCACTGTGCAGATATTGTATCTTTTACAGACTGAAGAGTTGTGACACCTCGTGTCAAAGAAATGTATCGGCACCATTTTTCCAACTGCATTTGTTCACTCTGTGTCTCCAGGTCATATATTGGTAATTCGTGAAACATCTTATACTTTTTAATTAGTATCATATTTATTACAGTTATCTGTGGTCAGTCATCTTTGATGTTGTGATTATAATTGATCTGGGCTGCCACAAATCATGCCTTTATATATAAGACTGGAAACGTATTATATAAGTGTTGTCTGTGTTCTGACTGCTCCACCAACTGGCTGTTCCTCCATCTTTTCCTCTGTCTTTGGGCCTCCCTCTAACCTGAGACACAGCAATATTAAAATCAGGCCAATTAATAACCTTATGAAGTGAAGTCGCTCAGTCGTGTCTGACTCTTTGCGACCCCATGGACTGTAGCCTACCAGGCTCCTCTGTCTATGGGATTTTCCAGGCAATAGTCCTGGAGTGGATTGCCATTTCCTTCTCCAGGGGATCTTCCCAACCCAGGGATCGGACCCAGGTCTCCCGCATTGTAGACAGATGCTTTACCATCTGAGCCACCAGGGAAGTAGGTATTTAAGTGTTCAAGTGAAAGAACAGTCACATGTCTTTCATTTCATATCAAATATCTGACTCTTTGAAACTCCATGGATTGTAGACTTCAGGCTCCTCTGGCCATGGAATTCTCCAGACAAGAATACTAGAGTAAGTAGCCATTCCCTTCTCCAGGGGATCTTCTCAACCCAGGGATTGAACCCAGGTCTCCCACACTGCAGGCACATTCTTTTCTGTCTGAGCCACCAAGAAAGTCCAGAAATGATTGAACTAAGTTAGGAAGGCATATAGAAAGCTGAGATAGGCAGAAAGGAAATTAAAAGTACCTACTCCAGTGAATACATGAATGATAAGAAAGCAAACAGCCTTATTGCTGATAAGGATAAAGTTTTAGCTGTCTGGAGAGAATATCAAACCAGCTACAACAGTCCTTTCAGCCAAAGCACAATCCATAGCAAGCCCCTAACTCTCTTCAATTCTATGAACACTAAGAGAGGTGAAGAAGCTGCAGAACACAAGTTTGAAGCTAGCAGAGGCTGATTCATTAGGTTTAAGGAAGAAGCTATTTTCATAAAGTAAAAAAAAAAAAAAAAAGGTTAAGTAGCAATTGCTGATATAGAAGTTGCTAGAAATTATCCAGAAAATCTAGCTATGGAAATGAATGAAGATGGCTATACTAAATAATGGCTTTTCAGTGCAGCCAAAAAATCCTTCAACAGAAAGAAAATATCATCTAGGACTTCCATAGCTAGAGAGGATAAGTCAATGCTGAATTCAAAGCTTCAAATTATTGTGGTAATCATTTTGCAAGATACATACATATCAAATCATCACACTGTATATCTTCAACTTACACAGTTATATGTCAATTTTTTCTCAATGACATTGGAAAGAAAGAGTAGGGGCAAATTTCAAAAAAACCTTTTTAATAAAACTATCAATCATACAAGCCAACTAAGAAAGAAAAAAATCACATGATCACATCAATAGAAGCAGAAAAAGCACTGGACATAGATCTGCAGGTTTTTTTGCTGACTCTCCTATTAAGAACTGCTGCAGCTGGTGACTAAGTTGACGCCAATGCTCATTTACCATTCTAAAAATTCTAGGGCCCTTAAGTATCATGTTAAATCTGTCTGCCTGTGCTCTATAAATGGAAAAACAAAGCCTGGATGACAGCACATCTGTTTACAACATGGTTTCAGTTCAGTTCAGTTCAGTTGCTCAGTCGTGTCTGACTCTTTGCGACCCTATGAATCAAAGCACACCAGGTCTCCCTGTCCATCGCCAACTCCCGGAGTTCACTCAAACTCATGTCCATCGAGTCAGTAATGCCATCCAGCCATCTCAACTTCTGACATCCCCTTCTCAACCTGCCCCCAACCCCTCCCAGCATCAAAGTCTTGTCCAATGAGTCAACTCTTCTCATCAGGTGGCCAAAGCATTGGAGTTTCAGCTTAAGCATCAGTCCTTTCAATGAACACCCAGGATGGATGTCCTTTAGGATGGACTGGTTGGGTCTCCTTGCAGTCCAAGGGACTCTCAAGAGTCTTCTCCAACACCACAGTTCAAAAGCATCAATTCTTCGGTGCTCAGCTTTCTTCACAGTCCAACTCTCACATCCATACATGACTACTGGAAAAACCATAGCCTTAACTAGACAGACCTTTGTTGGCAAAGTAATGTCTCTGCTTTTTATGCTATCTAGGTTGGTCATAACTTTCCTTCCAAGGAGTAAGTGTCTTTTAATTTCATGGCTGCAGTCACCATCTGCAGTGATTTTGGAGCCCAGAGAAATAAAGTCTGACACTGTTACCACTGTTTCCCCATCTATCTGCCGTGAAGTGATGGAACCAGATGCCATGATCTTCGTTTTCTGAATGTTGAGCTTTAAGCCAACTTTTTCACTCTCCACTTTCACTTTCATCAAGAGACTTTTTAGTTCCTCTTCACTTTCTGCCATAATGGTGGTATCACCTGCATATCTGAGGTTAACTGATATTTCTCCCAGCTATCTTGATTCAAGCTTGTGCTTCTTCCAGTCCAGCATTTCCATGATGTACTCTGCATATAAGTTAAATAAGCAGGATGACAGTATACAGCCTTGACATACGCCTTTTCTTATTTTGAACCAGTCTGTTGTTCCATGCCCAGTTCTAACTGTTGCTTCCTGACCTGCATATAGGTTTCTCAAGAGGCAGGTCAGTTGGTCTGGTATTCCCATCTCTTTCAGAATTTTCCACAGTTTCTTGTGATCCACACAGTCAAAGGCTTTGGCATAGTCAATAAAGCAGAAGTAGATGTTTTTCTGGAACTCTCTTGCTTTTTCCATGATCCAGCGGATGTTAGCAATTTGATCTCTGGTTCCTCTGTCTTTTCTAAAACCAGCTTGAACATCTGGAAGTTCATGGTTTGTGTACTGCTGAAGCCTGGCTTGGAGAATTTTGAGCATTACTTTACTAGCATGTGAGATGAGTGCAATTGCGTGGTAGTTTGAACATTCTTTGGCATTGCCTTTCTTTGGGATTGGAATGAAAACTGACCTTACCAGTCCTTGGCCACTGCTGAGTTTTCCAAATTTGCTGGCATATTGAGTGCAGCACTTTCACAGCATCATCTTTCAGGATTTGAAATAGCTCAACTGGAATTCCATCACCTCCACTTGCTCTGTTTGTAGTGATGCTTTCTAAGGCCCACTTGACTTCACATTCCAGGATGTCTGGCTCTAGGTGAGTGACCACACCATCATGATTATCTGGGTCGTGAAGATCTTTTTTGTACAGTTCTTCTGTGTATTCTTGCCACCTCTTCTTAATATCTTCTGCTTCTGTTATGGTTTACTGAATATATTAAGCCCATTATTGAGATCTACTGCTTAGGAGAAAAAAAAAGATTCCTCTCAAAGTATTTCTGCTCATGGACAATGCACTTGCTTGCCCAAGAGCTCTGATGGAGATGTACAAAGAGACTCATACTGTTTTCATGCCTGCTATCACAACATCCATTCTGCAGTCTATGGAATCAAGGAATCACTTTGACTTTAAAGTCTTATTATGTAAGAAATATATGTGAGGCTCTAGCTGCCTTAGAACCTCTGATGGATCTGAGAAAATTCGATTTAAAACAGTCCGGATAGGATTCACCATTCTAGTTGCCATTGAAAACATCTGTCATTCATGGGAAGAGGTAAAAATATGAACATACACAGGCGTATGGGATAAGCTGATGCCCATTTTCATGGATAACTTTGATGTGTTCAAGACTTCAGTGCAGATGTGGTAGAGGTGAAATCTGAAGATGTGACTCTATCGCAATTTCATGATAAAATCTGAAGAGATAAATTGCTTCTTATGGATGAACAAGGGAAATGATCTCTTGCAATAAACCTACTCCTGGTGAAGGTGCTACGACTTTACTGAAATGACAACGAGGAATTTAGAGTATTACATAAGCTTAGTTGATAAGCGGTAGCAGAGTTTGATGAAACTCAATCTTGATGGAAATTCTACTGTAGGTGAAACAGCACTGCTTGTTACAGAGAAATCTTTCATGAAAGGAAGAGTTGGTAAATGAAGCAAAATTTATGGTGTCTCATTTCAAAAACTGCAACAACCACCTCGGCTATGATGTCCTTCAGTAGGTGAATGGATATATAAACTGTGATACATCCAGAGAGTGGAACATTATCCAGCACTAAAAAGAAATGACCTATTAAATTGTGAAAAGATGCAGAAGAATTTTCAATGCGTATTATTAAATGAAAGAAGCCAATTTGAAAAGACCACATACTGTATGACTCCAGGTACGATACAATAATAAAAAAATAAAATAAAATAATAAAATCAGTGGTCACTAGAGGTGACCATAGGGGTCTCCCCTGGTGGCTCAGCAGTAAAGAATCCACCTGCCAATGAAGGAGACATGGGTTTGATCCTTGGGAGAAGGAAATGGTAACCCCCTCCAGTATTCTTGCCTGGGAAATCCCATGGACAGAGGAGCCTGACAGGATGCAATCCATAGGGTTGAAAAAGAGTTGGACACAACTTAATAACTAAACAACAACAAGGGTTGGCCATGGGGGAGAAAGATGAATTGGCAGAGCACAGAGGATTTGAGTGCAGTGAAAATACTTTTATATGATGCTATAACAATTAATAAGTGTCACCACAGATTAGTCCAAATCCATAAACTGTACATCACCTTGGGTGAATGAACTCAAAGATAGATGGCGAACTTTTGGCGATTAGGATGTGTCAATATACAGTAATCCTGGAGGCGGGGGCCGGGGGGGAAATACTATTCTAGTGAGTACTGTTGATGATGGGGGGAAACATGCATGTATGAGGAGAGGGGTATAAATCTCTGTTCCTTCTTTCCAACCTTCCTAAAACTGTTCCAAAAATTATCTTTAATTTTTTAAAACTATCATCTACTATTACCATTATTTTGAAATCTCCTCCAGAACTTGGGCAATAGGGCAAGCTGGTCCCCACTCCAAGCCAGTGGCTGATTCCGCTTCTCTTCTTGCCTATGTTCCTTCTACAGTGTAAAGACTTTGCCAACACTTCTCTGGACACTGGGCCTGCTCTGCTCATCACTGCCCACCACCACTCTCAAAGGTGTTCAGACTACTGGACCTGACATCTGGACCTGAAGGTTTGAAGAGCCAATTTATATAGCTTTTCTTTCTACATTACTAAATATAAATGACACGCTTGGTTAGGCTTCATGGACACAGGACCTGTGGAAGACATCTGGAATGATTAACTAAGTTTTACATGAGAGTGTATACCTTACAATTCAACAAAAGGTGCATTTGTATTATGTGTTTTTTTATGTGCTATGCTTAATAATTAATGTGGTTTTTTTGATATATGATAATTGGATTAGAACATCAAATATATGACTGAGTTCACGGTGGCACTTGAAATGTCAATGGTCACTTTTGGAGACTGCTAGTGAAAATGTCTTTATTCTGAAAACTAGTTTTTAATGAAATGTTTAATAAAGAGTGTTTAATTAAACGTGACCCAAATTTCCTTTTATCTTGTGCCTAGTAAGCTTAGACCCATCCTGAAAAAATGAGGGTTAACAAGACAGCACTGATAAAGTCAAACCAGCTCATCCATCTCACAACCCATGCAACGATGGGACATATGACAAGGACTCGAAGAGTACCAACAGGAGTGTCCTAAGGTCGTGACGGACAGAGAGAGCTGCACCCCTTGTCTGGTTGATTTCTCCTTGACAGCCTTGGAGGCAGATCTTAGAAAAGAAAACTGGAACAGCATAATGAGCCAGAAGGTGCAACAGGCTCACCTCTAAATCAGAGTCATCCAGAGAAAGCCCTAAGCAGGGAGATTTGCAAACTTTCAAGGTGTCTACCCTCAGATGATGAGGGTTCTAAAGTGCTCGAAACTCAGACCCAGAGAACCAGCTTGATGTGGTTAAAATTATATCATTTCAGGAACTTCATCTCTAATATCTTTAGTATATAATATCTGAAACCCAGAGCACTAAAATTATAATGCCAGTTGGTAGAAAAGTGAACAATAAAAATATAAGAAAATGTATACACATGTGAAACCAACAGTGAAATCATGAACAGCAACAATGACTTTCAGATTATGAGTGTGCCTCCTCTAAGCCAGGCTCTGTCCTACATACCTTGTTAAATTCTGATAAACACTCGCGATTATCCTTATTTCACTTTCGAGGTAACCAGTGACCACAGATAAGTTTAGCAGCTTTCTCATAAGTGGCAGACATGGGATTTGAACCCAGCTGTGTCTGACTCAAATCCTGTGTTAAGACTGGAACTCACTCCTGTCAATTACAATCTCAGGAAGAAGCTGCGAATTATGAGGAAGAAAAAAAACAACTTGGTATTTTATTTCCAATGATAAAAATTCATTTCTTCAAGGAAAAGGGCCAGCACTTAATCAGTATTTGCCACATGCCATCAAGTTCATTTTCACAATGGTAATATGTTCTTGACAACCAGAGATAAAAGTGATCTTCTTTGAAAACGAGGCCACAATCCAGATAAAATAAAAATGTCTGACACAAGGTAAGCTTAAATTTAATTTAAGTCTTGGTAAACAGCTTGCCTAAAAATGGCTTTTACAAGTCACGTACGGTTTTTCAATCTGTCATTTTGCATTGACCTTCACAGGCCTGAAATATATTGCACTGGACTTGTGAAGCTTATGAGAATGATATTAAAGCTGGTAATATTTTTAAAATTTTATTTTATATCCACTCTCACTTTTACTTCATTGTGTACAGTTCTTGGGAGAAATGGTTTTATAGAGTGTTCTTAGATATCTACCAGTTTTCTTGTTAATTAGAATTTATGGAAGGTGATTCAATAAATCACTGTAAAGATAGAATGTTTATTCAAGTCAAATGCAGCAAATCACATATCCAAAAGAATAGCCCCCACAATATTTCAATGCCCGGTATGATGTTTTGTTTTCAGGTTTTAAGAAAGTGTGTTTAAGGCCTAGCACTCAGCTTATCAAAATTTGCATGTGCAAGTAGGATTTGGAATAACTCCCTTTAAATTTTATCTTGTCGACTACAACTCTTCTATAATATAATCTATTTCTTCCATCTCAATTTTCACTTTTCAGTAATCTCATAATAGAAATTAATCTTCTTTAAGGTGTGGTACCTTCTGCTTTGTTGGCCAATGTGGAGCTCAATTCAGCATCATACATTCATATTTCATACATACTTCACTCTATAGTCAGCAATCCTCTACTAATTTGGGGAATAATCAATTGCTGAGATAATCAATAACATGTTACATAAAAAAACATAAACAATGTAAATATTAAAATGATGTTAAGAAAACACTAGGATATGTGGTATGCACAATTAGAATCTTCTAGAAAGGTGGAAAATTATACACTATAGTACTGTAGTCTTTTTAAGTAAAAATTTTTTTAAAACTACATGGTGCCTTATAATCACAAATAAAATAATAAAACTCTTTTTTGTGGGTGTCATATCTTTAAATTTCATTTTAATAGACTATATTAATTACCTAATCATTGATTTGTATTTTAAAAAAATGACCCCAAATTGACTTTTTGATAAAAATACCTATAAAAGTTGAAAGGAAAAGATTTTCTATCTTAGAATTCTAGTCCAAGAAGATTACTAGTTAACAGGGTGGCTAAAACAAGAATACTTTTAGACTGCAAAGCCCCCCTCCTTTTTATAGTTAGCCATATGGGGATGAGTGCCACATATGTAAGAGACTAAAGCAAGAAAAAGAAAGAAAAGTGATACAGTAACAGAAAACCCAACACAGCAGACTGGTGGAGCATAGTTCTGAAGGGAGAGTCCAGAAGGACAGCAGTGCCCAGATGACAAGGGTTGCTGGTCTAGAAGGAGGTAGAAGTTTCCAGAATGAAAGTCTTGAAAAAGTAACTGAAGTATATGAATGTTTTGAGAGGAGACTGCCAGAGAATTTAGTGATGACTTAGCGGCGACTACCTAGAAAGTAAAAGAAAAAAAAATTAAACTAAATTAAAAACAAAGGAATTATTAACTCTACAAAAAACAGAAAATGTGTAAGAAAAGGTTTGTTTATTCCCTAGCACAGTCCTCAGCAGAATTTATTAGTAATATTACACACCAAATATTAATAAAAAATGCAATGTAACAGTATAAAGAATATTAAAGATGTAAGTATAGTTGGGGGCCGGGGTGGTAAAGAGAGACAAATCTTCTTCTTTTGTGGAAAGTCCATTGATAATGCCCCATATTCAAACAACTCTAAGAAGGCGGAGAAGAGGAAGAAGTAGTTGTTAAGACACAGCAATACACACATGTTGCTTACAGATAGGAAAGTGAATTCTGAAGAAATATAATAGAAATGTTGGAGGAAGCTGCAATTATGAAAAGGGAAATGAAGGGCTGAACCAGGAATGGTCATTCTTAACATTTTGGAATCAGATATTTGAAACTACTACAAGTGTGACTACACTACATACTGTCTGCCTTGTGTATAAATACATTTTATTTAGGAGAGCAAGGTAGAAAGTCCAAAGTTTAGTCTGTGGAGAATCATCCAATTTCAAGACATTCAGAATTTTTAATAAGCTACCTTATCATTCTATCAACAGAATACATGTCCTGTACCAAATAACGCAACATCTACTTGCAATTAATATAGGCTATGCATCTAACACAGTACACATTTTTAGGTCTCACGTGCATTTTAGCAGTCATTTAGCCCTGAAAACTCAAAAACATGTGAGCCAGACTCTTCAAACTTGGTTTTACTGGCACAGTGGGATCACAGTTTTCTGAATGAAATATATAAAAACAAACACCTTGAGGTTTCACAAGTAGAAAAACATCCATACCACAAGGTCAATTTTAATAAAAGTCTCAGTATTATAAAGCTCATAATTTTATTACAGTTGATGTACATTCCAAATGATGTACAATAAACTTTCAACTTCCTTCTTGTATGCATTTAACTCAAAAACTAGACTAGAGCTGGTTCATCAGGTACTCATCAGATGGGGATTTAGAGATGAATGATGTAACCAAGGTGTCTGTCTCACGATTCTGCTCACCCATTAAGTATGATATTCTGAAAACCTCAAAGAAATGCTAGAATCCCCTTATTTATGTTTTTATGTTCCTCAGCCAAACAATGTTCTCAAATTAAGATCACTAGATTGGTTTCTTTAATTAAAGGTTAAAAACCTGTTTCAATTTAGGTACAGTCGATTAGAGACAGAATATGAGGAAAATGCATGGCTCCATATCCACGAAGAAACTTTCCCCAAGCACTTTAATACATCTTACTTGGAACCTAGAATTCCTTTTCCTCTGGGCATAATACCAGAATGAGAGCAGCTAATACACTGAGTATGTTTGGTGTTCATGGGAACCTATGGCTTATGTATTTTTTATTGGCAATAACCACGTGTGTATATTTGGACATGCAAATGTATTCAAATCATGCTTTGTGTCAAAAAAAATTAATAGGGTAGTCAATTGGAATAGTTTAAGTTTTTCTTTTCTTACTTATTTCTAAAGGCACATAGAGCACTAAAAATACAGACTAGTGCCCAGAGGTTCCAGGCAGCTTATGTTTCAGCATGAAATTCAATATTTGATGGTATATTATTTTCTCATTCCCATCAACATTTTTTGCATGAACTGCATTATGCATAGCCTAGGATTTGGGGAGGAGGTGTACAAATTAAATCTCATTGCTGTGAACAATTTGCTTCCAGGTAAAATGCCAAAAAAAAAAAAAAAGGACGTTTGCAGTAAAGTCATTTTAATGTAAACCTATTAAAATCTATTGTAATAAAGAGCTTTGAAAAACTAAACTTTTAAAAAACATTATTTTGAATCAAATACAATATTTTAAAATAAACAAATATGGACAAGCTCTGTCTTGGACATATTACTGCATACGTATGACTTTCTTATTTCAAAAGAATGGGACCTTTTTTGGTAAATGCTCTTTTCTAAAATGTGGGAGAACAATGTCCGTTCCAAAGTAGATTTTGCACAGTCTCTGCATGCTCAAAATTATTAACTTGGTGAATCAGTGCATCCCTTCACAGATATTGTGAGGAAGACTGGTCTCACTCCCTGTCCAAAGTTTCACACAAGATTCATTAGCAAATTTTTCATTTTTTAGATGAAATCAATAAAGCCAGTCAATGCTCAATTGTCTTATGTAAGATGTACGATACAAACAATTATAACCAAAAAAAAAAAAAGTGGTATATTTCATTACAGTTTACACAAAGGAGTTTGGTCCATAGTTCCACCACACACACACGATACGCATTTTGTAACTGAACAGTTCCCCTCTCCAAAACCACCATAATAATTTTTTAAATGTATGATTAGAGCACCTGCCTCAAATCCTTTGAAAGGTTTTTAGTTCCTTTCTTGGGAGAAGTGATTCTGACTGTTTCTTTTTTTAATCAAAGCTACTTTGCTAAATTGCTTTCCAACCAGACCTCAGAATATTAGCTGAGGCTGGCCCTGGCCTTGTTGCAATTTGAATATTAGCAGTCATAGTTTCACAGCCGCTCCATGTTGAGTAATGCACCGCAACTCCCACAATTCAGCCGTCCTTCCTTCCCTTCTCTGGCTGGCCCTGGCCCTTGGAATGTTTGCAGGGTGTCACCGTGAATGTGCTCAGAGCAGAGTTATATGGCATCATTTGGAGAAACATTGCGTTAATAACCAGAGTTCAAGGGCAAAGGATATAAACGGAGCAAATTACAAGTCTGAACAGATATATAGCTTTTGCTAAAAGGGACATGGGCTGCTACTTTATTTACTGGGCACTGGTTCACTTGTGGAAGGTGCCGGAATGCAAGAAGGCATTTTTAAATGATCGCATCACAGTTTAAGAAAACAACACAAATTTTCAGCCTTGAAAGAATGGCAGTGCAAAAATCAAGGGGTCTGAGTTTCCTAATCAGAGAATACGACTTGCTATAAAGTACCTCAAGTTTCTGAGGTAATTTCACAGATGATAATATCATTTTATGTGCCCCCATGAAGGTACGGTGGAAGAAGCCTGCTGGAAACCTAAATTCAGTAGATCATTTTAAATTGCAACCTGACTCAATTTTGTCCAAGATTTCTTGCTATGATTCTTTTAACCAGGGGTTACCACCTAAGTTCAAAATTAACACCATGAAAGAGTGATTTATAAAAACACTCTATTTTGTTTTTATATATGGGGGCTTCAGGGCTACCCAAAATAATGAAATAAAAATAAAACCAATAATGAAATAAAAAAGGAACCAAAAAATTCAGAAGAAGGGAAGCCAGAAGAATTTTTTTTAAAAAGGCAACTTTGTTAATAGTCAAAAAAGAAATAATTTTCACCAATTATCAAATATTTTAATTAATATTCTGAATAATACTGAGTATACTGTAAAATATGTGGCCTAATATTTTCCTATTGGTAGGATGGAAGGCTACTTTTTTTTTTAGTAAAATAGCTTGGAAACTATTATGAAACTATCAAAATGTCCATAAAGGATGGCTTATTTACTCCATTAAAATTTATTTGAAATCAATACATTCAAAAATGAAAATTTTGCTTTAAGATGTTCCTTACTGTAGTATTTACTTTACTGAAATCTAGAAGCAACATGAGTATCCATCAATGGGGAAATGGTTAAGGAAATTACATACATATGCTCCATAAAATATACAATTATTAAAGCTGATAAATAGGGCTATTCTCTACTACCAATAATTAAAAAAAAGAAAAAACTATTTTGACATTATACAAAACAACCCCATAGGATTCAAATGTGCTCTTTTATAAAAGTATTTAAGCATCCAGAAAAAATATTTTTTTAAAAAATGCATGGATTTATGTGTGTACTTGTTTCTTTTCTTTTTCGGTATGTACTATCAGTGTTAGCCTGATGGGATTATTAGGTTTCCTTTAATTTTTTTTTTCTGTTTTCTAAACTTAGAGCATTAAAATATAGCATTTAAAACAGAAATGCATGCAAGTTCTTTTTCCCCCTGATCACTTTTTAACGACAGTGAGATAAAGCACATCTTTGTGACATGGTTTAGTCTCACTTACTGCTATTTTAAACGTGGCTTTCATTTTTGTTAGTGGTGTAGTGGGGAGGCAGAGGGGGTTGGTGACTGCTCTAAAGCACAATTAGAATATTTCCCTCACACACACACACACATATATATATATGTATGCATAAAGCCACTATATTCTCTAAACTCTTTTGCTATCAGAGGTGACTGCATCAGCCTTCAGCCAGGACTGCCTTATTCGTGGACACGAGATGTATTACCGTCAGCTCGCCGCCTGTACAGGACGAAATGCCCAGGGTGAACCGACCTGTCCTTCAGTTGCCAAAGAGCCCGAATGATACAATAGCTCTCTACCAGTCCCATCTCCATGATGTTCACGATATATTTTTTCCTGTTAACCCGTCTGTCTGCTTCAACTCTTGTTCTCAACCTAATGAGTTTTAAAAAGGACACTTCTTAAATCGAATTGCCTAAAACCACTCGCTGTCATCTTTTTGCAAGGATAAAGAAAACATATTCAAATTGCTTGTGACTTTTAAACACGTAAGAGCCAGGCAAATTATGAAAATTTTATATTCTAATCTGCAGACGATATCTCTAGAACACGTCTATCTCATTTTATTCTTTTTGAAATCAAGTTCTGTTAAACATTTAATATCCAGTTGTCTTATCCTGCACAGACCATCTAAAGTGCATCCCCCTCCACAATTTTTTTAAACGTATTTTCAATGATTTTGCTATTTCCTGAGATGAAAGGATGCAACTGTTCAGGTCTGATTTCATACTGCTTCTCAGATCCTGATAGAGCATCATTCACAGACACGACAAACAGGAGTTAGAAGCTGTTCCGGAAGGGGAGGCTTAGGGGTTGTTCGGATGGCAAAATGATCTGTCAAACATCAGGCCAAAATTCTGCGAGGTTCTTGGCACTCCACTTTCCCAGAGCGCGTTCTGCTTTCTCCCACAGAGATGGACTAGAAACTCATCTTCAAAATCTAAACGTTCCCAGCCGGGTCCTTTTGTGCCTGCGTCTCGCTCTCCCGGCTGGGGCCAGGAGGCTCCGAGCTTGCGCGTTTTTACCTTCCGCTCGGCCCGCCGCTCGGACCCGGGCGGGGAGACCATCCATCACCCACCCGGCTCCCGCCCGGCTCGCCGCCGCGGCCAGTCGGGCGGCAGGTAGGGCCACACCTGCGGACCGCCTGCCCCAGCCCTGCTCTACCCTCCGCTCGCCTCCGGGGCTGGCGGTGCCCTGGGGAAGCCCCGCTTTCTCCGAGGCCAGGACTGGACAGGTGCGCTCAGGTGACCGGGCGGAGTGCGCTCGGAGCCCGCCGCTGGCGGCCAGGGATCCGCAAGATCGCCGGGCGATTCGTTTTCGCAGACCTGCTTTGGATCGTGTGTGGACCCACGGGCCCTCACTGCGTTTATAGTCTCCCCAAACCGGAAGAATTCTGATGCTTACCTTTGGGAAGGAAGAGTCAGTGAGGACACGCGCAAGTGATAGAGTTCTTTGCCTCTGGTCTGTTTGTGATAGTATGAACCAGGGATGGAGTGTGCCAGCCGAGTGTGAATTCAGAATGTCCTCTTGCACACTTCAGACAATATCTCCCCAAGATCTAACTGAGCGATATTAACACTGCACTAATAGCTAGTCTCCATACGGTGCCCAAACAAAACCTAACGCATATCTTAAGGGTCATGAGAACAGATTGCAACAGTTCAGAGAAAGAGCTGAACCTCAAATCACAGGGAGTCTTCCTTTTCCAAATAGGCAAAATAATTGCATCGCAGGCACCTTGCTTTTGGAATTCTGAGTTCCTAGGCTGCTCTGTGGAGGCAGCTACAACTAGTCCTGCTAATGTGGTACAGACTTTGTAACGAATCCGTAACTCTTTCTGGTATAAAAGATCCAAAATTTCTACTTTATCATGTAATTTGAGAACAATTGAGGACGAGCAGAATCGGACACCCTCCCCTCAACTGTGTCTATATAGTTGTCAATTACATCCAGACAAGGCTTTGGAACAGAACAGACTGTGCTGCTGGTGACATCAATGCTTCAAGGTTTCTCCAAGAAAGCATATCTTTTAAAAACAAACAGAAAAAAAGCAACCACAGCAGCAAGCATCACCCCAACCCTTTACCCCTATCTTGCTTCTGAATCATAAATCATGAAATAGAGTGAGCAGTGACACCAGCCTTCCTGCCTTTAGCAACTGGAGCTGATAATGCCGAAAAGGAAGAGAAACAAACATTTGAGCTACAGGCTGTTGGGGGAGGGTGCCTGTGGGAAGTTCCAGGTTCACCATTTGTTAGAGACCTCCCAGGGGTAGGAAGGGTCTCTCTTCAAAGTAAGTGGTTCTCAAACCCGGCTTCACAAGAGACTCACCTTGGAGTTTTTAAGAAAATACAGGTGCTTCCAGTGTCTCCTAGTTTATAGTCTATGGGAACTTGAATTTGTATCCTTCTGTTGTGTGGAAATTGTGTAAATCTTAATTATGTTGAATCGGTTCAAAATAAAAACATGCAAGCTTTCAGTTACAAGATAATTGAATATTAGTAGTGTAGTATATGCATGATGACTATAGTTAACACTGCCCTATGATGGATATGAAAGTTTGGAGAATAAATCCTGAGTTCTCATTACAAGGAAAAAAAAAACATTTTTTTGTATCTATGTGAGATGATGGATGCTCACTAAACTTACCATGGTAATCATTTCATAATGTATATAAGTGAAGTCATTATGCTGTGTACCTTAAACCTGTACAGTGATGTATGTCAATTTTATCTTAATAAAACTGGGGGAAAAAAGAAAATACCAGTGCCCAGAGCAACCTTCTGATTCTCTTGGTCTTGGGTGTGGTCTGGATAGAAGTACTCTGGAAAACCTTTCCTGTCATTGGAATGCTCAGTCCTCCAGCTGCACATTCCAATTTTGTTCTGTTTTATGGGTTATATGAATGGCATTCATGGGGTATTATTCTCTTCTGTTTCATGGGATGCAAGTGTCCCCTCTCCGTCATCCTTTACTCTTCCCTCCAAACACAGCACAGAACCCACAGTGGATAAACAAAGTCTCTTCTCTTTGTGAATTAGAAACGAATAGTGAAATACAGTTGATTTATAATATGTGTTAATTTCAGATATACAGTAAAGCTGTTCAGTTATACACACATATATATTCTTTCTTTACGTTCTCATCCTTTATAGGTTATTACAATTTATTGAGTATAGTTTTTCCTTATCCTTCGCTTGCTCCTCTTCACATTCTGGTCTATTCATTCTAGATACTAAAAATGTATCACTGTATTGTGAGTGTTTACTCACTAAGTCATGTCTGACTCCTTGCAACCCCATGGACTGCAGCATGCCAGCTTTCCCTGTCTTTCACCATCGCCCAGAGTTTGCTCAAAGTCATGTCCATTGAGTCGGGGGTGCTAACCATTTCACCCTCTGCCATCCTCTTCTCCTTTTGCCTTCAATGTATCATTACTCATTTTCATACCTTGATATTAATAGAAGTTGTTTTTGCTATTGATAGTTTCAGGTTTTCATTATTTAAAGTATTGACTGGAGTGGGGGGATTCTTACTGAGGGATTCTGAACTCTAAAATATTTTTCTTAGAAAGTTCCACCGTGAGCTTGTGGCTTTTTATTCATCGGCTTCAGGCCCACTTTAAGCTTTCCCAAATCCCACTCCGATGTCTGGATCAACATTTTGTAAGATCAGAGCATCCTTCCTGTTCACCAAAGTGGAACTGGAGTTTGTCTTTCCCTGGATTTTCCATGCTCTCCGTGGCCAGCAGTGCCGCATTGCTGGATTACGTTGTACACTTTTCCTTGAGAGATAGATGATCTGCTCTTTGATTAGACACCCTGACCTTTTACGGGTGTTGATCATTGATCTTGATCTGGGCTGGAGAGAAAGCTCTTGACTCTGAAAAGTTCCTCTGCTGCCAACACCAGAAGGAAATTCAATTTCTGCATCACATACCAACGGCAGCAAGATTTCTCTTCAATTAGGACTTTTCTCGTTATTATTTTACTTTTATTAAGCAAGCTGCAGCCTCCATTTTCCAGCTCTGGCTTTTAGTTACAGTAATCAATTTTTCAGTGTAACTGGCTGTAATTGTTGGCTTGGATATTGAGCTTTCATGGGGCTTAGACAGAGTGTGTTCCCATGAAGGGTCTTCTCCGTACCTTGTAGACAGATGGGTAATAATACCATACATTAATACCTCCACATTGGTTTATGTGTGTTTGACCACAGTGCAAGCATAATTATTTTTGCCCAGTAAAAGCTATTAGAGATCTATTTGGTAGGTTTTACGATCAATAGCTCCTGTGATATTTGTGTTGCAGCCACAGAATAATCAATTGAAGGTCATATAAAGTAAATTACCATCCTCCTATAATGATTCTTTTTTCTAGATGAGAATTGGGTTTTATTATTTCATCAGGAGCCTCTCTCGATGCATGCTCTGTCTGTTTGAGAAAGAGAGAGATAAAAGTTGTGAGCGTGTTTTGAACACAGTATTAATATCCATTACTCGAATTTATGTTATTGGATTATTGAATTAGTGGATTCACACTGGAATTCCTTCCAAACCCTTTCTTATGGACTCAGTGCCACAGTTAATAATAGGCGGGAGCACACAGATGTCTTTTGATACACGGTGGAGTGAGTCACTTTGCAAAAGTCAATCTTTGTAGCTGTCTCTTTAAAGCAAATTTAGAATTGGTTAAGTGTGTTCTATTGACAGGGTGCCTGAATTTCTCTCTTCAAACCCTTTTGGAGAATGACTGGTCAACTAACCAAGGGATGGAGGCCAGAAGGCTGAATATCCTAGTTCACTGCCCACTGGTACAACCGAGATCAAAGTGGAGTAGAGCAAGGGCACTGTGCCTGCTTTCCTGGGGGCCAGGGGAGGGGGCTTTTCCCTCTGCTGAGATGCCTAAGCTGGATTTCCTACTCATGTTGTGAGCCAGAGTGATGGACGTGACTCTAGAAAAGATTGCAATTTGCCAACCTGAGGCGTACAATCCCCCAGCTGTCTTAAAGGGACCCATTTTCGGAGTTCAGTCTTTCTTTTTGTGGGTGCAATCAGTTGTGCACTGAAAAACTGCAGCCACAGTTGGATAACTGCAGGCACAACAGGCCACAAGAGGCCTCTTTGCTCCAAATTTTGTACCTGCAACTAATTGCACTTACAGAAAGTGGGAGTGTGGTAGAAAGATTTTTTAAAAATTTGGGCCAGTAAATTCTCCATGGAGGGACTAGGCAAGGAGAGAGACAGTCACTCACTTTCTTAAAGACAAAGGCAAATAAAGGCATCCTTTTCTTTACACACTCTATCCAGCCTGGAGTGCAGGGCTTGGGAGCCAAATATCAGGTACCACAAGTATCCTGATCATTTGGGACACGACCCATCTGTGACATTTCACAAATGTACCAGAAATCATTTGTTGAAAAGTACAGTAGAAAAGACATTGGTGCGTTTAAGGGTATGTGCTTCATGCTAGGTTGCTTCAATCGCGTCCAGTTCTTTGCGACCCTATGGATTGTAGCCCACCAGGCTCCTCACTCCATGGGATTCTCCAGGCAAGAATACTGGAGTGGGTTGCGATGTCTCCTCCAGGGAAACCTTCCCAACTAGTGGGTTCTTTACCACTAGCACCACCTGGGAACCTGTTAAGACAACAACTTTTGTGATAAATTAATGTTTAAAAAAAAATGGGAAAAGGCTCCTTTGAAGAAATGTTTATCATGGATATTACTTTTCATTTGCTTTGGGGACAATTAATACAGAAATTAAGATTAGTAGTGCCTCTAGATTTTAATCAAATGATAAATTAACATATATTTTCAATTTATATAAATACAATATATATTTATGTACATATATATATTCATGTTCAGTTCAGTCTCTCAGTCATGTCTGACTCTTCGTGACCCCATGGATTGCAGCATGCCAGGCTTCTCTCTCCATCATCAACTCCCGGAGTTGCTCAAACTCGTCCATCAGGTTGGTGATGCCATCCAACCAGCTCATCTTCTGTCATCCCCTTCTCCTCCTGCCTTCAATCTTTCCCCCAGTATCAGGCTCTTTTCAATGACTCAGTTCTTGGCATCAGGTGGCCAAAGTATTGGAGTTTCAGCTTCAGCATCAGTCCTTCTAATGAATATTCAGGACTGATTTCCTTTAGGAGGGATTAGTTGGATCTCTTTGCTGTCCAAGTGACTCTCGAGAGTCTTCTCCAACACCACAGTTCAAAGGTATCAATTCTTCGACACTCAGCTTTCTTTATAGTCCAACTCTCACATCCATACATGACCAGTGGAAAAACCATAGCTTTGACTAGGCAGACCTTTGTTGGCAAAGTATATATATATATATATATATATATATATATATATATATATTCGTGTATACAAATATACATATATTGATGTACTTATATTCATCTCCTGTGCTGTGCTAAGTCGCTTAAGTCATGTCCGACTCTGTGACCCTATGGACTGTAACCCACCAGTCTCCTCTGTCCATGGAATTCTCCAGGTAAGAATACTGGAGTGGGTTGCCATGCCCTCCATCAGGGGCTCTTCCTGACCCGGGGATCAAACCTGAATCTCCTGGGTCTCCTGCATTGCAGGCAAGTTCTTTACTGCTGAGTCATTGGAGCGTGTACTTATATATATAATATATTCATGTATTAGTGTATTTATATATGTATTAATGCCTTTATATATGCACGTATACAAATTATACCTGAATGTCTCTGTATGCATATGTATACACAGGCATACATACAAACAAACATATTTCAAATACACATGCATATTTTATTTACCTTTTTTTATGAGCCCCAGGAAAGAGGGGCTCATAATCTGCAGTCTGAGTCACTTCCATATCCCAGTGACTTTGCGTGGAGGGGCTGTGGAGCTATGTCACATGAACCTCAGCCTAGCATCTCTTCTGTATAAAGTAGCAACAATCAAGCTGAGCTTGAAATCAAGAACTTATTTTCCACCTTTTGCAGTTGACCATAAATTAAACAGATATTCTGGAAACCAGAAATCAAATACAAAATCTTATTGGAAATTTGACATTCTCTTCCAACAGAAATAGTTTAAAATGTAATTTTATCCCAATGACAGATTTAATAGCAAACAAATCAGGAACAGGTCTCAGTAGTTCTTACAGTTCCCAGGAAATTGATAAGGAATAGTATAGTAGCTGTTGTTCAGTTGCTAAGTCGTGTCCCACTCTGCTACTCCATGGACTGCAACACGTCAGGCTTTCCTGTCCTTCACTTTCTCCCTGAGTTTGCTCAGATTCGTGCCCATTGAGTCGATGATGTTATCTAACCATTTCATCCTCTGCTGCCCACTTCTTTTGCTTCCATCTTTCCCAGCATCAGGGTCTTTTTCACTGAGCCAGTTCTTCACATCAGATGGCCAAAGTATTGAAACTTCAGCTTCAGCATCAGTCCTTCCAATGAATCTTCAGGGTTGGTCGGTTTCCTTTAGGATTGACTGGCTTGATCTCCTTGCACTCCAAGGGATTCTCAAGAGTCTTCTCCATCACCAGTATGGTACCAGTATAGTCGTAGCAGTAGTTTAAAAGTAAGGAAGCCCAAGATACCATCGCGGACTACTCTTGGAATGAGACGATTAAAGACCAGGAATTTTGTCCCTTGTCCCTTTCAGTTTACCTACTGTCTTCATATTACAATTTGAGAATAAATCATATTTTGACGGGGTTTTTTTTCCTATAGAATAATGTCAAAAGGAATTGCTAGTTTCTCCCAGAAGTTTACTTTGCAAATTGGCTTTTAATATAAATCTAAAATCCGACAACACAGCGCTGAGCGTATCTTGGTAGCAATAATGCCATTTGTTTTCATCTAGGTGTGATGTCCTGGGGATTTGGTCTCCTAGAAAAATGCCTTCAAGAGCTGAGTTGCCACTGAAAACACAAATTAACCCTCAAGCAGCTTGTTAAGGGCCACCCAGTCTGCACCAGGACGGGAACTTTCTATATCTCAGAGCAGTCTTTTCATCTCTCTGCATCTTTTCATGGCACCTTATGAAATGAGGCCTCCACCATGGCCCTTTGGAGAGTTAAACATCCCCATTTGCCCTTAGTCCTACTTCTAAAGGGGATGGAGGAATTGGAGAGGATTCAGATAAGAGGAACCCGAACAGTTTTTGTGATGAAACATTGAGACGCGTTTAGACAATCCTTTGTTTTACAGAGGAGGAAGGTCAAGATGAGAGTCTGAAATGATCTGTGAGGAAATTGCAGGACTGTTTTACTTCAGGGGTAATATAATATTATCCCTGTATTACTTCAGGGGTAATATAATAGCAATTTGGGAAATGGGTTTAAATTAGGGACAATTCCATACATACTGAAAAACATCTTCTGAACCATTGATAGTTTAAAAAAATAGTTTTAATGAACAACACAGAGATGCTACAAAATATCAATCCTTATAATTAAAAGTGCTCATGCAAATGAGGCATTAAATAAATAAGAAGCTGTTATTGGAACTGATTGATGATGATAATACTGGTGATCATTAGAACCACTTCCTTCCAAGTTTCTGTAACAACTTCCCACTCTCTTAGTCACTTAGTACTTGCCTTGCCAAACCCCAGTCTTGGATTAAATCAACATCTGCCTTCTCCACAGTTGTGCCAGCAGCT
Organism: Ovis canadensis; assembly: GCF_042477335.2. Taxonomy (NCBI): domain Eukaryota; kingdom Metazoa; phylum Chordata; class Mammalia; order Artiodactyla; family Bovidae; genus Ovis; species Ovis canadensis. Next base: position 24,253,553 of record NC_091262.1, read on the forward strand.
TCATTTAGCTAGTGTGGTCTGCCCCTGCCTGGATCACCTTGGTTTGACTCTTAAGTATAAAATCCTGAGCCTCAGATGAGCTCTTAATGCTGCCCTGCAGTTCTGTTGAGTCTACCTGCTAAGTTGGATCTCCAAGACAAAAAACAATTCCATGCCTTCTTCTTTCTCCTGAAACATTTAGTTTAAGCTTACCTTGGTTCAAAAGGCACCTGGGAAATAGATGCCATCAGTTAGGAATTTCTCATCTTTTACATAACTTTCAGTAGTAAAACTCACCGACATCTACACTGTCTTATCTTTTCCCTTTAAAATTCCAACCGAAGACAGGTGCCTTGTGTTTTCAAAGTCCCTTGACCTGGGTTTTGAATCCTAACCCCTCCTCCCTTTCAAGGATTTTGTGGCCTTTGGTCTACCAATCTCCTGCATCCTGCACTCCTTTACTGGATCAGCTTACAAACCCAACAGTTGTTGACCTGAAACAAATAGTCCACTAGATATTTCTCCAGCAAGGATTGGGTTTATTTGGGTTCAACAGAGAATTGCGGTTCAGACTCTGCAACCAGGGTGAGCTGCCACCCCTACAGAGTAAGAGAAGGAGAAGGTGTTCACAGAGAGGAGAATGAAGTTGAGAGGATTATGATGAATGGAGAGTCCATGGTTTGTTTAGTTGTTTTTTTTTTTTTTTTAATCCATGGAGCCCTTGCCAGGAAGAAGTCTTTCTTTTTTTGTGTGTTCACTTCAAGTCGCTTCAGTCATGTCTGACTCTGCAACCCTATGGACTGTAGTCTGCCAGGCTCCTCTGTCCATGGGATTCTCTTGGTGAGAACACTGGAGTGGGTTGCCATGCCCTCTTCCAGGGAATCTTCCCAATTCAGGGATCAACCCCACATCTCTTATGTCTCTTGCACTGGCAAGCGAGTTCTTTACCACTAGTGCCGCCTGGGAAAGCCCATACTTTGCAGAGTAGTATCTAACTCATTTGGAAAGCTAATCTGATTCAAATGTCTCATTAATTATCACCTGGCAATTGTTCCGACTTCTGAGAAACGCACATGCTGCTTCCAAGAGTCTCCTCTGTTCTTTCCTTTCTTCATCCTTCTAATATAGTCTGTACACCTTGTCAAGAAAAATTTACAGTAAAAGAGTCTGTTGCATAAAACTGTTTTGATAATAATAGTCATATTTCACAAAATACTCAGTTTCTTTCACTTAGCTTGTTTAAAACAGAAACAGGTCTGAAAAGGTGGCCGAGGTATAAGACAAAGTCGTTCTGGGTGTCCATAAGTTTCCCAACTTTTTTTTGAGAAGAGGGGAGGGGGTGAAACAAGCAAGGGAGGTGATCACAAGAGAATCACTGAAAGTGGCTAGTGCACACCTAAAATGACAAGCGTTGGCAAGTCATGGTCTTCCACTGGAAGAAGGGAGGGCTCACCTATGTGTCCCCAACTCAGTGCCACAGAGCATGAGAGCTCCCCCTTCTGGTCTTCCAACTCTATTTAACCGATTTCCCAATTTAACTAAGGTTTCTGTTTATTTCTGGGCTTTCCAGGTAGCTCAGATGGTAAAGAATCTGCCTGCAATGTAGGAGATCCAGGCTTGATCCCTGGGTCAGAAAGATCCTCTAGAGACGGAAATGGCCACTCACTCCAGTATTCTTGCCTAGAGAATTCCACGGAGAGTACAGTCCATGGGGCTGCAAAAAGTCGAACACAACGAGCAACTAACACTGTCTGTTCACTATTTTTTTACACAGTTATAACTGTATAACACCTAAATAAAACCAAACAAGCAAAAAAACAAACAGAAACCAAACAGTATCTCTGGTAAACGATGATAGTTGGTCTTCAATACCCATTGTCCCCTTCTGCTTTGATTAAAGAACCTATGCCTTTAGTTGAGCCCATACATGCCTGGAATAGGCAACATCTCCCAGACTCTTGCACTTAGGTGTGGCCATGCAAACAAGTAAGCAGATGGAAGAAGCATCGTCCAAATGAAAGGGTCTGAGCACTTCATCACTTCCTCCCATGCTGATGTTAGCCTAGCTATGCAATAGAAGGATTTGGGCCCCTGGGCATAGGTTCTTTAACCAAAAGAAAAGGGAGCAATGGATACTGAAGACCAAGTATTATCCTTTAATAGAGATACTGTTTGATTTTTGTGAGTTTCTTGCTTTTTTTGTTTGCATGTTTGTTTTATTTTATTTAAGATTTGGACCTCTGATGTGATGTTTGGGGAGACACCATAGCAGCCCCAAACTTCTTAATGCCTAAACTAAGAAGGGGATTACAAAGGAAGAGATGGTTGGATGGCATCACCAACTCAATGGACATAAATTTGAGCAAACTCCAGGAGGTAGTGAAGGACAGGGAAGCCTGGTGTGCTGCAGTCTATGGGGTTGCAAAGAGTGGGGCATGACTTAGTGACTGAACCACCACCACCACCATCACAACAACAAAGTAATGAAGGAGAAAAACATACATCTTTCTTGTTCAAGTTGTCATTGTGGGGCTTTTTAACATTTGAAGCCAAAACTAAACTTAAATGATATGCTTATATTCTCTGATCCCTCATTCCTTAAAATGAATGCCATTCATTTTATGCTTAGAAGAAAGCTTATCTTCCATTCAAGTCCAAGTATTTTGAATCATCTGTATATATGGCCTCATCACCCTCACTCTTTGATTACAGAATGGCTTTCACCTTCATCCCTACAGAGACTGCTCTTGTTAGGCTCATGGGGCTTCACTTTGCCCATCCTCATGGTACCAGCATCACTGTCCACTCTCACTTTCTCAGAAGTCTCTCTTTCCTAAGATTCTGTGATGTCACACTCTGTTGAGTTTTCTTTGGCCTCTCTGGTCACTATTTCTCAGCCCCCTTTGCAAACTTCTATTTTTGTGCCTTTCCCACCACTTCTAATTGGTCAGGCCTTTTAAACGCAATGTGTCCAAAATGAAACTCTTGATTCTCAACCTTCCAAATTTGTTCCTGCCTCAGTCTTTCTCATTTCACTTAATCAATAGTAAATTCTCTAGCTAGAATGTGGAATTCATTTTGATTCTTCTCTTTTCCTTGCTCTTCGAAACACAAATTTCAAAGTACCCACATTTAGATCTACCTCAAGCATTCAAATCACAGGCATCTATTTCTATCCATCTTTTCTTCAAGCATCCTCTCATCCAAGATGGCATCATATGCTCCTGGGCTGTGGAGGAGCAACTGATCTGATTTTCCTACTTTCTCTCTTACTTCATTCAGTCTCAGTTAGTTCAGTTCAGTTCAGTTGCTCAGTCGTGTCTGACTCTTTGAGACCCCATGAATTATAGCACTCCAGGCCTCCCTGTCCAACACCAACTCCTGGAGTTCACTAAAACTCACATTCATCTAGTTGGTGATGCCATCCAGCCATCTCATCCTCTGTCGTCCCCTTCTCCTCCTGCCCCCAATCCCTCCCAGCATCAGGGTCTTTTCCAATGAGTCAACTCTTCACATCAGGTGGCCAAAGTACTGGAGTTTCAGCTTTAGCATCAGTCCTTCCAATGAACACCTAGGACTGATCTCCTTTAGAATGGACTGGTTGGATCTCTTTGCAGTCCAAGGGACTTCCAAGAGTCTTATCCAACACCACAGTTCAAAAGCATCAATTCTTTGTCACTCAGCTTTCTTCACAGTCCAACTCTCGCATCAATACATGACCACTGGAAAAACCATAGCCTTGACTAGATGGACCTTTGTTGGCAAAGTAATATCTCTGCTTTTCAATATGCTATCTAGCTTGGTCATAACTTTCCTTCCAAGGAGTAAGCGTCTTTTAATTTCATGGCTGCAATCACCATATGCAGTGATTTTGGAGCCCCCCAAAATAAAGTCTAACACTGTTTCCACTGTTTCCCCATCTATTTCCCATGAAGTGATGGGACCAGATACCATGATCTTCGTTTTCTGAATGTTGAGTTTAAGCCAGCTTTTTCACTCTCCTCTTTCACTTTCGTCAAGAGATTTTTTAGTTCCTCTTCACTTTCTGCCGTAAGGGTGGTGTCATTGGCATATCTGAGGTTATTGATATTTCTCCCAGCAATCTTGATTCCAGCTTGCACTTCTCCCAGCCCAGCATTTCTCATGATGTACTCTGTATATAAGTTAATTAAGCAGAGTGACAATATACAGCCTTGATGTACTCTTTTCCTATTTGGAACCAGTCTGTTTTTCCATGTCCAGTTCTAACTGTTGCTTCTTGACCTGCATACAGGTTTTTCAAGAGGCAGGTCAGGTGATCTGGTATGCCTGTCTCTTTCAAAATTTTCTGAGGTTTATTGTGATACACACAGTCAAAGGCTTTGGCATAGTCAATAAAGTAGAAATAAATGTTTTTCTGATACTCTCTTGCTTTTTTTCCATGATCCAGTGGATGTTGGCAATTTGATCTCTGGTTCCTCTGCCTTTTCTAAAACCAGCTTGAACATCAGGGAGTTCATGGTTCACATATTGCTGTAGTCTGGCTTGGAGAATTTTGAGCATTAATTCCCTAGCGTGTGAGATGAGTGCAGTTGTGCGGTAGTTTGAGCATTCTTTGGCACTGCCTTTCTTTGGGATTGGAATGAATACTGACCTTTTCCAGTCCTGTGGCCACAGCTGAGTTTTCCAGATTCACTGGCATATTGAGTGCAGCACTTTCACAGCATCATCCTTTAGGATTTGAAATAGCTCAACTGGAATTCCATCACCTCTATTTGCTTTGTTCATAGTGATGCTTTCTAAGGCCCACTTGACTTCACATTCCAGGATGTCTGGCTCCAGGTGAATGATCACACAATCATGATTATCTGGGTAGTGAAGCTCTTTTTTGTACAGTTCTTCTGTGTATTCTTGCCACCTCTTCTTAATATCTTCTGCTTCTTTTAGGTCCATACCATTTCTGTCCTTTATTGAGCCCATCTTTGCATGAAATGTTCCCTTGGTATCTCTAATTTTCTTGAAGAGATCTCTAGTCTTTCCCATTCTGTTCTTTTCCTCTATTTCTTTGCATTGAGGAAGACTTTTTAATCTCTCCTTGCTATTCTTTGGAACTCTGCATTCAGATGCATATATCTTTCCTTTTCTCCTTTGCTTTTCACTTCTCTTCTTTTCACAGCTATTTGTAAGGCCTCCACAGGCAGCCATTTTGCTTTTTTGCATTTCTTTTTCTTGGGGATGGTCTTGATCCCTGTCTCCTGCACAATGTCACGAACCTCATTCCATAGTTTATCAGGCACTCTATCAGATCTAGTCCCTTAAATCTATTTCTCACTTCCACTGTATAATCATAAGGGATTTGATTTAGGTCATATCTGAATGGTCTAGTGGTTTTCCCTACTTTCTTCAATTTAAGTCTGAATTTGGCAATAAGGAGTTCATGATCTGAGCCACAGTCAGCTCCTGGTCTTGTTTTTGCTGACTGTATAGAGCTTCTCCATCTTTGGCTGCAAAGAATATAATCAGTCTGATTTCTGTGTTGACCATCTGGTGATGCCCATGTGTAGAGCCTTCTCTTGTGTTGTTGGAAGAGGATGTTTGCTATGACCAGTGCATTCTCTTGGCAAAACTCTATTAGCCTTTGCTCTGCTTCATTCTGTACTAAAAGGCAAAATTTGCCTGTTACTCCAGGTGTTTCTTGATTTCCTACTTTTGCATTCCAGTCCCCTATAATGAAAAGAACATCTTTTGGGGGTATTAGATCTAAAAGGTCTTGTAGGTCATCATAGAACTGTTCAACTTCAGCTTCTTCAGCATTACTGGTTGGGACATAGGCTTGGATTATTGTGATATTGAATAGTTTGCCTTGGAAATGAACACAGATCATTCTGTCGTTTTTGAGATAGCATCCAAGTATTGCATTTCAGACTCTTTTGTTGACCATGATGGCTACTCCATTTCTCCTAAGGGATTCTTGCCCACAGTAGTAGATATGGTGGTCATCTGAGTTAAATTCATCCATTCCAGTCCATTTTAGTTTGCTAGTTCCTAGAATGTCGACATTCACTCTTGCCATCTCCTGTTTGACCACTTCCAATTTGCCTTGATTCACGGACCTAACATTCCAGATTCCTATGCGATATTGCTCTTTACAGCATCAGACCTTACTTCTATCACCAGTCACATCCACAGCTGGGTATTGTTTTTGCTTTGGCTCCATCCCTTCATTCTTTCTGGAGTTATTTCTCCACTCATCTCCAGTAGCATATTGGGCACCTACCAGCCTGGGGGAGTTCCTCTTTTAATATCCTATCATTTTGTCTTTTCATACTTTTCATGAGGTTCTCAAGGCAAGAATACTGAAGTGGTTTGCCATTCCCTTCTCCAGTGGACCACATTCTGTCAGACCTCTCCACCGTGACCCGTCCATCTTGGTGGCCCCACACGGCATGGCTTAGTTTCATTGAGTTAGACAAGGCTGTGGTCCATGTGATCATTGGCTAGTTTTCTGTGACTATGGTTTCAGTCTCCTGCATTGCACGAGGATTCTTTATCAACTGAGTTTTGAGGGAAGCCTAAATGTGACTATAGTAGGCTGATTAACTGGTTTGCCAGTTAACTGGCACTAGTGGTAAAGAACCCACTTGTCAATGCAGGAGATGCAAGAGACAGGGTTTGATCCCTGGGTCAGGAAGATCCCCTGGAAGGGGGCATGGCAACCCACTCAAGTACTGTTGCCTGGAGAACCCCATGGACAGAGAAGCCTGGTGGGCTATGGTCCATGGGGTCACAAAGAGTCAGACACAACTGAAGCAACATGGCCCACATGCAGGCTGAATAACAGTCCTCCAAAGATGTCCATGTCCTAATTTTACAAGCTCATGGACATAGTCTTTTACATGAGAAAAGATAACTCTGGAGATGTGATTAAGTTCCTTGAGATGGGGAGATTATTCTGAATTATCCAGTGTAATCACAAGGAATAAGAGAGACAGGAGGGTCAGAGTTAGAGAAAGATGCAGCTGAGGCAAAGGCTTGAGTGACGTGGGGCCGCAAGCATGAGGAGCAGGTGCTTCTAGATGCTGGAGAAGGCAAGGAAGCAAATTGTCCCCTCGTCTTCAGAAAGAATAGAGCCCTGCTAACCTGCTTTAGACTTCTGACCTCCTGAGCTATAAGGTTCTGACCTCCTGAGCTATAAGGTATATGTTTGTTGCTATGTGGTCACTAAGGCATGCCTGACCCTTTTGAGACCCCCCTGGGCTATAGCCTGCCAGGTTCTTCTGACCACAGGATTGCCCAGGCAAGAGTACTGGAGTAGGTTGCCATTTCCTTTTCATATATATATATATATATATATATATATATATATATATATATATATATATATATATGTGTGTGTGTATATATATATATATATATTAAGGAGTATTATTGAAAGTAATAACATATATTTGGGGATCTGTGAAAGTGGTGGCTGTTAGAGAAATTAAGCGAACTTAAGAAAATTAAGAAATTTCAAATTTTGAGCCTTTGCATAATATCTAACAAAGATGTATCATACCAGTTAAACAAACCTCACTAAAACTGGAATTGCAGAATTAAAGCCATAACTGATAGCAGTAAAGGGTAGAAATCATATTGAAAATAAGTAAACACAGAAAACTCTACTAGAGATATCAGGAAAAAATTTAAGTACTCAAAAGAGAAGCATATTTGTGAAAATACAGTAGTGTTGATCACAAAATGGAGATGGAATCTAAGAAGTTATGAGTCCTGGAGGAAGAAGACAGGACAGATGGAACGGAAACAAAACTCAAAGACAACATTAAAGAAAATTTACTGTGTTAGAAAACTAGACTATGTATATCAAATGGCTCCATACCAGTATAAGCAACCTCAGTAGGAAATTAACAGACTGGAAAGATAATTAAATTATTAAAGTAAATATCATATAAGCACAGCAGACTGTTAAGGAAACAAAAAAATTACCTAAAAAATGACACAAACTGGGCTGACAGACATTTTTTTTCGTTGAAAATGCCGAGTATAATAAAAAGCATCTCCTCACTTATAGGGGAAACAGACTGTGATTCATTTCTGTTGTCACTAATCAAGTTTCTTCTGGTATGGAAAAGCTTCATAGGTACATGTTCAAATATTTTGAAAATTGATCATGTGTGAATTATGATTTTTGAAAGTAAATTCACACTTATATACTGGCCAACAGAGAAATGAATCAAAGTGAATAAATTGCGAAGGGGAATTCCATGGCTTTACACAGCCCCATCTTCACTTTTTCAAACTGTATTCCAGTTTTAGAAATGCAAATTAGGAAACCAGTTAAAAGGATGATCTGTGTTGAGAAGTATGTCCTGCTACCAGGCAAGTATGGTTCTGCATTGCTCTCGTCAGCCTCTCCTTTCTAAGACACCTTCCTGGAACTGGGAAATGAGGTCTGTGTGTAGCTTGGTTGCTTGTGTTTGATTACTCCTCAAAATAATAACTGATGGAGCTCTGTTTCAGCGCTTGGTAGAGATAACACCACGCTTTACACTTTTAGGGCATGACGCTGAGCTATGGAGCATCCCCTCCTCAGTCCTCTGCTTCCTATGAACAGCAAAATGATGGCCATCTCATGCCAAATGAATTATCTGCATCATCGGAACTCGTATTGAATGCTCTAAGTCACTGGTTTTAGGCTGTAACTGAGCAAAATATAATAATAATCCCAAGAGCAGCAGGCAGTATCTCTTGTGAAGCCTCATTTTTCCCTTCAGAGGTTTAGCTATAAAAGGTACTGTAATTTGGTTTTATGTTTTAATATAAATTTATTTATATGTATACTGACATATGGCTTCCCAGGTGGCTCAGTGGTAAAGAATCTGCTGCTGATGCAGGAGACCCAAGTTTGTTTCCTTGGTCTGGAAGATCCGCTGGAGAAGGGAATAGCTACCCACTCCAGTATTTTTGCCCAGAGAATCCCATGGACAGAGAAGTTTGGTGGGCAACAATCCATGTGGTCGCAAAGAGTGGGACATGACTAAGCGACTAAGGTTTTCACTTTACATAGTGACTTATGGCCTCTCCTGTGGTTTGGTGGTAAACAATCAGCCTGCCAATGCAGGAGGCATGGGTTCAATTCCTGGGTTGGGAATATCCCCTGGAGAAGGAAACTCACTCCAGCGGCAACCCACTCCAGTGCTCTTGCCTGGGAAATCCCATGGACAGAAGAGCCCGGTGGGCTACAGTCCATTGGGTCTCGATGAGTCAGATGTGACTTAGCAACTAAACAAAAGCAACAATACTGGCATATAGAAAAAAAGCAATGCAAAAGACGCATTTCCATTTTTCATTCCATTTTTTTGTTTTTCCTTTTCTTTTCAGCTTATAAACTCACTTTCCCCCTTTCTCTCTCTACTCACATCAGCTTACTCCTCCACAGGAAAATAATGTGAATTACCTAGAAAGAATCCTTCCATATGTCTTTAGGAATGTACACTCTTATCCATTATATATCCTATGATCCTCTGTGGGTGATACAAAAGATAAGTGCATGCAAGTTTGGAGTGTGTGAGAGTGATTACTTGTTTTTTCCCAAAATGGGCTACACCCAAAGATTTTCCTATTCAGCAATTCTTCACAGAATTTCATCTAAGTCATTTGACGCACCTCTAATTTTTTTTTCTTTTTAGTGATTGAATCATTGTCCATGGCATGAATGTACTGAACTTATTTTTTTTGGTCACTATGTAGCAAATATTCACAGAGAAGGAAATGGCAACCCACTCCAGTGCTCTTGCCTGGAGAATCCCAGGGACAGAGAAATATGGTGGGCTTCCGTCTATGGGGTCTCACAGAGTTGGACACGACTGATGCGACTTAGCAGCAGCAGCAAATACTCACATATATGAATGTTTATATGTATTTAAATGTATATATAACCTTCAATATTCCACATACTGACTAAAACAGAAAGAGAGGGTTTCGTTCATTTCAATTCTTCTTTTCTTGGGGAGACTTTTAAGGATGGGACTATTGAGTGGAAAAATATATGAACTTTTAAAATATGCTCTCAGATTGTGCTTCTAAAATGCAAAAAGTCTTTGAAGCACAAATTGGAATCAAGATTGCCAGGAGAAATATCAATAACTTCAGATATGTAGATGACACCACACTTATGGCAGAAAGCAAAGAAGAACTAAAGAGCCTCTTGATGAAAGTGAAAGAGGAGAGTGAAAAAGTTGGCTTGAAACTCAACATTTAGAAAACTAAGGTCATGGCATCTGGTGCCATCACTTCATGGCAAATAGATGGGGAAACAGTGGAAACAGTGTCAGACTTTATTTGGCGGTGGGGGGGGGGCGCGGGGGGGGGGGACTCCAAAGTCACTGCAGATGGTGACTGCAGCCATGAAATTAAAAGGCACTTCTCCTTGGAAGAAAAGTTATGACCAGCCTAGACAGCATATTAAAAAGCAGAGACACTACTTTGCCAACAAAGGTCAGTCTATTCAAAGCTATGGTTTTTCCTGTAGTCATGTATGAATGTGAGAGTTGGACTATAAAGAAAGCTGAGCACCGAAAAACTGATGCTTTTGAATTGTGATGTTGGAGAAGACTCTCGAGAGTCCCTTGGACAGCAAGGAGATCCAACCAGTCCATCCTAAAGGAAATCAGTCCTGAATATTCATTGGAAGGACTGATGCTGAACCTGAAACTCCAATATTTGGTCACCTGATGCAAAGAACTGACTCATTTGAAAAGACCGTGATGCTGGGAAAGATGGAAGGAAGGATGAGAAGGGGATGACAGAGGCTGAGATGGTTGGATGTCATCACCAATTAGATGGACATGAGTTTGAGTAAATTCCAGGAGTTGGTGATGGACAGGGAAGCCTGGCGTGCTGCAGTCCATGGGGTTACAAAGAGTCAGACGTGACTGAGTGACTGAACTGAACTGAACTGATCAGATTGCTTCCCTAAAATTCAAAAAGTCTTCACATTTTTACAAATGGTGTATGAATGTACCCTTTCCATGTATTCCTGTCCTAAATGAGTGATGTACCATTAAAACAGTACCAATTTGATGAATTAAAGTGATACTTTGCTATTTTGTTATTTTCATTTTCCTGCTGCTTAGTGATTTGACCATCTTTTTCTTTGTTTGGGGGCCACCTAGATTGGCTCTGCCTTCTCCTCACAGCCTCTGCCCATTTTGTGTTAGACTGTCTCCATCTTGACAGTTTGCAAGTGTTTTTGGTGTGTATTCCTATTAACCCTTTTTCTCTATTACTTTTGTAATTAAAAGAAGCTTTGTTTTACAAAAAGAGACAGAAGATAAAAGGATCTGAATTTCATTCAAAGATGAAAATGCTTAAAACATTCTCTCTTGGAAAGATTTGCATTTTAATTGGTATCAAGCCTGGAAAGAATGAAGATCCTAGAGATACTTCTGATCGTCAAGGAAAGGGTATAAATCAAACCTCTTTGATGGCTTGATTCGCATTTCTCCCACCGACATTTAGTCTGTACACACTATAGTATCTGGATACTCGATCATGCTGAAAAGCCGAGTATGTGTTGTGTCCAGACTTACAGTGGAGAAGGGGCTGGGGCACAAAGGCAGGGAAAGCAGCTTTTAGAGACTTAAACTTTGGGTCTTAGGTGACTGCAATGGACCGTTTGTTTTGCTTTGCTTTGTTCTTATTTTTTATTGTGGTAAACTACATATAACATGAAATCTTCAGCACAGAGCTCAGCTCGGTGGTGTTAGGCACATTCATATTGCTGTGCAGTCATCACCCTCATGCGTCTCCAGAACGTTTTCATCTTCCCAAGCTGAAACTCTGTATCCATTAAACACCAGCTCCCCCTCCCCCGTCTCTCTGCCCCTGCAACCATCATTCTGCTGTCTGTTTCTTTAAGTTTGACTACTCTAAGAATGTAATATAAATGGGATCATATGGTATTTGTTTTCTGTGACTGGCTTATTTCACTTAGAATAATGTCCTCAAAGTTCATTCATGTTGTAGCATATGTTAGAAATTCCTTCCTTTTCAAATTCTGGAATATATATATATACATATATATATACACACACACACACACACACACACACACACACACCCCACATCCTATTCATCCTTTCCTGCATGCATTTATGGACACTCATACTGCTTTTACATTTTAGCTATTGTGAATAATGTTGCCACGAACATAAGCATACAGTTATCTGTCTAATATTGCTTTCAATTTTCTTGATACCATTCCTAGAAGTGGAATTGCTGGATCATGTGATAATTCTGTTTTTGATATTTTTGAGAAACCACCATACTGTTTCCCATAGCAGCTACACCATTTTACACTCTTACCAATAGTGCAAAAGAGTCCCAGTTTCTCCACATCTTTGTCAATGCCTGTCATTTTTAAAAAATATATATTAACTATCTTAATGGTTGTGAGTTAGTACCACTATTGTAGGTTTGATTTGTATTTCCCTAATGATTAAAGATGTTGAGTATCTTTGCATGAGCTTATTGGCTGTTTGTATCTCTTCTTTGGAAGGACTTTTTGTTTTGAGGCTGCCACAGGCTTGATTCCATAAAGGGAGCTGATATGCAGACCTCCTGGGCACATAGAAAACAAATTCTTCAGTATTTCCAGAGCACCTAGAAAGACTGGAAGTAGAAGGCTGATGTTTGCCTTCACAATTTAGAGGCAACAGAGGCAGACGGACATAGTGCAGCGCTCTCTCACCCTCCAATCCATCAAATAAAAAAGACAGACAGCAACAGCGGTCCATGAGCAAACACTCTTCTCAGCCTCTGTATCTTGTGGCCATAGATTCCCAATGTAGGTACCAGTACGGGCTCCACTACTTACTACTCGTATAAACTTGAACCCTTAGATACGCTACTTACCTTGTAGGATGAACCTTGACTTGCTTTTGTGTCGAATTAGGAAAGCATCTCCAGGAGCTGTTCAGGCATTAGTGGATCAAGAGTTGAATGTGTATGTAGTTGCTTTGAAATTGATTTAAAACTCTCTAGAAATGGGACTGCTTTGGCTACTTTTCAGAGAAAGGCTAGTCTCATTCTGTGAGCTATAAACCCTGGAGAGTCATCGTTAAATATCTCCTTAGAGTGAGAATAAGATGGCAATTTAAGTTTGGTTCTTTATAAATGTTTATTGTTAAAGCCTCCTGTTTAGTAAGGATGCCAGAGGGGAGAGACTCCACCATGGTAGGACGTCCCACTCAAAGGTGTGATTCGTAACACAAGGTTCTGGGCAATGGAATCTGCTTCCTCCTTCCCGCATTCAAAATTTCAAAAAGCATAGATGAGCTACTGGCTGGTGAATGCTTGCCTACATGGATGAAGATGGGCTGTTTATAGCTGCAAATTGAGGTCCTGGGGGTGTGGACCGGCAGGCTGAGCCCACGCCAGCTCTGCTAAATAGCACCCACGTTGTTCTCTTTACCTCCTCCTCATGGAAGCCAGGTGCTTTGCGAACCCAGAAACATTATTTCTGCCATTTACATCATGTTTTTTTAAAGTTTGGAAAATATAAGTAGAAATAAAATCTGTCGGTAGGCAAAATGTGTTATGAATCACAGCATCTCTCTGAAAGAATTTGAGCCAAGAGGATATTTTGATTCGAACAAGTCATATAATTCAGGCCAACATGGCTTCAGATTTGAACTTCCCCAAAATAGTGATGGTTTGCCACGTCACTCAGCTGACACAGATAGGGTGATCCCCACTTCTAGGATGAAATGAAACTTCTAGGAAAATTCAAAACTGTCTAGTTCCTTTGTACCTCTGGAGGGTATGGGAGGAAAAGAGACAAACCAGGGAGCAATACTACGTTGTAATCTGTTAGGCATCAAAGAAACCTTTCTCTAGGTTTTATAATCCAGCTGCATAAACTGCACTAGACTCAAGCCTACACACATGCACACACACACACACACACACACACACACATAAACACATAGGCACAAAGAATAGATCTAGGGACCACTTTAACAGCAACGTGGCCGTAAATCAGTGTGTTGGAATTTCATCGATATGACATCATTCCCAATGTGACATCGGAGAGCCCACCCTCCATTTCCTCTCCCTCTATCCCTCACACTCGCCCCCTTTCCTCTTAAAGAGATGATGAAGCTGCCCGTGCAGCACAGAAGGATAATAAAAACCTGTATCCCTTAAGCTGAATTCAGCCCATTGAACTGCACAAACAGCAATAACCAAAACAAAGCTAGCAGGAAACGTTTGCACACAGCATCTGTTATGATCACATAACCACGAGACAGCTGTTTAATCCCAACTGTTAACATAAGATCATTTGTGTGTTTGAAGAGCAATCCCATTTGGATTTCCCCCTTTATTTATTTATTTTCTAGCTTTTCCAAGAGAGAGGCTTTCTCAGCTGTAGGATGCAATTTGTGTTTCTGTCTTTTTCCACTTTCACCCTCAGCTTCTGAAGGAGAGGGGTGTTGTGGTTTTCCTAACTCTAAATACTCAGAAGGGAGAGGGGATGGCTGTGTGGTCTCCTAACCGAGCAGGGCATGGCCCTTTCGCAGCCTGTGGGACCTGCTTTTTGCTCTCCAGAACATTTATAAACCATTCTGGTCAGATTATGGGAAAAGGCCCTCACATGAAACGCGTCTGGTGGTCTCAGCCAAATTCTGGTGAGACTGGAGTTTTCTCAGCACCACCCAGGATTGGAACCAATTCCTGTGAAGCTCAGTTCCAAAACCCAATCGTTAGGCTCACAGCTACTTTGAAAGGGTCAAGGAAGGATGTCAGCAGTTTGGGTGGCCTGTCTGAGTACCCACTTTGGAACAGTGAGCAGGACACCTACAAGTCTTCTGATGGTGAGTTTTAGGGTCATACTTTTTTCTGTTTTTCCATTTACATCATATGTCACTGCCTGCAGACTCCCTAAATGCTCAGCAGAGAATATGCACGCTTCACTGTTGAATTGCAGCCAGCATATCACAGAAGGAGTTGATGCCAGTGGCAAGCAGGCCAGAGCTGATCATGTGGGCTTGGGGTGAGGAGAGCTGGCCCATGCAAATGTGGACAAGCATTAACCTTGAAAACTGCCTGAAATTAGCATTACATAAATCTTTCCTCACCTCTTGCTTTAAATATTTAATTCCAGCAAACCTTCCATGTTGATCCCAACATGGTGATAATATTTGTGATATTAAGTTTATTTTTCTGGGAAAATAGAAAGTCTATGGTTTCTAATATATCTTAAACCTGATTCCTAGTACAAGTTCATTTCTAGGTCATATAAACCTTGGGAATGGAAGGGACTTTTACTCCTCCGGCATTTTTTTCTTTTTTTAATTTATTCCTGATGTTTAATTTTAGTGTTTTTTTGAATTATTGACAAATAAAAGTTGTATATATTTAACGTATTCCACTACATATTTGACATATGTTTCCATTGCGATCATGCAAATTAAATTAATTAACAGTTTTAAAGATGTTTTTATGTGGACCGTTTCAAAATCTTTATTGAATTTGTTATAATATTTCTTCTTTTTATGTTTTGGTTTTTTGACCCCCAAAGCATATGGGATCTTAGTTCCCCAACCAGAGATCAAACCTACACCCTTTGCTTTGGAAGTTGAAGTACTAACCACTGGACTGCCAGAGAAGTCCCAATTAATATTTTTGACTTTAACTTTTGAAAAATGTAAGTTGTTTAAGAGGAATTTACATCTCTTTGAAATGAAAAATATCACAATAAAAATTTTTGAATGACCACTGAATTTCTCCTGATGAAAGCGGCCTCATTCTCTCTTGTGGCTTCATATTCTCACAGCTATTGCTTTATTCTCTCTCTCTGACCCTTCAAAGAATAGGTACTGAGCGTCTACAGACGTCAGTTTTCTGTGATTTAGTGGGAAAAACAAAAATAGTCAGTGATGGAAGCAGTCAAAAAAAGAGTAACTATCAATGTTGGAAAAAATTAAACATGTAGGTCAGTCTAGGTGGTGATTTATTACCATACTTAGATAAAATGCATTTAACTTTAGCTTGACATTCTTTATCACACACACAAAAGTTTGAGTCCAGCTGCAGGGGGTGGGGGAGTAACTGTGATCTCTATAGATTTTGAACATTCATCTTAATGGTCCACTTCCCCTCCATGGGACAAAATTGCCAACATCGTTAATGGGAGAAAATCCTTTATCGACTGATTCATTTCCATGTTTTGTTTCTGCAGCGAGACGGGATATCCTGTAAGGTGGCGAAAAGGGAGGGAAAATTAGTACTATCCGTTTTTGATTTGCCATTATTATTATTGTTATTTCTGCTCTCAAGATGGTATTTTATTTATCTACTGGTTTTCATATATAACAAGTATTTTTGGTGATGTTTTTCTCCTCTCCCTTCCCAGTTTACCCCAGTTAAAAAACTACTCTTGGCAGGATTTGGAAGGGAGTTTACTTTTGTCGCATAAAGATGTCATTCTCATTTAATATTTGGTTCTTTTATTAAAACTAATGGACTAGTTATTAGGTACCCTCATTTACTGAATCAAAGCCCTGGTTTATTTTATTTGTTTTGCCCAAGTATGGGAAATACTTTTGATTGATTTTAGAAGAAGAACTACCAGAGTAAAGAGAGACATTCCACTGCCTGAGCAAGCACACACAAGTTACAAGTATCTTTCAGATGCTCATTAGTCAGCTAAAACCAGGAAATAAATATCCTACTGTTTTGTGATCAGTTCCAGTTACTGCTGTCACAGGAAACATAAATGAGAGGGAGATGATCTGAGAAAACTGGGTCCCAGTTGGACCCCGACCAATTCACATACCACACACACCTCACCAGGACATTCAGCCCTGGTGAAAAGAACCAGATGAGTCTGCTGCTACCCTAGAAATATTTGAAACTGACCACATTTATTTCTGAAACTTCAAACACTCAAAGTTTTAGAAAAGTATTTTTTTCTGGATTATTAAGCTTTGTTGCATTTTTATCCGGTACAAAATGCTACATTTCAAAGCAGTATATATCTCTAGAACAAGGCTTGAAGATTTTCCCATTGAATAGACTTTTCTTTCCTGGTGGCTCAGACGGTAAAGAATCTGACTGCAGTGCAGGAGACATGGGGTTCAGTCTCTGGGTTGGGAAGATCCCCTTGAGAAGGGAATGGCAACCCACTCCAGTATTCTTACCTGGAGAATTCCATGCACATAGGAGCCTGGTGGGCCACAGTCCATGGGGTCAAAAAGAGTCAGACATGACTGAGCAACACACACTTTCACTTTCGCTAGTAAGAATTAATAAAATGTTTCTCTGAATTTTGAATATACTTTAGAGTTCTATGAAACATAGGACAGATCTTGGCAAACAACTATTCATAAGATCATGATTTTACAAATAAGCACCTTTGAAATGAGGACAGGAAGGCAGTATATTGCTTGACATCAGAGGATGGAAAACAGAAATAAACCAGTTCTAAATTATCGAGAGATTTTGCAAGATGGATCCTTCTTATATTATATATTCTTCATTTTTGCAGACTGTGACTCCTGAAGTGGTAGCCTTTTCTCAAGATGTTCATCTTGAATATAAGAAAAAAATAAATTAAAAAATGAGTAATCATATTTGGGAACGCATGTAAGAATAAAAGATTTTAAAATTAAAAAAAAAAAAGAGTAAACAGACAATGGAGGTGAAGTGTTAAGAATGTGGACAGTATGTGAGTAGGAAGTTGTCCTCCAGAGTCCAGTGCATCATTTCCTGTAGCTTCTGTTTCCACCTCACCTTCCTCTTGTCCATTCATCCCCCTGTTTTTCCATGGTCTATGTCCTGTGGCCTGTAAGGCTGTTTCATGCTGACTTTCAGCTTTGCTTTTTCTAATCTACATTTCCCTTCAAGATTAGACCAGAGGTCAAAGAGAATTTCTGCTTACCCACTATCTCCTCCTCTGATTATTTTATATTACATCAATCTTCCTTGTCATTCTTAATAATGAGTTCTAGCTTAGAATGTGTTTGATATCGTTTAATATAAGACACTGGGGAAAAATGAGAAGGACCCTAAAATTTACCTGCCACACATCCTTTGGAAAGTGTGTACCTAAGTCGTGAGAGGAAAAATGTTCGCATT
Source organism: Ovis canadensis (assembly GCF_042477335.2). NCBI lineage: Eukaryota > Metazoa > Chordata > Mammalia > Artiodactyla > Bovidae > Ovis > Ovis canadensis. The sequence continues at coordinate 24,271,652 of NC_091262.1, forward strand.
TTCTTCTAAATTGCTGGACTTTAGCCACTCTTTACTCCCTCTTCAAATCACCTCCTATGTCCCTCCCAACAATCTGCACATACGGTGGAGGAAATGGAAACTCTGTCCAAGACAGTCACTCCCATTGTCCTTGTAAATCTGATGGGACATAACTCAGCACAACACAAACTGTAGATTACAATTTACTTGTTAGAAATATTCCAGGGAACATTTTACACTTTAAAATATGTGCTTTCAATTTGTAAACTAGCCTGTTTGCTTCTGTTCAGTTTTCTTTAAAAAAAATATTAATTTATAGAATTGATTGGTAATTTGGACATTGATAACTGAACTATTCTTTTGACAAATGAGTCAAAGAATGTTTTATATAAAAGAGGATTTTCACTGAGCAAAACAATATTTTGAGACAAACAGTCCGATTAAGCATTTTATACAATCAGAAAAGAAAACTATGCCAACAAGTTCTGGGTACTTCATTCCCTCAGACAACTGAAGGGGTAAATTGAGGCAATTATCCCAAACACCTTTTCTTAAATTATAGGGACTGTCTAGGTAAGCAGGTTCTGGGCCTAAATTTTTGCAACAATTATCTTAATTTGCACTTTGTTTTGCGTGTGAAGACACTGCCTATGCATCAGGGTCACTTATAATTTTGTTTTTGAACTCTGTAACTTAACACATTTGAAAACAGTAATTGGTCCAAAAAGGTATTTTAATATCACTGCTAACTTTATCTTTTTTTAAATCTTACATTCTTGAACATGCATTCCATTTATAACTTAAAACAAATGAGCATTTCAAAAATTATATCAAAATAAAATACCTTGAATGAATGTGCAGAGTTGCTCA